>NC_136134.1:1729865-3014031 GCF_965212315.1 Lampetra planeri
ACCTGGCAAACAAGCGCCATGACCTCGCCAACTTCGCCTGTGCTCAGGCGAAGACGTACACGCAGCGGTGGATTGAGCCGGTGGTGGAAATTCCACATTTCTATGGCGGCGCAGCATTTGACGCCACAGCAACGTGCACAGGTTGACTTGTTCTGGCAGAGTCATATTCAGTGAATGACCCAGCAACCCCTCCTCCCCCAATGGTGAGGTGAGGATATCGACGTGAACCCACGAACATCCTCCACTCAGCCCACGTGGGTGCTCTGACCACGGGTGGCTGGCTGCCTGCAGTAGAGAGACGGGACGTGTTGAGTCCGCTGCTGCTACTGCTGCCACTGCTGCTGCTGCTGCCACTGCTGCTGCTTGTGATCGCTATTTCGTGGCCCGACCGCGTACGCTCTTTGGCACAGTGGTCCTGGGTAAGAGGGGAGGAAGGGGAGGGGTGGAGCGAAACGTCGGACATCCCACCGAACGCCACGAGGTATCACGACCCGAACACAACCCCGCCCGCGGACGGAGGAGCCGCCTCATAAATGCGATAACCGCGCGATAATTGAAAATAACTCAAACATAACAATTACCAGAAATACATCTCACCCCGGGTGCATCTTTCCGACGAACCTCGCGCGCTCGCGCGAATGTCGCCGTCGCTTGGACGAGTTGGGGGGGGGGGAGGAAATGTCTCGCTCCCATCTCCTGCGAAGCAGCCGCGGGCTGCGTTGGGTGGCGAAGTCAGATCGAGTTTAAAAATACGCGCCCGGCGCACGGCACTTAAAATACTGACCACCCCCATCCATCCCCCCCGCCAACCCGAATTGGCAAACTAATGTCGAATTTTTTCACGATAATTTTGGCTCTCGTCTCGTTCGGGCTGAGTGCACGGAAATGAATCTCGGCTCACAAGTGCGCTCCCGGGCGCGCTACAACTGCTAATCAGACAAAGATCGCCCGTGTAGCCTGGACAGACTGTTGGGCAAGTGCTGTTAGCGAGTAGCACTTATGAAGGACGGGACGGCACACGAGGGGGTGGGTGGCCAGCACCACGCCCGACCGCCTTTGTCTCCCTTGTGACGATGTTTACTACACACCGCACAAGGTATTTATTTGAGGCTGAGTCGACCTAGGGGAGGCCCGGTACCGGTTCAAATAATCGTCACCGTGTTGGCCGTGAGCGGGAATCGAACCCGGGTCTCTGCCGGGTTCGTAACGCAGCGCGCAACGCTACACTAACTACCGCTCCCACACACACCAGACACACACACACATAGACAGACACACACACAAAGACAGACACACACCGACACACACATAGACAGACACACAGACACACACATAGACAGACACACCTACACACACATAGACAGACACACCGACACACACATAGACAGACACACAGACACACACATAGACAAACACACAGACACACACATAGACAGACACACAAACACACACATAGACAGACACGCAGACCACACACTAAGACAGACACACCGAAACACACAAAGACAGACACACCGACACACACAAAGACAGACACACAGACACACACATAGACAGACACCACAGACACACACATAGACAGACACACACAAAGACAGACACACCGACACACACAAAGACAGACACACCGACACACACATAGACAGACACACACATAGACAGACACACCGACACGTACAGACACGCCGCACTCTCACGCACATTAACTTCAACGGAAATAGCACGAACGGGCGAATCAAGACGAACACTCTGGCGCTAAGAGCTGACATCCACGCACCGCCTCGAACGGCGATTCATAATAACGCGCACACACATATATTCCGCGACGGCACTGACCTATTTGTGGCAGAGTTGGTGGCAGCGATGGTGGTGGGGTTATTTACTTTTTACTTTCCAATCACAATTATTTTTAAACAAGCTTTCATCTTCTGCGCAATGAGTGGGGCAAGGGAAGGGAACGGGGGGGGGGGTGCATCATTGTCACTCTATTCGCGTCCCCCTGGTGATTTACTGGAGGCGTTCAAGGCTGCTGCGCGGACTCTCCGGTCAAGGCAGCTTGAGGCGGTCGTCTTTCTACGTGGGCAGAGGAGGGGAGCTCAGCACTGAGCCAGCGCTGTTCATAGTCCGAATGTAATTCACGAGGAAGTGACACAGCAGGTCAGCGGAAGCCACCTGGTGAAGAATCCGCATCCCCCCTGCCCCCGAAAGCTTCTGGGGACCCACAAGCCCCTGAACCGCATCCACTGCACAAAACATGGCAGCAGCAGTAGCTGTTGATGAAGATGATGCGGATACCAGATGATGATGATGGTGATGATGATGATGATGTGGATACATGACGATGATGATCATAGTGATGATGCTGATACCTGATGATGGTGACGATGATGATGGTGATGATGGTGATAATGATGATGATGGTGATAATGATGATGATGGTGGTGGTGGTGATAATGATGATGATGTATGAATGTAAAATGCAAAACTCGTTTTTTTATTGAGGGCCCCTTTATAACATCATATGCTACAGGCCCCGCACTAGCTTAGTCCGGCACTGCTTGGAGCCGGTGGCTGGGCTCGTGGTGTGAGAGGAGGTCGCCTGGCGAGACTCGAGCGGAGTCCGGAGACGTCTCCCTCCTGCCCCTTCCGGGGGCTCAGCCACCCCGCTGCTGATTGTGAATCTCCCCCCCTCCCTCCCATCCCTCCCTCCCCTCCCCCTCCCTCCCTCCCTCCCCTCCCTCCCATCCCTCCCCTCCCTTCCCTCCCTCCCCTCCCTCCCTCCCATCCCTCCCACCCCTCCCCTCCCTCCCTTCCCTCCCCCTCCCTCCCTCCCCTCCCTCCCCCTCCCTCCCCTCCCTCCTTTTTTTTTTAAACGATCAGACGAGAAATATGCTCAGTCTTTCGGCACTTTACTTCGTTCATCGTGTCGTTTGTTGTATTTTTCTTTTAATCAAAGATATAACGCGAGTTTCCCGTGTAACATTAGTCCCATTGTGTGTTACTGTGTTCATAGACACCAATAAGAAAACAAATCACCCTCAAAAAACCATCACCAGATCCCCTGCTGCTGCGCTACCAGCACTATAGCAGCGAAGGGACCTGCCTGACCTCCCTCCCCTCCCCTCCCTCCCCTCCCTCCCCTCCCCTCCCTCCCTCCCATCCATCCCCTCCCTTCCCTCCCTCCCTCCCTCCCCCCTCCCTCCCCTCTAAGCGCCGCACTGCACGCATTAAACCGAGCAGGAACGTTGCGGACTTTCTAAAGAAACGGCCGCCCGTTCCAACTCTCCCCTGGCAGCCGCCCCAGCAGGGTGTGTGACCGGCAGTGGGCCACGTGGCACGAATGGTTGGGGGGGGGGCACGTGGCACGAATGTTTGGGGGGGGGGGGCACGTGGCTCGTGAAGGGCGCCAGCCCCCCCCCCCCCCCCCCACTGCCGCGGTGTACGGAGCAGCGCGCCCGTGGTCGTGCTCGATCCACTGCTGGACGGAGGTCTACGGTGCGAAGTAAGATCAACAGACACGCGTGCATTGGGGGCGCTGCGTCCACCCTGCGTGTGTTCCCTCACACGCGTGTTCACTCTGTCTCTAAGTGTGATCACCATGATCATGGTCTACCTACTGCTGGTTGGATAATCGTGGTGATGATGATGGATCTACCCTGCGTGTGTTCTCTCACACGCGTGCCCCCTTTGTCTCTCAGTGAACCACCTCGCTGCTGCTGCCACGAGCAGGCGCAAGAATGGCATAGTAGCCACAGGGTTCCATCCAGCCAGGCCCTCCAGGACCCACAGGCACGGGCAGCCAGCCCCTCTGTGAGACGTCGACAGGATGCGTCCTGTTGTACGTCCTGTTCTGTATCACGACGCAATGCCTGCAAACACGAGGGAGACATCATCGCAGCGGTGCGCTCTGCTGCTGCTCCTGACGCGGTTGTCTGCTGCCTTGACCACCTGGATGTGAAATCGTCGTCGCTGTCTCTGCATCTACATCAGTAGCCGCACGAGAAGACGAAGCAGACGAAGCAGACGAAGCAGACGAAGCAGACGAAGCAGACGAAGCAGACGAAGCAGACGAAGCAGACGAAGCAGACGAAGCAGACGAAGCAGACGAAGCAGGACGAAGCAGTGCTGAGGCTCTGTGCGGCTGCTCTGGGCTGATGAAGCAGCGTCACGGTGCGCTGGCGACGCTGCACGTGGCAGCCTGCACCCCAGGGTTGGTGGATCACCGCACACACGGATGTTGCTAAGGGGACTGTCCATAAATGACTTCACGCGATTTTGGACGATTTTTGACCCGCTCCCCTCCCCCCTTGTCACACGGCGTCACAAAAAGTCAGACGTCACAAAGCTCTGCCCCCCCCCCCAAAATAAACCATGCTCAAATCGCTTTAAACTATTGTCATTGTAGTGCGTATTTAATGGGGCGCTGCACTCTGATGTTGTAGGGAGAAAACATTTATTAAAAAGGAGAACGAGGAGCGAACCTTGTGCGGTGGCGGCCCGCGTAACGAGTTGAAGGTTATTTTGTCTCTCATCGCGGTCTGCGTGAATCGCACGGGAGGGCGGAACGCGACTCGGACGAGCGCAGCGATGAAACCCCGAGCGGCTGCGGTGAGCGGTGAGCGGCGAGCGGCGAGTGCGCGTCTCAAGCGAGCCACTTTCTCTGCGCTCGATCGCCGTCGCTGAGTGACGGGTGGAGTTCACGACGAAGCGTCACGGGGTGACACCGCTCCCATGAACTCTTCCCCTTGATGTTTAACCTACTCACTCAGCCACCCACTCGTCCACCTCACCCACTCACTCAGCCACGCACCCACCCACTCCACTCAGCCTCACCCACCCACTCACCACCCGCTCACCCACCCGCTCACTCACCCACTCACCCACCCACTCACCCACCCACTCACTCACCCACTCACCCAAAGACAAAGATCCCGCACATAGCCTGAACAGACTGTTGGGGCAAGTGCTGTTAGCGAGCACCTATGAAGGCCGGCACGGCACACGAGGGGGGTGGTGGCCAGCACCACGCCCGACCGCCTATACCTCTCCAGTGGCGATGTTTTAACACACGAAACCAAGTACTCATTTGAGGCTCAGTCAACCTAGGGGGAGGCCCAGGACCGGTTCAGATAATCGCCACCGGTGTTGGCCGCGAGCGGGAATCGAACTCGGGCGGCCAGCTTCGTTAGTGCGTGGCAGCGCGCTCACCCCCCCCCCCACACACAACTCCTCACCCACTCACCACACCGCAGGTCACGAGGCGCCTGTCTGAACCAGCGGCTACTCGTCCCCAACGCTGTTGATCCACGCACCTCCACTTGGGCTTCTTCACCCTCCGCGCCGCTCCGGGAATTCCTCCCCCCGCTCCCGTCATCCTCCTCCCGTCACCCTCCCCCCCCACCCCCTCCCGTCATCCTCCTCCGTCGCGACGTTTCGAGCGAGGCGCCTCTCCCCGCGACCTTGAGTCGTGGCCGTGCTGTCGCTGCCCCCCCCCCCTCTTCGTCAGTGCAGGATGAAGCTAGTGCGGGGCCTGTAGCACGTGATGTTATAAAGGGCGCCATACATAAAAAACACGTAAATATTAAAACACACACATGTTTTACTTACATAGTAAAGTAATTGCATTTTTTCATTTTCTATACAGCCAGCTAATAACGACGAATCGCTAACCTGAAACACCCAGTCGTTCATAAAATTTGAGGGCAGTATAGTACTATAGTAATAGAGCAAGTGCAGAATCACTGAACCGGAGTTGATAGCTTGAAAGTATTTAGCACGGGGCCCTTGAAAGTGCGGGGCCCGTAGCTACTGCTACTTGTGCAGCTACCACACATGTAATAGCTACTACATGTGTAGTAGCTACTACATGTGTAGCTACTACACATGTGTAGCTGCTACATGTGTAGTAGCTGCTACATGTGTAGTAGCTGCTACTTGTGTAGCTACCACACATGTAGTAGCTACTACATGTGTAGTAGCTGCTACACATGTGTAGTGGTGATACGCGCTGGGTGTATACGTTGTGTGCCAGCGCGTATGTACGGGTGTGTGTGTGGTGACGCGCGCTGACGGGGAGGAGCAGGCGTCAGTGCGCGGGTGGGGGTAGTGCTGCTGATTGGCTGTGTGCCGGTGATGCGCTGAGAGGGAGTGATCGGGGGGCAGCGCGGTGTGATTGGTCGGGGAGTGGAAACACGCGCTGGGGGGAAAACGGATCGTAGAGATAGCGCGTGGTGATTGGGTAACTGAGGAGCGGTGCCGACGTTGAGGTCCGCATCCGCTCCGTCTCCCGGGAGGAAGAGATATATAAGGTGATGCACAGAGGAGTAGAGGGGAGAAGTGGAACCATCTAAGAATGAAGACGAAGGTGCAGAGATAGAGCCCGGAGAGGAGAGTAATGGAGAGTAGAGGAGAGTAAGGTATAAGTGTGTAGCCAGCGAGAGAGAACGGTCTACACGAGCTGAGTAATGTATAGTGTGTAGCCAGAGAGAGAGAAAGGTCTACACGAGCTGAGTAATGTATAGTGTGTAGCCAGAGAGAGAGAAAGGTCTACACGAGCTGAGCGATGTATAGTGTGTAGCCAGAGAGAGAGAAAGGTCTACACGAGCCGAGTATGCATACGGTGTAGCCAGAGAGAGAGAAAGGTCTACACGAGCCGAGTATGCATACGGTGTAGCCAGAGAGAGATGTAAAGTCTACACGAGACGAGTAAAGAGTGTAGCAGAGGCGTAAGGTCTACACGCGACGAGTGAAGAGTGTAGCAGAGGCGCAGAGTCTACACGAGACGAGAGAAGAGTGTAGCCGAGGCGCGGAGTCTACACGAGGCACAGAGAGTCAGCAGCACAGAATCTACGAGAGTCAAGAGAAGCGTAGGGCGGAGAGAAGAGGTCACGAGTTGTACCGTTGTATGGTGACCGCATTGTGAAGAAGAGAGGCCACGCGTTGTATCGTTACAAGTCAAGATTTAATCAAAGAAGTGTGTTCCCGTCAAGGAGTTTCCTGCCGTCATTTTCCAATACTTCATCTGGCGTCAGAAGTGAAACGGGCTTCCAAGCATGGAGACAAGGAAGACCCGTAGGACCCACGGGATTGACCGCGAGGAAAACCTGGACGACTCGGGGCCGCTGGTGGCGGGGGGCGAGGAGGACGACTTGCCCACGCTACAGGATCCGTCGACGGCGCCGGGCGAGCGACCGGAGACCGTGGCCGTGCTTCGTGAGGCGCACTCCCGACTGGCGGAGCTGCTGCTCGCCGCCGCGTCCATCTTGGCGGAGATCAGCTCGTCGGGAGGAGCGGGGACGGTGGGGGACATTTTACAAGGTCGCCCCGCAGATTCCCGCCAAAACGAATGGGGGATTCCCGCCATGGCGCCTGGGCCTACTTTTGGCGGGAACGGCGAGCGCCACGTGGTGGTGGGTTCCCAAGCGCGCGCATCGACGTCATCAGCGCGCGAGGGGGTCCGCCATTTTACGTCTGCCGCTGGAGCCGCCATCTTACACACCGACGGAGAGGCGGAGAGGAACCACGAGGCGGATGACTTCATTTTTCAGCAGCGTCTGCCCACGTTGTCAGCCTTCAAGGCGGAAGGCGGAGACTGGGGCCAATTTCAGCGAAGGTTTTTGGCGCATCAAGAGATGTCAGCGTGGTCCGATGCTACGGCGCTGCGGGCGTTGCCCGCCATGCTGGACGACGACGCGCTCACGGCCTTCAGGTCGGCACGGAAGTCGGACCGCTCCACGCTGAAGGATGCGCTGGGTTTGTTGGCCAGGGTCTACGGACCTCCCTCGGCGTGCCGCCATCATTTCTACGCAAGACGGAAAGCGGCCACGGAGACCGCGCTGGCCTATCGCACGGCGTTGCTGGCTCTTGCTGATGCTGCGTTCCCTCGGATGGACGAGGAGGGTCAAGACGCGATGGTTTTGGAGCAGCTGCTTAAGTTGGCGCAGGACCTGGGGGTCCCTATCAACACAGCTGACGAGATTGATATTTCTTCTTTGAGAGTCGCCACGAGTATTCAAGCGCACGAGGCCCTACAACGGAAACAAGGCGTTGGTTGCAACATTGCTGTCGTCGCAGCCCCGGGTTCGGTGGTCACCGAACCCCAAGTCGTCAGCCCACGAGAGGAGGCGTTCGCCACGGGACGACCAGGGGACTGGAGGCCGGGGGCCCGGTCGCCTCTGCGATCGGGCTGAAAGTCGGAGCAACCAAGATCTACTCCGACCCTCGTCACGTGCTATAACTGCGGCCTCCGGGGCCACGTGGCGTCCGGGTGCCGCGCTCCGCGCCAGCGCGCCATGGGAGCTCGGCTGGACGACGACCGAGAGCCCAAGTCATCTCTACATTCCCCGGCAAGTCGCGGCACCTCACACGCTCGGCCTGTTTATTCGGCACACATGGGACGCCGCGTTGCGGCGGAGGAGGGCCGGTTAAGGTTCGGGGATTCGGTTCGGCGAGGGGGGTTCGGCCGGGACCAGGGAGACATTGAATGGGCGGAATTGGGGCATAGAATTGTGGCTGCTTCGGCGGGTTCGTCCGTTGTTACGGGATCTATTGATGGGGTCGAGATTAGGGTGTTAGTGGACACGGGGGCATCGGCAACTATTATATCGGACCTCATTTATAATATTCTTCCAGTCCAATGTCGTCCGCTGCTTCCAGTGGATGTGCCATTTTACGCCGCTAATGGGGGATCGTTGGGCATTATCGGTCAGGTTAGGGCGTCCATTTGCATTGGAGATATCAAATTGTCGGGACCCGTTTTCGTTTCGTCTTCTTTGGCAGTTCCGTGTCTTTTGGGCACTGATTTTTTGGCTAAAATGCCTATTAAAATTCTTATCGATCAACGATGCATTGAACTGCCTTCGGGTCGCCGGATTTCATTTTTGACGAGCCCTACTGACATTCGGACGGCGTGCGCTACGATACAAGCGGTGGCGACACAGACCGTGCAAGTGCCCCCGGGTTCAAAGATGTTGATTCCCCTCCGGTTGCGGAAACCATGGGTGAGGGAGGCTTCGGAACAGAGTATGCTTTTGGGTCCTTCTAACAAGGCTGTCGGGGGTCTTGATTTATCGGTGGCTCACACTTTGGTGCGGGCTGACAGGGATCCGTTTGTGATGGTTTTGAACGCGGGGTCGCGGCCAGCTGTCATTCCGCAGGGCACCGTGCTGGCTCATGCGGCGCGGGTCCCTGTGGATGATGGGTTGGTTGCGCAGGTGGGCTCGAGCCCCGCGCGGAACGTTGAGCCAAGGGAAGACCTTGAGTGGGTCCATTCGCTATGCGCCGCCTCGGACGATTTGTCGGCGGCGCAGTTGGGTGCGCTGCGCGAGTTGCTCATAGAATTCTCTGATGTGTTCAGTAAACATAAGTATGACATTGGGTGCACGGATTTGTTGCACCACCACATTGAAACGGGCGATGCGGCGCCGGTCAAGCTAAATCCCTTCCGACTGAGTCCCGTGGAGAAGGAACACGTTCAGTCGGCTGTAAACGAAATGCTAGAAGCCGATATTATTTCGCCCTCCTATAGCCTGTGGGGAGCGCCTATTGTGCTGGTTAAGAAGCAGGACGGGTCCCTGCGATTCTGCGTTGATTTCCGTCGCCTGAATAAGATCTCTGTGGCTGACGCGTATCCGCTCCCCAGGATGGATGAGTCCCTCGATGCATTGTCTGGTGCGCGATATTTTTCGACTCTTGATTTGTTATCGGGGTTTTGGCAGTTGCCGCTCGACGAAGAGTCGAAACCTAAGACAGCATTTCGGACTCCAGGGGGGCTGTTCCAGTTTAACCGGTTACCCATGGGACTTCACTCCTCTCCAGCGACGTTTCAGCGACTTATGGAATTGGTTTTGTCGGGCTTTCAGTGGGATACATGCTTGATTTATATGGACGATGTCATTGTTTTCAGTAAAACGTTTGAAGAACACCTCCAGCGATTGAGAGGGGTGTTCTTGCGAATGCGATCGGCTAAGCTGAAATTTAAACCGGCCAAATGTCACCTCCTTCGGAAGTCGGTTAGATACTTGGGTCACATTGTCGATTCTTCGGGGATCTCCACCGATCCCGCGAAGACGGATTGTGTCGGTTCGTGGCCGACACCTACGTCCGTTTCCGACGTGCGTAGTTTCATCGGGTTTGCTTCTTATTATCGGCGGTTCGTTGAGCACTTCGCCACTATTGCAAAACCCTTGCACGCTCTAACGGCGAAGGGAGTGAAGTTCAAATGGGGACCGGAGGAGGAGGCCGCGTTTCGCTCCCTCCGGGACGCCTTGGTGGGTGCCCCACCCTTGTGTTATCCCGATTTTGCGAGGCCCTTTTTGCTGGACACGGATGCTAGCAACACGGGCATTGGGGGGGTGCTATCCCAAGTCGTTGGGGGTGTCGAAAGAGTTGTCGCCTACGGTAGTAGGGTGTTGTCTCCGGCGGAGCAGCGCTACTGCGTCACCCGTCGCGAGCTGCTTGCCATTGTCTTTTTTGTGCAGCAGTTTAGGCCATATCTCTATGGTCGTCACTTTACGGTCCGAACGGACCACGCGGCGCTACAGTATTCATTGAGGGTCGCCCAACCCTCGGGCCAGTTGTCGCGTTGGTTGGAAGTCCTCCAGGACTATCAGTTTACGACTACGTACCGTAAGGGGTTGCGACACACAAATGCCGATTGCTTGTCGCGGTTGTTGCCTTGTGATGAATGCGCGTGTTTGTCGGGATCGGCGCGCTGTAAACCGACGCTTGCGGGGGCGATGGGGGTACTGGCTGCGACAGCGGGCGCACCGATCGTGGATGATTCCACTGCCTCTCAGGGTCGGGACTCGCTGCTCTCGTTGTCGCTCAGCGAATGGGGCCGTCTCCAGATGGCGGACAGCTCGCTGCTAGCATTGCGCCGCAAGGTTGGGGGTCCCGAGGGGGACCAGGAGCGTACCGGCTCCTATGTACTTGAGCAGGGCATGTTATTGAGATGGGACAGTTTGTCCCGGCGGAACGCACTCGTGGTGCCTTCCGCTGTGAGGGGGAGGGTTGTCTTGGCGGCACACGAACGCCTCTTGCACTTGGGAGTTAACAAGACGCTTGCCCTGCTTCAGCGTGACTATTACTGGCCGGGAATGGGAAGTGATGTGGTAAATATTCTGAAGGGGTGCGTTGAGTGCGCCAGGCGTAAACCACCGCCCGTGGCAGCTAATCCACCGCTGCAATCTATTCAGGTCTCGCGTACCAACGAGCTCGTTGCACTCGATATTTTGGGGCCCTTCCCAGTCACGCCGAGAGGGAATAAATATTTGTTAGTGGGGGTCGAATACTTTACCCGATGGCCTATGGCGTGGCCTCTCGCTAACCAGTCGGCAGCGGCTGTGACGGACGCCTTCGTCCAGGGCTATGTCCTGGACAAGGGGGCTCCCGAACGCCTGCTGACCGACCAAGGTAAAAATTTTTCGAGTAAATTGTTGCAAGAGGTGTGCGATCTGTTGGGTACCAAGAAGGTGCGTACCTCCCCGTACCACCCGCAGACAGACGGGATGGTGGAGAGACTCCACAAAACTTTGACTTCCATGCTGTGCCAGCAGGTGTGCGAGGCACATGTAGATTGGGACCTGCAGGTCCCGGGAGTCCTTGCCGCGTATAGAATGGCCCCCCATGCAGCTACGGGGTTTTCCCCATTCTATTTGATGTACGGTCGGGAAGCTGACCCGCCAATGGAAACGCAACTTGGCCTGTCCGCTCCACGAACTAATTCTAAATTGGCAGAACATATTAAGTTTAATATTCACAAGCTGACAGAGGCGAGGGAGGCCGCACGGCTTAATTCGCGGGCTCGCCAAATTGCTAATGAACGGTTGCGGGCACGGAAGGTGTCCATGCACGAATGGAAACCAGGTGACAGGGCCTGGCTGCATTGCCCTCAGGCACCCTTGGCTACGTCGCCTAAATTGTTGAGACTGTGGAGGGGACCCGTGGAGGTCGTGCGCATTGCACGGCCCCAGTGCGTTCAGATAAAGTGGGGAAAGCGCCGTTGGTACGTTCACCCCTCCCGACTGAAACCGTTCTCGCCTCCATATGCCCTCCCCTTGTGTCGTGATGGCCGGGCGTGTGACGTGACCGGCGACCCAGAGGGGGAAATGTCTCTGCCTGATCCACACGTATTTTCGCCTGATCTGCTCCCAGGTGTCTCGGAACTGACAGCTGCCGATCACCGGCGGCTGGATCTCCGCGGCGGGGCCGGCCCTTTCAGGCCCGTTCCGCGCCGTCTGGAGCAGCCGGAACCGCCGGACGGTCGTCAGTGTCCCGTCCCATACGACGGACCAGCCAGACGGACTCGCGCCAGGTCGTGCTACTTTGCGTGACCTGCCTCGTGAGGAGTCGGGGCAGTTGGAGCGCCTCGTCACTGCGTGTAGTCGCAGGGACGTGGGGCGCGTTCGTTTTTTGGAATTTGTTTGTATTGTGTTATTGTTGGCTTTTCGTGTTCATTGTCAATCTGTACATAGTTGTTGTTGTTGTTGTTATGTTACGGGGCACACTGGGGGGTTACAGGGTTTTTTTTGTTTGGTTGTCGTCTTATCGTTGCGGTTGGTTGTTGTTAGCAGCCGGGCCGGCTGCGAGCTATGTGGGAGGGGGTGATGTAGTGGTGATACGCGCTGGGTGTATACGTTGTGTGCCAGCGCGTATGTACGGGTGTGTGTGTGGTGACGCGCGCTGACGGGGAGGAGCAGGCGTCAGTGCGCGGGTGGGGGTAGTGCTGCTGATTGGCTGTGTGCCGGTGATGCGCTGAGAGGGAGTGATCGGGGGGCAGCGCGGTGTGATTGGTCGGGGAGTGGAAACACGCGCTGGGGGGAAAACGGATCGTAGAGATAGCGCGTGGTGATTGGGTAACTGAGGAGCGGTGCCGACGTTGAGGTCCGCATCCGCTCCGTCTCCCGGGAGGAAGAGATATATAAGGTGATGCACAGAGGAGTAGAGGGGAGAAGTGGAACCATCTAAGAATGAAGACGAAGGTGCAGAGATAGAGCCCGGAGAGGAGAGTAATGGAGAGTAGAGGAGAGTAAGGTATAAGTGTGTAGCCAGAGAGAGAGAACGGTCTACACGAGCTGAGTAATGTATAGTGTGTAGCCAGAGAGAGAGAAAGGTCTACACGAGCTGAGTAATGTATAGTGTGTAGCCAGAGAGAGAGAAAGGTCTACACGAGCTGAGCGATGTATAGTGTGTAGCCAGAGAGAGAGAAAGGTCTACACGAGCCGAGTATGCATACGGTGTAGCCAGAGAGAGAGAAAGGTCTACACGAGCCGAGTATGCATACGGTGTAGCCAGAGAGAGATGTAAAGTCTACACGAGACGAGTAAAGAGTGTAGCAAAGGCGTAAGGTCTACACGCGACGAGTGAAGAGTGTAGCAGAGGCGCAGAGTCTACACGAGACGAGAGAAGAGTGTAGCCGAGGCGCGGAGTCTACACGAGGCACAGAGAGTCAGCAGCACAGAATCTACGAGAGTCAAGAGAAGCGTAGGGCGGAGAGAAGAGGTCACGAGTTGTACCGTTGTATGGTGACCGCATTGTGAAGAAGAGAGGCCACGCGTTGTATCGTTACAAGTCAAGATTTAATAAAAGAAGTGTGTTCCCGTCAAGGAGTTTCCTGCCGTCATTTTCCAATACTTCACATGTAGTAGCTACTACACGTGTATCTACTTTTACTACGAGGATAATCCGGCACTGCTCTTCGTGCGTGATGGGCCTGCGGTGCCCCCCCCCCAACCACGTGCTCAGCGAGCCTTCGACACTTCAACGTGGCCTCAAGGTGCACCTAGCCTGGCACAGGCTCCCCCTCCCGCCGGGTGACGTCACCGTCACCGAGTGGTCGAATGGGCGGGGTATCGGCGTTGGCATTGACCCCGTTCTAGGCAGCCGCATAATAAATAAATAAAAACTTTAATTAAATAACAGCGCATTAATTAATTAATACAACTAACTCTCTCTGACTTCTTGGGGCGCGCGTTGGACGAGGCGATTTTTGTCCCCCCCCCCCCCAACACGATGGAGCGAACGCATCGCGCTGCGCCAGAGTCCCCAGCAGCAGCAACAAGCAGTAGCACCACCAGCAGCAGCACCACCAGCAGCAAGCAGCAGCAGTCAGCAGCAGCAGCAGTCAGCAGCAGTAGCAGCAGCACCCCACCACCACCAGCAGCACCACCACCAGCACCACCACCAGCAGCAGCAAGCAGCAGCAGTCAGCACCAGCAGCACCAGCAGCACCAGCAGCACCCCACCACCACCACCACCAGCAGCAGCACCAGCAGCACCCCACTACCACCAGCAGCAGCAGCACCCCCACGGCCACGGCGCGGTGCTCTCGCCCAGAGGCTCTCTCCGACTCCTCGACCGTCGGGAGAGTTCCCCGGTCGACAGAGAGAGAGAGGGGGGGGAGCGGTGAGTCAACTCAGCCCCATCTGTCATGTGGGAGTCGATTTTAACAAAAATTAAAACAAATATAGTAATTAATAAATATGTCCATCGCTCTGGGTGTCAGAGCAAGAAGATCCTGGGTTTGAATCCAGGCTTCGGCCGACCACTGTGATTAATTAAAAAAAACCTCTTTTTCAAAAGCGACCTGGCCACAAGCGATAGCTTATCGCGTGGACATTTATAGCGGTCAAACACTCTAAACGCGTGATGTTGCTCACAAATGTGGAGGGTAAAAAACCAGAGGACTCGGAAAAAAATCCACGCGACCACGGGGAGAGAGAATATACAGCAGCAGGCGTCAGGGACCGGATCGAACACACGACCTGCTGCGTACCAGGCGAGGTAGTTAACATCTCCTAGCCACCGTGATGATGATGATGATGATGAGAGAGAGACACTCAAACTCCAAATATACAGCAGCAGGCGTGAGGGATGGAATCAAACCCACGACCTCCTGCATACCAGGCGAGGTAGTTAACATCTCCTAGCCACCGTGATGAAGCCGAGGTTCCCAGGTGCAGTGGGTGTTTGACGATCTCGGCAACCCCAATCAGTCATTTGACTTGTCCCGCTCAATATGCCGAAATTCCAGCTCCGTGCACGGAACGTCGTCACTGTCACGTGACCGAGCGCTCCACCAAACAGGCTCGCGACCACCACGGCAGCCGTGGCAGCGGGGAGAATCACAGCACACAGCATCCACACAGCACACGCACACACACAGCACGCGCACACACATCACACACACAGCACAAACACACACAGCACACACACACAGCACACTTACAGCACACATCACACACACAGCACACAGCACCCACACAGCACATACACACACAGCACACACACACACATCACACACACACAGCACACACACAGCACACACACACAGCACACACACACAGCACACACACACACAGCACACACACACAGCACACACAGCACCCACACAGCACACACACAGCACACACCCACACAGCACCCACACAGCACACACACACAGCACACACACAGCACACAGCACACACACACGCAGCACACACACGCAGCACACACATAGCACACACACAGCACACACACAGCACATACACAGCACACACACAGCACACACACAGCACACACACACAGCACATACACACAGCACACACACAGCACACACACACAGCACACACACAACACACTGCACACACAGCACACATCACACACACAGCACACACACACAGCACACACACAGCACACATCACACACACAGCACACACACACATCACACACACACAGCACAAAGCACCCACAGCACACACACAGCACACACACAGCACACACACACACAGCACACACACAGCACACACACAGCACACACAGCACACACACAGCACACACACAGCACACACACAACACACAGCACACAGCACACACACAGCACACACAGCACACAGCACACACACAGCACACACACAACACACAGCACACAGCACACACACAGCACACACACAGCACACAGCACACACACATCACACACACAGCACACAGCACACACACAGCACACAGCACACACACAGCACACACACACACACAGCACACATCACACACACAGCACACATCACACACACAGCACACACACACAGCACACACATACAGCACACAGCAGCACACAGCACACACATACAGCACACAGCACCCACAGCACACACACAGCACACACACAGCACACAGCACACACACACACAGCACACACACAGCACACAGCACACAGCACACACACAGCACACACACAGCACACACACAGCACACACACACAGCACACACACACAGCACACAGCACGCCACACAGCACGCCACACAGCACACACACACACAGCACACACACAGCACACACAGCACCCACACAACACACACACAGCACACACCCACACAGCACCCACACAGCACACACACAGCACACACAGCACACACACAGCACACACACAGCACACACACACGTAGCACACACACGCAGCACACACATAGCACACACACAGCACACACACAGCACATACACAGCACACACACAGCACACACACACAGCACACACACAGCACACACACACAGCACACACACAACACACAGCACACAGCACACACACAGCACACACACAGCACACAGCACACACACAGCACACATCACACACACACACAGCACACACACACAGCACACACACAGCACACACACAGCACACATCACACACACAGCACACACACACAGCACACACACACACAGCACACATACAGCACACAGCACACAGCAGCAGCACACAGCACACATACAGCACACAGCACACACACAGCACACACACAGCACACACACAGCACACACAGCACACAGCACACACACAGCACACACACAGCACACACACAGCACACAGCACACACACAGCACACACACGCACAGCACACACACAGCACACATCACACACACAGCACACACACAGCACACATCACACACACAGCACACACACACAGCACACACACACAGCACACATACAGCACACAGCAGCACACAGCAGCACACATACAGCACACAGCACACACACAGCACACACACAGCACACAGCACACTCACAGCACACAGCACACACACAGCACACACACACAGCACACACACACAGCACACACACACAGCAGGCACACAGCACACACACAGCAGGCACACAGCACACACACAGCACACACACAGCACACACACACAGCAGGCACACAGCACACACACAGCACACACACAGCACGCCACACAGCACGCACACACACAGCACGCACACACACAGCACGCCACACAGCACGCCACACAGCACGCCACACAACGCGCGCAACTCCCCGCCGAGGCGTCCGTGAGGACAGCCGCCGCCACCTCTGCTGTCCCATCGGCACCGCCATCCTCATGCAGCTACAGCAGCAGCCGCTACAGCATCAGAGACTACAGGGGGGCACCCCCCCCCCTCGGAGCCCCCCCCCCTCCTCCTCCCCCATGCAACGCGGATCCAGCGACGCGTCCCGAGGGGTTCAAACAAACACTCGGCGCACAAGTTGGCAGGCGAATGAGATCTTTATCTGGCAGGCAAACAGCGTGAGCCGACGGCGAGGCTGACCCGCTCGAGCCCTGGGGGGGGGGACAGGGATTGCAGGATGACGCTGAGAGTTGGAAGCGAGATGGAGAGAGGGTCAGAGGGAGGGGAGAGAGAGAAAACATTCCTTAAAACATAAACACAGCAAAATAACCCCTTACACACACACGCGCGTACATCTTGACATTCCCAGCGAGACTTTTGTGGAGTGAACAAAGACAAAGATCCCCCGTGTACCCTTAACAGACTGTTGGGGCAAGTGCTGTTCGTGAGCACGTGCACACAAAGACAAAGATCCCCCGTGTAGCCTTACCCGACAGTTGGGGCAAGCGCTGTTCGTGAGCACGTACACACAAAGACAAAGATCCCCCGTGTAGCCTTAACAGACTGTTGGGGCAAGTGCTGTTTGCGAGCAGCATCTTTGAACACCGAAACGGCACACGAGGGGGTGGGTGGCCAGCACCGTGCCCGGCCGCCTTTGTCTCCCTGGCGGCGATGTTTTTGCACACCGCACCAGCTACTCAATAGCGGCTGACTCGACCAAGGGAAGGAGGCCCAGGACCGGTTTAGATCAATAATCGCCATCGGTGTTGACCCGTGAGCGGGGGAATCGAATTGGTGTCACCGGGTTCGTAGCGCAGCTCCGCTCCCCGACGTGGAGTGAACGGCGTCTCACTGCACCCGCTGGGGCTGTGGGTTGTCGTACGTGGCAGGCGCGGGGTGAACATTGGGGTCGGCCCCGTGGCCACAGCGCCACGTGGCCCGCAAAGTGACGCGCATCTCGTCACTGGCGAGCGATCTGAGCTGCACCGATCGGGTTCTCGAGGCGGGATGGGAGAGATGGTTCGCCCACTCGCCAATAACTCCGCTTCCAAGGTCAGCCCTTAGTCAGTCCTATTCATCACTCAGTCAGCCCTATTCATCACTCAGTCAGTCCTATTCATCACTCAGTCAGCCCTATTCATCACTCAGTGAGTCATATTCAACACTCAGTCAGTCCTATTCATCACTCAGTCAGTCCTATTCATCACTCAGTCAGCCTTATTCAACACTCAGTCAGCCCTATTCATCACTCAGTCAGTCCTATTCATCACTCAGTCAGTCCTATCCATCACTCAGTCAGCCCTATTCATCACTCAGTCAGTCCTATTCATCACTCAGTCAGTCCTATTCATCACTCAGTCAGTCCTATTCATCACTCAGTCAGTCCTATTCAACACTCAGTCAGTCCTATTCATCACTCAGACAGTCCTATTCATCACTCAGTCAGTCCTATTCATCACTAAGTCAGTCCTATTCATCACTCAGTCAGTCCTATTCATCACTCAGTCAGTCCTATTCATCACTCAGTCAGTCCTATTCATCACTCAGTCAGTCCTATTCATCACTCAGTCAGTCCTATTCATCACTCAGTCAGTCCTATTCATCACTCAGTCAGTCCTATTCATCACTCAGTCAGCCCTATTCATCACTCAGTCAGCCCTATTCATCACTCAGTCAGTCCTATTCATCACTCAGTCAGTCCTATTCATCACTCAGTCAGTCATATTCATCACTCAGTCAGTCCTATTCATCACTCAGTCAGCCCTATGCATCACTCAGTCAGCCCTATGCATCACTCAGTCAGCCCTATTCATCACTCAGTCAGTCCTATTCAACACTCAGTCAGTCCTATTCAACACTCAGTCAGTCATATTCATCACTCAGTCAGTCCTATTCATCACTCAGTCAGTCCTATTCATCACTCAGTCAGTCCTATTCATCACTCAGTCAGTCCTATTCATCACTCAGTCAGCCCTATTCATCACTCAGTCAGTCCTATTCATCACTCAGTCAGTCCTATTCATCACTCAGTCAGTCATATTCATCACTCAGTCAGCCCTATTCATCACTCAGTCAGTCATATTCATCACTCAGTCAGTCATATTCATCACTCAGTCAGCCCTATTCATCACTCAGTCAGTCCTATTCATCACTCAGTCAGTCATATTCATCACTCAGTCAGTCATATTCAACACTCAGTCAGTCCTATTCATCACTCAGTCAATCATATTCATCACTCAGTCAGTCATATTCATCACTCAGTCAGTCATATTCAACACTCAGTCAGTCCTATTCATCACTCAGTCAGTCCTATTCATCACTCAGTCAGTCCTATTCATCACTCAGTCAGTCATATTCATCACTCAGTCAGTCATATTCATCACTCAGTCAGCCCTATTCATCACTCAGTCAGTCATATTCATTACTCAGTCAGTCATATTCATCACTCAGTCAGTCATATTCATCACTCAGTCAGTCCTATTCATCACTCAGTCAGTCATATTCATCACTCAGTCAGTCATATTCATCACTCAGTCAGTCATATTCAATACTCAGTCAGCCCTATTCAACACTCAGTCAGTCATATTCATCACTCAGTCAGTCATATTCATCACTCAGTCAGTCATATTCATCACTCAGTCAGCCCTATTCATCACTCAGTCAGTCATATTCATTACTCAGTCAGTCATATTCATCACTCAGTCAGTCATATTCATCACTCAGTCAGTCATATTCATCACTCAGTCAGCCCTATTCAACACTCAGTCAGTCATATTCATCACTCAGTCAGTCATATTCATCACTCAGTCAGTCATGTTCATCACTCAGTCAGTCATATTCATCACTCAGTCAGTCATATTCATCACTCAGTCAGTCATATTCATTACTCAGTCAGCCCTATTCATCACTCAGTCAGCCCTATTCATCACTCAGTCAGCCCTATTCATCACTCAGTCAGTCATATTCATCACTCAGTCAGTCATATTCATCACTCAGTCAGTCATATTCATCACTCAGTCAGTCATATTCATCACTCAGTCAGTCATATTCATCACTCAGTCAGCCCTATTTAACACTCAGTCAGTCATATTCATCACTCAGTCAGTCATATTCATCACTCAGTCAGTCATATTCATCACTCAGTCAGCCCTATTCATCACTCAGTCAGTCATATTCATCACTCAGTCAGTCATATTCATCACTCAGTCAGTCATATTCATCACTCAGTCAGCCCTATTCATCACTCAGTCAGTCATATTCATCACTCAGTCAGTCATATTCATCACTCAGTCAGTCATATTCATCACTCAGTCAGCCCTATTCATCACTCAGTCAGTCATATTCATCACTCAGTCAGTCATATTCATCACTCAGTCAGCCCTATTCATCACTCAGTCAGCCCTATGCATCACTCAGTCAGCCCTATTCATCACTCAGTCAGTCATATTCATCACTCAGTTAGTCCTATTCAACACTCAGTCAGTCCTATTCATCACTCAGTCAGTCCTATTCATCACTCAGTCAGTCCTATTCAACACTCAGTCAGTCCTATTCATCACTCAGTCAGCCCTATTCATCACTCAGTCAGTCATATTTATCACTCAGTCAGTCATATTCATCACACAGTCAGTCATATTCATCACTCAGTCAGCCCTATTCATCACTCAGTCAGTCCTATTCATCACTCAGTCAGTCCTATTCATCACTCAGTCAGTCCTATTCATCACTCAGTCAGTCCTATTCATCACTCAGTCAGTCCTATTCATCACTCCGTCAGTCCTATTCATCACTCAGTCTGCCCTATTCAACACTCAGTCAGTCCTATTCAACACTCAGTCAGTCCTATTCATCACTCAGTCTGCCCTATTCATCACTCAGTCAGTCCTATGTCCCATGGCCAGCCTGGCACCCACCATAGGAACGTGGAACTTCCACCACACATTGACCTGACTGCACGTGGATATTAAACGGCATCTCCACCGACAGCGCCTAAGCTCGCAAAGTGGAAATTCCACGTTCGCATGACGACGAGGTGTCCCTCCCCAGAGTGGGGATTGAACTCGCTACCTGACGGATTGAGGTGGTCTCACGCCGTGGTCAGCGTTACTGAAGGCGGGGGGGCCATAGACGTGACAACGTCGCACAGCACAACAATCTGAGCTGCGAGCGAGAGTTGGTCGCCCATCCAAGCCACTGGCCAGGCTCAACGCCCGCTTAGCTTCCGCGATCAGACGCATTCCGGCGACTTCGCTAATGCGGAGTCCATACAAAGACAAAGATCGCCCGTGTAACCTTCGGCAGACTGCTGAGGCAAGTGCCGTGAGAGCGAGCAATTAAGGAACACACGTGGCACATGACGGGGGGGGGGGGGTGTGGCCCGGGACCCGCACCCGGCCGCCTTTGTCTCTCCAGCGGCCAATGATTACACAGCGCGTCAGGCGCTCGTTTGAGGCTGAGTCAACCCAGGGGGATGCCCGGAACCCTTCTTGAGGTAATCGTCGCCGGTGTCGGCCGTGAGTGGGAATCATGGTTGAGCAATCGGAAGCCATCCCTTGACGACACCCGTGCATCGATCAGCCTCCCATTGTATCTGTACCAGATGGAAATTATTTCGGTACAGCTATTGAAGGCTTCACGAACTACGTGGTCGAAATAAATGTTAAATAATGTGGGAGCCAGCGGACATCCCTGTCGCACCCCAAGGTGTACAGGGAATGGCTCCGACTCCCGGCCACGTAGTTTTACCCGGGCCCGCTCACCATCATGAAGGTCCTTAATGATCGTGAGCAGAGGGTCAGGGACTCCGAGAGTCAGGAGTCCCCGGTTCTCTGCTCACGATCCTACTAATGGTATCATAGGCCTTTAGCAGGTCATACACACACCAAAGACAAAGATCCTCCGGATAGCCTTAACAGACTGCAGGGGCAAGTGCTGTTAGCGAGGACCTATAAAGGCCAGCACGGCACACGAGGGGGTGGGTGGCCAATACCACGCCTGGACACCTTTGTCTCCCCAGTGGCGATATTTACACAGCGCACCAGGTACTCATTTGAGGCTTAGTCGACCTAGGGGATGCCCAGGACAGGTTCAGATAATCGTCACTGGTGTTGACCGTGAGCGGGAATCGAACTCGGGTCGCCAGGTTTGTAGCGTAGCGGTAACCGCTACACTACCGCTCCCCACTGATGGTATCATCGGCCTTGACCAAGTCATACACACATCCACACACACACAAACATACACAGGCACATACACACACACAAACGTACACACACATACACACACACAAGCATACACACGCACATACACACACACAAACGTACACACACACACAAACGTACACACACACACATACACACATATACACACGCACACGCATATGCAACACACGTGAGCGCGGTCTTTGCCCGAGTGCGGCGTCTCACCGCGACGGCCGCGAGTGTCACAGGGCGCGTGGCGCGGGCACAATGTGGGGGGGGGGGGGGCGCCACTTAGCAGCGGCAGCAGCAGCAGCGGAAAACGCGGCAAGACGCTCACTCAATGAGGCTGGCGCATTTGTCACGGCAAGGGTAGAGAGAGAGAGAGGGGGGGGGCTGGAGGGGGGCGAGGAGACGGTCGCCCACTGGCGCACGCGCCCAGCGCGCGTGCTCGTGCTGCAAGGTCACACGTGACAGGTTCGCGCGTGACGAGTTCGTGAAAAATATCGTTGAAGGCCTTCAGCCAGTGTTATGTAGGGGGGTGCCCCCCATATGATGCGCGCGCGTGTATGTGTGTGTATGTGTGTGTAACAAAACGCCAATCCACAACATGTATAATTCTAAATGTTGTGGATACACTCTTCAAAGACACCGGTGGGCTGAAAAAGTAACTAATTGGCCTTTTGTTAACGCGACAATTGGCCGTGTCGGGTGGTGGAGGGTTGCGGCACATTTCAACTTTCGCGATCTCACCCATAAACCTTTATTATGAGCGTGTATCATGTGGCTGGGCAAGTGGCCTTGTATGGACGTAGCCAACGCGAATCATCTCGTCGATTTAATAAACGCACACGCGGCACCTTTTCTCAAACCACTGCTGGATGGATGCCCCCTCCCCGCCCCGCCGCACACCGTTGGCGGCACGTGGGTTACTTGACCATACTTCACCACGCCGGTCTGTCAAGGTTGGTGAAAGCGCGGGCGGGGGAGGAGCGGGGGGAAGGCATTACACGCGGGAACATAGAAGTGTAGTAGAACAACGGATCTCGCTGCAGTGCGCCTGCCCGGAACGGTCGCCGCGCGGCGACTGCAACGCGGGATGCTGCATCCCACGGTGGATCGCCCTTACAAGCGTTGGACAGGCTCGACCCTTGCTTAGCCTCCGAGGCCTGGCGAGACCGGACATGCGTCCCGTGTGCCCAGAGTGGGCGGATCACTCAAGGGAGGCATCGTTAGCCGAATCGATGGCGAGACGCGGCGGCTTTTCCCGCGCTTACTGGCCGTGAGATGACCTTTCGTGTGACCTCCTTGACCTTGGCGAGTAAAAGCGACGCCTCCACCGAGCCGCGCCGCGTCACCTCGACGGAATGCGCCGCCGTCTCAACGGGAAGGCAGGGAGCCCGGCACGCGGGGAGCGCCACGCACCACGGCCGGATGGTGCGCCCTGTGTGGTGGCAATGCGCCCTGCGTGTGCTACAGAGCGCATTGCCACCGCGCGTGGTGGCAATGCGCCCTGCGTGTGCTACGTGCCTCGCGGGCACAATGGCTGGGGTTTGTAATGGGGCAGGTGGGTCGGAAACACACCCGGCAGCAGCAGAAGGTAGAATTATGATGATGATGGAACAGACAACGTGGTTTCTGCAAACACCTGGGCCTGTGCGTCAAAATGTTGTGGGAGCGGTCGTGGAACGGGTCGCATGCTGCGCTACGAACCCCGGCCGACTCGAGTTCGATTCCCGCTCACGGCCACCAACACCAGTGACGATTATCCGAACCGCGTCTGAGCCTCCCCTAGGTCGACTCAGCCTCAAAATGAGTAGCTGGTGCGATGTGTAAAAATATCGCCACTGGGGAGGCAAAGGCGGTCGGCGCGGTGTTGACAACCCACCGCGTCGCGTGCCGTGCCGGCCTTCATTAGGTGCTACTCGCTCACGACACTTGCCCCTGCAGCCTATACGGGGCACCTTTGCCTTTGTGCCCCAGCCAAGGCTGCGCCCGTCTTTGCCTCCTCTGCAGGCGCTGGCCTCAAAACGAGAACGTGGAGTCCCTGCGAGCGGCGGGAGGCATCAAGCAGCAAGCAGCCTTGGAGATAAGGGGGAGGGGGGCGCGGGGGAGGGGGCGCGGGGAAGGGGGGCGTGTGGGGAGGGGGGCGTGGGGGAGGGGGCGAGGGGGGAGCTGTCCATCCTAAATGTGCGTCCAAATAGTGCCGGTTTCCATCTCGTCACTGACTGCATCATTATCAAGTTGTCTTCTTCGACGTGCATTATTTTCTTACTTCTACGCTGGTCCCTCTTTAGGTCGCCTTAGATGCAGCCAATACATGTCTGTGAGTCGTGGTCGTTATTTTGTAAACGCGCTTGACTATTAGGACCGTGCCACTGGGGAACATTTCCGAGCGCTTCGCCGGGTCGTGTGAAGTTGACTGAATCTCTCACGAGACGGGCTCAGAGTTGTAGCCTTGCCGCGTGTGTGGCCACCAACTGCAGAGAGAGACAACAGTCGCCTGCTGGGGTACCTACCCTGCCCCCACACAGCAACAACAACAACAACCGTCATTCAGCCACTAAGTGGCAGTGACGTCACCACAGCGCCTGTGCCAGGCTATGTCCACGTTGAGGCCACGTGAAGTGTCGAACGCCCGCGGGCAGGAGATCACGGGCAGACCCATGTGCCACGGGTCGACTGACTGAGATGACTGGCTGATGCACCACCTGTGTCCCCTACTGTGCCAACTTGCTGTGCTTTAGCCACCCGGCGCTCCGCTCATTGTTGTGAGCGTCGCTCCTCCGCCCTCCGTTGTTATTGGAGGGCGACTACCTCCAACTGCCCAGTAGCAGCAGCGTCTTTCACGAGCCTCCTCCACAGAGGCCGATCTTGACACCGCTGGTACCAGTCATCGGCAAATCCACTCAGCTCCACGTCCTCCTGTACCACATCACTCCATCTCTTCTCTAGCCCGTGCCGCGCCCGTTTAGCCCCCTCTATCCGGTCGAACAAAAGCTGTTTAGGCATGCGGTGGCTGGGCATGCGGGCTACATGACCCAGCCAACGCAGCCTTGCCTGCCGGAGGAGCTCACCGATGGGACTTTTCCCAGATCTTTCAAGGATTTGTGAGCTCCTCAGACAATCCAGCCTGATTAAACCCAGGATGGATCGTAGGCAGGCCAGTCTAAATGTTTCTAACCGGCGAAGATGTTCCATTGGGGGGGGAGGGTCCACGTTTCGCAAGCGTAGAGTGGCCGAGAAGACCTGAAGCTTCGTGCGGAGCGACAGACCAGGTAGCTTCCACACAGCGTTACGCAACCGATGAAAAGATAATGCCGCTCGACTGATTCGGAGTGAGACCTCTGCTGTCAAACCGGAGCCGGTCATGAACACACCCACACACCCACACACACACCCGCAGACACACCTAGATACCCTCCCCACACACCCAACCCACATTGACGGCCTGGATAGGTGCTCGCTAACAGAATTCGTTCTAGCAGTTATATTCTGTAGAGAAAAATCGGAGATTGTTGTCGTGATATGTTCGCGAGTGTGTGTGGGGGGTGCATGGTTTCGTCTGTTTGGTGTTCGCTATGGGGAGCGGTGGTGTAGCGGTTAGCGCGCTGTGCTACGAACCCAGTGACCTGAGTTCGATTCCCGCTCACGGCAAACAGCAGTGAGGATTATCTGAACCGGTCCTAGGCCCTCTCCTAGGTCTACTCAGCCTCAAATGAGCACCTGGTGCGATGTGTAAACGTCACCACTCGGGAGACAAAGACGGCCGGGCGTGGTGCTGGCCACCAATCCCCTCGTGTGCCGTTCCGGCCTTCAAAGGTGCTCGCTAACAGCACTCACCCCAACAGTCTGTTCAGGCTATACGGGGGATCTTTGTCTTTTGTCCGTCTATGTGTGTGTCTGCGTGTGTCTGCGTGTGTCTGTGTGTGTCTGTGTGTGGCTGTGTGTGGCTGTGTGTGTCTGCGTGTGTCTGCGTGTGTGGGGAGCGGTAGTGTAGCGGTCTACTCAGCCTCAATTGAGTACCTGGTGCGGTCGTGTAGTAAACATCGCCACTGGGGAGACAAAGGCGGCCGGGCAGACGGGCGTGGTGCTGGCCACCCACCCCTCCTCGTGTGCCGCGCCCGGCCTTCGCAGGTGCTCGCTAACAGCCCTTGTCACCACGAGTGTTCGTCGGCGATAATGGGGATCTGTGTCTGTGCTTGAGTGAGTGCGTGTGAGTGTGCAGGCGGTGTGCTACTTGGCACGTCGTTACGAACCCATCACAAGTTGATGGACAAATCTGCACGCATCTCAATGGGTGGTGGTGGTGGGGGAACGCGCTCGAGGGGACACGCGGAGGAAACGGAGCGATACAATCAGCACGCGCAGCCTGGCCCGGCTCGGCGTCCGCACAACAAGTGCGCGACGTGCGGGGGGGGGGGCGCGGTTCCACGTTGCAGAGGACTCCATCCAGCACACGTGGTCGCAAGCAACCAGAATAACAAGGGTTTATTTATTTATTCTTATTTGCAATAACAACAAAATAAGCCAATATTTAAAAGGGCCACGGAAGCAGTGTGGTTGGTGGTGGTGGTGGTGAATACGAGACGGTGGTGGTGGTGGTGGTGGGAAACGAGACGGTGGTGGTGGTGGTGAATACGAGGCGGTGGTGGTGGTGATACGAGACGGTGGTGGTGGGGGTGGTCCATTACTAAACGACCTCACGACGCAGTTGCTTAATGAGCCACCGCATACGGCTCTGGAGCCGCAATTTCCCCGCCCCTCCCCATGGTGAACTGGACTTCCATGGTAAACTGCACTTCCATGGTGAACTGGACTTCAATGGTAAACTTCACTTCAATGGTAAACTGGACTTCCATGGTGAACTGGACTTCAATGGTAAACTGCACTTCAATGGTAAACTGCACTTCAATGGTGAACTGGACTTCCATGGTGAACTGGACTTCCATGGTAAACTGGACTTCCATGGTGAACTGGACTTCAATGGTAAACTGCACTTCCATGGTGAACTGGACTTCCATGGTAAACTGGACTTCCATGGTGAACTGGACTTCCATGGTAAACTGGACTTCCATGGTGAACTGGACTCCCATGGTGAACTCCACTTCCACGGTCAGGGGTCACAGCAACCAAAATAACGAGAAGAGACATTTTTTTTGTTCGAATTTCCAGAGCCGCCACTGCAGTCCTTAAAGAGCCACCGCACGTGGGTTGCCGACTCCGGATCCAGCAGCAGCAGCAGCAACCACGCCGCAGCTCGTGCCGGGTTCCGTGTGGCCGGATCTGATCCCTGGGCGTCAGGACACTCGGCTCACGCACACGCGTGAGGCCTTTACGTCAATCGACTTCTAAGTGATGGCCTTCCCGAACCGGCGTGCGGGTCGTGTGGGGTTACTTCATCATACTTCAAGCACGCAAGCCAGTTGATTGCTTGCTTCACGAATATCGCCCAAAAGTAAATTTCACCCACGCAGCGTTTACCGTATCGCCTTCCACATGCGTCTCGAGTATTTGGCTGCTATATATTTCCACATGCGCTATCATTCGTGGCCAGTTTGCTTCTAAAAAAATAAGTTAATAGGTCAGTGAGCTTTTCCTGGTAAGATATTATTTTATTTAGTTTCGTTTTATTTGTATATTTTGTTTACCTTTCCAATAGTTTAACACGTAGGCTTTCGCGACCAATATTATTTAAAATCAACGTTTTTGGGTTTAGATCGCGTTATTTATAAATATGTCGTAACCCTCCACCACCCGACACGACCAATCAGTAAAAAAGTATCACGTTGACAAAAGACAAATAGTTCACTGCTTTCACGCTTCAACACACCGGTGGGCTAAAGCAGTGAACTATTTGTCTTTTGTCAACGTGACACTTTTTACTGATTGGTCGTGTCGGGTGGTGGAGGGTTATGAAACATTTATAAATAACGCGATCTAAACCCAAAAACGTTGATTATGAGTACCTTTCTTATACTTTGCCCTCCTATCGTGTTTTGTTGCATTGTTTGTTGTTCTAACTTCCTGAAACGCCCCCCTGACTGGACATCTATAAAATTAAAGTGCTTCATAGCTCATCGGATTTTTCTAGGACAAGTCGATATTTCCGATTCTGATTTTGCATCTCGTGTTCCCCAATGCCGGATTAAGCGAGTGCGGGGCCTGTAGCAGACGTTATAAAGAGGCCCTACATTTCTTAGAAAAACACGTAAATATTAAAACACATTTTTTTACTTGCATAGTAAAGTAATTGTATTTTTTCATTTGCTATACAGCCAGAAAATACGACAAATTGCTAACCTTAAACACCCAGTCGTTCATAAAAGTTGAAGGCAGTATAGTACTATAGTAATAGAGCAAGTGCAGACTCACTGAACCGGAATTGATAGATTGAAAGCATTTAGCGCGGGGCCCTTGAAAGTGCGAGGCCCGTAGCATTGTTAGGTACTTTTGCTACTACTACGATAATCCGGCACTGCGTGTGCCCCATATCAACGAGGCCACCGTTTCGCGATTGCGTCAGTGAAGGATTTATTCCGCGTCTGGGTGAGGGCGCGAATCTCGGGCCCGTTGGTCGTAGGCAATGAAAGTCTGCCAGCTGGGCTCGGGCAGAAGCGAGGAGTTGACAGCACGGAAGGCTGGGAGGAAGGCAGTTGCAGAGACGGCACCAGAGAACGAGCGAGAGAGCGTGGACTGGAGCCTTCAACAGCAAGTGTTGGTTTGATGGAGGAAGATTGCGTGGAGGTGAGTGGAGTGAGATGAGAGGGGAGAGGTAGGAGAGTGCGTGGAGGGCAGTGGAGTGAGATGAGAGGGGAGAGGCAGGAGAGTGCGTGGAGGGGAGTAGAGTGAGATGAGAGGGGGGAGGTAGGAGAGTGCGTGGAGGGGAGTAGAGTGAGATGAAAGGGGAGAGGCAGGAGAGTGCGTGGAGGGGAGTGAAGTGAGATGAGAGGGGAGAGGCAGGAGAGTGCGTGGAGGGGAGTGAAGTGAGATGAGAGGGGAGAGGCAGGAGAGTGCGTGGAGGGGAGTGGAGTTAGATGAGATAGGAGAGTGCGTGGAGGGGAGTGAAGTGAGATGAGAGGGGAGAGGCAGGAGAGTGCGTGAAAGGGAGTAGAGTGAGATGAGAGGGGAGAGACAGGAGAGTGCGTGGAGGGCAGTGGAGTGAGATGAGAGGGGAGAGGCAGAAGAGTGCGTGGAGGGGAGTGGAGTGAGAGGGGAGAGGTAGGAGAGTGCGTAGAGGGGAATAGAGTGACATGAGAGGGGAGAGGCAGGAGAGTGCGTAGAGGGGAGTGGAGTGAGATGAGATAGAGGAGGCAGGAGAGTGCGTGGAGGAGAGTAGAGTGAGATGAGAGGGGAGATGTAGGAGAGTGTGTGGAGGGGAGTGGAGTGAGATGAGAGGGGAGAGGCAGGAGAGTGTGTGGAGGGGAGTGGAGTGAGATGAGATGAGAGGGGAGAGGTAGGAGAGTGTGTGGAGAGGAGTGGTGTGAGATGATAGGGGAGGGGTAGGAGAGTGTGTGGAGGGGAGTGGAGTGAGATGAGAGGGGAGAGGCAGGAGAGTGCGTGGAGAGGAGTGGAGTGAGATGAGAGGGGAGAGGCAGGAGAGTGCGTGGAGGGGAGTGGAGTGAGATGAGAGGGGAGAGAGAGGAGAGTGCGTGGAGGGGAGTGGAGTGAAATGAGAGGGGAGAGGCAGGAAAGTGCGTGAAGGGGAGTGGAGTGAGATGAGAGGGGAGAGGCAGAAGAGTGCGTGGAGGGGAGTGGAGTGAGATGAGAGGGCGGGGAGAATGGCAGTGAGATTGTATCTGGGGAGTCTTTCGTGACTTCTGTGGCCTCATTTACAGGCGGTAGAGAGTTTCGCGTCGGTGGTGGTGGGCTTGTGGTGGTGGGGTTGTTGGTGGTGGTGGGGGATTGTGGTGGTGGTGGTGAGGGCTGTGGTGGTGGGGGTGTTGTTGGTGGTGGGGGGTTGTGGTGGTGGGGGGTTGTGGTGGTGCGGGGTGGGGGTTGTGGTGGGGGTTGTGCTGGTGGTGGGGGGTGGTGGGTGGTGGTAGGGGTTGTGGTGGTAGTGGATGGTGGTGGTGAGGGTTGTGGTGGTGGTGAGGGTTGTGGTGGTTTGTGGTGGTGGGTGGTGGTGGTTTCGTCGCGGGACGTGCGGGGCCGCTCGCCCCGCGAACGGCGTCGGAGGCCCCGGGGTAGGAGGAGGAGGAGGAGAGGGCACGGCGCTCGCTCGTCGGCAACGGCCCCCCGCCCCCCGCCCCCCGTCCGTCTGACAGCTTAATTACGGCGATTCCTTTCTCACCCGTGGGGGAGGGGCGGGGGGCCCCTCCTCCAATGCCTCCCCCCCGAATGTTTCAGATTGTTTGGTGCTGTTGCTGATGATGAACCTGACGCCCGCAAAGTCTCCTCCTCGACGTTGACGCCACATACAATGGCGCAATTTTGCACAACCCCCCGGCGGCGGTGATGGCGATTGCGATCTGCAGCTCGCACCACGTAGTTAGTGGTGGTGGTGATGGTTGTGGTGATGGTTGTGGTGGTGGTGATGGTTGTGGTGGTGGTGGTGCAGTAGTGTCGTGGTTAGCGCCACGCTGCCCTACGAACCCGGCAGAGACTCGCGTTCGATTCCCGCTCACGGCCAACACCGGTGACGATTTTATTTGAAGCGGTCCTGGGCCTCCACTAGGTGGACTCAGCCTCAAATGAGTACCTGGTGTGGTGTGTAGTGAACATCGCCACTGGGGAGACTACCCCGTTGTGTCCCGTGCCGGCATTCATAGTTGCTCGCTAACAACACGTGCCCCAAAACTATGTTACGGCTCTACCGTTGACGTTAGGTGCATCGTGTGGCGTGGTGGTGGTTGTTAGGGTGTAGTCATGCTCGCGATGGCCTTGATTATGGTGCTGGTGATATAAATCTAGATGTTTTGTGGTCGTGGTGATGGAGTCATTCGAGTTGATTGGTGGTGGTGGCGGTAACAGTCATGGTTGGCATGGGTGGAGTTGATGGTGATTTTGTTTGTGGTGGTGTTGATGGTCCGTCACCTGACTTCACGTGATAGCCTCACAGTGCACCTAGCCTGGCACGAGCGCCGTGGTGACATCACCGCCGCTTATCGAGTGGCGAACTGCGGCTGGAGTTTGTTGTTGTTGATGTTGTTAATGGTGGTGGCGGAAGTCAGCCAGTTGCGAGATGTGTCCTCAACATCAGATGCAGAATCGCGTGGCACGGGCGATTGCGGCGAGTGGTTGTAACGGCAGCTAAGAGGCGATAACGAGGAGATAACGAGGAGATAAACAGTCCCCGAGAGGGAGGGGAGAGAGAGAGGGATTAGGCTCACAATGCCGCGGTGCTGACGAGTTACCCGATATGGGATTTCGTTTTTACGTTGTTCTATCTCCTTTCTCAGCAGTAAGATCCAAGCTGCACAGCTCCCTCTCCCCTCTCGTCTCACTCCACTAGCCCCGACGCAATCCCTCCTCCAGCAAACCAGCACCTGCTGCTGAAGGCTCCAGTCCACGCTTTCTTGGTCGGTGGGAGCGCTCTCGCTCGGCCGTTCACCCGTGCCGCCTCTGCAACTCGCTCGCGAACACGGCAGGGCCCCCACGATCACCGACGTTCGGATTGGTGACAAGGGGCGGTTTGAAAATAAAATAAATAAAAATAAAATGTTACGGATGTCTGGGCGGGTGCACAGTTTTGGCAAGAATCCCCTAAGCCGAGGATTAATCTCGTGACACGATAATCGCCAGGTGTTCGTTGGGCGATGGCAGTCCGTGGGTTTACGTCTTCACCGCCGAGCGCTCGAATCAATGCTTCCCAATTGTCTGCGGTAATTAAACAGCCCAGGTATAACCGCTCGCCTACCCCAGGGCACCCGAGCGAGACGACGGCCAGAGAGAGTAGATTTAGGGAAGTTGCCAAAGTTCGCTTCTTTGATACAGCTAATCTGGCTGTGACGGTCCCACATGATGACGGAGACTTGTGTTGCCTCCGAAACGTCGTGATTTTTGTTTTTATTTTATTTTACTTTCTACGTGACTTTACCGAAAAAACCTAAGAAGAAGATTCTTTAAACTTGTTCCCAAATCGTTGCACCGCCGTGAAATTCCCGACATCCTCAACCGCCCTCGTCAAAGGCCCGAACGGACACACTGTGGGGGTGACCAGAACCACACCCGGGCAGCCGCCTTTGTCTCCCCAATGCCGATGTATACAGGCCGCAGCCACGTGCTCATTTGACGCCGAGTCGATCCAAGGAAGTCCACCAGGACCGGTTCAGATAGTTTTGACCGCTGTTGGCCGCGAGCGCTAACCAATGCGCCACCGCTCCACGCGCGTGCACACGCACACATACAACAACAACAACCGCCGTTCTCAACTAAGTGGCGGTGACGTCACCACGGCGCGTGTGCCAGGCTAGGTGCACCTGAAGTGTGGAGGGCTCGCTGCTGGCGGGAATTCGCGGGACAGGCCCAGGTGGTGTGGGTCACCTGACACGACTGTCCAGGTGCACCACCACGTGGTGTGGGTCACCTGACACGACTTGCCAGGTGCCCCACCACGTGGTGTGGGTCACCTGACACGACTGTCCAGGTGCCCCACCACGTGGTGTGGGTCACCTGACACGACTTGCCAGGTGCAGCACCACGTGGTGTGGGTCACCTGACACGACTTGCCAGGTGCAGCACCACGTGGTGTGGGTCACCTGACACGACTGTCCAGGTGCACCACCACGTGGTGTGGGTCACCTGACACGACTGTCCAGTTGCACCACCACGTGGTGTGGGTCACCTGACACGACTGGCCAGGTGCCCCACCACGTGGTGTGGGTCACCTGACACGACTTGCCAGGTGCACCACCACGTGGTGTGGGTCACCTGACACGACTTGCCAGGTGCACCACCACGTGGTGTGGGTCACCTGACACGACTTGCCAGGTGCCCCACCACGTGGTGTGGGTCACCTGACACGACTTGCCAGGTGCCCCACCACGTGGTGTGGGTCACCTGACACGACTTGCCAGGTACCCCACCACGTGGTGTGGGTCACCTGACACAACTTGCCAGGTGTACCACCTGTGCCGCTCCACCGCTGTGCCGCCTTGATCTTTGACAACCTCCTTATGTTGGCTTCCTCTTGCGGTGATGATGGGTGGAGTGAGTGGTGGAGTGAGCGGGCGGAGTGAGAGGTGGAGCGGGCGGGTGGAGCGAGTGCGTTCTGGCATCCGTCATGGACGACAGGGGACTCCGAGTGTGCAGCGACGCGCTGGGGCGCTGGTGCTGCACAGAGCCTCGGCTTGCCGACGGGGTGCTGCTAACGAGCGTTGCCGAGAGAGCAACACTCGCTCGGCTCGTAATGGCCGTGTCGGGGGCCACTTGAACCTGAGCCGCGGAGGTCCTCGTCTTGAGTCTCCGCGCTTTGCTGGCCGCCCCGCGATGGATCCGCGATGGCGAGTGACGGGAGGAGGAGGGGGGGGCGGGTTATGATCTCTGCACGATCGGCGGCGCTTGCACCACGAGCGAATATTCGTGCACCGCACGTTTCCATTTGATCTAACCCAAAAATCTAACTTCCTCCAAAAAAATTGTATGGATTTCTATTTGACTTCACGTGGCCCTCACCCTCGTGGCTCTGAGGGTGATGGCATCAGAAACTCTGTAGGGGGTAGGCCAGGATTTGTTGTTCTCTGGGAATAACGCCCCCCCCCATTCAAGTTCAGGAATGTGGAACTTCCACCGCTGACGCAGGTCAACAGACAGACGAGAGGGGGGAGTGCCACCCCCCAGAGCTCAGTCGATCAGGGAAACACTTCGAGTGAGCTTAGCGCTGAGCCCAGCTGCGAGGAGGCACACTCACAGCGTGGTGGATGATCGACACGCAGATAAACAAAGTGCAGAACGTGGCATGCAAGAACTACACTGCGAGAAAACATGTTTTATTTTACCAGGTGAGGCCCCACTGAGCTGTATAGCTCTTTTTCAGAAGCGACCTGGCCACGAATGATAGTCCTTGCGAAGTGGCTTATCGCGTGGAAATATATCGCAGCCAAATGCTCTAAACGCGTGTTTCTCAATGTGGAGGAAAAAACCGGAGGACTCGAAGAAAAATCCACGCGACACACGAGGAGAGAGACACCGCAAACTCCAAATATACAGCAGCAGGCGTCAGCGTTCGGGATCGAACCCACGGCTTGCTGTGTACCAGGCGAGGTAGTTAACATTTCGCTACCGTGGCCGCTGCAACTCCGTAATTGTCACCTTTCCATCGGAGGTTCGTTTTGCTGTGTTTCGCTCATTTGGCACCACGAACTATGGTGCCAAATGCAAGTGACACACTCAAGGTGGCCACGCCAGCAGCTCGCCGCGTCAGGAGTAGCAGCAGCGGAGTTTTAAGTGGATCGCCGTGATGATGTCTCTCATCCTTCAGTGTCCGTGAATCAAGGCATCGCGTAGTCACACGTCGTACGGTCTTTGTTCTGGATGACCACGGTGGCACCACTACTACTGGAGAGTTGTTTATTTATTTTATTTTTCCACGTGTGCATCATGAGGGCAGTGCCGCACTTCCAAAGACCCTCCGTGCTAAATGCTTTCAAGCTATCAATTCCGGTTAAGTGATTCTGCACTTGCTCTATTACTATAGTACTATACTGCCTTCAACTTTTATGAACGACTGGGTGTCTAAGGTTAGCGATTTATCGTATTATCTGTCTGTGAAGCAAATGAAAAAATACAATTATTTTACTATGCAAGTTACATTTTTGCGTTTTAATATGTGTGTGTGTTTTAGGGCCCCTTTATTTAACATATGCTACAGGCCCCGCGACGGTAGGCCCGGGTTAAAGGTCTCGGCAGCAGAGCGGGTGAGGGCCGATGTGAGAGAGAGCGAGCGAGGTGCTGGTGGTGCTGGTGGTGGTGTGACAGTCCACCGAACCCGAAGAGAGATCGTCACGGATCGGTGGAATCTGCTCACGCGGGCAGGTGGCTGCCTCCATAGCCAGGCGGTTGACGTCCCCGCAAAGGTCACGCGAACCCCGCTGCTTGGCAAAATTCGCATGACTCCTTCTCGCCCCCCTCCGCCCCGCCCACCGAGGAGGGGCGCCTTCTTTTTGCGTGAATTCGCGACTTACAAACTCGAAGGTGCCCAACCGCCGCGATTTGTCTCCCATCGCAGCGGCTATTGTTGGGCAAATCCGGCACCGCTGCAAGGCGCGCGGTCACCATCATCGTCATCCATCGTCATCAGCGGCGGCGGCGGCGGCAGCTCGTGCGGCGGAGGAATGGGCCCGGCATTTTTTCTCGCTCTCTCTCTCTCGTGTTGATTTTCCTCCCTCCCTCTCGCTCGCTCCATCTCGCTCAGTCTCTCGCCTTTGCATTTTTTTTCCTTCAGCAGGACGCCGGAGCAACACGCGACCACCCTTAAGTGCTGCGTTATTGATGGTGTTGTGTCAGCTTAAGTGTGGTGTAACAACCCTCTCTCTCTCTCACACGCACACAAATACACGGCGGTGGGTGGTGGGTGACAAGGAAGTGACACGCGCGCGCACAATCGAAACGGACGACGGCGTGCTCAGTCAATATTGATCCCCGCCGGGTGACTGCGCCCGGCTCGCGGCTCGCCGCCGATTCGGGGCCTGCGGCACCCATCGGCTGGCTGTCTCTTTTGTTTGCTTTTTTCTAAATTAAAGCCGGGCTGGTCATCGGGCGGGTCGGGTTGCGTGGAGCGGCTACAGCCCCCCCCAGCCCCCCGCATGGTTGGCTATGCACGGTGCGAAAGAAGTTGAGCGCACGGCACGAGGCGCATGCCATGCGGAGCGTGCGGAGCGCGTCGTCGTCGTCGGGTTAATTGCGCGAATGGGCGGTGGGAGGCGCGGCCACTCCCGCGGGTTCACGGAGTCGCCTCCTCCACCGCTCGTCTCGCCACTGCGGTGGCCCCGAGCCACTCGTTGGGCAGAAGCGCCACGCTGCCTGTGGCCTCGTGGCCAGTCTATCCCCACGAGGCAACAACTGCTCGATATTCGCCCAAGATGTGCGTGTCGCTCCACCGCTCGATGAGGGCCGCCTCGTGCCGTGCGGATAGTCGGGGGTTGTTTGACCATACTTCACCACGCTGGTCAGTTGGAGTTGGTGAAGGCTGCGAGCATAGACATGGAGCGTAGAAGTGCAGTACAACCGCGAATGTTGCGGCATCAACGTAGCCACACAGCCTATACTCTAGTAATAGAGCAAGTGCAGAATCACTGAACCGGAATTGATAGCTTGAAAGCATTTAGCGCGGGGCCCTTGAAAGTGCGGCGCCCGTAGCATTATGTAGCTACTTTTGCTATTCGGCTAATCCGGCAATGCCTATGACCCTGGTCGCCCATCTAAGCTCTGCCCAGGCTCCACTCCGCTTAGCTCACGACAGTTCGTGCAGACAACGGCGCGTGCATTCTGGAACATCCGGCTGGGTGGCGCTGTTGCAAGTTACATTTGCAAGGTTGCAGGAGCAAATCCCAGTCAGCTTCGACTCCTTCTGCGGTCACTACAACATTTGTACAATTTCGTGGAAAGTTAATGGTGGTCGTTTCATGCAGAATGTTGGTCCCCACCGTAGGAATGTGGAATTTCCACCAATGTTTTCAGGGCTGCTTTAATAACCCGCGGGGTTATTAAAGCGTTGAGGAGGCGCTTTCACTTTGACCTCAAGGGCGAATGAGATGAGACAACAATGATTGAGCGGCATTGTCAAATTTGTTTACGTCCTACAATAATTCCATCCCTTAGGATTTTAGTGCAGTTAGCGAGCCCCTCTTAAAACACTAATACGCCAACACACATACAAAGACAAAGATCCCCCGTGTAGCCTTTAAAACTCTATCGGAACAAGTGCTGTTAGCGAGCACCTATTAAGGCCGGCACGGCACTCGAGGGGGTGGATGGCCCAACACCGCGCCCGGCCGCCTTTGTCTCCCCCAGTGCCGATGTTTACTACACACCGCACCAAGTACTCATTTGAGACTGAGTCGACGTAGAGGGGAGGCCCAGGATCGGTTTCAAATATTCGCCAAAGTGATCGGTCGCGAGCGGGAATCGTATCTCACAGTCGCCGGATTCCTAGCCCAGCGCGCTAACCACTGCACCACCGCCCCCCCCCCCCAACACCGCTCACACCACGATGGGCAGGCAGCATCTGCTAACATTCTTGTGGGATTTACTGTACTCGTGAGCGAACACACGCGCAGAAAAAAAAACCCAAAAGAAGCAAAACAAGAAATATGTTTTCCCCCGGTGGCGTGTTAAATAAAGTCCAGCCGAGGCAGTGAAGCCTTTGGGATCAGGGTTCGACTCCCCCTACCCGTCCCCCTTGCAGGGTCAATGTTTAAGTTAATTAGGGCCGACAGAAAGCCCCCCACCCCCGGGCAGGCCGGCGAGGGAGGTAGGGAGATAGGCAGCTGTGGGACCCGTGGCCTCGCCAGAGATGATGGTGGCCAGACCAGCCCAGCGCGGCTTCGCTCCAACCACCCCCCCACCACCACCCCCCTACCATCCCCACACCACCCACCACCAACCCCCCACAACCCCACACCACCACCCCCCTACCATCCCCACACCACCACCCCACACCACCCACCACCAACCCCCCACAACCCCACACCACCACCCCCACCCCCGTAATCCCGCAGGACGCAAAAGCGCTCGCGCCCATTGTTGCAGCCTGCCTCCCCGCCTGCCTGCCCGCCTGCCCGCCTCCCCGCCTGCTTGCCCGCCTGCCTGCCCGCCCGCCCGCCCGCCCGCCTGCCTCCCCGCCTGCCTCCCCGCCTGCCTGCCCGCCTGCCTCCCCGCCTGCCTCCCCGCCTGCCTGCCCGCCTGCCTCCCCGCCTGCCTCCCCGCCTGCCTGCCCGCCTGCCTCCCCGCCTGCCTCCCCGCCTGCCTGCCCGCCTGCCTGCCTGCCCGCCCGCCTCCCCGCCCGCCTGCCCGCCTGCCTGGCATACTTCTCGTAACTCTTCCTCCCCTCTCGTGCGAGGCGATGCAGTCGTGCAACGAGTGGCGTGAGTCTCACGTTGTAAAATAAAAACCCACGAACGCGTGCTGCAAGAGGCAAACGAAATCAAGAGTTGAAGGGGTTGAGTTGGGTTCTCATCATCGTCATCATCGTCATCCTAAGATTAGCGCGGTCGGCTACGGTACGGTGCGAAATAAGTTCAATAGATATCCATCCGTCCCCTGTTTTATATAAAAGTAAGAACTTCCTCCCGGTCTGCTGGTGCTGCTGCCCCTCCGATGGGAGGCCGCGGGAGTGCAGGAGGCCGAGTGCGGGGTCGGTCGGTCGGGTCGGTGCCTTTGCCGGTCACCCTCAAGCGGCCGTTGGGTGCAGGAGCCCCAATGGGATGCAAAGCAGCAACAACAACGACGACGACAACAACAAACCTCGCCGCCACCCGAGGCCGATTTGCATGAAATCACGGCTCGACAATTCCCGGCACGCGCATCGCGTTCGCGTCAAGAAGTGCGCGAGACAAATGGTCGCTGCGAAGTAACCGTCACTAAAGTGTCTCCATATTCCGGACGTGTAACAAAAAATTGGTATTTATCAATTTCTATCAGATAAGGCCCACTGAGCTACATCGCTCTGTTTTTTTTCAGAAGCGACCTGGCTATCACGAGTGATAGGTCAACGAAGTGGCTTATCATCACGTGAAATGTATAGCAGCAAAACACTCTAAACGCGTGATGTTGATTAAAAATGTGGACGAAAAAAAACCTGAGGACCCCGGAGTAAAAATGCCACGCGACCACGGGGAGAAAGACACGCAGACTGCAAATATACAGCAGCAGGCGTCAGGGTCAGGATCGAACACACGACCTCCTGCAGACCAGGCGAGGGAGTTAACATCTCACGGCGGCAGCGCCGATGGCAGTGGAAGTTCTAAATTCATAACGCAGAGCAAGTCTTCATCGTTCAAACAAAACAACAAAACGACAACTCTTAAGGATCTACCAAAGTGGTCCTCGGCAGTGAACGAACCGACTCAACCGAACCCCGCGACGTTCCGAGCGCGAGTCCAAAGCTGCGGGCAACGGACGCCCTTGGCCTCGGCGTGAAAAGCCGCTAACGCACGCACGGGTGCCCTGCCACCTGCCCGGGCCGAACACATCACACGAGTTGCTAGTGAGCCATTCGTGGGGGGGAGGGGTGGGGGTGATCTTCGTGAAGGGAACGCATTCGAATTTTTTATTATTTTAATGAAAAGCCGCACACTGCCTGGCTAAGCCAACTGATGTAGCGGCATTATTTTTAACGAGAGCGAGGTCGGCGGCGATAATTAACGCGGTGATTCATAATCCCAGAGGAACGTTTAAACCACACTGGCGGGTCCGCTTGACTGCCAGCGACCACACCGAACAACGCTGTGTGCTGTCGTGAATTGCCACGGTGTTTATTTATTACGTCATTACCTTCAATGGGAAGGGCTCGAGTATTTGACTTTGGCGCAGGTGGCATTCTGCCTCACTTCGCCCCTGTCACCGTCGTTTTGTGTGAATTAAAATGACCATGGCAAGGCTCTCATCGTCTCATGTTATGATCACGAGCCGCAAATGGAAATTCCACATTCACGTGGCTGGGGCAAGCCCGCCAAAACAAAAAAGGCAACAACAAAGTGGTACCAATTTTATCGACCCCCAAAGAGCATGATGGGTCCAGCTGACACTCTACCTGTGGCCTGAACAATAGACGCACCTTGCAGGTGTGAGCCGAGCACCCTACCACGAGCCCGATGACGCAAGCACACTGACGCGTGTACACCCGCGCCGAATGTGAACCTCGCGACATTCCGATCGCAAGGAGAGCACCCAGGGAGCACCGCGAGCATCGCGAGAGAGACCGACACGACTCACACTCGCAGCAGCGGCGGCTAACAAGGACTGCGGTCACCGCATCGCGCGCTTTCAGATGCGCCGTTTCAGCGGCCGTCTGGAACGCTCTTGCTTCCGATATCAGGAAGGCTCTGAAGCGATGCACTTTTACATTATCTAGATTGATAAACTCATTTCTTTATAACTTATTTTTGAAGTTTAGGTTGTTGCCCTGCCCCTCCGATCAGCACGGTTGGCTCCGTACGGTTGCGAAAAAAAGTTCAACACACGTGCATCCTTTAATTGACTGAAAACGTCTTAACAATAAAACCCAATTGATGGCACTCCTAGAAAAGAGCTGTACGACTCAGCGTGGCCACCCTCGGAGTAAGTGAAATAAAGTGAATGATAGAGAATGATAGAGAGGGCCGCGCTTGAACAATCTTGGCAGAGGGGCCGAAGAAGAATCCACGGCGCCATCTGCTGCACGAGCGCGAGAAGGTGAAGTGGGACCCATCGCTGCGCGGCGGCTCTCCACGTCCTGCAGCTCGATCCAACGCGGGACGGTCACGAAATCCACACCGAAGTGGGTACCGGAATGACGGGTGCCCCCCCCTCCCCACATGCCCCCCCCCTCCCCACATGCCCCCCCTCCAAACATGCACCCCCTCCCCTGATGCCCCCCCCTTTCCACGTTTCCCCCCCTCACCACATGACCCCGTCCCCACGTCCCCCCCCTCCGCACATGCCCCCTCCCCACATCAAGTTCAAGTTTATGTATTAGGTATAGCCCTGTGAGCCATTCGGCTCTTGAATCGGGTGCAACCGCAACAAACAAAAACATGAATAAGAAAACATCTTAAAGTGACTATGTGACTATGTGCAAGCAGAAAATCCAAGAAAAGACAGCAAAATGTTGCAGAAAAAGCACCGTACACCAACACTGTGTGCAAAAATCCAAGTGGGATGCAAGTCAAACAACAACAACCACAAGACAATTTAGATTAAGGCCATCAGTCTAATTCTGTACTACAACAAACAAACATGGCCAAACCAAAAAACGTTTCAAAAATTACCAAAATAAAGCCATAAAAGCAATGAAACAGTGATCATAGAAACTGTGACCGAATTTTCACAAATAACGACGTAAACAACATGTACTACCAGACCCTACAGCCACAGCTGGCTGCATGAGTCACTCCACAACAGCAGGAGCATCAGTCGGAGTATGAACATTTTTCAATGCACCTTTAAGATCAGCACACTAAATCAAACCACAGATTATACTTTACAGCGATCATCCGGAGCGAAACATTGTATTGTAGGCCACTGAATTGCAGTGTCAGCTAGGGGTGTACAACTCCTCTAGAGCAGTTTTTAGTGAAGATGTCATAGGTAGTGATTCAAGTTGCAGTTTATTGGCAATATCATTCCAGACCCTGGGGGCATCAATAGCAAAGGCCCTTCCTCCAGTATTTGTACGGCAATAGGGAATGTGAAGCTGACCTTAGGTCAAATTTGTTCTTTGAAACAGAGAGGAGATCCAGCAGGTAATCTGCGGATCTTTTTGTAAGTACATCATGAATAAATAAGATCTGATGCACAAGCCGTCGAACATTGAGAGATGTTAAGTTTGACCCAATGTAGAGATCACAGTGGTGAGTCCTATATGGGCAGTTCAATGCAAATCTTAAGGCCGAGTGATACATTGAGTCAAGCTTCTTCAGTACAGTACTTGGGGCTGATTTATACACGATGTCACAGTAATCAAGTAGAGGCAGTATGGTAGCTTTTATCAATTCCAAACGGAACATAAGGGGGAAGCAGTGCTTGTGTCGATACAGAAAACCAATTTTTATTTTTGTCTTTTTACCAATATAATCAATGTGATTTTCAAAATTCAGTTTTGAATAAAGAATGACCCCAAGATACTTATAGATCTTGACTTGCTCTATTTGATAATTATTTAAGGAATGTAATTGGGGAAAAATAACTTCCTGCTTTAGTCCTGGTGAGACGCATAGCACCTTGGTTTTGGAGGTATTCAGGACTAGTTTAAGAGCAACTAGCTGATGTTGTAGATTGCTGAAATCACCCTGGAGCTTAGTAATCACGTCATCCAGAGAGCGGCCAGCAGTAATCAGTATCGTGTCATCTGCAAAAAGATTTACCCTGGAATAATCCAGTTCAGTGCCCAAGTCATTTACATAAAGAGAGAACAAGAGGGGGCCGAGGATGGAACCCTGTGGAACCCCTTTTGTTATCTTAACACTGTTTGACTTCCAACCATCTGTGAGTACAGTTTGGATGCGAAAAGAGAGGTAATTTTTTTAACCATTCTACTGCGTGTTTGGAGAAACGGAGGCAACTTAGTTTACTAAGCAGGGTGTTGTGGTCGACTGTATCAAAGGCTTTGGATAAGTCAAGAAAAAGACTGGCTTAGTACTGTAAATGTGATTCAGAGAGTCTAATGCAGCGGATGTGGTGCTGTATTTTTTTTTGGAACTCAGATTGTTTTAGATGTAATATATTGTTGGCGGACAGGAAACTGCTAATTTGGTAGTTCAATAATTTTTCTAAAATTTTCATCAACGGGGACAAAATTGAGATAGGTCGGTAGTTATTTGGATCATCTTTAGGACCCCCTTTGTGAAGTGGACGAACATATGAATGTTTCTATTCTAGAGGTACTGATGCTTCTTTGATGGACAGGTTGAAAATATGGGCTATAGGTTTGTATATTAGTTGACCAACAGTTAGCAGAGCAAAGACGGGAATACTATCTGCTCCGGTAGAGGAGGACCCTTTGAGGTAGGACAGTTGTTTCAGAACATTACTTTCGTGGATTGGCTAGAAACTAAATTCGTTTAATGTTTGGACAGGGGTGTAGGAATTTTCATGGACAGGGGTGACTCCCAATACATTATCAAAAAGGTCACCTCTTCTTCTTCAGTGCTGCCTAACGGCGTGTGCGACTTCACGATGATATTGGTCCCGGTCTCGCACGGCGTGTAGAGTTTGTGCTGCTGTTGTTAATTGTAGCCATGTTTTGATGTTACTGAGCCATGTCGTTTTTGGCCGTCCTGGTCGTTTTTTCCCTTCGATTTTTCCTTCCAGGATTTGCTTTAATAGCTGGTATTTGTGGTCGTTTCGGGAAATGTGGCCTAGGTAGTAACACTTCCTGCTAATGATGGTCTTCAGCAGTTGCCTGTCAGTGCCCATATCTTGCAGAACTTGTGTATTGGTGGTTTTGGCTGTCCATGGGATTTTCAGCATTCTTCGATACAGCCACATCTCGAAAGCTTCGAGCCTTTTTGTTGCTGTTGTTGTCAGTGTCCACGTCTCTACTCCGTACAGCAAAATTGACCAGATGTAGCATTTCAGTGTGCGCAGTTTCAGTGATGTACTCAAGTGGCGGTCTGCAAGGAGTGTTTTCCATTTAATAAATGCTTGCCTTGCTTGTTCAATTCTGCTCTTGATTTCGACTTCATGGTTCAACTGATCGTCAATGATTACACCAAGGTATTTAAATCGGTGTACTTGTTCCAATTTTTCGCTGCCAAGCTTGATTGTTATTTCGCTTGTAGTTCGGCTGACCTTCATAACCTTTGTTTTCTTTTTATTAATTCGTAAGCCCCATATTTGACTCTCTGTGGCAACCTCGTCCAAGATTTGTTGTAGGTCTTGTTCCGAATCGGCCAGCAGTGCAGTGTCGTCGGCATACCTGATGTTGTTGATGTATTGTCCATTGACTTTAATACCAATGTTTTTATCTGCTAGTGTTCGATCAAAAATCTGCTCCGAGTAGATGTTGAAAAGACTGGGTGAAAGTGGGCAGCCTTGTCGTACACCTTTTTGTATTGGTGTTGGGTCTGTCAATTCGTTGTCATATCGGAGTTGGGCTGTTTGCTTCCAATAAAGAGCAATGATGAAGTTGATGTCGTTTTCATCTAGTCCCAGTTGTTTTAATAGAGCTGCTAGTCGGTCGTGGTCGACTGAGTCAAAGGCTTTCTCGTAATCTATGAAGCAGATGTACACTTCTTTCTGATGTTCGTAGCATCGCTGTAGTAGTATCTGTAGACAGAAGATTGCTTCTCTTGTGCCTAGTCCTTTGCAAAAGCCAAACTGTGTGTTCTTCAATGCATTTTCGCATGTGGAGCGTATGCGCTGTTGGATCACCTTCAGGAAGACTTTCAGCACGTGGCTCATCAAGCTTATCAGTCTGTAGTCCTCGCATTTCCGGCTTGTTGCTTTCTTTGGTATGGCCACAAAGATGGATTGTAGCCAGTCGGATGGAATTTTATTGCCATTGTATATTTGATTGTACCAATTAGTCAGTTGTCGTATGTTGTTACTGTCTAATAGTTTGAGCAATTCTACATGGATTGTATCGGGCCCGCACGCTTTGCCTGACTTAGCTGTTTTGATTGCATGTTCTACTTCTGATGTTAAAATGTGTAGAGCGTCTTTCGACATCTGTTGGTCTTTTTCTGCAGTTGTTCTCGCGGCGCCATAGAGCTTGTGTATATAGTTTGTCCAGGTGTCCATATTTTCTTGTTTATTTAGGATTGGTTGGTTGTTGTCCGCATACAAGGTCACCAGCTTCAGAAAAATGAAGGTTAAAATTGTCAACTATTTTTTGGGGCTCTGAAAAATATTCCCCATTTCGGTTAAGCTGAACGGGCAGATTATCTGTGTTAGATGCCTTTTCGATACTTTTGATTGTTTTCCAGAAGGTCCTGGCATTTCCATGTGATTCCAGGAGAGTCGAGAAAAAGTATGCATTTTTTGCCTGCCGTATTTTTTTTACGCATTTATTCCTTAAAATCCTGTATTCTAGCCGGTCATGGACCAAATTACTTTTCTGAGCACATGCCCAAGCCTTGTGCCTAGTTTTTATGAGCTTAGTAATCAAGGGATCAAACCATGGTGGGCGATTGCCTTTAGTTTTAAATCTAACCAACGGAGCATGTTTGTTAAGAATTTGGAGAAACGTCTACCTGAAGGTCTCCCAAGCCGTAGTCAGGTTGGGGATTTCACAGACCTTGTCAATATCCGAGTGAAGCACATCATTAGTAAATGCCTAAATGCTGAAGCGTCTCATGGAATGCTTCTCAACCAATTTAGGGGGGGCTTTGAGTCTGGCTGATGATCTCACCCCAAATATGAAGGAGTGATCACTTAGGTTATTACCCAGAACACCAGTCAGCGCGAAATTGTGAGGGGCATTTGTCAATAGACGTCAAGCAGAGATGACTGTCCCGGGTTTTTTAGGTTGGGTCTTGTGGGGACATTTATTAATTGAAATGGGTTGTATTCATCTGCAAAATTTGTGGCCACGGCCGGCGGGTTTAGCCAATTCCAATTGAGATCACCCATTCAAATGATTTCACCTTTAGGAAGGCCCCCAAGAAGCTCCCTCAGTGCAGTCCCAGCTTCAACATCCTTACCACTAGGCGGTCTATAGCAGCACACTACCAATATCTGTTGATTTTTAGGGAGAGTGATTCTGAGAACCAGACCTTCAAAGCAATATTTCTTTAACAAGGAATGAGCTGGTGAACATGCGATAGTACTACGAACATAGATGGCAATTCCACCTCCTTTAGACCCTCGGTCAAGTCGAAAAAGGTTGTAGTTGTCAATCGTAATCTGCAAGTCATTGACGGCCGGAGTGAGAAATGTTTCTGTATTGCAGAAAATGTCCGCGTCCAGATTTGCCACTTCTAGTTTTAGTTGACTTAATTTAATCACAAGCCCTCTGATGTTGACGTGTAGAACACCAACACCTTTTCTGCCAGAAAAATCTACAGAATTAAATTAGTTCTTTACATTTGGGCCAGGTTGAAGCTCAATACCTCCCAGAAATAAGAAAAGTACAATGAATAGTTTGCACAAGTATTTTCTGTGAATGGATGAAGAGCGACGAACCTTGGACGAATAGCAGCTGCTTACGTATGGTGACATTTTAAAGAGCAGAATTAGGTTAGGAAGGAGTGCTGGTGAAGTAATAGGACAAAGATCTGGTTTAAAAGGATACAATGATGGAGTGTAGAAGTGGCTATAAGCTGTTTCACTAGCAGGTGTAGTGGCAAATGGAGCATCAACTGTGGACGAGAAATAACGAGGGCTGCCAGTGGTGGAGTTGTGTTTGGCACCAGATATGGCCGGGAGGGACACCACATGCACCCCCTCCAAACATGTCCCCCATTTCCACGTGCCCCCCCCCCCTCACCACATGACCCCCTCTCCACAAGCCCCCCCCCCCTCCCCACATGCCCCCCTCCCCCCATACCCCCTCCCCACATGCCCCCCCTCTCCAAATGCCCCCCTCCCCACGTGCCCCCCCCTCACCACATGACCCCCTCTCCAAATGCCCCCCTCCCCACATGCCCCCCTCACCACAAGCCCCCCCTCCCCACATGCCCCCCCTCACCACATACCCCCCTCCCCCCATACCCCCTCCCCACATGCCCCCCCTCACCAAATGCCTCCCTCCCCACGTGCCTCCCCCCCTCACCACATGACCCCCTCTCCACATGCCCCCCCTCACCACGTGCCCCCCTCCCCCCATACCCCCTCACCACATGCCCCCCCTCCCCACATGCTCCCCCTACCCACGTGCCCCCCCCCCCTCCACACATGCCGCCCATCCCCACGTGCCCCCTCCCCATTTGACCCCCATCCCCACATGCCCCACCCCCCACATGCTCCCCGCATGCCCCCCCTCTCCACATGCCCCCCCTACCCACATGCCCCCCCATCCCCACATGCCCCCCTCCCCACAAGCCCCCCCTCCCCACAAGCCCCCCCTCTCCACAAGCCCCCCCCTCTCTACACATGCCGCCCATCCCCACCTTCCCCCCCCTCAAATGCCCCCCCCCCTCCCCACATTCCACAACAATGATGACGTCATCCTGCACTATTTAAGACCGGGAGCAGGTGGATGGCTTCACTATTCTGGCAAATCGTCCGAAGATGCTGGATGTAATTTCCAGCGAAACGTCGTACTACTCAAATTGTAAATTGTTGTGGATCCATTTGTCCTTTCTAGATTTGAAGCTTTCGTGACTGCAAGGATTGATAATCTTAGGTTTTCACGTAGGTAAAAAATTTAAATAAAAAATATATAATAGAAATAATAATAGAAATAAAATTATAAATTTAGAAATCAGGTTGGCTTTGCATTTGGTTGACAGTGAGTCAGCAGAAGCAGCAGTCATGTTGTCAACGTGGTTCCAATCAGAAGGGGACATTTTTTGTGTTAACATTAAATGTGTTTGTAAGAGTCTTGTCTAAATTCTCGAGTTGAGATCGGAGTAACCTTATTCTCTCCGAGATTAGTGATAGGCTAGCTTTAAATAAAATCTGTTTAGAGTTCGGTGAGGACACAGCAGCAGATGTGAGTGTGAAAGCGATGGGTATTACCCCCCACCCCCACCGTTCCATTCCCTGGCTGCCACATTCAGATAAGCCCCTCCCCTCCCCATTAACTTGTATTTAAGAGCTTGTCTCTTGGATCTTTTCCTCACTTGATACAGTAAATCTAGCTGTGACGGTCCCACCTGATGACGGAGACTTGTGTTGCCTCCGAAACGTCGTGATTTATTATTTTATTTATTTTATTATTTCTATTATATTTTTATTTTTTTTATTTTTTACCTACGTGACTTTACCGAAAAAACCTACGAGTATTTACTCTTTGTCAAAGTGACACTTTTTTTACTGATTGGCCGTGTCGGGTGGTAGAGGGTTGACACATTTATTAATAACGCGATCTAACCCAAAAACATTTATTATGAATACTTTCGTTTAGTTATCTGTGTGGCCCAGTATAGAAAGTACGGTCCTGGATCTGAAATCATTATTCTGCCCTAGACTGCGTTCTACAAAGCTACCAGCAGGCGGCATCGTTAGACCACAACTGAGCCGAGCCACTCCGTGTGTCTTCACCAGATATTCACCACGTCTTAAATACCATTATTAGGACACCTATATAGAGAGCACTCTAAAGCGGCTATTTCATTATCGTTAAAGATGGGGCAATCCATCGATTTTTATTCACGTTTGTGGCCTGTGGGATTTTCTCCCTAAGGGTCCAATAAAGACCACATTAGCATTACCAAATGTGGCCTGGAAAATACAATAGATATAATCACCAGCGTTTCGTGCAATGCCCCTTGTTCACGGCACATTTAAGGAGAGCCTTCAACAATGACACGAGCTGCAACGGGCGAGAATAAATAAATACTCTCGCAGCTACAGGAGTCGGTGAGCGCGCTCTGGCTAGAAGCTGTGTGTTTGCTGGAGTGGAACATGTGGCCCTGGGCTCAGTGAGTACTCAACTTCTTTTTGATTTTTTTTTTTACGAGTACCCCCCTTGCCCTGACCCAACATGGTTCTGTGAAATAAATGTATGAATAATGAGCGTCAATATTTTCACCTATTGCCCGTTGTGTAAGCGTCATCATAACTAGCGTGTAACCGCAAGCGAATAAACGAACGTCAGCGGACGCTCTGCATGGGCGACGTTATTTCGTGTACGACCAACGAGTGGAGAAAGGGCTTTTATATCGTTCTAGGTCACCGTGTGGATTTACATTTCATCGTGGTTATTGTATATTACCAGATTCTTCCATGATGATTCACCAGTGACTCTCGTGCATGATATAATTTCACACATGTATAAACCAACCTCACGTACCCCTCTTCCCCCCCCCTCCCGGGACATTGCCACGTAGCCCCCAGGGATCCATGTATCCCCCCCCCCCTCGCGGTTGAGAACCACAGCCCTAGAGTACCCGATTAGTGCAGCTACGATGCTGCTGGCAGTGGACCGATGGGCGTCGTGTGTGCGCGCGGCTGGATAGTTTCCCCGCCGCTGGTGACGTGTGTCTCGTTGTTTGATGTCCCCTGCTGTCTTCGGCGTGCGTGGCACTTTGCTCGCGCCCGACAACATTCGCTGCGTCTGCCGTGAGAGAGGTGGCGAAACGGCGGCACCGAGACGAAGAACACTTTTATTTTTGTTGCCAGAATTGCACGCTGGGAAATGAACGCTCACGTCCTAGATCGCATTTTCCCCAACAGCCCACGGGTACCGCTGTGGCGCGGTTAATGCCTCACGTTCACGGCGGACACGCGGCTTGGAGACAGACACCTGTGTATGTGGGATTCACGCCGCGATAATTAACAATTACCACATTCCTGCGGAGGGAGCTGGTAGGAACGTTGGGTTGCTCGGTCAATGGCCAGGGTCAACGGTGGTGTGGTGTATTCCGCAAATATGGCCGACTGTGAGGGTGGGCACAAGCCGCGTGAGTAGGTTAAACGTTGAGTTTTATAAGGGCACCACGGGGTGACCAGCCCCTCCCCACCCAGCTCCACCCCTCCCACCCCCCACCCAGCCCCACCCAGCCCCTTCCCACCCTCCCACCCAGCCCCTCCCCACCGTCCCCTCTCCACCATGCCCCACCCCTCCCATTTTTGGATGCACGACGGACGGACGAACACAATAATCCCCTGTGGGCTGGTGTAACCAGGAGGTTCCTACCAGTATTACTGCGGTGTCTGCGTGTGTCTGTCTGTGTGTGTGTCTGTGTGTGTCTGTGTACGTGTGGGGAGCGGTGGCGCAGTGGTTGGCGTGCTGCGCTACAAAGCCGGCCACCCGAGTTCGATTCCCGCTCACGGCCAACAACAGTGACAATTATCTTGGGCCTCCTCTAGGTCAACTCAACCTCAAATGAGAACCTGATGCGGTGTGTAAAAACATCGCCACTGGGGAGACAAAGGCGGCCGGGCGTCGTTGCTGGCCACCCACCGCCTCGTGTGCCGTGCCAGTAGCCTTCACAGGTGCTACTCGCTAACAGCACTTGCCCCAACAGCCTGTTACAGCGTGACTGCAGTCATTCAGATTATGTGGGTCTTTCGTAAAGTCATCGAAACGTCGTAATTTTGACTAAATGATGACCACCGCTTGCGTTGCGATCGAAACGTCGTAGTTTTTTGCTATATTGTTTTAACCAATCTACGTCACTTTACCGAAAGACCCAAAGAACATGAAGTCTGTTGCAGGCTACACGGGGGATCTTTGTCTTTGCTGTGTGCTTCACTGCGGACGGCAAAGACCCCGTGGCGTCATTCGCCAGCGAGGGCCGTCGTCCTGTGCCGGCGTCATGGTCCAACATTGTTGCGACATTTGAGAAATGGGCCACGTCAAGTTAGAGGCCGTCCATAAATGACGTCACGCACCTGGGGGGGGGGTCAGACATTTGTGACGATGTGTGACGAGGGGCGGGGGGGGTTTGAGAAATGTGACGTCACATCAAAATGCGCAACTTTAAATAAATATAGAATTGTTATAACAACACTCCTACAACATCAGAGTGCAGCGCCACATTAAATACGCACTACAATGACAATAGTTTAAAGCGATTTGAAGCATTTTTTATTTTCAAAATGGAAATATGGTTTTGGGGGTGGGCAGAGCTTTGTGACGTCATAATTGAGGGGGGCTCTGACTTTTTGTGACGCCGTGTGACGAGGGGGGGGTCAAAAATCGTCCAAAATCGCGTGACGTCATTTATGGACGGCCCCTTACCCCCCCCCCCCGCCCTGGGGATTCGACAACGGGAGCAGCAAATCGTCGCCCCATTGCTTGGGGCGATGTCGCTGAGGCTTTTGTTGGGTATCCAAGTGGAGTAATGATTTTTCCCCAATCAAAAAATATCGTACATCTGATTTCTCGTTCACTGCCTCCTCAACGCATTCATGAGAGCGTGACTGGCAGTTACATTCCTTCCATAATAGAGGTGTGTGGGTTAGATCGCGTAAATATTTAGATCACGTAAATATTTATGCGATCTAACCCAAAAAACCTCTATTATGGATGATATTGGTCGCGAAAGCTTACGTGTTACATTCCTGTCATACTCAACGTGTTTTTGGATGGACCTAAACTAACCACTACATTTTTGTTTTATTTTACAAGGTAATGAGCAACCAAAGAGTATGGATCCTTGCAGTCACGAAAACTTCAAATCTAGAAGTTCCGGGGCCACCGCGCAATGGAACGGCGAGAGAGAGAGAGAGGAGCGAGAGAGAGAGGAGCGAGAGAGAGAGAGACGTGGAACTCGGTGACCTTTAGCTGAAGGTCACCGCTGCCCAGTGGTAGCCTCGCCTTGTGCCGGGCGGGGCGCGTGGCACTGCGTGGGGCAGCACTCGGCTCGCGGGCAGCAGAAGGGAGTCCATCGACTGGACGTGAGTGACGACAAAACAAACACAAAACAAAAGAGCTTCATAGCTCATCGGATTCCTCCTCCGGTATAAATAAAGATTCTGAGTCTGGGTGAAGAGTAGGTTGGGTGGCGCGAAGAAGGGGGGGGGGCGTTGCAGAGGTAGTCGCGGTAAGAATCGGTCGCAATGGGTGGTGGGAGAGTATCTATGGGACCTTTTTGACGGTATCCAAAAAATGTATCCCATAGATATCACTGCTCGACCCGAGCTGTGAGTGTTCTGCTATTGCGTTGTCTTTGTGCTGATCGATTTTTGGCGTTCTCTGGTGAGTGAGACTAGGCTATAAAGAAGGCCGCTGACTCTGGTGTAGGCCAATCAGTTTCAAAGACAATGCCAAATATATTATCAGAGCAGACGAAAAGAACACCAAAGGAATATTAAGTACTCCCAAACACAACTGTCGGCAGTGGCAGAACACGCGTGCCAACAAGGACAATCAGTTGATTTGGATAATGTTGCAGTTCTGTGCAAAACTAGTTACTACTGCTCAAGACTAATTATATAATCCATTGAAGTTGAGATAAATAAAAAAACTAATTTAACCGTTCTGATAGCTACAGGCTTAGGGATTCTTGGAAGGGAATTATCAAGTAATACTACGCTGTTTCACTGCATGCCTCCACGTCGATGATGATTAACTGAGCAGCCACTAACAGGTATTGCGTTTCCTTGCACACAAAGACGGCAGGATGTGCATGCATGGCGTGCGTGGTGGTGGTGCACGCATAATGTATGTGCATCGTGCACGTGCACATTAGCGATTCATAATAAATGTCGTGGGTTTACTCTCCAATACACTGGTGGGCTGAAGCAGTAACTGTTTGGCGTTTTGTTTAAGTAACAAATCTCTTACTAATTGGCTGTGTCGGGTGGTGGCGGGTTTAACGGTACATTTATACTTATGCGATCTAACCCAAAAAACTTTATTATAAATAATATTGGTCGCGAGAGCCTACGTGTTAAACACTTTAGCTATGTTGATTACCCTATGAATAACCCAACCAGTAATAGATATCCATTGTCATTTATATGACTACATTAACCACCCCCCACCCGGCCTTCGCACCTGATTGGCTCACAAGTGACGACGTCACATGTACCCCCGTGTGTTTAAGACCGAGACAGGAGGAGGATTTCTCCACAATTCTGGCTGTCCGCCTGATGATGCTGGTCGTTGTAATTGCCGGCGAAACGTCACGGCACTCGAATTGCAGATGTTTTGGGTTTACTCTCCAACACACCGGTAGTGCTGAACCGTATCGGGTGGTGGCGGGTTTAACGACACATTTATATTTACGCGAACTGAACCCAAAAACCTCCATTATGGATCATATTGGTCGCGAAAGCCTACTGCGTGTTAAACTGAGCATGCTGGTTTGCGTGTTTTGCCACAAAGTATGCGTGGTTAATGCACACTTGATGCCTTGCAAATTGGAAATCTATTTAGCGTTCGAACATCTTAACACCGTCTGTTTTATTGCCAGAAAGGGTAAAACCCTAATCGTCTTTTTCATCATGGTGGGGGAGAGTGGGCAGGATGGTGCAGAGTGAGGCCGATCACTGAGACGGCAACTGGCGTGACCATGGGGGAAGAGACAACATAACCAACCAACATAACTAAGCAACATAACCAACCAACTTAACCAACCAACTTAACTAAGCAACATAACTCACCAAACTATTTTTTATTTTACCAGGTGTAATGAGAGAGCGCCACCTAAGGGACGACGAAGGGCTGCACAGGCACTGCTGGGTTACTCATATCATAATCAGAGGAAAGGGTTCAATGGGCGGAGCTCGTGGGTATGTTTGGGAAGCGTCGAGAAGGTTCTACGAGGGGCGTGGCTAGAGGCCGAGCCTCGCTCAAGTCGAGAGCAATATAGGGAGAGGCAGCGAGAGGACTCGAGGTCGGTGTGGGAAGCCTGGAGTTCAGACTGCATCTTCGTCTACCTCGTCTCGCCACCGGCTACGTGGCTGGCGACCTCTGCCAACGAAGCCCTCTCTACTCCTCGCGAGCTGCCAGCCAGCGGCGAGCGTGAGAAGACAGAGAGAGATGCGCCGCAACGGCGGACAAGGGAGCGCAAAGCTGTGCAGTAATTGTTAATAAAAAGTCTACAGTCATCGTGGAAGTGCTTTATTACGCAGGTAAGGCCCATTTAGCTATGTAGCTCTTTTTCAGCAGCGACCTGGTGTTCTCAAATGATAGCTCAATGAAGTGGATTATCGTCATGTGGAAATTTATAGCAGACAAATATTCTTAATGCGTGATGTTGATTCTAAACGTGGAGGGAAAAACCGGAGGACCCGGAGAGAAATCCACGCGACCACCATGGGGAGAGAGACACCGCAAACTCCAAATATACAGCAGGCGTCAGGGTCGGGATCGAAGCCACGACCTCCTCTATACCAAGCGAGGTAGTTAACATCTCGCCACCATGGCGCTTGTATACACTGATTAGACTGAGTAGTGATGCGAGTCAAATTACTTCTCAACACCCAGCCATTCTGTTCACCATGGAGGTAATTTAAGTTAACAGCCTCCCCCTTCTTCTCCTGGAAGTTCTGCCTGGACGCAATCCACGGGCTAAAAACTAACTCGAAGTGTTTATCGTGAGAAGACGCAGCCACGCCGACACCCACTACCAACTCCCCCTGTACATTCACTGCATCGCGCGCTTCTGCGGCCGTCTGGAACGCTCTTTCTTCCGATATTAGGAAGCCACTGGGAGCTATGCACTTTCAAATCATCTACTTTGAAAACAAATTTCTTTAGAACTGATGTTTGTGTGTTAGCTTGTTGTCCTTTCCCTCGCACCTCTCAATTAGCACGGTTGGCTATGTACGGTGCACAAGAAGTTCAACATACATACATGCCACTAAGCAGTCCTCCACCTCCGTTCGTTCCTCTCTCAAAGCCTCACCTCTTCTCCATCATCGCCCATTCCCTTCCTCTCCCCTTGCCCCTCCACTACGTCCAATCCCTCCCCTATAGCCCTTTCGTGACCCCCACGTGCCCTCTGTTATGGTCACTCATTCCTCAGCCGTTGCCAACAAAATCACTACATTTTTATTGCCACTTTCAAAACTACGTAAAGCGCCTTGAGCTAAAGGAGCTCTAAAAAATATAAAATAAAGTAAGATAAGTTAAGACTCTTTCTAATCAAGACGCTAATGGGCCAATACTGACAGTGTCTTACATCTTGGTCCGAGAGGCTCGCGAACCAAGCTGTAAGGCTCATGGACCAAGCAAGGGATGTGCCGTCTGCGTCTCTAAGCAAATTATTTTGGATTTGAACGAACTTTGAACGCATTTGCAAGCGGTTGTCTTTGGAGAAATCCCATACTTATGAATGATCCATTACCTGCGGAAGAGCAGAATGCCCGTGGCTGCTCGCCTGTTTGTGAATGACATCTCGCCACAATCAACTAGTCCGCCCAGGTTTTGTTACTTGTGTAATGACAATAGAGCCTGCATGCGGTGTGAGACTAGTGGCCACGGCAGGTAATGATAGGGAAGTCAGCCTACAGTACGAATGCACTAGTGGCCACGGGAGGTAATGACAGGAGCATCAGTTGTGAGTGCGAAGGGACTGGTGGCGAAGGGAATGTTCGAGAATGGAGCGGGGTCAGGTGACGGATGAGGACGGTGGAGTCTGCCGGTAGAGGGAGCGTCCCGAGTCAGCGAGAATGATCGAGAAGGGGGGCGTGGCCTCGGTCGGTATATAAGGGGGAGATGCGCGTTGGACTCGGGGCTGTTGCGGTGGGGTGTCTGCCTGATGTCAAGTGAACGTGTCTTCAATAAAGTGCCATCTCGAGAGAAGCGTGTCAAGTCGTCATTACACTTGCATTGTATAGCACCTTGGCTACCAAGTAATACAACATCAAAGCGAACCGAAGAATCCTTTACATTTAGTTCAATGTGATTTAATATACATAATTATATTTACATGAGGAGGCGTTAACAATACATTGCAACTAAATTTGCCGTGCCAATGTCTTCGTAGGAACCATGTCTCCTTAACTACTGGTCGTAAGGATGCCCCAGGGTTGTGGTCATCCGTAAAACCTGGGAGGGTTTGATGCCTTAGATTTAGCAAAAAAAAAATTTCATTCTGTGGGATGAACTATTTCACGTTTTATTACCCTATGTAACACAATTTTTGTTCCTGGGTAGTAAATGTTATTTCCTAATTGCGTATGCCTCAAAAGTACAGAAAATGGCTATTATTCCCCACAAACTTTGCTTTTGTGACCAGGACATTGATATTTAGAAATTTACCTATTACTACTACTACATCTACTACTACTACATATACTACTACATCTACTAATACATCTACAAATACATCTACAACAACTACATCTACGAATACATCTACAACTACAACATCTATGACTACATCTACCACTACTACATCTACTACTACTAGATCTACTACTACTACCGTGTACAGCGAGGGAAATCTGGACAGGCAATCCCCGGTTTTTGGAAGGGTTAAGTTCCCGAGAACAATCCATAACCCAAATTTTCCATATATCAGAAACTGAACAATTTTCCCTCAAAATCAACGATAAAATCCCATAGCCAAAAATAGTTGTGCCTCCTCTACCCGATTACTAGGTTCGTTTTCTGTCAGTACCGTATCGCGATGTCGTCAATTTTCTATTGCTACCTCTATTGCGTATTGCTGTACATATGATCTGCGCTTCCTATGATTCTTTCATTTTAATAGAATATCGAGACAACCCATAATTAAACTAATGGAACATATACTGTATCCAATTGTTTATGAATACCACGAAACATTTTCAAATGAATTGTTAACAGAAAGCGGTCACTTCCGAATGTTTATTTATCGTGCATTAGCCTAGGCCCGGTTGAGACCGTAGCCAATCGAAGTGTAATTGTGTTAAATAAAGCACCCACAGTAAATAACTCACGAAATTAACTTAAAATGAAGAAAATATCAATAGAAATGTACGAGACTGTGGCATAGCTGCTCTAAGAGTGCAGAGCGGCTATACACTACCTGGCTTGGGGAAGATGCTGCACCACCTTACGCTTCGCGGTATTCATCCGCAATCTCAGCGCACTGCACTACTTGTGCCTCCGTAACTAACGCAAACATTTCTGCGCATTGAATTTGGTTTAACTTGATTTACGGGAACATTTTCGTAAGGTCCAATGTCCGTAAGTCGGGTCTTCTGCAGCCCGGGGACTTACTGTATGCGATATACATGTGTAATGACAGGGTGGCACCTGTCAGCCTGGAGTGGTAATTATGGTCATGGCTGCATTACATAATTCCGTATTAAGGGGGCGTATCTGGGGTAAAGGTGAAAGGCGGAGTCAGTCGAGAAGCTCCGGGAACCTGCTCGAAGGTTCTGGAAAGGGGGCGTGGCCAGAGGGGGAGCTTGTCGAGCCCGGGCAGATATAAGGGGGACCGAACCAGAGATTCGGGGCTGTTGCGCGTCCTGGGTCCTGGCTGCGTCGCTGCTCGCCGTCATCTCTTCGTCTCCGACCACGTGGCTGATCTTCTGCAAGACTCTCTCCGTCGCCGTTGCTGCGCTCGTCGGACAGCCAGCGTAGCGAGGTCGGAGATGGGGCTACGTGTTAGGATCGCCTATGTGTAGCTGCGTTACACAATGAACGCCCCGTGTGCTTTTTAATAAACAAGAAGCCTTCTACTCGACGCGTCTCGGAAGTCGTTCACAACACGTATGTGTACTTTACAAATTACCGACGAGATTTCATATCCAAACCATCTGAAGTTGCTCATGTTTTACATTTGACTGTACTTCGTCAACTCACGAGCTGAGACCAACCGACATGAAATATAATAGCTTAAAATAATTAGTTCGTGGCAGGGAGCTGAATCTAATATTCCATCCTCAAAAGTAACTCGTTAAGCGATTGCATTAATGCGAACCTGCAATCAATCTCGTCGTTTACTCAACCTCATTAGGTGATGTGGACGGTCGATCAGACGATGCTTGCAGCCACGTGACGCATTCGAATCCGAGTTGACGCCACCACTGCAGTCGCGCCCTGGCAATGTGGAATTTCCACCACCGACCAACGGAGAGACGAGTTGCTGCCCATGCGAGCATGGGAGGAACTTTGACCTTCGACGGCAGTTGTCAAGGAGGAGCGATGCGTAGAGCGCGCGTGATTCAATATATTTTTTTATTTTTTTTACACGCTTTTACTTCACTCACTCTGTCTGTTGTTGTCGTATCCTCAAATATTGTAATTAAAATTTTACCCACTTCCCAATGTGGTATCGACTGAATACTTGGTATACTTACGTCATACTGATGACAATACTATATTCTATCAAAAAAATTCTAATATATTTTTAAACATTATTTTTTACATGTTATGTTTCGGCTTGGGTCTAATTGTCCACGCTCAACTGACGTTGGCTGTAAATCACCACGACCCCTTACGTTGTGGCAAGCTTCGGGGCCACTTCCTCGAGTCGTGGAGTTCTTCCATTACTAGTAGGGTACATTTCATAAAAGCGTGTTTAAAAAAAGAGTTGTTTTCAAATATTACTTCTATTTTACTCTGCTCGTGGTGGTGTGATGCTGCAAGGCCATGGGACACACGGGGGGGGGTGGAGGTGAGAGCTGACAGTCCGTCTCGTCTCAAGCAGCCCCCGGCAGTGCGTCGTGTTCCCACGGCTACGAGGAGCGGTCACACAACAAAGCAACGCGAGACGACGAGAAGCTCAATTCCGGCCAAATGGATGAGCGCGCCACAGAAACTTTGACGATCGGTGAGCAGAGGTCGGCGACCTTTCGCAGAAGAAGAAGATAATAATAGTTGTTGTTATTATTGAGGTTTGTTGTTCATAATATAGGTTTTTGGGTCAGATCGCGTTATTTATAAATGTGTCGTAACCCTCCACCACCCGACACGGCCAAACAGTAAAAAATGTGTCACGTTTTTCAAAGGACAAAATAATTAACTTCTTCAGCCCACCGGTGTGCTGTAGAGAGAATCAACAGCATTTTAAAATTTGAGTAGTACGACGTTTCGCTGGTAATTACAATCAGCTTCATCGGGCAAGAATGGTGAAGCTCTCCTGTTGCTCCCGGTCTTAAATAGAGCAGCAGCAGGGTGACGTCATAATGTAATTCAATCTGGTGCAGTGATTCGAGGCCAAGAGGGGTTTTATTGTCTTTGACCAAAAATATTTTGAGAGCCGCAGCATCACACGCAGAGCTACTTTGTACACAAACACGGCAGCTGGTACACAGCAGATGACAAACACATTCTGACTTAAATAAACAGAATAGGTGAGTCTGTTTCGTTTGTTTTCCTCCCCTTAGTTAATCCTTAACAGTAACAGCTCGACTATTGGACATTTTGTCGTCACCACAAGACATTCCATAGCGACCCATTCCTCTGTCATATTTCATCAATTATCTTTTACGTTAAATTACGTGTAACATTTAAAACAATTTAAACGGCCTTCGCCCCCATTAACCCCTTCACTGGAACAAACTTCCCCTCCACATTAAGCAGTCACCTTCGATCACGAATTTCCGCTCATTCAAAACTCACTTATTGCTCCCTAATTCACCCCACGACCCTCCCCCCCTCAATCTCCCCCTTATAACCAGCACCAACGTCACTGTTCCTTCTTCATGTTCTCATTACATGGCCATCGCCCATTAACCCACAGCCAATCCCTTCATCCTCATTTACTCTCATCAATGTCGCTTCTTTCACCGAAATCACGCGCCACGGATTCGCCGCCCATTGCTTCCTCCGATCTATTTCATTCACCTCATCGCCACCATCACATTGGTCATTGGCGGCGTTGCTAGTTCAGTGTAAAGCGCCTTGGTTAAGGCGCTATAGAAATTCCGTGAAGATGAGAGGACAAAGAGCCGCATGGGGAGAACGCCCCTTCGCGCTCGACGTTTATGACCTATCCACTGCTGGATGAAACCCCGCACCCTGCGAGTCATTGCCGCCTCTCACCTGCCCCGTGACGCAACTGCCCCACGTGTTGCCCCCAGGTGGTCGCTATTTTATCTACCATAGAGGGATGATGGAGTTGATGATGATGGATGATGAAATGTGCAAAATTAAACGGGACTGGTGGTATATGGCCAATTCTCTGCCGGGCGAGGTAAATATAAGTACTCAGCGGTGCCAGTGAATATTCCACCTTCCTCCATATGTATTCACTCCGATCATGATCAGTCATCAAATCACGTGGCCGTAATTAATAAACATTCCTTACACCTACTGCTGCCTCAGTCTTCGTCCGTTTTGGTGAAGCTCTCTAGTCAGTGACAAATGGGTATTCATTTGCAATTCCACTCAGGAAACGCGTGTGTATATATTGAACTTCTTTCGCACCGTACGTAGCCAACCGTGCTAATAGGAGGTCCTGATTATTTCTCTATAATCAATTTCTCCATCGTCATATCTCTGTCGTCTTCTCTCCATCGTCATATCTCCATAATCATCTTCATTTCTCTACCATAATTTCTCCATCATCATCATTTTTCCATCATCATCATCATACAATGAGCACCACTCCTCCTCCCTACATGCGAATGCTCATGTGAGCGTGGGAAGGAGGCAGATATTTAGGCGCCCTACAGCGATGACAATGATGTCGAGCCAGGCTTGGTGAGCACACCTGCCTAATTCGTGTCCTACCGGCAAATATTCCGATTGCTAAACATTGACTGGAAAGAGGATTCCAATATTGGTTTGTGTACAAGCCGTTATCACTGTGTCAGCGACAGGGTTTACCTGACCCTACTTGTTCAGTTCAGGTAGGTGAAAGTGTGGTTCAGCACCACCGGTGTAAGCTGCGGGTGGGAATGTAACTATTTTTCACTGGGTTCGTAGCGCAGCGCGCAAACCACTGTACCACCAGTCCCCCTTCTCCATCGCCAGATACAGCACTACCTCGGTTTACGTCGGGGATGCGTTCCTGAAAGGTGCGGCAACGAATATGCGACACGACGTCAATCAGAGCGACGCACATTGGTAGTGGGTGGTGGAGGAGGCGAAGGCTGAGAGGCGACGGATAGCGAGAGTAAGGACGGACGACGCTGTCAGCGACGTGAGTTGCGGTGGTCGAGGCGACGCTAATCAGGTAGCGGCATTAATTACAAAGTGACGACGTATCTGCGAAACGACGCTAAAGAGGGGTACGTAATTCGGGGTATGGCTGTGGAAATGCAAATGAAGGTTCATGCAGCGAGCAACGAGCAGCGTGCAAATGGCTGGAAAGTGTAAATGTGCCCACAGTGGATCTCGAGTGGGTGGGGAACACGTGGCCCCCCACTCGGCAAGTCAGCGGGGGGTGTGCACAGTCGCAAAAGGGGGGGGGCGACTGTGAGTTTTCACATCCACGCACTTTGCAGGTGAGCGCCTCGCCCTCCAGCAGCTCCGCGCCCACTGCTGCCCGCCTCCACTACAACGCAGATTTCGTTTCGGAGACGCGGCAACGCACGTGGCTTTCAGTCGTCGGAGTGCACGTTTCGTTTTTGTTCAATAAGTACTTTATGAGTTTATTCGTACCTCTGTGCTTTCACTCATTACACGCAAAGTGCTCGCCACAAATGAACCAAAGTACCCTGCTGACCTCGTCAAGGAGCATGAACCATCACGCGAACTCCGGTCATCCTCGCAGCAGCAGCAGCAGCGGCTTGTTGATAACCGTCGAACAAAGATGGTGGTCACCGCATCGCGCGCTTTCAGATACGCTTCTGGGGCCGTCTGGAAAGCTCTTCCTTCCGATATCAGGAAGCCACTGGAGGCAATGCATTTTTAAATGTACACTGAAAACTCGTTTCTTTAGAGCTGCTTTTGTGTGCGTAGTTTGTTGTCCTTCTCTCGCACCTCCGATTAGCACGGTTGGCTACGTACGGTGCGAAAGAAGTTCAACGTCCTGTACATACACGAGACTCTGGTGCCTGACGTCTTGGCGAGAGGGCCCACTAAATGTGACGTTGCGTCAATAGCAATCACGGTCGAGTCGGAGTGTATCTCTGCTCAGCCAACCAAAGAAAATGCACGGAGGATCTTCATTCGCAGCCAAGCCACTCCTGGACCTGTAGTGATGTGAAATTGGGTCACTACGGCGTTTAGCGCTAGCTACTGATAGAAGAGTGGAACTGCGAATATATACTCAGTTCTTTCGGTAAAGTCACGTCGGTAAAAAATGAAATTAAAATTAATAAAAATAAAACAATAAAAATCACGACGTTTCGGAGGCAACACAAGCTTCTGTCTTCAGGTGAAACCGTCACAGCAAAATATCTGTACCTTATATAGTGGTTGAGGGGGGAGGAGCCAGGAAGGGCAGCGGGGGAGGAGGAGTTGTGAAGTGGTCAATTACTGCTTTTGTTATATTGCTGGGTGGGTAAATGAATTAGATGCGATTAAGCCGCTCTTTGTTATGCTGTTTGTGCGCAAGTAAATGTGGGATGAATGGACTCGTGGTCAGGGACGTGTTGTACAAGTAACTGTAGATGTACATAATAGAAAAGGAGCGGAAATGCCCATGTTTATACCAGTGTTGGCTGACAATAAAGAGAACTGCGAATGTTAGAGCCTCTCTCTGACACCAGAGTATGTTATAGCATGGAAGGGGGTCCTAGGGGGCATGGTTCTGGTGACTGTCAGAGAGGGGGCAGTTGAGGACGTGACAGTCTGGTTGAACCCCAGAGGGCACGTGACCAGGACAGGGTAAGAATGTGGGCCAAAGGTGGCGAGAGGGACACGTGGTGTATGGGCCAGAATCTTCTGGGAGGATCCAGAAGGGGGCGTGCCCAAAGGCGGAGCCAGGCCACGCTCGGGCATAAAAGGGAGGTCCTGAGAGCCGATCGGGGCTGTCTTCTGGAATGGAACCCGCCGTGATACGTCTCTTCGGTGTCCGGTCTTCACGCTCGGCATCGTGGGTCAGGCAGTGTGTTAACTGAGCTGACCCGGTTATATAGTTACCCCGTGGTGGTTACTACTATATAGTTATCCCATTGTACGTTTATATAGTTACCCCGTTGTGGTCAGAGAATAGACATGTTGCCTCCTAAGTCAAGTATGTGTTTAATGAACCCACTACCCTCCCGTTGGTGCGGCCATTCTACCCATAAGATGATGCCAATGTTATTCTTATTGTGATTACAATCCTTTATTTTGCCCATAAAAGTCTCACTGGAAAGACTCATTCTCGTAACGAGTGTCAGCTTTGGATGTGATGAGAAACCGGGGTGCTTAGTGGAAGAAGACGAAGGGAAAAAAACTGAAATATTGACAGCATGGTCCAGATGTCTTGTGATCCTCCAATTAAATGACCCCTACCATTTTTGTTCCTTATTCATTCATGATTTATGTTTCCGCACCCCATTGGTATACAAAACAATATTAAACTTTAGATAACTTAATGGGGGGGGGGAGGGATCACAAGACATCTGTACCACGCTGTTCAGTACAGGATACGTATAACCTACTCGCTGTACTGCCCACCGTCTCTGATACCTCAACGCCCGCTGAGCTTGGGAGTGTCTCGAGCACGTGACGGCCTTTGCACCATGCATCAATCCTGCCCACGAACGAGTTTCGTCACACGTGACTCAACCCGTTTGTTGTTGTCCAAGTCCTAAACGCAACTAAAACTAAACATCACTTGTTTTTATTTTACCAGGTAAGGCCCACCACTGAGCTGCTATATAGCTATTTTTGTTGTTGTTGCAGAAGCGACCTGGCTATCACAAATGATAGCGCAACGAAGTGGCTCATCATCACGTGGAAATTTAGAGCAGACAAACAATAATTTAAACGCGCGATGTGGAGGGGGGAAACTGGAGGACCCCGAGAAAAATCCACGCGACCACGGAGAGAGACACACCGCAGACTCCAAATATACAGCAGGCGTCAGGGTCGGCATCGAACCCACGACCTCCTGTATACCAGGCGAGGTTGTAAACATCTCACTATCGTGGCACCCTTATCCCTACTGAACCGAGGGCCTATTAACCGTGACATAGGCGCCGCCGTCTGTCTCACAGTGGAAGTTAAAGATCCTGCGATTGTCCTTCGCGTTATGTCCCATTTGTTTTCAAATTACAAAATCACCAGCAAGTTGCCCTATGGAATTATTCTGTAAGTACACAGCAATCGTCGCCCCCTACTGCTAGACACTCGACAGGACCCTCCTGAGTCGTGAGACAGTGTAAACCAGATTTACAACACCCGCTTTGACGTCGTTTTGCAAATACGTCGTCGCGTTATTAACACTGCTACTTGGTTTGCGTCGCCTCGACCCAACACTTACGTCACCTCGACCCACTAATACCCTGTAAATCGCTCTGATTGACGTCGTTTCGATATCTGTCATCACACCTTTCAGGGAGGGAGGAAGGGAGGGAGGAATATTACTGTTTGCATTAAAAAAAAAACTGGAGGACATTAATTCCAGCGTGCGTTCCCACCACCGTCGTTGAGTCTGCAAGCTTGCCTCGGGGCTGTTAAACAATTCGCACGCGGGTTGGCGTCAACACGGCCACCCTCGCGGGGCGCCCCTGGCGGTCACTTTCCGTACGACCCCAGGTCGCCGAAGCAAGTGCACGACATTCATTTTAATTCTGTGGAGTGTCTTCGTCAAATTAAATCCCTGCCTGGACATTGTCGAAGCCATCTTGCCCCCCCGCCCCCGCCCTTACTCTTGTAGTGAGCGGCTTCTGAGACACTTCATCTAGAAGGCTTCTTATTTATTAGGAACATACTGGGCGATACATTTATGTAACGCGGCTGCACATCGCCGAACCTATCACACAACCCCATCGTCGGCGTCCAACTACGCAGCTGTCCAACTAACGCAGCGATGGCGACGATGAGAGCCTTGCAGAAGATCGGCCACGTGGTCGAACGACGAAGAGAGATGACGGCGAGCAGCGACGCAGCCAGGACCCAGGACCCGCCACAGCACCGAACCTCTGGTTCGATCCCCCTTAAATACGCCCCAGTACAGCCAAGCCCCGCCTCCGGCCACGCCCCCTTCCAGAACCTTCAAGCAGGTTCCCGGAGCTTCAACTGACTCCGGCATCACCTTGACCCCAGTTACGCCCCCCTCATAATTAGGCATTACGTCATATACCCATAACCACGATTACCCCTTCAGGCCGACAGGTGGCACCCTGTCATTACACTCTGATGACGATGCTTGAGATTGAGTTTGTTTGGTTTGTTTTCATGCATGACGACCCCCTTGAGCTAGTTTCCCGGCTATCTTACACGGGGGATCCGTGGTGCACCAGCAAAACAACAACAATGGGGGCGCCACGGTGGCTCGGAGATGTTAACTACCTCGCCTGGTCTACAGGAGGTCGTGGGTTCGATCCCGACCCTGACGCCTGCTGCTGTATATTTGGGAGTTTGCGTCTCTCATCAGCATCATCACGATGACTATGAGATGTTAACTACCTCGCCTGGTATGCAGGAGGTCGTGGGTTCGATCCCGACCCTGACGCCTGCTGCTATTTGAATTTGCGTGTCTCTCTCCCCTTGGTCGCGTGGGGGTTTTCTCCACGTGATGAGCCACTTCGTTGAGCTATCATTTGTGATGATGGCCCCGTGGTCGCTTTTGAAAAAGAGCTACATAGCAGCTCAGTGGGCCTTACCTGGTAAAATAAATAAATAAATATGTTATAGTTTAATAACAAAATAAAAAAACATCGTTATTGCAGAGAGCGAGCACAAGGGTCTTTAATTAATATTGCGCAATAAACGGGGTGTTTTAACGGTTACAAATTATGCTTTCGTCCCTGCGGTGTCAGTTAGTTTACTCACGCCCCATGCTTATTTCGAGACGGACAGACAAATCCTGGTCCCTGCTCTCCTGGTTTGCGAGTCCGGGGCGAGCCGTTGTGAGTTCAACATTCCCCATTGCCTCTGTGGCGAGGACCAGTTTATCCGCAGGACGACCACAGTTGAACTCCCACAAAATGACCTCACGAGGGACGGTGATAATTACAGAAGAGCAGAGAAATTGAAATTGTGCAAATGCTGCTCATTGAATTTGGAATCTCGGTTGGCCTCCGAGTCTGTCTGCATAGGTTGGGGAGTTGTCCTTTTCAATCGGCCAGCGCTGAGTCAGTGGTGGAAATTTGGCACTGTTATGGAGGCCATTATTTCTATAGGTTTGGGAGGTCAAAGGGTTGTCCCTTATCGGGTTCTAATCCTAACTAGGGTTTTGCGTCCCCCTCCCCATTATGACTATCCATGGTCGATTAAATAACCACTACCTTGTAAAGTTGCAGCACACTTGGCTGAAAGTCAATGTTGTTCTGTATAGAGACTGAATCCCATCATGGGAATGTGGAGTTTCCACCACCTGTTCACAGCCGCTAATCGACCTAACCCACTTGCATTGACCAGCGTGGTGAAGTATGGTCAAACAATCCCCATGATCCACACAGAGGAGGCCGTTCATCTAGGTGTAGATTGATGAAGGGCTCTAAATTCCATGGCTGTTATGGAAAGCGACTAGCAATATGACTTGGAACTGTACTAATGCAATGCCAAGAGGAAGCGTTTTAATTAAGTCTTGCAGGCCAGTACTTTCCGTTGGAAAAACTTGACATTTGTATGATTATTCAAAGCGAATACCTCTTGACCAACAAGAATAATACACTTCCTTTCTGTGAGCAAATGTATTGTGATGAGAATTACAGCCTTTCGATACAATATTTACGTAGGACGCATATGTCTGGAAAGTGGAGGATCCGCGAGAGAACAATATGTTCATAAGTTATTAATATTCGCTCATAAGTTGAAACTAGAAGAGTTGGTGATTTGCTGATAGACTACCTTTAAGTATATATTTGGAGCAGTGTGACGTTGTATGATTCCATGTCTTGGTGTTCATTGGCACAGTTTGCACCTTCGATTAGCACGGTTGGCTACGTACGGTGCAAAATAAGTGCAACACACACATGCATACACGAAAGAAATGGCTTCTATATTCCACTTGTGCATCAGATATCCACAAAATCTGTGGTTTGTGTGGATCCAGTTAAATGCTGACCATGGTTTCCATGGAAGATGGAAGCCGGACAATGTGTAAGATCAACATTGAAGCACCAGAGCAGAAACGGAGAAATAGGCCTATAAAGAGGTGATTTGAATGACTGTAGTGAACCAGTATATGAAGGACTGTGGAGTAGACGTTGAGATAGCCCACGATAGAAACGAGTGGCGCAAGAGGAGCAGGGGGCAGCAGACCCCACGTGAGTGGGAACTATTCCAGGATGAAGATAGACTGTAGGCTCCCGTCACAAAAATGTGGAATTTCCACCACAGGCTTGAGAGTATCAGTAACGATGAATACCACGCTGCCCTCGTTTGTGCATGATCGAGACACTGGCTGTTCCATTTCGACAAGAGCAACACCATTTTAGCTAGTTCTTGTACAAATTACCGCATCGTGTCAGAATGTTGTTATGCAACCAAATTGGCTTAGGAATTAAGGTAGTGATCAGTCTCTTGACGGGGCGTGAAGTCACAGTGCCTGTTTAATAACGCGTGAATGTTTGAGCTGTCTTGGTGACCTTCACAGACTTGGCTATTTACATATTTGTTTTACCACAAATATAGTGCTTATCCTATGGCCCCGCCATAGGAATGTGGAATGTAAGGAACGCCAGTGCTTATGATTGCCGTTCCATTGCTCGTTGGGTGCAATTTGACTTCACGTTATTTAACCAACTAGAGGGACATGGGACTTGAAACCTTCATTTCTACAATGACCCAGATGCACCTCTAGATGGCAGGCGATGACCTTATGAACACACCAAATCCCGTGTTGTCATTCAACCACTCTGTACACGTACAAAGACTGTAATCCACCGTTTGTTAACGGGGCCTGTACGTTGATTTTGGTTTCATCCCGGCGAATAATTAATTTACCAATTAAGTCCCAATTACACGATCGACATCATTTAATGAGGCCATAAAATATATTTTCAGAATTACTTCAAGCAGATAAACTCAACCCATTTTTTTGTGTTAACTGTTCTTGTGCATCACCGCAGATTGACACGGTTGGCTACGTCTGGTGCGAAATAAGTTCAACCCACATACAAACGCAGCAGCATCACCAACTAATTTAACTTCAAGCAGAGCGCTGCATTGTCAGGCAATGTCGCTCAAAGACCAGTTACTCCCGGAGTCACTCCAAACCTAATAAATGAAACTGAAAAACTGAAACTGAAATTGCCTGTTTAACCCAAGGCACCACAAGTTGATTGCCCCTTTCGAGCTCTGAAAAGAAATGGGTAAGCGGCACGCCAGACATGGTGAGACATTTGGGCCGTCTCGGGCAGTGTTTCTCAAACTTGTTTTGGCTCGCGGACCACGTCAGCCCGATGTAAACATTTCCGCGAACCAACCAGCCCCCCTCCCCCCCATTGTTACAAAACGCAATCGCTTATCTTTCTAGATGTCGCGAATAAAAAATGATTCATATTACCGGAACATTTTTTACGCAGTTATTTACGTGGGGTTTTTTTTTAGGGGTGACATTTACATCTTAGGGTTAGGGTAGTTTGATCAACTCCAAATATACAGCAGGCGTCAGGGTAGGGATCGAACCCACGACTCCTGCACACCAGGCGAGGTAGTTAACATCTCATAGCCACCGTGATGATGAGAGAGATGCAAACTCCAAATATACAGCAGCAGGCGTCAGGGTAGGGATCGAACCCACGACCTCCTGCATACCAGGCGAGGTAGTTAACATCTCATAGCCACCGTGATGATGAGAAACGCAAACTGCAAATATACAGCAGCAGGCGTCAGGGTAGGGATCGAACCCACGACCTCCTGCATACCAGGCGAGGCAGTTAACATCTCATAGCCACCGTGATGATGAGAGAGATGCAAACTCCAAATATACAGCAGGCGTCAGGGTATGGATCGAACCCACGACCTCCTGCACACCAGGCGAGGTAGTTAACATCTCATAGCCACCGTGATGATGATGAGAGAGAGACGCCAACTCCAAATATACAGCAGGCGTCAGGATAGGGATCGAACCCACGACCTCCTGCATACCAGGCGAGGTAGTTAACATATCATAGCCACCGTGATGATGAGAAACGCAAACTGCAAATATACAGCAGCAGGCGTCAGGGTAGGGATCGAACCCACGACCTCCTGCATACCAGACGAGGCAGTTAACATCTCATAGCCACCGTGATGATGAGAGAGATGCAAACTCCAAATATACAGCAGGCGTCAGGGTAGGGATCGAACCCACGACTCCTGCACACCAGGCGAGGTAGTTAACATCTCATAGCCACCGTGATGATGAGAGAGATGCAAACTCCAAATATACAGCAGCAGGCGTCAGGGTAGGGATCGAACCCACGACCTCCTGCATACCAGGCGAGGTAGTTAACATCTCATAGCCACCGTGATGATGAGAAACGCAAACTGCAAATATACAGCAGCAGGCGTCAGGGTAGGGATCGAACCCACGACCTCCTGCATACCAGGCGAGGCAGTTAACATCTCATAGCCACCGTGATGATGAGAGAGATGCAAACTCCAAATATACAGCAGGCGTCAGGGTATGGATCGAACCCACGACCTCCTGCACACCAGGCGAGGTAGTTAACATCTCATAGCCACCGTGATGATGATGAGAGAGAGACGCCAACTCCAAATATACAGCAGGCGTCAGGGTAGGGATCGAACCCACGACCTCCTGCATACCAGGCGAGGTAGTTAACATATCATAGCCACCGTGATGATGAGAAACGCAAACTGCAAATATACAGCAGCAGGCGTCAAGGTAGGGATCGAACCCACGACCTCCTGCATACCAGACGAGGCAGTTAACATCTCATAGCCACCGTGATGATGAGAGAGATGCAAACTCCAAATATACAGCAGGCGTCAGGGTAGGGATCGAACCCACGACTCCTGCACACCAGGCGAGGTAGTTAACATCTCATAGCCACCGTGATGATGAGAGAGATGCAAACTCCAAATATACAGCAGCAGGCGTCAGGGTAGGGATCGAACCCACGACCTCCTGCATACCAGGCGAGGTAGTTAACATCTCATAGCCACCGTGATGATGAGAAACGCAAACTGCAAATATACAGCAGCAGGCGTCAGGGTAGGGATCGAACCCACGACCTCCTGCATACCAGGCGAGGCAGTTAACATCTCATAGCCACCGTGATGATGAGAGAGATGCAAACTCCAAATATACAGCAGGCGTCAGGGTAGGGATCGAACCCACGACCTCCTGCACACCAGGCGAGGTAGTTAACATCTCATAGCCACCGTGATGATGATGAGAGAGAGACGCCAACTCCAAATATACAGCAGGCGTCAGGGTAGGGATCGAACCCACGACCTCCTGCATACCAGGCGAGGTAGTTAACATATCATAGCCACCGTGATGATGAGAAACGCAAACTGCAAATATACAGCAGCAGGCGTCAGGGTAGGGATCGAACCCACGACCTCCTGCATACCAGACGAGGCAGTTAACATCTCATAGCCACCGTGATGATGAGAGAGATGCAAACTCCAAATATACAGCAGGCGTCAGGGTAGGGATCGAACCCACGACCTCCTGCATACCAGGCGAGGTAGTTAACATCTCATAGCCACCGTGATGATGAGAAACGCAAACTCCAAATATACAGCAGCAGGCGTCAGGGTATGGATCGAACCCACGACCTCCTGCATACCAGGCGACGTAGTTAACATCTCATAGCCACCGTGATGATGAAAGAGACGCAAACTGCAAATATACAGCAGGCGTCAGGGTAGGGATCGAACCCACGACCTCCTGCATACCAGGCGAGGTAGTTAACATCTCATAGCCACCGTGATGATGAGAAACGCAAACTCCAAATATACAGCAGGCGTCAGGGTAGGGATCGAACCCACGACCTCCTGCATACCAGGCGAGGTAGTTAACATCTCATAGCCACCGTGATGAAGAGAGAGACGCAAACTCCAAATATACAGCAGCAGGCGTCAGGGTAGGGATCGAACCCACGAGCTCCTTCATACCAGGCGAGGTAGTTAACATCTCATAGCCACCGCAGCACCCTTATCCATACCGCACGCATTGACCAACACGGTGAAATGTTTTATCTTTTTGAATAACCATCGCGGTGTGTTGGGAGAGACCCTCAACCCAGCAGTGGATCCACGCGTTAGGGCTGCTAACAGGCAACTCGGGGTTTGCTGTGGCCGGGCAGCCTCGTGTGCTCGCCAACGACGCAACGGGGCCACTGATTTATGGCTGAGTCGACCCAGTGGGGGGAACCTGTCCTGTTGTTGAAGCGTACCCAGTAAAAAATTATGCACGTTCTATGATCACTGTTACATTGCTGATGGCTTTATTTTGGTGATTTCGAAAAGTTTTTTGGTTTGGCCATGTTTGTTTGTTGTAGTACGGAGTTAGACTGATGGCTTTAATCTAAGTGGTCTTGTGGTTATTGTTGTTATTTGACTTGCATCCCACTGGGATTTTTGCACAGCGTTGGTGTATGGTGCTTTTTTCTGGAAGGCTTTGCAGTTTTTTCCTGGATTTTTCTGTTTGCGCATAGTCACTTTAAGATGTTTTCTTGTTCATATTTTAGTTTGTTGCGGTTGCACCCGATTCAAGAGCCGAATGGCTCACAGGGCTATACCTAATAAATGAAACTGAAAATACTGAAACGTGACAAATCTCACTCATTGGCTGTGTCGGGTGGTGGCGAGTTTAACAACAAACATTTATATTTACGCGATATAACAAAAAAAACTCTCTGTTGTAGATAATATTGGTTGCGTAAGCCTGCGACCACGCATTAAACTTGTTTTACTTTGCCTTATTGGCCTTGCTGCTGTTCACACATTCATTTAAATGACAACACGCTTGGTGCTGATGAGGTCATGTTTATGGTTTTAATGCGTCCTGCGACTGTCGTGACTTGCTCACTCACTCTCTCCCTCTGTGTGCCCCCCAACACGTGTTGGGGGGCACACAGAGAGAGAATTACAAGTCAGCGAGCACCTATTAAGAGGCCATTTAGTACGTACGCATGGAGGGGGGTTAACCCAAATGCGTCTGCTTGAGTGTGGGGGGTCTACTGACAATGTGCGCATAGGAAACTGGGGGGGGTTGAAGCCTCGACAATAATTTGTCTACATTGGCCCTCAAATGAGTTAGATAGTCCGGCGGTGGACGATCTGTTTGCTGAAACACGTGAATATTATTAATCCTTTATCGTTTCTGCGTGGATTCAATATCGGCCGTTCTATAGGATTTGTGGGGGGCGTCACACGCACGCAGGTGGGGGGGGGTAAAGTCCGCGTGCGTCCAGGGAGGGCGGTAGGGGTCAAGTTGTGACAGATTTGTGCGTCCCGACTCGATGGATGGCCCCCAAGGTCAGCACGGCGCACGACAAACTCCACCCCCCCACTCCACTCCATGGGGGGCGGACAATTGCTGGCACAGTACTCGTTGAGTCGACCCAAGGTTGGGTTGACCTGGGGGGGGAGGTGAAGGCGTGAAAACCGGTTTGATATCGCTCCACCACGCTGACGTGAAGCGTTGTGTGTGTGTGCAACGTGTTCTCCTTCCCACCAGCGCCTCCGATTAGGAACTGGTTGGCTACGGTGCGGTGCGAAAGAAGTTCAACACATAGTAATAGGGTTTTACCCTTTCAACTGGTGCAAAAACTGACACCTTTATACAAGGGATCATGTTTGCAATAACCACAACACAAGCAGTCAACATGCAAACAAAAAGAAACAACTCTGATAATGATAAGCACTGTCCTTGAAGTTCAACACACCCAGAGGAATGTGGAATTTCCCTCGCTGGCTCGACAGGGCTGTAAACACGTGAAGAGGATCAAGTGCCTCCATGTTCGTGTGCGAAAGAAGTTCAACAAACACCAAGCGGTGGTGGTGGTGTTGGTGAATCTTCAACTCTGTGGACCGAGTTCAATAACACAGCCATCTTCCCCCGCCCCTCCATCCCCCTCACCCGCGCCCCTCCAACCCCCTCACCCCCGCCCCTCCACCCCCCTCACCCCCGCCCCTCCACCCCCCTCACCCCCGCCCCTCCACCCCCCTCACCCCCGCCCCTCCATCCCCCTCACCCCCGCCCCTCCATCCCCCTCACCCCCGCCCCTCCATCCCCCTCACTACCGCCTTTCCATCCCCCTCACCCCGCCCCTCCATCCCCCTCACCCCCGTCCCTCCATCCCCCTTAACCCCACCCCTCCAACCCCCTCAACCCCACCCCTCAATCCCCCTCACCCCCACCCCTCCAACCCCCTCACCCCCGCCCCTCCATCCCCCTCACCCCCGCCCCTCCATCCCCCTCACCCCCGCCCCTCCATCCCCCTCACCCCCGCCCCTCCATCCCCCTCACTACCGCCTTTCCATCCCCCTCACCCCGCCCCTCCATCCCCCTCACCCCCGTCCCTCCATCCCCCTTAACCCCACCCCTCCAACCCCCTCAACCCCACCCCTCAATCCCCCTCACCCCCACCCCTCCAACCCCCTCACCCCCACCCCTCCAACCCCCTCACCCCCACCCCTCCAACCCCCTCACCCCCACCCCTCCAACCCCCTCACCCCCACCCCTCCAACCCCCTCACCCCCACCCCTCCAACCCCCTCACCCCCACCTATCCCATCCCCCTGCGGGTTTGAAAAAAAAGCCGTTTATTTTTAAAACCGGAGCCAGCCAATCGGAGCGCGCGCCCACCGCCACTGCGGACACACGTCGCGCTGCGATTGGCTCCCGCGCGCGAGCCAATGGCGCGCCGCGGTGCCGACGGGGCGGGGCTGTTTGTGCCGCGCGCGACCCCCCGCGCCCCGCCCCCCGCGCGAGGCTCAAGGACGAGGGGAGAGACTCGCGCGCTCCGCCATTACCGAGCACAACAAAGACCACCACACACACGTGTTACACACGTGTTACAGCGCCTTGTACACAGACTGGTGGGGCCAAACCCTGGGTAGCGAGTTGGCGCCTATGAAGGCCGGCGACGGCACACCGAGTGGGTGGCCAACAGCACGCCCGGCCGCCTTTGTCTCCCCGGTGGCGATGTTTACACACCGCGCCGAGTCCTCGTGTGTGAGGCGCACGTGGTCGCGTGTACACGTCCTTGCTTCTTGGGGGGGGGGCAGCGCTACGAACTGCGGCCACACGAGTTCGATTCCCGCTCACGGACACGCCAGTGACTTGTTATACGTGTCGAGATCGCCCCTAGGTCGACTCAGCCTCAAAATGAGTACCCGGAGCGGTCGTGTAAGCATCGCCACGAGGGAGACAAAGACGTCCGGGCGTGGTTGTCCACCCACCCCCTCGCTAACAGCACTTGCCCCCAATAGTATGTCAAGGCTACACGTGGGATATGTTGTCTTTGTTGTGTCTCCTATGTTGAAGAAATGGGTTTAAAAAATATCCAGAGGAATAAAAACCACGTGGATAAAATGACTTCATAGACTTGTGTTGTACTCGCGGCTCCCTTTGTCTAATCCACAGCTTACAAAAGCCTCTCCCGATCCGCACATGTGCAGTATAAAATGTCCCATGTCAAGTTTTAATTGGTAAAACAAGAGCCAACGTACTGTACATTTAAAACATTACACATTCGCAGAGCAAGATAATAGAACTTTTTAGGTTCTAACGTGGTACGATTTCAGCGTTTGTGACTACAACAGTGTTAGGTTCCTCACTTAGGCGTATTAAGTCGAATTGCCATCTTATGTTTCCACTGCAGTATTAGAATAACATGTTTGTAAAATTAGCATTAAAAACAAGCTGAACACCCTTTACACACCACAAACTTACCAGTCTCCAAGCAATTGCATGCAAGACGATAATGTATATACAGCAAACATGTGTACATTGTTTCTTTACTTACACGTTCTCGATTACATTGCGGTTTCTATAAATGTCACATTAAAGAGCCTAGTTAAAATGCACGTAGTTTAATAAAGCAACGTGTTAGATATGCAAGTTACACTTTTAAATATACATTACGTGAATTTAAATGCATTTAAATATCACACGGGCATATATTTAAGCACAATAGACCATTAGCATCATTCGACAGAGCTCATTACGGACGACTTTACAATGCAATACATACGAGTATAATTGTAGCTAATTATAATTATGAATATAACAACAATAAGGTCCTGGATCAGCATCCCTTCGTCGCCGCTGGAACTTGCATCTCTGCCCCGGCCACATTCACAACCCAAGTCTCGAACCACAACCCCCTGAACCATCACGGGACGTTTCACCGCCGACAACATATATATAAATAGACGTTTATGAAATAAAATAAAAAGCTTAACTTGAAGCCACCGGCGGCTTCACAATGTGACGCCTGGACATGGCTTGGTCCAAACGCCGCCGCCACCACCACGGTGGTGATTGTCTTGGCTGCAGGCAAATTGTGGTACAACATGTCCGTGATTTAACAAACACACACACAAGAACACAAAGACCCACACAGAGAAAGAGAGAGACAATTCATCCGTGAGGCTTTTTGGAAGAGTGAGTAGAAGCGGAGCGGTGGCAGTGGGCTTTTATCGCAGCCAGGGCTGTGTGTGGTGGGGGGGAGGCGATGGTGGTGGTGGTGGTTGGTGGTGGTGGGAGTCCTCCACCTCCACCATCAACTCACACAGCAGCAGCAACAACAACAGCAGCAGCTTCTATGGACTCCATCCCATTCACGACTCTGGTGGTGGTGCGATGGCCGTGAGAGGGGTTGGAGGAGGAGGGCGAACGCCGCCCTGCCACCACCCCTCCCATCAACCAACCATCGTCATCCACCCCGCTGTATTGTATTATAGTTGTACATGTGCATGTTGTATAGTTTAGCACCCCACCCCCTCCTCCTCCTCCAAGACTCAATGTCGTTCTGTGCCGCAGCCCCAGAGGGTCCATCGCTCTTAGCGCCGCCAGTTTCCTGCGCATTGGTGGTGGTGGTGGCGGCGGCATCGAATCTGGGGGATTTCCTTCCATGAACACGGACACTGCCTTGTCAAGGGAGTATCAAGCGATACGATCTGCATGTGTCGGCAGCAATGTATGCTAAACCCCGCTGGAACTGTTTATGTGTAAACAGTACGTGTGTTAATATGCAAATTGTGATTTGATGTACTGTACTGGGGAGATCAATGTATGGGTACACTACTTAATGATCTCTTCCCAGTGGGGCAGTGTTGAAATTGTATACTGTATCAGGAGCGATAAAATTGTTTTTTAATGGGTGACGCGTAGCTTTTAATGAAAATGTTGATTTTGATGTCGACCTGATTGTGGTGGGGTGTCTCTAAATGGATCACAATGTAAACACGCCATATCGTGAAGCGTACAGAAACGTATACACATCTATACTATACTTGTAAACATTAAAAAGTGAGTGGGTGGTGTAAATTCCACGTTCCCATGGCGGGCCGTGTGTGTGTGTGGGGGGAATATTAACCCAGCTGCGTTTGCTTAAGCGATTAAAAACTACGGCAGGCTTCCATTTTCACTGCCAGACGCCATCTCAGGGCTCTGTCGGGTGAGGGTGGGGGACGTGGTCACATTTGTTGTCAGCCAATGGTGGGGCGCGGTCGGATTTGTCGTCAGCCAATGGGGACGCGAGGTGATTGCGCGTGCTGTCGGCGTGATCGCTGCCGCGGGGTGGGGTTGAGGTGGGTGGAGGGGCAGTCGACCAATAGAAACGCGAGGGGGCGTGGTCCACGCACGGCCGAGGCCCTTTGTGTTGATCCCACCGCTGGGTTCGATGGCCTCTTCACGCCGTGCGGTTTGTTATGGGATTGGGTTAATTTGATTGTGAAGGCGCCGGAGCATTTAGGTTTGGACGTGGGGAGCATCATCAAGTACCGTACGGAATTTCTCGTGTCACTGCCCACTGCTGGCGAGATGTTGACTACTTCGCCTGGTATACAGGAGGTCGTGGGTTTGACCCCAAATCTGACGCCTGCTGTATATTTGAGGTTTGCGGTGTCTCTCTCCACGTGGCCGCGTGAATTTTTCTCCCGGGTCCGTTTTTTTTTACTCCTCCACATTTAGAAACACGCGTTTTAGAGTATTTGGCTGCTATACATTTCCACATGATAAGCCACTTCGTTGAGCTACCATTGGTGGCCAGGTCGCCTCTGAAAAAAGAGCTCCATAGCTCAGTGGGGCCTTACCTGCTAAAATAAAATATAGTTTGGCTGCCCCACAGCAGCCTTTAACAACCTGTTTCGTGCATGATGGTCAGTCAGCCACCCAAGCACTATCCAGGCTTATCTCGGCTTAGCTTCCGAGATCTGATGAGATCTGGCTGGTTCAGGTCAAGGATACTGGGATGACTGGTCAAGGTTTAGTTGTAAGCACATCTGGGGACTTAGTCATCCATGATAACTGCACCCCTGGATGAAGGGGATGCAACAATCCACACCTATCACGTGTACTCGAACCGATGTCCATCGCTGCATCTCCTCGCCGTGACGCCAGCTGCAAAATCTCAAACATGGCCAACACCGGGGAGGACTGAAGATCTGGGATGGCTGATGAGCTTTCCAAGCGAAGGCGACTACATCATGAATATGATTGTGGAGGACGTGAAGTTCACAGGGTTCTTTTAAAGATACAAATAAGACCATTTTGCGTCCTGCATTTCGTTTTCCGGTGATGTTGCTATCGGCAGATAGAGGTCTGTGTGTCCTGTATCCTGGGGAGACATGCAGGCATAAGCACTCTTCTTGCCGGCGGCAAGAGAGATAAATATAATTCAGGAAATCCCTATGCAATACTTTGGAATAGAGTGTAGAGAGATCCTTAGTTTATAAGTGTGAAAGGTGCCATGGAACGGGTTTTCGTGAGTTCTCGAGTGTGAGATGTTAACTCCCTTGCCTGGTATACAGGAGGTTGTGGGTTCGATCCCAACCCTGACGCCTGTAATATTTGGAGTTTGTGTGTCTCGCCGTGGTCGCATGGATTTTTCTCCGTATCCTCCGGGTATTCCCTCCACATAAAAAAAAAACTAATTTAGAGTACAGTATTTGGCTGTTATACATTTTCACGCGATTAGTCACTCCGTTGAGCTGTCATTTGTGGTCAGGTCGCTTATGAAAAATAACTATATAGCTCAGTGGGCCTTAACTGGCCAAATAATACATTTATTTTTACATCCGTGTTGTAGTCATGAGGTTAAAGTGTTCCAAAACTCGACGGAGCGTAGCGCCGCGACCCGAGCCACTGGTGGAAATTCCACATTCCTATCCGTAGCGGGGGCGAGTTTCTCCACGAGACAATCGGCTAATCACTTATTCACGGCGTGGGTGGGTACCATTGTGTTAACCGCACACAGGTAATGAATGGGCTGAATAGAAAGCACCAGAAACGTTATTTAAATCGAGTAATTGTATCACAGTCACCCACCTGAACACAACAATGACCACTGTAGTGGTAACAGTTCGGCTTTTACAAACAAAAACTCATTCATATGAGTTCGCATCCAGTGGCATCGGCTTCCCAGGGTCGATTCAACCCGTGGAAGGGAATCAACACTCAAAACAGCCGGGTTCGTAGGCACGGTGTGCAAAGCACTGCTGCACCACCAAATTGTTGATGGAACTCAAATATGTCTGAATCTTATCCGGGGCAGCAATCGTGGCCCTTTGTTTTGGATTTCCGGAAGAAAGAAGAAGCGTTAAGCTGGATTGGTTGTGCTGCAAACAATGAGGTTGCTCTCCATGTCACTTTGGTCGCGAATGACGTGCAAGACATATCATGGAGACGTCATCATCACTACCCATCGTGGATACCGCGCCTCCCATGCAGTTCATCACAACTCAGCAATTAAAGACATTTTGGGTTCGTCTGACATGTACCCAGTAAACCTGCCGATCTCTCGCCTCTCATCTCACTCTACAAAGACAAAGATCCCCCGTCTAGCCTTAACAGACTGTTGGAGCAAGTTCTCTTAGCGAGCACCTATGAAAGCCGACACGGCACACCAAGGGGTGGGTGGCCAACACCACGCCCGGCCGCCTTTGCCTCCTGAGTGGCGATGCTCACACATCGCATCAGGCACTCATTTGAGGCTGAGTCGATCTAGGGGAGGCCCATGACCGGTTTAGATAATCATCACCGGTGTTGGCCGTGAGCAGGAATCGAACCCGAGTCGCCAGGTTCATAGCGCAGCGCGCTAACCGCGACACTACCGCTCCCCACTCTACACCCTCCACACACACTTCTCTCGTCTCACGATGCTACCCTCCACGCCATCTCCTACCTTCCTCCCTCTCATCTGTCTACCCACCTCCCACGACGACCCTCCACGCCATCTCCTACCTCTCATCTGTCTACCCACCTCCCACGACGACCCTCCACGCCATCTCCTACCTCTCATCTGTCTACCCACCTCCCACGACGTCCCTCCACGCCATCTCCTACCTCTCATCTGTCTGCCCACCTCCCACGACGACCCTCCACGCCATCTCCTACCTCTCATCTGTCTACCCACCTCCCACGACGACCCACCACGCCATCTCCTACCTCTCATCTGTCTGCCCACCTCCCACGACGACCCTCCACACCATCTCCTACCTCTCATCTGTCTGCCCATCTCCCACGACGACCCTCCACACATTCTCCTACCACTCCCGCCCGGGCCCCGCGCCTCGACGTCACGGAGTCAGGTGTAATAGTTGTGGTTTAGTTTCAAGGCATTGGGGGGGGGGGGCACATGGTGCCTGCTCGACAGGAGGTCGTGGGTTCGACCCCGACCATGACGCCTGCTGCTGCTGTATATTTGGAGTTTGCGCGTTTCTCTTCCCGTGGTCGCGTGGATTTTTCTCCGGGTCCTTCGGGTCTTTCCCTCCACATTTAGAAACACGCGTTTAGAGTATTCGGCTGCTATATATTTCCGCGTGATAAGCCACTTCGTTGAGCTATCAAGTGTGGCTTCTGAAAAAGAGCTGTGTAGCTCAGTGGGTCCTTACCTGGTATAATAATAATAAAGTTTAGTTGAGTGCTTTGTCCCGGCGCCCCCCCCCCCCCTATTGATGGCCCTGCTCCCACCTCTCGTCTTACCCCCCCCCCAGCACTCTCTACTCCGGCTAAGATTTCTGTTGAAAGCGCCCGTCAAAATTTAGCATGAGGGTCACTCATTCTTCTCTGCGACCCTCAATGTCTGTAACTCCCTTCCCCCCAGCTCCCCGTGCTATCGACTACATTAAACCCCTGTTCTAGCCCAGGCTAAATACTTTCATATTTCCCGCTACCTATAGCTGACCACCTTTCTCTGATAATATGCCCATTTTTTTGTACACAGCATCTTGAGATGCGGTGAAATGTAAACACGATATAAATGCACGTTGTATTGTGTGCGGGAGCGGTGGTGCAGCGGTTAGCGCGCTGCGCTGAGTACCTGATGCGGTGTGTAAACATCCCCACTGGAGAGACAAAGGCGGCAGGGCGTGGTGTTTGGCCACCCACCCCCTCGTGTGCCGCGCTGGCCTTCCTAGGTACTGTTCGCTAACAGCACTTGCCCTAACAGCCTGTTAAGGCTTTACGAGGGATCTTTGTGTGCTGTGTGCATGTAATGTGGAATTCATGTAATGTGGCGTATCAATTAATACTGCTGATGTGAGACAGCTGTCGGATTTATACAAACCACGAACCTGGTGAAACCAGTATGGGGGGCTGTGCTCATCAGGGCTTCCATGAGCAACAACTAGTGGCGGCTTCCCACAAATCGGTACCAATTTTATCGATCTCACTTTGTAATTCTAATAATTTAGCAAACCTATATCGGTCTACTGCTGCACCGGTTCAGACGGCTAATTGTCAGTTCGCCGGGTTCATTGATCCGTGCGCCAACAACTGCGCCACCACTCCTTCTCGAACTGAAACGTTATGATGCCTGTATATGAATACATGTCGTGAATGTTATTATAATGACGCGTCCGCTACTGTACTGGGGTTGTGAAAGGGTAACCCGCAAACCGGTAACCTTTTTCAGAATCGATTCTGGAAGCCAGGAAGCGGTAATCAATTCCAGTGGAAGTGTAGTAATGAGGTCACCCATTGGCCAGCACGAACAAACCGCACGGCGGAATGCCACGGGGTAAATACAAGATAAGTGTGCAACCCCTGCCCTGCCTGGCTCACGCCACTGCTGGATGGAGGGACTCCGCTAAGAGGGTATTTGTTGTCCTCTTCCACACTGACCGGGCATTGCATGTATCTTGAACTTCGTTCGCACCGTACGTAGCCAACCGTGCTAATTGGAGGTGCGGATGGATCAGGTAAGCGTTACCCACACTTTGACCCCACCACACCTGTCGATCAACTGTGGCGTATCAATGTATAACTGCGAGGTGGGACAGAGGCTATAGGGCATTCAAGAAACGTACCCATTAATAATAGTTTTTTTACCCCTTTTTTCTGGCAACAAAGCTGAAACCTTTTTACAAGTAATCGTGTTTACATTAACCACAATACCTGTGGTCAGAATGTAAACAAAAAAAACACACTCTGATGTTTTCATTGTCCTTGAAATTGATTGGTCCATATTATTTTATTATGTTTTATTTTTATTATTTTATTATTTCCCTTCTACGTGACTTTACCGAAAGAACCAAGAAGATGGTCCACACCAGAGACAGATTTCCTTCATTCTGACCACAAGTATTGTGGTTAATGTAAACATGATTCCCTGTAAAAAAAGGTTTCAGTTTTGTTGCCAGAAAAAAAGGGGGGGGAAACCCTATTATTATATTTTGTTACTGGCAAAGGAGGCCTCATGATGTAAACGTCCCCATTGTTTAAACTGCAGCGCCAGGAGATGGAATCGAACCGGATGGAAAGTCTATTGCGCCAACCTTTTTACACCACGGGGCATCAGCCTCTCTGTTTTTGAGTTGAAAAGCTAAACGCGTTAATCGCTATACATTTCTATACGTACAGCAAACCGACTTTTACCGGTTTTGTCATTCGCTTAAGTGTCACGCAACACAACGGCCGCCCCGATCTCCCTTGCAAGAGACAATGGCGCTCTAAATGGGGTCTAATTGTCTCATTGGATAAGGCTGGCGCGGACAAGTCGCACCTCTCCCATCCATCTCCCCCACTCCCTCCCCTCACCCACACAGCCCTCCCCCACCCCTCCCCTCACCCACACAGCCCTCCCCCACCCCTCCCCTCACCCACACAGCCCTCCCACATCCACCCCTCCCCTCTCCCTCCCACATCCACCCCTCCCACATCCATCCCCCCTCTATCCATCCCACATCCGTCCCCCAATCCCCCTCCCCTATCCAGCCCCCCTCCCCCATCCCCCCTCCCCTATCCCTCCCCCATCCATCCAACCCTCCCCCCAGCGGCTCAAGCGGGGACTGCGCGCCCACGCCGCGTCACGTGACGCTGTGATTAATTATTTATTACCCGGCTTTGGGGGAGGGGGGCGGGGGAGGTGGTACGTGCTGAGGGGTGGGGCGGGGGAGGGGCTGGGGACCCTCCATTGTAGCGTGGCACGTGATTTCCCCCCCCCACCAATCCCCCCCCCGCCAGCATCTTTCATTCCCACTTCGTTCCGCCGCCTCGTCGTTCATTGATTAATTCCTTCCCTCGCAATTCATGGTGGACGTCTATGGGAAAAAAAGCGTTATAGCTCATCGGATTCCTTCAGTATAAATATTTTGATTCTGGAAAAAAATCGATTTAAAATCAGTGGATGGAAGGAATCGCGTCAAACCATTATTACTCGTCGTTGTCATCGCCCATGACGGTGTTGCCTGTTACACCTTTAATACTCGTGCTGTTTGTTACGGCCGCTTGGCGTGTTCCACAACCGCGATTTATATATATTTTTGTAAACCACAACTGGATTAAGGTCGGGCCGTGTTTCGCCGTGGCGGGGGCGGTTGTTTGACCATACTTCACCACGCCCGTGAGTGCGGGTTGGTAGTGAAGGACTCACGGCACCGATTCAGATATCACTCGCCACTGATGGTAGCCATGGCCGGGGGGAATCCATCCCAGGTCGCCAAGTACAACAGCCGCAGTTCGCTAACCACTGCGACGCCGCTCTTTCCACAACACTCAACGAGTCGAAACACATCGGTGGCGTGCATGATCAGCTCTACGAATCGGTATCATTAATCAATTATTATGATTATTCGATTAAGCATCTCCCCCCCCCCCCCGCCGGTCACAACAACAACAACAACGCATCCAGCCAACTTTAGAGTCGTCACCGTGAACCGGCGGAAACTCTTCACTCGGTGCACACAACGCGCTTCCTTAGATACTGAGCGACAACCACGCACGTGTAACCGTATTGCACTTGGTCAAGCCACTGGTGGATTGAGCCCCCACACCATGTGGGGGTTATTAATTTGACCATACTTCACCACACCGGTCAGTATCCGTTGGTTAATGTGGGGTGAAGTGGGGGGGGTTAGCGAAGATGTGGAGGCGGGGGGGGGGAGATAGAAGTGCAGTACAACAATTTAAATTTCTGCACGTCTGCTGCTCCTCCGCACGTGGCCGTCACGTGGCCTTCGAGGCCGCCTATGACGTCACGGCGTGCACGGCGACCCACGTGACCCGTGCGCTGCTACGCAGGCTCAGCGCCTGCTTAGCCTTAGAGACGTCACACGGGCGCATGCGCGTTGAGTTGCTAACAGGCCGCGTGAGCGAAGGGACATTATATAACCTTTACATTTTAAACGTGTACCGTCGTCAAACGGCTGCACAGTGTGAGATTGCACGTATGAGTTACTATCCAGGTCAGGGTGACCTTGCTCAATCATCTCCTTCGGGCTCGCTATAGTCATGAGCGCTAGAAGTGACTGCTGTGTTGTTGTTGTGCAGAGGCCGTCCTCGGCCGTAGAAACGTGGAATGGCCACCATCGGCCTGTGACTAGAGGCGGATCTACGGACGTCCCAAGAGGGAGGTGGTCCAAAAATGGCAAGATTTATTTAATTGGATCCGACACTAATTAATTAACACTCCGATAGAGGAATTGGTTAAACCTCCCCGCGGCAGCATCCTCGTCCAGATGAGTCTTGGGAGTCGCCGAGTCTGCTTTTGTTTCCTGGATAATAATAATGACATTGTTGGTTATTTCAGGATCTCCCCCCTCCCTCCGTCCGCTTTTATGCGACAATAAAAGCGACCTTCGGCCGAGTAGCATAGAGAGAGAGTCAACAAACACGACAAAAGACAAATAGCCCGGGAAAAAAGTGCTCTCGCTTCAACTGCTGTGAATTGGACGCAGCTGCGGGTATAATCACGCGGCTTGTAACCCGCCACCCGCGACACTGCGCGTGTGCGTGCGGTCAGTGTGTGTACAGGGCCATTGTGATGGCTCGCTCATGCACGTGCCAAGATTAAGGATTGCACGATTTTAAAACATGCTATGAATCAAGACGATGTATTGGCAGAAGCACATGATGCATCAGCATCATCATCGCCATCAATAAATTATTTACCGGGTCTCCTCTGTGGGTCCCATCTCGATGATGATGGTGGTGGTGGCGGGGTGCATAGATGTACAGCAGAGGTGTGGACTCGAGTCATGTGACTTGGACTCGAGTCAGACTCGAGTCATGAATTTGATGACTTGCGACTCGACTTGGACTTGCATAACAATGACTTTGTCCCACCTATGAGATGTGGACTCGAGTCATGTGACTTGGACTCGAGTCAGACTCGAGTCATGAATTTGATGACTTGCGACTCGACTTGGACTTGCATAACAATGACTTTGTCCCACCTCTGATGTACAGTACAACAATGAGTTTCGCTGCACCGGTCTCGGCTGCCCAACCGCGTTTCCCCCGCAGTCTATAGCAACCTGTTGTGCATCCTGGTCGGCCCATCCAAACACTCTCCAGGATCTTTAAATCTACTGGACAGCTATGAACAAGAGCTTTGTAGCTCATCGGATTCCTCCAGTATGAATGACATTCTGATATCTGTCGACGTCGGGCGCATTTCGGTGGCTATTGGTCATGGGACAAGAGCGACAGTACCCTGTTGATTACCCAGAAGTCGTGAAGCTTGAAACGTAACGCCATTGCTAATTAAATAGCACGCACAAGCATGATAGATCTCGCTCGTCTTGTTTGTGCGAGCACGTTTTTCCTGTCTTATCTACCCCAATGTATTGTCTCTTTCGCATTTGTTCCGTCTCATTACATTCGCCGAAAGGAGGAGAGGGAAGAGCTGAATATTGGCCGTTCGCCCAAAATCTCATCAGCTCACAAATTAAATTCGTGTGCCGTGAGTACGGTAAATGAGGGAGATCGTAGCAATCAACGTGTAGTGACGATTTGACACACTTCTCTCGAGATGGCACTTTATTGAAGACACGTTCACTTGACATCAGGCAGACACCCCACCGCAACAGCCCCGAGTCCAACGCGCATCTCCCCCTTATATACCGACCGAGGCCACGCCCCCCTTCTCGATCATTCTCGCTGACTCGGGACGCTCCCTCTACCGGCAGACTCCACCGTCCTCATCCGTCGCCTGACCCCGCTCCCTTCTCGAACATTCCCTTAGCCACCAGTCCCTTCGTGCTCACAACTGATGCCCCTGTCATTACCTCCCGTGGCCACCAGTCCCCTCACACCGCATGCAGTCTCTATTTCCATTACATAAGCACTGACTGGCCCAGCCAGGACCGGACACGCAAGTAGCTGGAGCTTCATCGGTGGTCGTTCCAAGTCAATTTCAGTGTATTTACCGACTGGACTTGTGGAAAAAAGAGCATCATGGCTCATCGGATTCCTCCAGTCTAAATATAGACTCTGATTTAGTTTCAACCAGGTGAGCGAGGACTGACTAGACCCAGGATGAGAGCACCGTTTGCATGAGTGAAACTGGGGTATTAATATGCCAATAGGGGGGGGGTGATGTTTGCCGCGTATAACCCCAATTGTGTCATTTTCGAGATTGGGAAAAAATGTTCTACCCTGACGGCGCCGGCACATAACGATTTCTCTTGCGGATGATGTCAAGGGATTTGTTTGTTTGAACACGTAGGTTTTCGCGGCAAATATCCACAATACAGGGTTTTTTGTTTGTTAACTAATTGACCGTATCGGGTGGTGGCGGGTTTAACGACACATGTATATTTACGCGATCTAAACCCCTCCCCAAAAAACAACCCTGTATTATGGATTTGTTTTTGTTGTAGTTGAACGTTAACTGTGAAGCGGACGGCCCATAGAATTGCGTTGGTTGTTACACCCGCCACCATTAACCGGGGCGGCCGCTCTACATCTCAACCCGCGAACCTCCGCAGCAAACGACGACCGCGCCACCCCTGGGCAGTGTCACCGCCCAGACGTCAACATATACACAGCCACTCCACTGCTGGATAGCGGCCTCCCCCCCCCCCCCCCGTAACGTCACCGTACTTGACCACGCCAGGGCAGTGGCGGGTCGGTGAAGACGGCAGGGTGATAGGTGTTGGACCATAGAACTCCTACGGTACGGTACAATAATGGAGTCTGCTACCTCTGCTGCCCTTGGGCTGACACTGTGCACCCCACGGCGCTGTAACACCTGTTATGCACGGTGGTCGCCCATTTAAGCAACCCCGACTCACCATCCCCGAGATGTTGATGCTGGCGATGTTTGTCCCGTGTTTGTCATCATCCGGAGCTGGTATGTGGTGAGCAGCAGCAAAGGGCAGTGCGACGAAACTCGACGATTGTGCTGTACGTTCTATGCTCCCACGACTGCTGCCTGCCTTCACCCAACCCTGTACTGACCAGCGTGGTGAAGTATGGCAAAAAAAACTAAATACCTCCTCGAAAGCGCACAGCGTGGGGAGGGCTCTCATCCAGCAGTGGATTGCCAAGAGGGCTGTACTGTACACGCATCATAATTAAGTGAGCCACAGGGAGAAACGTTTGGAACCAACCAAACGTGTCCACAAATAGCCTCTCGTTCTTGTGGCAACAAAGCAACTGAGACAGTTGAATAACGCGAACTACAGGAATTACAGCAGCGTAGAGGTCTGCAGGCAGGCAGATCGGTCACACGTGTCTACCAGATCACTCACACGTTTCTACTAATCACACACGTGTACCAGCTCTCACACAGACACGTGTGTACCACACCAATCACACGTGTACTACTAATCACACACGTGTCCACCAGCTCTCACACAGACACGTGTACCAGATTACTCACACATGTACTACTAATCACACACCTGTACACGTGTAGCACGCCACACCTGTACACGTGTAACACGCCACACACACCTGTACACGTGTAGCACGCCACACACACCTGTACACGTGTAGCACGCCACACCTGTACACGTGTAACACGGCACACACCTGTACACGTGTAGCACGCCACACCTGTACACGTGTAACACGCCACACACACCTGTACACGTGTAACACGCCGCACACACCTGTACACGTGTAACACGCCGCACACACCTGTACACGTGTAACACGCCACACCTGTACACGTGTAACACGCCACACCTCTACACGTGTAACACGGCACACACCTGTACACGTGTAACACGCCACACCTGTACACGTGTAACACGCCACACCTGTACACGTGTAACACGCCACACCTCTACACGTGTAACACGGCACACACCTGTACACGTGTAACACGCCGCACATACCTGTACACGTGTAACACGCCGCACACACCTGTACACGTGTAACACGCCGCACACACCTGTACACGTGTAACACGCCACACCTCTACACGTGTGTACTACTCTACAGTGCTGGCGTGTCAGTGTGTGTCATACACTGACTCAGGGACTAGTTCAGGTATCACTCGCCACTGCCATGAGCCGCGTGCCGGGAATTTAACTCGGGCGGTTGTGTTCTCGTGTCATCACAGACCGTGTGTACAACTACACACGTGTGTGCACATGTCAACACATGTGCGCAGTACGCTGACACACACACACGCTCTCTACTATACGCAAGCACGTGTTGCGGTATAGAGTCCGAGTCCACGTGCGCCACTCAACCACGCGCTCGTCAGTGGTGACGACTGCCGACTCGGAATGGTCTCGCAGTCTCACGACTCTTTTTCTTTTATTCTTCTTGAAAGTCCTGCCAAGTTTTCGGCAATTAGAGGGGGGCGGAGGGCGGTGATGTTGTATATGCAGTACATGGAGCGCGTGCTGTAAACTGCAAATCCCCTAAGGGAGTCATTGCGAAGGGAATTTCTCAGCATCGGGATGTTCGTCGCCCAAGAGCGGCCACGGGAGTTGATTGTTTGGCATCGGGAGAACGCGGAGGCAACACGTGCAGAGCACGGCGAGAAAAAAGGGGGGGGGTAGCATACAAGAATGAGAAATCTTAATTTATACTCGAGGATTCCGAGGAGCTATAAAGCAATTGTTTTATTTGCACAGACGTCCAAACTCCACGCGGAAAGCCCCCCCCCCAGCCCTAAAGTCGGGATTCGAACCCAGGCGCGGTTCCCCCCCCCCTTGCTATGAGATCCGCACGGTAATGTTGTTCATCACGGCTACTCGCTTTCCAGCACCACCGCCACCGCGGTGTTGTTGTTGGTGGTGCCGTGGTGTCACTACCGCGCGCGTTTGTCGTGGCCCATGGACTGCGCCACGCATCGGCAACTCCGGGGACCTCGTGGGGGGCCTCGATGTGGACGCAAGGCCCTTGCGAGCCCCGAACAGCAAGGCGAGGGGGGCGATATGGTCGACATTACACCACACCAGCCACCCGGACCGTGTTTGTCTCTCCCCCCCCCCTTCCCATTGGGTGGCCATCCACTACCGCTTTTGCGTCCAACAACAAATACGTGCAGCCCCGAGTGCTGCTAGGAAGTGGGAACTGGCTTCGTGCGAGTGCGTGCCAGGGCCCACGCCTACTGCAGTGACAAACACCCTCGTGTTTAAATAACCTTGTCGATGCAGTCTACACTGCGGCATGGCGCCCGCTAGCGGCCACACACGGAGTCATCGCCATTCATCGACGGCCCCCCCCCATCTCACGAGAATTCCCACATCCATGGAAATCCCCACGACACCTGGCGAGGCGCGATGCCTCTGTGCTGTCCGCATTGCGAGGGCAATGGGCGACTCTTGTGGCAAGTGGCCTTACGGCCGGTGTACCGAGTGCCCCCCACCCCCAACACAAAGCGAGACGCATCTCACTCCATGGGCAAACATAAAATGGCCACCGAGGTTTGTAAGATGGTGGGAGTTGTTTTCCAGTGATGTCACGCAGCTAAAGACGTATTTAATAACGCGTCTCATTCCACAAACCCTCACGTTAACTTAATTATATAGCGAGTTTAAACAAACGCGTCAAAAGTTTTCACTTGGTATGCAAAATGTGCATCGTGCAGTATTTCATCTTTCACTGGCAGGATTGCATCCAGTGGTGGAAGATTTCACATTGCCCATCCCCAGCGGGGAACGGGCATCGGAGTCGGAACTTGTGATGTTCTGACGGGAGTCTTGGTGCCAACTTTATTGGGGCGGTGTTTTTGTGCAATTGACAATGAAGAACAGAAAGCACGGCGTTTTGTCAGTGTAGATGGACAGCGTTGCGGGCTTGTGATGTTCTGATGGACTTTATTGGGGCAGTGTTATTGTGCAATTCACAATGAAGAACAGAGCACGGCGTTTTGTCAAATTTTATTAACAGACTACATTACAAATACATCCAAAAGAAAACCATTCTTTTTGTTGTTGGTTGTTGTTTCACACAGGAGTTGGGCCTGATTTTTTTTTCAACGACAGTACTTAAAAACATCTTTGGCCCGTGTTTCCAATAACACGACCCAACGCAAGTTTAGCCTACTTGATTCTTTACATAAAGAAAAGAAATAAAATAAAAAATTAAAGGAATGATACAAGTTTAGTTTTTTCCTTTCCTTAACCCCCCCCCCCCCAAATAAAAAGCAAGGGACGGACAAAAAAAATTAAGAGGGGCATGGCATCCCCCCCCCCCCCGCAGGGGCTACCGGGTAAATTGGGGCTGCATCGCGGATCCACTCTCACCGCTTCCTAACAAAATCCATCTCCCACCCCGTTCCCCCCCACCCCTTTCTCCTCTGACTGCACCTCCCAACGTCCCTTTTTTGTGCAGATCGAGAGCCCTCGGTTGTGGTATAAAATAAATAGGTATACAAAAAAACCCTTTTTGTTATTTGCATTTGTGTCGTTTTTTTTATTTCATTGAAAACGTTTCTAAAATCAGGAGGGGGGGGGAGGGGTGATGGTGGAAGGTGTACTTTTTTTTTTTAAACAAAAATTCTGCAGCAACTCCAGTGTGGGCTGGTTATTGTTATTTTTAAAAATATAGACTATGCCAATAAAAAAAAACCAACAAAGAGAAATGCACCCACTACTCGGTAGCCCTAGCAGTGGCGGGGGGGGGGCAGGGGAACAGGTTTTGGACGGCGCAAAAAAGGGAACCAAATCCCCCCCCACTCCTCTCCTTTTCCCCCTCCCAATTTAGTTTTATTTCCCAGTATTCCCCCCTTAGGACTCCACCGAATCACCGTTGTCTTCAGTTTTCTGTTTCTTTTTGTCCGCCTCATCCTGAAACACGACACGGGGTAGGGGGGTAGAGAAGAGACAATTCTTAGTCCAAGAGTCAACAGCGCACCTAACACGCGAAGACGGTTCAGACAAGCCAACCGCACTGCCGCCGACTGCGATTGACTCGGCATTAGCCCTCGGCGGAGCTGCCGTACATTGTTGCGTCTGCATCAATTGCCAGCGGAGTTGCAACAGGGGGCAGCCTTCCCACGATTTAAATAGCGACCAACAGACATGTGTGCACGCACACAGCCTCAACACTCCCAACCACGTAGCCGAAGCCACCCCGCCACAACCCCATGGCAGAGCCACAGTGCTCCCAACGCAGCCGTCAGTACCTCATCCTCCTCCGCTGGACGTTTACTTGAGGGCGCTTCATCGTCGTCTTCCTCGTCATCATCGTCGTCGTCTACTTCATCAGCGTCCCCTGTGAGGGGAGGAGAGTCATGTTGAGTGCGGGGAGGTGGTGGATAATTGCCGTGTTGGAGCAATTAGTTGGGTTGTGGTGTCTGGGTTTCAGCCACACGTGATTAGACCGGGTTCTCAAGCATAGCAGAGAGAGTTAACCATCTCAGCCAGGTCACCCATGACTGCACAAGAATCCCTGTTTTATATTAGGCATGTCAATTCCCAGTATTGCAAGGTGAGAAAAAGATAGGTTTTTATTGCTATATGAAAAGCCCATTCAAGGCCCTAAAATAAGGCGAGGTTGAGGCGTATTAAAGAAACGTCAACAGTATTCGGATGAGTTTCAAGACAGCAATCTACAGGTGATGGCGAGCGACCATGACAATCTCAAATGGATGTTCTCAACAAGGTTTTTTTTGCCAACAGCACAACACGAATACAAGCGGGAAAGAGATTTGTAATTGCACCACTCACCCTCTTCGTCAGCCTCCTCCTCCTCGTCCACATCCTCTGGATTTTCTTCAGAGTCTCCCTCTCCATTCTCGTCCTGCACACGAGAATGTGGAATGGAGGTTAGAGAGAGGTCATGTGTTGGGGGCACCCTGGCACGGGGTGCACGAGTGGTCAGGGAAATGAGAGGCTGCGCGAGAGATACCAGCGCGGGGCTGGTCCCAGGAGTTACCTCGGCGCCATTGGAGGGGGCATCTTGGCTGTCCTCCTCTTCGGCAACCACCTCCTCCTTCTTGTTCTTGAGGTCCTTGAGGTCCTGCGGCGAGGACAATCGCAACGGCCGTGTTAAGGGTGGGTCTCGGCATGCCGAGAGCAGCGTGGATTCATTTACGATTCGGACACTTCCTATGCAGGTGCAATTCATAGAAATCAATGGCAAAAACTATATTAACTTTTGTCACGAAACTGTTGACCTCTTGGTAAACGCACTGCTTACTCTCCCGCAAGCTTGCGTTTATATCCAACGCCCAGTCACAAAATCCCTTCCCCCTCCCCCCCGTACAACTCGCCAGAAATTCATAAAAACCCGCGCAATTGACGCACCTGTTTAAATTAACCTCACGTCTGGGCAAAGGGAGGGGGGTAAAAACTTTCTTTTTTTGAAACAAAGCCTTTATTTTTTTTCATCATTGGCGCTGACAAAACGCTCGCGGGCTCCTCTCGAAAGGATCGCTACTCCGAACAATAAACATCATTGTTCGAGGGCGATGAGGAGGGGGGGGGCTGCTTGCCGCTGCCATTGCAGCCGGCGGGCGGGCGGCCGCTCGGGGCAGCATCGGGTTTCGTCGACACAAAGGCGACATCTGCCGCCGGGGTCCAATCTGCCGCCGCTGTTGCTGCTGCGGCGGTGGGACAATGGCACGGGCCGCCCCCCCCATTGAGGGTTGGGTTGCCCGGGTGCACGTCTGCCCCCCCCCCACCATTATCGAGAGCAGCGTTGGGGTTGACGTGGGGGGGGAGGTGGGGAGGGAGGCCGCAGATGGTCGCGCCCCGAGCCGCCGCCACACCGAGGCGGCGGCTCGGTGGTGGTGGGGGGGTGAGCGCGCACCGTCGGCCAATCGGCTCCGGCCCGCGCGTCTCTGCAGCCCGCCCACACTAAACCGAAGCGACCACCTCGACTCTTCCCCCCCACCACCACCAACCACCTCCTCCTCCCCAACCCAGCCAGCCACCACGGCCAATAGCGCAGCACACACACAAGGGGGGGGGGGAGATTCTTTTTTTGCTCCTTTCTCACAGGGCTGGAGACGCGAGCCCTTTAAAGGACCGGGCGTGGTGCGCGCTTTTACTGAGCGAACTAGCGAGGGAGCGAGCGCTGCTTGTGTTAAGAAAAACTAAAGCCGCGTTTTTTGGACGGGGGTTGGTGGCTCACGCAGCAGACGAGGAGATGCGACCGCGTTTTTTTTTTGGATCATAACAGCCGGGGTTGGTGGTGGTGGCCGACCTGCCCGAGCCATTATTTGAGTTGCCCATATGATGGAATCGGTGGTGGTTTCCTTACACACTTAAAGCGTTCACATAAAAGTCATCTGCCAAACATGCCAATGTAGGAAACTACTCTTTAAAAAAAGCGAGGCTTCTCCCCTGGAACTGTCGTGCATTTACAATAAAGGTGAAAATGTAGTTGTACCCCAAGCAGATTTTTTTTACATTTAAAATGTGTTTCTATTAAGTGCCACAAAAGCTAATGAGCAAATTGGTCCCATTTGCAATACTGATTTTTGTCCCAGGGTCTCCCAACATTTGGCGCTTCTTAGGCGAGATGAGACCGCCCCCTCCTGCACCCCGACTCGGGCCAACAGACAACCCCAAGGCTGCGTGACATTAAATACTTTTAAGCGAGCGTGTTTTTCCCTCTCTCTCGTTCACTTTACTTTAAATAGCGAGCGAGCGAGGTAGGTGGGTGGGTAGTGGAGGCCACGGGGGTTTGTCCATTGGAAGGAGTTTTTTTTTGCGAAACCGCCCACTGCGCTCCTGGGCTGTGCGCTACGACCCCAGCACCAACCCTCCCCCCCCCAAAGCAATTGGCGGGAAAAAAAACCCATTAACAATTTAAAAACCTTTACAATTAAAATGTATTTAAAAACCCCGCGAGGATATAACTGATAATTCGACAGATTATACACCATCCCATTAAATCCGCTATTATCCATTTATCTGCGATAACCGTGGATAAAGAGGGAATTTGTCCGAATATCCGCAAATGTTCACTACAATCGCAAGCGATATATATTTTTTCAATCTGCAAATCCTATTATCTGCGAAAATCGCGGGGGGGGGGGTTACCCACATTCCTATTATCAGCTCGGTGGCAACACAAATTAAACGTTGCGCGAATTCGGTGGTCCGCCGCCGAGTCGCGGATAAAGAAGTTCCACGCAAATCTCCCACTACCCCAGCGGGGGGCCACGTGAACACCGCTTGAACAACACACAGCTCGCGCGCGATGCTACACACACACCACTTGTTCTACCTAAAAAAGGGGGGTAAACCCAACAAAAACCGATTGGGGGGGGGGCACGTGTATTCTATGCCAACAACAAAAGTTGAATTGCAAGCGCGCCCAAGAAGAGGATGCCTGCCGATGGCGTTGGGGGCGGCAAAACGACACCGCAGCTGCAGAAGCCCCCCGGTACGCGGCTTGCAGAGAGCACCCACGCGCCGCGCCCGCTGCTGCCTTGCAGCAATGTCAAACCCGCGGGGTTGACGGCGCACGGCAGCGAGCGAGCCAGAGCGGGGCCGGCCAGAACACACGGCGGGCGGGCGATTGTCCACCCGACGTTTGAGACGCACAGGGCGGTCAAATAAATAGGGGGGCCCCCCCCCTGACCCCTCGTCCCCACGCTACTCACGATGAGAAAGGTGGGGGCGACACAGACGTGCGATGTTGGTTGTGTTACAAGTCAATAAAGAGGCGCTCACACTTTGCTCGGTTGCGTGAATACAGCCGCCGTGGCCGAATAAAGGGCACGGACACTCGTGGCGAGGTTAAATATGGGACCCCCCCCCCGTCATGCGTGCCGGTGTACACGTTCAGTGGTCAACTAATGCGGCTCGCTATTACCCCTGGCGCTCCTCCATACCACACCGCGTTAGTGGCGCGCGTGTGGGGAGAGAGTTTGTCCAATGAGGCCGGTTTCGCTCCACAAACGCACGGGCAGATAGGATTTTTAGAGGGGGGGTTCTTCCAAGGGAAGGTTTTGGGGGGGGTAGTCAATGTTACACGGGGTGGTCTCCCTGGGTGGTGGATACATGAAGTTTAACAAGAGGCGGGAAGCCCCACGAGGAACCAGACGCCACTAATGGGACCCAGCCTCTGGGGGGGGGGGGGGAGTCCGCGCGCACAGAGGGGGAGAGACGACCACCGGCCGCGTGTCTGGGGCCGACAGATCTGCGCTACGACAGATTCAGCACCGCCGCCAGGAACAAGCCCGCGGCACCACCACCACCACCGTGGTAGAGCTGCTACTCGCGCGACTGCTTCTCGACTGACTCGCGCGGCACCGACACGCACACAACAAGAAGCGCCACAGGAACAAGAGACATTCTGTACCAGACACGCAGTCAGGCACGGCCACCACCACCACACTCACTCACTCGGTGTGCACTCGCACATGAACCCCCCCTGCGCACGGCTAACTCGCGCACGCGGTGTCGGCACGGGCCGCCTGCTCCAACACTTCTTCGCCTCCACGGAATCGACTGAACGTGACCCCCCCCCCCCCCCCGAGTCGAACTCGGCCACACCAGCGCAGTGGTCGGGGTTGGTGACTGAGCGCGCACTTTCGTCAATGCAAGTCTATGGGAGTACGAGACTGGCACACAGCCCCGCGTGTGGGTGTTGTGTTATACAGCCAAAAGCAAATGTCTATCCCCGTGAGCCGTACACGCTGCGGTTGGGAGAATGAGTTCTGTTTGCGAGCACCTATTTAGGACCGGCACGGCGCAATGAGCTGGGTGGTTGTGGCCAGAAACCACGCCCGCCCGCCTTTGTCTCTCTCCGACTACATGTATGACACAGCATATACACGTGCTCTGTATTGCATACGCGGTGTGTTGGCGAGCGCCTATTTATGTACACAGACGCGCGCACAATGCAAACCCGTGCTTAGTAACAATCACACGCGATGCAATGTGTCGACCGTCGTCAAGTGCCACAACAAAAGAAAGGCCGCTTAAAGTAGAAACAATTTATGATCATCATTATCATTTCTCTCTCCGCCCCCATCTCTAACTCAAACGAATGGGGGGGGGGGAGGTTTAAACGTGGGGGGTTTGACCACTCTACTAAAGCGTGCACCATGCGTGTATGTGTGTGGTGTAGTGGTGGTGTATGTGGTGGTGTGTGGTGTCTGGTGGTGTGTGTGGTGTGTGTGGTGTTGTGTGTGGTGGTGTGTGTGTGTGTGGTGGTGTGTATGTGGTGTGTGTGGTGTGCTCCCCCTTGCACCACGAACCCAGCGCACATGCCTCTCTCACATCGCAGCAGCAGCGCCACATCGAGCGCGAAGGGGGGAAAACCCCATCGCTAACTGGGGGGGGGGGTGGTGGCGATTTTCGCGTTGGGTTTACGCGGGAAAGCGAATTTAAAGTTACACGTGGGGGGGGGGGGGCGTCGTGGTGGGGAGGGGGGCCTCCTCCACTGTGGAGTGGGCGAGACGTCCCTGTTGGAAGCTGCGTGTGGGTTGGTGGCCTCCACCGTAGTAAATGCACGCGGACCACACATTGAGAAGCCAAGGACGAACACAACATTGTAAGTGTGCGCACCACCACCACCCACGTTAACATTCACTCGCCACTTACTCACTGCGTCAACAAGCACACCGCGTTGATTACAGTGTAGAATTAAAACACCATCACCACACACGACACGGCTGCCACTACGACCGCTGCAAGCCTTTGCGGGGGGGGGGGCAGCAAAGCTGCCGCCGGTGACAGCCGCGCCGCCGGTGCCGCTGCACCTGCGCGCCCAGAGCGCCGCTGTCGCCCACCACGCAGCGCTGCTTCGTCTTCTTCTACCCGTAGTACCAAGCGAGCGGCCGCCGTCACACAGAGACCCCCCCCCCCACGAGTACTCCCCAAACGCGGACTTCCCCGCAGAAACTCCACCAAGCCACTGGGACCCGACCGCAAACGATGACCTCTACACAATGCGAACGAGGCTGAAACACGTTAATTCAAACTTGTGTTTAATTAACCTGAACAAGTGTGCACACTATATAGATAGCACGCGTGCCATGCGTACTTGCATGCGGTATAGTGCCTGTAGTAGTAGCTAGCGGCTGTCGTGTACGCAGTGTGGTATGAATACGCCAACGTGCCCTCTCGTGCAGCATGGCGAGCGAGGAGTGGAGACGCGGGGCATGTTGGGGAGTGGTGGCGCAGTGGTTAGCGCGCTGCGCTACGAATCGGCGGCCACACGAGGTTTGATTCCCGCTCGCAGCCAACATCGGTGGCGAATATCTTGAGCCAGTTCCGGACCTCCCACGAGGTCGAATCAGCCTTAAATTTGTAACCTGGTGCGGTGTTATGAACATCGGCATGGGGGGGGGGGAGAGACAAAGGCGGCCGAGCGCGGTGCTGACCACCCACCTCCCCCGTGTGCCGTGCCGACCTTAATAGGTGATCGCTAACAGGACTTGCCCCCCAACAGTCTGAAGACTATACGGGTGATCTTTGTCTTCGGAGACCGGGCCACGTGGAGTGGCGCGCGCAAAACGTTCTCGTATTTAAAACAAACCCATTGAAACCACACAAACTCCATTACGCAGAAATAACCCACCAACTATCCGCATCCACCCCCATAACACTTACAAAACCCTCAAACCTACGGATAAAAGTCTATAAGCGGGTGGTAGCGAGCTCCAAAACGAGCGCACTTCAATAGCGCGCGTTGGTGGTGGAAGGTGGTGTTCACAAAAGCCCCCTCCTAAAGAAGCAGGACCACGAATGTATGAATCCACAGCAGCGGCAAGTAGGGAAAAGTCCGCCAATCGCCTCGCTCCCAAACTCTTCACTTTTCGTCGTTCACAAAACTATTGTGGAGCCTCTCCTCCGGACGCTTCGCTTGTACGTCGCGTAATAACCCGTCTGGGTACGTAGGGTTCCATTTCAGAATGGCATTTACCCCACCACCCACCCACCCGCGCAGGTGTAGCGCGTGTAGCGAAGCTGACAGATAGCCACATCGTTACAAACAATACACACACACAGCACACACACAGGACGCCACCACGAGAGAAAAGCGGCCTCGCATACTGAATCAAAAAGAACAAATACCTTCGTTGCTGTCTCAGTCGTGGTGTCAACCGCGGTATCAGCCATGGCTCCTCTTCGTTGCGTGCAGCCAATTAGCTTAATTGGTTATCGCCGAAGCTTGCTGTTTGCTTATAGCAAGTTGCTGCCGATTGAAGCTTTCTTGCGCTGGCGGCTGGTGGTGGCTGCTGCTCTCGCGTCTTGTTCTTCTTCGCCGGGTTGTCGCTACGGGATTGCTTTGAGTCGCTTTGCGCTGAGCGAGTTAATGAAACCACAGCGAGAGCGCCCAGAGCCCGGCTCCTCACGTGCCGACAGCGAAACGGCGCTGTCACTTAAAGAGCCCGGGCCGATCGCGCAGCGCCCTTTTATACGTCACGTGTCGTCAGCGAGGCTCGCGCCCATTGGCTGCGGCCAGGGGTGTGGGCGTCGCCGAGCCCCCATTGGGAGGCGCCGCGCCCCCACCGCGGTATGCAAATGAGGCGGCGGCAAAACGGACCAATCATTTCTCATTTAACCAAAAAATATTCCATCGAAGTTAAAAATGGAATTGGCGCGGCGACCGGAGAATCCCGCGTAAAAGCGACGGCAATGATAAAGGCCGACAAAGCGCTTACAAAAAAACACCACACGCGCGATGCCGATATAGCAACGGGAACAAAAAAACACGTGGGGGTTTCTCGACTTCCGGTGGCGGCGCGACGGCCCGTGTGCAAACCGGAAATGGCAAGGCGCGTTTCTTGGGTTTCGAGGGCGAGCCGCCGTCACCACCGCGGCCCCCACCCCACGACCCCGCCCCCCACCCGTTGTTTCCTTTAACCCGCGCCGCCACGTTCAGCGCGGCAAGGTTCGAGCGGTCCCCCGCCAGTGATCGCCTTCCCCCCCGGCCCGTCTGCAGCGTGGCGAGCGAGCGAGCGAGGCGAGAGTGGCGAGCGTGGTGCTCGTGCGCGTGCCTGCCGCGTGCGCGCGCGCGACCCGCCATGTCGGGCGCGGCGGCTCCCAGCGCCGATGACGCCAATTCTAGAAGGCTCAAGATCCCGGATGCAGCAGGTCACGTGATGTCACGGTGGTGGGGGTGGGGGTAGTTGTGGGTGGAGGTAGTCGGGGTGTGGGGGGCGGTCTAAAGGGGCCGTGCATCAGTGGCGAGTCACAGTCACAGTGGTTCATGGTGGTGGTGATGATGGTGATGAGTTTGAACCCAGATCGCATCGTAAATAATCATGCATCGTCATGGTCGCAATCAGAATATTTATGCTGGAGGAATGCGATAGTTTTTTTTCCCACAGATATCCAGTAAAAAAATTATACTTAATAAATATTCTTATTTACCCATAAACGTTACACTTTATACTCTTAAGTGGAATTTTTTAAAATATGTTTTTGTGTCAGATGAAGGATATAATTCTGTATTTCGAGCCGTGGCACTCTCAAGGGGACTTGTTTACGTTGGGGATAAAACTAAATGTCATCCTTGGGTGTGGGTGGCCGCAAAGCTGAGTGTATTCTGAAGCTTGGAGTGGTCAAGGAATTTTGAGTGGTGATTTTTTATTAAACATTAATCTTAAAGTTACATTTCATGAGTCCCGATCACGGGCAACGCTTACACATCACTGACGTGACGACCACCCTTCAAACAATTGACAAAACGTGCCGTGTTTACGATAATTATTCTGACTGCCCGAGATAGCCAAACTGTGTGCATGGGCTTGGCAACTTGGGTAATGATTTGGCGGGATCTCAGGTAGGTCAGCTACGTCGGGTCTGGATAGATGTTAACTACCTCGCCTGGTATACAGGAGGTCGTGGCTTCGAGCCTGACCTGTATATTTGGAGTCTGCATGTCTCTCTTCCCGCGGTCGTGTGAATTTTTCTCCGGGTCCTCCGGTTTTCCCCTCCACATTTAGATTCGACATGCACATGCATTTAGAGTATTTGTCTGCTATAAATTTCAACGTGATGATAAGCCACTTTGTTGAGCTATTATTTGTGGCCAGGTAGCTTTTGAAAAAGGGCTACATAGCTTAGTAGGCCTTACCTTGTAAAAATAGAATAGTTTTTTGTTTAAAAAGAGGTTATGGAGATTGTATGCCAGACAGAAAGCTGCCACAGAGGGAGTAGTATAGCAAAGTGGGTTCTGAATATGCCAGGCATGATTCTATTAAAAGTGTTTAAGACTCTGTCGTGTATCTTGCACGAAGTCAACAGAGGACTAATTGGAAAAAAAATCAGTGTACCTTTACTCATTCAATCTGTGATCTAAGAGATAAAATTACTACACATTCAGTGCTTTTGAACTGGTGGTCTGGATAGGCCCGAGAGTTTTGTACACGCAATGCACATATTTGTGTTGTAAAACCTATAAAAAAAATATTCGATATTCGGAAGCCACTGGAGCAATGCACCTTTAAATCTAGATTGAATTTTTTTTTTTTGAAATGCTTTTTGTGTTTAGTTTGTTGTCTTTCCCCCCCGCACCTCCGATTAGCACGGTTGGCTACGTACGGTGCGAAAGAAGTTCAACATGCGTACATTCGATTCCTAAAGAATCCTCCCAACACGTGGGAGTGAAACGTCAGACGTCGTTGTTGAACGGCAAGCGGAGCAATCAAAAACATATCAGGAGAGCTGTACGGCACAAGCGAAACAAGAAAAAAAACCCGGACGGAGTCGATGCTACGCGTGACTGTAAATTCACGGGCGTTTGTGGGTTTCAGATGGCGAGGCTGTGCCCGTGACGGTCCTCGTGATCGGAGGAGGAAACCGGGGGCGCGGATACGGTTTCTTCGCCTTGGACTTTCCAAAGCGCATGAAGGTAAACGTGGAGTTATTTCTGCCAGAAAAGTGTCACACAAAAGGGAATTGCCCGTCAAGTTCCAGTGGTCACCCATCAAGTTCTGTAGCTTCCTGCCCACGTGTATTATCATTGCTACACTTGTTTACGCAAGAAAGTCCCAATGAGTCTTCACGATTCTTTCAAGAGGGTCCTGCCAAGCATTCTCATTAGGAGGGCGATGTTTTATAGCCCTGTTGAATAACTTGCAGGGAATTTTTCAGCATTGGAGACGTTAAAATAATGGTTACTTTGTATGTTTTACTGGTAGGAACCTCCTGGTTACACCAGCCCACAGGCGATTATTGTGTCCGTCGTGCAGGGAGGGGCTGGGTGGGGAGGGAGGGGCTGGGTGGGGAGGGTGGGGCTGGGTGGGGAGGGAGGGTGGGGCTGGGTGGGGAGGGGAGGGTGGGGAGGGTGTGGAGGGTGTGGAGGGGCTGGGTGGGGAGGGTGGGGAGGGGCTGGGTGGGGAAGGTGGGGAGGGGCTGGGTGGGGAGGGTGGGGAGGGTGTGGAGGGGTTGGGTGGTGAGGGGCTGGGTGGGGAGGGTGGGGGTGAGAGGGGTGGGGCTGGGTGGGGAGGGGCTGGTCATCCCGTGGTGCCCTTATATAACTCAATGTTTAACCTACTCACACCGGCTTGTGCCCGCCCTCACAGTCGGGCATATTTGCGGAATACACCACGCCGCCGTTGACCCTGGCCATTGACTGAGCAACCCAACGTTTCTACCAGCTCCCTCCGCAGGAATGTGTTTTTTGCTATGGGAAAATAAAACAGAGAACCCGGAAAAAATAAACACATGCAGTACAGGGGGGGAGAACATACACACTCCTACGCAGAAATGCGCCCGAGTCGGGAATCAAACCCAGGTTCTTGTTGCTGTGTTACCACTGCGCCGCGCCATCACTCCTGTATTTGACTCCAGCCTTTTGACGAAATCCACCAGTATACACCTCGTTTTGTCTGATCTGTGAAGCTAAGGAGAGTTGAGCCTGGATAATGCATGGATGGGCGACCATCTCAATGGAACAGGTGTTATCGGCTCCTGTGAGACTCCGTGGTCAGCAAAGGCAAAATACATTGTTGTTCTATAGTTCTAAGCTTCACCGTCTATGTTCCCCGCCTTCACCAACCTGCACCAACTACATACTTCATTCTTTACTTGAACGATTACGTTTCTAGGTAGCAATGGGATCAATCCAAATCCAGGCTCGATCCAGTGTCGGCACTCGTTCACGATTGGACGAATCTTAATTTATTTGCCGAATAAGGAGCCAAATTCCCTAGTCGGAGCGCACCGGTGACGAGAATTCTTGCACGCATCACACAGGCTCATAATAGCGATGTGTCAGTGATGATGCATTCTAAACGCTGTACAATATCGTGAATGCAACGTGGATCGGATTTAGAGTGAGCGACATCTTCTTAACCCTTTCCCGCTCCGAGACGTCTGCAAGTTGAAGGGTGGTGGTCCCGTTCACCACTGAATCTTGGAACGTGCAAGCGGTTCAGCGTTAGTTTTATTTAGAGAGCCGTAGTGGCACCGTTGTTTTTAAAGACATCGTACTCATGTCAGAGAACTGTAGCGACACAACCACACTCTACAATAGCTGGCGCCAAACTGCCACGCGCCCTCCCGCATGGCCTTGTGGGAGCCTCGGTACCGATAAAGATTTTGGTTAATTTTTTTTATTCTGACATACACTTATGTCAACAGAATGGGAAAGGGTTAAATGTTAAAATAATTAGTGGGTTTGGATAGGACATGTTGCCAATAGGGTTGATGGCAGATGTTCGGGCTATAGAGAGAGTGGCAGCCAAAGAGGACGTCCACCGTGGATATGGAGTGAAGAGATCAGCTCCTGTGGACGATCGAACTGGATTGCTGCATCACAAGGCTGGGAGAGGTGTCGGTGGCTTGGGGAGTAATTCATCCAGAAGTGGATAGATCATGGATGATTATGATGAGAGCTCGAGTTACTGCGGTGTCAAAGTTAACAGTTACCATGGCTTGCCATGGCGACAGAGTTAATCGCAGTTACCATCGTGATTGTTAACAGTTACCATGCAGAGTTAAAATCAGTTACCTACGGTGCAATTCTTGTTCGTGCAATATTTTTTAATTCCAGCGTCCTGGCCCTTGAGCACAAGTGGAAAATTGATTCATAATTACTTTTGTGTTAGATCGTATCCGTATAATGCATACGGTGGCAACCCATACGGTTACTCCATATTCTTGTCCAGGGAAATTGAGTTTTGAGGTCCATACGGCATACAGCCGTTTCAATACAGGCAAACCTATTTTTTTGTCTATTTGTGTTTCTCCCTTGTGATGAGACTTTGTGGGATGAACTTTGATATTTATAAGGGCACGGGGGTGACCACTAAAGTCTGAATTGGTCTGTAAGAAGGTAGGCACTGATGAGGGGTTGACAGGTATGATAATGCCAATTTCCAGCTGTACCCTCCACCACCCGACAGATCCCAATCAAATCAGGTTGTCAACGTGGGTATATATACCAACCGATTTCATTTTTCAGCAAGCCGAAATGTTGAAAACCAAGCTAAAATTTAACAATTTTATTCCGAAGACGTTCTGATGGAGGTTATATATCCAGCTCCATCAGGTGATAGCAGCAGCTTTGCTCTTGTGTGGAGCTGCCCTAATACGTCACCAGCACAATCGTGCACGTGATCCAGAATAGTAATTAGAGTTGATTGGTTGTGATTGGCAGGTTACATTATTTTAATAAGGTGCATCTGTTTAGCGGTGTGGGTGAAAGTCTGCTTTCCTTAATTATACAGAATTAAGGTGTACTATTTTGTGTTGTATGTATGTTCAACTTATTTCGCACCTACGTAGTCCACTGTGGTAATCGGAGTTGCGCGTTCATAATAAAGCTGGATTTTTAATGGCATTGTTATTCTAGTAAAGTGTTAATTGCTAAATAGGGTTAGTTCATTATCTTTATGGGGATTAGAATAATAATGAATGAGTGATACGGGTTGATTGAAGAGAGTGTGTTACATTATAATAAATGCTCAATTGATTAAGTCTGGCTAGAGTTATTTGCTGTCATTATGAATTAAGTTCGGCGTTATTCTGGTCGGAACCCACTGGTTCCACCAGCCCACAGGGGATTATTGTGTCCGTCGTGCAGGGAGGGGCTGGGTGGGGAGGGAGGAGCTGGGTGGGGAGGGAGGGGCTGGGTGGGGAGGGGAGGGTGGGGAGGGGCTGGTTGGGGAGGGTGGGGCTGGGTGGAGAGGGGAGGGTGGGGAGGGGCTGGGTGGAGAGGGGGAGGGTGGGGAGGGGCTGGGTGGGGAGGGGCTGGGTGGGGAGGGGCTGGGTGGGGAGGGTGGGGAGGGGCTGGGTGGGGAGTGGGAGGGGTGGGGCTGGGTGGGGAGGGGCTGGTCACCCCGTGAGCCCAGTGGCAGATTATATCTGAGCCAATCCAAGGCCAACCCTAGGCTGAGAGAAATTATTGCAATGGAAAATAGTTTTTTTGTGCCTTTCATGTCAAGCAAATAAAGATTTGGGATCGGTCAGATTTCAGTTTTGGATTCGGAATGTAAACTGGAATTGATTCGGCTCTGAAGGAGTTGTCCCATAAGTAGTCTGTTCTCCTATTGCGCCGCGTGTTTTCAAAACGCGAATTGGATATAACGCGATGATGAATGTATTAGGGAACGTATTTTTTTATGACGCGGATGCGAATTGGATATAACGCGAGTGGCCGAACGGAACTACATCGCAGCGCGAGTAGGAATAAGCGGTCGTAGGGCTGCCTCGGCGTAGCATCACACAAGGAATTGGGATGCTGCTGGATGCTTCTAGATGCTACCCACGGTGTTTGTTCAGCCTGCAAACGCATCTCACGTGTTATCGCGGATTGTGCTTTATATTATACTAGCTTTACTACCCGGCTTCGCCCGGGACTTGGATTCACCATGCCCGGCCACCTTTGTTTCCCCAGTGGCGATGTTCACACACCACACCAGTTACTCGTTTGAGGCTGAGTCGACCTAGGGGAGGCCCAGGACCGGTTCAAATAATCGTCACCGGTGGTGGCCGTGAGCGGGAATCGAACTCGGGTCACTGGGTTCGTAGCGCAGCGCGCTAACCACTACACTACCGCTCCCCCCACATACACACGCGCGCGCGTCCATAGGTACACATACACGCGCTTGCTGCAGACAATCACAACTTTCAGGGTGTGTACGGCAGTAAACGACATTAATAATAAAGAGCCATTTGGATATTTATAACATCATTCGCAGGCCATACAAAATTATCAACTTGAAAATTAACCTGTTATATTTGGTCAAACATTTAATTAACTCACCCCTAATGCGATGGCTGGAACTGCTTCTCTTTGGTGAGGCGTGTGATGTTAGCTGATATTGATGATGTTGCTACTCGCAACTGCTTTTCCAGGATTGCTCCTAGATTTATTGAATTTCGAGTCCCACCTGCGGTTGCCTTGGCAGGGCCACACCAAATGATTTTGCGGGTCTTGTGCGGCCCGTGGGCCGGACATTCCCCACCCCTGTTAAATAAAGCAATGCTGCGCGAAGAACACCTTAGACCTGCAACACATTTGTATGGCACTTTACTCGCGGAGGGTTCGGGGGGGATGCGTTATGTCAGCAGGCACACTGCATGACGCTTCCGCATGCGGGTGACATGACAGAGATGTGACGTCACAGCTCACTTGCGGTATTCTTCAGGAACGCAACTACTCCGTTAGTGGGGAAGATTGTAAAGGTAACGCTATCGATAAGCCCTAAAATGTACATTTTACGATGAAATTTTGAGATAAAATACATTTCTACTCATCGGCAATATTTGGCGACTCTAGTCCTGCCTTGGTTGTCTGTCTGTGTTCATTTGTTTATGCGCATGTGCCCATGTCGCGTGCATTTTTCTCCGGGTCCTCTGGTTTTTCCCTCCACATTTCAAAATCGACGTGCGTTCAGAGAATTTGGCTGCCGTACATTTCCACACGGTGACGATTGGCCACTTGGTTGAGCTATCACTTGTGGTGGCTGGGTCGCTCCATCGGAGGAGTCTCCTGTCTCTCGATGAGCCGGTTGCAGCAGCGTCCCCCACATTGTCGAGCCTCGTGACAGCCTCGTGACAGCCTCGTTCCAACCTCCTCCTTGCGACAGTTGTCACCGAGGGACCCCGACAAATGTTTCCGCGAGTGCGATGACAGTGAACTTGGCTGAGGGAACGTGGCCAATCTCACTTTTAACACCCCCCGGTTAACAAAGCGAAAATAAAAATGACTGGTGCAACCTGCAACCGGCAACCGATTCCCTGTTTATTTAGTTCCAGAGCAAACATTACAATTTTAGTTTCGGTTTATAAAAATTTGCGGTTAACATCGGCTTAGCGTTAGGGTTTTCGACTTGTTCCAAAGACTTTTAGCGCTGTTTTTTTTGTTTCCCAAAGTTTCGGGCAAACGATCGAACAATTTGGCCAATTTTATACAGGGTAAGTCCCTAATAATAGCAACACGACGTTAGACTCGAGTTTCATTCACACTGGATAATATCTCGCACAGTTATCATGCCTCCACGTTTCAGACAGACAGACGGACAGAGCTAATGCATTAGCCATTTCAACCGTAGTTGGTGAGCTTTACAAACAGTTGACTTCAGAGTTCAATCGTGAATCGCTGGGGGGTTAAATCATTGCACGTCTGGATCTGACGATTACAAATTGACTTTTGCTTGGAGATGAGGTTAAGGCTGCGGCTCGGAGATGTCTAGAACTCGGCTTGTGGTAGCACAAATTAATATGCGGTAGCGGTAACTGGGTAGCACCGTGGTTATCGCCTGCTGGATTCCCGGTCCACGGGTCGCGATTTCACATTTCTGATGGAGTCAACATGCGTTTAGATTATTTAGATAATTTTACTACTGGTTCGGTCATGTTGAGAGACATCAGAAAAATTACGTGGGTCGGAAGGTGCAAATTATGCAAGTGTAAAGAAAGGAATCAAGAGGAAGGCAGAAGAAGAGGTGGGTGGGCGATGTGGTGCGATCGGACACGGTGGCCCGAGGAGCGGAAAGAGAGACGGCGCAGGACAGGGCAGCGTGGAGAAGGTTGGCAGGGACAGCGGAGCACCACCACGTGAGTGGGACAGAGGTGTGGAAGAACAAGAGATTATTTTTCTGATATACATTTCCACACGATAAGCCACTTCCTTGAGCTATCATTTGTGGCCAGGTCACTTCTGAAAATACGCTAATTGCTCAGTGGGCTTTAACCGGTAAGATAAAAAAAATTGTTCAGTTTTATTTGTATATATTTTTTTAAAAGTGATTTGTTTACCTTTCCTATACTTTGCGGTCCTTTCGTGTTTTCGTATTGTTTGTAGTTGTAACATTCAGAACTGCCCCTACTGGACATCTGTGAAGAAGAGCTTTATAGCTCATCGGATTCCTGCAGTATAAGTAAATATTCTGATTCATCATCTCCCGGCGCCGATACAACAGGTTCCGTTTGGTGGAAAGTCAACTGGGGTTTCTTTATGAATGGACTGGTCTGACCATAGGAATGTGGAATTCCAACTCTGGTTGAGGTGGCGGGGGGGGGGCTTCAGACGAATATGAATACCGCCACGCCCATGTGTTGGCATGCACATATGTTGGCATTCACCCACTTATTGTAACATTGAGAGCACCCTGCTACTCAACATCCACCAGCTTCACCTTCATTGTGGATCTCCATCGGAGCGGTGTAATGGTAACTGTAAGTGTAGCGCGCCACGCTTTGAGACAACCCAGGCGGGTCTCCACGCTGCTGGCTCAGCACTCTGACACGCAGCCATCACTGGCTCGGTGCCGTTCTCAGAGTGCCACCGATCCGAATCCGCATTCCGCACCAAACATTAAGGGATTCCGCTTTTAGTTTTATTCAAACTTCGACCACTGCGTTCTGCAGTCGGCCGCCGGTTTTCTGCGAACGCTTGTGACACCCACTCAATCCTCGTGTCCCCACCCGCGGCGTCGCGTACCCGCCTGTCCGTGCACCACAAGACGCACGCACGTTGGTTGATCTCGCGAGCGCGTTTTAAGGCCGGGATTCGCAGAGACGGAGCTTGCAGAATTTGCCCCCCAAAAACTAAGAAGTGAAAGTCCGTTATGCCTACTTTTATACTCTACGTGCGTTGAACATTTGCCCTGGGGGCTCACAGATTGATGGACTGAGGACTGATAATTTTAATTATATTATGCATATATGCGGATAGCCCAACTCATGTCTGTTTATTTACATGTGTGTTACTCACATGTAATATCAGTGCGCTGTGCCGTTTTGCATAGCATCATGGGGACGTAACAACAATTGATTCAAAATCATTATTGTGCTGAAAATACAAATACGGCGATACCCCGGAGTATGTCGGTTGCGTTCCTGAAAGTTGCGGCGACGAATATCGAAACGACGGTAATCAGAGCGACGTACAGGGCAGGAGGTGGTGAGGCAACGTGTGGGCCTGATACATCACGTTGTGATGCACGTGTACACATTGTGAACATGAACTAAATCAGTTATGAAAAGCGGTGGTGGATAGAAAGATGGGGAACGAACTCGCTGCCCGAGGTTATTGCCGCATTTAATCGTGCGTATAATACCATTACTTAATAATGTTAACAATATAATATTGAAATGAAGTCCACGGGAGGCAATCTTGTTATTTGTGTTGCCCTCACGCGCCCGCACTCGTAGGACGCTTCTTTGTTCAAAGACCTGCAGGGTTCTCGGTTCCTCATCCCTCCTCCTCCCTCCTTCTCCCTCCTCCTCCTCCTCACCAACGCTGTTCCTTCTTCCTTACCCACCCCTGGCCCGCCCTTCACTTCCTCGCCCCCTTTTCCCACGATTTTTCCCTGGTGAGCCCCCTTTGGCCAATCCCGTGCTCCTCCACGGACAGCTGCCCTTTGTAATTTTTTGAAATTTAATTAAGGAGGCATTCAGTGACCGTCACAAAGTTAATTTTGATTCGTGCTCTAAATGTTTGCGGCACAATGAATTTGCAGTGTTAACTACCTCGACCCAGTATACAGGAGGTCGTGGGTTCGATCCCGACCCTGAAGCCTGTATATTTGAAGTTTGCGGTGTTTCTCTCTCCCCATGGTCGTGCGGATTTTTCTCCGGGTCCTCCGGTTTTTCCCTCAAAATGTAGAAACGTGTTTCGGGTATTTGACTGCTATATATTTCCACGTGATAGGCCACTTTGTTGAGCTATCATTTGTGGTCAGGTCGCTTCTGAAAAAGAGCTATATAGCTCAGTGGGCCTGAGCTGGTAAAATAAAAAAAATAGTTTAATAGTTTAGTTTATTGATTAATAGCGCGACTGATTGATGGCACTACTAGGGTAATTATCTGGGCGCGGTATTAGGCCTCAGCAAGGTAAGGTAATTTACCCTTTTTACCGGGTAAAAGGGTAAAGAGAAAGGATAAAGGTGTCGACATGCCAAGGGGTAAGGTAAACGGTAGGGTCAAGGTAGCTCGGAAGAATTAGCCGGTAGGGTAAAAGTAGCGCGAAGTATTACCCGGTAAATACGGTACCTTGTTTACCGCTAAAAGCTCCGTGGCGCAGTCCGTGGCTTCCATTTAATAAGTAATATTTAAAAAAAACTTTTTTAAACACACGCTTTTATTAAATGTACTAGTAATGGCAGAACTCCACGACTCCAGGAAGTGGCCCCGATGCTTGCCACAACGTAAGGGGCCGTGGCCAATTACAGCCAACGTCAGTTGAGCGTGGACAATTAGACCCAAGCCGAAACATAACAAATGAAAAAGATTGTTTAAAAATATATCTTTTTTAAGATAGAAAATAGTATTGTCATCAGTATGCCATAAGTATACCAAGTGTGCAGTCGATACCACATTATTAGGAAGTGGGTTAAAATTTAATTACAAGATTTGAGGATACGACAACGACGACAACAACAACGACAACAATGACAACAACGACAACAACAACGACAACAAAAAGCGTGTAAAATTGGAATCATCGAAAGTATTCTATATGAATAAAGCGCTCTACCTAGCATTTACCGTTATAAACCTTTTTCATGTGTAGTAGTACCCTAGTAATTACCCTGTAATCGGGTAATTTGTATGGGGTAAGGGTAAAAGGTAGGGTAAAGGTAGGCTCGTTGCTTTTTACCTTTTACCTTTTACCTTACCTGCTAAAGGGTAAAAGGTAAGGGTAGAGTGATTGTATTGTGGTAAGGTAAAAGGTAGGGTAAAGGTAGGCTCGTTGTTTTTACCTTTTAACTTTTACCTTATCTTGCCGAGGCCTACGCGGTATATGGAGATTTAGTTTTCTGAACTGAATTTCCGGAATTAGTTCAGTGGTGGGGCACTTGAACCGTTATGTCCTCGTAGGACAAGGCAGCATGGATGCACGGGGCCTCGTTGGCGGCCGCGTGGGGCTTAATGCCCCGTGAGCGCTGTCAGACACGGGGGAGAGTCAACGGTCTGTGCCGTGAGCGCTGTCAGACACGGGGGAGAGTCAACGGTCTGTGCCGTGACGCGGAAAGCAACGACCGGCCTCTACCGAAACGGCAGGCTACAGACGTCTTTTTCTCAGATTAACACAAATCCATTGATTACATTAAGCCCCCACTCCCACCTCTGGTTTTCGCACCTGATATCCCCACAGTGATGATATCATCTTTACCCCTCTATTTAAGACCAAAACTGGAGGACTTTCTTCACAATTCCGGCCGTTGCCTGATGAGGCTGGTTGTAATCACCAGCGAAACGTCGTACTCCAATTGTGCATGTTGTGGGTTGACTCTCCAACACACCGATGTGCTGAAATAGTAATCAATTGGCATGTTTTGTTTACGTGACGCATCTGTGAAAAAGAGATTTATAGCTCATCGGATTCCTCCAGGATACATATATATTCTTATTCTTCTGATTCTTACTAATTGGCTGTGTCGGGTGGTGGCGGGTTTAATCACACATTTATGTTTACGCGATCTAACCCGACAAAACAAATCCTCTATTATGGATGCAGACGTCTTGATCAGCCATCATCTCTGCAGTGGATCGTTGAGCGTTCTCCACTCATGCGCGGGGACTTCCTCCAGACACGTGTTTACTCCCCTATACAATTAACCTGACGAAAAATACACCAGGCAATGATAACAATTCAAGTTATCTGCTTGTCTACCCAGGAGAGCCTCACTGAGTCTCAAGACTGTTTTTTTCAGGAGGGTCCTTCCAAGTTTTTCTCGCAGTAGGGGGTGACGTGCGAGGGAGCAACACTCTATCCCATACAGATGGAACAGATGGAGATTGTATCACTGCTTGATCCTGTTGGCGTTCATGGTCGAACACTGGTGAGACTAGGCCATAAAGAAGGTTGTCTCTGGTGTAGGACAATCAGTTTCAGTGACAAATGCATATATTGTGAGAGCATGTTTGTTTGGATGTTTTGCCTCAGTGTGTGGTTAATGCAGACTTGATGCCTTCGTGTTTGAACATCTTAACGCTGCCTGTATTATTGCCAGAAAGGGTAAAAACGTATTCCTATTTTTCATCAGACGGAGATTAGTCGACATCCTTTGTACCGCCTTCTGGCAAAGCCAGGGTATGGGACCTCGATGGTTCACAACATTCTTGCGATCCACCGACCTTCACCTCGACATTTCTGGATCACAGGCGTCGCCCCGGATGAGAGATTTTTTTTAAACGGGACATCACCGTCCAGGCTCGTTCACACTCACGATGGGCGAGTTCTCAATGTAAGTTCACACTCACGATGGGCGAGTTCTCAATGTAAATTCACACTCACGATGGGCGAGTTCTCAATGTAAATTCACACTCACGATGGGCGAGTTCTCAATGTAAATTCACACTCACGATGGGCGAGTTCTCAATGTAAATTCACACTCACGATGGGCGAGTTCTCAATGTAAGTTCACACTCACGATGGGCGAGTTCTCCATGTAAATTCACACTCATGATGGGCGAGTTCTCCATGTAAATTCACACTCACGGTGGGCGAGTTCTCAATGTAAACTCACACTCACGATGGGCGAGTTCTCAATGTAAGTTCACACTCACGGTGGGCGAGTTCTCAATGTAAATTCACACTCACGATGGGCGAGTTCTCAATGTAAATTCACACTCACGATGGGCGAGTTCTCAATGTAAATTCACACTCACGATGGGCGAGTTCTCAATGTAAATTCACACTCACGATGGGCGAGTTCTCAATGTAAATTCACACTCACGGTGGGCGAGTTCTGAATGTAAATTCACACTCACGGTGGGCGAGTTCTCAATGTAAATTCACACTCACGGTGGGCGAGTTCTCAATGTAAATTCACACTCACGATGGGCGAGTTCTCAATGTAAATTCACACTCACGATGGGCGAGTTCTCAATGTAAATTCACACTCACGATGGGCGAGTTCTCAATGTAAATTCACACTCACGATGGGCGAGTTCTCAATGTAAATTCACACTCACGGTGGGCGAGTTCTGAATGTAAATTCACACTCACGGTGGGCGAGTTCTCAATGTAAATTCACACTCACGGTGGGCGAGTTCTCAATATAAATTCACACTCACGATGGGCGAGTTCTCAATGTAAATTCACACTCACGATGGGCGAGTTCTCAATGTAAATTCACACTCACGATGGGCGAGTTCTCAATGTAAATTCACACTCACGATGGGCGAGTTCTCAATGTAAATTCACTCTCACGATGGGCGAGTTCTCAATGTAAATTCACACTCACGATGGGCGAGTTCTCAATGTAAATTCACTCTCACGGTGGGCGAGTTCTCAATGTAAATTCACACTCACGATGGGCGAGTTCTCAATGTAAATTCACACTCACGATGGGCGAGTACTCAATGTAAATTCACACTCACGATGGGCGAGTTCTCAATGTAAATTCACACTCACGATGGGCGAGTTCTCAATGTAAATTCACTCTCACGGTGGGCGAGTTCTCAATGTAAATTCACACTCACGATGGGCGAGTTCTCAATGTAAATTCACACTCACGATGGGCGAGTTCTCAATGTAAATTCACACTCACGATGGGCGAGTTCTCAATGTAAATTCACACTCACGATGGGCGAGTTCTCAATGTAAATTCACACTCACGATGGGCGAGTTCTCAATGTAAATTCACACTCACGGTGGGCGAGTTCTGAATGTAAATTCACACTCACGGTGGGCGAGTTCTCAATGTAAATTCACACTCACGGTGGGCGAGTTCTCAATGTAAATTCACACTCACGATGGGCGAGTTCTCAATGTAAATTCACACTCACGATGGGCGAGTTCTCAATGTAAATTCACACTCACGGTGGGCGAGTTCTCAATGTAAATTCACACTCACGATGGGCGAGTTCTCAATGTAAATTCACACTCACGATGGGCGAGTTCTCAATGTAAATTCACACTCACGATGGGCGAGTTCTAAATGTAAAGTCACACTCACGATGGGCGAGTTCTCAATGTAAATTCACACTCACGATGGGCGAGTTCTCAATGTAAGTTCACACTCACGATGGGCGAGTTCTCCATGTAAATTCACACTCATGATGGGCGAGTTCTCCATGTAAATTCACACTCACGATGGGCGAGTTCTCAATGTAAATTCACACTCACGATGGGCGAGTTCTCAATGTAAATTCACACTCACGATGGGCGAGTTCTCAATGTAAGTTCACACTCACGATGGGCGAGTTCTCAATGTAAATTCACACTCACGATGGGCGAGTTCTCAATGTAAATTCCACATGTCGCGACGTGGCACAGCGGCGTAGCTACCGAGTGTGCAGGCGGTGTTACTGCACCGGAGTCCACGGACCAGAGGGGCTGAGGTGCCAGGCTATGAAGAGGGGTGGGGGTGCAGACGGGGACCCCCCACATCTAATTCCTTGTATCAGATACCCATGCTAACCGCACGGTACAGTTGCCACACTGTGCCAAAAGCGCAATTGGAATATAATTTGGAGTAAGCAAAAACATGTTAACGTTTTACATTTCTGGTGAACACCTCATGAGGTTATAGTGAGAAAAAAAACCCTGAAATATTCAAGTTTGTTTAGAGAACCCTTTCAAATTTGCAGTTCACTTCCACCTGCTTGCGTGCTTTGGGGGCCACTGCTCATTTCTAAGAACCAAGTATTTTTTATTGACCGTCAGTGCGGGTCTGTGGGCGAGACCACAGTGCTTTTAAAGAGCACTGCTGCTTGAGACGATTGCGTTCACGTTCTGGTTATGTAATCTCCAACAGAGTTAAATCAATATTTTTAATCTTTGGGTCTTTCGGAAAAGTCACGTAGAAAGGTTCAAAGAAAATTACAAAAAAATAACAACGTTTCAATCTCAACACAAGCGATCATCTTTTTTCCTCCTGATGACGATCGCTTGTGTTGTGATCGAAACGTCGTTGTTTTTTGTTATTTTTTTGTTATTTTCTTTGAACCTATCGACGTGACTTTACCGAAAGACCCAAAGAATGTGAATTCCTGCAGTCACAAAAGCTTTAAGTCAAGATTAAATCAATATTTTATTGGACACTCGATTGAATTGAGTTGCCTCCGAAACGTCGTGATTTTTATTGTTTTATTTTTATTAATTTAATTTTTTACCTACGTGACTTTACCGAAAGAACTAAGAGTATGAATCCTTGCAGTCACGAAAGCTTCAAATCTAGAATTGATGATACAGGTTCGTTGTGAAATCTGTCCAGGTGGCACTATGATGCTAATTTCATCAGTACTCTTTAGGTATTTCAGTAAAGTCACGTAGATAGAAAAATAATAGATCACGACGTTTCGATCACAACACAAGTAACTGAAAGACCCCAGGAGTCTGAATTCCTGCAGTCGCAAAAGCTTTAAATAAAAATGTCATGAGTAATTATTATTTTTACCAGGTGAAGCCCACTGAGCAAGATCGCTTTGTTTCAGAAGCGACCTGGCTATAAATGAAAGCTTAAACAAGTGGCTTTTCACGTGGACATTTATAGCAGCAACTCTAAACGCATGTTGATTCTATATGTGGAGGGAAGAATTGGAGGACCCAGAAAAAATTCCATGCAACCACGGGGATAACATGCAAACTCTAAATATACAGGCATTGTCAGAGTCGGGATCGAATCTACGACCTCCCGTAAACCAGATGAGGCAGTTAACATCTCGCCACCGTGTGACTTGCAGCAGGCTTGCACGTTTGCAAAGAATAGATGAGTGTGGGATAAAAACGGAAGGAAGTCACAACCTTCAGTGTCTTTCTTAGACGTAAACAGATTCAGTTATGATGCATTGCAAATAATATTCCTTGTTTAGTTTTTTTTTCTCTGCCTATGATCGTCTCTCTCCGCCTCTGGGATCAGTTTGCCCCCCGTGCGTATCCAAAGTGTATTCCGTTGTTTTGTCACAAGTGTAGCAATATTCTCCCACACATTGTTGACAATGCCACCTTAGCCCAGAGCCCTGTTTGAGAAACGCAGACTATTCTCACGCATTCCGGATGTCATTGTCCGCTTAAATTTGACTCTCCACGGCATGTTTGTCCTTTGTGTTGCTTGCTACATGTGCACATGAAGAGTTGATGGGCAATTTTTCGGTGTCACTGTTGGAATCACAAATATGCTTTAAAATCAGCATGTGTCTACGCGAGGAACACGTGGTGTGCTTCAATCCTCCTAAACCGTTTGGCCTCCAGTGTTTAAACGCGTGTGGAAACGTTGAACAAATAATTTAACTGATTTGTAATGAAAACGCATTTCAAGTCAGCTGGCACTCTAATCCAGCCCCCGTGTTATCTAATCCAGTGCTTCTCAACCTCCACCCCATGGCAAAGACAAAGATTCCCCGTATAGCCTAAACAGCATGTAGGGGCAAGTGCTGTTAGCGAGCACCTATGAACGCCAGCACGGTATGCAAGGGGGTGGGTGGCCAGCACCACGCCCGAGCGCCTTTGTCTCCCCAGTGGCGATGTTTGCACACTATACTAGGAACTCATTTAAAGCTGAGTCCACCTAGGGGAGGCCAAGGACCAGTTCAGATGATTATCACTGATGTTGGCCATGAGCAGGAATTGAACTCGAGTCACCAGGTTTGTAGCGTAGTGTGCTTACCGCTGCGCTACCGCTCCCCACGGCACACACACACACTCGAGCTTGCACAGTCTTTGCGGCACACCAAACTATGCTCGGCATGGTGGTAGCCCATCCAAGGACTGATGTTGGCCATGAGTGGGAAGCGAACTCGATCTGACCAGATTGGGCATTTTCTGAAAGATTTGGTATTAAATTCCAGGTATATAGGGCGCCACTGTGGCAAGATGTTAACTACCTCGCCTGGTATGCAGGAGGTCGTGGGTTCCATCCCAACCCTGACACCTGCTGTATATTTCGAATTTGCATGTTTTCCCTGTGGTCGCTTGTAATTTGCTCCGGGTCCTCCGTTTTTTTCCCTTCACATTTAGAAACACGCGTTTAGAGTATTTGGCTGTGATACATTTCCACACGAATAGCCACTTCGTTGAGCTATCATTTGTGACCAGGTCGCTTCTGAAAAAAAGCTACATAGCTCAGTGGGCCTTTACCTGGTAATATAAAAATAGTTTGGTTTAGTTTAAGCAACGCAGAAGATATAGCCTCCTAGCACTGAGCAGTGCACGTACAGCCAATGCACCCTGTACATGGGCCCAGGTTACACTCATACCCCAACCCCTGTTTCTCTAGACGCTTGGTGTAGACCCACCGCGCGCGCCTAGCGTAGACCGTGTGCATAACCAAAACCAAAATCAATATTTCAAGAGCCGCAATGCACATGAACACACGAGACGGTGACCCTGAATAAGCGACGTCACGAAGCAGTACCGTCAAGAGGAGCCGCAGGTTGTTGCCGTCCCCTGACCTGGCAGGAGACTTGCAGGTGAGCCACATGAGCGGACATGATGATACAGTACAGTGGAAAGTGCTTCCTATCGTATTCTCAGGATTGTGCGACACACGTCCCCCCCCCCCTGTATTTTAAAGCAAAGTCTTGTGGGTGCTTAGTTTAATACCTAGGCGTGCGTGACCAATATGATCCATAATACAGGTTTTTTGGGTTAGATCGCGTTAATATATAAATCTATCGTTAAACCCGCCACCACCCGACACAGCCAATTAGTAAGGTTTGTCACGTAAACAGAACAGCCAATTCGTTACGAGTACAGCACACCGGTGTGTTGGACAGCAATCCACAACATTTGCAATCTGAGTACGACTTTTTGCCAGTAATAACAATGAGCTTCATCAGGCAACTGCCAGATTTGATTTGCGTTCTTATAATCCGTATCGTGCGGTAAGCAGGGACCTTTGGATTTAGGCCATTGGTGCTTATACCAGAAGTGGTAGTGTGCTTGCTACAGAAGTTTCCCCCTTTACCTTCTCCCCCACCATTGTAATGTCAGGATAATAACTGACCTGCGGCATGGTCAGTCATGCAAGTCGCATCTCTCACAATCGCTGAGCAACCACACAGTCAAGCTGGAAGGCAGCAGCCAGACAGTTAGCCGGTACTAACAATTGCCCAAGCTCTTCAGTCCTCCGTATATGAAAGATGTTTTCAGCCAATTAATGGGTGCTCATGCACTTGGGAGGAAACCGGAGCACTTGGAGAAAACCAACGCGTGCAAGGGAGCAACGCTCTATCCTGTACAGAAGGGACGGACGATATTAGTCCGGACTTTGCCGTACCGCCTTCTCCTGGCGGGCCAGCGTATGGGCACCTCTTCGGTGCCCAAGAGAGAGGAGTTTTGCGACATTCGTGTGATCCGTCAATACTCACCTCCACATTGCTGGATTACAGGCAAGAATGTGTTGCTTATATTATAACTGTGCTTATAACAGACGTGCCTATTTCCAGCTTTTACTGCGTCGTCCATATTTGTTTCTAAGTGATTACATTTTCTCTTTGTCCATTTAATATAATGTGCATCTTAGTTTGCAGAGTCCTTCGAAGGATTGGCCAACAATTTTTTTGTTAGTCTTAAATTAAGGTCGAGAAATCCCACGCAAAAAATAACGTTTTCCACCGCGGGGGGCGAGTGGTAGGGGGGGGGGATGTCCTTTTATAGACCAGTTTTGTTTCCTTTGGCAGCTGCGTAGAGCAGCGATCGGAACCCTGGGATGCGGGGTAGCGCTCCATAATTGCTGTGTGGGAGAAGCACCAAACGTGCTCCGTACCCCGTGAAGCGGAGCTGAACGTTACGACCCCGTGAATGTTACTCGCTGACCCCGTGCCCCTACCTAGACGTCTGGTGAAAAAGAGCTGCGTAACTGATCAGATTCATCCTGCAGCCTAAATGAAGATTGCGATTTTGAACAGCGGTGTAGCGTGGTTGCCATGGACCCTGGCGCAAGGAATTTAACCTCCGGATAGCACGGTTTGCTACGTACGGTGTGAAAGAAGTTCAACATAGTGCATACAACAGCCCCTCCCCACCCCATCCCACAACTCTCCTGTTCAATTTCCCCCCATCCCGGCACCTTGACCCTGCTCCCTCGTACCCATGAGCCCTGGTGGGATTGCACCGCCTGCACACTCGGATCACAATCATCAGAATGTTTATTTCGACAGGAGGAGGAATCCGATGAGCTATGAAGCTCTTTTTTTCACAGATGTCCAGTATGGGCGGGTCAGCGAGTTACAACAGCAAGCAATACAAAAACAAACTAGTGGAGTGCCAAAATCGAGAAAAGGGTAAAACATTTTTTTATTATTATTATTACATAAGTTCGATTTATCAAGCTTGGGCAAGGCAGCAAAAATAACAAAACAGTCCCAGACCAAACCAAGATAACACAAAGACTATCAATAAAATGGCACACTAACATTGAACTATCGATACACTTAGCACTTCGGACACCAAATGTAGTGACTTAACTCGGAGGCAGTAAGACTTGGAGGCACTTCTGTTATTAACAAGCACCATCGGTATAATACACACTCTACATGGGTACACACTCGACAGACGCTCGCCTATACACAACTCTACGTGGGTACACACTATTACTGTTGCTAGCCTCTACATAACACTGAACGTCTAACACTGACAGTGCTGAACTGCGACAGCCAACAACTATCTAGCAACGCAATGTCGAGTGAAGATGACAGCGACGATGGCGACGATCTTGAGCAGCACGACGAGGATCTCACTCCAACAACAGCCACGAGGTCCCTCACAGGGGCCGCTCTTATACCCTCAGCGTGGCCTCACTCCGCCCTGGCCACGCCTCCTCTCTGGAACCTACTAGTGAGTTCCCGAGACCTTTCCCACAGATGTCCCCCTCTCGTGTCTATCGTGGCCTGCTGACTTCAATATTGCCGTACACCGCAGTTACCATTTTTCGCCAGCAGACAGCACTATGCCACTACACAGGTAAGGATCCAAGTTGCAAATCATGTGACTGCTGCATCCAGCACTCATTTTCTGCTGCGGGATAAGCACCAGCGTTCCAGGAAAAAAATAGTGAGAAATTAACCCGTCTGGTCGCGGCAGAATTAGAAATGCCCAACAATAGCGGTCGACTCAACAGAGACCCTGCCGGGTCAACTGAGTCGGTCACCACTTTGTGGGAACTTATCGCAAGCGGGCACGCCGTGCAAGAGGCTGGTCCTTGCGAGAGGAATGTGGAATTTTCAGCACTGGCTCAAGGGCCTCCGATGGAGATTGAACACGCGTTTAGAGTATTTGGCTGCTATACATTGCCACGTGAGGACTACCTGGAGGATGCTGCCTAAGCAAGGCCACCCTCACACTTAAAGATGTCGTAAAAAATTCACCAAGATTTATGAAATCCCGGGTTCCAAGAAACATTATGAGCACCTCAGTGGCGACATGTTAACTACCTCGCCTGGTATACAGGAGGTCGTGGCTTCGATTCCCAACCTGATGCCTGCTGTGTATTTGGAGTTTGCGTGTCTCTCTCCCCATGGTCGCGTGGTTTTTACCTCCACATTGACAATCAACATCACGCGTTTAGAGTACTTGGCTGCTATAAATTTCCACACGATGATGATGAGCCACTTTGTTGAGCTATCATTTGTGATGGGCCAGTTCGCTTCTGAAAAATAGCTAGGTAGCAGCTCATTGGGCCTCACATGGTATAATAACAACACAGTGTATATTTTAGTTTATAGATTGGCACCACCCAGCGTTCGTTTGAGCCCCGGGGGTGGGGGGGGGGTATCTTGCACGATGCGCCGCTGTGCGCACGCCTGCGCTGGCGTTCACGTCCACTAGGGGGCTGCTGTAGGCAGGTGGCTGCTGGCTGTGCGCGTGACGCGCGAGCCAGCACCATTCGCCGCTCCATATCGCGGTGGCGAGATGTTAACTGCCTCGTCCTGGTATGCTAGGAGGTCGTGGTTTCGATCCCGACCCTAACGCCCGTTGTGGTTTTGACGCCTGTTGTATATTTGCGTGGATTTTTCTCTCTCCCCGTGGTTGCGTGGATTTTTCACCGGGTCCTCCGATTTTTCCCTCCAAAATTTTCCCTTCACATTTAGGGCACCTCGGTGGCTATGAGATGTTAACTACCTCGCCTGGTATACATGAGGTCGTGGGTTCGATCCCAACCCTGACGATGCCTCTTATATATTTGGAGTTTGCGTGTGTCTCTCTCTCCTCCCCCCGTGGTCGCGTGGATTTTTTTCCAGGTCTTCCGATTTTCCCCTCCACATTTATAGTGAACGTGCGCTTAAGAGTATTTGGCTGTAGTACATTTCCACACGATGATAAGCCACTCCGTCGAGCTATCGTTTGTGGCCAGGTCCGCTTATGAAAAAGAGCTACATAGCTCATTGGGCCTTACATGGAAACATTAAAAAAAAAGTTTCGTTTAAAAATTGTAGTGTAGATTCATGCCTGCCTCTCTCAAGCTCTCGACACTGATGTTATCACGCGTTCTGGGTCTTCAATGTCACTTGCCACATTTAACAACCACTTTGCTGCCGTATCAACTGTTTTGACCCGGGGTCGTCGTTTAAAACGAGATGTTTTGTTTTTTTAAAGCTCATCGTGGTTGGTGAACTTTCCCCCGAAATAAAAAAACGACGTGACAACGACGACGACGACAAGGCACTTGTACTACGAAACCTTGCCACAGTCGGTGATGATGGCCCGGGGTTTTTGCTCGTTCAGGGAATTTCCCCCCCCCGGCCGCTCTCACGGGGGAAATTCATCGGCTGTGCGCGTGAGTGTGTGTGCTACCAAACACACGGACGATGTTTTTATTCTCTTGGAATAGGGATGAGTAGGTGGGGGGGGGGGTTGCTCTAGTTTTGGCCCAAAGTCGGAGTTTGACTTTTATATTTGGTGTGGGTGGGGGGGTCAGGGGTTAGCTTTGTCCGTCGCATTAGAAATCGCGGGGGCATATTTGTTTTAAATATTAATTACAAACTACTTAAAATTTAATTCATGGAGGTGTCCAGTTTGTGGGGGGCGTTTCCCCCCCCCCGCAAACTCCGCCGATGTTGTTGGCCGCCCCCCCTCCACCCAGAAAAGGAGGGGGGGTCACTGAATGTTGCCCAGATGTTGCAGCGTTTTTATTTTAAAGCAAACAAACCCGTAGGGCGAATATCACGGGGCAATTGCGAATTACGCTTTGGCCCGGCACTGGCAGAGTTTGGGACGTGGGCGGGCACGGGGGGAGGGGCAGCCCTTCCCTCGCCCCCAAAACTGGATACTTTTATTAATGTATTTTCAGTAGTTTACAATTGTGATTTTTAAAATATACGTTAGTTATATTCCTAATCTGAGGGACAAAGCGAACCCCCTGCACCCCCCCAAATATAGAAGTCAAACTCCGTCTTTGGTTCGGGTGTTGTAGCAGAGGGCCTGGTGGAGGGGAGTGCTTGCGGTGTTTCAGGTTGCTCTGGTGGAATATTCCTTCTGTCCAGTTAAACGAGGGCTGCAAGCTTTGGTGGACTGCCCACGAATGCCACCTTAGGGATTAATTCATGGCTGTCAACCCATACGGTCCAGGGAAATTGAGTTTTCACGACCATACGGCGCACGGCCGTTTCAATACGGGCAACAAAAACGCGTCTTATTTGTTTGTGATTTCTCCCTTGTGAACGTTGAGATTTATAATGGCACGGGGTGGCCAAAAAGGTCTGAATTGGTCTGTAATAATGTAGGGCGCTGACAAGGGGTTGACAGCTCTGGGACTTAATGCGGGACGGATTGGCCGGGGAGTCTCTACCGTAATGGACCCCCTCACTCCGCCCAAATTATTATCATTAACAATTTTAAAAAAACATCTCCCGGAATTTCTTCAGTCAGAGTCGGCAACCCTGATTGCCACCGTCAGTAACGTTGTGAGATGCGCCGTGCCACCGGGTGGTTGTGGACCTTAGGGTGACACGTGGGGCAAGGTTTACCGCGCCTCAATGGGCCGTTATTGCTTCGTATCAGTCCACGTGTTCTGCCGTGTGTCTTTGAACTCTTCCACCCCCCCCTTCATATTTCCAACAATGGCACAGTCCGGGCGGCCCCCCTGCTTCCCGCCATAATGTTGGCTCCTGGCCAGGACATACCAAGTTGTGTGGGAACCACGGGGGGGGGGGGATAAAGCACTGTACCGTAACGTTACAGAGACTTAGAGTGCCAAAATTCGTTGCGGAGTTTTCATCATCACCCATCATCGACATCGTCTCACCCTTTCACGTGTACGGGTGTCTCCTCAAACTCGGCCAGGTTGCCGTAAAAGCAAAATAATATACATATAAAGGTTTAAAGCAACAAAACGCCCCCTTCTGCATTTTGGCGCGTAAAATAATTTTGAGGGAAAAAAAGAAGTGGAAACCGCAGCGGATAATTGGGGAGGCAGCAGCCCAACGCAGGGCGCGACTTTGTGCGGCATGAGCAGCAATGCCCCCCCACCACCAACCCAACCACAACCCCTCCATGGTGCGTGATTGGCAGGGGAAACGTTTCCCCCGAGGGTAGAGGCCAGAAGGACCCACCATCGCCACGGTGGCGAGATGTGAAATACCTCGCCAGGTCTACAGGAGGTCGTGGGTTCGATTCTGACCCTGATGCCTGCTGCTGTTTATTTGGAGTTTGCGGTGTCTCTTTCTCACCGTGGTCGTGTGGATTTTTCTCCGGGTCCTCCGGTTTTTCCCTCCACATTTAGAATCAACATCACTCGTTTAGATTATTTGGCTCCTGCTATACATTCCCACGTGATGATAAGCGGCTTCGTTGGCCAGGTCGCTTCTGGAAAAGAGACACACAGCTCAGTGGTAAAATAAATCATTGTTTAGTTTAGTCTCTTACCCTGAACCCTCACCCAACAGAACCAGAATGTTTACATATACTTGAAGGAATACGATGAGCTATGAAGCTCTTTTTCACACATGTCCAGTCAGGGCGAGTAAGAACGTTACAACAACAAACAACGCCAACAACACGAGAGGAGTGCAGCGTATAGGAAAGGCAAACAAATCCAAAAACAAACAAATAAAACGAAACAATCCACATCCAGGCAAAGCCCACTGAGGTATTCATTTATCTTTCATAAGCGACCTGGACACAATTGATAGCTCGACAAAGCCAAATAATCTAACGAATCTCAATGCACGTTTCTAACCCTGCCCACTCCGGCCCCATTCACGCAACCGTGTGACGAGTAGTGGCGGAATGGGGTCGTCCTTACGCAGGATCACACGCTACGTGAATGGCCATTTGAACGTACTGGCGGTACGCCGGTGGTAGGCCTCGGCAAGGTAAAGTAATTTACCCTTTTTACGGGGTAAAAGGGTAAAAGTGTCGACCATGCCAAGGGGTAAGGTAAAGGGTAGGGTAAAGGTAGCGCAGAAGAATTACCCGGTATGGTAAAGGTAGCGCAAAGTATTACCCGGTAAATACCCTGTTTACAGCTCGCTAAAAGCTCCGTGTCGCAGTCCGTGGCCTCCATTTTAAATTGGAATCATTGATGTCGGACCAGATGGAGATGGACCACGTTCTTGAGGTAGTGGATGAGGTCGAGGATGCCAGCAACGGCATTTTCGGGGTCGCTGCAAACAGCAATGGAAAGAGGCAGCGGCATGCGTTCCCGTGGGAGCACACGCACCATTGGATGGAGGGTGATCCCCATGTGCAGCAAGGAAAGCGGCAGTGCGTGCACTGCCGCAAGTGGTTTTCCTCCCACACGAACGTGTCGGGGTATAAAGCCCACCTCAAGAAGCACAACGTGCTCGCCCCAGGCAGCGAGGTCGGGACGACGGCGTCGGCGAGCCGCCTAATGCAGCAAACGCTGAGCCGGCCAGCAATCCTGGATCGCCTCCTGGTAAAGTTTGTGAACGTGTTGGTTGATTATGTTATCCAAGCCGCCGGCAGCGACAAGTTCAAGACCTTGGTCCATACATTGACACAGGGATACGGGGCCCGTCGACACGCACCATCATTCGCAGGATTGTCGAGCATCACGCCATCATGCTGCCCATCGTCGGGGCTTTCTTCGCCAACCTGGACGTCGCCATCTCGCTCACCATCGACGGGTGGTCGAACCGCAACCTGAAGGGATTTTGGATGGTCACGGTGCACTGGATCGACCCCAAATCTGGTGCTTCGAAATCCATGCTGCTGACGATCCTCGATGTGCAGTCCGGAAGGGGTGTCGGCAAGCGCATTGGCACTGCTCTGTTTGAGCACCTCCAAAGCCTCGGGCGCAATGTCTCGACCAAGCTGCTCGCTGTCACCAGCGACAATGGCTCCAATGTGATCAGTGCTGTCAAGACGTTGTTCGCCCTGGTCAATGCGGACGCCGCATATGAGAAGTTGCGGGCTTGCCACCATATTCGCTGCACGGATCATTCGGTCCAGATCGGCATCGTCCAATTTTCTCAAACTGATCAAATCAACCAACGCCGAACTGCGCAACGCGTTCGTCAATATCAGGCGCAACAAGGTCGTCTGGTAGTCGTACCGCCGCGTGGCTGAGATCGCCAAGCTCGCCAACAAGGAGCCGACGCACCAGGACTCGCTGACCAGGTGGAATTCGATGTTTGACATGGGCGATGATGCCATAAAAAGCGTGTCCCATTGGACATTATCATGGCACGCTTCCAGGATGTGATCGGCGTCGGTGCTTTCTCTGAACTGCAGTGGGCAAACATCGAGGGCGTGACAGCATTCCTGCGAATGCTGCACCAGGTCATGACCTCGTTGGCAGCGGACCGCAAGTCGACATTGGATCTTGTGCCGGTGACGATGGAGCACCTGGTCCGTCATTGCGATCGCGGTGAAGCCACTCTTAGACCGATCGATGAGTCTTTGACCACGACGGGGATGAAGGCCGAGCCGGTGCGGTACCGCGACTTCCTGGTTCAGGAACCCGCCATTGTGGCATCCTACTTGAATCCACAGCTACCGATAACGTCAGACCAAGACGAACTGGCTACACGAAAGGCCACGATCCGCTCTGTCCTGCAGCATCGCTACTCGGACGTGTTCGCGATCCCGCCGACGGCAGTCGCTGCCCATATGGAGGAGGGGTCGCTGTTCAGCACCCTGTTCAGCAACGTCGGTAGCTCCATCGACGACGGCGATGAAGTCGATCGTTTTCTGAGCATGGGCGTCACGACCGCCAGCGCCTTCATTGACGTAATGAAGTGGTGGTCTCCCCGCAAAGAGCTGCTCCCTGCCCACTACAAGATGGCCTGCGACTACTTGGGAGTGCCAGCGACGTCAACTCCCAGCGCACGCGCGAATAGCGGAGCCGGGCGGGAGTTCACGTGCGTTCGCCAATCGCTGTCGCCGACGCTCTTCATCCAGTCCATGTGCTTGCGCTCGTGGATCGTGGCCAGCTGCCTGAAGGCCCCGTCTAACTGGGCCGGAGCGGCGCAGGATCTTATTGCCTGTTGTTCGTCCGAGGACGACGACAATGACGAATTACCCTGTAATCGGTTAATTTGTGGGGGGTAAGGGTTAAAGGTAGGTTAAAGGTAGGCTCGTTGCTTTTGACCTTTTACCTTACCTTGCTAAAGGGTAAAAGGTAAGGGTAGAGTGATTGTATTGTGGTAAGGTAAAGGGAGGGTAAAGGTAGGCTCGTTGTTTTTACTTTTTACCTTACCTTGCCGCGGTCTAACCGGTGGTGTGCGGTATAAAAAAAATGCAAATGTTTACACAATTTGCATCAATAGGTCAGAAAATCTTGCGGGTTGCGTCAAAATCAGCTCTCGTGATGTCGAAGCGGTCGGAAGATGAATGTTTATGAGCGGCTGAACAGGAAGCTTCGCAGTCTGATGACGATTGGCTTTGTGTTTTGACTCGTGCCCGAGACTTGGTCGGACGTTTCCTCGATTCAACGGACCCAAATCAACGGTCAATATCGACCTTTTTTAGCAACTCTCAGAAGACTGAATGAACCTCCGAATCTCGTCAAACTTGGCGACAGGGTCAATTAAAGACCGATAAATAGATTTGCTGATTCAAATTTAGATTTTGAATTGTTTTATGAAGACCGGTGTGTTATGCTGCACTTGTGTACCGCCAATACGTCCATTTGCCGAATGGACTGTTATTGCTGTTGGGACTTCCAAAAAGTGTCCGGCAGAGTGACAGCCAACAACGTTACGCGAATTTGGCCCTGGGTGTCCCAGTTTATCAGAGCACTTGTAATTGAACCAGTGGTTCGCTTCCAGCTGTGGCCGAGTGGAAATTTAACGTGGCAAATGTGCAAAAGTTTCCCGCCTGCCATAGAGTTGATGTTGAGGGCTTTACTGGCTTAAAGTTGTGGTCGATAGTTGTTGAGGGGCGCCACGGTGGCAAGATGTTCACTACCTTGCCTGGTATATGGGAGGTCGTGGGTTATATCCCGAACTTGATGCCTGTATCTTTGGAATTTGCATGTCTCTCTCTCTTCCCGTAGTCGTGTGGATTTTTATTCGGGTCCTCCAGTTGTTCCCTCTACATTAAGAATCAACATCACGCATTTAGAATATTTGGCTGCTATCAATTTCCGCATATTAAGCGACTTCGTTGAGTTATCATGTGTGGCCCAGTCGCTTATTAAAAAGAGCTATATAGCTCAGTGGGGCCTACTGGCTAAAAATAAAACATAGTTCAGTATAGTTTGGTTTTATAGGACTCTCTTACAAGTAATAAACCTCCCCTCCCTTGTGCTGCCGTGTCACAGCTGAGTTCATTTTGAAAATTGAAACGAGGACAGTTACAAAACAAATCGAGAAAGTTGCTCCCTTCTACGTAACTTCCCCTTGCCGCGTTGTCGTTGCCAAAGAGGTAATGAACCTCGTGTGTCCATCCAGTTGAATAAAGTCGGTCGCATTGAAACGTCTTCCCTGGCTCTTGCGTGCATTTGTTAGATTAACATATATATATAACAGCTGACTGTGTGCGTGTCACATTCGAGTGAATACACAATGGACAGAAACTTCTCCGGCGTGCGTGGCCAATTTGAACGTAAGACTTCTTCCGCCATAGTGAAGCACAGGGCTTGTACAAAAAGCTGCCTTTACAAGAACTCACATTCGTGGAAATTCCATATTCAATGTTTCCTTGGAGTTGTTTTTAATTCAGTTTCCTATACTTAACATTTGCAAGCAATTACTGAGGCACAGCGGCTTGTTTATACTCAACATTTCATCATCAAGATGTAATTGTCGGCCAATGCCATTGATGCTACCACCACACCTCGCCATCGCTTCCTTCTGCCAGGGTCCCGCAGCCGTTGCAGAGGTAACACCCGATCTCCATAGTCTGCTCTTACAAAATCCCAGCGTCTGTACATATGTATGTTGAACTTATTTTGCACCGTACGTAGCCAACCGCACTAATCGACTGGAGGTCCTGGGCTTGGTGTCTATCCTCCGGGTGCCACGCTTGTGCCTCTGGGTCACCTGCCTCCTGCGTGCCGCTAAGGATCCATATTCGTTGTCCGCGCGGGCGGCAGGGCAGTAGCGCTCGCACCTCACGGCAAGGAGGGCCCGGGTTTTATTCCCGACTCAGGCACCTTTTTGCGTAGAGTTGGTGTGCATTCTACCCCGCCCCCCCCCCCCCTGTTCTGCGTTGGTTACCTTCGGACCCTCCGGTCAACTCCCAAACAATAAAAAACAAAACAACAAAAAACATTCAGTGCAACTGGTATTGGACAAACATCTAAATGTAAAAAAAAATACCTGCAAATAACTCAACATTTCACAGCAACACATCCCCCCTGCTGAGAAAACCTGGCAGGACCCTCATGAAATTGAGTCTTGAGACTCAGTGAGGTCCTCCTGGGTAAACAAGTGTAAGATTCAGACAACAACAATAACAATACTAAAGTAATTGGGGACATCAACAGCTGGAATTGTGGTAGTGGGTAAATGGGGCAGTGGCCTTGACTTGGGGGACCCCTCGTGGAGTACCAGCTGCCATGGGCCTCCTGAATATATTTGGGAATTCGTCAGGGCAGCGTATTGCAACGTTGTACTTTCACAGTTGTGCCGTTTTCACATTTGATGTCTGGCTGTGCATTCCAATTGTTCCTGTATACACTTTATACTGAACAGGTCGTGATCAAATCATGAGGAATGCACCTGATCTCATTGTCTATTGGATTCGAAGCAAGTTAGAGGCTTGATAGTGCTTGGATGGTCACCCACCATGCACAGCAGGTGTTATAGGCTGTGGAGCTAGGGCAGTCCAGCAAAATCCATTGTTATACTGTACTTCTGCACTTAAACAGTAATGCTCCCTGCCTTCACCAACCCAGGCTGAACACTGTGGCGAAGTATGGGCAAATAACGGCGCACGGTATGGAGAGGCCTTCATCCAGCAGTGGATTGACAAAGGGCTGAACACATTGCTTGGGCGTTGAACAACCACTTTAAAGCACCGGTTGCGGAATGGGTTTGAAGCTTTCATCAATGAGACGAAAGAAATATACTGCAATTGAAAGTCACCGTCACGTGACGTTGATGTAGCCCTGCAGTGGCGTCGTCGCGGTGGCGACTGGGCAGGGCGCCCCTGGGCCACGTGCGGCGCCTTGTTGGAGCTGGCGCCGCAGCTCGGCACCAAAACAAGCCGAAAGTAAATCCCTGATAAAATTATCATTGAAGCGCTGATCACCGCTTGTTCACAGCCCTGAGCCGGTGATGGAAATCCCACATTCATATAGCAGGGTCGATTCTCTCCATAGGGCAATCACCGTTGACTTCCACCACAAATTGGTATGAATCTTATCGATGCTGGAGGGATGATGGGCTGAGTCAACCCCCAACCAGGATTGATCGTCGCTACGCAAGCGAGCCTGTAACCCAGAACTGTGGAGGGAGCAAGGGTTGGTGGATCACCGCACGATAATGTTGTGCATCTCCCATGCTGTGGATGTCGAGGAGGTGCCGTGGCCAGCAAGTGGACGAATCGCCATCTGTATCCATCTGTATGGGGATAGAGTGTTGCCCCCCCCTCCCCCCATCCTCGCGTGCGTGGATTTTCTGCGGGTGCTTCGGTTTCCTGCCACACGTATAATAAACGCAACTCGTCGATAATTGGCTGAAAGCATCTTAACATTAAAGCTCCTGAAAAAGAGCCAGACGACTCAGTGTGGCTTTCCTGGGTGACTTAGTAATTATTATTCTAATCACCGAAGCTTGCTCTATGCTGTTCAGTGTATTTGAAAGATCCCGTGGTGTCTTTCGCAAAGCTATGGCGTTAGCAGCATCGCATGACAGGTCGTAAATGTGAAAATTACCCCTGACAAAATTGATAAATAAATAAATATCCCCATACATTTACATCCAAAGTAATTGGATGTCCGAAGCAAACTTAAAGATGCAAATTGTTCGTGACTCATTTAAATGTGGAAAATTTGATTACATATTAAAGAGTGCAACATCCCGAGTTGTAATAAAATATGTTATTGTATGTATAATTATCAGAGAATGTTTGCCTCAAGTATATGTGGTTAATGCAGACGCGATGCTCTGCAAAAGGTATCTATGTGGTGTTTAAACATCTTAACATCTTTTTTTTATTGCCAGAAATAGTAAAACCTATTCTTATTTTTTTTTTATATAATTTGTTATACTGGCAAAAAGGTCTCAGATGTTTGTGTGTTGAACTTCTTCTGTCGCACCAGCGTGCGTAGACAACCGCGTTAATCGGAGGTGCGGGGGAAAGACAACAAACTAAACACAACAACAACAACAATAAGTGGTCAACAAGCGGTGATCACGCTGAGACCATCAACTCAGCCACATTTCATAAACTATATTTATGAATAAAAATATCTAAACTATATTTATTTTACCAGGAAAGGGCCACTGAGCTATATAGATATTTTCAGAAGCGACCTGGCCACAAGTGATACTTCACCGAAGTGGCTTATCATCACGTTGAAATGTAGAGCAGCCACATACTCTTAATTGGAAGGCGGCTACGCGGATTGCAACCCTGAACCTCATCTCGGCGTTCTGAGCCACCTTGCCCCAGAGCTCTCTCTCTTCCCTCTTCTCTCTCTCAGCACGGCGGCGGTTGTTGTTGTTTGTAAGTTACTCTCCCCTGCAGGAGCCGGTGGATCACCCCGTGCTTGTTCCGACGGCGGTAGCCCAACGAGACGGATGGCCCCCCCCCCCACCACCGACACGTTGCAGCCGGAGGCGTCGTTGCGCTGGAAGGATTTGTTTTCTCCTCCTTACAGATATCTACCCCCGGTGGGATGTGTTTATTTTAAAAAAATCATTTTTAGCAGCCCGCCGAATGGACGTGTAATGAGTCATATTTATAAATGTTAAACCGGTTGCGCGGGGATTCACGCCGTGCGAAGGACAACGCCTAACACGCCGGAATGCGTTTGGCAGCGCTGCACCGAGCGAGTGTTTATTGCAGACGGACAACTGTGCCATACACACGGCGGGCTGTGAAACACCGCTCCCCGTCTATCAGGGTGTTGGACTGAAGGGTCCTTTGTGTTACATTATTGCCCCGGACGCAGTAAAACGGATTTTCTTGTGCACGCGCGCGCGCGAGAGAGAGGGGACGGGGTACATGGTGCACAGAAATAATGCCATTTGTTTTGAGAAGGAAGCCACCCCTCTACAAGCTGTGATCTCCCAGGATTAATCCACTCCCCGCGTAGCCTGCCGAGGGTAGGTATCGTGTCTCTGCTCAAACACGAGCGTGGTTGATGGCAGCGTTCATCTCTTGGTGGCCATGAGGGTGGTGGAAGAGTGACATTTCTGCGTTGTAGGCCGGTCTCTTGGTAAGTTAAATGGTTGCGAACTTTCCAACACGGAGGAACTGCACGAGAAAGGTTTTTGTTGGGTTAGATCGCGTGAATATAAATGTGTCGTTAAACCCACCACCACCCGACACGGACAATTAGTAAGGTTTGTCACGTAAACAAAACTTTGCCAATTCGTTCAGCACTAGAGTTGTGGGTTTACTTTCAACACACCGGCGTGCTGAACTAGTAACGAATTGGCCACATTTTGTTTACGTGACAAACCTTACTAATTGTCTGTGTCGGGTGGTGGCGGGTTTAATGACGCATATTTACGCGATCTAACCCAAGAAACCTCTGTCATAGATAATATTGGTAGTAAAAGCCTACTGCTACGTGTTGGATGTAGGAACTGATGTTTTATTGGCTCCAGAGGGATGATGGGCTGAGTTGGCCCTCTCTGACAGGGATTCGAACCCGCGAACTCCGAACTGTGCGTTGCGCACCCCGATGAAGTGTCAATCCATCGTAAATGTGAATGAAAATAAATTATGGACTTTCTGTCACTATTGATAATACAAATATGTATGAAAAATATTAAACATATTTTGGATTCTATTCTTCACGTATGGAAATATATTCAGGAGCAAAATGCCAATGTCGAGGTCTGCTACTCGCCACGACGAGAGGGCTTCGGGAGAGAGTTTGTGTCCTCAATTGATGGAGCGCAGACCACAATTACATACTATGTGGTCCATAGTTTGGGTTGCATGACCAGTCGTATTGGTTATATGGCGTCTTAATTCTCCCGCACCGCCGATTAGCACGGTTGGCTAGAAGAAGCTCAACATACATGTGGACGCCATAGTGGCGAGATGTTAACTACCTCGCCTGGTACACAGGAGGTCGTAGGTTTAAACACCACCCTTCAACGCCTGTTGTATATTTGCAGTTTGCGTGTTCTCCCCGTGGTCGCGTGGATTTTCTTCCTCCAGGTTTAGAATCAACACTCGTTTAGAGTATTTGGGTGCGATAAATTCCCACGTGATAAGCCACTTCGTTGAGCTGTCACTTGTGATAGGCAGGTCACTTCTGACAAAGAGGTACATATAGCTCAGTGGGCCTTATCTGGTAAAATAAAAACATATTTGTTCATCGTTTCTCACAATGCGACTGCCTTTTCTGCAGCCATCGGTGACCGCGCCAAGACCACAGACTCACGGCACGTGAGAAGACGGCTTAATCACGGGCAGCTGCCCAGGAATCAAACGTGGGACCTCGGTTTGTCTGACATCCCTTGACCTTAGCCTCTGGCATCACATCTGCAAAGGACCCATTGCCCCTTGCTTTGAGTGGGTCGAGGGTGGGGGGGAGGGTCGAGATGAACGGCAATTCCGTCTGCGTGACTTTGCTCGCTGACGTTTTGACAAATGCAATTTCGGAAAAGGCAGGGAGGGCAGGGTGGGTGTGCAATCACTTTGGCGGTGCTGGCGTTGGCTCGAGCGAGTGTTAGTTTAGCGAATTTCACGCGACTTCTCACAGTCAAGACACCAGATCCATTTACGAAATATAGATAAATAAATGTTATTTTTAAGTGGCCGTCAACCCCCCCCCCCCCCCCACATAGCCACAGAGCCACTCTGCAACCTCCTCCTCCGGCGGCACGTGCAGGGCAACCCGTCGTCCCCGGCACGCCCTGACGCACCGCACAGCCGGAGAGCGCGTGCGCCAGGGTCTTGAGCGAGTGTCTGGGGGGGGGGGGGGGTCTCGTTCGCGCCGTCTGTCAGGCTCCTGTCGATGCGTCAAGCCCTCTTCGTTCGTCGTGACGTGGGAGGGTCGCAGTAACGCAGCTCTCTGCTTGGGGACAGAGACCTGGCAAAGCGCAGGAGGAGAAGCATCAAAGCGAGCATCGGAATAAATAAGAGTCACTGCCGGGATCGTCGACCTCTCGCCGGTCGACACAACTAGTGCGGTGGAAAATAAGAACGGGGTTTGCCCCTTTCTGGCAATACCACAGGAGGTGTTAAGATGTTCAAACACCAAATAGAAACCTTTTGCAAGGCATCAGGTCTGCATTAACCGCGCGTACCCTTGTGTTTTATTGCCAGAAAGGGTAAAACATATGCTTATTTTTCATCGTTTTGGATACTGCCAAAAAGTTCGCACAGAAAAAAATAAGGGTGGCCTTGTGAGACCTCAACAACGGTTGTGCTGCTGGAGATACTGGCCCCCGCCATGGGGATGTGGAATTTCCACCACTTGGCTCAGGCCTCCAACAGGAAGCGAGACTCGCACTGCCTTCTGGGGCGGGAGACACTTTGACTGTTTTCTTGCACCGACAAGGGACCCCCCCCCCCCGTGTTCTAACATGAGTCGGCGGGGGTTGGGGGGCTATAACGCCAAATTTAATGGGCCCCTAAATTAAGGACACACCACACACACACCACACACACACACCACACACTACACACACCACACACCCCACACACACACCACATACACACACACACCACATACACACACACCACACTCACACACACCACACACACCTCACACACACACCACACCCACACACACCACACACACACTACACACACACCACACACTACACACACACCACACACACACATCACACACCACACACGCAGACCACACACACTACACACACACACCACACACTACACACACACCACACACACCACACACACTACACACACAGCACACACTACATACCACACACACTACACACACACTACACACACACCACACACACAGCACACACACCACACACTCCATACTACACACACACCACACACACCACACACACAAAGACAACCCTATAAACCCCTCTGCTATTGGGACCTAACCAGCAGTCGTTACCGCGACGCGGTTCAGCACCCCGCCCCCCCCTGTGACGGACTAACAAAGGTAGAACACATGGGGGGGGGGGCGCGGGGGGGGGGGCTGAGGAGGCTCCCCTCCCACTCGTGGTTATGGGGGGGGGGCTCGCGTCATAAAGCCGAGCCAATCAGAGGCGAGGCGATCGTGTGGCAGCTGCTGGCTGATCCGAACCGCTCTGCAGCCCCCCGCCCCCGACAGAGCCTCATCCTCCCCCACTTCTCCCCCCCACCCCTCCTCCTACCCCACCTCTCAAAAATCCCCCGCTCCTACAAGCTGCCATCGACCGGCGATGGGTCGGAAAGCTGAGCCCCCCCCCCCCCCCGTGGATTTAGCACACGAATTAATGCAGGGGGGGCTTTAAAAGCCACTCCCTTGGTGGGGGCGTGGGACCCCCCCCCCCCCGTTCATCCTCCATCCCCCGTGCCTAAGTCGCGGTGTCAGGGGCAGCCGGGTCCACAGATGGCGGTGGGTGCTGGGGTAGTTGGGTGCTGGGGTAGTTGGGTGCTGGGGTTGTTGGGTGCTGGGGTAGTTGGGTGCTGGGGTTGTTGGGTGCTGGGGTAGTTGGGTGCTGGGGTTGTTGGGTGCTGGGGTAGTTGGGTGCTGGGATTGTTGGGTGCTGGGGTTGTTGGGTGCTGGGGTAGTTGGGTGCTGGGATTGTTGGGTGCTGGGGTTGTTGGGTGCTGGGGTTGTTGGGTGCTGGGGTAGTTGGGTGCTGGGGTTGTTGGGTGCTGGGGTAGTTGGGTGCTGGGGTTGTTGGGTGCTGGGGTAGTTGGGTGCTGGGGTTGTTGGGTGCTGGGGTAGTTGGGTGCTGGGGTTGTTGGGTGCTGGGGTTGTTGGGTGCTGGGGTAGTTGGGTGCTGGGATTGTTGGGTGCTGGGGTTGTTGGGTGCTGGGGTAGTTGGGTGCTGGGATTGTTGGGTGCTGGGGTAGTTGGGTGCTGGGATTGTTGGGTGCTGGGGTTGTTGGGTGCTGGGGTAGTTGGGTGCTGGGGTTGTTGGGTGCTGGGGTAGTTGGGTGCTGGGGTTGTTGGGTGCTGGGGTAGTTGGGTGCTGGGGTTGTTGGGTGCTGGGGTAGTTGGGTGCTGGGATTGTTGGGTGCTGGGGTTGTTGGGTGCTGGGGTAGTTGGGTGCTGGGATTGTTGGGTGCTGGGGTTGTTGGGTGCTGGGGTTGTTGGGTGCTGGGGTAGTTGGGTGCTGGGGTTGTTGGGTGCTGGGGTAGTTGGGTGCTGGGGTTGTTGGGTGCTGGGGTAGTTGGGTGCTGGGGTTGTTGGGTGCTGGGGTAGTTGGGTGCTGGGGTTGTTGGGTGCTGGGGTTGTTGGGTGCTGGGGTAGTTGGGTGCTGGGATTGTTGGGTGCTGGGGTTGTTGGGTGCTGGGGTAGTTGGGTGCTGGGATTGTTGGGTGCTGGGGTAGTTGGGTGCTGGGATTGTTGGGTGCTGGGGTTGTTGGGTGCTGGGGTAGTTGGGTTCTGGGGTTGTTGGGTGCTGGGGTAGTTGGGTGCTGGGATTGTTGGGTGCTGGGGTAGTTGGGTGCTGGGGTAGTTGGGTGCTGGGATTGTTGGGTGCTGGGATTGTTGGGTGCTGGGGTAGTTGGGTGCTGGGATTGTTGGGTGCTGGGGTAGTTGGGTGCTGGGATTGTTGGGTGCTGGGGTAGTTGGGTGCTGGGATTGTTGGGTGCTGGGGTTGTTGGGTGCTGGGGTAGTTGGGTTCTGGGGTTGTTGGGTGCTGGGGTAGTTGGGTGCTGGGATTGTTGGGTGTTGGGGTAGTTGGGTGCTGGGATTGTTGGGTTCTGGGGTAGTTGGGTGCTGGGGTAGTTGGGTGCTGGGATTGTTGGGTGCTGGGGTAGTTGGGTGCTGGGATTGTTGGGTGCTGGGGTTGTTGGGTGCTGGGGTAGTTGGGTTCTGGGGTTGTTGGGTGCCGGGGTAGTTGGGTGCTGGGGTTGTTGGGTGCTGGGGTAGTTGGGTGCTGGGGTAGTTGGGTTATGGGGTTGTTGGGTGCTGGGGTAGTTGGGTGCTGGGGTTGTTGGGTGCTGGGGTTGTTGGGTGCTGGGGTTGTTGGGTGCTGGGGTTGTTGGGTGCTGGGATTGTTGGGTGCTGGGGTTGTTGGGTGCTGGGGTTGTTGGGTGCTGGGGTAGTTGGGTGCTGGGATTGTTGGGTGCTGGGGTTGTTGGGTGCTGGGGTTGTTGGGTGCTGGGGTAGTTGGGTGCTGGGGTTGTTGGGTGCTGGGGTTGTTGGGTGCTGGGGTTGTTGGGTGCTGGGGTTGTTGGGTTCTGGGGTAGTTGGGTGCTGGGGTTGTTGGGTGCTGGGGTAGTTGGGTGCTTGGGTAGTTGGGTGCTGGGGTTGTTGGGTGCTGGGGTAGTTGGGTGCTGGGGTAGTTGGGTGCTGGGGTTGTTGGGTGCTGGGGTAGTTGGGTGCTGGGGAAGTTGGGTGCTGGGGTTGTTGGGTGCTGGGGTAGTTGGGTGCTGGGGTTGTTGGGTGCTGGGGTAGTTGGGTGCTGGGGTAGTTGGGTGCTGGGGTTGTTGGGTGCTGGGATTGTTGGGTGCTGGGGTAGTTGGGTGCTGGGGTAGTTGGGTGCTGGGGTAGTTGGGTGCTGGGGTTGTTGGGTGCTGGGGTAGTTGGGTGCTGGGGTAGTTGGGTGCTGGGGTAGTTGGGTGCTGGGATTGTTGGGTGCTGGGATTGTTGGGTGCTGGGGTAGTTGGGTGCTGGGATTGTTGGGTGCTGGGGTAGTTGGGTGCTGGGGTAGTTGGGTGCTGGGGTTGTTGGGTGCTGGGGTAGTTGGGTGCTGGGGTAGTTGGGTGCTGGGGTAGTTGGGTGCTGGGATTGTTGGGTGCTGGGATTGTTGGGTGCTGGGGTAGTTGGGTGCTGGGATTGTTGGGTGCTGGGGTAGTTGGGTGCTGGGATTGTTGGGTGCTGGGGTAGTTGGGTGCTGGGATTGTTGGGTGCTGGGGTAGTTGGGTGCTGGGGTAGTTGGGTGCTGGGGTTGTTGGGTGCTGGGGTAGTTGGGTGCTGGGGTAGTTGGGTGCTGGGATTGTTGGGTGCTGGGGTAGTTGGGTGCTGGGATTGTTGGGTGCTGGGGTAGTTGGGTGCTGGGGTAGTTGGGTGCTGGGGTAGTTGGGTGCTGGGGTAGTTGGGTGCTGGGGTAGTTGGGTGCTGGGATTGTTGGGTGCTGGGATTGTTGGGTGCTGGGGTAGTTGGGTGCTGGGGTTGTTGGGTGCTGGGATTGTTGGGTGCTGGGGTAGTTGGGTGCTGGGGTAGTTGGGTGCTGGGGTTGTTGGGTGCTGGGGTAGTTGGGTGCTGGGGTAGTTGGGTGCTGGGATTGTTGGGTGCTGGGGTAGTTGGGTGCTGGGGTTGTTGGGTGCTGGGGTTGTTGGGTGCTGGGGTAGTTGGGTGCTGGGATTGTTGGGTGCTGGGGTAGTTGGGTGCTGGGGTAGTTGGGTGCTGGGGTAGTTGGGTGCTGGGGTAGTTGGGTGCTGGGATTGTTGGGTGCTGGGGTAGTTGGGTGCTGGGGTAGTTGGGTGCTGGGGTAGTTGGGTGCTGGGATTGTTGGGTGCTGGGATTGTTGGGCGCTGGGGTAGTTGGGTGCTGGGGTAGTTGGGTGCTGGGGTAGTTGGGTGCTGGGGTTGTTGGGTGCTGAGATTGTTGGGTTCTGGGGTAGTTGGGTGCTGGGGTAGTTGGGTGCTGGGGTAGTTGGGTGCTGGGGTAGTTGGGTGCTGGGGTAGTTGGGTGCTGGGGTAGTTGGGTGCTGGGGTAGTTGGGTGCTGGGGTTGTTGGGTGCTGGGATTGTTGGGTGCTGGGGTTGTTGGGTGCTGGGGTAGTTGGGTGCTGGGGTAGTTGGGTGCTGGGGTAGTTGGGTGCTGGGATTGTTGGGTGCTGGGGTTGTTGGGTGCTGGGGTAGTTGGGTGTTGGGGTAGTTGGGTGCTGGGGTTGTTGGGTGCTGGGATTGTTGGGTGCTGGGGTTGTTGGGTGTTGGGGTAGTTGGGTGCTGGGGTTGTTGGGTGCTGGGGTAGTTGGGTGCTGGGGTAGTTGGGTGCTGGGATTGTTGGGTGCTGGGGTAGTTGGGTGCTGGGATTGTTGGGTGCTGGGGTAGTTGGGTGCTGGGGTAGTTGGGTGCTGGGGTAGTTGGGTGCTGGGATTGTTGGGTGCTGGGGTAGTTGGGTGCTGGGATTGTTGGGTGCTGGGGTAGTTGGGTGCTGGGATTGTTGGGTGCTGGGGTAGTTGGGTGCTGGGGTAGTTGGGTGCTGGGGTTGTTGGGTGCTGGGGTAGTTGGGTGCTGGGGTAGTTGGGTGCTGGGATTGTTGGGTGCTGGGGTAGTTGGGTGCTGGGATTGTTGGGTGCTGGGGTAGTTGGGTGCTGGGGTAGTTGGGTGCTGGGGTAGTTGGGTGCTGGGGTAGTTGGGTGCTGGGATTGTTGGGTGCTGGGATTGTTGGGTGCTTGGGTAGTTGGGTGCTGGGGTAGTTGGGTGCTGGGGTTGTTGGGTGCTGGGATTGTTGGGTGCTGGAGTAGTTGGGTGCTGGGGTAGTTGGGTGCTGGGGTAGTTGGGTGCTGGGGTTGTTGGGTGCTGGGGTAGTTGGGTGCTGGGGTAGTTGGGTGCTGGGGTAGTTGGGTGCTGGGGTTGTTGGGTGCTGGGGTAGTTGGGTGCTGGGATTGTTGGGTGCTGGGGTAGTTGGGTGCTGGGGTAGTTGGGTGCTGGGGTAGTTGGGTGCTGGGGTAGTTGGGTGCTGGGATTGTTGGGTGCTGGGGTAGTTGGGTGCTGGGGTAGTTGGGTGCTGGGGTAGTTGGGTGCTGGGATTGTTGGGTGCTGGGATTGTTGGGCGCTGGGGTAGTTGGGTGCTGGGGTAGTTGGGTGCTGGGGTAGTTGGGTGCTGGGGTTGTTGGGTGCTGAGATTGTTGGGTTCTGGGGTAGTTGGGTGCTGGGGTAGTTGGGTGCTGGGGTTGTTGGGTGCTGGGGTAGTTGGGTGCTGGGGTAGTTGGGTGCTGGGGTAGTTGGGTGCTGGGGTAGTTGGGTGCTGGGGTAGTTGGGTGCTGGGGTTGTTGGGTGCTGGGATTGTTGGGTGCTGGGGTTGTTGGGTGCTGGGGTAGTTGGGTGCTGGGGTAGTTGGGTGCTGGGGTAGTTGGGTGCTGGGATTGTTGGGTGCTGGGGTTGTTGGGTGCTGGGGTAGTTGGGTGTTGGGGTAGTTGGGTGCTGGGGTTGTTGGGTGCTGGGATTGTTGGGTGCTGGGGTTGTTGGGTGTTGGGGTAGTTGGGTGCTGGGGTTGTTGGGTGCTGGGGTAGTTGGGTGCTGGGGTAGTTGGGTGCTGGGATTGTTGGGTGCTGGGGTAGTTGGGTGCTGGGATTGTTGGGTGCTGGGGTAGTTGGGTGCTGGGGTAGTTGGGTGCTGGGGTAGTTGGGTGCTGGGATTGTTGGGTGCTGGGGTAGTTGGGTGCTGGGATTGTTGGGTGCTGGGGTAGTTGGGTGCTGGGATTGTTGGGTGCTGGGGTAGTTGGGTGCTGGGGTAGTTGGGTGCTGGGGTTGTTGGGTGCTGGGGTAGTTGGGTGCTGGGGTAGTTGGGTGCTGGGATTGTTGGGTGCTGGGGTAGTTGGGTGCTGGGATTGTTGGGTGCTGGGGTAGTTGGGTGCTGGGATTGTTGGGTGCTGGGGTAGTTGGGTGCTGGGGTAGTTGGGTGCTGGGGTTGTTGGGTGCTGGGGTAGTTGGGTGCTGGGGTAGTTGGGTGCTGGGATTGTTGGGTGCTGGGGTAGTTGGGTGCTGGGATTGTTGGGTGCTGGGGTAGTTGGGTGCTGGGGTAGTTGGGTGCTGGGGTAGTTGGGTGCTGGGGTAGTTGGGTGCTGGGATTGTTGGGTGCTGGGATTGTTGGGTGCTTGGGTAGTTGGGTGCTGGGGTAGTTGGGTGCTGGGGTTGTTGGGTGCTGGGATTGTTGGGTGCTGGAGTAGTTGGGTGCTGGGGTAGTTGGGTGCTGGGGTAGTTGGGTGCTGGGGTTGTTGGGTGCTGGGGTAGTTGGGTGCTGGGGTAGTTGGGTGCTGGGGTAGTTGGGTGCTGGGGTTGTTGGGTGCTGGGGTAGTTGGGTGCTGGGATTGTTGGGTGCTGGGGTAGTTGGGTGCTGGGGTAGTTGGGTGCTGGGGTAGTTGGGTGCTGGGGTAGTTGGGTGCTGGGATTGTTGGGTGCTGGGGTAGTTGGGTGCTGGGGTAGTTGGGTGCTGGGGTAGTTGGGTGCTGGGATTGTTGGGTGCTGGGATTGTTGGGCGCTGGGGTAGTTGGGTGCTGGGGTAGTTGGGTGCTGGGGTAGTTGGGTGCTGGGGTTGTTGGGTGCTGAGATTGTTGGGTTCTGGGGTAGTTGGGTGCTGGGGTAGTTGGGTGCTGGGGTTGTTGGGTGCTGGGGTAGTTGGGTGCTGGGGTAGTTGGGTGCTGGGGTAGTTGGGTGCTGGGGTAGTTGGGTGCTGGGGTAGTTGGGTGCTGGGGTTGTTGGGTGCTGGGATTGTTGGGTGCTGGGGTTGTTGGGTGCTGGGGTAGTTGGGTGCTGGGGTAGTTGGGTGCTGGGGTAGTTGGGTGCTGGGATTGTTGGGTGCTGGGGTTGTTGGGTGCTGGGGTAGTTGGGTGTTGGGGTAGTTGGGTGCTGGGGTTGTTGGGTGCTGGGATTGTTGGGTGCTGGGGTTGTTGGGTGTTGGGGTAGTTGGGTGCTGGGGTTGTTGGGTGCTGGGGTAGTTGGGTGCTGGGGTAGTTGGGTGCTGGGATTGTTGGGTGCTGGGGTAGTTGGGTGCTGGGATTGTTGGGTGCTGGGGTAGTTGGGTGCTGGGGTAGTTGGGTGCTGGGGTAGTTGGGTGCTGGGATTGTTGGGTGCTGGGGTAGTTGGGTGCTGGGATTGTTGGGTGCTGGGGTAGTTGGGTGCTGGGATTGTTGGGTGCTGGGGTAGTTGGGTGCTGGGGTAGTTGGGTGCTGGGGTTGTTGGGTGCTGGGGTAGTTGGGTGCTGGGGTAGTTGGGTGCTGGGATTGTTGGGTGCTGGGGTAGTTGGGTGCTGGGATTGTTGGGTGCTGGGGTAGTTGGGTGCTGGGGTAGTTGGGTGCTGGGGTAGTTGGGTGCTGGGGTAGTTGGGTGCTGGGATTGTTGGGTGCTGGGATTGTTGGGTGCTTGGGTAGTTGGGTGCTGGGGTAGTTGGGTGCTGGGGTTGTTGGGTGCTGGGATTGTTGGGTGCTGGAGTAGTTGGGTGCTGGGGTAGTTGGGTGCTGGGGTAGTTGGGTGCTGGGGTTGTTGGGTGCTGGGGTAGTTGGGTGCTGGGGTAGTTGGGTGCTGGGATTGTTGGGTGCTGGGGTAGTTGGGTGCTGGGGTTGTTGGGTGCTGGGGTTGTTGGGTGCTGGGGTAGTTGGGTGCTGGGATTGTTGGGTGCTGGGGGTAGTTGGGTGCTGGGGTAGTTGGGTGCTGGGGTAGTTGGGTGCTGGGGTAGTTGGGTGCTGGAGTAGTTGGGTGCTGGGATTGTTGGGTGCTGGGGTAGTTGGGTGCTGGGGTAGTTGGGTGCTGGGGTAGTTGGGTGCTGGGATTGTTGGGTGCTGGGATTGTTGGGTGCTGGGGTAGTTGGGTGCTGGGGTAGTTGGGTGCTGGGGTTGTTGGGTGCTGGGGTAGTTGGGTGCTGGGGTAGTTGGGTGCTGGGATTGTTGGGTGCTGGGGTAGTTGGGTGCTGGGGTAGTTGGGTGCTGGGGTAGTTGGGTGCTGGGATTGTTGGGTGCTGGGGTAGTTGGGTGCTGGGGTAGTTGGGTGCTGGGGTAGTTGGGTGCTGGGGTAGTTGGGTGCTGGGGTAGTTGGGTGCTGGGGTTGTTGGGTGCTGGGGTAGTTGGGTGCTGGGGTAGTTGGGTGCTGGGATTGTTGGGTGCTGAGGTAGTTGGGTGCTGGGGTTGTTGGGTGCTGGGGTTGTTGGGTGCTGGGGTAGTTGGGTGCTGGGATTGTTGGGTGCTGGGGGTAGTTGGGTGCTGGGGTAGTTGGGTGCTGGGGTAGTTGGGTGCTGGGGTATTCGGGTGCTGGGGTAGTTGGGTGCTGGGATTGTTGGGTGCTGGGGTAGTTGGGTGCTGGGGTAGTTGGGTGCTGGGGTAGTTGGGTGCTGGGATTGTTGGGTGCTGGGATTGTTGGGTGCTGGGGTAGTTGGGTGCTGGGGTAGTTGGGTGCTGGGGTTGTTGGGTGCTGGGGTAGTTGGGTGCTGGGGTAGTTGGGTGCTGGGATTGTTGGGTGCTGGGGTAGTTGGGTGCTGGGGTAGTTGGGTGCTGGGGTAGTTGGGTGCTGGGATTGTTGGGTGCTGGGGTAGTTGGGTGCTGGGGTAGTTGGGTGCTGGGGTAGTTGGGTGCTGGGGTAGTTGGGTGCTGGGGTAGTTGGGTGCTGGGGTTGTTGGGTGCTGGGATTGTTGGGTGCTGGGGTAGTTGGGTGCTGGGGTAGTTGGGTGCTGGGGTTGTTGAGTGTTGGGGTTGTTGGGTGCTGGGGTAGTTGGGTGCTGGGGTAGTTGGGTGCTGGGGTAGTTGGGTGCTGGGGTAGTTGGGTGCTGGGGTAGTTGGGTGCTGGGGTTGTTGGGTGCTGGGATTGTTGAGTGCTGGGGTTGTTGGGTGCTGGGGTAGTTGGGTGCTGAGGTAGTTGGGTGCTGGGGTAGTTGGGTGCTGGGATTGTTGGGTGCTGGGGTTGTTGGGTGCTGGGGTAGTTGGGTGCTGGGGTTGTTGGGTGCTGGGGTAGTTGGGTGCTGGGGTAGTTGGGTGCTGGGATTGTTGGGTGCTGGGGTAGTTGGGTGCTGGGATTGTTGGGTGCTGGGGTAGTTGGGTGCTGGGGTAGTTGGGTGCTGGGGTAGTTGGGTGCTGGGATTGTTGGGTGCTGGGGTTGTTGGGTTCTGGGGTTGTTGGGTGCTGGGGTAGTTGGGACACGACGGCAGAGGGAGTCGCCGTGGTCGATGAACTTGCGGCGGTGGCGTCGCCTGTGTCTCGTCGTGTCCTTATCGTGTTGTTGTTGTGGTGGTGGTGGTTGTTGTGGTTGTTGTTGTTGGTCTTTGTCTCTTCGTCCCTCTCCCACCGGGCCACCGCAGCCTCAACGTTGAACGTCCCTCTCTGAATCTCCCTGACGTGAAGGTGTCCGCTGACGGCCCAGAGGTCGATTTGTCTCGACAAATCGTACGCCCCTTCAGGTTTATTTCTTCAATATTTTTGGTGACGATACTTTGAGGGGGCAGTTACTGTACCACTTTATATTTATTCTTTACGTTTTTCATCTCTCGCCCCAAATCTATCCCGATTGCGCCATCGGTGTCGCGTCTTGAGACGGAGGACCCATTTAGGTGTCCGTCGCATTAGAGGGCGGCCCACGGAAGTGGATTTCACAGAGCTACTGCTGAGATCCCATTAAGTTGCCTCTGGTCCACGCAGCAGAGGGGTAGCACTTTCATGCTCCCTGATTTTCAATGCGCTTGACAGTCAAACTGAACTTAGTCATTCTCAGAGCTGGCATTTAGCCAATTTAAATGCAGAACCAACATTTAATGCGATGGTTTTTTACATAGCCGTTAGTGACTGGGCCAAGGCTGTCAGCTTAGTGCACTTCATAACTCGGTTTAATCACAGACCTGTGATATATTCGGGGGTGGCTCTTTCTTTCTTTCTCTCTGGTTGCTTGGATTTTTCTCCGGATCCTCCGGTTTTTCTCTCCACATTTAGAATGAACGTGTGTTTAGAGTATTTGGCTGCTATAAATTTCCACGCGATAAGCCACTTCGTTGAGCTGTCATTTGTGATAGCCACGTCCGCTTTTGATAAGTAATGGGGCATTACTTGGCAAAATAAAATAAAAATATTTATTTTCTATAGTTTTAGTTTACGAAAGAATCTCAGCGGTGCGAGCTTAGCGCTGCAACGTCTTGAGCCACCCGGCCACATATCGTATTTCTGTTCTTGTGAATATGCCCACAGTGGGTCGCCGTCATAAGCCTGTGAAACTGTGACGGCCGGTGGTCGCGGGGACCGCACTCTGAGAGCCACTGCCCGAGACGCACTGAGGCCAGGCCACCACGCGGGGCGGCACGGGTGCCCCGCGTGCCGCTGGTTGCTCGCCACCCACCGTGCTATACGATGGCAGTTGTCTCCTCAAACTATTAAACTAAAACTCTTTTTATTTTACCAGGTAAGGCCCACTGAGCTATGTAGCTCTTGTTCAGAAGCTCAACGAAGTGGCTTATCACGTGGAAATTATAGCAGCCAAAGACTCTAAACGCACGTTAATGATAAATGTGGAGGGAAAAACCGTAGGACCCAGAGACAATCCACATGACCATGGGGAGAGAGAGAGACGCGCAAACTTAAAATATACAGCAGGCGTCAGGGTCAGAATCGAACCCACGACCTCCTGCATACCAGGCGAGGTAGATAACATGAGCCCACAGGGTTTACTGGGTAACAGCCGTGCCAATTGCAGCCTCGGTCCAGAAGTAAATGTTACGACTCTTTTATCGTAGGCCACTCATATGCCCTGGTATGTAAACAAAAGTCCCGCCTTGTGCCCATGAATGTCACTGCTTTCCCCTGCCTCTGCAGAGGAGGGCATCGGTCATAATCTTTAACCGAGCCATACCTGGCTGGCCACTTGCAATGACAATGCAGTGTCGGGGGGTAATGCATTCTGGTCATCAGAATTCCGAGCGCGATTACCAGTAATCCAACACGATTTCTGTGGTCCTCCATTTTTAGTTTGATCCTGGTCCAAATTCAATGGCGCACATTTGTACATACGTATGTTGAACTTCTTTCGCAGCGTGCGTAGCTAATCCGAGGTAACCGCGCCGTCGTTCCCATAGCGCAAGGCGATCATCACGAAGGGAGGCCCTCCTGCCGTGTTTCATGGACATAGTCGGTAGTAGTTTGACAGTAGGGGGCGATGCTGCTGTTATGTGTAAGTCCCAATCGCGTAAATTTGTCAGTGGGGAAAATTTGGACCGTGACACCGGCACAGAGTGGCCCGCTATTCCGAACGACGTCGTTGGATCGTGAACATCCACCGTCAAGCAGGGCAACACCGTCGTATTTCACGGGTTGGGCTCCAGCAGCGATAACCAGGGCGGCCTGTCGGACTCGAACCGTGAAACTGCTGCAGCGATCGCGCGACGCTGAGCGACGTTCGCTCTGAATCCCCCGTCGGGGGTCGAGCCCTCGTCCCTCCGGGATCTTCGAGGGGATGAACGCCGCTCGCTGGGAAGTCAACCTCGCCCGTCCTGTGGGGGGGACCGATCCTCCCCGCAGGAACGTGGAGTTGACTCTGCTGGCTCAGGGTCGCCGGCGGTGATGAGCGCCCCACAGCAATCTCGAGACGACGTTGACTCTGCAGGCGTCTGGAATGCTCTTCCTTCCCATGTTAGGAAGCCGCTGGGAGCTATGCACTTTTAAATCATCATCTAGATTGACAACCTCACTTCTTTAGAACTGCTTTTTGTGTTTAATTTGTTGTCCTTCCCACTGCAACTATTTGCACGGTTGGCTCCGCACGGTTCCTCAAGAAGTTCAACGCACACACACGCGGACGGACGTTTTACTTTCATTCCTACGAACGAGACGGCCCGTTCTTAATGCCTCCCTCACGCACGGCCCGCTTAATAAAAGGGCTCCCCAGGCCGACCGCGTTAGGCGTACGCGTTCATTCACGTCACTTTTCCGCCGCGCGGGTCGGAGGCAGCTCGCCGGCAGATCTCTCCTTCGCTCGGTTTATGGCCGAGGCCGAAAGTGAAACAATCGGATCGAGCAAATCTCTCTGTGGCCGAAGGCTTGTGACGTGCAATGAGCGAGCTGGCAACTTGCTCGGGTCCTCGGTCGTCACGCCTGCAAACGGGAAAAGTCAAAAACGTGTGGGCCTGACCCAACGCGAGATATGCGAATGTGTCGCTTCATTGCGTCGACTGCCCTTAGCCAGCGGTGAAAATTCCACATTGAGCCGCCCACCACCCCCACCCACCCCACCCTAATTCTGACCCCGTTGTGGGAATTGGAGAAGTTATTGTTAGAATATGAGTTATACCCTGAGGTTCAAATCGTGTATACAAATTATAAAATAAACTATTTTTTTGTTTACAAGGTAAGGCCCCACAGAGCTACGGAGCTATTTTTCAGAAGCGACCTGGCTATGACAAATGATATCTCAACGAAGTGGTGGCTTATCACGTGAACATTTACAGCAGGCAAATACTCTAAACGCGTGATATTGATTCTAAATGTGGAGGGGAAAACCGGAGGACCCGGAGAAAAATCCACGCGACCACAGGGAGAGAGACACGCAAACTCCAAATATACAGCAGGCGTCAGGGTCGGGATCGAACCCACGACTTCCTGCATACCAGGCGAGGTAGTTAACATCTCACCAATTCGGGTTGGTATTGAACTCATGACCTGCATACCAACACCAGCCGGTTCTGGGCCTCCCCTAGGTCGACTCAACCTCAAATCGAGCAGCTGGCGCGGTGTGTCGTAAACATCGCCACTGGGGACACGTGGGAGACCGGGTGTGGTGCTGGCCGCCCCACCCCCTCGTGTGACGGCATGCCGACCTTCATAGTCGCTCTTCTTCTTCCACGCGTCTGTCCCACTCACGTGGAGGTGCTCCGCTGTCCCTGCCAACCTTCTCCACGCTGCCCTGTCCTGCGCCGTCTCTCTCTCCGCTCCTCGGGCCACCGTGTCCGATCGCACCACATCGCCCACCCACCTCTTCTTCTGCCTTCCTCTTGATCTCTTTCCTTCCACTTGCATCACTTTCACCTTCTGACCCACATTATTTTCCTGTTGTCTCTCCACATGACCGAACCACACCCACAGCCTTTCCTCTCTCTCTCGTCTTCTCTGTGACTTCCACCACCTTGAGTCATCCTCTCACTTCTTCATTTCTCACCCCCTGTCCTTCCTTGTTGAACCCAACATCCATCGCAACATCCTCATCTCTGCGACTGCCATAGCTTGGTCCTCCCTCTTTCTTGTGCCCCAGCACTCGGCCTCATACAACAGCACCGACCTCACCACCGTCTTGTACTATGCACTACACTATACACTACACTATATACTACACTATACACTACACTAGAAACTACACTATACACTACATTATACACTACACTATACACTACACACTTTTCCCTTCAACCAAGCTGGGACCCTCTTATCGCACACCACACAGGTTAATTATCATCTCTCGCCATTTCAGCCATCCAGCCCTTGCTACTCGCTAACAGCACTTGCCCCTTACAGGCTGTTAAGGTTACACGGGTGGCGGCGGGGGGGGGGGTCTTTGTCTTTGGTGCGGGCGGCCCACCCCTGCGCACCTGTGGCTCTTGTTGCCCAAACAAAAGAACGAGGACCCCACACCTGGCGGCCCCGGCGCTCGGGTGACGCTGTAACCACGGGCCACTTCCATTGCACGCATCGCGTTGCCAATCCACTGCTGGACGAAGGCCTCCACATGCCGCGTCGGACGTGGCGGGGGTTGTTTGACCGTACCTCACCGTGCTGGTCAGTGCGGATTTGGTGCTATGGTTGGAGAAGGAGGGGGCAGCCAGGACCAGTTCAGATATCACTCGCCACTAATATGTTAACCGAGTTCGCAGGGCAATGTGCTAACCACTACGTCATTGTATGCTAGTGTCCCAACTTTAACCCAACAGTGGCCTAACGTTGGCCCAACAGTGGCCCAACAGTGGCCCAACGGTGGCCCAACATTGGCGGCCCAACAGTGGCCCAAAGTTGGCCCAACGGTGGCCCAACGGTGGCCCAACAGTGGCCCAAAAGGGGCCCAACGTTGACCCAACAGTGGCCCAACAGTGGCCCAACGTTGACCCAACGGTGGCCCAACATTGGCCCAACAGTGGCCCAAAGTTGGCCCAACGGTGGCCCAATGGTGGCCCAACAGTGGTCCAAAAGGGGCCCAACGTTGACCCAACAGTGGCCCAACAGTGGCCCAACGTTGACCCAACGGTGGCCCAACATTGGCCCAACAGTGGCCCAAAGTTGGCCCAACGGTGGCCCAACAGTGGCCCAAAAGGGGCCCAACGTTGACCCAACAGTGGCCCAACAGTGGCCCAACGTTGACCCAACGGTGGCCCAACATTGGCCCAACAGTGGCCCAAAGTTGGCCCAACGGTGGCCCAACAGTGGCCCAAAAGGGGCCCAACGTTGACCCAACAGTGGCCCAACAGTGGCCCAACATTGGCCCAACAGTGGCCTAACGTTGCCCCAACGTTGGCCCAACAGTGGCCCAAAGTTGGCCCAACAATTCGATAATTACTAGGGCGTCAGCCCCGTACCGTCGAGGGAGCCGGAGGGTGCTTAGCCCGCCCCGTTTGAACAAGGTCAGGCTACGGAGCTGCATCACGAGACATCGTCTGTGAAATCGGAACCGCGACCTGGCGGCGCCCGGCACTCACGGCCGAGCGACGACCGCCGGGGTGAACTCTCCCCGCGGATCGTGAGAGACAGAGAGAGACAGAGAGAGGCAGATAGAGATAGGCAGAGAGCGAGAGGGAGGGAGCTCCCCACACAGCACGCGCCCTCTCCGGGGCGAGGATTGAATTGCAGATCGGCGGGAAGTGAGCCCCACGTGGATGGTGGAGTGCGCGGTGGCGGTACAACGTGGACATTGCCGGTATTATCCCGCGAGCCAAGGGGGGTTTGGCTGGTACCCCCGGGGGAGACAAATGTTACCAGTGTCCACCATGGGCATGATCCATCATGTGAAGTATCCACCACGGGCAGTGTCCACCATGAGCAGTGTCCACCATTGCCAGATAACTTAGCGTATATACCAGCTGTTTATGGACACGTTCACTATTTACTTTCATTTTCCATGGATGTTTCATATCACATTAGTTTTTGTGTTTTTACCGGAAGCAATATTCCCTATCAAACGCACCGCGGTCCTTCTCTTTAGCGGCACGCTTCTCACAAATAGCTACCACGCTGACCTTGCTATCGTACAAAGTTGTGATCTAGAGATAGGGCGCCTCGCGAAAACCACTGTCGGCGTTTTTCACCTTCACTGGTACCGACCGATAAGCCACCGTGGTCGGGCCAGTGGCTCGCGGGAGCAGCAGCGGTGCGGTCGTGGCATGGGCAGCGGGAGGCATCACAATCAGAATGTTTATTGACACTGGAGGAATTAGATGAGCAATTAAGCTCTTTTTTCACAGATGCGGGTCAGAATGTTACAACAAACAATACAAAAACACGACAGGGGCGCTCAGTAAAGGTTAACTAGTCACTTATAAAAAAACATACAAATAAAACGAAGCAGTTTTTGTTTTTATCTTACCAGGTAAATCCCACTTAATCTATTTCAGAAGCCATCCGGCTATTCACAAATGACAGCACGCGGTGTCGCCAGCTGCTGTGCGGACCAGGGCCCGCTGTTGGCACGGCGCTCCGCTCGAGTGCCCCCCCCCAGCTGCCCCCCACCTTCCACCCCGCCCCCCCCCCTCGTCTCGTGGCCGTGTTGGCGGCAGCCGTGTCACTTGGTGGCTCTCCGTGTTTGCGCGCCTCCGCGCCCTGTGGTTCAGGTTCATTTTGCTCCGCTTGACCAGCGAGAGCTCGAAGAGGCGGGGCACGTTGAGGAGGAAGTCTCATTCGCGAGAGGGCCCCGGGCTGTGAGTCCACCCCGTAGGGTCCCGGGCTGTGAGTCCGCCCCGTAGGGTCCCGGGCCTGTGAGTCCGCCCCGTGGGGACCCGGCCTGTGAGTCCGCCCCGTAGGGTCCCGGGCTGTGAGTCCGCCCCGTGGGGCCCCGGGCCGGTGAGTCCGCCCCGTGGGGTCCTGGGCCTGTGAGTCCGCCCCGTAGGGCCCCGGGCTGTGAGTCCGCCCCGTGGGGTCCCGGGCCTGTGAGTCCGCCCCGTAGGGCCCCGGGCTGTGAGTCCGCCCCGTAGGGCCCCGGGCTGTGAGTCCGCCCCGTGGGGTCCCGGGCCTGTGAGTCCGCCCCGTAGGGGCGCGGGCGATCGTCGCTTGCCGAGCGTAATACACGATTGAGTAACATTTGTGGTGTGCAAATTTGGCTAAAATGTGGTTATGCGGAGTGGTGGCGACAGTGGTTAGCACAGCGCTGCGATCTCGGCGGCCTGACGACTGCGGAGAGTGAGAACATTTTTTTTTTAACTGGACCTGGGCCTCCCCCCCCTCGGTTGACTCAGTCTTAAATGAGCTGGTGTGGTGTGCATACAACATTAGCCAGCAGGTCTACATTCTTTTGTAGACCTCGGTGGCTAGGAGATGTTACCTCGCCAAGTATGCATGAGATTGTGGGTTCGATCCCGATCCTGATGCCTGCTGTACATTTGGAGTTGATGGTATCTCTCTCCCCGTGGTCGTGTGGATTTTTCCCTCCACATTTCGAATCAACGTGCATTTACAGTATTTGGCCGCTATAAATGTCCACGTGATAAGCCACTTCGTTGAGCTATCATTTGTGGCCAGGTCGCTTCTGAAAAAGAGCTACGTAGCTCAGTGTACGCAGTTGCTGGTCTGTGCATTCGCATCAACAGGACCGGTTCGCAGACGATTTGCCGCGGAAATTGACCGTGGCCGAGAGTTGAACTGATGTCGCTGGGCTTACTGCGGAGTCGCCAACCGCTGTGCCCGCCGCTCTCTCCGGCAATGGCACCAAAGCACACTGTGTGTGTGTGTACTCTGTGTGTGAATGCAGTGGCGCGGAAACCGTGGCACGCTCCCGCACCGCCCCGACGTGACGCACCGTTCGGTAATTTAATTTCACCGGACCCTCGGGAGAGATAGATTGGTTTTCATTGGGGCCATTTAACCGTCGCCGCATTTGAGCGCAGTCGCTTACCAGATTTCACTCGAACGGCATCGGGCTACTGGTCGGTGCCACGTGCACGACGCACGGTTTGATATCGGACGCAGGCAACCTTGGTCAGCTCACGGTTACGTTTTACAGTGGAACGATGCACGAATGGATACCGTGTTGCAGTTGACAGTTGCGTAATACGAGATCCAATTAACCCCTTTCCCGTCTGCAGGTTGCAGGGTGGTGGGTGTCCCGTTCACCGCCGAATCTCGTAACGGCGCAAGCGGCTCGGCGTTAATTTGATTTTGAGAGGCGTAGCAGCGCCGCTGTTTTTAAAGACACCGTGATTCGCCGCAGAGAACCGTAGCGACACGACCGCCGCACTCTGCGATAGCTGGCGCCAAACTGTGCCGCACGCCATCCTGCATGGCCTTGTGGGAGCCTCGGTGTGGATAAAGTTATTTTATTCTTCCGTACATTGTGTGCGCATCATCGAAACGGAATCGGAAAAATCGATGACCTACACGTATGTACGTCATCAGAACGGGAAAGGGTGATCCACAAAGTATTTTTTTGGGTGGGATCGCGTAAATATATATTATACGATCTAACAAAAAAAACCCTTTATCACGGATAATATTGGCCGTGAAAGCCTCCTACGTGATTAACTGGGAACGAGTTACACTGATGTCGCTGCTGCTCCAGGAGATGCAAATTAGCAATTAACTGGCGCAGCCGCGAGCCGTGCAGCATCGGGACGCCACGCTTCGTGTCTCTCTTTACGGACGCAGCGGCGCGTGGACAGCGCTCCCCGCCACCGCAGCCGCCGCCGATCACGGCTCGTTCAGCGGCGCCTCTCCCACACACCACCCACCCCCTCCGTGTGTGTGGGGGCGGCTGAGCGCGAGGGACGCTTTGGCCCGAGCCTTTGTGCGAGCGGTAGTCGTAGCGGTCGGCGCTACGCTGCACTACGAACCCGGCGAGCCCGAGTTCGATTCCTGCTCACGGCCACCAACGCACCGGTAACGATTATCTGAACCGGTTCTGGGCCTCCCCCAGGTCGACTCAGTCTAAAATGAGTACCGGATGTGGTGTGTAAACATCGCCACTGGGGAGACAAAGGCGGCCGGGCGTGGTGCTGGCCACCTCCTAGCCCCTCTTGTGCCGTGCCGGCCTTCATAGGTGCTACTGCGTGTGGCGAGAGAGCCGTCGTCACCGTCACTGCGCGGCGTTGCAATTCTTGCCTCTGGCTCATGACCCGAAGGCTATGGGGGGGGGGGGGGGGCGATCTTTGTCTTTGCACGACAGTAAAAGGCGGCGGACATCTCGCGGCGCCCCAATTAATTACGAACTCCAAGGGACGGATTATGAGCGCGTCAGCAGGATGAGGGCCACGCTCGCGCGGGCAAAACAAAACGCCGTGGCGGCTACTCGCGGGTTGACTGTGCGGGGGCGGAGGCGCGTGCTGGGAGTGAACGTCACACGGGCCGTCGAAGGGAAGAGATGGTCGAAGCAACATTTTGTCGTTGTTAAATGCACAGACGTGTGTCCGTGCACTGATGAAGTCCCCTCCCCGTGCCTTATTCGTCGTGTGGGGCTTCGTTGGAGCGTAATTCACCGCATTGGTCGGCGCGGGTTTTAAATCTCGAGTGAAAACTAATTTCTTTGGGCACTGCTTTTTGTGTTCGGTTTGTTTGTCCCCCCCCCTACCGGCACCTCCGATTAGCGGGGTTGGCTGCGTACGGTGCGAAAGAAGTTCAACACATGACTACGGACGCATCGGAACGGGTCGTGTAGCGCTCGCCACTGATGCCAACCATGGCCAGGAATCGAACTCAGGTTCGCCGGGTCCATAGCACAGGCTGCTACCCCCGTGCGAGAGAAGCATTGGGGGCGTTGGCTCTCTCCCTCGGCCCTCGATAGATGCCGGGGGATATTCGATTCCTCTTCTGCGATGAACAAGTCCGGCTGGGTGACGTGGAGGCAAGAGCACTCGGCTCGTCAATTAGAGTTCATATTCTTGTGGTCACACTTGGCCCACCACCACCACCATCATCATCATCAATCGACGGTCAATAAGATTGGCACCGCTGGGCGCGAAGTAAAAACAAAAGGCTCGTTGCTTACAAATGTCCTGGTCTCCGTCGCAGCAAGGTGGAGTTTCCACCCCTGGCTGAGAACTGCGGAGACGAGCACTGCGCCCCCCCCCCCCCCCCCCCCGTGCTCGCTTGTGTGACCGCGAGCGCCTGGTCGCTGACCCGCAGTGGCCGATGCGATTGAAGTCGCGCGTTGTTCAGCGTCTCCACTGTGTGCATCGGCCATGGCCATCAAACATTAAACTAAACCAAACACCGCCAAACAATTTTTGTTATTTTATTTTACGAGGTAAGGCCCACTACCGAACTGCCACACAGCTCTTTATTCAGATGTGACCTGGCCATCACCAATAGGCGCTGGCCAGCGCCCCGCCACGTGACCGCAAGGCATGGGCAGGCCCTCATCCAGCAGTGGATTGACAACGTGACTCTAAACGTACCACAGATCCCCCACGTGGCCCAGACAGCCTCCTCTTGGGGACAAGCGCTGCGAGCAGCAACCTCTGAGAGCCGCCACGCCACGCACGCAGGGTTTGGTGTGGGCAGCGCCGCGCCCGGCCGCCTTTGTCTTCCCGGTGGCGCTGTTCAGGCGCCGCGCCCAGGCAGGCGCACGCTGAGACGCGTGTCGCTGCAGGCGGCCCCAGGGCACGTGGGCCGCCTGAGTGTGCGGCAGCGGCCCGGTCGCAACAGCTGGACCCGGGGCCAGACGCACAGCCCCCCGTGGGCCCCAAACCTCCCGGGGAGAAAATTAGTCCGCGGTGACCCCGTGTGACCCCGAGGTCAGCTCGGGGTCACACGGGGGGACGGAGCGCGGCCAATCGGCAGCGGCGAGGCAGGGCAGGCGGGCCACTCACTCGCTCACACAGCGGAGTACACACACACAGAGTACACTCACACAGAGTACACTCACACAGAGTACACACTCACATAGAGTACACACTCACATAGAGTACACACATACAGAGTACACACACACAGAGTACACTCACACAGAGTACACACTCACATAGAGTACACACTCACATAGAGTACACACATACAGAGTACACACTCACATAGAGTACACACACACACAGTACACACACACAGAGTACACACACACATAGAGTACACTCACACAGAGTACACACACACAGAGTACACTCACATAGAGTACACACACACAGAGTACACACACACAGAGTACACACATACAGAGTACACACAGCAGAGCACACACAGAGTACACACACACAGAGTACACACATACAGAGTACACACACATAGAGTACACACTCACATAGAGTACACACACTCACACAGAGCACACACATACAGAGTACACACATACAGAGTACACATATACAGAGTACACACATACAGAGTACACACATAGAGTACACACAGCAGAGTACACACACACACATACAGAGTACACACACATACAGAGTACACACTCACACAGAGTACACTCACATAGAGTACACACACACACAGAGTACACACACACAGAGTACACACATAAAGTACACACACACAGTACACACACACAGAGTACACACACACAGAATACACTCACACAGAGTACACACATACAGAGTACACACAGCAGAGCACACAGAGTACACACACAGAGTACACACATACAGAGTACACACAGCAGAGCACACAGAGTACACACACAGAGTACACTCACACAGAGTACACACATACAGAGCACACACATACAGAGTACACACACAGCAGAACACACACACACAGAGTACACACAGCAGCAGACTACACACACAGAGTACACACACACAGTACACACACACAGAGTACACACATACAGAGTATACACACACAGTACACACACAGAGTACACTTACACAGTACACTCACACAGAGTACACACACACAGACTACACACACACACAGAGTACACACATACAGAGTATACACACACAGTACACATACATTCATAATCAACGTTTTTGGGTTTAGATCGCGTTATTTATGTGTCGTAACCCTCCACCACCCGACACGGCCAATCAGTAAAAATGTGTCACGTTGACAAAAGACAAATAGTTCACTGCTTTAGCCCACCGGTGTGTTGAAGCCACGACATTTACAATTTGAGTACGACGTTTCGCTGGTAATTGCATCCAGCATCATCGGGCAATTCGCCAGAATGGTGAGGCTCTGCTGTGTCTCCCGTTCTTATATAGAGCAGCAGCAGGGTGACGTCATCATTAACTCATTAACTCATCAGTACACATACAGTGCACACATACAGAGTACACACACACAGAGTACACACATACAGAGTACACACACAGAGAGTACACTCACACAGCAGAGTACACACGCGTGTTACACGTGTTGGCCACTGACAGGCTGACCTCCCTGTTGACCTGTGACCCCCACACTCGCAAGCATAATCACGACGACTACACGTACACGGCCGTCAGCCAGCCAATCATCGGGCGCTCCTGTAATGAAGGGGCGCCAGGGTGGCTATGAGATGTTACCTACCTCGCCTGGAACACAGGAGGTCGTGGCTTGGATCCCGACCCTGACGCCTGCTGCTGTATATTTGGATTTGCGTGTCTCATTATATTCATCATCATCACGGTGGCTAGGAGATGTTAACTACCTCGCCTGGAACACAGGAGGTCGTGGCTTGGATCCCGACCCTGACGCCTGCTGCTGTATATTTGGATTTGCGTGTCTCATTATATTCATCATCATCACGGTGGCTAGGAGATGTTAACTACCTCGCCTGGAACACAGGAGGTCGTGGGTTGGATCCCGACCCTGACGCCTGCTGCTGTATATTTGGATTTGCGTGTCTCATTATATTCATCATCATCACGGTGGCTAGGAGATGTTAACTACCTCGCCTGGAACACAGGAGGTCGTGGGTTGGATCCCGACCCTGACGCCTGCTGCTGTATATTTGGATTTGCGTGTCTCATTATATTCATCATCATCACGGTGGCTAGGAGATGTTAACTACCTCGCCTGGAACACAGGAGGTCGTGGGTTGGATCCCGACCCTGACGCCTGCTGCTGTATATTTGGATTTGCGTGTCTCATTATATTCATCATCATCACGGTGGCTAGGAGATGTTAACTACCTCGCCTGGTATACAGGAGATCGTGGATTCGATCCCGACCCTGACGCCTGCTGCTGTATATTTGGAGTTTGCGTGTCCCTCTCCCCGTGGTTGCGTGGATTTATCTCCGGCTCCTCCGGTTTTTCCCTCCACATTTAAAAACACGCTGCACGCTGCAAGTGCGGCGTGTCGCCCTGACAGTGTGCAGCCAGGGCGACACGCTGCGAGCTGCAAGTGCAGCGTGTCGCCCTGACCGCGTGCAGCCAGGGCGACACGCTGCGCCCTGCAAGTGACAGCGTGCAGCCAGGGCGACACGCTGCGAGCTGCAAGTGCAGCGTGTCGCCCTGACCGCGTGCAGCCAGGGCGACACGCTGCGAGCTGCAAGTGCAGCGTGTCGCCCTGACCGCGTGCAGCCAGGGCGACACGCTGCGCACTGCAAGGGCGGCGTGCGCGCCGGTGTTCCTAGGCCTCGTCCACGGCCGGCAGCCGTCACCTTGCTGTGACCCCGAGCGACGTGAAGGTCATCATCATCATCATCCCCTGCTGCACGCGCGGCTCGCAGCAGGCAGGTCGCGCTCACTTCGCCTGAGGAAGGAATCCAAGCTCGCTCGCTCGCTCCTCGTATCTCTCACCCTCGTTCTCTCTCCCACTCTCCCTCCCTCTCTCCCCCTCTTGCCTTATCTCACTCGCTCGCGCTCTTACCAATCTCTCCCCCACCACCCTCCCTCCCCCCTTTTATCTGTCCCGCTCTCCCTCTGTTTCTCTACCCCCAACCCCCTTCCTCTCTCCCACTCTCTCTTCTCACTCTACCCTCTCTTCACCTTTATCTCACCCCCCCGTATCCCTCTCTCAGGCTCTCTCTGTCTTACCGTCTCTCTCTCTCTGCCCCTTCTGTCTCTCTCTCGCCCTCTCTGCCCCCTTTTCCCCACTCTCTCTCCTCCTCCCACTCTCTCCCTCTCTCTCCCTCTCTCTCCCTCGTCTTCTTCGAACGCTGGGGGGGGGGCAGAAAAGGCCTCTGTATCGGCGTGAACGGCACTCTCCTTTTCACCTTCTAACGTGCTCGCTGTTGTTGTGCGCGTCGCGTGTTTTTTCAATTGTGTTTGGTTATTTTTGTTGCTGGTGACTTTGTGTTTCATATAGAAATCGCCTCCAGTGCTGCTGCTGGCGGCAATAAAAGTTGTTTACAAGTCTCCCTCTCCTCTCTTTTGTACGATCAGAGGAATCAAGCAGATGCTCGGTTTAGTCGGCACTTTGCTTTGTTCATCATGTCGTGTTTTAGGTTTTTTTCTTGATTTGTTTTATGTGCCCCCCCCCTTTTTGATTCAATCTGTGCTACTTTCTTCGTAGACACAAACGCCAACACGAAGAAGCACACTCTGCTCCTCCTACTTACCCCTTCCCTCTCTCTCTAGCCCCTCTCTCTCTCTCTCTAGCCCCTCTCTCTCTCTCTCTAGCCCCTCTCTCTCTCTCTCTAGCCCCTCTCTCTCTCTCTCTAGCCCCTCTCTCTCTCTCTCTAGCCCCTCTCTCTCTCTACGTGGCCAACCTACCAGACACAAAATGGAGAGACCATTTCTCTCCCCTCATTGCAGCTGCCCCTCAGTGGAAACAAATGTACAAGTCTCCCGTAGCCAAACGCTGCGGTGACCTCTAGTGGAGATTGGCACACTGCACGTTGCCACCGGCCATGTGGCTCAGCCGAATCTCGCCAGGGGTAACAGACTTGTGCATTTCCTGCGGTGCCAGGGAGGATCTGCCCCACCAGTACTTACGCTACCAGCGGCTCAAACCAATGTTCCGCCTTGTGGGGGACATCTTCAGGGAACTGGGGGTGCCCTTCTACAACAGCAGCTTTGTATATGGGGTGGTGTCTTATCTGGCTAACAAGCGCCATGACCTCGCCAACTTCGCCTGTGCTCAGGCGAAGATGGCGGTGTACAGAACGAGGAAAAAGATGCTGCAAGGTGACACTGACGGCTGCTCTGTGCTTCTAGTGTTCGGAGGCCTGCTCAAGGCGCGTTTGCGGCTGGAGCACGCGTACCACACACATGTCGGTGATGTGCACTTCTTCTTCGAACTCTGGGGAGCCGGACAAGCCCCTCTCTGTACCAGCGTGGACGGCACCCTCGTGTTCACCTTCTGAAGCGCTCGCTCGTCACCGTGGCGTGCGCGATGACCACCACTACCACGTGACTTTTCTTTCGTGTTGTGTGTGGTGCATTTAGCACCACAGCACGTATATTTATAGCGTTTGTTTTATTTGTTTGCTGGTGACTTTGTTTATTTCATATCAGAATCACCTCCAGTGCTGTTGCTGCTGGCGACAATAAAAGTTGTTTCAAAGTAAAGTCTACCCCCACTCTCTCTATCGCTCTCTCCCTACTCTCTCTATGTTCCCCCTGTTTTCTATGTAATTTTATTTATTACATTTTTTTAAACTACGACAAGTGCTGCATCTGCACCCAGCACTCCTCGCAGTTCTACGGCCTCCGACGGTAGCTCATAATCTCCATGCAGAGCTCCCCGTCTTCTGCCACCGAGCACACGGCCTCCTCCAGCGCCCACTGCTCCATGAAGGCCAACGCGGCGTGGGTCAGCCGCGCCGGAACTCCAGCCACACACTGGCACCGACCAGAGTGCAGAAGATGCCCAGGCTGCTGGCCGGACGTTTCCCCTCCACGACCACCTTCCTCGCCCTGTATATGGCGAGCTTGGCATAGCCGACGAGCACGTTGACCAGCCCCTGAAGATGTTGGGATCCATCGCCCTTCGGGTGTCCAAAGATGAGGACTGTCGGGGAGAAATGGAGGCTGAACCTTAGGAGGATGTTTCTAAGGACCCTGAACAGTGAGTCTAGGCTCACGGCCAACACCGGTGACCATTATCTGAACCGGTCGTGGGCCTCCCCTAGGTCGACTCAGCCTCAAATGAGTACCTGGTGCGGTGTGTAAGAATCACTACTAGGGAGACAAAGACGGCCGGGCATGGTGTTGGCCACCCATCCCCTCGTGTGCCGTGCCGGCCTTCATAGGTACTCGCTAACAGCACTTGCCCCTACAGTCCCTACAGTCTGTTACAGGCTATGCGGGGGATCTTTGTCTTTGTGTGTCATCCATTGCTCGCACCACCACCGCTCCATCACTGATCCATCGCTCACTCCACCACTGATCCATCACTCACTCCACCACTGATCCATCACTCACTCCACCATTCATAACATCACTCACTCCACCACTGATCCATCACTCACTCCACCACTGATCCATCACTCACGCCACCATTCATAACATCACTCACTCCACCACTGATCCATCACTCACTCCACCACTGATCCATCACTCACTCCACCACTGATCCATCACTCACTCCACCATTCATAACATCACTCACTCCACCACTGATCCATCACTCACTCCACCACTGATCCATCACTCACTCCACCACTGATCCATCACTCACTCCACCATTCATAACATCACTCGGCCGTGGCTTGTGGTTGCGTTCTCCACCCCACAGCAGGAGGTAACGAATCAGCAGTTTGCACGTGCAGCCCGCAAGCAAATCACACGGGGGCAGCGACGAGAACGAACAAATTCGCTTCAGCAGCCACGGCAGGAAGAGGGATTGAGTGGCTCATTGTTGGGAGTAGATGGCGGCGACAAACAATGGCCTCGTTTCTGTGAGCAGGATATTAGAGCACAATGCCTTCGCGCGAGAGTTTGATTGTGCCAAAAAAACATCGATGCTCTTACCCCTCGGGCCGCTAAGCCCCGGCCTCCACTGCCGCGTCGTGGAGCCAAGATGCTGTTGCGAGGCACGTGGGATCTTCTGACTCCACGTGGGATCTGTTGCCTCCTTTCCGGAGCGACCTCACGGCCGACTGGGCCCAGGTTGAGCCGCCCCAAGAATGGACCCAAAACCTGGGCCCTCGGTGGCTAGGAGATGTTAACTACCTCGTCTGGTGTGCAAAGAGGTCGTGGGTTCGACCCGACCTTGACGCCTGCTGCTGTATATTTGGAGTTTGCGGGGTCTCTTTCCGCTGCCCTCTTTATCTGGCCGTATGTGTCATGCACGTTGAATTTATTTTGCATTGCGCGTAGCCAACCGTGCTAATCAGAGGTGCGTCCCCCTTGTCGAACGCCGACGAGCCTCCCTTCCCTCACCTCCGCCACCTCCGTCAGCAGGCCGCCCCCCTCTCGCCAACCCCCAGGGCCCAGGCCAGGCAACCGCAGGAAGCGGCTTACATCGGCAGCGAATGCGTGCAGCAAATACGCTCGGCAGACGCGTGGCCCATGCCGTGAGGTGGCACTTTGGGCGGTTATCCGTCGCCCGATGCACGCACGCGGCGCGCGACTTGACCCAGATTTTTGCGAGTTTCCAACGACACAAGAGCCACTTTGCTTCCCCTCGATTTGGGGCTTAAAAATCTCGGCTCGGCGATACCAACTCGAGAGCCTGGTGTGGTGTGGTGGGGTTGGCGGGGCGGGGGCGTATTTTGTTGTTGTTGCTGTCGCGTTAGCAGGAGAGACGCTCCCGATATTCGAACCTTATTTCATCCGCGGGTTTCTTTGGGGTTTCGCGAGCACAGCGGATGGGCTCCGGCAATCGCGGCGCGACTCCGTAGCCCTTTGAAGTCATTGTAGTCGTCATCGTCGCCATCATCGGCGGCGGCGGCGGCAGGGGCGGTGTGTCGTGATGAAAGTGTTTTGGCAGTTTGGAGAAAAGAGAGCAATTGGAGAGCAATTGGAGCCAAAGGGGCTGCTGAGCCGCTAATCATCGGCAATATCGTCATCACCGATACCGTCGTCATGGTCGTGGTCGTCGTCGCTGGATTAGCGTCGGCACGTTTACTGGGAAGCGACTTTCAGCTGCTCGGACGTTCAGCTGCCCAGTCAGAATCTTTATTTATCCTGGAGAAATCCGATGAGCTATGAAGCTCTTTCACAGATGCCCAGTCGGGGCACGGGGTCAGAAAGTTTCAACAACAAACAACAATACAACAACAACAAACAACAATACAACAACAAACAACAACACACAACCACAACGATAGGGAGTGCAAAGTATAGGAAAGGTAATCAAATCACTATAAATACTAAGTCATTTTTTATTTTACCAGTCATCTGTTTGGGATCATCGCAGACTCCGCCACCCACGCGTAGTTGTTGTTGTTGTTGTCTCGGCTGAGAAGAGCCTCTCAGTGGTGGTGGAGCGTGCGACGCGTGAGTCGAGCGCCGCCGATGGTCACTGCGCTTTGCTCGTCGTTGTCTTCCCACGGACCCGGAGCCGTGGGTTTGTGTTCGCGTTGTGAGGCTCACTCGGAGGCCTTCGGGGCGCGCGGTTTGCTACAACGGCGTCCGTCTGGCTGAGCGAGATTAACAAACGACGGCAAACGACATAAAAAAACTCAACGCAGATGAAAAAATAAAAACGTAAGAATGCGACCGGTATTGGCCAAAACGTTCCAACGCTGCAAATTTGTCTGCAAATGACTCAAATGGGATGACAGGCAGCTGCAGCATCGCCAGGCTACTGCGACAAAAACTTGGCAGGACCCCCCTGAAAAGGAGTCGTGAGACTCAACGAAGCTTTCGTGGCTAAAGAAGCAAAGTAACAATGGTGAGGGAGAACTGGGCCGAGTCATTGTGACGCGTGCATTGCGTGCGTGTGTACGCGCACGGAGCGGTGGCGCAGCGGTTAGCGCGCCGCGCTACGAACCCGGTGACCCGAGTTCGATTCCCGCTCACGGTTAACACTGGTGATGATTATCTGAACCGGTCCTGGGCCTCCCCTAGGCCGACTCAGCCTACATTGAGTAGCTGGTGGCGGTGTGTAAACATCGCCACTGGGGAGACAAAGGTGGCTAGGCGTGGTGCTGGCCACCCACCCCCTCGTGTGCCGTGCCAGCCTTCATAGGTGCTACTCGCTAGCAGCACTTGCCCCAACAGTTTGTTAAGGCCTCACGGGGGATCTTTGTCTTTGTGTGCGTGCGGGGGCAGGTGGTCGGCATCGCGGACCCACGACTCTTCGCAAGAACGCAGTTTCAGAGGGAGCACGGCTTGGAGAAGAGCAGCGTGTTCACTGGTGAGTACAGGCACACACAAAGACAAAGATCCCCCGTGGAGCCTTGACAGGCTGTTGGGTCAAGTGCTGTTCGCGAGCGCCTATGAAGGCCGGAATGGCACACGAGGGGGTGGGTGGCCAGCACCACGCCCGGCTGCTTTTGTCTCCCCAGTGTTGATGTTTTGCACATCGCACCGGGTACTCGTTTACGGTTGAGTCGACCGAGGGGAGGCCCAGGACCGCTTCAAATAATCGTCACCGGTTGTTGACCCTGAGTGGGAATTGAACTGGGGCCGCTGGGGTTAGTAGCACAGCGGGCTAACGACTCCACTCCCGCTGCCTGCCCTGAGTAATAAACACAGATCCACACACGAGGTCATGAGCAGCCTTCGAATTACACCGAGAATACAAGAAGAGGAGCAAGCACATGGATTGGGGAACATAATCAAGTCAGAGACGCGATTATTGACTGTTGAGGAAAGTAAATTGCTGCACCCTCGTTCCTCCCGGGAGGTGAAACAAACCCACTGAGACGCACGGAACAGCAATCGCCTCCCGTGCCAGGGGTGGCCTGCTGGGCTTGGGCCGGAGAGACACGTCACGGCCAAAGGAGGGATCGCACCATAGGGCACGGCCACCGAGGTGGGGCGATTAAACGGGCCCGTGGATTACAGAAGGATGACTGCATTGCGAGCCTGTGGCCTTCATCCAACTGTGGATAGGTCATGGCTGATGACTATAATGATATTAGGAAGTCACTGGAGCTTTGCACTTTTACATCTAGATTTTTTTAAAACAAATTCTTTAGAACTGCTTTTTGTGTTTAGTTTGTTGTCCTTCCCCCGCACCTCTGATTGGCACGGTTGGCTACGCACGGTGCAAAAGAAGTTCAACGTACAAAACTCAATCTATATATGCGTGTGGGCGCCTCGGAGGCAGCCACGCTGTAGTTATCGCCGCTGGGAGGTTTGGCCCTGGCAGCGATGGCCTCGAGTGGCTACGGGTCTCCGAACCTCAACCAATTTGGTTTTAGCCTGATAAGGGCACTCTTCACACGACAAAAACAACAACCGCCATTGGCCATTAAGTGGCGGTGACATCACCACGGCGCTTGTGCCAGGTCATGTGCATGTTGAAGCCACGTGAAGCGTCGAACGCCCGCTGACACGAGGTTACGGGGCAGACCCAGGTGCCGTGGGTCGATTGACTGAGATGACTGGCCGATGCACCACCTGTGCCCCCTACTGTGCCAACTTGCTCTTCACGTAAAGCGCACTGCCACATTCACTGAAGGCCAAATTGACCGGGCAAGAGGCCCCCCCGGGCACCCACCAGTTCTAGACGATTGCCACCGATGTTACGCGTGGCCACGAAATCTCAGCTGGGTCGCAGTGCCATCACCAGCGCAGCGCTGTGCCCCACACGTGCGGCTCCTACGGTGTGCACTCAAGTACACTCCTACGTACACTCCCACGTACTCCTACATGCTCACGTCTGGCTCCGACATACTCCTACGTACATAATACAGGTGTTTTTTTGGGTTAGATCGCGTAAATATATAAATATATAAGGCACCGTCGCGTGCGTGGTGAGGGGCCGTCCATAAATTACGTCACGCACCTGGGGGGGGGGGTCAGACATTTGTGACGATGTGTGACGAGGGGGGGGTTTGAGAAATGTGACGTCACATCAAAATGCGCAACTTAAAATCAATATAGACAACACGTTCTACTTATTAAATAGACTTTTTAATAAATGTTTTTTCCTGCAACATCAGAGTGCAGCGCCACATTAAATACGCACTACAATGACAATAGTTTAAAGCGATTTGAAGCATGTTTTATTTTTTGTGACGTCATATTTGAAGGGGGGGGGTTTGACTTTTTGTGACGCCGTGTGACGAGGGGGGTCAAAAATCGTCCAAAATCGCGTGACGTCATTTATGGACGTGCCCTGAGACAGACGTCGTCACGTGCTACACTGCCACGCGTTGCAATTCCGGTGACCTTGTCCCTGGCTCCTGACCGAACACAACACGGCGGGTAATTCGCTGCGTGGAGCTCGCCCGGCTCTCCGCTGCCTTGATGTCGCCTGCCAGGCTAAGTCGAGATCGGAATCAGGATCTTTATTTATCCTGGGGGGGGGGGGGGGGGATCCGATGAGCTATGAAGCTCTTTTTCACAGATGCCCCGTAGGGTGCACGGGGACAGAACGTTGGCAACAGCAAACAAACACACGGCGGCAGGGCAAAGTCTCAGAGAAGTCAACAAATCACTAAAAATAAATACAGTACTTACAAATAAATGATCATGTAAGTACATCAATTCCTGCCGATTTGTCGACACCCAATGCAAGCTTGGGCTAGGCAGCAAAACAACAACAACAACAGTCCCACACCAACACAACATCACAGCAGTAGTCCCTCAATTACAATCCCACATTCAAATTCAGCGATCGATACCACACTGGTAAGGATCAAAGTGACAAAGCACGATTTGCTATTGCGGTTGTATCCAGCGCGCGACTTCTGCTCGAGGGGGGAGATGCGTGGCCCCTGGTGTCACGGTCGGCACGCTGGGCCTGCAACCAATTCAGCGGTCGCCGGATCTCTTGGAGCTTAGTGACGTGCGGTGAGGTCAATGGCTGGGGAGGCACTGGCTCGTGTCAGAGCCAGATTCACACACTGAGGGGGGCGTGTCCTCACTGAGGGGGGCGTGTCCTCACTGAGGGGGGCGTGTTAGACACGTCCCCTCAGTGAGGCAGATGTGATAGCTGCCTCCCCTGGTGCTTTTTCATTGCAGTTTCATGACGAGACCAGCGAGCCTAAATATCTTTATACACACACGTGAAATAAGTTACCTGGAGTGTGGAAGGCGAGGACATGAAATGAAGGGGTCTACAAACATTACATTGGTGACATACTGAGATAGTAACAGGCACGCGCTTATTGCCCGCGCTCCATCCAGTTACTCAGGAGTTGGCGATTTTGACTATAAAAATGATTGGAATCGTACAGAAATTACATTTGTAACACAGATCAGTGGAAACATCTTAATATTTTTTTTTGTAACAGCTATTTTCATTGGAGTATGTCAGGTGAGGCTCTGCCTCAGGGGAGTCAGGTGAGGCTCTGAATCCCCGTCCCTGTCCTGGAGTGGCGGTCGATTCGACGGTGCGAGGTTCTTAAACTCGCCCGCCACTCCTCCACCTCGTGGCGGGGCAAAGCTCCCGTCCCTTCCCGAGACGTCTCGCCAGTGTGGAAGAGTAGGCCAAATGCCCTCTGGTGGACTCCCTTGAAACCGACAGAGACGAACTTTGGCGCGATGCGTGGGCTGGCAGAGGCGTTTAATGACAGCCCATGATGCCCTGCCGGCACTACCCTTCAGTGTTGAAGAGTAATGGGTGCACGCGTGTGTGTGTACGTGTGTACGCGTGTGTGTACGCGTGTGTGTGTGTACGTGTGTGTGTATGTGTGCGTGTGTACGCGTGTGTGTGCGCGTGTGTGTGTATATGTGTGTAGTGGGGAGCGGTGGTGTAGCGGTTCGCGCGCTGCGCTGCGAACCTGGCGACCCGAGTTTGATTCCCGCTCACGGTCAACACCCAGTGACAATTATCTGAGTGCCACACCAAGGAGTGGCACTTAAAGTCCGTGGAGTAGGATGTAGTAAAGCTGCACAGCGTGCACCGATATCACGGCTTAATGAGAGTGCGGGGAAACCATTGGGCCTCGCTATAAATCCCCCAAGCAATGCCCCGTTCAATTGGCCTCTGAACTCCACAAATGAAATAATCACCTCTCTGGCCTCTGTCTCTCTCTGTGTGTGCTGTGAAGAAGGGGGCCACATCGCCCCAAACGCCACCTGATATCAACCTGCTAGTTGTGTCGAGGCCGTACACACGGTGCTCCGTAGGCACGGTGCTCCGTAGCCACGGTGCTCCGTACGAAAGGTGATTTGTGATGGGATGAGAGGCACGCGGAGTGCGATGTGAGACCGCTGGAGGAGCCGTGATGCCGCTCTTCAAAGAGCCACACACGCTCGCGGCCCATCAGTATTCCTTGATCATTGTACACCCCAGAAGAGTGCGCGTCAGTGGGGAGGCGGGTCTGGAGATATTTAAAAAAACGAAAACTCAACATACTCTTTGGTTCTTTCGGTAAAGTCACGTAGGTATATTTTCTACCCACGTGACTTTACCGAAAGAACCAAAGAGTATGGATTCCTGCAGTCACGAAAGCTTCAAATCGAGATTGAAAACTCAAAACGTGTTAATGTACCAGGTAAGGCCCCATTGAACTGTGTAGCTCTTTTCTCACAAGCGACCTGGGCCACAAGCGATAGCTCAACGAAGTGGCTTATCACGTGGACGTTTATAGCAGCCACATCCTCGAAACGCGTGATGTTGATTCTAAATGTGGAGGGAAAACCCGGAGGACCCGGAGAAAAATCCAGGATTGGGATCGAACCCACGACCTCCTGTATACCAGGTGAGATGGTTAACATCTCAACCACAGTGTTCATCTGACTCTACACACGTGACCCACCCACGGTGCACAGTGTTCATCTGACTCTACAGATGAATTTGCAGCCATAGCCCGAGGCCTACTCAGGATAGACGAGTACCTGGTGGTGCACTGTAACAACATCAGCGATGGGGAGACAAAGGCGTCCGGGCGTGGTGCTGGCCACCCATCCCCTCGTGTGCCGCCGTGCCGGTCTTCTTCACAGGTGCACTTGCCCCAACAGAATGTTCAAGGCTATGCGGGGGATCTTTGCCTTTGTGTTTAAAGATGCCTCTCACGGCCTGCTGGCCCAGAAGAATGTGAATCCCACCCGTCCGGTTTCACGCACCGGAGTCACCGTGTCCTCACCTACACACACACACCCCATGTCCTCACCTACACACACACACCCCATGTCCTCACCTACACACACACACCACGTGTCCCCACCTACACACACACACACCCCATGTCCTCACCTACACACACACACCACGTGTCCTCACCTACACACACACACCACGTGTCCTCACCTACACACACACACACCACGTGTCCTCACACACACACACACCACGTGTCCTCACCTACACACACACACATACCACGTGTTCTCACCTACACACACACACCACGTGTCCTCACCTACACACACACACAATACGTGTCATCACCTACACACACACACACACCACGTGTCCTCACCTACACACACACAACACGTGTCATCACCTACACACACACACACACCACGTGTCCCCACCTACACACACACACACCACGTGTTCTCACCTACACACACACACACCACGTGTCCCCACCTACACTCACACACACCACGTGTCCTCACCTACACACACACCACGTGTCCTCACCTACACACACACCACGTGTCCCCACCTACACTCACACACACCACGTGTCCTCACCTACACACACACCACGTGTCCTCACCTACACACACACCACGTGTCCCCACCTACACTCACACACACCACGTGTCCTCACCTACACACACACCACGTGTCCTCACCTACACACACACCACGTGTCCTCACCTACACACACACACCACGTGTCCTCACCTACACACACACACACCACGTGTCCTCACCTACACACACACACACCACGTGACCTCACCTACACACACACACCACGTGACCTCACCTACACACACACACCACGTGTCCTCGCCTACACACACACACACCACGTGTCCTCACCTACACACACACACACACACCACGTGTCCCCACCTACACACACCACGTGTCCTCACCTACACACACACACACCATGTGTCCTCACCTATTAACACACCACGTGTCCTCACCTACACACACACACACCACGTGTCCTCACCTACACACACACACACCACGTGTCCTCACCTACACACACACCACGTGTCCTCACCTACACACACACACCACGTGACCTCACCTACACACACACACCACGTGACCTCACCTACACACACACACACACCACGTGTCCCCACCTACACACACACACACCACGTGTCCTCACCTACACATACACACACACACACCACGTGACCTCACCTACACACACACACACACCACGTGACCTCACCTACACACACACACACCACGTGTCCCCACCTACACACACACACACCACGTGTCCTCACCTACACACACACACACCACGTGACCTCACCTACACACACACACACCACGTGTTCCCACCTACACACACACACCACGTGTCCTCACCTACACACACACACCACGTGACCCCACATACACACACCACGTGACCCCACCTACACACACACACCACGTGACCTCACCTACACACACACACCACGTGTCATCACCTACACACACACACACCACGTGTCCTCACCTACACACACACACCACGTGTCCTCACCTACCCACACACACACTACGTGTCCTCACCTACACACACACACACCACGTGTCCTCACCTACACACACACACACCACGTGTCCTCACCTACACACACACACACACCACGTGTCCTCACCTACACACACCACGTGTCCTCACCTACACACACACACACACACCACGTGTCCTCACACACACACACACACCACGTGACCTCACCTACACACACACACCCCTTCTGCTTCATTGTTTGTTCCGAGCCCCTCCACAATTCTTTATCTTCACCAGGGATGACGATGTTTAAAAACAAATCTCTACACAGACATCGAATCCTCCGTCCTAGTCTTCAGCAGAGACTGTTGGGGCAAGGGTTGTGAACCGCGCGCGAGGAGGTGGGGTGGCCAGGACCACGCCAGGCCGCCTTTGTTTCCCCAGGTACTCATTTAAGGCTGAGTCGACCTAGGCGAGGCCCAGGACCTGTTCAGATAATCATCACCGTTATTCGGGATGGTGAGCCGGAACCAGATTCGGGTCGACGGGTTCATAGTGCAGCTCGCTAGCCACGACTGCAACAGCCGCCCTTCGCAGCAACGAAGTGGAGGTGACATCACCACGGTGCCCGTGCCAGGCTAGGTGCACCTTGGGGCCACGTGAAGTGTCAAAGGCTCACTGACAGGAGGTCACTGGACAGGCCGAGGTGCCATGGGTTGACTGAGTGAGACGACTGGTCCATGTGGGTGGCGTGTGAGGATGTGTGGGGGAGTGTGTGAGTGTGTCAGGGCGTGTGATTGTGTGGGGGTTTGTCGCGGTGAGCGCTACGCTGCGCTACGAACCCTGCAACCCGAGTTCACGGCTAACAACGCCGGTGACAATTATCGGAACCGGTCCCGGGCCTCCCCTAGGTAGACTCAGCCTTAAACGAGTACCTGGTGCGGTCGTTACGAGGGAGACAAAGGCGGTCGGGCGTGGGGCTGGCCACTCACCCCCTCGTGCGCTGTGCCAACCTTCATAGGTGCTCGCTAACAAAACTTGCCCCAACTCACACTCACACACCACCACACAAACACACACCACCACATTCACACAAACACACATCACCACACTCACACAAACACACACCACCACACTCACACAAACACACACCACCACACTCACACAAACACACACCACCACACTCACACAAACACACACCACCACATTCACACAAACACACACCACCACACTCACACAAACACACACCACCACACTCACACAAACACACACCACCACACTCACACAAACACACACCACCACACTCACACACACCACCACACTCACACAAACACACACCACCACACTCACACAAACACACACCACCACATTCACACAAACACACACCACCACACTCACACAAACACACACCACCACACTCACACAAACACACACCACCGCATTCACACAAACACACACCACCACATTCACACAAACACACATCACCACACTCACACACACCACCACACTCACACAAACACACACCACCACACTCACAAACACCACCACACTCACACAAACACACACCACCACACTCACACAAACACACACCACCACACTCACACAAACACACACCACCACAACTCACAACACTCACACCACCACACTGTCACATTGTAACACTCACACACACTCACACCGCCACACACACACAAACACACACCGCCACACTCTCTCACTCTCGTCACACTCACAACAATAAAGGCAAATCAAAGAACGCCAAACAACACGACACTTTCCCACATCGCTGTGGTGAAAAGCGAAGCGCCGCTGCCTGGCGCGTGCGTTGCGCGATATTCAAGCGTCACCGCTCATGAAAAACTCGCCAAAAACGCCGACTCGGAGCAGTGCCGGATGAAGCTAGTGCGGGGCCTGTAGCGTATGATGTTATAAAGGGGCCCTAAATGAACAAAACAGATACATTTTAAAACACACATTTTTTGCTTGCATGGTTAAGTCAATTGTATTTGTTAATTTGCTATACAGCCAGATAATACGACAAATCGCTAACCTTAATCACCCAGTCGTTCATAAAAGTTGAAGGCAGTATAGTACTACAGTAGTAGAGCGAGTGCAGAATCACTTAACCGGAATTGATAGCTTGAAAGCATTTAGCGTCGGGCACTTAAAGGTGCGGGGCCCTTATCTACGACATGTGTAGCTACTTAATCTTCTACGATAATCCGGCACTGACTCCGAGTAGCTTTGAGCCGCGGTTATTGAAACCGGCGCAAGCGCACGGTGCGATCTGCGGGGGTGAAGGAGGCACGGGGGGAGAGTTTCGCTTCCTACCACGGCCACGACTCCACGAGGGATGACCGAAGCGCGCTGTCTGCTGTGATGTTGACGGTAAAGACCCCTGAGGCCTCGTGCGCAAAGGGTGCAGCGAACAGTCACGGGCCAAATCCGAAATCTAAACGAAACTTTTTTTTTCACGATTGTTATTTTACCATGTACGGCCCCTCCGAGCGACGTAGTTCTTTTTCTCAGAAGCGACCCGGCCGCCACCAATGATAGCTCCTACGAAGTGGGCTTATCGTCACGTGGGAATGTACAGCGGCCAAATACTCTAAACGCTCGTCGACTCTAAATGTGGAGGGGGGGGAAATCCGACAAGAACCCCTCTCCCCCCAAACGCGCGAGGGGGCAACGCTGTATCCCGTGCGGACCAAACAGGCGGAGTCAACATTTCTGCCTTCCTGCCTTCTCCCGGCGAGCCACGGCACCTACCCTCGCAACGTGAAGTCGCACTAAACGAACCCGTAGGGAGCGAGGGAAGCCTGTCCCGTGCAGTGCACACGGCGGTCAACCCACACGGTCTACTCCGTATTCTTGTGCAGGGGAATTGAGTTTCCGGGTCTATACGGCGTACAGCCGTTTCAATACGGGCGACACATTTAGTTTTGCCTATTTGTTTGTGTTTCTTCCTTGTGATGAAAGTTGATATTTATAAGGGGGGCACGGGGTGACCAATAAGGTCTGAAATGGTCTGTAATAAGGTAGGGCACTGACAAGGGGTTGACGGGTTTGAGTACAGGGTGCTGTGTGCACGTACGTTGAACTTCTTTCGCACCGTACGTAGCCAACCGTGCTAATTGGAGGTGCGGGGGGGGTGTGTAAGGTGCTGCGACTTTATCCTGTAATATGCGTGGGGGTGGGAGCAGGCGCTGGCTGCGGGAGCTGCGGCGATGGTGAGTTGTAGGAATCTATCTTCTCTATAAATAAAGACCTTAATGTGTGTGTATGTACTTGCCGACAAGGTAGAAGGCTGACATTTGGTACACAGGTAGCTTTTAGGAGACAAACAATAGGACAGAACTTAAAATCTGAGATATTTCATTGTAAGGCTCCCAAATCTCGATGTTAAGTGCCCGGTAAACATGTTTGTGCGTGGTGTCATTCAGGTACCGTTCAAAAGATAAGATTGCGGTTTTTTTTCGTTTTCCAGCGCATTCAGCAGCAAAGAAAAGGAAAGTGAAACCCATTAAAGCGGTTTTGAACGAAAAAAATCCGCATTTTATGATGTTCAAATCGGAATATAACAAGAAAACGGTCAAAGATAGCAGAGCTTCCTCTCATAGAGTATTACGTTCATTATTTTTTGTTCTTTCTAATATAAAAAAGAACGGAATTTTTTAATTGAGTAAGCTGTTGGTGTCTGATCGTAGATTAAAAAAAATTTGTAACAAAAAAAATCACAGGTTAATTATTATATTTACTGAAAACTTTTGCCTGGCGAAGACGGCTTCGTGAACCGGTAATTAACCATCAACAACATCAACAACATCAACAACAGCGGCGCGTCTCCTGCAAAAGGGGCCACTTCTTCGGCACGGTAATGGGGGCGGCGGCAGCGGTGGTGGCGGTGGTGGTGGCGGTGGTGGTGGTGGTGGCGGTGGTGGCGGTGGTTCGTTAGCGGAGAGAGAAGCGCTCTGCGAGGTGAAGCCCGCTGGAGAACGCTTTACCGGATTAATACACAAACCATTGTCCCCCCCACCCACCACTCCCTGAGAGGCACTTTGAGTGATTGGAGATGGCACGTGGGGATCGGCACGGTTCAGCATCAATCTCAGTGTCCCCCTCCCCACCGTCCCCCCGTTTGCTCTAAATCCATGAGAATTAATTTACCCACAATCCCTGCGTTGGTGCCGTCATAAGGTCGTCGTCATCCCCAGGAGGCCGCCCCCTCTCGTCTCGCTCCGCTTCCAAGTCGGAGAGATTTGCCTCCGCTGATGATAACAAATGAAAACCAACGCCTCCTCTATCTCGCTGTTATTCGCTGCCTCGTGGATGCGTTGGACACGAGTGCTCACGTCGCGCTCGCGTCACTCGCTTGTGAACACGTTCACCGCGTTCGACACGAGCGCTCACGTTGCTCGCCTCCTCGCGAACGCGTTCACCGTGGGCGAGCGGCCGAGCCAGATGTCTCCGCGTCTCCGGCGGGATTCGTTTCGCGGGAGAGGTCACCCTCTCGTTTTCCCACAAGAGCGAGAGGAGATGAACAAAAACAATGGACGGCTGCCATAAAACGCGGCCGCCAGAGTTCAATTCCCAGCCACGGCTCACGTCGTCGGGAGCGAATGATGCCTGAAGCGGTCCTCGCGCTCTCTTCTTTGTCGAAACGCACTGACCAGCGGGGTGAAGTATGGTCGAACAACGCCCACGACCGACACGGCCATTAATGGATTTACGTCGGAGCTGTCAACACATTTTCGAATCCCGTCGGTTTCACGACACGCGACATTGAGCGCGTGTTCGAGCCAGGACTCTTGCGTCCCCGTTCTAGAGACACGTGGTGACGCAGCGGTGATGCCGTGCGTAACGAGTCTTTGAAGTACAGTATGTACGCATGTTGTACTTATTTCGCACCGTACGTAGCCAACCGTGCCAATCGGAGGTGCGGGGGAAGGACAACAAACTAAACATAGAGCAGTTTTAAAGAAATGAGTTTTCAATCTAGATGGTTTCAAAGTGCATAGCTTCCAGTGGCTTCCTAACATCGGAAGGAAGAGCGTTCCAGACGGCTGCAGTAGAGCACCTGAGAGCGCGCGATGCAGTGACCGTCTGTTTTTTTCGATGGTTAGCCAAAAGCCGCCATGAGGATGACCGGAGTTCGAACTCAGATATTGTGCCACAGATAATTATTAACCTATTCCCATTCCGAGACGTCTGTAAGTTGCAGGGTGGTGGGTGCCCCGTTCACCGCCGAATCTCGGAACGGCGCAAGCGGCTCGGCGTTCATTTGATTTCGAGAGACGTAGCAGCGCCGCTGTTTTTAAAGACACCGTGACTCACCGCAGAGAACCGTGGCGACACGACCGCCGCACTCTACGATAGCTGGCGCCAAACTGTGCCGCACGCGCTCCCGCGTGGCCTTGCGGGAACCTCGATACAGATAAAGTTATTTTATTTTTTGTTCTGATGACGTACATGTGCACGCACGTGTACGTCATAAGAATGGGAAAGGGTTAAATGTCCCATAATATTTCATAGTCCTGGAAACATCACCTTTTCTGCATCATCATCATTGCAGCAGAAGCAACCGCGATAACGACAACAATCATCGTCTCGTTTTGATTGGTCATTGGCAGCGTATAACCATAAGCAGCAGCAGCGGGAGGTCGCAGTGGGTGGGACTCGTGTCCAGGATGGCGGAGGTCAGGGTACCGGGGTCACCCCCAGAGGTCGCTGACCAGGCAGCAGCAGGAGGAGCCCCTAACGGCGGGACGGTGCGGTTACGGTACGAGCTCGACCTCGGAGGTTCGGGGGTCGACTTCGCACCAGCCGTGGGATCTAGCAGAGGGAAGGAATCGGAATCTGTATTTCACACGGGAGGAACCCGGTGAGCTATGAAGCTCTTTGCCGTGACGACCGCCTGACGTTGACGCGCCGCGGTCGGTGTGGGCGCTGCAGACTGGAGGGAGGCGGCGGAGCTGGAGAGATTTGCCGACGCCGTTTTCATCTGCACGCCGGATCGCCTGCACAAGGTGAGGGGGGGGGGGCGGGGGGGGGGCGGGGGGGGGGGCGGGGGGGGGGCGCTGCCCTCTGTCGACAGCTCCGGCAGGGTTCGCTTCCTTCCCCTTGGCTGTCCCTGCTCGCGCAGCGCCAGCTTCGCCCGTGCACCACCTGCTCCTCCTCCTCCTCCAAGACGCTGCCGCTGTTGCCGCTGAAGCTCCGTGCCGTCGTCACAGCTCGCCTCGACTGTGCGGCAACACTCCGTTGTCGATCGAACGTCGTGATCGGCCATGGTCTCTCCGCTGCTGCATGAAGACCTCCACCTCCCTCCCCCACCCTCCCCCAACTCCCCCCTCTCCCCCCACCCCCTTCCACCCTCCCCCAACTCCCCCCTCTCCCCCCACCCCCTTCCACCCTCCCCCAACTCCCCCCTCTCCCCCCACCCCCTTCCACCCTCCCCCCCCCAAGCCGTTGCCATCGTTCACCGTCCTTCGGGTGCAACGATCCGTCCAGCTCCTGTGTTCGCTGATTTTATCGCTCCATCTCTTTGGTGGACGTACCACCTTACGGCGCATTCCTTACTGTGGCTGCCACTCTAAAAACCAAACTATAAACTACGTTTACTTTTACCGGGCAAGGCCCCACTGTGCTATACAGCTCTTTTTCAGAAACGACCTGGCCACAAACGAGAGCTCAACGAAGTGGCTTATCACGTGGAACTGTAAAGCAGCCAAATACTCTAAGCACGTGGTGTTGACTCTAAATGTGTAGTCACGTGGACTTTTCTCGAGAAGACCTCGAGAAAAGTCCACGTGACTACGGGGAGAAAGCGAGGCATGCAAACTCCACATATACAGGTGTCAGTGACAGTCAGGGTCGGGATTAAACCCACGACCTCCTGTATATGAGGTGAGGTAGTTAACATCTCTCCATGCTGGCACACTCTCCCATCAGTCTCCACCACTGACCGTGGTCCAGTCCCGTGGCATGTCCTGCCCAAGGCCACTGTTAACCGTCAATGTGATGTCCCCAGCTGCCGTGTGTGCTCTGATCTAAGGTGGTGAGATGCTAACTACCTCGCCTGCTATACAGGCGGTTGTGAGTTAGATCCCGACCCTGACGCCTGCTGCTGTATATTTGGAGTTTGTGTGTCTCTCTCTCTCCCCGTGGTCACGTGGATTTTGCTCTGGGTCCTTCGGGTTTTTCCCTCCACATTTATAATCAACATCACGCGTTTAGTGCGTTTGGCTGCCATACATTTCCATACTTCGTTGGGCTATCATTTGTGATAGCCAGGTCGCTTCTAGAAAACTATCTCTGTAGCTCAGTGGGCCTCACCTGGTCAAATTAAAATAGTTCAGTCGAGTTTGAATCCACGTGCTTTTCTGTCGCTCGCGGTGCCATTCTGAGCGTGCACCTCTCCACGCTTCCTTGAGTGCTTCTCGACTGCGGTTGCGTTTTCCTGATGTCGGAGCACATGACGTACAGTCTTTACCCTGCCCAAGTCCACCGCCGTGGAATTTTCGGCTGCTCCAAAGCACCCGGCAACCAAACGTTGCGCCCGCAAAGTCAACCAAACTCACCACCAACACCCAGTTCCCTTCAATCATCGATCAACAACGAGACCATCAACCGCCCCGTGGTCACTTTCCACCGTGGGCTCGCCGCTGCCGCGCGTCTCCCCCGCCCACCACCTCCCCCCCCGTCTTGTTCTGCTCCCCTTCCTCTGTCCTCAGCTCCAGCAAAAACTCGGCTTCTGAAGTTGGGGAATTCTCAGCCAGCGATCACTCAGTGGGCGCTCGCTTCCTCTCCCGTTTAACACGGAGTAGTAGTATTTGGCTTTCACGCCCGATATTATCCATAATAGAGGGTTTTTTTTGGGTTCGATCGCGTCAATATAAATGTGTCATTAAACCCGCCGCCACCACCCGACGCAGCCAATCAGTAAGCTTTGTCACGTCAACAAAACGTGCCAATTATGCCAGTTAGTTACTAGTTCAGCACCCCGGTCTGCTGGCGTGTAAACGTTGTGGGTTTACTCTCCAGCACGGCGGTGCGTGCTCTACCCACAACTAATTGACACGTTTTGTTCGAGTGACAAACCTTGCTAAGTGGTCGTGTCGCGTCGTGGCGGACTTAACGGCACTTTTATATTCCCTCTCCCGTGCAGCCGCGAGCTTCTGCAGGGCCCTTCCCGTTGTGGTCCGTCACCGCCGACTCCCTCTCGGCGCGAGTCCTTCCTCTCCCCCTGTCCGTCACCGCCGCTCTTCACCAGCCTCCTTTTCACCAGCACCAACAACACCAGCAGCCGCCATTCGCCACTGAGTGACGGCGACGTCACCACGGCGCTCGTGCCAGGCTGAGTGCACTTTAAGGCCATTTGAAGGGTCGAATGCCTGCTGGCAGGAGGTCACGGGACAGACCCGGGTGCCATGGGTTGAGTGACTGAGATGACTGGCTGATGCACCACCACCAGCACCACCGCCACCACTACCACTCACTCCCGCTCCACCACCACGACCACCAGCACCACCACTACCACTACCACTCACTCCCGCTCCACCACCACGACCACCAGCACCACCACTACCACTACCACTCACTCCCGCTCCACCACCACGACCACCAGCACCACCGCCACCACTACCACTCACTACCGCTCCACCACAACCACTACCACTCACTCCCGCTCCACCACCACGACCACCAGCACCACCACTACCACTACCACTCACTCCCGCTCCACCACCACGACCACCAGCACCACCGCCACCACTGCCACTCACTCCCGCTCCACCACAACCACTACCACTCACTCCCGCTCCACCACCACGACCGCCACCACCACCACTACCACTCACTCCTGCTCCACCACGACCACTACCACTCACTCCCGCTCCACCACCACGACCACCACCGCCACCACCACCACTACCACTCACTCCCGCTCCACCACGACCACCACCACTACCACTCACTCCCGCTCCACCACGACCACCACCACTACCACTCACTCCCGCTCCACCACCACGACCACCACCACTACCACTCACTCCCGCTCCACCACCACGACCACCAGCCATTACCACTCTGCTATCGTGCCCCTCCCCCCCCCGCTCTCGTGCAGCGGTCTCGTCGAGATGCTTTCTAACTCCCATGTCGGGTCGTATCGAATTGCGTCGTGAAGCGGCCTCGGGCCGAGCGTCGCAATCTCGACTCGGCGACGGAGGCGTTCCGAACCGGAATCTCGGGTCGGGGAGACGATGAACCTCTCACCGCACCGCCGCGGTCGATGAAGCGAGTGCCACTTCGTGGGCCAGTGAACGGACGGCGGTTATTCAGATGTGGAATGTTTTTCGAAGCTTCTGTCTCCTCCACGCCATCAGGACCCGGCCGTCGCCTTCGCAGCCAGGGGCTACCACGTGCTGCTGGAGAAGCCCATGGCGGTGAGAGGACGCCGGGAGGCCAGGGGCACAGAGACCCCCTGGCGAGGGTCGCACACGACAAGCAAAATACATTCGACGGGCGACTACGCACACATGCACGCACGCAACCACGCACACACACGCACGCAACCACGCGCTGTTCCGCTGCTTCTGTCACGCGGCTAAAGGCTCTTGCAGTGACAGACAGGAATGCCCCAACAGTCTGTTAAGGCTACACAGAGGTTGGTTGACACCCTGTGCTAGGCGCTGCTGGGATTTGATCGCCAAAGAGCAAACTTTGGGGGGTCGGGATGTCGAGTTCGAAACAGCTGCTGGATCTGGCGGGAGGAAGGACACGACCACGCGGTTCTGTGTGTATGTACGTTGAACTTCTTTCGCACCGTACGTAGCCAACCGCGCGAATTGGAGGTGCGGGGAAAGGACAACAAACTAAACACAAAAAGCAGTTCTAAATAAATGAGTTTCATATCGAGATGATTTAAAAGTGCACAGCTCCAGTGGGTTCCTAATAGGGAGAGCGTTCCAGACGGCCGCAGAAGTGCATCTAAAAGAGCACGATGCGGTGACCGACTTTGTTCGATGACTCAGCAAAAGCCGCTGCTGTGAGGATCAGGCATCATCATCAAAGACAAAGATCCCCCTTATAGCCTTAACAGACTGTTGAGGCAAGTGCTGGTTAGCGAGCACCTATGAAAGCCGGCACGGCACACGAGGGGGTGGGTGGCCAGCACCACGCCCGGCCGCATTTGTCTCCCCAGCGGTGATGTTTACACATCGCACCAGCTACTAATTTGAGGCTGAGTCGACCTCGGGGAGGCCCAGGACCGGTTCAGATAATCGCCACCGGTGTTGGCCGTGAGCGGAAATTGAACTCGGGTCGCCGGTTTCGTAGCGCAGCGCTTACCGCTACACCACCGCTCCCCACATCACCAGCAGCAGCAGCAGCATTGTCCGCGTGGAGCGAGCGCCGTGCGTGTGTCCCCGTGCGGCAGGTGAGCGAGGGTGACTGCGAGGCGATCGTGGCGGCGTGCCGGCGCGCGGACGTCATGCTCTCCGTGTGCCACGTGCTGCGCTACTACCCTCCCGTGCAGAAAGTCAAGGTGAGCCGCCGCCGCCGCCAGCAGCAGTGGCCACCGCCGGCGTGCGTCTGCGTGCGTGCGAGTGTCTGTCTGTGTGCGCGTGTGGCGTGTGTAGCGGTGTCGTCACGGCTCGCGCGATGCGCTACAAATCCCCGCGACCCGAGTTGACATCCTGTTCACGGCCAAAACCCAGCGACAATTTTTCACAATCGGTTCCTTAGCCTCCCCTAGGTCGACTCAGCCTTAAATCAGTACCTGGTGCGGGTGTGTCAACATCGCCACTGGGGAGACAAAGGTGGCCGGACGTGGTGCTGGACTCCCACCCTCTCATGTACCATGCCGGCTTCCATAGGTGCTCACTAACATCACTTGCCCCAACAGCCTGTTGAGGCTGTGCATGTGTTTGTGTCTTTATCTTGCATCTCAGTCAGTCACCTCATCACACCTGGGGCTGTCCTGTGACCTCCTGTCAGCGGGCCTTCCGCACTTCACGCTGCCTCAACGTGCACCTAGCCTGGCACAAGCGCTGTGGTGATGCCACACCGCCACTTATTGGCGAATGGTGGCTGTTGTTGCTGTGTGTACATGCGCGTGGGTGTGTGGGGCGGGGTGGTGCCGTTCAGATAATTTATAATCAATAGTTACAAATTAGCCGACAGCTTGGGGAGGCATTCATCGAGCAGTGGATTGATCCTGGCTGATGCTGATGAATGATGATGCATTGGCCACTGCTTTCACTGACAAACAAGAATTTAGCAAATTGCCAGCAGTCAAAAACTGCCACTCAGAGCGGAACAATCTACTCACGAATCGCACGAATCGCACGTCTTTGGAAGTGAGCAGTGGCTTTTGTTTCTTTCTCTCCACGGAGAGACTGGCCCACGCTGCACAAAATGTGGAATTTCCACCACGGCTCCACAGCCACCGCAAACAGAGACGCGTGGCAACCCCGCGCTCAGATTCCGCGGCACTGCGTTGACATTGACCTTACTTTGACAGGGCACTGCGCAAAGCGTGACCAGATTTGCGAATCCCACGATCCTTTTGGCAGCCTTGCACAGTGCCTCGTTTCGTGCACAGCATCGAATGAACCCACATGGTACGTTTGTCGCCATCCGGCGCTCAGGGTCCGTCGCAGGTAGTAATCGGTTGGTAAACGTCGCGTCCTGAACGTCAGCCCCTTGGCTGCGTCGCGTCCCCTTCACGGTGACCGCTCACTGGCACGAGCAGCAAGAGGAGGAGGAGGCCTGCCCGTAGGACTCGGTGCTCCTCAGCGAACTGCGCTCGCGGGGAGAGTACGCACGTGTGGTGATGCACGTGTGGTGATGCACGTGTGGTGACGCACGTGTGGTAACGCACGTGTGGTAACGCACGTGTGGTGACGCACGTGTGGTAATGCACGTGTGGTAACGCACGTGTGGTAACGCACGTGTGGTAACGCACGTGTGGTAACGCACGTGTGGTGACGCACGTGTGGTAACGCACGTGTGGTGACGCACGTGTGGTAAGGCACGTGTGGTGACGCACGTGTGGTAACGCACGTGTGGTAACGCACGTGTGGTGACGCACGTGTGGTGACGCACGTGTGGTAAGGCACGTGTGGTGACGCACGTGTGGTAACGCACGTGTGGTAACGCACGTGTGGTGACGCACGTGTGGTAACGCACGTGTGGTGACGCACGTGTGGTAAGGCACGTGTGGTGACGCACGTGTGGTGACGCACGTGTGGTGACGCACGTGTGGTGACGCACGTGTGGTAAGGCACGTGTGGTAACGCACGTGTGGTGACGCACGTGTGGTAACGCACGTGTGGTGACGCACGTGTGGTAAGGCACGTGTGGTGACGCACGTGTGGTAACGCACGTGTGGTGACGCACGTGTGGTAACGCACGTGTGGTGACGCACGTGTGGTAAGGCACGTGTGGTGACGCACGTGTGGTAACGCACGTGTGGTAAGGTACGTGTGGTGACGCACGTGTGGGGATGCACGTGTGGGGATGCACGTGTGGTGACGCACGTGTGGTGACGCACGTGTGGTGACGCACGTGTGGTGACGCACGTGTGGTGACGCACGTGCCGTGCTCATCGGAGGTGCGGGGGAAGGACAAGAAATTCAACACAAAAGATCAGTTCTCAAGGAACGGGTTTTCAATCTGCATTTTAAATTGCACAGCTCCAGTGGCTTCCTAATATCGGAAGAGCGTTCCAGACGGCCGTAGAAGCGCGTCTGAAAGCGGTGTGTGATGCGGTGACCACCGTCTTCAACAGACAGCCAAAATCCGCTTCTGCTGCTGCAATGATGACCGGAGTTTGCGTGATGGTTATTGCCCCTTGACCAGATCAGCAAGGTATTGTGGTTCATCAAATTTTTACGTGGGTTTTTTTCTCTTTCATTCGGGCGTTAACGGAGTTACCCAGAAACAATCCACGCAGGCGAGCGGACAGTACTCATAAGTTTTTTCGGTAAAGTCACGTAGGTAAAACATCAAAATTAATGAAAATAAAATAAAACAAAAATCACGACGTTTCGGAGGCAACACAAGTCTCCGTCATCAGGTGGGACCGTCACAGCCGAATTAGCTGCATCAAGTGATGCCCACCTGATGACGGAGACTTGTGTTGCCTCCGAAACGTCGTGATTTTTGTTTTATTTTATTTTCATTAATTTTGATGTTTTACCTACGTGACTTTACCGAAAAAACCTAAGAATATGATTCCTTGCAGTCACGAAAGCTTCAAATCTAGAAGTACTCATAAGTCCGCACGCAATGGCGGAGCCAGGATTTTCAGGTAGGGGGGGGCAACCCCTCCAGCAATGTTAGTAAGGAAGGACTTGTCCCTTGCTTTTTATTCGACGCGTGTGCGGCGATGGCGCAGCCATCGATCGAGGGTCGAATTCGAACCGCGTCGTGTGATCGGCATCGCGCTCGCTGAAGGTGATGATGCCTTCAGGGAAGTCGTGTACTGTATACACAACTGCGCACAATTATGTGAGTCACCTATAACTGCTTTGCCGTTACTTATTGTCAATTATGGACTCAGACTATTGTCCGATCATCTCATAGAGTCCCTGGCACGTAATAATATGCTATACTAATAAACCCCAATGATCCGACTGGCTTTGCCAGTGTCCACACGCACGGGTTCACAAACCCACTCGCTGCGCTGCCATTTCTCCTGGCCACCTCACAGCGCGGCTTGTTGTGGGGGAGTTTTTTGACAAATCTGCACGAACCACGGGATCCTTTGCCTCGCAATGCCTGGGGTCACGTCTGGCGTGCCGTCACGACCTGCTGCGTGCGCACTGTGCTGCGACGGACGGGCCCCACGCCAAACTACGGCCATTTCAACATCCCCTGCCGGACGAGGGCCTTCCTACGCCGCTGCGGCCGTGACGGTGTCCTGTTCATGGCCATACATCGCCGACATCGGCACGTGCGACATTGTGGGGAGCATAGAAGTACGGGACAACATTCCTACACCTCTGCTGCCCACCGCATAGAGCCACAGCCTCCAGCAGCAAGCAACGTGTCTGTGCATGGCGGTCACCCGTCCAAGGCGCCGTCCAGGCTCGACACCTGCTGAGCTTCTGAGACCGCGTGGCGTCCGAGTGAATTGGTGATCGAGGTTCGACGTGGCCTGAGAGTCGTGGATTAGAGCTGAACACGCCTTTGACGGCTGCCTCACTGCTGGATGAGGAGAAGCGGCCACGGTGCCGGCTGCAAAACACGATCGATCGTACGAGAGGCAATAATCCAATTGATGGGGGGCAGGGAGGGGGTCTTCATTTATCGACAGGAGAGGCTCTCAGCTCATTAACTAAGTGACCTTACAAAGCAACTGACATTTTGCATTATTGACTTTGGAATTCCATGGTACGATCATCATCATTGTCATCGTTGGAAACCCGTAGGCGACGGAGGCCCAGTGGGCCAACTGCGTTCCACCGCGTCGTCGGAGGCTTCCCGAAAGGCTAGACCGGCGTCGCGACAGATCTAGACGAAGCCACGAGTCTCCTCGGGAAGGCCCGACCACACGGCGCCACGATGGAGATCGGCGCGCTCCGCCCACGTGGGCAGAAGCAGGAGAGTCGCCCCGCGTCCTCGCAACGCGGCCAGACCAACGGATACGACTTAACCGGACGACGGAACACCGGTCCCTCGACGAGACTTCGATGTCGCCAACAAAGTCGAACCGTCCGATGCCAAGGAGCTGGCGCCGACACCGCGTGAGGAAGGCCCGCAACCGGTTTGAGTCTTGACTGCGGGGGAGTCCACGGCTCGGCACCACAACGGCACAACTGGCATCACACAAGTCTCGTCGACTCTTATCTTGGTCGGTGTGCTGAGACGACGTTGAGGCTGCATGCTGCGTGAAGAGCGGATAACGGATGTGGCCAGGTCAATCCTGCGGAGGATGCCAGGCTTGCAGAAGCTTGCCACCGAGGTGTAGAAAGTCCAGGACACCCTCGGCGGTGTCGGCACCAACGGTAGCGGTGGTTTTGGGCTCAGGGGGACCAATTCCCAAGCCCTGCACCTTTGTCTTCTGCCACGGTAGCGAGATGTTATCTCCCTCGCCTGGTATACAGGAGGTCGTGGGTTCAATCCCGACCCTGACGCCTGCTGTATATTTTAGGTTTGCGTGTTCTCCCCGTGGTCGCGTGGATTTTGCACCAGGTTCTCTGTTTTTTTCCCTTCACATTGAGAATCAACGTGCTTTTTCAGTATGTGGCTGCTATAAATGTCCACGTGATAAGCCACGATCACTTGTGGTGGCCAGGTCGCTTCTGGAACAGAGTTACATAGCTCAGTGGGGCCTTACCTAGTGAAGCAAAAATAGTGTTTTAGTTTATAGTTGAGTTCCAACGGTGCACGCGACATCGTGAAACTGGTGGAGTGCACCCTGGGGTCGTCCTTTGCGTGGGTACACGAGCGGGGCTCTGCACACTGGACATCTGCGAAAAAGAGCTTGATAGCTCATCGGATTCCTCCAGCATACCGACTCTAATCACCCAGGAAAAGTCTGTCCTTAACGCTCGTGACGTCACTCCACATCGACCAGCCCCCCTCATTAATATTCATGAGCATGTAACATCACTCCACATGGAGCATCCTCCCCCCTCATTAATAATCATGAGCAGGTGACGTCCTCCAAATGGACACCCCCTCCCCATTCATAATAATTAGCGGGTGACGTCACTCCACATGGGGGGCGAGGCGCCTCCTCGCCCCTCCTCAACGTCAACTCACAACCCTCACTACAAAGGCAGAACCCTCACGTCACGTGATCTCCGTAACGCTATTGAGACATCAAAGTAAAAAGGACGTCATGATGAACAAGGAATTATAACCTTAAAATGAAATAAGTCTGTGTCACTGCGCCCTTACAAATTGCACACGAATCGATGCGATGAATATCACGTCGTGCTCTGCTTTTCGCTTGCAAGCTTCAGATTTACTGCAACACACCCGTCCTTGGACGGGTCAAAGGCTAGTAAATAAATATTCTGAGAATAAAAAAGTGTGCATCGTCAGCGTGGTTCGGGTCATCGAATGACTCGACTGGTCTCCCGTTATTCCGATATCCATTCAATTCCCGCTACAAAGTGAGGCTGGAGCGTGCCTTTTAGTAGGTTACTTTTTGCCTTTTCAACGTGGTGCCCAATCGCTGGAATGTTGCAAGCGCCTCATTACAGCCGCTAAATCAAAGAAGCAAAGACACGCGCACATTGCTGTTTTAATTGCTTGAGAAGGCCAGGCGAACGGCGTGGACTTACGCAGGATTCATACTGAGCTCGCAAAGTCGAGTCACCACTGGCAGCGCTGACCCAGCGGTGGAAGTTCTATATTGCCATGGCGGGGGCCAGTCTCTTCACAGGGACAACCACTTCTTGGCACGCCACAAGTACGGTGGTGTCGCGTGACATGCGAGGCGTGAAGGGGCCTATCCTACGGTCACAATCGGTCCTTTGGCCGTCCAGAAACCACCTCCTGCGTGCAGGATGACGCCTCGTAAGCGTCACCGGCCGAGCCCACCCCCTGGCCTGGCTTTGAACTTTTGACCCCCCCCCCCCGCGCTTGTCACCGCAGCTCGACTGGATCTCCGTTAACGATCCCCAGGTTCAGTGCCCAGCCATCGGCGTGTTCACAATTCATCTGTCGACAGTCACCCCCCCCCTTGCCTCCACTCCCTTCACCTGCCAGCACCGACGGGAGTGGTGAAGTATGGTCAAATGACCGCCTACGACCCGCGGGGCTGCTTGGGGCAGCCCTCATCCAGCAGTGGATTGACAAGGGGGCTGCGGGAGTGAATCTACGCAGTAATAGAGGAGTACAGGGTCACGACTCCTGGCCTTTGGCTGTCTGGTTACAGGGACGTGTCACTGCCGACACTGTACGTGTTAATTGGAAGTGCGGGACACTGACTGAGTGCACGCGCGTCGTCCGTGTGTCACCGTGTGTCGGTGTGTCTGTGTGTCACCGTGTGTCCGTGTCACCATGTGTTGGTGTGTCACCGTGTGTCACTGTGTATCCCTGTGTCACCATGTGTCGGTGTGTCCGTGTGTCACCGTGTGTCCGTGTCACTGTGTGTCACTGTGTGTCTCTGTGTTGGTGTGTCCATGTCACCATGTGTCCTCTGTGTGTCACCGTGTGTCACCGCGTGTCACCGTGTGCAGGAGTTGTTGGATAAAGGAGTCATAGGCGACGTGGTGCACATTCAGCACCTGGAGCCCGTGAGTGCGGCGCCAGCCACAGAGACGTCGCTCCGCTACACGTGCCGCTACACGTGCTGCTACACGTGCCGCCTGCTGTATATTTGGAGTTTGCTTGTCTCTCTCCCCGTGGTAGCGTGGATTTTTTTCTGCCGGGTTCTCCGGATTTTCCCTCCACGTTTAGAAACATCCGTTGAGATTGTCTCGATTGCTTTGAGTATCTGGCTGCTGCTATGAATGTCCACGTGATGATAAGCCACTTCGTTGAGCTATCACTTGTCGCCAGGAGCCTTAGGGGCCGTCCATAAATGACGTCACGCACCTGGGGGGGGGGGGTCAGACATTTGTGACGATGTGTGACGAGGGGGGGGGGTTTGAGAAATGTGACATCACATCAAAATGCGCAACTTTAAATAAATATAGACAACACGTTCTACTTAATTAAATAGACTTTTTAATAAATGTTTCTCCTACAACATCAGAGTGCAGCGCCACATTAAATACGCACTACAGAGACAATAGTTTAAAGCGATTTGAAGCATGTTTTATTTTTAAAATGGAAATATGGTTTGGGGGGGGGGGGCAGAGCTTTGTGACGTCATATTTGAGGGGGGGGGGGTCTGACTTTTTGTGACGCCGTGTGACGAGGGGGGGGGGTCAAAAATCGTCAAAAATCGCGTGACGTCATTTATGGACGGCCCCTCACCTGGTAAAAAAATTTTTTTTATTGAAATCAGATATTTTCAAGTGATTGGTTTATCTTTCCCATACTTTGCGCCCGCCTGTGCCCGCCTGTGCCCGCGCGCAGGTCGGCCACTTCCACTTTGCTCACTCGTTTGTGCGCGGCAACTGGAGGAGGGAGGACGAGAGCTCCTTCTCGCTCCTGGCCAAGTCCTGCCACGACCTGGACCTCGTCCTCTACTGGCTCGGGGGGAAGAGGTTCGCGAGCCCTCGCCTGGCCTCACCCCCATGATTCCGCTGATCGCTCCCCCACCACCCCCACCCTCACAAATCGTTGCACAGTTGACCGCTGACCTCCAAGGTAACTTTCTCTTACAGTCGTCGTCGTCGTCGTAATCACCGCACCTGCGATCAGCACGGTCGGCTACGTTCAGCGTAACGGTACATACGTAGAGGAGTAGTATGGGGACGTGACGTCATACGCGCTGTGAGGTGCGATGACGTCATGTAACCTGGGGGTACTTAAGGGGGGCCCTGTGACGAAAGCGAAGAGACAGCCAGCAGGCTAGCAGTAGAGAGAGCCACGGGTCCACGGGAAGGACCGCGTGTAGGACACCTACCCCTGGTGTTTACTTACCACTTTCCTTGTTAATACACCGGCGCAAGCCCTTACCTGAAGACCTGCCTCATTTACAACACAACACATATGTCCATGATCGATGAATCCTCTAGCCAATCCAACCAGAGGATTCAGAGGGGAGCAGGCGGGGGTTGTGGTTACCATTGCAGTGGTCGAGACAAGGTTCTAGAAGGTTCTAGAAGGTTCTGGGAGGACGAGGGTTTGGAAGAGGCCAGAACAGGGTGGGGGGGTTGCCTTGGGGATGTCCCCCAGGGGTAGCCTGCTGACGGTGCGCGGTGTTCACGGGGGGGGGGGGGGGGGCTGTGCGGCGGTGGGGTTCGGCTTGGTGTGCTCAGGGACTGTCCTTGCTGTCGTTTTGGCTGCCTTGGCCAAGCTTGGCAATTTGAACTCATTTCTTTGATCTATTTTGCGTTAAAATAAAAATTTGCAATTTGATTACCTTTCCTACACTTCACACTCTGGTCGTGTTTTTCCGCATTTCGTTTTGCCGTTGTAACTTTCTGACCCCCCCCCCCCCCCCCCGTGCCGCTGCTACTGGACATCTGAGAAGGGAGCTTCACAGCTCTTCGGATTTCTCCAAGATTAATAAAGAATTCTGATTCTGGTGCGACGTCTCGTACAGCTGCGACCTTGAGTGGCGCAGCTTACACCGCTAGAAACTTGATCCACCTGGACAGAGAGCAGCCGTGTGGGCCGTGCGGCAACTCAGACCCTGACCAACCCCCCCCTCTTACAGGCGCCGGTCTATACAATAACACGAGGTGAAGCGCTCTCCAGCGAGGGTGATGCGCCACGAAGTACGACGCGGCATCGAAACGTCGCCTGTCGTATATCCGCTCGTCGTTCATTTGTCTTCTCGAGGCCGCACGGAGTTCTATGCACAGACGGAGGCGCCGGGACGACGTCATCCAGCAGTGGATCAGTGGCCAGGGCCCATCGCTGGCGGTGCCGTGCCGTGGCGGCTGCGGCCCGGCTGACGCTCTCTCCGCCCTCCCCGCTTGTGCCGTGTCCCCAGGTGCCTCAAGGTGTCGTCGTTCGGCGCCCTCTGCCACTTCACCAAGGAGCACCAGGTACCGGCCTCGCCGGGTGTCAGTCTATGGGTCTCTGTGTGAGTCTATGGGTCTCTGTGTGAGTCTATGGGTCTCTGTGTGAGTCTATGGGTCTCTGTGCGAGTCTATGGGTCTCTGTGCAGAGTCTATGGGTCTCTGTGTGAGTTTATGGGTCTCTGTGTGAGTCTATGGGTATCTGTGTGAGTCTATGAGTCTCTGTGAGAGTCTACGAGTCTCTATGTGAGTCTACGGGTCTCTGTGTGAGTCTACGGGTCTCTGTGTGAGTCTATGAGTCTCTGTGTGAGTCTATGGGTCTCTGTGTGAGTCTATGGGTCTCTGTGTGAGTTTACGGATCTCTGTGAGAGTCTATTGGTCTCTGTGTGAGTATATTGGTCTCTCTGTGAGTCTACGGGTCTCTGTGTGAGTCTGCGGGTCTCTGTGTGAGTCTATGGGTCTCTGTGTGAGTCTATTGGTCTCTGTGTGAGTCTACGGGCCTCTATGTGAGTCTATGGGTCTCTGATTCTGTTGTTGTCGGCGGTCTGTGACTGTCCACTGCTGGGCACAGGCCTCCCCCATTCGTCTCCGTGCCCTCGGCTCCCCAGCTCCTCCGGTGCAGTCGTGGCCTCTGGACTCTGCGATGTCGTTCTCGCTGCTTCTCCTGCTGCCCTCTCTTCCACGCTCTTCCTCTGCTTCTCTTCCCTTCTCTCATCTCTCGTCCTCTCGCACGGGCGGCCAGGGTGACTTTAGAGATTGTAATCATCAAACTCTGATGGGTGACGCAGGGCATCAGTCGTGCACAGTGCCGAACGACAGAAAACGACGGGAAACGAAGGTGAAATGGCACCATCGATTCAGAATGAACACAAAGCAAAGCCAGGTGTATTAAACTAACGACTGCATTGGTCATGAGCGCAAAAACACCGTGCAGACGGAACTTTCTAAAGCGTCCGTGCTTGCCCTGTTGCGCTGGCAAATAAGTTTTGTGATTGTAGTAACGTACCCCATAATGCAATGCTGCAGGTTGGTGTGGAACGGTGCAGAACAGTGCAGAGCAGAGTGGAACCGTGCAGAGCGATGCAGAGTTTCGTGTAACCGCGCGGCGCGCTGCATTGCCGGTGCCTGTGTGTGGGCGAGGGCACGTGGGGGGGGGGGGTGAAGGCCGCTCTGAGTCCGTGTCGTGCCGCCCCCTCGCGTGCGTGCAGCCGCCAGGGGCGTCGTCCCGCTGCGTCGACTGCGCCCTGAGCGACGGCTGCGCGTACTCGGCCACCAAGTACCTGGCCATGGCCATGGGGGTGAGCTCACACGCACACGCAAAGACAAAGATCTCCCCGTGTAGCCTTAACAGACTGTAGGGGCAAGTGCTGTTAGCGAGCACCTATGAAGGCCGGCACGGCACACGAGGGGGTAGGTGGCCAACACCACGCCGGGCCGCCTTTGTCTCCCCAGTGGCGATGTTTACACACCTCACCAGGTACTCGTTTGAGGCTGAGTTGACCTAAGGGAGGCCCAGAACCAGTTAAGATAATCGTCACCGGTGTTGGCCGTGAGCGGGAATCGAACCCGGGTCGCCGGGTTCGTAGCGTGGTGCGCTAACCGTTGCGCCACCGCTCCCCACGCGCATACACGCACACACACGCACACACACGTACACACACACGCACACACGCACGCACACACGCACACACGCACACACACACGCACACACACAGACACACACGCACACACACACGTGCACACACACACACGCACACACACACGCACACACGCACACACGCACACACACACGCACACACACAGACACACACGCACACACACACGTGCACACACACACACGTGCACACACACACGCACACACACACACGCACACACACACACGCACACACACACGCACACACGCACACACGCACACACACACGCACACACACAGACACACACGCACACACACACGTGCACACACACACACGTGCACACACACACGCACACACGCGCTCGCTCGCCCATGTAGGCGTGCGCGGGTGCACGGCGTGTCCCGTCTGTAAGTAAGTGGCACATGTGTAATAAACCCAGGTTTCCACGAGTGGCACTCCCTGGCAATTCACCGGTGCTCGGCTCTTGGGATAACTGGAATCCCTTTCATTGGGTCTCGGTAGAGGTGCAGCCCCGCAGTTGTCCACTCTGGCCACTGCCGGGGCAAGCTCCTGAGAGCTCCCTCATCGAGAGTGGCATTTGGTTTACTCTTCCGCGCTGGACAGATGTCTCTGAACTAAACTATAACCTACTAAACAGTTTTTTTTATTCTACCAGGTAAGGCTCCACTGAGCTATGTAGCTCTTTTTCAGAAGCGACCTGGCCACAAATGATAACTCGACGAAGCGGCTTATCACGTGGAAATGTACAGCAGCTAAATAATCTAAACGCGTGATGTTGATTCTAAATGTGGAGGGAAGAACCGGAGGACCCGGAGAAAAATCCACGCGACCACGGGACGAGAGACACGCACATTTCAAAAACACAGGTGTCCTCGGGGTCGGAAATCGAACCTACGACCTCCTGTACACCAGGCGAGGTAGTTAACATCTCATAACCACCGTGTCGTCTTTGAAGAGGTGGTTAGTAGCCACGCTTTACCCCATCACAAGCAGCCTGCTCATCGACGATTACAGCTGCGGTGTCACCATCGACACCGCTGGGTGTGGACAGAGGTGCGGTGGCGATCCCTTCACAGGAATGTGGAATTTCCATCACCGGCTTAGGACAGCCGACGGAGGATGGCGTCGCCCGTTGCCTCGACTCGCGGGAGACACTTGGGGGTGCAATTCGAACGCCGTCGCTCCTCCCCGTGACCTCCGACGATGGCGGCGAAGGTCACCCGTCTGGGCGGCGCTCCGCACGGGAGCCCTGGGGGGGGGGGTTAGTAGAGTCCGTGGGCATCAGCGGGGAGCAGTGCCAGTGACTCATTCATTCATCCCTCCGCGGTGAATAGATCACCGCCACTTTTGTGGGAAGCCGTCGCTACCGCCGCTGCTACTCCCGCTGCTGCTGTTTGTGCTTGCTGCGGCTTGCTGCTACTGCCGCTGCTTATTGCTGCTGCTGTTTGTGCTTGCTGTTGCTGCTGCTTGCTGCTACTGCTGCTGCTTGCTGCTGCTTGCTGCTACTGCTGCTGCTTGCTGCTGCTGCTACTGCTGCTTATTGCTGCTGCTTGTTGCTACTGCTTGCTGCATGCGACTACTGCTGCTGCTGCTTGCTGCTCCTGCTGCTGTTGCTTGTTGCTACTGCTGATGGTTGCTGCTGCTGCGTGTTGCTGCTGCGTGCCACTGCTTATGCTGCTGTTGCTTGTTGCTACTGCAGCTGCATGCTACTGCTGCGTGATGCTGCAGCTACTGCTGCTGCTGATGGAGCGGCCGTCTCCGTGGTGCCCGGCGCTCTATCGTAAACGCCCCCCCCCCATCCTGCTCCCCCCACCCATTGTCGATTCCATCGATAGCTCCTCACGTGCCGTCCGATGATTGCTATGATTCCTCGGCGGTTTCGTCTCATTCCCCCCCCACCACCAACAACAACCGCCATTCGCCACTAAGTGGTTGGTGACGTCACCACGATGCTTGTGCCAGGCTGTGTGCACCTTGAGGCCACGTGAAGTGTTGAACGCCCACTGGCAGGAGGTCACGGGGCAGACCCAGGTGCCACGGGTCGACTGACCGAGATGACTGGCTGATGCACCACCTGTGCCCTCTACTCTGCCAACTTGCTGTGCTTTATCCACCCGGCGCTCCGCTAGTTGTTGTGAGCGTCGCTCCTCCCCCCTCCATTGTTGTTGGAGGGCAATTGCCGCAAACTACCCAGTAGCGTCCTTCACGAGCTTCCTCTACAGAGGTCAATCTTGACACCGCTGGTACCAGTCATCCGCAAGTCCACTCAGCTCCACATCCTTCTGTACCACATCACTCCATCTCGTCTCTAGCCCGTGCCGCGCCCGTTGAGGCTCTTCGATCCGGCCGAACAAAAGCTGTTTAGGCATGCGGTGGCTGGGCATGCGGGCTACATGACCCAGGTCCTGGTGTCAAGGACATGGGCCCGCATCCGCTGTTCCATCACTACGTAGTCCAGCAGATGTTCTTGCTTGGACCCGGCATGCATCCATGATGTTGTGTGGGTGCGCCGATGCCGGAACAGCGTGTTGGTAATTACAAGCCCATGGGCTGCACAAACATCTTGCAGCCTCCTACCGTTGTTATTGAGCTGATCTGGCCCATGTCTTCCAATCACTCCAGACCAGGTGCTAATATCATGACCAACTCGGGCATTGAAGTCGCACAACAAGATGCCTCTATCCCGAGGGGCCACTTTAGCCAGCACCTGTGACAGGAGGTCATATAAGGCATCTGACTCATCGGTCTTGTCTGCATCCCTCCACGGATGTTCGTCTTCGGTGGGGGCATAAGTAACCACGACCACCACTCCTCGCCTCTGGTTGATGGGAAGGTGAGCCCAAAGTAGCCTGGGGCTTACAGCTTCCCACACCTCACTGCCACGCTCCCACTCCCCCTTCATTATTTTGTTCAGAAGAAGACCCACTCCCTGTTGTTTGGCAGTCTCCTGCCCCGAGTAGAGGACTCTCCACCCCTCATGGTGGCAGGAGCCAGAGCCGGTCCACCAGACCTCCTGAATGCCACAGAGATCCAGGCAGTACCCATCCAGCTCCCGACAGAGTAGTGGCAGCCTCTCCTCCACAGTGAGCATTCGGACATTCCACGTGGCCATCCGAAGTGGCTTTTTGTTGTTTCTGGAGGAGCCCCCAGGCTAAGGATTCAGTCTTCTGGCTCCGACAAATGGGGTTTGGCCAGGAGATATCCAAGACGCCTGTCCTCCCGGGGCCTCCAGTACAAGCTTAATACATTTTTGCATCGTAGTTTAGTGGTAGTTAATTGAAGGTGGAGGGGTTACCAGCCCCTCCCACCCATCCAGAGCCCCCATTTGGCCACTGTGGTGGTTCCAAACGCCATGAAGGGAAAGGCCAATCTAAATTGGCCCTCCCCCCACGGCACTGCCCACCACAGCGTTGCCGTCTGGCACCACGAGGAGGTAGGGGGTTGTTTTTGCTGGACCACCATCACCACCACCACCACATCCACCGCACTGGACATTGAATTATAGCCAGAGCAATAATGATGAAGCACAACTCGTCAATGCATGAACAGGGATTCGTCATTCTCAGTCGTTGTGATCCGGTCACCTCGACTTGCAGGGGATACCTCTGGGACCCCGTTGACACGTAACACAATGGTGTTGGGTTCTTTAAATGCATGTACGATAGATCGGCTGTTTACAGAGATACGTGCCGGTCAAGTCACAGAGCATCCCTGTTTTAAATGAGTGGTGGAAATTCCACAGTACAATGGCAGAGGCATGTAGTGACATTTGGAAAATTGTCATAACTTTGCAACAAAGGGGCACTCAATGTACACGGCCCTTGCACGGACGATGGCTTGAGATGCCTCCCAATCCGAATAAGAACCGGCATGCAGCCGTTGTGAGTTGAGGTTCTATGACCTGATGAGTTCCACGCATCCAAAAGCCAGAGGAGATTTCCTCCACAAATGAGCATTGAGGCACTGGCGCTCATGTCATGTCTACAGCCCTGTAGAGCCAGTGAGGGAAATTCCACATTCCTTTATATATGTGCGTAAATATGTTGAACTTCTTTGGCACCGTACATAGCCAACCGTGCTAATCGGAGGTGCGGGGGAAGGACAAAAAACTAAACACGAAAACAGTTCCGTAGAAATTACTTCGTCAATGTAGATGATTTAAAAGTGCGTAGCTCCAGTGGCTTCCTAATATCGAAAGGAAGAGTGTTCCAGACGGCCGCAGAAGCGCGTCTGAAAGCGCCGTGCTATGCGGTGACCATCTTTGTTCGGCGGTTATCCAGAAGCCGCCGCCGCTGCTGCTGCTGCTGCGAGGATGACCGGAGTTTGCGTGAAGTTTTATGTTCCTGGACGAGATCAGCGAAGGTGTTGCATTCTGGATAATTTTTCCAAGCATATTCACGTGACGATGATTTCCAGTGGGCAGGAGGTGGATACCGTTGGCACGGTCCCTCAAACTTTTTTGTTTAATTCAGTATTATAATCTAAAGGTAACAATCGTCCTCTTCGCATCAGGCCTTTTTAATTTCTGGGCCGATGCAGGACACGGGAGGCTCAGAGGCCCAGTGGCCCAGTGGAGTGGCGGCCCAGCTTACGAGCCCGGGTCTCACTCCGTCTCCCCTGCCTCTCCCGCACGCCCCGGCCACTGTGGGGGCGTGGAGGTGAAGTTAACTTTTTTGAACCGCGGTCTACAAACAAATAACAGATACTGTAAGAAGATGGCAGCGTTTCGTTTCAGAATCAGAATATGTTATTAATACCGGAGTAATCCAATGAGAGCTCTTTTTCACAGATGTCCAGTAGTTCACAGATGTCCGGTAGATTTTGCCTTTCAAGAGCTGCTCTGCACGGAGACAGATAAGCGAGTATTTGTTAATTTTAAACGCGGGCTGTCACGGCCAATATTTACAATTCACAATGGTTTTCTTTTGAGTTAGGTAGTGCAGGCATAGCGTAAAGTTATTAACTATAATCCTCCCATCACCGACAAAGCCATTCAATTCCAGCTGTCACGTGGGCAAATTCTGTACACCTACAATTCATTTGGGGTTTTTTTCAGCAGAACCGGAGGAATGTTGCAAAGCAGGGAAAAGTTTGGACAATTTGATTTCGCTGGCGATTACATCCGGCGTCATCAGGCATTGCAGCGGTTAAACGCAAACAAAACTAATTGTGAATCGTAAATATGCGCGTGTCTTTGTTGGCTTTAGGTCGACTCAACCTGAAGTGAGTACCCGGTGTGGTGTGTGGTAAACACCAGCACTGGGGAGACAAAGGCGGGCGGGCGTGGTGTTGGCCGCCCACCCCCTCGTGTGCCGTGCCGGCCTTGATCAGTGCTGACTAACAGCACTTGCGCCAACAGTCTGTTCAAGGCTACAGCGAGGCGTCTTTGTTGTCACCAGCCGTGGCCTGTTGTTTCACGGCGATCTCAGTCAGTTCACCCGCGACACCTCGGGTCTGTCCCGTGACCTCGCGAGAGCGTTCCTCACTTGATGTGTGGCCGCACGCCCGATAGCTCGTCCGCTCTCGCTCGCAGCGCGTGCCGCACGGTGAAAGGGAAAACCATTCCGCTGTGCGTTGACGAAGCGTGTGACTCACCCAACCAATAATAATAATAGGTCCCGCATGTTCTCAGATGAACATGATCCATTGTCATGTATATGACTGCGTTAATTACGCCCCCCCCCTCTGCTCTTCGCACCTGATATGCCCACAGTGATGACATCACCTTGACCCCCTCTATTTAAGACTAAAAACAGCAAGAAGACTTATTTACTATTCTGGCAAATCGCCTGATGAAGCTGGTCGTTGTTGTAATCACCAGTGAAACGTCACGGTGCTCGACTTGTCAATGTTGTCGTGGGTTTAGTCTCCAACACTCCGGTGTTGCTGTACTAGTAACGCATTGGCATTTTATGTTTACGTGACGTACCTCACTAATTGTCTGTGATGGGTGGTGGCGGGTTTAACGACACATTTATATATTTACGCGATCTAACCCCCCCAAAAATAACCCTTTACGATGGATAATATTGGTCGCGAAAGCCTCCTCCTGCTGCTGCTGCTGAGTGTTAAACTGCAAAGGTGCAGCTCTGCAATTGCCGGCTCGTGCCACTTCCGGCGTCGTTGGGTTGGGTTTGCGGAGGGGGGGGGTGGGAGACGATTTATGAAATCTGCCGAATTGTTTGAACCGCCGCGACCGGGGGACGGGACGGAGGCGACGGCTGAGCGGGAGCCGCGTGGGTGGTGGCGTCTGTGCCGCAGGGCCGCGTCGGGTGGCCCCTGGACGTGGTCTGCCCGGACGGCGAGGCCAGCGTGGGGGCGGTGCGGGACGCCCTGCGCTCGGGCCCCTACGGACGCTGCGTCTACGAGAGCGACAACGACGTCGCCACCAATCAGGTGGGCACCGCGCCTGGCGCGCACACGCAGACGAAGACCCCCCCACCCCCACCCCCCGTGTAGCCTGAACAGACTGTTGGGGCAAGTGCTGTTAGCGAGTAGCACCTATGAAGGCCGGTGCGACATGCGAGGGTGCGGGCTGGCCAACACCACGCCCCGTAGGCCGCCTTTGTCTTCCCAGTACTGCTGTTTACAACACGGGTGAATGGCACGTAACACACGTGCGTGGGTACACGTGTACTAACGTGTACACACGCGTAGTAATTAGCCCCCGAGGCAAGTCCCCCCCCCCCCCCCCAAGCATCGCCACCTCTTACAGTCTTGTGATGCAACAATCCACCCGGCACCACCAGCACACCGGCCGATTTCATCGCTCCATCTCCGCGGCCGGCGTCCCAACGGGCGCGTTCCCTACCCTCGCCTGCCTCTCTCCGGCGTCAGCCTCGACCGCCGTGTGCACGTAATGCTGTCGGTGTCGCCATAAAGTCATCCGCGTGTCAAGTGTTGCCTTGTGGCGGTTTGGCCCAGAGTGGCTGATTCGGCTCGGCGGAGTGAAGGGGGGGGGCAAGCAGCCTCACGGACGCACCGAACAGGGCCAGTAACAGTCAGTGCGGCGTCACGTATCCGACCGTCGCCGTCACGTATCCGCCCTGACCAATCAACTGCCCGCACCCAGTGTGCGTGGGCTAAGCTGTCCTGTGCTAGAGGTGTTCGCAAACCCGATCTCGTCACACGCAGTCGCGCGTCCTTAATCTCGCGCACATCCGCTCACTTAGCAGGCTTTTGCGACAAATGGGTTAGATTGCGTAAATGTGTCGTTAAACCCGACACCACCCGACACGGCCAAATAGTAAGGTTAGTGTCACGTAAACAGAACGTACACACGCCGGTGTGCTGAACTAGTGACTAATTGGCACGTTTTAGTCACGTGACACTAACCTTACTAATTGCCCATGTCGGGTGGTGGCGGGTTTTAACGACGCATTTATATTCACGCGATCTAATCCCCTCCCCCCTCCCGCCCCCCAAATTTTAATTCCGTTTCCACTTTAACTTTGTCCAGTGACCTATTTGTGCACACGTGGGCGCAACATCGACCTTCGCGTCACCGTCACTAACTGGCTCACTGGACAACGCCGTTGGAGTTCACTTCTATCGAGGTCCGGGGCGAGCGAGCGAGCGAGCGCCCGCGGGTGCCTCGCGCTAAATCCGTCCAAACCAGAGTTAGCGCGAGTGTCCACGCCTCGTCCTTCGCGCCTCCACCTACAACGCGCGTCGGGCATGTGACGCCGTGCCCCTACGCTGGCACGCGGCTCACACGAGATTGGCGAACGCGGCATCGGTCAATAGCCGGCACGTCTGCCCGGCGTGCACGCCGGGCAGACGTGCCGGCTATTGACCGATGCCATTTCGGCGCCTTCATTGCGAGAGACGGCGGTGGGGGGGGGGGGTAGAGGAGGAGGGGGGGGCGGGAGGCGGGCGGCGGCTGCGGTCATATCGACGGGAGGAGTCCCCCGTGGATTTACGTGCCGGCCGGGGGGCGACTCGGGCCGGCGCTCGTCATGCGTGCCGGTTTGGCGGCGAGCGCCGGTTACGTAACATTTATGTAACGTTCACGTCACGTTCACGTCACGTTCACCTCCAGCGCTCGGAGTTTGGGCGTAGCAGCGCCCCTCTTTAGCGGCCCTCGCCCGCCCCTCGCACGCACGGCCTGGATAGAGAACCCTGCGCCCTTTAGCGGCTGCCTCTCTATGCCCGAACTGGTCCCCGATCTACGTCCCTAAGGAGTCCTCTTTGTGATCCCCGATTTGCTGTCCACACCGAGGAGTGCCAACGCTCTGCTTTGTTCGTTCGCCGCGGAGCCGTTTGGTTCTTGGCAGCATCGCCATCCGCGCGGCTGAGTGTTCATGTCGGTGCTGGACACGTGGCGCTCTTTGCCTCGCGAACTCCCCCCCCCCCCCACCGCGTCTGTCCAGTCACCGAGCGGCGCTCCGGCGGTGGTGGTGGCGGTTCATAGCAGCGTCGTGTCGTGAGACGAACGATCCGTTCAGATCCCCACAAGAGCACCGCCCGCGGAAGCGCAGGTCGCGGAACTGCCTCCGTGACCCCTTCGGGTGACCTCTGGGCCACACGGTTGAGGGCGGCGCTTTTCTGCTGGCGCTGCGCAGGGGGTCGGGGTTCATCGCACGACGCCGAACCGATACTTTGATCCTCAGAGCTGGGGTTTAGCCAAACGGAGCACACGGGGGCAAGATCTTAACTACCTCGCCTGGTAGACCTCGGTGGCTAGTAGATGCTAACTACCCCCCCAGGTATGCAGGAGGTCGTGGGTTCGATTCCGACCCTGACGCCCGCTGGATATTTGTAGTTTGTGGTGTCTCCCTTCCCCGTGGTCGCGTGGATTTCTTTCCGGGTCCTCCGGTTTTTCCCTCTACATTCGGAATGAACATGACACGCGTTTAGAGCATTTGGCTACAATAAATTTGCACGTGATAAGCCACTTCGTTGAGCAACCATTTGCGGCAGCCAGATTGCTTCTGAAAAAAGAGCTGTATAGCTCAGTGGGGCCTTACCTGGTAAAAAATAAAAACTGTTCAGTTTAGTTTAGAATGTGTCACGTGTTTGTTTGGTGCACTCGTTGGTGACTGGGCTGACGCCACGCTTGAGAGGCCGGTTTCACCACGGGTGGCCGAAACACCCCCCCCCCCTACTCCCCCCCCCGGTATCAAACGCTCAGCGCCGTGACCCTCCGGGGGGGCCACGCGGCGGCGGCGGCCCCCTCTTCCTTTCCACGCTCACCCCGCACCGTGCCCACGCCCCCCCCACTCCCAGGTGGTGACCATGGAGTTTGAGGGCGGCACCACCGCCAGCTTCTCCATGGTGGCGTTCACGGAGAAGTTGTGCGTGAGGAAGACCACCATCTACGGCACCAAGGTACGGAGCCCGGCGGTGTCGCCCGGCAGTGCGGGGCGGCGTGGAGAGACTCACAAGGGGACACTGATTAGTACCCCGCACCTCCGATTCGCGCGGTTGGCTACGTACGGTGCGAAAGAAGTTCAAGGTGCGTACATTCCATTCCTGAAGAATCCTCCCAACACGTGGGAGTGAAACGTCAGACTAGTCGTTGTTGAATGGCACGCGGAGCAATCCGAAAACACATCGGGAGAGCTGTACACACGTACAACATACATACAAAGATCCCCCGTGTAGCCTCAAACTGTTGGGGCAAGTGCTGTTAGCGAGCACCTATGAAGGCCAGAACGGCACACGAGGGGGTGGGTGGCCAGCACCACACCGGGCCGCCTTTGTCTCCCAAATGGCGATGTTTACACACCGCACCAGGTACTAATTTGAGGCTGAGTCGACCTAGGGGAGGCCCAGGACCGGTTCAGATAATCGTCACCGGTGTTGGCCGTGAGCGGGAATCGAACTCGGGTGGTCGGGTTCGTAGCGCGGCACGCTAACCGCTATACCACCGCTCCCCGCGCATACACACACATACACACACATACACACACATACACACATACACACACATACACACACATACACACACATACACACACATACACACACACATACACACACATACACACACACACACATACACACACATACACACGTACGTACGTGCGTACGTACTCGCGATCTGTGCCGACATGCCACGAACCCGCCGCTTGAACCCACCGCCTCCCGGGCCGTCACGTGGGGCCTAGCGGCGACCTCTCGTGACCCCGGGGCAGGCTCGCCGCGACCCACCGACCCCGTCCACCTCGTGCCAATTCCAGCACGTCACTCGGGCGTCGCGTGTCGAGCGTCGTGCGCGCCGCTCGTGTCGTGCGTCGCATGAAGATGCCGGGCCGGCTTGTACACCGCGCGTGCTCACGCCTGGAGCCGTGGCGTTGTAGAGGCTCAGCGGTAAGAACTGCGGCAAGTACCACGGTAAGTACCACAGTCAGTACCACAGTAAGTACTACAGTAAGTACAGCGGTACTTACCGCGCCACGTTCTCTTATTTACGGCACCAGTTACTCCTCCTTAGCCTCCTGTGAACCCCTTTTCGTGACTGATGATTATTGAGTTACCCCCCCCCCCCCCCCGATATAGTCCGACAGGCCCCAGGGGGGGTGGCTCTCTGTAGCGATGCTTCGACACGGGTTCCCTCGCGGGCCGTTACCGCAGCGGCGTCTTTGCGCCTGTTCTCTCCATTTCGTGCGACAGAAACATTGATATTCATAACACCGTCGTTCTATTTTACCGTGACATGAATTGATTGAATGCGGGTTCCTTTTTTTTTTGCCTCTTCTCAATGGAAAACACTCGAGGCGTTTGGAGGCTCTCCGTTCGTCTCCGTTGCCGTATCGGTGATTTACCGCTCGCGACGGCGTTTTCGGCTCCCCCCCCGTCGCTGTCTCCGAAACCCTCGCACGGCTCGCTGAACGCTGTCAAAGCGCTTCTCGTTCGCTCCAAGTCAACGCTTCGTCGGTGCTCAGCCTTCATTGAATTCAATTGACGGTATCCTCCGGACCAGGAGACGCACCCTGGACCCTGGTATTTTAAGACGTCACTTGCCACTGATGTTGGCCATGGCCGGGAGTCAAACTCGGGTCACGGGTTTGCAGGGCGCCGACCGCCGCTCCAGCCCCGAGGACTCGAGGCAACCTCGCGAGGTTTCCCCGAAGTTCAAATCCCACCGGAGCGCGGTCAGCCATGAGTCGGAGTTGATGCTGCCCCTGTGGCTCACGCTGACGTTTGTCTCGTGCTGGCCGCAGAGACGACCCCCACATCCCCCCGCCCCCCCCATCCCCCCCGCCCCCCCCCCATCCCCCCGCCCCCCGCGAGAGCACGAGAGGGGCAGCGTGCGGCTTTGCTGCCACGGGCCACTCCAACGTCTGTTTGTGTATGTGTGTGTGTATGTGTGTGTGTATGTGTGTGTGTATGTGTGTGTGTGTATGTGTGTGTATGTGTGTTTGTGTGTGTATATGTGTGTATGTGTGTATAGAGCGATAGTGTAGCGGTTAGCGCACTGCGCTATGAACCCGGCGACACGAGTTCGATTCCTGCTCACGGCCAACACCGGTGACGATTATCTGAACCGGTCCCGGGCCTCCCCTAGGTTGACTCAGCCTCAAATGAGTACCTGGTGCGATGTGTAAACATTGCCACTAGGGAGACAAAGGCGGTCGCGCGTGGTATTGGCCACCCACCCCCTCGTGTGCCATTCCGGCCTGCATAGGTGCTCGCTAACAGCACTTGCCCCAACAGTCTGTTAAGGCTACACGGGGGATCTTTGTCTTTGATGATGATGCCTGATCCTCACAGCAGCGGCTCTTGGCAATGGTGGTGCTGGCCACCCGCCCCCTTGTATACCATCCCGGCTCTGGTAGCTGCTACTCGCTAGCACTTGCCCCAACAGTCTTTTCAGGCATCTTTTTACGTCACTACATACACACGTGCAGATGTGATACACGTTACTAGTTACCTGTCGCAGAGTGGGCGACTTGGTTCACTGAAGATGGGGATTGTGTGTTTGTGTTTAGCACGGGGCCCTCCCTAGGGATGCAAACAATCAGTCTTTTGGGCCATCATGATGATTTGGGCCCACATTTGAAAGTTTTAGATGTTGCCTAGTTTTTAGTTCGAAGGATAACCCCGGATATGTTTTGTGCCAAATGCCAGTTTTTTTTTGCCCTTATAGAACATTGCCACACTGTGACGCGCCTCCGTCACGAGCGTCTGCGCGTATTAAAAAACACGTCAACTTGAATTGACACGTACGGGACATCATGGTCGGACTCGTTACGAGATAACCTCTCGTAACTAAACTAAACTAGTTTATATTTGACCAGGTCAGGCCCCACTGAGCTATGCAGCTCTTTTTCAGAAGCGACCTGGCCACAAACGACAGCTCAGCCAAGTGGCTTATCACGTGGACATTGATAGCAGCAGCCAGATACTCTAAACACGTGACGTTGATTCTAAATCTGGAGGGATAAACCGGAGGACCCGGAGAAAATTCTATACGACCACGGGGAGAGAGAGAGCGACACCGCAAACTCCAAATATACAGCAGGTATCAGAGTCGGGATCGAACCCAGGACCTCCAGCATACAACTCACGGTGGTTGTGTCACGTTGCGGAGTTCCGTACCACACTGTGGGCGCTGGTGTGAGTGCCTGGCTCGCTGTGACGTGCGTGGTTGTCCATCCGCGGCGCTCTCTCGCCAGGCATTGGAGCCTCCGCATTGCTCGGAGGCTTCCTGAGTGTATTCCGCACACACGCGGGTTAGCAGCGCCTCATAATAAACCCCAACGTATGACAGTACTGAAGGTCGAATCTCCCATCGCCGGGAGCGCAGGTAATGCATTACATTGTCTTTGGCAGCGGACAACATTCATTTGGAGGCGCAGGAAGCAACGTGTCTGTTGCACGGGGCTTCATTTGTCACCGAATATTTTCCAGGTCGCCGGTGGACTGGAGCAGGTGGCACGTGACCAGCAGCCACAGCCGTAGCGAGACGTATTACTGGACGTGGTGTGTCGGGTGCGGTAATGTTTCGCGGGTTTTGCCGGCCAGGACAGACTCCGGCCCAAACACTCGCAGAGAGACCCATGGACTCACATAGAGACCTATAGACTAGCATAGAGAACTATCGATTCACGCAGAGGCTCGTAGAGTCACAGATGGCCTAATAAACATTAACTATAGGATTTTTGTTTATGACTGTTGCAACGCATGGAGAGTTTTCCCGTAACTCGCAATTATAATTCCGAGTGCGATTGTTCTTGCACTATGGGACATCATTAGATTTCAACGCACGTTTTATCGAAGCAATAGTAGCCCACTTGAAATTGTGGATTCGTAATTGCGCGCCCTGGCGCGGGGTCGCTGTGACGCTTGGGGCATTCGTCACCGTTCCCTGCCAGTTTGCTCGTCGCGGTATCTCCGGGTGCCTTTTTGTGCCAGGCGGAACAAACGGCGCGAGGACGCCGCCGACGCCAAAGCGTGTTGGTGCCGTCCGCTCTCCGGCACTGGCGAGGCGAAGCGACGACAGACGCCGTCCCTGGCGTGGGCCGGGCAGTTTAAATGACATTTTTCAAAGCACTCTTTCGTTTGCATGTCTCACCGCAAGCACGGCGGTCCACGCAGGCTCGATACCCCATTACCGCTGTCTATGTGGCGTTTGAGCGTCTGTGCACCTCCCGTGGTATTGCCAGGGAGGGGAGAAGCCTTTTCTTCCGCCGAGCGCGGCGTTCGCTGGGACGGCGCGCTCACCGTGCCCGACCTCCGGCGTCACGTGAACCTCCCTCGTCTCAACAGGCCCTGTTACGAACACGCGGTCGCAAGTCGTACAAGGTCACGAGGTCGTCGCAGAGTCGTTGCAACGACAACGGCAGCCGCCATTCGCCACTAAGTGGCGGTGACGTCACCGCGGCGCTTGTGCCAGGCTATGTGCATGTTGAGGCCACGTGAAGTGTCGAACGCCCGCTGGCAGGAGGTCACGGGGCAGACCCAGCAGGTGCCACGGGTCGACTGACTGAGATGACCGAGATGACTTGCCGATGCACCACCTATGCCCCCTACTGTGCCCCCTACTGTACCAACTTGCTGTGCTTTAGCCACCCGGTGCTCTGCTCGTTGTTGTGAGCGTCGCTCCTCCTCCCTCCGTTGTTGTTGGAGGGCGACTGCCTCCAACTGCCCAGTAGCGTCCTTCACGAGCCTCCTCCACAGAGGCCGATCTTGACACCGCTGGTACCAGTCATCGGCAAGTCCACTCAGCTCCACGTCCTCCTGTACCACATCACTCCATCTCTTCTCTAGCCCATGCCGCGCCCGTTTAGCCCCTTCGATCCGGCCGAACAAAAGCTGTTTAGGAGTGGTTGGGCATGCGGGCTACATGACCCAGCTAACGCAGCCTTGCCTGCCGGAGGAGCTCACCGATGGGACTTTTCCCAGATCTTTCAAGGATTTGTGAGCTCCTCACAGAATCCTGCCTGGTTAAACCCAGGATGGATCGTAGGCAGACCAGCCTAAATGTTTCCAACCGGCGAAGATGCTCCATTAGGGGGGTCCACGTTTCGCAAGCGTAGAGAAGGGAGGGAATGACCGTGGCCGAGAAGACCTGAAGCTTCGTGCGGAGCGACAGACCAGGTAGCTTCCACACAGCGTTACGCAACCGATGAAAAGATATTGCCGCTCGACTGATTCGGAGTGAGACCTCTGCTGTTAAACTGGAGCCGCACACACACACGCAGCACGCGTTGTGTGGGTGCAGTCGACTTTGACGTTGCGTAACGCAGCGCTCGCGGCGCGGATTGAAGGCGGCTGGCGGTGCCCCCCCCCCCCCCGCGTGGTGCCCCCACTCCCCCCCCCCCCCCGCGGGGTGCCCCCCCCCCCCCCCGCGTGGTACCCCCCCACTCCCCCCCCCCCCCCGGACTCCTCGCGCGGCTCTCAAGACGACGGCAGCGCGGAACGGGGAGGACGACGCGGGGGGAGGTGGGGGCGGTGCCCCCCCCCTCGTGCAGTGGCTATGAGATGTTGACTACCTCGCCTGGTCTACATGAGGTCGTGGGTTCGACCCCGACCCTGACGACCCCTGCTGCTGCTGTATATTTGTAGTTTGCGGTGTCTCTCTCTCTGCCCGTGGTCGCGTGGATTCTTCTCCGGGTTCTCCGGTGTTTCCCTCCACACTTAGAATCGACATCACGAGTTTAGAGCACTTGGCTGCTTTAGGTGTCCACATGATGATGATGATGACGAGCCACTTCGTCACGCGGTCATTTGTGGCCAGGTCGCTTCTGAAAGAGAGCAACGTGAATCAGTGGGATCTGACCTGGTAAAGTTAAAAACAATTACAGTTTAAAATGTTTTTAGTCTCGATTTGAAGCTTTCGTGACTGTAGGAATCCATCCTCTGTGGTTCTTTCGGTAAAGTGACGTAGGTATAAAATAAAATAGAGCTACGTGACTTTACCGAAAGTGTTCCGTGCTCCAGCCTTTTCCATAGGTGCTGCTAGGCGCTCACAGCACCACTTGCCCCAACCGCCTGCCGAAGGCTACACGGGGGATCTTTGTCTTTGACAGAAGTGAAACCTTGTACGCACCACTCCAAATCGACGATTGCCTCTTCCCAGCGGAATGAATCTCCTTCAAACAAACCACATTCGCCAGTGTTCTTTGCAACTTTGATCGTCACCCGTGTGTCGATGGTTGCAGTTTAAATGTGCGCTGTTATTGTGCGTCGTCTTGCTGTGCTCTGGCACTGCTGATGCTGCTGCTGTTGTTGTTGTTTTGCTGCCTTGCCCAAGCTGGCATTGTTGACAAATCGGCAGGAATTGATGTACAGCACTTTGTATTTATTTTTAGCGACTCGCTTACCTAACATATACTTTGCACTTCTATCGGGCTTTCTTTGTATGGTGGTAACTTTCTGACACCCCGCCCCTACTGGACATCTGTGTTTTTTTATTTTTTAAAGAGTTTCATAGCTCATCGGATTTCTCCTCCAGTATAAAAAATGTAACAAAACTCTGTTGATTCTCAAACGTGTTGTGGTCGAGAACGCGAACAGGAGTTTGTTGTTCTGCACGCCAGAGGCAGTGGGAGCTACTGATTCTTAAAATGTATTTATAATATTATGTTTACCTGGCTGCTGTGTTCCTATTCTCAGGTTTTTTCGGTAAAGTCACGTAGGTAAAAACATTAAAATTAATGAAAGTAAAATAAAACAAAACAAAAATAAAATTCACGACGTTTCGGAGGCAACACAAGTCTCCGTCATCAGGTTCACTTGATGCAGCTAATTCGGCTGTGACGGTCCCACCTGATGACGGAGACTTGTGTTGCCTCCGAAACGTCGTGATTTTTATTTTTGTTTTGTTTTATTTTACTTTCATTAATTGTAATGTTTTTACCTACGTGACTTTACCGAAAAAACCTGAGAATATGAATCATTGCAGTCACGAAAGCTTCAAATCTAGAATGAATTGCTGTGTTCCTCTCCGGCGCCTGGAGATCCTTGATGAAGAGCCGCCCTCTCTGAATATAATTAACATTATTACATTTAATATTATTATTATTTTATTGCTTCTCCCGAGGATGCTGGGCAGCCAGCAGTGTATGGAGCTTTGGGAAGGTTGGGGCGGTGGGGGGGGCACCAGTGGGACAATTGGGTGGAGGGCGCCATTCGGGATGAGTGGTGGCGGTGGTGGTGGCGTCGGTGGCGGCCTCGTTTGAATCGCCCAATGGCAACCCGGGTAGGGACCCCCCCACCTTCCCCAGCCCCACAGCCAATCAGAGCTGGGCTGGGGGGGAGGGAGCTGAGCTCAGGGTCATGATGGCCATGGGTTAAATAAATGCCACTTTTGAATTTGAAAGAAGCCTGCGCAAAGACAAAGATCTCCCCCACGTATGGCCTGTTGTGGCAAGTGCTGTTAGCGAGCACCTATGAAGGCGGGCACGGCACACGAAGGGGTGGGTGGCCAGCACCACGCCCGGCCGCCTCTGTCTCCCTAAATGACAATGCTTTTACACATCGCACCTGGTACTCAATTGAGGCTGAGTCGACCTAGGGGAGGCCCCAGGACCGGATTAGATCATCGCCACCGGTGTTGTTGGCCGTGAGCGGCAATCGAACTCTGTTGGCGGGTTCCATCGCGCAGCGCGCTCACCGCTGACATCTGCCGCGCCCGATTTTTAAATTTGAAAAAAAAAATCCTTGCGCACACCACACACACAAGACAAAGATCCCCCGTATAGCCTTGAGCAGACTGTTGGGGCAAGTGTTGTTAGCGAGTAGCACCTATGAAGGCCGGAGCGGTACACGAGGTGGTGGGTGGCCAGCACCACGCCCGACCGCCTTTGTCTCCCTAAATGACAATGCTTTTACACATCGCACCTGGTACTCAATTGAGGCTGAGTCGTCCTTGGAGAGGCCCCAGGATCGGTTCAGATAATCGTCACTGGGTGTTGGCCGTGATCGGGAATCGAACTCGGGTCGCCAGGTTCGCAGCGCAGCGCGCTAATCGCTACACCACCGCTCCCCCCCCCACACACACAGACATACACACAGACACACACACAGACACACACACACAGACACACACACACAGACACACACACAGACACGCCACCACACCGGCATGCGCGCACTTGCCAAATGTAAATGAGTAACCGCCCGCGACACTGACCCCACCCCCACCCTTTTACGTAACCGGCGTCGCCCGGCACCAACTCTCCACCTCGTGGGAATGCGAGGGCGGCACGCGCACTCGGGTTGGCATCGCGCGCATGCACGTGCAGCAGAGACACCCAACCCACCACGTCCGCGGGTCCCCCCCCCCATCACCACCACCACCACATTTAGAAACGTTTAGATGATTTCGATTACTTTGCTGCTCTAAATGTTCAAATGATGGGCCACTTTGTCGAGCTATTATTTGTGGCCAGGTCGCCTTTGGAAAGTGAGTGAATACCTCAGTGGGCTTTGACTGCGAGGATGGGGACGGTTTCGTTCTATTTGTGTGAGTTTGGGGTGATTTGTTTGACTTTCTTGGACTTTGCACTCCGATCGTGTTTGTGTGCTGTTTGTTGTTGTACCGTTCTTACCCGCCCCGAATGATTTGAAAAATAGCTTCATGGCTCATCGGATTCCTCCAGTATGAATACATATTCTGATTCTGAAGTCTTATATCGATGGGACCTTTAAAAAATAATAATAATAGGTCCCCCCCCCCCCTTTCTTGCCATAAAACAGGAGTCGGTTAAGATGCTCAAGCACCAACTAGCTCCCTCTGGCGAGGCATCGACCACTGCATTCAGCACACGTACTTGTGGCACAAAAAACATCCAAAACGCACGTGCTCGCATAATTATCCGCGCGTTGTCTTTGACATTGACCTAGGAAAAAAAACCCTCCGTCTTGTGTGTCCGCGTTGCCACGGCGTTATTCCCCGCTCGCTGTTTCATGCTGCTGCTGCTCATTGTTTACACGGTTTACTGGCATCACACGAAGAACGTTTAAAAAATGTGCCTCCAGTGTTCGTGAAATGTTTGTGCTCATCCCATCATCGATCTCCCGTCAAATGCTGGAGTGGACAGCACAGCGGCGTTCAGCGTGTGTCGCGTCGTCTCGCCGTGATTTCACGTGGCTTTTCAGGTTCACCTGATCGTACTCGGGGTGGTCCAGATGTAATTCTCTTGAAGTTAATATTTGTTGTATGCCCCAATGGGTGTGAAAACAGAAATGAAATAAGTTAAGTTTTTTATGAATCAATTAATTGGGGGCGGGGGGGGGGGTGTCATAAGACATCTGGACCAACCTGTAGAGTGAAAGTGCCCTCTGCCCCCTTGGGATTCGCGTCAAAAATCGGGATATGGGGGGTGGTGGCACGGTGGCTCAGGGGTCAGGAGAGCTGAGCACCACTGACAACCTGGGATCGACTCCAGGTGTCAGCGGCCAGGTGTGTCAGACTGGGTTTCTCAAGTGTGGGGCCGTCCATAAATGACGTCACGCGATTTTTGACGATTTTTGACCCCCCCCCCCTCGTCACACGGCGTCACAAAAAGTCAGACCCCCCCCCCCTCAAATATGACGTCACAAAGCTCTGCCCCCCCCCCCCAAAATAAAATATGCTTCAAACCGCTTTAAACTATTGTCATTGTAGTGCGTATTTAATGTGGCGCTGCACTCTGATGTTGTAGGAGAAAACATTTCTTAAAAAGTCTTTAATTAAGTAGAACGTGTTGTCTATATTTATTTAAAGTTGCGCATTTTGATGTGACGTCACATTTCTAACCCCTCCCCTCCTCGTCACACATCGTCACAAATGTCTGACCCCCCCCCCCAAGTGCGTGACGTCATTTATGGACGGCCCCTGTAGCCCGGTCAACAATGGCTGCTCACACAAAAAAAATTAAATTTGGAAATAAATCTTCTCTGGGAATGAAAACTTGTTGGGGTTGATAGTGAACGTGCAGTGAGCCCCTACGACAAGCGGGGCACGTGTGTGCAAGGGGCACGTGTGTGTGCAAGGGGCACGTGTGTGCAAGGGGCACGTGTGTGTGCAAGGGGCGCGTGTGTGTGCAAGGGGCACGTGTGTGCAAGGGGCACGTGTGTGTGCAAGGGGCACGTGTGTGCAAGGGGCGCTCTCAGAGTGGGTGGTATAAATCACGGGAAGGGATCTCATGTACAGTCACGGGTCTATAATGTACGTACAGTATGTATGTTGAATTTCTTTCGCACCGTACAGCCGTGCTAATCGAAGGTGCGGAGAGAAGGACAGCAAACTAAACACAAAGAGCAGTTCTAAAGAAATTAGTTTGTCACTCTAGATGATTTAAAAGTGCATGGCTCCAGTGGCTTCCTAATATCGGAAGAGCGTTCCAGACGGCCGCAGAAGCGCACCTGAAAGCGCCGCGCGATGCAGCGACCGTCTTTGTTCGGTGGCCCAGCCAAAAGCCGCCGCTGCTGCTGCTGCGAAGGTGACCGGCGTCACCCCCCTCTGTGACGCACTCTTGCCCCATGACGTGAATCCGGTGGCACAGTCGAGATAATAATGCAGAAGGAAAAAAAATGGCGAATTTTTTTCTTTCTATAAAAACGAGACGGCCCCCCTTGCTCATACGAGGGTGGATGGTGCTCCTTTTCCATTAGTGGCCTTGAGTCGCATCCTTAATTCCACATTCCCATGCCAGGGACCAGTTTATTCACAGGACAACCACCGATGACGTTCCGCAGAGTGCTTCTCGTTGTGTGGTTGCGAGTCAAGCCCTCAGCCATCTTCCTCCGAACGACCCCAATTCCTGACCCGGCTCTGACATCTCGCTTCCTACGAGCACCTGGCCACATCTCTCCCCCAGCCCGACACTGCGCTCCTCCATCGGCTCAACTGTCCGGCCACCAGACCTCTGCCCCTCGCCAACCCTCCACCTATCCTCCTCATCAGTGCCCATTTCACAACTTCACGCGTGTCCCCCACACCCCACCGCCTCTCATCCACGAGCACCCATCAGACACCCTCACTCGCCACCCCATTCCACCTTTTTCCGCCTTACCTACCCCTACAACATCAGCTCCATTCCCAACCCCTGTCCCTTCATCCATTCCATCGCCTTCCTCACTGAACGCCGTCCGATTTCATCTTAAGGCGCCCTGCAAAATGGCGCTATATAAACGCGAAATAAAATATAATTTGAATTCACGGCTTTCCAAGTATGAGTTCCAACACTCAGCAACCTCCAGCCAGGTCGTGGCATCGCTACTGTGGACATGAAGAGCTGATGAAGGTGGCAAAATGCATTGCTCGAGGCCGGGGGGGGGGGTCTTCACCTGGGGTGCACGCAACCCCGCTGGGGGTGCGAGATGCCCTTCTCTGAGAGCCGGAGGGGTTGCGGCGAAGGTTGAGCGCCGCTGCTCTCGATGCTCTATGGGAGGCGTGCGTTCATCTGCGTGGGCCACGGGGAGTTCGTGACGACTTTGTTGTGTGACTCACCCACCCGAAGTTGCGCTGTCACCAGGCGGAATCGGCGAGCGCGTGGTGAGCGGTCGTGGAGCGGTTGGCGCTGTCCTGCGCTACGAACTCGGAGACCCGAGTTCAACACTGTTGACGATAACCACGTGCCAACACCGGTGACGATTACCTGCACCGGTCAAGGGCCTCCCCTAGGTCGACTCAGCCTCAAATGAGTACCTAGTGCGGTGTGTAAATTTCACCACTGGGGAGACAAAGGTGGGCGGGCGTGGTTGCTGTTCCACCCACCACCTTGTGTGCCGTGCCGGCCCTTCATAGGTTGCTACTCGCTAACAGCACTTGTCCCCGTCTGTTGAGGCTACACGGGGGATCTTTGTCTTTCTTAGTTTTTTGCCCTTCACAGAGAGACCCACATTTGGAGAAGCAGGAGGATTGGTGGGGTAGTAGTGGGGGGGGGGTGTGAGGATAGTCCCAGCCCCCTTCCAGTAAGCTGGAACATTCCGGGCGACCTGTGATCAATGCCTCCACCTGCACGACCGCAGCTCACGCGAGAATGGCCCCTTATTACGGCAGGCACGTGCTCGTTACTGGCATGCACCACGCGCTGTTGGGGGGGGGGGGTGTCGTGATGTCGGACTTGTTTGACACGTGTATACAGTGCATCTGCGGTGTGTGTGTGGAGAGGGGAGTGAGTGGCAGCGTCGTGATTAGAGCACGTGGCGTTATGAGCTCGTCAGCTTGAGTTCGATTCCCAGCCATGGCTAACATCGGAGGTCGGTATCTGAACCGGTCCTGGGCCTCCCCTTAATTTGTTGATTACAATGTCTGTGTGTGTGTGTGTGTATCTGACGGCGCAATTGCAGTGCGAACCAAAGAGTATGGATTGCTGCAGTCACGAAAGCTTCAAATCAAGATCAGAGGGAGCTTTCTTTTCGCCATTCACCCCCATCGAAGCATCTCAGGCTGCCAGCCGTTTCACGACATCGTCCATTCGTTGAGCTGCCTGGCCACGTGGTTCTCTTTCCGTGGATGAAGGAGACGCGGTGCAGCGTCGCGGCGGTCGCGCCAGAGTTGTTTTCGTTTCTTGCTGAACTTCTTTCGCACCGTACGTAGCCAACCGCGCTCATCGGAGGTGCGGGACGCTGCCCCGAGATTGCCACGCCTGGTCACCGGTGAACTGTCACCATTCACGTGATGCCGTTTGCTGTGCGAGCCCTGGTGCGCGACCAAACGCCTCCGCTTGAACACAAACCCCGCCGCAAGGGTCAAAGGTGGCGGCGGTGGCGAGCGCGCCGACCTGTAAACCCAGCCACCTGAATTTGACCCCTTGGCTATAACGTCAGTGGGCGAGCGATGTCCCAACCGGTTCCCCGCCCACCGCTCTCCCCGTCAGCCTCACGCTCACCGGGGCACGGTGAAGTACGGTCAAAGCATCCCTCGGTGACCGATGCGGGTGTGGGGGGGGGGGGGCCTTCATCCGGCAGCGGACCGGCGGAGGGACGCACTTTGTTACGGATCGGGTTTGCGTGATGAACGATCAGGGTCTGATCCCAATTGCTGTGGTAGGTGGAGTTGTGTCTGGGTGTCGTTCGTGTTCTCCGTGACTGAGTGGCAGTGACACCTGAGTGGCTATAATTAATATCAGTGGGTGTCGGTGCAAATCCACATTTCCAGGGACTGCTTCAGCCGCTATTTGTACAAAATGTCCCCCTTGCCTAACTGGGTTCACGCACTCCCTTCCTTGCCTTGCGCGGACGAATTACAACACACCTGTTGCAACCATTAGCTGTGAAGATGTTCCCGCATAACGATATTTTGTTTTACAGGCTCAAGTGAATATCACGTGCGGAAGGGAATATAAATGATAACAAATAAAAGTAATATCTGAATCTTGTGCCAGGGCACTTAATAATTTTTATATAGAGACACTGGGATAGATGCACACATGGAGACAACACTGAGACACACACAGACACAACAACACTGATACACACACAGACACAACAACACTAAGACACACACATGGAGACAACACTGATACACACACAGACACAACAACACTGAGACACACACAGACACGACAACACTGAGACACACACAGACACAACAACACTGAGACACACACAGACACGACAACACTAAGACACACACAGACACGACAACACTGAGACACACACAGACACGACAACACTGAGACACACACAGACACGACAACACTGAGACACACACAGACACGACAACACTGAGACACACACAGACACGACAACACTGAGACAAACAGACACGACAACACTGAGACACACACAGACACGACAACACTGAAACAAACAGACACGACAACACTGAGACACACACAGACACAACAACACTGAGACACACACAGACACGACAACACTGAGACACACACAGACACGACAACACTGAGACACACACAGACACAACAACACTGAGACACACAAAGACACAACAACACTGAGACACACACAGACACAACAACGCTGAGACACACACAGACACGACAACACTGAGACACACACAGACACAACAACACTGAGACACACACAGACACGACAACACTGAGACACACACAGACACGACAACACTGAGACACACACAGACACAACAACACTGAGACACACACAGACACAACAACACTGAGGCACACACAGACACGACAACACTGAGACACACACAGACACGACAACACTGAGACACACACAGACACGACAACACTGAGACACTCACAGACACGACAACACTGAGACACACACAGACACAACAACACTGAGACACACACAGACACAACAACACTGAGGCACACACAGACACGACAACACTGAGACACACACAGACACGACAACACTGAGACACACACAGACACGACAACACTGAGACACTCACAGACACGACAACACTGAGACACACACAGACACGACAACACTGAGACACATACAGACACAACAACACTGAGACACACAGACACGACAACACTGAGACACACACAGACACAACAACACTGAGACACACACAGACACGACAACACTGAGACACACACAGACACGACAACACTGAGAGACACACAGACACAACAAAACTGAGACACACACAGACACGACAACACTGAGACACACACAGACACGACAACACTGAGACACACACAGACACGACAACACTGAGACACACACAGACACGACAACACTGAGACACGCACAGACACAACAACACTGAGACACACACAGACACGACAACACTGAGACACACACAGACACGACAACACTGAGACACACACAGACACGACAACACTGAGACACAGACACGACAACACTGAGACACACACAGACACGACAACACTGAGACACACACAGACACAACAACACTGAGACACACAGACACGACAACACTGAGACACACACAGACACGACAACACTAAGACACACACAGACACGACAACACTGAGACACGCACAGACACGACAACACTGAGACACGCACAGACACAACAACACTGAGACACACACAGACACGACAACACTGAGACACACACAGACACGACAACACTGAGACACACACAGACACGACAACACTGAGACACACACAGACACGACAACACTGAGACACACACAGACACGACAACACTGAGACACACACAGACACAACAACACTGAGACACACAGACACGACAACACTGAGACACACACAGACACAACAACACTGAGACACACACAGACACGACAACACTGAGACACACACAGACACGACTATACTGAGAGACACACAGACACAACAACACTGAGACACACACAGACACAACAACACTGAGACACACACAGACACAACAACACTGAGACACACACAGACACGACAACACTGAGACACACACAGACACAACAACACTGAGACACACACAGACACGACAACACTGAGACACACACAGACACGACAACACTGAGACACACACAGACACGACAACACTGAGACACACACAGACACGACAACACTGAGACACACACATACATGACAACACTGAGACACACACAGACACGACAACACTGAGACACACACAGACACAACAACACTGAGACACACAGACACGACAACACTGAGACACACAGACACAACAACACTGAGACACACACAGACACGACAACACTGAGACACACACAGACACGACAACACTGAGACACACACAGACACGACAACACTGAGACACACACAGACACAACAACACTGAGACACACAGACACGACAACACTGAGACACACACAGACACAACAACACTGAGACACACACAGACACGACAACACTGAGACAACACAGACACGACAATACTGAGAGACACACAGACACAACAACACTGAGACACACACAGACACAACAACACTGAGACACACACAGACACGACAACACTGAGACACACACAGACACGACAACACTGAGACACACACAGACACAACAACACTGAGACACACACAGACACGACAACACTGAGACACACACAGACACGACAACACTGAGACACACACAGACACGACAACACTGAGACACACACAGACACGACAACACTGAGACACACACATACATGACAACACTGAGACACACACAGACACGACAACACTGAGACACACACAGACACAACAACACTGAGACACACAGACACGACAACACTGAGACACACAGACACAACAACACTGAGACACACACAGACACGACAACACTGAAACACACACAGACACGACAACACTGAGAGACACACAGACACAACAACACTGAGACACACACAGACACGACAACACTGAGACACACACAGACACGACAACACTGAGACACACACAGACACAACGACACTGAGACACACACAGACACGACAACACTGAGACACACACAGACACAACAACACTGAGACACACACAGACACAACAACACTGAGACACACAGACACGACAACACTGAGACACATACAGACACGACAACACTGAGACACGCAGACACGACAACACTGAGACACACACAGACACAACAACACTGAGACACACACAGACACGACAACACTGAGACACACACAGACACGACGACACTGAGACACACACAGACACAACAACTGAGACACACACAGACACAACAACTGAGACACACACAGACACAACAACTGAGACACACACAGACACAACAACTGAGACACACACAGACACAACAACTGAGACACACACAGACACAACAACTGAGACACACACAGACACAACAACTGAGACACACACAGACACAATAACACTGAGACACACATAGACACAACAACTGAGACACACACAGACACAACAACACTGAGACACACACAGACACAACAACTGAGACACACACAGACACGACAACACTGAGACACACACAGACACGACAACACTGAGACACACACAGACACGACAACACTGAGACACACACAGACACGACAACACTGAGACACACACAGACACGACAACACTGAGACACACACAGACACGACAACACTGAGACACACAGACACAACAACACTGAGACACACACAGACACAACAACACTGAGACACACAGACACAACAACACTGAGACACACACAGACACGACAACACTGAGACGCACACAGACACGACAACACTGAGACACACACAGACACGACAACGCTGAGACACACACAGACACGACAACACTGAGACACACACAGACACAACAACACTGAGACACACACAGACACAACAACACTGAGACACACACAGACACGACAACACTGAAACACACACAGACACGACAACGCTGAGAGACACGCCGGGGCTCAACTGCGGGTAACAGATGCTACATTGTCACTCCTATTATCCGCAATACATTCGCGGATAATAGGAGTTGCACGCCAAACTCATCCTATTATCCAACCGGATTATCTGCAATTTTTTACCGGCGGGTAAGAATAGTAAAATGGCGGTTATCCCCACAGGTATATTTGTTAAACGTGCCTTCTAAGTGCATATTATTCTTATTAACAGGATCCACGATATTCATTCCACACATAACTGTGGAAAATAATAATTCTATATTTTAAGATAGCTATTTTTTCTTGTACCAGGTAAATCGCACTGAGCTATACGGCTCTTTTTCAGAAGCGACCTGGCCACAAATGATAGCTCAACGAAGTGGCTTATCACATGGACATTCATAGCAGCCAAATACTCTAAACGCGTGTTTCTCAATGTGGTGGGAAAAACCGGAGGACCCCGAGACAAATCCAGGCGACTACAGAAAGAGAGATACACCGCAAACTCTAAATACTACAACAGGCATCAGGGTCGGGATCCAGCCCATGACCTCCTGTAGACCAGGCGAGGTAGTTGACATCTCATAGCCACCGTGGTGCCCACTATACAGTATGCGGCTGGATGGCACGATTGTTATTAAACCTCTCATGGGGAAAGCGGAAAGTTCAGATCACTGCAGGAAGGCAACTCAGCCAATCGACCCCCAGGTTGTAGTTTAAAACGAGCGTCTCCCTTTGGTCGTAAAAAGCACAGCCAATGTGTTTTTTCTCTGGTGTGCCCCCACCTCCGCCATAGTAATGTGGAATTTCCACCTCCAGCTCGTTGTTGTCAATGGAGACTGGTCCCATTGTGCCCGAGCGACTTTTCCTTTTGCTCTTATCAGGTGAGCACCATTGTTCTTTCCTCAAAATAATATGAACCATCACCATCGTCACCATCGTCATCATCACCATCGTCACCATCGTCATCATCACCATCGTCATCATCACCATCGTCATCATCACCATCGTCACCATCGTCATCATCGTCGTCACCATCGTCATCATCACCATCGTCATCATCACCATCGTCGTCATCATCACCATCGTCATCATCACCATCGTCATTATCATTATCACCATCATCATCACCATCGTCATTATCATTATCACCACCGTCATTATCACCATCGTCATTATATTATCACCATCATCATCACCATCGTCATCATCATCACCATTATTATCATCACCATTGTCAGTCATCATCATCACCACCATCATCATCACCATCATCACCATCACCACCATCATCATCACCATCATCATCACCACCATCACCACCATCATCATCATCACCATCATCACCATCACCACCACCATCATCACCACCACCATCATCATCATCACCACCACCACCATCATTATCAATCCACTAATGGATGAAGGACCCCCTAAGCCGCCACCAACGACTCTAAACCATCCCTCGATGTAATCATAAATAACGTTGATAACAATCCGCTTCAAAATTCAGTTGAACAATCGCTCTTAAAATGTATATTCAAGTACACGGCATGATTATTATAGACACAAATACATCTTCTATACATACACACTTTTAGTGATTTCTTTGTGCATGGGTCATTAACGTATGTCACGATGGCTCTGTCACCTAATGGGACGTGCATTCAGCACAGACTTGTATATGCATATATATAGAGAGAGAGAGGCTGTAGTACACACAGGCAAAGACTGTTGGGGCAAGTGCTGTTCGCGAGCACCTATTACAGCCGGGAGAGCGTACGAAGGGAAGGTTTGGCCAGCACCAGGACCACGTGCCTTTGTCTCCTCCGTTGCTGATGTTTACACACCCACCAGGTACTCATTGAAGGCTGAATTGACCTACAGGAGGCCCAAGACCGGTTCTAATATCACTCGCCAACTGGTGTTAGCCGTTGCCGGTATTCGGACTCAGGTCACCAGGTTCGTAGCGCAGCGACCGCTTAGAGAATGAACATTTGTAATGAGATCTTTGGCGGGGTATGTCTATGACACTGGTACGGGATGTGAGTAGACGTTTTATTTTTAAACGGTTGCTCCCGGGCAATTGATGAGACATTTCGGCGCGCTGTGTGGATTTGAGATTGCCCCTTGGGAGGCAGACGCGACGTGCAAATTACAGCGTGGGGCTCCACCAACGTGCACCATCTCGGACGTGTCGGAGATTGTATCACGTGGGCGACATCTCATCGGGCAATCCAACAGGAGGTGTTAAGATGTTCAAACACCAAATAGAAACCCTTTTTTGTGCAACGAATCACGTCTGCATTAACCACACGTACTTGCGGTGAACATACAAGCTCTCTGATAATATAGGCATTGTGTTTTACACTGATTGGCCGACACCAGAGACATCCTTCTTGAGTTAGCATCTGGCGAGATGTTAACTACCTCGCCTGGTCTGCAGGAGGTCGTGGGTTCGATCCCAACCAGAAGGTCTGCTGCTGTATATTTGGAGTTTGCGTGTCTCTCTCCTCGCGGTTGCGTGGATTTTTCTCCGCCTTCTCCAGTTTTTGCCTCCACATTTAGAAAAGTGCATTTCGAGTATTTGGCTGCTAAAATTTCCACAAGATAAGCCACCTCGTTGGTCGTTCATTTGTGGCCAAGTTCTCTTCTGATCGAGAGCGATATAGCTCAGTGGGCCTTACCTGGTAAAATAAAAACAGTTTAGTGTTTAGTTGAAGTGGATGTCAGAGATCCTGCCACGTAATTTCATTTGTTTGAAGTAACGTAAGTTATTCTTCTTTCGTACGGCTGCTGATATAGACGCAGACACGACAACTACAAATTCACATTCAGGGTGGTCAAGCCAGCAGATAACCGCGCCAGGAGTAGGGCAGAATATACCGCTGTGGTGATGACTCCTTCAGTGTTTGTGCATCGGGGCATTGCGTCGTTATACGTTGTGTACGTGGTCTGTTCTGAATGACCACAGTGGCACCACTGCTACTGGAGAGTTTTCAATTTTTAATTTGTGTAATAGGTATCCACATCTACTGCTGCCATGGTTTGTGCAATGGATGCGGTTTAGGGTGGACCATGAGCAACTTCGTGGAAGATCAAACCCCAGGGGATCTTCCGCGTTGGATCCTTCACGAGGCGTCTTTTTATTTTACAGTTCTTTTGAACTCCATTCAGCTCTCCAAGATTAATCGGGGATCGAATTCCCAACATCATTAGTTGATGGTGGTGGTAGCCTTCATTAGTGGATGGTGGTGGTGGCCTTTATTAGTTGATGGTGGTGGTGGCCTTCATTAGTTGATGGTGGTGGTAGCCTTCATTAGTTGGTGGTGGTGGCCTTTATTAGTTGATGGTGGTGGTGGCCTTCATTAGGTGATGGTGGTGGTAGCCTTCGTTAGTTGGTGGTGGTAGCCTTCATTAGTGGATGGTGGTGGTGGCCTTCATTAGTTGATGGTGGTGGTAGCCTTCATTAGTTGATGGTGGTGGTAGCCTTCATTAGTTGATGATGGTGGTGGCCTTCATTAGTTGATGGTGGTGGTAGCCTTCATTAGTTGATGGTGGTGGTAGCCTTCATTAGTGGATGGTGGTGGTGGCCTTCATTAGTTGATGGGGGTGGTAGCCTTCATTAGTTGATGGGGGTGGTAGCCTTCATTAGTGGATGGTGGTGGTGGCCTTCATTAGTTGATGGTGGTGGTAGCCTTCATTAGTTATATTTAAGGCCTCGTCACAGAGACGATCTCTCTCTGTGCTGATACGTGTTCTCTCTCTGTGTATCTTTGTGATATCTGTCTGCTTATATGTCTGTCTATAGTTTTCTGGTTAGATTTTTGTTGCTATTTATGTTGTACCTGATGATGATTGCTTGTGTTGCAATCGAAACGTCGTAGTATGCTATTATTTAATTTATTATTTTATCTTTACACGTGACTTTACCGAAAGAACCAAAGATTAATTCCTGCATTCACGAAAGCTCCAAAATTAAGCTTGAGCGTCTTGTCGAGCTTGTTAGGCCGCTGGCTTGCTCCCCAAGAGCGCCTCCCGATCAGCGCGCCAGGCTCTGCACGATGGCGAGAGACGTTCAACGTGCGTGCAACGCACAGCGGCAGCAGCAGCAGCGGCAGCGGCGCCGCCGTCGACGGCAATCGGACGGTGCAGTCAGTCACGTGCCAGCACCGCGGTGTACGCCCCTGCCGCGGGCTCCGGACCGCGAGGCGAACGACGACAGCTGGTGGCAGCTACGGCTCTCGAGGTCGTCGGAGCGTCCGTTCAGTGCGGGGAATTGCGGGGTCCTTTTGCGGTCTGGCAAAAAAAAAATTATTTTGCGCGTCGGCGTTGTGAGCTGGGTGCCAAATCGCCGCAGCCTTCGGGCCGACCGCTCAGGGACAGCGGGGTGCGGAGCGGCCGCGTGACGACGCCGTGAATCCCCCTATTCGCCGTCTGTCACGGGACCGCATATTATTTTCGGGGCACCTTTGGCCCCCGCTGCTGGCCGACACACTTTGCTGTCAGAGTCACCGGTGGGGGGAGGGGGGGGGGTCACCGGTTCTAAACCCGACCTCAGCCTTCAGATAATCTACTGCAGTGGGTCTCATTAAAAACCGGACGCCGTCTGTCGCCGCTGCACGCGGGTGCGAGAGACCGACTCCCCGGTTAGCTGCTCGCGATACGAGACCATTATTACGCCACGGCATCTCACCCCGGGACGTATTGTATGGGGAAAGGGCAAGACCTAGAACCAGATCAGAATGAGAATGTTTATTTATACTTGGAGGAGGAATCCGATGAGCTATGAAGCTCTTTTTCACAGAGGTCCACTACCGGTGGGTCAAAACTTTGCGACAACCAAATAATACAAATCACGTTCGAGGAGTGCAAATTAGAGGAGTGATAAGCAGACAACGGCCGACACAGCCTTGGCACAATACCGCCTAATAATACCCGCAGCAGAGAAGGAGACAACAGATGGGAAGAGGTGAAGGGAGCCCGAGCAGGCAGCACATGCCGTAACACATCGTACAACCCGACGATGATCACGATGATGCTGAACTTTCCCATGGGCGTATTCGGAGACGTTCTGACAATCGCCGCGTTGGACGATTTGTCGGGGTGGCCATACGGGGCCCACGACACGGGGCCATGCCTACGCCGTCGGGGGCCGGGCTTCCCCCCCCCCGCTGTCTTCGTCCCGAGTGTGCCGGCGTGCTCGGGGCAGCCCAGCGGAAAATCATCCCCACCCCAACGGACGGAGGGGGTAGCCGCCAGCGACGAGTGACCGTGTCACGACAGGGAAAGCGATCCTGGCCATCAGTTGAAATCGATTCTTTTTCACAGTTCTCCAGGCGAGAGGCCACGTGTATGAGACTGGGCCCACTCGGACCGTCAACGTTGTGAGTTGAATTCCTGATGAGAGTTGGTCCTGCCCATCGGCTAAAATGTATTCTGCTCCGGTTCTCCAGGCGAGATGTCCCGTGTATGAGAGCGACGACTGGGCCCCTGGACCGTGAACCTTGTGAGTTGAATTCCTGGTGAGGGTTGACTCCACCCACCAACATCATCATCTTCATTGTTATCCCAAAGTGGTGGGTAAATAGGTACTAGCTGGAGAGCATGCACCCATTGGTGAGAGATGAAGAGCCTGAGCCCCATCATCTGAATGTGGAGTTGTCACAGGCAGCTCAGAACCATCATTGGTGACGAGCAGTGCCCTCAAAATCTGAAAGAGAGAAAAAGGAACCTGGTTTAAAGTTGTGCCATGATCACCCAGATTCTTTACTTGCTCGCACACTTCATGTAAACCTGCACGCACGGCCACGTTGCTCATCGACTGCTGGACGAAGGCCTCGCCGTGCCGTGCGGATCGTGGGGGTCATTTGGCCGTACTTCGCCACGCTCGTCAGCGCGGCGAAACATAGACGTGGGAGCGTGCGGTACCGTGCGGTACCGTGTGGTACATTGCAACAGTGGAATATGCTGCACTGCCCTCTGCTGCCCACCTCGTACGTACGGTGCAGCGGTGGCATCCGGAGCACGCGGGTCATTGGGCGGTGCGGGAGTTGTTGTGTTCCTGAAGAGCACGGCATTGTGGAAAAATCGCGTTATACTAAATATATAATGCACGGTAAAGCACGGTCCGCGAAAACTCGTGAGATGCGTAACGCAGGCTGAGCAAAGACGGAGGCGCGTGGGTAGCATCTAGAAGCATCCAGCAGCATCCCGCTGCCTCATGCGACGCTACGCCGTAGCAGCCCTACTCACGCTGCGACGTCGTTCCGTTCGTTCGATCGCGTTATACACAATTGGCGTTATGAAAAAAAAGCACGCGGCGTTAGAGGAGAACAGATTGTACAGGTGCCTCCCTCAGCTCGGAGGGCATCGACGGAAATCAAGTGATGCACGGCGGCGATGCACGCCAGTATTCCGACACTTTGGAGGTGGGGTTGGTGAATCACAGAGATTATCTTGCAGCGCGAGCGACGCTTCGTCTCGCTTCGCGTATTCTGGGCCGCAGGTGAGCCCAGGAGGGTGCCACGATGGCGAGGTGTTAACTACCTCGCCTGCTCTACAGCAGATCGTGGGTTCCATGTTTTCTCTGTGGTTGCGTGGATTTTTCTCCGGATCCTCCGATTTTTCTCTTCACATTTAGAATCAACGTGTGTTTCGAGTATTTGGCTGCTATACATTTCCACGTGATAAGCCACTTCGTTGTGCTATGACTACATAGCTCAATGGGCCTTTCTTGGTAAAATAAAAAACGTTCATGAGGTGGCACGTGACTCGCAGTTACAGCCAAAGCGAGGGGTATACTGGACGTGGTGTGCCGGGCGTGTACATATTTTCTTGCTCGCTGATCCAGACGGACCCGGCTGTGAAGATGTTCCCAAACTGCAGGGCTGAGGTGGCCACAGACGCGAGAGAGCAGTGGCTCGCGATCGGAAAGTTACGCATCCAACTCCCGCTTGAGGGTTCACTCAGCCCATCATGCATCTTGCTTTGACGAAGTGGTCACCACTTTCTGGAAGTTAAAAGTTCTTTTACTATGGAAAGACTAGCCCCCCCCTCCCCGTCACCCTCCACCATATTAATGTGGCATCTCTATCATCGGCGCAGTGCTCTAAATGGGAGATTTGAGTCACCTCAATGTTCATTTGAGCATCATACTACCGGCCGAATAGCTGAGTACAAATTGTAATTATAGCCGTGACACGGCACACAATGGCCGCCTGTTTTGAAGAGCATCTTTTGCAGCAGACGGCCGGCGCGTTTTGGTGGCCGCACGGCAGCCGGAGTGTCACCGCGAGTATTTGAAAGCTTCCCTCCGTGGCAGGGGCCACCGACCCCTCGAGGGAGCGTCCCTACACAACGCCGACGACGTCTTCCCGGACGGAGACGCGCCCCTCTCCGCCGCATCGCGCCTAATCCGTGCGCAGTGCCCACTAAATATAGAAACACGTTTGCGGAGTCCATTTGGGCGTAAGCGTCATTTGTAAAAGTTCACCGCTCGAGTCGGTTGACGTTCTTTCATCAAGCCCAGTGTAAGACGCGGAATTAAATATTTAATGTCGCTGCCATCCCCACCTCCCCCCCCGTATACAATGAGGTTACCAATCAAGAGAGAGGGCAAGAGAGAGTCGCCATCCTTTAGCTCGCAGATCCATTAGCGTTTAAAATGATGCTCGCGCTCTCGCGAGAGAGAGAGGGAGAGAGGGCACGGCGCGGGCGGCGCCCTGGAACTGGCCTATCCGAATTGGCCGGGAAATGATTTATTAAATCTATAAAAATGCAAATGAGCTTGTACTTTTGGGCTCTCTGTGGTCCGTAAGCTGTGAACGTATGAACGGGGGGGGGGCGGCTTGAGGAGCCCATTACAGACACATGTTGAGAGAGAGAGACGCTGCCGCGGCAGATGAGGATAGGCCTCGGCAAGGTAAGGTAAAAGTTAAAAGGTAAAAACAACGAGCCTACCTTTACCCTACCTTTTACCTTACCACAATACAATAACTCTACCCTACCTTTTACCCTTTAGCAGGTAAGGTAACAGGTCAAAAGCAACGAGCTACCTTTACCCTACCTTTTACCCTTACCCCATAAAAATTACCCGATTACAGGGTAATTACTGGGGTACTACTACACATGAAAAAGGTTTATAACGGTAAATGATAGGTAGAGCGCTTTATTCATATAGAATACTCTCGATTATTCCAATTTTGCACGCTTGTTGTTGTTGTCATTGTATCCTCAAATCTTGTAACTCAATTTTAACCCACTTCCCAATGTGGTATCGACTGCAAACTTGGTATACTTACGTCATACTGATAATACTATATTCTATCTTTAAAAAATATATTTTTTAAACAATCTTTTTCATATGTTATGTTTCGGCTTGGGTCTAATTGTCCACGCTCAACTGACGTTGGCTGTAATTGGCCACGGCCCCTTACGTCGTAGCAAGCTTCGGGGCCACTTCCTGGAGTCGTGGAGTTCTGCCATTACTAGTACATTTAATTAAAGCGTGTGTTTTAAAAAAGTTTTTTAAATATTACTTATTAAATGGAGGCCACGGACTGCGCCACGGAGCTTCTAGCGGTAAACAAGGCACCGTATTTACCGGGTAATACTTCGCGCTATCTTTACCCTACTGGGTAATTCTTCCGAGCTAACTTTACCCTACCCTTTACCTTACTCCTTGGCATGTCGACTCCTTTACCTTTACCCTTTTACCCGGTAAAAAGGGTAAATGACCTTACCTTGCCGAGGCCTAGATGAGGACCCGTGGCGTGCGCGATTCCACCGCTGCGTTTATTGAGAATCTTCACGCCGCGTACATTCGCGTGCTTTGTTAGGAAGAGCTTAGTTATTGCGTAAGAAGGGGGGTGGGGGCTGTTATGTTACACTTTAGTTGTATTTTCAAAGGAGTTTATTGCAATGGTAGTTCGCTGTCTCTCCAGCTGTGCGCGATATGCATTGCACGGTTATTACAACAACCAAAACTTCTACACGACACACCGCACTGATTTGGCTGTCCACTTGTTGAAGCACGTGACCTTGTCTCGTTTGCAAAGAGAGATTTTCAAAAAATGCAAACAGATTCCCACCTGGATAATTCAATCGTAACACAGCGACAATAAATAACGTCATCGTTCACAGCACTTCTTTGTTTTTATACCACTCACTAGATCAGGGGGTGGGGAACGTCCGGCCCGCGGGCCGTCTAAGACCCGCGAAATCATTTGGTGTGGCCCTGCCAAGGCAACCGCAGGCGGGACTCGAAATTCAATAAATCTAGGAGCAAACCTGGAAAAGCAGCTGCGAGTAGCAGCATCATCAATAGCAGCTAACATCACACGCCTCGCCAAAGAGAAGCAGTTCCAGTCATCGCATTAGGGGTGAGTTAATTAAATGTTTGACCAAATATAACGGGCTAATTTTCAAGTTGATCATTTTGCATGGCCCGCGAATGATGTTGTAAATATCCAAATGGCCCTTGGCATAAAAAAGGTTCCCCACCCCTGCACTAGATTGAGGTGTCTCCCCGTGCCGTGCGGCCATGGGGGTTGTTTGACCAAACTTCGCTCAGCTGGTGAGTGCCGGTAGGTGAAGGGCGGCACGCTGGACCGCCGCACGATGTAACTCGCCACTGATGCTAGCCGTTGTTGGGACTCGAACTCAGGTGGTTGAGGTTCATAGCACTGAAACATATACTGTGTGAGTGCGCCGTCTTAATAATTATAAGTTATCATTACTGTTAGTATTATTACTTCGCTTGTTCAACCAGGAAAAAAAAAACACCAAAAATGTCCTGCCACGTTTCTCGCAGTCGGAGGCGATGTTGCTGCTGTGTGATCCCAATTTAGTAATTCTTCAAAATTGGGATATTTGGCCAATACCATTTACAGTATATAGTATTGCTTTCGCTTTGGGAGGAACTAAAATTAAACAGTTTTTTTTTTTATTTGAGCCCTGCTGAGCTATGTAACTCTTTTTCAGAAGCGACCTGGTCACAAATGATAGCTCAACGAAGTGGCATATCACGTGGACATTGATAACAGCAGCCAAATACTCTAAACGCGTGTTTCTAAATGTGTAGGGGAAAACCGGAGGATCCGCATAAAAATTCACGTGGCCACGAGGAGAGAGACACCACAAACTCCAAATATACAGCAGCAGGCATCGTCAGGGTCGGGATCGAACCCACGACCTCCTGTATACCAGGCGAGGTAGTTAACATCTCCTAGCCACCATGGCGCCCCGGAGAACCGAGAGGAAACCTATGCAGAAAAGGGGAGAACATTCAAACTGCACACGGAAAGATGCCCTGCGTTGGGAATCGAACTCGGGGACTTATTGCTGCGAGAAGCGGCTGTTACGACCGCACCGCCGCCCCAGTGCCCTGCCGCCCGATCGACTGTCACAATACAACAGAATCAATCAACAGAGTTCCATCACACGCAGATTGAGAGATAAGAGACAATGCTGACACACTGCTTTTATCAGAGACAGGCATTAAACAGCGCAATACAAACACCTCGTCCTTTCGTATAGTTGAGGATTTGATGAACACGATGTGCTGTTTGCTTAATCACCAAAATAACATCACACTGAAGCTCGAGCAGGGGTCAGCAACCAAAGCAACAGGAAGAAACATTATTTTAGAATTCAGTAAATAAAAGATTTCAAGAGCATGCGGTGAATCCGAGACGTCACGGAGAGTCCCCAATGAGCCGCACGCCTCTCCTGAGCCGCAGGTTGCCGATCCCTGCCCATGGTGAACTGGACTTCCATGGTGAACTGGACTTCCATGGTAAACTGGACTTCCATGGTGAACTGGACTTCCATGATGAACTGGACTCCCATGGTAAACTGGACTTCCATGGTGAACTGGACTTCCATGGTGAACTGGGCTTCCATGGTAAACTGGACTCCCATGGTGAACTGGACTCCCATGGTAAACTGGACTTCCATGGTAAAAAAAAAACATATCTTAAGGCCAAACATTGTTATTAGCGAACATGTTGGGTTTTTGGTCTTGTTGACTGTTCTTGCGCACCGTTGCCGATGCAGCAGCAGCATCGCTGAATAATTAGTATCGCAGCATTCCCTCGTTATTCACGAACTTGCTATCCGCGATTTTGGCTCCTCGTGAATCGCATCTGGAACTCTGCATGACTGCTTTGAGAGAGAGAGAGAGTGATCAGGTGAAGTGATGAGAGAAAATGTGATGCGAGAAATCGGTGAGATGGATAAAGTGATGAGATAAATTGATGAGCTAAAGCGATGAGGTCAAGTGGTGATGGGAGAGAATGTAATGTGAGAAAGTGATGAGAGAGAAAGTGATGAGATAAAGAGTCGAAATAAATACGTAATTTTCATGTAATTAATAGCTTATTTACGAATGTATTTAAGGTTATTCATGATCATCCGCACAATGTGCTGTGTACGAGCATCTCCGGAACATATCCCTCACAAATAACGAGAGAATACATGATTCATAATAAAGGTTTTTGGGTCGATCGCGTAAGTATAAATCTGTCGTAACCCTGCACCACCCGATACAGCCAGGAAGGTTTGTCACGTAAACAACGCGCCAGTTAGTGACTGCTTCAGCCCACCGCTGTGTTGGAGACTAAATCCACAACATTTACAATTTGAGTAGTACGACGTTTCGCTGGTAATTACATAAACGAGCATCATCGGGCGATTTGCCAGGATACAGTATTTTAGGGCCGGTCATTTACAGAAGCAGAAGCAATGCCGCGTGTAGTCGGCACATGCCAGAGTAATAAAGTACAACTGCTTGATGTATCCCGCTGAAAGCCCGTTAAGATTCACAGGTCCATCTCGCAACATGCACCGGTCCGGCTTTGATCATTTCCAGCAGCCACAAATATCCCCACGCTGCGGGGAAATCAACCGAACGACTTGGCAGCAGTGAAATCAGCTCGTGTTTACAGGTGCTCGCCTGGATCATGAGAGACGGCCGCGGCTCGGGGAAGCTTTCAATCCAGCAGTGGATTGACCATGGCGGATGATGTGTGTGTGTTGAACTTCGTTAGCACCGTACGTAGCCAACCGTGCGGGGGAAGGACAACAAACTAAACACAAAAAGCAGCTGAAAGGAAATTCGTTTTCAATCTAGGTGATTTAAAAGTGGCTTCCTAACATCGGAAAGAAGAGCGTTCCAGACGACCCCAGAACTTCATCTGAAAGCGTGCGATGCAGTGACCATCGTTGTTAGATGGCCAGTCAAAAGCCAAGGAGGTTGATTTTTACAGGATTATCTGCGCTAATGACTGGGAGGATGGCCGCGGATAATTCAAAATCGCAGATAATCCCAATATATAAATTTTCCGTGGATCTCTGTGCCAAAAACCACGAATATCGATCAACTGATCGGTGCGCGTGCTGAGTGATAACACTTTCCTTCTCCCGGGTAGAAGAGTCTGCCCACTCAGTGGACAGCAGGGCCACGCCTATCAACATCCATCCAACTCCGCCCACTGTTGTAAAGCTGCTATGCAACTCCTGTACTGTAGGGGCGATCACGTGGATTTCGGATGAACTGGAGTCCATATTTGTTCGTTTTAAGCACGTTACTTGTAATAATCATTCCCAGACGAACAATGTAGTGCCACTCTTTTGAGATTATTGATTTGGGCTTAAGGGAAATCCATGAGTTATTAATTGATAGCAAAATTTCACGTGCGTGGTTAATCCACAAATCGGATAAACCGCACGCGGATAATCGATAGTCTGTTGTATTTGCTTTAGGATATGCACGAGACCATTGCAGTCAAGAATCCGTTGACAATAATGTGCTTTAAAAAAGCAATCTGCGCTAAAGTGCACCCTCTGCTGGATTGCCTTCCCATCTGTGCGACTTGCGGTTAGCAGTCTTGTGTGTGTGTGTCCATGTGTTTGATTTGCACTGCCACGTTCCATTAGGGGCCGTCCATAAATGACGTCACGCACCTAAGGAGGGGAGGGGGTCTGACTTTTGTGACGCCGTGTGACGAGGGGGTCATAAATCGTCAAAAATCGCGTGACGTCATTTATGGACGGCCCCTTATCGCTCAAGGGGAGCACATGAGAAGCAGTTTGTGTTGCAAGTAATTACAACAAAAATACCGACAGTCTTCTCCTTTTACGCCGCTTGTTTTATTTTTCACAACGCGAATTGTGTACAACGCGATCGAGCGAACGGAACGACGTCGCAGCGCGAGTAGGAACAAGCGGTCGTACGGCTGCCTCGGCGTAGCGTCACACAAAGGCAGTGGGATGCTGCTGGATGCTTCTAGATGCTACCCACGCGCCTCCGTCTTTACTCAGCCTGCGTTACGCATCTCACGTGTTGTCGCGGACTGTGCTCTGCATTATATATTATTTATTATGACGCGATTTCTCGGTGCTCTTCAGGAACGCAACAACTCCCGCGTTGTAGGAGGATGGACGGTGTGCGCTTTTTGTCTCGCGGGGTTGATAACGTGCGCCGATGAGCTCTTCCATTACACCTTCTCGGCCATGGAGGAGGGAGGTCGCTAGAAAGTTGTCTAAATCAGGGTTTCAACGGTAAAGTTACCTTAACCCCCAATTCTGAACAACTAAATGTAGCAGGGCCGCGTCTTCATCGGCAAAAAGCGTCACAAAATAGGTGCAACGTTTCATTACAGCTCGAATATTCTCCTCTTCAGTTTCTGATAAACCTGTTTACAAATCAACCGCTAAGCAGGAAATGTTGTGTCAAGTCGATTGACAGCCAATGTAGCAAACGTGCCACTGAAGTTGAAGAGTTGCAAGTGTATTTTGTTTTACCAGGTGAGAAGTCAAGAGACCAGGATTCGAGTCTCACTCGCCTGGGGCACAAACATTACAAAAAAAACATTACAAACATTACAAAAAGCAATTACGTAAAGGTACAGACATGAAGCAAATAGAAATCGCAGCATAAAAAAACTGCATTCTAAAAAGTAATAGAACATAAAGCTCACGCACAAATCAATATTAAATTAAATACATTTTCTGTAACTTTTTTTCGTTGTAGCAGGCAAAGCCCACTGAGCTATTAGCTGGTTTTCAGAGGCGACCTGGCCACACGTGACAGCTCATCAAAGTGGCCCATGTCATCGTCACACGTGGGGTTTCATAGGAGCAGCCAAAAATCATCTAAACGCGCGATGTTGATTCTAAACGTGAAGGGCAAAGCCGGAGGACTCGGAGAAAAAAAATCACGTGACCCCTGTGAGAGAGGGAGAGAAAGAGAGACACCGCAAACTCCAAACGTGCAACAGGCATCGTCAGGGTCCGGGATCAAACCCACATCTCCTGCATGCCAGGCGAAGGAGACAACCAACGTTGCCTCGGTCAAATTACTTTTAGAAAGCATTCATCGTTGAATTAAGTTTAAAAGAAACATTAAAATGGATTTCACGTGATGATTATTATTATTGCACGAGTATGTAACCAGCAAGGACCTGCGGCAAATGCAATTGCGAGTGAAGTCATCACACAGAATCGATAGCTGAGCATCATTTTGTGAATGAAATGGAAGAGGAGAAACCGAGAACATTTCGAAGCAATGGAATTGGGGCATGAACACAGAATGAGTAAGAACCATTATTAATCTTGATGTGAAGCTTTCGTGACTGCAGGAATCCATACTCTTTGGTTATTTGGGTAAAGTCACGTAGGTATAAAATAAAATAAATCACGACGTTTTGGGCGCAACACAAGCGTCCGTCATCAGGTGGCGAAGCATGGTCTGCTGCTGAGGCAGACTGTTTTAAACCATTATTAACCATTATTATTTGTTTCCTGAGTATAGCGCACTTGAGCGTAATGGGGCGTCCCAAGATGTCAATGTTTTTTGGGTTCCAAATAAACACTGTGGATAAGTGAGGGACTCGGTTATGCGCGTTTGCGTTAAAGAGCAACTTGGCCCACAGAGTCTCCCTCCCGATTTGAAAGAGGGTGGTGACCAGTCTCGGAGTGAATATCATCGGTGATCAACAGAATATATCATGAGGCCTCCTTTGCCAGTACCAACATATAATAATAGGGTTTTTCCCCTTTTTTGTGGCGACAAAACTGAAACCTTTTGCAAGGAATCATGTTTACATTAACCACAATACTCTTGTAGTCAGAATGCAAACAAAAAACAACACTGATAATTTATGCATTGTCCTTGAGACAGCTTTCCTTAGAGCCTAGTCTCATACGGTGTTCGACCAGATGACGCCATTTTTGTCGCCAGAAAAAAGGGGCAAACCCCCTATTATTATAACAGGCAGAATGTCAGGATAGGCGTTGGAGGTAGTAGCTCAGCAATGTTTCCATACACAAGATGAGAAACAGGATTTGTTTCTATACATAGTCCCCATCTTCATTATTCACATTTTCAATATGAGATTTGCAGGTCAGACGATGATAATAATTTATGAGCAGATCACAGGCATTCGTGCACATTGATTGTTATTTTAATGCGGTGTTCTTGATGTTGTCCATCCACCTCCTCCGAGGTTGACCTCTGTCCCTGCTAACTTCTCCATTCTCAAGCAAGGCAGATTCCTCTAGTCCAGAGGTCCTCATAACGTGTCAAAAGTTTGTTCATTTCTGATTCACAAATAAGGTCTCGAGTCGATGGGTGGGACCGATCTCTCTCAGGACGGACGTGTTTGAGATTGTGGCTGTCCATGGCATACGTAGCATTCTTCTCCAGCACCACATCTCAAATGGGCCGGTCCTCTTTCGCTCGTGCTCAATCTCGGCGTCCACGACTCACATCCATTTAGGGCAACAGGGAATAGCGGAGATTTGACAAGTCTCTTCTTGGTGTTCATGGTAATGCCCTTGTTTCTCCATATCTTTATTGAGCTCTGACGTGGCTGTTCTACCGAGAACTAGCCACCGTCTGATCTCGTCGCTGCACTCCCTGTCTTCAGCAATCAAGGAGCCCAGGAATACAAAGTTCCTTACGACTTCGATTGGTTCATTTTCCAGACTGAATGAGTTTAGTTCTGTCGCCATCACCTTCGTCTTTTGGAGATTGAGGCAGAGTCCAGCCTCCTCACTGGCTTCTTTAACATTTACCAACAGGGTCATCATTTCAGCTTGGCTATTTGCTGGTAGCGGAGTCACAGTGGTGCTCATGAGGTTTGACTAAATGTGGAATTTCAACTCATTGGCTCAGGAAATGAGCATCACCCATTGTGGCGCAGTACACCAATGGAGTTTTCTCTACTGCCACCTGGCGAGAACGTTGGCCTAGAGCAACCTATAACACTTGCGTTGTGTACGGTAGTCCCCCATTTACGCACTATCCAGGCTCAAATCTGCTTAGCTGCCGAAATCGTCCGAGATCGAGGTGCATTTTTTTGCGTGTGTTTAGTTTGTTGTCCTTCCACGCTTGGCTAAGTACGGTGCAAAAGAAGTTAAACACACACACACGTAGGTGCATTCTGGGTGATTTGCTCACAGTCCTGCAGAGCAAGCTTACGCTGAGCTTCACTGCTCCCCTTCACTCTCACCGAGGTGGTGGTGGTGCGGGGTGCTGCGAGCCACTGCGCGTGTTCAGTTGGGAATGCCGTTGTCCTGCGGTGGCACGGTCTACATGTAAACTGTTACCGTCACAACGAGGCCTACATCAAATGCTATTTAGTCAGACAGAACACTGACGTTCATTATCTCTTGCGTAATCAAAAAGTTTGAAAGGTGAAATTCGCGTTTTACAATTTAGTTGTACTCTAAGAATGTTTTCACAAATTGTATGTATTTAGACTGTGATGATATTAGTGGACATTTATTCATCCAAGACAACTCCATTAAGTACCATCGCCATTTTGTACGAGGGCCACTGTTATGTCGATGGTCCAATTCCTTTTTCAATTGTTATTTTTGGGAGGAAATCTGGGTGTCCAGATAAATCCCGCGGGAACTCCGGAGACGACACTGACAAGGTTTGCACTGATGGGTTGCAATCCCATTGGCTTTATACTGCCATCTCCTGACCACCTCGCAGCTCAGCAGGCTGGCAGAAATATTCGTGTTTTTTATTTACTTAGCAGCACGACCTACACTTTGAAATGTTGCCCTTCGATGTGTTTTGGGGCTGTACAGCGGTGGTAAGATGTTAACTCCCTCGCCTGGTCTACAGGAGGCCGTGGGTTCGACCCTGACGCCTCCTGTATATTGGGAGTTTGCAGTGTCTCTCTCCCCGTGGTCGCGTGGATTTTTCTCCAGGTCCTCCGGTTTTTCTCTCCACATTTCGAATTTAACATCACGCGTTTAGAGTTTTTGGCTGCTGCTATGAATGCCCCCGTGATAAGCCACTTCGTTGAGCTGTCATTTGTGGCCAAGTCGCTTCTGAAAAATAACTAAATGGCTCAGTGGGTCATACCTGGTCAAATAACAAATAGTTTAAATAGTTTGGCATGGTGTGTGTTACTTTCACTCCACGTGCCGCTTGGAAGCTCGCAGCATTTGGAACGAAACGCGGAGACCGTGCCGAACACCACACGGAGAGCTTACACAGCAGCACTACCGACACAGCAGTACCTGCAAATGTTGCCTGGGGGATATTTCTTTTTAAACATCCACTTTACAGCAGCAGCCTGTATACGTTGTCATTTCCGCCATCTCTCCTCAATGCAGCTTCTGCATTGAGGAGCCACTGCCACTGCAGGTATCAAACCGTCGACCCCGTGCAGCTGGCTCTGTGGCGAGCACCCAAACCACGAGGCTTCCTAGCTGCCCACAAATTAAAAAAAAGTTGAAAAAAATGTTCCCTATTGACTTGCCATGTTCAGAAGCCTCAGAAGCTGCGATGTTCTTCATTGGCCACGCTGCGCCAAGGGAACACGAGCTTATGAACTCGTACGCGTGCGTTGCCTGGAGCATGATGGGTGAAATGACACGTAAAGCCTCTTTGTTTTCCAGATCAATGATGTCCAGCAGCATTTATCTAAGCAAGCAAGCAAGCTCGAGACCAGTTTCGTCCTTGTGTGTCTCATCAGCAGCAGTCAGGTTTGTTAAACCTGCTGCTGCTGAGTTTGCCAGAGGTCATTGGCAAAAACACCACAAAGTTGAATCAGGTCCAGAGTTTACTTGCTTAAAAACATGCTGCTTAATAATATTGGTTTGTATTGTGCATCAGTGTACACTGAGCCTTGCATGGTCTAAGTATCTCAGTGTCCTGTATTGTGTATCAGCGTACACTGAGCCTTGCGTGGGCTAAGTAGATCAGTGTCCTGTATTGTGCATCAGTGTACACTGAAACTTGCGTGTTCTAAGTATATATGTGTCCTGTATTGTGCATCAGTGTACACTGAGCCTTGTATGGACTAAGTATCTCAGTGTCCTGTATTGTGCATCAGTGTACACTGAAACTTGCGTGGTCTAAGTATATATGTGTCCTGTATTGTGCATCAGTGTACACTGAGCCTTGCGTGGGCTAAGTATCTCAGTGTCCTGTATTGTGCATCAGTGTACACTGAAACTTGCGTGGTCTAAGTATCTATGTGTCCTGTATTGTGCATCAGTGTACACTGAGCCTTGTATGGACTAAGTATCTCAGTGTCCTGTATTGTGCATCAGTGTACACTGAAACTTGCGTGGTCTAAGTATATATGTGTTCTGTATTGTGTATCAGTGTACACTGAGCCTTGCATGGGCTAAGTATCTCAGTGTCCTGTATTGTGCATCAGTGTACACTGAGCCTTGCATGGGCTAAGTATCTCAGTGTCCTGTATTGTGCATCAGTGTACACTGAGCCTTGCATGGGCTAACTATCTCAGTGTCCTGTATTGTGCATCAGTGTACACTGAGCCATGCATGGGCTAAGTAGATCAGTGTCCTGTATTGCGTATCAGCGTACACTGAGCCTTGCGTGGGCTAAGTATCTCAGTGTCCTGTATTGTGCATCAGTGTACACTGAGCCTTGCGTAGGCTAAGTAGATCAGTGTCCTGTATTGTGCATCAGTGTACACTGAGCCTTGCGTGGGCTAAGTATCTCAGTGTCCTGTATTGTGCATCAGTGTACACTGAGCCTTGCGTGGGCTAAGTATCTCAGTGTCCTGTATTGTGCATCAGTGTACACTGAGCCTTGCATGGGCTAAGTATCTCAGTGTCCTGTATTGTGCATCAGTGTACACTGAGCCTTGCGTAGGCTAAGTAGATCAGTGTCCTGTATTGTGCATCAGTGTACACTGAGCCTTGCGTGGGCTAAGTATCTCAGTGTCCTGTATTGTGCATCAGTGTACACTGAGCCTTGCGTGGGCTAAGTATCTCAGTGTCCTGTATTGTGCATCAGTGTACACTGAGCCTTGCGTGGGCTAAGTATCTCAGTGTCCTGTATTGTGTATCAGTGTACACTGAGCCTTGCGTGGGCTAAGTATCTCAGTGTCCTGTATTGTGCATCAGTGTACACTGAGCCTTGCGTAGGCTAAGTAGATCAGTGTCCTGTATTGTGCATCAGTGTACACTGAGCCTTGCGTGGGCTAAGTATCTCAGTGTCCTGTATTGTGCATCAGTGTACACTGAGCCTTGCGTGGGCTAAGTATCTCAGTGTCCTGTATTGTGCATCAGTGTACACTGAGACTTGCGTGGGCTAAGTATCTCAGTGTCCTGTATTGTGTATCAGTGTACACTGAGCCTTGCATGGGCTAAGTAGATCAGTGTCCTGTATTGTGTATCAGCGTACACTGAGCCATGCATGGGCTAAGTAGATCAGTGTCCTGTATTGTGTATCAGCGTACACTGAGCCTTGCGTGGGCTAAGTATCTCAGTGTCCTGTATTGTGTATCAGCGTACACTGAGCCTTGCATGGGCTAAGTAGATCAGTGTCCTGTATTGTGTATCAGCGTACACTGAGCCTTGCATGGGCTAAGTAGATCAGTGTCCTGTATTGTGCATCAGTGTACACTGAGCCTTGCGTGGACTAAGTATCTCAGTGTCCTGTATTGTGTATCAGCGTACACTGAGCCTTGCATGGGCTAAGTATCTCAGTGTCCTGTATTGTGTATCAGCGTACACTGAGCCTTGCATGGGCTAAGTAGATCAGTGTCCTGTATTGTGTATCAGTGTACACTGAGCCATGCATGGACTAAGTATCTCAGTGTCCTGTATTGTGTATCAGCGTACACTGAGCCATGCATGGGCTAAGTTGATCAGTGTCCTGTATTGTGTATCAGTGTACACTGAGCCTTGCGTAGGCTAAGTAGATCAGTGTCCTGTATTGTGCATCAGTGTACACTGAGCCTTGCGTGGGCTAAGTATCTCAGTGTCCTATATTGTGCATCAGTGTACACTGAGCCTTGCGTGGGCTAAGTATCTCAGTGTCCTGTATTGTGCATCAGTGTACACTGAGCCTTGCATGGGCTAAGTATCTCAGTGTCCTGTATTGTGCATCAGTGTACACTGAGCCTTGCGTAGGCTAAGTAGATCAGTGTCCTGTATTGTGCATCAGTGTACACTGAGCCTTGCGTGGGCTAAGTATCTCAGTGTCCTGTATTGTGCATCAGTGTACACTGAGCCTTGCGTGGGCTAAGTATCTCAGTGTCCTGTATTGTGCATCAGTGTACACTGAGCCTTGCGTAGGCTAAGTAGATCAGTGTCCTGTATTGTGCATCAGTGTACACTGAGCCTTGCGTGGGCTAAGTATCTCAGTGTCCTGTATTGTGCATCAGTGTACACTGAGCCTTGCGTGGGCTAAGTATCTCAGTGTCCTGTATTGTGCATCAGTGTACACTGAGCCTTGCGTGGGCTAAGTATCTCAGTGTCCTGTATTGTGTATCAGTGTACACTGAGCCTTGCATGGGCTAAGTAGATCAGTGTCCTGTATTGTGTATCAGCGTACACTGAGCCATGCATGGGCTAAGTAGATCAGTGTCCTGTATTGTGTATCAGCGTACACTGAGCCTTGCGTGGGCTAAGTATCTCAGTGTCCTGTATTGTGTATCAGCGTACACTGAGCCTTGCATGGGCTAAGTAGATCAGTGTCCTGTATTGTGTATCAGCGTACACTGAGCCTTGCATGGGCTAAGTATCTCAGTGTCCTGTATTGTGTATCAGTGTACACTGAGCCTTGCATGGGCTAAGTAGATCAGTGTCCTGTATTGTGTATCAGCGTACACTGAGCCATGCATGGGCTAAGTAGATCAGTGTCCTGTATTGTGTATCAGCGTACACTGAGCCTTGCGTGGGCTAAGTATCTCAGTGTCCTGTATTGTGTATCAGCGTACACTGAGCCTTGCATGGGCTAAGTAGATCAGTGTCCTGTATTGTGTATCAGCGTACACTGAGCCTTGCATGGGCTAAGTAGATCAGTGTCCTGTATTGTGCATCAGTGTACACTGAGACTTGCGTGGACTAAGTATCTCAGTGTCCTGTATTGTGTATCAGCGTACACTGAGCCTTGCATGGGCTAAGTATCTCAGTGTCCTGTATTGTGTATCAGCGTACACTGAGCCTTGCATGGGCTAAGTAGATCAGTGTCCTGTATTGTGTATCAGTGTACACTGAGCCATGCATGGACTAAGTATCTCAGTGTCCTGTATTGTGTATCAGCGTACACTGAGCCATGCATGGGCTAAGTTGATCAGTGTCCTGTATTGTGTATCAGTGTACACTGAGCCTTGCGTAGGCTAAGTAGATCAGTGTCCTGTATTGTGCATCAGTGTACACTGAGCCTTGTGTAGGCTAAGTAGATCAGTGTCCTGTATTGTGCATCAGTGTACACTGAGCCTTGCATGGGCTAAGTAGATCAGTGCCCTGTATTGTGCATCAGTGTACACTGAGCCTTGCGTGGGCTAAGTATCTCAGTGTCCTGTATTGTGCATCAGTGTACACTGAGCCTTGCGTAGGCTAAGTATCTCAGTGTCCTGTATTGTGCATCAGTGTACACTGAGCCTTGCGTAGGCTAAGTAGATCAGTGTCCTGTATTGTGCATCAGTGTACACTGAGCCTTGCATGTGCTAAGTAGATCAGTGTCCTGTATTGTGCATCAGTGTACACTGAGCCTTGCGTAGGCTAAGTAGATCAGTGTCCTGTATTGTGCATCAGTGTACACTGAGCCTTGCATGGGCTAAGTAGATCAGTGTCCTGTATTGTGCATCAGTGTACACTGAGCCATTCATGGGCTAAGTAGATCAGTGTCCTGTATTGTGCATCAGTGTACACTGAGCCTTGCGTGGGCTAAGTATCTCAGTGTCCTGTATTGTGTATCAGTGTACACTGAGCCTGGCATGGGCTAAGTAGATTAGTGTCCTGTATTGTGTATCAGCGTACACTGAGCCTTGTATGGGCTAAGTATCTCAGTGTCCTGTATTGTGCATCAGTGTACACTGAGCCTTGCGTGGGCTAAGTAGATCAGTGTCCTGTATTGTGCATCAGTGTACACTGAGCCTTGCATGGGCTAAGTATATCAGTGTCCTGTATTGTGCATCAGTGTACACTGAGCCTTGCATGGTCTAATTATCTCAGTGTCCTGTATCGTGTATCAGTGTACACTGATCCTGGCATGAGCTAAGTAGATCAGTGTCCTGTATTGTGCATCAGTGTACACTGAGCCTTGCATGGACTAAGTATCTCAGTGTCCTGTATTGTGCATCAGAATAAACCGAGCCTTGCCTCACTTGAACCGTGGAAATCTGGAAGGAGCGGTGCAGCTCCCAGCAATTCCGTCTGCCGAGTGCACACCTCCCCCGACCGCCTGGTGCCCACAGACCGCACGCTGCGCGTTGCCATCCGTGAACTCGCGTAAACTCCACATTATTTTGAATGACTCCAAATGCCTTGCTGGGCTGTCTGTGCCAGGGCCCTAAAAATACCATCAAATACACGTAACTTAATTTAGACATGGCCGGGCAATACTTGTTTTGACTAAGTACGGCCTGTGCTCCTATAACGTGGTAGCTCCATTCCTGAAGAACAACGCGTTATGGAAAAATTGCGTTATATTTAATATAGGGTAAAGCACAGTCTGCGATAACTCGTGAGATACGTATGCAGGCTGAGCAAAGACTGAAGCACATCTAGAAGCATCCAGCAGCATCACAATGACTTGTGCGACGCTACGCCGAGGCAGCCGCACAACCGCTTATTCCTGTTCACTCAATCGCGTTGTATCCAATTCGCATCCTCGTTATAAAACGTGTTCCCTAATACATTCATCGCGTTACATCCAATTCGTCTCATGAAAACACGCAGCGTTATAGAACAAACATAAAGTACAATCTATTATCAATCAACTGTTGGATGAGGGCCTCCCATCACCACGTGGTTTGTGGGGGGTTATGACCCGCTACTGCCCACTGATCACTGTGGGTTGGTGAAGCCTGAGAGCAAATATTTGGAAGCGTACAATTATGGCACAACAATGTATTTCTCTGCACTGCCCTCTGCCGCCCACAAAATCGTTCCGCAGCAGCCATAACACCTGTTGTGCATGGTGATGACCCAGCCAGACACTATCCAGACTGAACTAAGTTTAGCTTCCGAGATCTGGCAACCGATTGTAGGATGAAGACTTCCACACGCAACCCAGTGTCAGTCATGGGGGTTGTTTGACCATACTTCACCGTGCTGGTCAGCACAGATTGAAGTGGCGTCGTGCCAGGCCTAGTTCAAATATCACTTGCCAGTGATGCTAGCCATGACCAGGAATCAAACTCAGGTCGTCGGGTTCACATCTCAGTGCCCGAAGCGCTGCATTGCGAGAGTTTAAATTAAATTAAAGTTTATTTTGTTTAACTAGATGAGAACTCAAAAAGAGACCAGGATAAGTCTCAGTTGCAAGTGACCTGGGTCACAAATAATACAAAAACAACACAAAGTACAGCAATGAAGCGAATAGAAATCAGACAAAAACTATTGCGTCATCACATGGGCACGGTTGGCTACGTACGGCGCGAATGAAGTTCAACTTACATACCTGAGAAATCAAAACTATCGCACGAATCTAAATCATTGTTTCATTTTTAAAAAATCCCTGCAGCGCAAACCCGTTTGGACAGATTATTTTTAGACTGGCCAAAATACAAATACTCTAGAGATGAGCACATTTTTAAATAACGTACATTAAATTCGATACAAATATTCCTGCATGGCCATGTTGGTGGACCGGCATGCTCCTTAACGTGATATCTTGAGTTCATCTTCTGACCACAGTTGACTCAAAGCCAGAATGTGTCTGGTGTTGATACAAATAACTATTGCAGAGTGAGGCTGTCCCGCTTTGATGGAGTCAGCGATGGCTGAGACCAGTCCTCACCACCCATAGGAATGTGTCATTTCCATGAGAAATTATAAATGTCATTAGAAGACAGTATGTTGTCATTTTGTCCACATGCCTGAATCAGAATATTTATCCGATGTGTGCTACGAAGCTATTTTTCACACGTGTCCAGTAGGGACGGGTCAGAAAGTTCCGATACAACAACAACAACTTTGGAGTGCAAAGTATAAGAAAGGTAAACATCCTTAAAAAGAAATACATAAAATAAATAAAGTATATACGTTCAAATTGTATAAATATTGTACACAAATTCCCAAGCTTGTGAAAGAGAGCAAAAAGAGTCCCGGGCAACAGGAAGACAACACAGTTCCTCAATGAAATGTAACTTTAGATCCATGGGCAAGGATTAAAGTTGCAAATCACATTTGCAAATGCAGCCCTCTTTTAATTCACTGTTGGATGGGAACCTCCTCCCCCTGCTGCTGTCCTGGTCATGGGGGCAGTTTGACCATTGGAGGCCAAGCACCGGTTCAGACATCACTAATGTGAGCCGTGATGTGGGATCGAACTGCGGTTGCTGGGTTCACAAACCGCAGAGGGCTAACCACACTGCACCCACCCCTGCCACACATTGTTTGTGATTATTCCAACCGTTTCTATATGTTGCAAAGATCCCCCGTGTAGCCCTAACAGACTGTGGGGGCAAGTGCTGCTATAGCGAGCAGCACCCATGTGGCACACGGGCGGGTGGAGTGGCCAGCGTCCCCGTGTGGCGATGTTTACACGACCGCACCATATCCTCGCTTGAGGCTGAGTCGACCGTTTCAGATATTAATCACGGGTGTTGGCCGTGATTATTGTCACTGGTGTTGGAATCGAACTCGGGTGTTGGGGTTCGTAGCGCGGTGTGCCACCGCTGTCCACACACGGGTCTTGACACACGCACGCGTGTCCATCCCAGGTGAGCCCTCCATGGAGACGCGTCTCGCTTGGCTGGGGGTGAGAGAGCCTTGCCTCGTGAAGAGACGAGATTCATATCCCGTGTCTGTATCGTGGCGGCGGCGTGCAGGGTAATGCGGCAGTGCGATTGTGTGCCCAAGGTCGAGACGGATGTGTGTATACACACGCACACTATCGTTGTCATAATTTATTTAAAGCCAGGTGAGACGACAGAGAGAATAGAGAGCCCATCGAGATTCAATGACTCTCTCAAGGGGCGGGCGGGTGGGCCTTGGCGAGGAATTTGTCATTCGTGTTTCAAAAAAAAGCAGCAACCACCATTCGCCTCTTCGTGTTGTTCGTCATCTTCTTCCTCCTCCCACTCCTCTTCGAGGCGGCCGGCCTTTGCAGATGTTTCCTTGTAGAGAGATTGCGCATCGCACGGGGCAGCCGCCTGCCCCCCCACATCGCCTTGCCGAGGCGGCGATGCGGCAGCGGCGGCGCCATTGGCTCGCGGCGGGGCGCAGAATGTTCGAGAATACGAGGCTCGACCTAGTGGGGGGGGGGGTTCTCTCTCTCGTTCTCTCTCTTCCCCCATCATTGTTTTGTGATCAGAGGAAACAAGAAGATGTTCGGTGTAGTCGGCACTTTGCTTCGTTCATCATTTCGGTTTTTTTGTTTTGTTGTTTTATGCTTTCTCTCTCTTACCCGTCTCTCGTTCTCTCTCGTCCCCTCTCTCCCTTCCCTTCTCCCTCCGCCCTTTGAGAGAGAAATGAACCACAACTGAGCTTTGGCCAAACCATCAGCCCACGCAGAGGGGGGGGGGGTGATCCTGTTCGTTTGGCTGAAATTGATGAGCACCGTGTGCTTTTTGTGATTTCATTAGTATCGCAGCTTGGGTTCGTCTTTTAATTGAATGCTCAGTTTGATTCGATGTGTGTTGAGGATGAAGGCGAGTGCTTCATCTCGCACAGCCACCCCCCTACTTTTGCCTCGTGGTATCTTCCGCCATCAAGCAAGAGGCACCATGTTGACTTGCGGTTCGGATGTACCATCTTGTTTATGGGGGTGTTATTATATTTAAAATGTATCTTTAACCAAGTGTAAGCGTTGAAATAAACCTGCTTATTCTGTGTCGGTGTCTCCGTCGGTCTCTTCGTAGAGGAGGAGCTAAAGCACTCCCGCACATTTGTTAAGGGAAGCGCATTAGCGGCTCCCTCCAGCAGCACGAGGGGAGGGGGGAGGAGGGGGGCGGGGCGCCGGGTGGTTCGCGTCTCGTCCCCCACCAGGGCCAGGCACGTAGGCGGTTACCGTGGTTACCGCGGGGGAGGGTGGGGGGGCTGGGGGTGGTGGGGGGGACTGGGGGGAAGGGAGGGGGAACTGGGGGAAGGGAGGGGGACTGGGGGAAGGGTGGAGTAGAAGAGGAAGGGAGGGGGCACCATGGGGATGGGAGGAGTTGGGGGAGGGGCTGACGGGTTGGGGGAGGGGTGCGCGTGTGGGGGGGAGCGATGTGGGAGGAGGGGGAGGCCTGCAGCCTGCAGGCGGTGGAGTGGTGGGGGGGGGCAGAGATGAGAGAAGAGGAGACGGGGTGGGGGCTACAGGGGGATTAGAGCAGTGAGGGGAGGAGGCTGTTGGGGGAGAGGGTGGGGGCTGTTGGGGGAGAGGGTGGGGGCTGTGGGGGGAGAGGGTGGGGGCTGTGGGGGGAGAGGGTGGGGGCTGTGGGGACGGAGTGGAAAACTACCAGCGCACGCGTGGGGCGCAGTGCTGCCGCCATTTCCACTCCTGACCAGAATAAATACTGCAGTGGCAGCAGACAGAAGGGAGGGCCGGGCCGTCTCTTGTGTGGGCGGTGGTGGTGGTGGAGGAGGTGGGAGGGTGACCGCCGTTGTCGGGAGAGCGAGGTATGGTGGTGGTGAGGGGGGAAAGCGAAGTGCGTTCGTCCGCTGCCTCCGAAATGAGGGCCCTGAAAATGGCAGAGAGAAAGCCCCATCGCTCACTGCGCTGATTAAAATATCACTTACACAGCCCCCGCGTGCGTGTATACGGCACTTGTTGTTGTTGTACTATATCATCCTTCGCCAGAGAATTTTTTTTTCATTCAGAAAAGACACAAATGTTTGATGGTGAAAAGTTGCCGCTTCGGTAACTTCATCAGCTGCCGTGGTCGACCGACCCCACGATGCTTAAATAAATTCACCCGGCACCGCAAACTCCGTCCTCGGTGAATGTATATAATGGTGAAATGAAAGATCTTGACGTTTCGGCCAACTACCCTTAACAAAAATGTGGTATAAGCCGGACAATAACAGCACTTTACAACACAAAACAACGGATGTTTAGTCTAACGTTCATGGTACAATGATGTGGTTGTAGAACGACAAACAAGTCTCCAAAACATCAATGTCCAGCAATGTTTAATATGGCCCACGTATTACAATGACATTAATACATCGGTAAGTTTGAGCTTTGCTAATCTTTAAAATGCCACTGAACTACTCTGCAAATATAAATCGGTCGGTCTGTGAGGCGACAAAGGTGGCCGGGTTTTGGCTGGAAAGCGACAAGAGACCGGGGCATGGTTTGTTGATGGGATTGTGTTCACCTCATGGGAATCCAGAAAGTAAAACAACACAATTGTTAAACTGCTACACTTTTAGCCACACACACGATACTGTACGTGTGCGAGGTGGACTATTAAGATGAGACAAATAGGCTGTGGGGGCTTTCATCCAACAGTGGATTTACCAAGGCTGCAGATTATGATCGTAATGTTTTCACCTTTACCAAATCCTTATTCATGTTTCTGGCAAGATACATTTTATGAGGATGTATTTCGTTGTTTAGTTATTAACTGCTATGATAATTGCTACACAATTACCAGGGGTAATTGATTTCATAGAGTAACATTTACTTCCTTTGTGGTTAATTGTTTTTAAACGAATGCTAATCCCCTGCAATTTGAAAGATGGTAAAGTCTGAGGGCTGCTCACTGCTCTGGGCGCATGAGAGATTCTAAGGAATGTAGGACCACGACATTTTCCAGCAGGGGTGCTCCTCATCCACAATGCACATGCTACTCTTTGTGTATCATGTTCATAGTTTGTCATTTAATGTCTTGAATAGAGATGTAGGCCCGTGTTCTTCGTCATGGCTCGGCTCAGGCTCGGCTCAGGCTTGGCTCAAGTGAGGTGGCTCAAAGCCACGCTTAATTTGAGCCAGCTGCTCATGGATGAGGCATGGCTCTGGTTCAATTAAGCCGGCTCAAATCTATGCTTAACTTGAATTGGCTGCTTTGAGCACGGTCCCAGCCTTGGCTCAGGCTTGGCACTGGCTCAAGTGAGTCGGCTCAAAGCTATGCTTAACTTGAGCCAGCTGCTCCGAGCCATGGTCCCAGCCATGTTCACAATTTCCATGAGCCTGAGCCGAGCCAAAGCTGAGCCATTCACTCGTGCGTCTTTGGAAGAAAACTGAGCGGCTCAATCCTGAGCTGAGCTGTGTTAGAGGGCACGCCAGAGCCTAGTCGTGACTTTAGATTACAGCTCACATACTGTTTCATGTTTGGGGGGAACAGAGACTGCATATCTGGCAGTCAAAATATGAATGTTAAAATGAAGCACACACAAGTGCATTGTGGTACGTTCGCCTTCTGTACCCTGCAGAGTGGCTCTAGAGCTCTCTCTAATAATGGCCCTTCTGCCAACATTGGACTTAGCAAGCAATTGCAGGACTTCACCTTTAAACTGTTTCTCCGTATTAGTCATAAGCATGGTGGTTCAATATAATACTCAGAGTTGGTTGTTTATAATAGAGTAATGGACACCATTGAACCTTAGTTGGCCCGACAATTGTATGTACATACATAGTGCACACAATGTTTATATTTACATACTTTTGTCAATCCTATGCTGGGTGAAGGTCTCCCGTGCCTTGTAGGTCATAGAGATTGTTTGACCATACTTAACCACGTTGGTCAGTGCGGGTTGGTGAAGCAAGGGGGCCCAGGACGGGTTCTACCGTGGCTGGCAATTGAACTCAAGTCGTCGGGCCCAAAGCGCAATACGCTAGCCACTGCACTAAAACACAGTGTCGTTACAACGTAAATGTGGGAAGCCAGTGCATTGCAAGCATTGATAGGCTCTGAGACATGCACCGGAGTTGTACCTGGGGCAGTGACGTGGCTCTCTTAGTGTGCAGGCGGTATAATTGCAGCGGGGCCCATGGGCTGGGCTAGGACGACAGGATAATAAATGGACCACAGGCCCCATTTCATTCCAGGGCCTAAGCCAGGGGTCGGCAACCTACGGCTCCGGAGCCGCATGCGGCTCTTTACGGGCTGCTTCTTGACGATATGTACGTATGTACAGTATGTACTCAGATGCATTGCGGCTCTTGAAATACTGAATTTTGTACCGAATTGGAAAGAAATGGCTCTTCTTGTTATTTTGGTTGCCGACCCCTGGCCTAAGCCAACCACGCTACGCCATGGACCTGGGGGCCAGTGGCAAATGGTAGATCTCAATGCAGATGGTGGGTAACCTGAAGAGTAGACTTTGGAGGCCCCGCTATTGGCTGTGCAACGGTTATTGGATCTGGCAAGAACTAAAGAAGTGATGATGAGGTGTGGTGGTATCAATGGCATTGACCATAATGAGCTCTCGACTTCGATGCTAGGTTATCCTGGAGAAATCTGATGAGATATGAAGCTCTTTTTCACAGATGTCCACTATATTCACAAATGTCCATTCAAGGTCGAGAGCCCATCACGACCTCGAATGCTCGTTGATGCTAGGTCATGCATTCAAGATCGTCGTGAGCTCTCACCCCTGAATGCATGATCTCGCATCGACGAGTACTATACGCATTCAGGGTGCATTGCACGTGAATCCATAAGGCAGCCAAGAAGACGCAGCACACAGCACTCGCACTCTGTGATGTTGAATCGCGACCAATAGTGTCCCTCTCTCCTGTCCGTCTTTGAGGCTCACTTTGTCTATTTATTTATTTCCCCCCCCCACTCGAAAGCCCTTTGGAGGTTGTTATTTCGGATGCGGAGGTTTTTTGACTGGAGATGAAGGAGGAGACTTTGAGGGTCGTTCTCATCGTTGGAATGAAAGCCGTGTGCTCCTTATCCCCCTCGCCGCCTCACAGCACCGAGAGGAAATTAAACACGGCTGTCTTTCCGGGTACGTACTTGGTCTGTGAGAGTACTCAAGGTGCTGGGACTGGCGGATTGCTTAAAGGTGAAGTATTGTACTTAGGTGTGCCTATTTTTGCATTTCTGAGGCTGGCACAAATATGCGAGTGTCCACGAGTCACATTTATTAATAGTTTATATCAATGGGTGTGACGGTGATCTGCATCAGTGACGTGCGGTGGGGTCAATGGCTGGGGGAGGCACTGACTAGTGTCAGAGACAGATTCACACACTGAGGGGGGCGTGGCCTCACTGAGGGGCGTGTCCTCACTGAGGTGGGCGTGTTAGACACGTCCCCCTCAGTGAGGCAGATGTGATAGCTGCCTCCCCTGGTGCTTTTTCATTGCAGTTTCATGACGAGACCAGCGAGCCTAAATATACACATACGTGAAATAAGTTACCTGGAGTATGGAAGGCGAGGACATGAAATAAAGGGGTCTACAAACATTACATTGGTGACATGCTGAGATAGTAACAGGCACACGCTTATTGCCCGCGCTCCATCCAGTTACTGAGGTGTTGCGCAATCAGAGAGGAAGCTGAGCTCGTCGCTGCCTCACCTCTCGTCTCTTCCTGTATTTGCAGCGGAGCTCCGCAAATTTGGCGATTTTTACTATAAAAATGATTGGAATCGTACAGAAATTACATTTATAACACAGATTAGTGGAAAAATCTAAATATTTATTTAATTTGATTATTTTTTTGTAACAGATATTTTCATTGGAGTATGACAGGTGAGACTCTGCCTCCTCTTACTCCCCTGACTGCACGTCCCTGATCTGCATAGGCCTTCCAAACCAGTCCTCAGAAAGTAATGTTCATATATTAAAAAAATGAGGTGTTGGGGATAATGTTGCATGTATCCTAGTTCCCCCCAGATTAGGAAGCACAGAGATATGTATGCAGGGAATTACACAGAGAGACAGCGGAAAGACAAACATTGATCAGAGAACTGAAGTTAGTCACATTGTATTGATTTCTCGAAAGTACGTGGGCTTGGGTAGGTCACATGACTAGATTGGAGGATGGGCAATATGTGAAATTGGTGAAATAGTGGCAACCAAAGGAGAGATCACACTCAAAGTGGACAGCTGCTACAGAGATAGAGTGATTAGAGTAGTTCATGTGCAAGAGTAAGATGGATTGAGACATCTGTGATGGATAGCAGCTATGTAAGGTGGCCTTCAGCAGTGGATACATCATAGCAGATGATTACGATGAAGAGAGTGATGATAGACTGAGTGGATGCCTGACTGGGATTTTTACTTTAAACCAGCCAAATGAGTTGGCTCGTTTTGTCCTTTTTGATCTCTTTTCCGGACGGTGCAGGTCTGCGTATGTGGCCTGGTAATTGTTGCTTCCAGAGCCCTTGAGTTTTTTCATTACCCCTCGGTGATTCCATGCTTAATTTGAAGATGCGTCACAGACCGGGTCTGAACCCGAAGAGGAATACTCACGGGAACAATTCTCTAAAAACCATGACTTGTTCCAGTCAAAACGGGTTGCCCTCTGCTGTCAGTAAAGGGGTTCTGTACTTGGCGAAATAAAAGGTAAAATAGAAAGAGGCACGCCTGCAATTATTTGCTCATGCTACTGCTGGCAGAAGAGCCCCTTCTAGAGAGAGCTCGAGAGAACCATTTCTCGTTGGTATTAGACCTACTCTGTGTTTAGTTTGTTGTCCTTCCCCCACACCTCCGATTAACACGGATGTATATGTACGGTGCGAAAGAAGTTCACCAAACAAACTATACTCATTGGCTGTCGGGTGTTGGCGGGTTAACGACACATTTATATTTACGTGATATAACCTAAAAAAAACCCCTCCATTATGGATACACATACGAAGACAAAGATCCCCCGTATAACTTGAACAGACTGTTGGGGCAAGTGCTGTTAGCGAGCACCTATGAAGGCCCGACCGCCTTCGTCTTTCCAGTGGCGATGTTCTTTTTTACACACCTCACCAGGTACTAATTTGAGGCTGAGTCGACCTAGGGGAGGCCCAGGACCGGTTCAGATAATCGTCACTGGTATTGGCCGTGAGCGAGAATCCAACTCGGGTCGCCGGGCTCATAGCGCAGCACGCTAAACGCTACACACTACCGCTCCCCACACACATACAACAGACATCCTGGCAAAGGTGGGAGTGAGGACCCACACTTTTCACAAGCTCATGCAACCTGATGATCGACTAACTATGGTGCACCCATTTATACTGCTCGGTATACCGAGGCGAGGCAAGGGGAAATTAAGAAACTTTCCGCATTGTTTCAACTGCTGGCATTGGGAGATTGAACCTGTAACCTCTGTATTGCGGGTCCAGTATGTTAGCATTACACCACTGCAGCTTTCCAATAGGGGAATAAGCCTTTTTAACTGGTCCAGCAACACATTTTTGTGAAAAATACAAATATATGACTCAAATGAGAATTTTAACGGTTAATCATAGAAAAAATGGTAATTCGACAGAAAATATCCACAATACCTCGTGGCCTTATTTTGTCCCACTTGGTATGCAATTAAAATTTAAATTGTACAATTATTACTGGACAAATGATTGTTCGTGCGATCGCCACCACTATAAGCGTCGCTATAAAAATGGTAATAACTACGGCGAGGAAAACATTCCAATTGCCTATTACGGTGTCATAATATAGCTGCGTGCGTTATTGTCTCGTTCAAGGTTAAAACAAGCTATCGCCTTCGCCGCCGTGCATATAATCATTGTACTGTCAGCTTTACGGTCATTAAGTATGCTTGCATGGCACATTAAGTTGACATACCTTAGAGCAAAAGCCACACGAACATTTTACAATGAGTAAAGGGGGATAGTGGCCCTCCCTCACCTGCCCTCCTCGACACGGCGAGGTGCCTGCCCTCCGTTCGGCCCTGCTGACGTCAGCCGATGATGACCCTGGGTCGGCTGCTGAGCCGTGACACTCTTAAGTCTTCCAAAGCTGCTGCAGAAAGCGTCCGCGCTGTGTCTTCTTGTCTTTACCGATCCACCAAGCGTGGATTATCCACCGCCCTTTCTGCCACCTGACTTTCCCACGCACCCCGGTCTCCTCTCTTCACGTTAATTGAACGTTTCATTATTTAACGGGGCGGCATCCCATCAAAAGCCATTATGTCATTGGCAAGCAAGAACTGGGGTAACCAACCATCGTTACATAATCTTGATTTGAAGCTTTCGTGACTGCAGGAATCCGTACTCTTTAGTTATTTCGGTAAAGTCACGGAGGTATAAAATAAATAACGACGTTTCGATCGCAACACAAGCTGAACTAGCTAGTTCAGCAGTTCCACTGCTGGATTATATTTTTTCTGCCAGAGGACGACCGCTTGTGTTGCGATCGAAACGTCGTAATTTATTTTATTTTATACCTACGTGACTTTACCAAAAGAACCAAAGAGTATCGTTACATAAGTATGGTTATTTTAATTTGCGACTCGTTTTGTTCACTTATGATCCTCACGGTATCCCCAAGACTCGATTTCATGAGGGTCCTGCGTGGGATGTTTGGCCAGTTATCTTATATTTGTGGCTCGGAGGAAACCAGAGTAGCCCAGAGAAAATCCACGCACATCAGTAGCTGACAATTCAAGCGCCACAGAGATGGGTCAGCAGTCGTCAGCCTATTTGCTGTACACGCTTCTGCAGTACCTCGCTGCCACGGCAGGTGGGTGTTTATACCGATAACTCGTTATTTGACACAATTCCCCCAAGCATAATGACTTTTGACGTTCAAAAAAAATCACTGGATTACACAACAATCATCATAATCGTCAGCCATGTGTGAAGCCACTGCTGGATGAAGGCCTAACCAGCTGCTACCATCTCTTGCGATCCTGTGATGTAAAACAATCCACCCAGCATATGCACACGAATTCTTATTTGGCAGAATATTACTTGCATTGAAAACAAAGACAAAAATAAAGGATTCGTTTGGATCAGGTAAGTTATTTATCTGATTCAGTTGACCATTTTTATTGGGTGCTGCCATTGCTGTTGTAATTCCCTTTATCCAGAAAGGCCTCACCGAGTCTCAGGACAACACAGACGCTTTTTTTCCAGGAGGTTCCTGCATTGGGATGTTTGGCTAATCCAATTAACAAGCGTTTAGTATCAATATCAGGGAGGGAATATAGGCTGTACGTTGTGTAGATATAAGCGGTAGCCAATAAATAATAATGTGCCAGTAATAGTTTCATTTCCCGCAAGTATAAATACTCCTCAACCAATTAGCAGGCACAGTGACCTCGTAGCGGTCGGGATGTGGTGGGGGGGAGGTGTGGCACAGGGAATGCCTGTCATTGGTGGATGTGGACGGAGGTGTGGTTCTAACGAGACTTAAGGAATAATTACATGAAATTAATTCAAGCCAACATGTTAACATCTTTAACGAGACTCGCCATCAGTGTTGAAACAGAAACATTATTTTCCCTTGGACAAATCATCTGGACGGCACCCAACCTCAACACATGCCCAAAGTTGAGCAGTTTTCAGCATGGATACTGCTTGGGTACAGCAGGGGTTTAGGCTGCTGCAGGGCTGCACTGTCAGCAGAGGGCATTGTAGAAAAGAAAAAACAGTTGTACTGTACTATGTTTCCACATCTATGCACCCCATCTTTACCAACCCACACTGACCAGCGTGGTGAGGTGGGGTCAAATAACCCCCACAACCCCCAACAGGAGTGGGGAGGCCCTCATCCAGCAGTGGAATGACAAACGGACCATGCATGTCTTGTATGTGGATTTCTTCAGCAAATATGCATCACATTTGTACAATTTTACTCATATAAGAATCGGACTTCGACAGCAGCGACGAGGTTTGAGTCGGCGTGACGCCCCATCTCCACTGTCACTGAGCGTGCTGGTGTATCGACATGGCAAGTCAATGCAACGATTTCCCCATGACATTCCTTTAGCCTGCAAATGGCTTGGATAAGTGTGCACATTTAATCAATGAATATTGCCACGGGAATGTAGTTAATTCACGTGCTGACCAATTCTTCCTTGTCTCCTATTTTCCACTCGTTCACGGCAGCCTACGTTGGATCTGCGTTCAGCTCATGTCGAGAGTATCTCCCGTGGTGTAGCTATCACGGTGTGTGGGCAGTGTGTGTAGGCAGTACAATTGCACCAGGGTCCCAGATGCCAGGCTCCATAAATGGGTGATAATTGACAGGGGACCACATTTAAATCTTTGCACCACAGACAATGCCATCAACTGGGGTGAGTGCAATGGGCAGAGCGCTCCAGAGCGCTTTTCTATTGAACGTTCCGTTAGCCCAGAGCGCTAACGGTCTGAGAAGCTGCCTCGCTGAGAGTGAAGGTGGGCATATCAAGATCAAACCAATTGGAGGCGTTGTACCTTCCTGTGAACTCTCGATTCATGGACGGAACGAGTGGGCTTATTGGCTGAGCGGGTGCATAATGCCGCACCACCACCATTGCAAGGCGCTCGGCGTGCCAATGCACAGTTCAAGAAGAGCTAACGTCCACCTTGTAGTCGCACCACTGCAGAGCGCTCTGCAGTGGTGCGACTACAAGGTGCTCTCGCCCCGTTCAAATGTTCGTGGTCTGGTGCCCATTTGCATCTCCATTGGTCGCCCTGATCCAGCAGTGGAAGTTCCACATTCCTGTGGCTCAAAAACGGATCGAGGTTCCAGAAAGCGCTATATATTTTAACAACTCCAGCCGCTCGGCTGTTTGTGTTTGGTAATTTTTAAAACGTGTTCCAAAGCAGCACACCATTCCCATAGAACAGGGTTCTTCCACTGGTGGCCCACATGCCGGTGTGTTGGTTTCGACTGGTTAGTTTTGCATCGTGGAATAACGATTTTCCTTCATACGGCCTGAGAAAATAAAAGCCTTTGCTTTGTATGTATGTTGAACTTATTTTGCATTGCACGTATCTAACCGGAAGATAAGATAATCTACTGCTATTTGTAAACCCACAAACAAAATGGTCACTGTCTTTTGAATCTAATTGATAAATATACAATGCCATACTTAAATATTAACAAATAGACCGTTGTTCCGATAGAAAAATTGCACAAGAATACAAAGGACAATACAATATCAGTACACCTACAATTGCAGTGCACTGATATGTGTTTTGAAATGTATCTCTCTACGGCCAAAAGTACGATCCACTGTATTGGGTCGCACGTGAATGTGAAGATTAATATCTGGTTATGAAAACAGGCGACAGAGGAGGCGTGTAGAGTTTCACCACCGCTGTCCCCCTGTATATTTAACATGCCTCATCCATCTCCTCTGTCGTGGCGGTGTTGAGTTACGAGGCACATTAGCCAAGTGGGGCCACGCCCGGTGACGTGCCCGAGTCGAATGTTCTGGTCAACGCCCCCCGTGACCCAGTGTGCGGCTGTCCCCGCCGATGAGCGGTGGGGGAGTTCTGCAATAATGAGGCAGCTGGTGAGCCCCGCTCGCTAACCCTGCTCTCACACAGGCCACGGGCGCCTGCGAGTGTAAGAGCCCTTTCTGTGGTGCGGCGCAGCGAGCGGGGACTACGAACCCTGCGCTCTTTCGCGTGATTGCAAAGTGCCATGCTGCCGTGGGTCCTTCATGCTGACCTGTGCCAGGCGGCGTGCAGTGCAGAGCTAATGTAGTCGTGGGCTGATTTGGCACGCAGTGGTTAAGCCAGTCTCTAGGATGAACGGTGCTGTGCTTAAATATCTTGCCCCTCCTTCCCAAGAAAATACAGGGATTCATGATTTGAAATGGGCATTTAGCAATGGTAGTAACATGTTTTTTACACATATATACGAGCCTACAGTTCATGCAATTTGCATGCCATATCTACATGTTCCTGCTTTAATAGCCTTTCTGGCAAGCCGTTAAGGCCACTAATTGTGCGGTTCAGTAGGCAGAAGTAACCAAGCGGAGTTAGAAAGGGGTAGGGGGTGGGTGGGGAGGAGGGGACATAGTGGGAGGGACCGAGGCCTTGGAGATTTCGTGGCTCGCAAAGCGTGGGGACAAGATGCGAGCTGGAACGGCCCAGGGCCATTCTTTGGCCACCGGATCTGCTTGCGCGTGGCCGTGGCCTTGTAGCAGCACAGGTCGTGGCTTGCAAATGCTGCTGCGTTGCGATTACAGATGTACGTCGCACACTTCCTAAAAAAAAACTGTCAGCATCTCCTCTGGATAAAACACCATAAACGCACGCATGCATGCAACACCAGCCCCAGCGCGGTGATGCACGTACACATACTATATTTGCACCGAGCGTAGGGATTTCTGAACGCCTCTGTTTGCATGCCTGGGCTCCTTAATTAAAAGGAGGGCCCTGTAGGAAAAAACAAGGTAGGGATATTTTGCTAATGCAATTTGATTAACATGCTCAGGCAATTAGGTACTTCAGTGGGCTCCTCGGCCAAGTGGGTGGGGGGGGGATGCAGCAGCTACTTCGTAAGCAGCTTTCGCTTGTCACGCAGCTGGGTAGCCGATGGGCGGCAGCGTGCTCTCCATCGAGCCAGGTTTCGTCAGCGATTTGACTCCCACGGCTGACCTCCGTGCACGAACAGCCCTTTTATCATTCCGCTGCTGGATGAGAGAGAATTGCTTGACATAAGAGATGGGTGCCAGAAAGATGTAAACTACCTGAGGATATTTGGAAACAAACGACAAAATATGCAGTGGACAACTACGGGCTATCTGCCCATGGATCATGATGATGATGTCGGATGAGGGCCCTGCCGTGCGGATCGTGGTGGTGATTGTTTTGTACTCCACCACGCTTGTCAATGTGGGTTGGAAAAGGTGGTCTTAAGTATCTGGGGAAAATCACAAATGTTTTCCATCTCGTAAGAATTGAGGCGACCCATCTGATGGCATTATTGGCAAGGGTAGAGAGCAAGGAATCCCTCACTGCTGTCGCTGTGATCGCTGCCCTGTACCACTCGACTTGCTCAGCACAAGCAAGCAACCTCTTGAGTACCCCGCGAATCTACAGGAGCATTCCACTCTGCGTCAGCCTCGTGAGCCATTTACAAATTCACTGAAACAGTTGATAAAAAAAACTGCTGAGCACAGGCCCAAAGGGCCATAATTTCAAGCAGCCAGCAACAAGCAGCACTCACAGTCGCAATAGATACGAATGTGACATGTTCCCTGAATTGAGCTTTGTCCTGAAATATGCAACGAATATCTCTCGCCTATCAGCAGGCGCTTTTCAACTTAACTAATTTCTTTAGAATAGCTTTTTGTGTTTTAATTGTTGTTCTTCCTCTGCACCCCCGATTAGCACGGTTGGCTATGTACGGTGAGAAAGAAGGTCAACATACATAATACATACCTTGAGATGCACAATGCTTGGTGTGGGCGCTTTTGTAAATATCCGCAGTGCACTGTGAAGGTGCTCGTCCGTCTGTTATCGCAGGATGTAATTGTAGCCATGCATTTGTGGGGAGTATCGTGGAATTGCAGTTTATTGGTGCATTGCTCTAAAGTCTTGGCAAAGTGCTTTCAATTTTTACTCGGCTCACACCATCGAGGGCTTGGTGTCTATATCTGTGACGGGCCTCCCCTGGGTCAGCGCGCTCTTAAAACAGTTCCGGCGCTGTGCTCTGTCAACACCAATGAGTGTCGGAGACACGGAGGCAGCTCTGGAGTGTTTCTGCACAGCCCCAGCCTTCCCCACATCACCGGCTGTGAGGAAATTCACAGCGTTTCGGTTTGGCCGTTCCGTCTTCTTGATGGTTCGCGGCGGTACACGTCTATACACACACGCACACACACGCGGGCGGGCACGTGCGCAAACACGTACCCATGATAATACAAACACATTCCATGTACATACACGCTCACTCACTCACTCGCCTACTTAGTCACTGAACCGATCACTCAGCCACTCACACGCCCACCCACCTAACCACTTAACTACCCACTCACACGCCCACCCACCTAACCACTTAACTACTCACTCACACGCCCACCCACCTAACCACTTAACTACCCACTCACACGCCCACCCACCTAACCACTTAACTACCCACTCACACGCCCACCCACCTAAGCCTCTTAACTACCCACTCACACGCCCACCCACCTAACCACTTAACTACCCACTCACACGCCCACCCACCTAACCACTTAACTACCCACTCACCAACCCAATCACTTACTCGTTCACGTTGACTCGCACCAAGGGAGACATTCCAGCGCTGCCTACCAGCACGCAGCACTGTAATCACATCCAAGGGAAATGCACAACAGCAGCACAGTGGGTTCATATGCGATGCGTGGCAAGGGCTAACAAGGTTTAGCCCACTAAAATCCATTCAAGGCTGAGTTGACCTAGTGGAGGTCCAAAGCAGGTTCAGAAAACACTTTCTACTGTTGTCATTCGTGGTCGGCAATCAAATCTATGTTGCTGGGTTCAGAGCACGGGTTGCAAACCGCTGTAACACCACACGAACACTGGAGCACAGACGTGCTGCCATGCCGTCAGCAGCAGGATGGGTTATGTATGGTGCATCGATTCATCGCTTAGAATCCAGTCTGACACTCGTGATACATGCCTCAGAACATCGCGCGCGTTCGAAAATTGATTATTTTCAATTGCTATATGGACCCGAAGCACGATAATTGACAAATGGAGCAAAAGATTAAAAGTGCGTAAAGAAGCATGAAGAGGTGCATTCTTGGAATTGAAATGAGAGATGAAAAGAGAAACGCGTGCGTTCGAGAACATGCACAAGCTAGAGGTATCATCCAAAATAGAGCATTTTGGGTTTTATCACGTAAATATAAATGCCTCGTTAAAGCTGCCACCACCCGACACAGCCAATTAGTAAGGTTTCTCACGTCAACAAAACATGCGTGTTGGAGAGTAAACCCACAACATTTACAATTTGAGGCATCGTTTTTATTGTTTAAGAACAGCAGGTGGATTTGAGCAGCAGGACATGTCGCTTGAAGGTATGCTGGCCAAGAGGAACGATGGAGTGGCATGTAAAGGAGCGAACACACTCGTGTGCAGGGGCTAGATGGATCGTTGCATTGTGGTGCTGTGACACATAGCGATGATGGCTTGGGAAAGCTTTAATCCAGCAGTGGGTAATTCATGGCTGACGATGATGATGATTATATGCCGTGTGTATAAGTAGTTAATGTAATCTCTGCCGCAACTCGAGATTTTACGTGCACTGCATTGCAAGACAACAACACAAATTGATTCAGGATTGAATTGCAACCCCTCAATCAGAGCAATTGGATCAGAAAGGGGCCTGGGGTGCTGATGGGGGGCAGTGAGCGAGTGGGTGGGGGGGGTGAATCATAACACGCAAACTCAACCGCTCTCCTACTTTATGCAGTTCCCTCGGAAGGTGCGGGGCTAGCGAATGTGCGCCACGTTCAGGCAGATTGACCGCTTTACCCACTTTCTCTTGTGTTGCTCCCCTGCTATGGAGCGCCTGGCCCAGTCTTGTTCGTAACTCGTAGCTCGTAGACAACGGCGGTGTGGTTTAAACCCCGCCTCAAGGCGCGATAGTTGTCTCTTGCTAGAGGTTCTCTCAACTGGCGTACTGTGGTGGCGAGATGATAGCAACCTCGCCTGGTATACAGGAGGTCGTGGTTTGATCCTGACCCTGACGCCTGTACAGGAACACCTCGCACTTTCGCCTGGTTCGGGACCAGAGCATCGACGAATATCAAAACGGACGAATGTCAAAGCAGAGCCGTTATTTAGCTTGCACATTTATTTTGGCCGGCGAAAAACGTACATGCAAATAATTACAGTAAATATAAAAACGTACGTACAAATAACTACAGGAACTATATAACATATGCGTGCGAAACATAAATAAACAGAAATAAAAGAAAAATAAACATAATAAAAAACTAGATAAATATCCAAAACTAAATAAATAAACAAAATTATATCTTTAAATATGTTTATTCTTGCGTAAGTAAACACTGTAGTATTATACTGTTATCACAAAAACAACTATAGCCCACTTTCAATCCGCTGCTGGATGAAGGCCGCTCACACGCTGGTTAATTCGTGGTGATTGTTGGACCACACTGCATGGACGCTCCACTCACGGTCCCTTTAGGCCCTCCCTCTAGTGGAGGCTCTTCCACCAGCGGTGGCTTGACCAAGTAATTGCAGGGTTGCACCTTTGCCTTTTTTACCTTTACAAAAATATATGGCCAGGCTAGGTGCATTTTGAGGCCACGTGAAGTTATGGAGACTCGTGGCTGGCACGAGGTCCCAGGACAGGCCCAGGTGCTATGAGTTGACTGAGATTACTGGCGGATGCACCCACCTGTGCTCCTCGCTGTGCCAACCATCACACGCGCACAACAAAAACAACCGCCGTTCGACAAGTGTTGAAGGCTCTCCGGTAAGAGGTCTTGGGACAGACACAGGTGCCATAGATCAACTGACTGAGATGACCTGCGCACAAAACAAAGATCCCCTGCATCGCCTTAACAGACTTTGGCGCAAGTGGTGTTGGCGAGCACCTACGAAGGCCGGCGCGGCACTTGAAGGGGGTGGGTGGCCAGCACCACGCCCGGCCGCATTTGTCTCCCCAGTGGCGATGTTTACACACTGCAGCAAGTATTCATTTGAAGCTTAGTCGACCTTGGCGAGGCCCATGACCAGTTCAGATCATTGTCACTGGTGTTGGCCGTAAGTCGGATTCGAACTCGGGTGGCTGGGTTCGTCGCGCAGTCTGCACACACACAATCCACACAGGCGCGCGTCTCACCGAGCCCACACTTCCCACCCAGTGCTTCAGCGTGGCTGCGCGTTGCTCTCTCAAGCACGTGTTTGCCTACCGTCTAACATTCATGCCAAGCTGTCGGGAAAATAAGCACTGTAATGTGACCGGCTGTCTGGCCTGGCCAGGCCAGCAAATGTCCACTTATAGCGACCGCGGAGGGAGGCGCTGTGATGAGCTGTGTAAACCAGCACGGTCTTTTCATAGCAGGGGTGCGCAGACTCACCAAAACGTGGTCACACTGACACACCAACTCGTGGTTACACTGAATAGTGGTCCTTACAACTGGGTGGTCTTGACCATGTACGACACGAGCCAATCGGATGGGGGACCTTCAAGCTAACCATAATTCCACGACGGTGAAATTAGCCCGAATGCTAACAGATCACCAGGAGTGCACCTGATCTTGATAGCTAAGCAGGATTCGATGAGCGATCACCATGCAGCGGAGCTAAGTGGCCAACTATTGGTAGTTCAGTTGTATTGTACATAATCGAGGTTTTTGGGTTAGATCGCGTAAATATATAAATGTGTCGCTAAAACCCGCCACCACCCGACACAGCCAACTAGTAAGGGTTGTCACGTAACCAGAACGTGGCCAATTCGTCACTAGTACAGCACACCGGTGTGTTGGAGAGCCATGCCACAACAGTCGATCGGCCCTTATCAGCAGCAAGAATTTGGATATCTTTATTTGCTTTCAATTATCTTAAGGCTTGTCGATGAGATCATTGCTGAAGTGGAATCAGCAGTGAGACATCTCCCTCATAATCAAGCTGAGATGACTAGGCACGAGGTTGCCAAATTTATGGAGAACAGCAACGTGTCAAAAACAAATATTAACTTCAGTGAAGCAAAAGCCTTAAGAGATTTGAGAGCAAATAAAGATATCAAAATTCTTGCTGCTGATAAGGGCCGATCGACTGTTGTGATGCCCCGTGAGGACTATGATAATAAAATCAAAGATTTACTCGATGAAGGTACCTGCCTTAAAATTAAACGAGACCCAACCACCACCTTGGAGCGTAAAACAACGGCAATCATTGCCAAGTCATCTATTCCCAAGGAAGAGGAATACCTGATCAAACTAAGGGCATCAAAACCACCAATACTTTATGGGCTACCAAAAATGCACAAACCTGATGTCGCATTAAGACCCATAGTTAGCACAATAGGCTCTGCCGCGTACAAATGAGCACAATACGTAACGAAACAAATGCAGCCCTACATCGGTAGGACCTCTTCGTTCATCAAAAACTCTGAACATCTCGTAAATATAATTAAAGATACTCTTTGGTTCTTTCAGTAAAGTCACGTAGGTAGAAATAAAATAAAACAAATCGCAACGTTTTGATCGCAACACAATCAATCTTCATCAGGTGGAACAACCACAGCAAGAAAAAATGCTCAAGTAGGCGAGAGAGCTGCCGTGGCAAGAGGTTATATAGGTAAGAAAGGGGGGAGAGAGAGGGGGGGGGAGCAGGGGAAGGGGGAGGGGCTGCGTGAGCGCTAGGGGGAGAAGAAGTGAAGCTGGGGGGGGGGGGGGGAGTAGGCGGGGCTAGAAGTGGGAAGCTGAGTGTGGGACACGGGGGGGGGGGGGAAGTAACTCGGAAAAATAGACTAGTACCTGGCGGGTATGATGGAAACAACCACAACCAGTTAAAGCTTTACCTGATTAATAACATCCTTCCAATGATTGCTCAATTTGTATCCATCTTCTCGGTTGAAGTTATGTTTATGTTTATATATCTGGATGGCTTCATGAACAAACCTTTGATGGTAGCCCGAAGGTTTGCAGAGTACCTTGGTCTCGGAAAAAACAATATAATGCGAGCCCACAGCGTTATAACAATGGTCAGCCACGGCAGAGGTATTGGTTCTGTCGTGTTTCAGATCTGCCTTGTGTTCGCGAACACGTTCCGAGACATGTCGTTTCGTTTCCCCAATGTAACTGCTGCCGCAGGTACAACTACGTTTGTAGACTCCAGGGTATTGCATGTCAGGAATGACCTCCTTCACAGATGGGATTAGATCACGGAATTTGTGTACTTATTTAATCGGACCTGGATCTTGTGTTTAGATTTTGGAAATCTTTTGGTAACACCTGCTATGTATGGTTAAGTGATGGTTTTGATTGGCTTCTCATGGGGTTGTTGGAGAAACAGCTTGGCTCTCCAACACACCGGTGTGCTGTACTAGTGACGAATTGGCACGTTCTGTTTACGTGATAACCCTTACTAGTTGGCTGTGTCGGGTGGTGGCGGGTTTTAACAACACATTTATATATTTACGAGATCTAACCCAAAAACCTCTTATGGATAATATTGGTCGCGAAAGCCTACGTGTTAATCTGTTGTATTGTACTACGCTCCAATGCCTGCTCCCCATCTTCACCAGCCCATACTGAGCAGCGTGGCGAGTTATGGGCTGTGGTCATCTTCTTTGATGGTTCTAAATTGAACTTATTTATGATGGGGGGTGGGGGAGGGCAATGTATCTGTTGGAGAACCACGAATTGCTGTGTCGGACGTTTATAAAGTCAAGATGTCCCCATGCTCTTAGCAGCATTGGTTGCGCTGGCCACCTCTGTTCGGAGCTCAGTGAAAATGATATACATTCCACATTTCTGGACCAATCTTCCTACGCGACAACCACTGTGAACTAAACCACGGTGTCGTTACTTTATCCGTGCAGGAGATGGGATGGGCCAAGTCAACTCCCAAACCAGGATTTTGACTTCTGAATCCTTTTATCTGCCATTTGGCCAGATAAGCGAATTGTCTGTGCCTGTAAATAATACATGTGTCTCTGCCCTGCGGTAAATCAATAATGACTTTACAAATGGAAGTCGGCATCTCGGCGAGCTGCGGAGGCTGCATGTACAGTGAGGGAAAACAGTATTTGATCCCCTGCTGATTTCGTACGTTTGTCCACTGACAAAGAAATGATCAGTCAATAATTTTAATGGTAGGTTTATTTGAACAGTGAGAGACAGAATAACAACAACAAAATCCAGAAAAACGCATGTCAAAAATGTTATAAATTGACTTGCATTTTAATGAGGGAAATAAGTATTTGACCCCCTCTCAATCAGAAATATATCTGGCTCCCAGGTGTCTTTTATACAGGTAACGAGCTGAGATTAGGAGCACACTCTTAAAGGGAGTGCTCCTAATCTCAGCTTGTTACCTGTATAAAAGACACCTGTTCACAGAAGCAATCAATCAGATTCCAAACTCTCCACCATGGCCAAGACCAAAGGGCTCTCCAAGGATGTCAGGGACAAGATTGTAGACCTACACAAGGCTGGAATGGGCTACAAGACCATCGCCAAGCAGCTTAGTGAGTAGGTGACAACAGTTGGTGCGATTATTCGCAAATGGAAGAAACACAAAAGAACTGTCCATCTCCCTCGGCCTGGGGCTCCATGCAAGATCTCACCTCGTGGAGTTGCAATGATCATGAGAACGGTGAGGAATCAGCCCAGAACTACACGGGATGATCTTGTCAATGATCTCAAGGCAGCTGGGACCATAGTCACCAAGAAAACAGTTGGTAACACACTACGCCGTGAAGGACTGAAATCCTGCAGCGCCCGCAAGGTCCCCCTGCTCAAGAAAGCACATATACATGCCCGTCTGAAGTTTGCCAATGAACATCTGAATGATTCAGAGGACAACTGGGTGAAAGTGTTGTGATCAGATGAGACCAAAATGGAGCTCTTTGGCATCAACTCAACTCGCCGTGTTTGGAGGAGGAGGAATGCTGCCTATGACCCCAACAACACCATCCCCACCGTCAAACATGGAGGTGGAAACATTATGCTTTGGGGGTGTTTTTCTGCTAAGGGGACAGGACAACTTCACCGCATCAAAGGGACAATAGACGGGGCCATGTACCGTCAAATCTTGGGTGAGAACCTCCTTCCCTCAGCCAGGGCATTGAAAATGGGTCGTGGATGGGTATTCCAGCATGACAATGACCCAAAACACACGGCCAAGGCAACAAAGGAGTGGCTCAAGAAGAAGCACATTAAGGTCCTGGAGTGGCCTAGCCAGTCTCCAGACCTTAATCCCACGGAAAATCTGTGGAGGGAGCTGAAGGTTCGAGTTGCCAAACGTCAGCCTCGAAACCTTAATGACTTGGAGAAGATCTGCAAAGAGGAGTGGGACAAAATCCCTCCTGAGATGTGTGCAAACCTGGTGGCCAACTACAAGAAACGTCTGACCTCTGTGATTGCCAATAAGGGTTTTGCCACCAAGTACTAAATCATGTTTTGCAGAGGGGTCAAATACTTATTTCCCTCATTAAAATGCAAATCAATTTATAACATTTTTTGACATGCGTTTTTCTGGATTTTGTTGTTGTTATTCTGTCTCTCACTGTTCAAATAAACCTACCATTAAAGTTATAGACTGATCATTTCTTTGTCAGTGGGCAAACGTACAAAATCAGCAGGGGATCAATTACTTTTTTCCCTCACTGTACGGTATTAGCTACGAACATCTGGCGCAGTCCACCGGGCCCCAACGCCGGAAGCAAACCAAAGGCAGTCCCTGGATTTTAAGTGCGTGGGCCCGATGTTGTAAATTGCCTGAAGCGTTCAGAGAGGGCTTACCACACTCGGTATAATTAACGGCGTGAAGTGCGAACGAAAATTTTTCAATGTTTCGTGTTTATTTCGTTTAACTCCGGTGGGTGAAAACTTCAGGAGAGTCGAGGATGGGTTTGTCTCATTTTAAAGAGTGACCCGAGTCACCGAAATGACAAAAGTAAAAACATAAGAACGCAGTGCAACAAGGAAACAAATAGAAATCAGAGATAGAGAAAAAAACAATACCAGCCAGTGAAACATCAGAGGGAAAACCATAAATAACCTGCTTTCCAGAACAAAAAAAATTGTCAATACTGCAGAAACACGAATAAATATTAAATAAAATACGTTTCCTGTAGTGAAATTAGCTCGGACAATTTACTTTTCATTCATAGGCCAATTACGATTAAGTTAATGAAACACTGAAATGTAATTAGGGTGATTATCGCGCTCGTATGTAAACAAACAGGGATACGTGTCAAGTATATTTACTTGTAGAAGCCACTGCCACCCGCTGCCAGACGTAGTCTCTGGCAGTGGTCCCTTTTGGCCGAAGTGTCGAGAGGAGAGAGTCCCACGGGGGTTCTCCCAATCTCGGGTGACGCGCGCGACGTCCCGGACTTCGTTAGAGCCTCCTGCAGCAGAACGAGAGCGATGGCCCCGTGCGTCTCCCCAGGAAGAACTCTGTGGTGACGGCCCAGTGGAGATACCTTCACACCTGGTGGTTACCCCCCCCCCCCCCAGTGATTACCCCCCACCCAGCGTTCAGCCCCCCCAGCGATCACCTCCCACCCCAGCCAGCAATCAGCCCCATCCAGTGATCACTCCCACCCAACGATGAGCCCCCCCACCTCAGCGATCAACCACCCGCCTGCAATCAGCCCCTTTCAGCGATCAGCTTTCCCACCCCCCCCCCCTCTAATGATCATCCTCACAGTGATCAGTCCCCCAGTGTACGGTGGTTAAAGCTACACCAAACTTAAATAACAACAGGTGAGAATGTGTCTCGAGTTTAAGCAGTAGGGGTGAGGTTAGGCTTAGTTGGTGGTGAAACTATTGAGTGCAGGCGGTGGACTGCACTGATGCCCTTGGGCTGGGGGGGGGTGCCCAGATGCCATGCTGCAAAGGAGGGCAATTTGAGGAGGCGGTGCCCATTGTATTCCTCAAGGCCCATGCCATCCGCGCGCTACACCACCGGGGTTAATGTTTGGGGTGGAGCTCGAGTTGAGGGCTGATTGGATAGTTTCTTCATGGGTCTGGCTTGCTGATGTGGTTATGGTTTGGGGGTAAGGCTCGGGTATGGTTGGCTTCGTGTGCCACACCCCACATCCCTGTGGATTCCTCGCCGCCATTGCCAAGTTTGGACATTCATTTTTTTGTTCATTTTCACTTTTGTTGTTCAAATGGATACTTCTGTAATCCATTGCTTGTGAGGTAGAGTCGGTAGGTACCGTAAAACATCATTACGCGTTTATACCTCCCAGTAGAGAGCGATACAAGGCAGCCGTTAGGTGGGAGTACAGAAAATGGATTGCTGGCCTGTCTGTACAGATGCATGAACGCTGTCTCCTCGTGGGCTTTCTCCAGGCAGCCGAGCTCAATGAGGAATTGGCCACGCAAAACTCTTTTCCCGGAACAAAACCGAGTGAGACTTGAGGATAGTCCAGCGGCATTAGTCGGCATGACGTGCAGCTTGCTGCCCCCGCGTACTCGAGCCGTGAGCTGAGTTCAAATGAGGCTGAGAGGCTGAAGAGTGTTTCTCGGAGACTCCTTCATGGTGCGTGCGTGTGTGTGCGCGCGCACGCACACGCACACACGCACGAAGAACCTTCGCCAGACTGTTGGGGCAAGTGCCGTTAGCGAGCACCTATGAAGGCCGGTACAGCACACAAGTGGGTGGATGGCCAGTAGCACGCCTGGCTGTCTTGTCTCCCAAGTGGCGATGTTTACACGCCACACCAGGTACTCATTTAGGTTGAGTCGACCCAGAGGAGGCTGAGGACCAGTTCAGATATTCGTCACCGATGTTGGCAGTGACCGGGAATGGAACTTGGGTCGCCGGGTTCATAGCGCAGCGCGCAACCACCGTGCCACTGCCCCCCCCCGTGGGGATGAGCTGATGTCTGCCCGCCGTGGCGTTGATATCGCGGCCACGGTCCCGATAAGTCAGTGTCACCCTGCCCAGTCATCGGTGCACACTAACAGCACTTGCCCTAAAAGTCTGTTGAGGCTATACGAGGGAGACCTTTTGTCTAACTAATTGAGCACTTGACTCGCGACCTCGCGGGCGACGAGTTCAAATCCCACTCGCAGCTCGACTGATCATCCCGCTCAGATCGATACAACAGGTAGCGCTGGGTCGATACTCACACGGCGCTCAGCCTTTGGGGAAACTTTCCCCTGCCACAGGAATGTGGAATTTCCACTGCCGGCTCCAGCCCGCCAACGTTGATGAACGTCGTCCAGGGCTTCATCTCAGCTGGAGCTCCCTGGGAGCGGAGAGCTCTGGAGAATATAATTATATATCTCTCTGCTCCTCCGTGTCCCACTGAGCCAGAGGTGCTCAGGTGGGTGGGTGGGGGGGGCTCGGCAAATATCCCCATGACGATTGAATCCCAGAGCGCCGCCTCGCTGCTCACTTGAGCAGCGAGAACCCCGGGGCGTTGAGCTTGTGCTGCACTGCGAGCCGACAGGGGGGGGGGTGTCCGCCCTCTCGTGTTACAACAATAGGGGCCCCGGCTTTGACCTAATGTCACTCGTCGTGCGTTGCCGCGATGATTGTCTGGTTGTGACACAAGCCAGCCTCAGCTGGAGATGAGGCTGCCGTGACTGAGCTGTCTACACACACCGAGCCGTGTCGGGTTTCCGCGAGCCCCCCCACCCCCCCCCCGAGGTTTTGAGCGCCTGGGGCAGAACGGGGAAAGCCAGGGCAGTGGTGGACATCGTCCCAGTGACACTCGAGCGTTGTGTGTGTGCGTGTTGTTTGTGTGTGCGTGTTGTATGTGTGTTGTGTGCGTGTTGTGTGTGTGCGTGTTGTTGTGTGTGTGGGTGTTGTGTGTGTGCGTGTTGTTGTGTGTGTGCGTGTTGTTGTGTGTGGGTGTTGTGTTTGTGCGTGTTGTTGTGTGTGTGGGTGTTGTGTGTGTGCGTGTTGTTGTGTGTGTGCGTGTTGTGTGTGTGGGTGTTGTGTGTGTGCGTGTTGTTGTGTGTGTGGGTGTTGTGTGTGTGCGCGTGTTGTGTGTGTGCGTGTGTTGTGTGTGTGCGTGTTGTGTGTGTGCGTGTTGTTGTGTGTGTGGGTGTTGTGTGTGTGCGTGTTGTTGTGTGTGTGCGTGTTGTTGTGTGTGGGTGTTGTGTGTGTGCGTGTTGTGTGCGTGTGCGTGTTGTATGTGTGTTGTGTGCGTGTTGAGTGTGTGCGTGTTGTTGTGTGTGTGGGTGTTGTGTGTGTGCGTGTTGTTGTGTGTGTGCGTGTTGTTGTGTGTGGGTGTTGTGTGTGTGCGTGTTGTTTGTGTGTGCGTGTTGTATGTGTGTTGTGTGCGTGTTGAGTGCGTGCGTGTTGTTGTGTGTGTGGGTGTTGTGTGTGTGCGTGTTGTTGTGTGTGGGTGTTGTGTGTGTGCGTGTTGTTGTGTGTGTGGGTGTTGTGTGTGTGCGTGTTGTGTGTGTGCGTGTTGTGTGCGTGTTGTTGTTTGTGTACGTGTTGTTGTGTGTGTGCGTGTTGTTGTTGTGTGCGTGTTGTTGTTGTGTGTGTGCGTGTTGTTGTGTGCGTGTTGTGTGTGTGCGTGTTGTTGTGTGCGTGTTGTTGTGTGCGTGTTGTTGTGTGCGTGTTGTTGTGTGTGCGTGTTGTTGTGTGTGCGCGTGTTGTTGAGTGTGCGCGTGTTGTTGAGTGTGCGCGTGTTGTTGTGTGTGTGTTGTTGTGTGTGTGCGTGTTGTTGTGTGTGTGCGTGTTGTGTGTGTGTTGTGTGTGTGTGTTGTTGTGTGCGTGTTGTTGTGTGTGTGCGTATTGTTGTGTGTGTGCGTGTTGTGTCCTGGCAAGGATTATTCAACATCGCCTTGCTAGGCACGCTGAGGAGAGGCTTGCGGAGCCCCAATGCGGTTTCAGGAAAGGGCGGTCCTGCACAGATGCCATATTTTCTGTCCGTCTGCTACAGCAGAGGTGTAGGGAATTCCAAAAAGACCTACATCTCTGCTTTATTGACCTGGTCAAGGCCTATGATACCATCAGTAGGACTGGGCTCTGGGTTGTTCTTCGTGCTTTCGGAGTCCCTGACCCTCTGCTCACGATCATTAAGGACCTTCATGATGGTGAGCGGGCCCGGGTAAAACTACGTGGCCGGGAGTCGGAGCCTTTCCCTGTACACCTTGGGGTGCGACAGGGATGTCCTCTGGCTCCCACATTATTTAACATCTATTTCGACTGCGTAGTTCGTGAAGCCTTCAATAGCTGTACCGGGGGAATTACCATTTGGTACAGATATAATGGGAGGCTGATCGACGCCCGGGTGCGATCAAGGGATGGCTCCCTATTGGTCAACCACGTTATGTATGCCGATGATTTGGTAATAGCTGCTCATTCAGAAGAGGAGTTGGAGACGCTGCTGCTGAGACTGGAGCGTGCCACTAAGAGGTGGGGCCTTACCATCAGCCCCACCAAAACTAAGCACCTGCCTGGGTATTTTGTACCATCGGGCACTCCACCCCCACAACTCTCAATCGGTGATGGGGCAGTTGTGGAGAGAGTGGAGTGTTTCCCATACCTGGGCAGTGTGCTTTTGACCGGCTCCAGTTTATCAGCAGAGGTCTCACTCCGAATCAGTCGAGCGGCAATATCTTTTCATCGGTTGCGTAACGCTGTGTGGAAGCTACCTGGTCTGTCGCTCCGCACGAAGCTTCAGGTCTTCTCGGCCACGGTCATTCCCTCCCTTCTCTACGCTTGCGAAACGTGGACCCCCCTAGTGGAGCATCTTTGCCGGTTGGAAACATTTAGGCTGGCCTGCCTACGATCCATCCTGGGTTTAACCAGGCTGGATTGTGTGAGGAGCTCACAAGTCCTTGAAAGATCTGGGCAAAGTCCCATCAGTGAGCTCCTCCGGCAGGCAAGGCTGCGTTGGCTGGGTCATGTAGCCCGCATGCCCAGCCACCGCATGCCTAAACAGCTTTTGTTCGGCCGGATCGAGGGGGCTAAACGGGCGCGGCACGGGCTAGAGAAGAGATGGAGTGATGTGGTACAGGAGGACGTGGAGCTGAGTGGACTTGCCGATGACTGGTACCATTGGTGTCAAGATCGGCCTCAGTGGAGGAGGCTCGTGAAGGACGCTACTGGGCAGTTGGAGGCAGTCGCCCTCCAACAACAACGGAGGGCGGAGGAGCGACGCTCACAACAACGAGCGGAGCGCCGGGTGGCTAAAGCACAGCAAGTTGGCACAGTAGGGGGCACAGGTGGTGCATCAGCCAGTCATCTAGGTCATCTCGGTCAGTCGACCCGTGGCACCTGGGTCTGCCCCGTGACCTCCTGCCAGCGGGCGTTCGACACTTCACGTGGCCTCAGGGTGCACATGGCCTGGCACAAGCGTCGTGGTGACGTCACCGCCACTTAGTGGCGAATGGCGGTTGTTGTTGTTGTTGCGTGTTATTGAGTGTGTGCGTGTTGTTGAGTGTGTGCGTGTTGTTGTGTGTGTTGTTGTGTGTGTGCGTGTTGTTGTGTGTGTGCGTGTTGTTGTGTGTGTGCGTGTTGTGTGTGTTGTGTGTGTGTGTTGTGTGTGTGTGCGTGTTGTTGTGTGTGTGCGTGTTATTGAGTGTGTGCGTGTTGTTGAGTGTGTGCGTGTTGTTGTGTGTGTGTTGTTGTGTGTGTGCGTGTTGTTGAGTGTGTGCGTGTTGTTGTGTGTGTGCGTGTTGTGTGTGTGCGTGTTGTTGTGTGTGTGCGTGTTGTGTGTGTGTTGTGTGTGTGTGTGTGCGTGTTGTTGTGTGTGTGCGTGTTGTTGTGTGTGTGCGTGTTGTGTGTGTGTGCGTGTTGTTGTGTGCGTGTTGTTGTGTGCGTGTTGTTGTGTGCGTGTTGTTGTGTGCGTGTTGTTGTTTGTGTGCGGCTCGTTTCAATGGGACGACGGTGCGGCTCTCTCCCCCGTGGCGTCTCGCTCATTGCGGGGAAGTATGAACGCGATGCGCCGATTGTTTAGGCGATATGCCACGGTGGTAAGATGGTAACTAGCTCGTCTGGTATGCAGGAGTTCCCTGGGTTCGAATCCGATCCTTGACGCCTGCTGTATATTTGGAGTTTGTGTCTCTCTCTCCGTGGTCACGTGGGTTTCTTTCTCCGGGTCTTCCGGTTTTCCCTCCACATTTAGAATCAACATCACGCGTTTCGAGTATGTGGCTGCTATGAATTTGAGCCACTTGGTTGAGCTATCATTTGTGGCCAGGTTACTTCTGAAACAGAGCTACATAGATAGTTCAGTGGGCCTTAACTGGTAAAATATATTTTTAAATAGTTTAAATAAAGGTACGGCCCTGGCATTGCTTGCGAAAGCCCCCCCACCAATCAAAAGTGTTCTAGACAGACCCTCGAAAGAGCATTTTGGCCTACTCTTCCACGTAGAAGAGGTGGGAGTATCCACACTTTACCCCACTACATCACCTGCCGATCGACAAATTCATAGTTTGTTGCTAAATTTGAGGATCAATTCATGTCTCAATGAGTTGACCGCTCTTCTTGTGTATTTTGCTCAGACAAAGCACACTGCCTGTTCTCCTGCATCAGAGCAGGACAATCAGCACCGTCGGTTAGCACGGTTGGCCATGTACATTTTTGGCAATAAAACTCCACCAATAACCCCGCCACCAATAACCCCGCCGGCAACAAAGAGTGCAGAGTGCCAAGGGACCGTCCATAAATGACGTCACGCGATTTTTTTACCCCCCCCTAGTCACACGGCGTCACAAAAAGTCAGACCCCCCCTCAAATATGACGTCACAAAGCTCTGCCCCTCCCCCCACAAAAAAAGAAAGACATGCTTCAAATCGCTTTAAACTATTGTCATTGTAGTGCGTATTTAATGTGGCACTGCACTCTGATGTAGGACAAAACATTTATTAAAAAGCCTATTTTATTAAGTAGAACGTGTTGTCTATATTTATTTAAACTTGGGCATTTTGATGTGACGTCACATTTCTCAACCCCCCCCCCCCCTCGTTACATATCGTCACAAATGTCTGACCCCCCCCCCCCCTAGGTGCGAGACGTCATTTATGGACAGCCCCCAATGTGGTGTGTTTTGTCCCTTCTCGTCAGTGCCGTAACCCCGTCTCCACGTCCTCCGACTTTAAAATTGAGATCCGTGTCGCAGCACCCCACCCAAACCAATGCTACATACGCGCATACGTATGTTGAACTTCTTTCGCAGCGTAGGTAGCCAACTGTGATAATTAATCGGAGGTGCGGGGGGAAGGGCAGCGTGAACGAATGTGGGCACGTGAACACGGTGTCATTCCTCCGAGGTGTTCGCACGACATCCTGAGCTGCTCGCGAGCGGGTTAGATGCTGCCCACGGTTGGCCACGAGTGACCAGGGCGATGAGGCCTAACGGCCTCTAGGGAGGTAAATAATAAGGCGTGCGGCCTTTGCCACGCTGATCGCAACCGATGCGGCGGGAGTCGTGGAGTGAACGATCTGGGTGCGACGACGGGAGCGTCTAGAAGTCTGGTGTTCTTCACTCGTCGTGGTGTTGGCAACTACCGCGCATCGCACGTCGTGCATGCTCAATCCGCGTGTCCAGTGCCGCTGTTACTTTAGGGCCGCTGTCTTTCGGCTCACTCTGGACCTCCCGCGGAACCGAGGCAACACACTCTGGGCCCGTTCTGTCGCAGCTCATGGCACGGCAGCGCTTCAGAGACTCTGCCCGCCACGAAGGAAAGGTGTCGAGCCATATTGTCTTCTTATCGGCCAGGCTCACATACCACTTGTGCCTATCCGGAAAATATGTTTTGATGACCCCAAATAAATATTTCGGAGCTCGGCACACCACATCCACAAACCTCTTTATTTTACCAGGTAAGGCCCACTGAGCTATATAGCTCTTTTTCAGAAGTGACCTGGCCACAGATGATAGCTCAACCAAGTGGCTTATTATGTGGAAATGTATAGCAGACAAATAATCTAAACATATGTAGATTATAAATGTGGAGGGAAAAACCTAGAGGACCTGGAGAATAATTCACGCGACCACGGGGAGAACATTAAATATCCAAATATACAGGCCTTAGGGTCGCGATCAAACTCATGACCTCCTCTATACCAGGCGAGGTAGTTAACATCTCACCACCGTGGCGCGTATACCTGTGGCTGTGGCTACGACGAGTCACGTGCCGCCTAAACACATTCCTGCGGAGGGAGCTGGTAGGAACGTTGGGTTGCTCGGTCAATGGCCAGGGTCAATGGCGGCGTGGTGTATTCCGCAAATATGCCCGACTGTGAGGGCGGGCACAAGCCGGCGTGAGTAGGTTAAACGTTGAGTTTTATAAGGGCACCACGGGGTGACCAGCCCCTCCCCACCCCTCCCAGCCACACCCTTCCCACCCAGCCCCTCCCCACCCTCCCCTCCCCACCCAGCCCCTCCCCACCCTCCTCTCTCCACCCAGCCCCACCCCTCCCATTTTTTAATTCACGACGGACGGACGGACGGACACAATAAACCCCTGTGGGCTGGTGTACCCAGGAGGTTCCTACCAGTATAAGACCTTACCTATCGGCCTCTGCTCACATCAAAGTTGCCGGGCAGCGTGTGCAGCGATGGTGCACTGTGCAACCCCATGGAGGTACCCACCCTTCCCAGGTTATCCCTCTGTGGGGAGTGGACGCTCTACGCATAGATCGCACTCTGCTAGAGGAATGTGGAACTTCCACGGGTGGCTCAGGATTTGCCACCGCGAAGATGAACGCCACACCCACCGCCCTGCGCTCGTGCGGCGAGGGGGGACTTGACTGGGAGGGTTGTAAATGATTCTGAATGTCTGTACTGTACATGAAAGCATCTCTTTAATGCGCTTATGAGTCACTCCTTCTGTGCAGTATGCCGAGTAGGAATTGAAACGAGTTGTGAGTTAAACGCAAAGCAACAAAGACAAAGGGCCCACCGTATATAGCCTTTAACAGACTGTTGGGGCAAGTGCTGTTAGCGAGCACCTAAGAAGGTCGGAGCCATGCCGACTTTGTTTCTCCAATGCTGATATTTACACGTCACACCAGGTACTCATTTTTGGCTGAGTAGACCTAGGGGCGGCCCGGGACCGGTTCCGATAATCGCCACTGGTGTTGACCGTGAGCGGGAATCAAATTCGGGTCGCCGGGATTGTAGCAGAGCGCGCTAACCGCTGCGCCACCGCTCCCCAAGGGGCATCCTGCCACCGCAGGACGCCGCTTGCAGTGACAAAGGTGTTCAACTTAGAAACGCCGTGTGTCCCGCTCGCCAATATTCATCTCGAGTCCCTCCCCGGTGTGTCGACCTATTTGGAGGCCCAGATCCAATTCAGATAATAGTCAACGGTGTTGGTGGCCGTGAGCACCAATTTAACTTCGCCCGGGTTCGTAGCGCAGCGCGATAATCGCTGCTCCACCGCTCCCATAGCACACAGAGACAAAGAGTGTTGGGCCAAGTGCTGTTAGCGAGTAGCACCTATGAAGGCCGGCACGGCACACGAGGGAGTGGGTGGCCAGCACCACGCCCGGCACACGCCTCCACCCACGCACGCAGACCGCACACACAACGGGCCAGGTAGTTATAATGGACAATCCCGTCGGAGTGTCCAAGTTAAGCGTGAGTCGGCGTGTTGAATGGAATGCCATCTGCTGGACGTGGGATGGCAGGGCAGAACGGAACGTCGTGTCACTGGCGGTGGTTCTCTCTCTCGAGGGAGAGAGGCGGGTGAGAGGGGGGGGCTCAGGCTGGCTGGGTGTGAGCAGCACTGGCTCGAGAAGAGGTTTGAACGCCTCTGGAGCTTGCTACTGTATCTGTCATTCTCGCCCGCTGAGGAATTCCTGACGGACCAGTTGCGTTTGCTCCTCGACAGCCCCCCCCCCACCACCGCCCCCACCACCGCTCAAGCAGTGTGTGGGTTTGTGTTGTGTTCCAACAAACCCTGGGGGTTTCGTGGCCACCAATGAAGGCCATGGGTCATTTTCACTGAGAATCGATTGCTTAAAAGATATGTATACGGGACCCCTTTGTGTGTATGCCAATTTGAGGGCAATAATACACGTGTTGAGATGCTCAAACACTAAATCGACACCTATTACAAAGGCATCGAGTCTGCATAAACCACATTTTGTAACAACATGCGAACATATATGTGCTTTGATAATATTTGCGTTGCTCTTGAAAGTGACCGGAGACGGCCTCTTTTTGTGGCCATGTCTCAGCGGTGCTCCAGTACCAAAGGACGTCACAAGGCGAACAGTACAAGGGCAATGCAAACCCCAACACATTAATAGCTCTGGTTAAGCAGTTATATCCACGGGCCCTTTTTGCCAATATCAAGGTTGTGAATAAGGAAAAGGATTTGCCCTGGGTCCCCCCCTCCCCCTCATTCACCACCTTGCATTGACCCAGCATGGTGAAGTATGGTCAAATAGCCCCCCCCCCCACCATGACTGACACGGTGTAGAAAGGCGTTCATCCAGCAGTGGATTGACAACGTTCTGTGCGTTACAACTGTCCAATTATACATTAACACCAGAGGAAGAGGCACACTTCCATACTTTGCTGCGGATTGCTCTCATCTCAGTCCCTTGCTAAATGCACGTGTGCTCCTCCACAATCAATGTAAGAATAACTTTTGCCTGGAGTTGGGTGGGTGAATGTTCACCGTCATGCTTGTTTAATCAATCACCCATTATGCCATTAAAGTAGACAACGTATTCCTACGAGTAGTATTTTTGTATTCAATACCCTCCTGTCCTGTTAAATATTGAGTGGCCAGGGCAGGGTTCACTTGCAGCAATATCGGCTGGGCTCCCAACTGTGAAGTTGTAAGTTGTAATCCGAACCCAGCCTATGACCAAATCATTCAGCAGACATCTGATCTCACCAGCCTTCCGAGGTTAATTTCTACGCCCGATGGAGAAGGGTCATTGCCCAAAGCTTTGCCCTTCATATGTTATGTATTTTTTTACTTTTAATGCCACAATGTTATTAGCATTTGCGTTGATCGTTTCATTGCTAAGCAGGGTTGAGCCAGGGTAGTGCTCGGATGAGCGACCACCACGCTTGTACAACGGGTGCTATATAGGCTGTGCCACCACGTTGTTCTGTACTCTCTGCTGACATATATTCTCGGCCACCCTCACCAACCCGCACTGACCAGCATGGTGACGTATCGACAGATGACTCCCACGACCTTCATGGCGTGGCGAGGCCCTCATCCAGCAGTGGATTGACAAAAGGGGCTGCACGTGCGCGTGTTACAATCCCAGCCAGTTTGGCTAATTTCATCATTCCTCCAGGGTTGATAAAAAATGTGTACCACGTTGTGAGAAGTCGACTGGTTGTACCATGGAACAGTTCCCTTCATAGGGAATATAGGGGCACCATGGTGGCGAAATGTTAACGACCTTTCTTGGTATGCAGGAGGTCGTAGGTTCGATCCCGACCATGACGCCTGCTGCTGTATATTTGGAGTTTGCATGTTTCCCCCGTGGTCACGTGGATTTCCTCCGGCATCCCCCTAGTTTTCCTTCCCCATTTAGAATCAACTTGCATTTAGAATATTTGGCTGATATAAATTGCCACAATAAGCCACATTCGTTGAGCTATCGTTTTTATTTATTGTATTAATAATTTTTATGCGGCCTTTTGCAAACGTGTTTTACAGTTTTTTCCTTTGTTCATGAAACCTGATTCAAGAGCTTCTTAGCTCACAGAACAATTCTAAATAAACTGTTTATAAACTGTTCATTTGTGGCTAGGTGGCTTCTGAAAAAGAGCTACAGTATATGGTTCAGTGGGCATCACCTGGTAAAATAACAAATGTTACGTTTTTAGTTAAGGGACTTGATGGCACGGTTTGGGGATGCCTCCATCCAGCCAGTGGAGAATTGATCGTGGCTGATGATGATGATGACGACGATAAGGAAATCTGTGAGACGTGTTAATGATGTGCTAATTGTAATGGGCCGCTCGCTGGGTATGCAGCAGCCGATGAGATCCGTAGCCATCGCTCAAGCGGAGCTGCCCGAACGCTGAATCTGAGACCGTCTGCGGCTAAACTAGAACCTATTTTCGCACACGCTGGGATATCTCGGCATGCGAGACTTCTCCAAAGCAAATAGTCTCCACGCTGCTGCGTTGGATATGATGGTACGCACTCGGCGAATGTTGGAACCCCACGGTTCAAGCTGCTGCTGCTTTTGTAGCAACAACACTACGACTAAACTATGAAAAAGTTTTTATTTTATTTTATCAGGTAAACCCCACTGAGCTATTTAGGTCTTTTTCAGAAACGACCCAGTTTTCACAAATGGCTCATCATCACGTGGAGATTTATAGCCAAATACTATAAACGCGTAACGTTGATTATAAATGTTGAGGGGGAAAAAATGGAGAAAAATCCACGCGACCACGGGGAGAGCATACAAAATCAAAACATACAGCCGTCAGGGGCCGGGATCGAACCCACGAAACTCCCGCATGCCAGGCGAGGTGAGTTCACATCATCTCGCCACCGTGGCACCCACCGAGACTCGCGGGGTCGGGTTTTTACAATCGGGTTTAATTGCCTTTTTATATTAAACCCGATCATCTGAGATTGGGAGAAATCCGGTTTAATTGGTTCTAATTGCAGAACCGCACTTCGCCAACTTCTCAACGATGGGCTTCATCCATTCCAAGCGAAGGAACTCACTGGCGCCCACGACTGTGGAGAAGCTCGTGTTCATCAAGACCAACCTGCCCACCGCATTCTACGACTACCCCGTGCCCGACGGCTTCGAGTACGATAGCAGCACCGACGAGGAAGCAGCCTAAGCCTTGGATCAGAGTCTCGTATTCATTAAACCAGGTTTTAATTCCCCGAAATCGGGTTTAATTGTATTAAAGAAAAAACCCGATGCCTGCCGCTGGAAAAATCGGGTTTTTTCCACCCATGGGTCTGCCTCCTGTCACCCGCACAGCCACCAGTGCGGGAGGCACAGTGCCTCCCGTGTCCACACGCACGCATGCACGTACGGCCTCTCGCCTGATAAAATACTTACAGCCCCCACATTCTTTCTCGGTGTGGGGGGGGTGCTCCTTAAGTGTGGTATTCAGTGAAAGCGCCATTCACCCCCCCCTCCCTGTTTAAATATCCATTGTCACGCTCAGCCAGGGCTTTGTGAGGGCCTCGTGTCTTGGTTAACTGCCACGGGCGGAGAGCAGTATACCCCCCCCAACCCCCCCGCTGGACTTTTAAGTGCGCACTTAAAAAACCTCTCGCGGAGGCCGAGTGTCAATGCTTGGCCTTCACAGTTCTCTCGATTGCTCGCGCAGACGGAAGGACGCACATTAAACGAATGTTTTTGAATGCGAGAAAAACAACTGGGGCAGGGATGTCATTCATCGCTAAAGTTTACGGCCCTCATCTCCCAAATAAGCGCGGCGAGGTTCGATTCATAATTCGTTTTAAAGGATTTCCATTGTTGGGTTTGTTCACGTTGACAACCTTATTTATTTTGGCAGCGTCTGCTGGAGGAGGGCGTACCGCGCGCACATTTTCAGCTTTGTAGGCGCGCGGTGGCGATCGGTACCCACGAATCAATCGTGATATAGCGATATCGGTCGCGGATGCCTTCTTCATTGCACGTGCGTGTGACAAACGCAAAGCAGGGGAGTTTGCTCAGAGTCTCAGCCGGTGAAGCGGAGTGACCGTGGCCGACGCTGCTGCCCTTTGCGGGGAGAATCGGGGCCGGATTAAAGTCGCTGTGGATTTTTGGAAGTTTCTTCTTTTTTTTAAGCATGAGCAGAAAAAAAAACTTCACTCCGTGCCGCTCACTAATTAATTACCCAACTATTATGATTCAGCGCAAAGGGGCATTGTGATGGACCGATCGACCCACGTGTAGAACAGTACGAGTTAACGTTGTTTTTAAATCCTTTATATTAAGTTCACTTGCTTGCTTGCTTAGGACCGTGCAAATCTTTCGGTCGTTTTTTAACCCACTTCCCGTGATCTAATCGAGCTGACATTTTCCACACAGACTCGTTGTGCGTGACAATTAATGTTCGTGAAAAAAAATTCCAAAATGTTACACTTTTTAGGACAAAAATATGATATTTAATTACCAATTGCTTAATGCTGCCATGCAATTATCTGACCCATAGGTGGCAGCCATCTCAAGCCAGAGGACGAGAGGACTCTAGCCGCCACGCATATAAAGGATTTATAGTGAAAAACTTTGTTTTTACGGGTTAATTTTTCAAGTAATTGGTTTGGCACGTACGCTTCCGCGACCAATATTATTCGTGATGAAGGTTTGTTTGGGTTAGATAGCGTAAGTTTAAATGTGTCGTTAACCCGCCACCACCCGACATGGCCAGTAAGGGTTGTCACATAAACAAGACGTGTTAATTAGTTACTACTTCAGCCCACCGACGTGTTGGAGAGTAAATCCACAACACACTCGTAACGTTTTGTTTACGTGACAAACCTTACTAATTGGCTGTGTCGGGTGGTGGCGGGTTTAACGACACATTTATGAATGTAGTTGCTTTTGCCATTTTGGTGAGCCAGGTCACTCTTACAAAAGAGACATTTCCTGTCTCTTGGTTCTCACCTGTGTAAACAAAATACACTTAAAATAAATCTGCTAAGTGGAATGACTTCGCTCATTATCTCTCTGGGGTGCGTAAAATCAGTGTCACTTTGTGGGGCGTCAGCGGTGGATTGTTCAACGAAGAGATTGGCCACTGTGGCATTTCCATCGCTGGCTTGGTGCCACAGAGAGAAGTAACACATCATACGATTAAGGAGATGCTGTCATTTCACTTGTCCATCATCATCGGCCTTGGTCAATCCACTGCTGGATGAAGTCCTCCGCTAGCCGCCGCCAACTCATAATCCAGCGATGCAAGCGATTAACTTAAAACTCGGTTAATCATTTAAATGTGGCGGTGCGCGAATCTGTCTAATCAATACTATTGCCTTCTGGATACTTTCTAAAAAAAACGAGCACTCTTTTGTTAACTCCTAATCACTGGAACTTAAAATAACACGGAACAACAAGGGTTGGTGTACCCTTGCGTCCATTTATTCTGCAAGGCAGCTTACAAGACAACGGCAAAGATCCACTGTATAGCCTGAGAAGACTGTTGGGGCAAGTGCTGTTTATCGAGCACCTACGAAGGCAATGCAGAAGACGCACGCACGGATCCGACCCCGCATCGTGGAGTGTTCTTTATGTTTGAAACAAGTTGTGTGTTCTTTGTGTATGGGATTAGAGGCAGGGGGAACGGGCTGTCTATGCTGTTGCTGGTGTTGAGTGACGATTATCTGAACCGGTCCTGGGCACCCCCTCGGTCAACTCAGCCTCAAATGAGTACCTGGTGCGGTGTGTAAAAATCCCCACCAGGGACACGAAGGCGGTCAAGCGTGGTGTTGGCTACCCGCCCCCTTGTGTGCCGTTCCGGCCTTCATAGGTGCTCGCTAACAGCACTTGCCCCATCAGTCTGTTAAGGCTGTACGGGTGGGATCTTTGTCTTTGGTGTTGAGTGGAGATGTTTCGGCTCGGGGCGCGGTGTGGCTTCAAGCTGGGCCAGACAGGATGGTATTTTGGCAGTTGGGGAAAAAACAACTTTTGAATTTTAACAGTTGGGGGGGGGGGCGGCCTCCTGCACAGACGGTTGACGGTTGGGATTGAACCATGTTTTGAAACGAGCCAGTGGGGGGCGGGGGGGTGTGGAAATAGGTTGGTGCCTTACAAGCCGTGCTGGGTCCGAGTCCTCCTGCACATGCTTTGTGTGTGTCGCGCGCTTTTGTGTCGCGAAACCACATCCAAGCGGCGGTGGGGCCGGTGGTGGTGGTGGTGGTTGCGGCGGCTTCCTGCTGCCCCCCTGCTTTTCTCGGCAGCAGTTTTTTTTTTTGAGAAACGACCGGTGGCTGCTAACCATGAGCCTTGCCAGCCAGCGGAAAAAAATACACAGCAGATGCTCGTGCATGATTCCGCGCTTTTAATACGCAATTATAAAAGGATTGGATAAAATATTTTTGGGAAGGAAATACGAGCGTACAGTTACTTCTGTTTATACAGAAGTTACTCTCTCAAACGAATTAATTATTTACATAATATATTAAACTTGGCCCGCTTACTCACTTGGGATAGATGTGGTCGTACAGAGTTGAGTGATGGCTCGTTTTCACAAGAAGCGACCAGGGAGAGGATCCTGTGGCTTCAACACAGCGAGGGGTTGGTTACGCGGCTGCGCAGAACTTGCCTGGCGTGTGTTTCTAGGTTGTGCCCGCGGGTGTTGTTTGGCACCCACGTCCTTCCAACAACATTGCGGCAACAAACCTCAAAGCGGTGCACCTGGCCTGGCACAGGCGCCGTGGTGACGTCGCCGTCACTTAGTGGCGAATGGCGGTTGTTGGCACAAACGGAAAATACATCAGAGATCTGCACCCACGCAATTGATGATGAACTTTCCATGACCTTTGACCTAGGTCAAAAACACTCACGGCAGAAAAAATACCACTACTAATCTAATGTATGTTGAACTTCTTTCGCACCGTACGTAGAATTATTTGACGTTTCTAAACTTTCTTCCCATTTCTACAAAAATAATTCAGCTGAGAGTTCAGATGGGGTCAACAGTGATGCGATGGCAGAGGGCGGAAGAGTCAGACCGCTCAATGCAATGCCGTCTCGTTTACGATCATAGCTTAGACAACGGCTTTTCCTCATTTTGTAGGATAGCCTGCCATACCTGTCAACCCCTTATCAGTGGCTACCTTATTACAGACCAATTCAGACCTTATTGGTCACCCCGTGGCCCTTATAAATCTCAACGTTCATCCTGCAAAGTCCCATCACAAGGGAGAAACACAAACAAACAGACAAAAACATTGTTTTGCCCGTATTGAAACGGCTGTACCGCCGTATGGACCTGAAAACTCAAATTCCCTGTACAAGAATACGGAGTAAACCATATGGGTCGACAGCCGTGGCCTGCTCGCAACCAAGAAAACCATATCGAGAACTCAGGCTGGTACCAGGGCCTTCTCTTGCGCTCCACCCACATCCAGGAATGTCCTCGTCATGACCAATCTTAACATCCCACACTCACCGCCTCCAGCCCTGTTAATAATAATTATATTTTTTGCGACTTTTCATCAAGATATCTCAAAGCGCTGTACAGGACACAGCAGCAGCATAAAAAATATAGAAATATATTTTAAGAATAATTAACGAAATGAACTAAAGGTTTAATAAGCGGAGGCCATGCCACCATCGCTGTCAACTCTGTAGCCGAGCTCCATTTTGTTCGAGGCTGTGCGCACGGCTTATTTGCACGTGTCTGTGACAGGGATTGACGACACTTTTGTTGATTTATATAGAAGCACTGTTTATCGTTTATTCTGTTTGCAGTTAGTTCTGGCCTTGGTTTTGTGTAAAGAATTATTTGTTGTTGTTTGTGCTCTTATTAGTTTGCACATTTCCTCCCCCTTGAAATGTCCTGCAACTGCCACCACTGCCTATGGCCGTGGGCCATGGTCTGTGAGTCTGTCTGTGTAACTATGGATCTCTGCGTAACTCTGCGTATCTCTATGTAACTTTGTACCTCAATGTAACTCTATGGATCTCTGTGTAACTCTATGGATCTCTGCGTAACTCTACGTATCTTTATGTAAATATGTATCTGAATGTAACTCTATGGACATCTGTGTAACTCCATGGATCTCTGTGTCACTTGATGTATCTCTATGCAAGTCGATTGATCTCTGCGTAACTCTAAGTATCTCCATCCAACTCTATGGATCTCTGTGTAGCGTCACGTAACTGTAATGTCCTGGATCTGCCGCCACTGCCGACGGCCTCGTCCTGTGGTCGTCCTTGTAACAGAGCTGCTTCACTCAATGGGGCTTTAGCAGCTGAGTCTGAGTTTGGCTCAAATAAGACGCCAATGTTCCCGCGACCTTCCAGTTACAATCCCACGGGGCGTGTGGTCAGGACGGCCCTCATGTTACAGTGCGATTGACTGCAGAGATGAAACCGTGACAATGATGCTTTTCCATTAGGGCATGCGCCCACCAGTAAGATAAAAACATGTTTAGCTTAGTTTTGTTTGTATATTTGTAAGTGATTTGTTTACCTTTCCGATAATTTGCACTCCAACCGTGTTTTTGTATTGTTTGTTGTTGTAACGATCTGATCTGCCCCTATTGGACATCTGTGAAAAAGAGCTTTGTAGCTCATCGGCTTCCTCCAGTATAAATTAGTAGTCTAATTCTGAGTAGTGCAGCATATGAACGAGTGCACGGTTGTATAGCGTGCACAGAGGCGTGATGGCATCGGGTCCCACCACCCTCATTGTCAGCCATGGTCTATCCGCTGCTGGATGAAGCCCCCTCCCCCCCGATGCAACAGGCCGTCTCGGTCCTGCGCACGAGCCGATCTCGTCACCCCATCTCCCCGCGGCGGGCGGGCATACTCTCCGCTGCGTTTCTCTCCCTTGGCTGCCATTCCGTCGCTCCTCTCGACCACCAGCCGTTGTTCCATCAGGGCCCCTCCGACATGCCGTGGAGGTTTCGCCCGCAGTTTCCAGGATTGCCACTGGAGGGAGACAGGGCCTCCTTGCTTGCTTGCGTCCAGCAGCTGTACGGATTCACGTTTGCCTTCCAGTCTGTGCTGCGAATAACACTTTGTGATGGGGAGTAATAAGATTACCAAAGAAATGTTTACCAAAGTAATCCCATGCTCCCACTTCGCCGGGGTGACTTGGAAGCAATACGCTTATCAGAATCAGAATATTGTTTTATACTGGAAGAATCCGATGAGCGATAATGCTCTTTTTCACAGATGTCCAGTAGGGGCTGGTGAGAACGTTACAACAACAAACAGCACACAAACACGTGATAGTCGTGCAAAGTACAAGAAAGGTAAACAAATTACCCAAATTCGTACAAATAAAACGTAACCATCACAATCCAAGCAGGCTACGCCCACTGAGGTATGAGCTTATTTTTCCGAAGCGACCTGGCCACAAACGATAGCTCAACAAAGTGGCTCATCATTTGGATATTTATACCAGCAATATAATCTAAATAGTCTCAACGGATGTTTCTAAATGTGAGGAGAAAAACCGGAGGACCCGGAGAAAAAAATTACGCGACCATGGGGAGAACAACTCCAAATATACAGGCGTGAGGTTTAGGGCCGAACCCCTGACCTGCATAACAGGGAAGGTATTTTTTTCACTGCCCAAATAAAATGACTAGCCCATCAATCAATGGCCCATCAATCAATGGGCCAGGACATACTGTCGGGCGATAGAGAAGTATGAGGCTCAATCATGAGGTCGTAAGTTCACTTGTCTATTCTGGAAAAAAATGTAGACGATGGATATTTAAGTCTGTACTTGAGTCGACAAAACACAGAATGGAAACACACGGCCCAGCGGTAACGCGTTCACCGCCTGCTGTAGAGGTTTGACGGTTCAAATCCGGTGGCCGCCCTGGTTATTACTGTCTGTGTCATAACCATTTATTTTTTAAATTACCCTGAATATTGCTCTTTTGGAATATACACGGCAGTCATTGCCCCCTGCAGCGAACGACTCGGCATGACTCTCCGGAAAAAAGTCACGAGATTCACGTCGAGTTGTCTTGGGTCAGGGGTCGGGAACCAGAATGACAAGAAGAGCCATTTCTTTAATATTCGGTAAAAAAAACCCTCAATATTTCAAGAGTCGGTGGGTCCTTAATCAGTAACGCCACGAAGCAGTTTTCAAAGAGCCGCATGCGGCTCAAGGAGCTGCAGCTTGCCGACCCCTGTCCTGGGTAAAAAAAGGTAATACAGTCACACCTCGGTATACGACCGCTTTGGAATACGTCGAATCTGGTATACGTCGTGTTTTGACGAGAGAAAAATGTCTTGGGATACGACGTCTTGCTTGGGATACGACGCGCTTGCTAGAACTTGTATAGGTCGGCATGAGTCACCACGTACCTGCGTAGACCCCGTTCACGCCTGAAACAAAGCGCCGCTCCTCAGTCTGCCTGTACAGTAGTTTTAATGGAAGGGGACTCTCCTTCCAAAAAATAACATCTCCTCCTCCTCCCCTTCCTCACCACCATCCTTGTAGGCTATCAACTCCTCTCAGCAAGGTAAAGTGATGTTAAATTTTATTTTAATTTTAATTTATGTATGCATTTTAGTAATAAGTCGTGTCTAAATTATTTAAAACAACCCCATAAACGTATATAATAGCCCAGATATGTCCTTCTGTGACTGTGATTAACGCCCCCGGATTGGTTGAAGTGCGTCACGTGACCGCGAGCTGCCCACTTCGTGTTGTTGTGGTGCGCCCCGCACCTCGGAGGCCCGAGAAGCAGCAACATCACGGCTACAGCGCCGGAGACGCAGCCACGGAAAGCTGACGCTCGATCCACTCACACACGGCTCACTCATACACACAGCTCACTCGCACTGACTCGCACACAATCGCATGCAGCTCAGAGGAGACGGGTGAGTGAGAGTGAGGCAGAGCCGTGCTCCGTCCACTGCTGCCCTGACGGACCCCCGTGCTCTCCACTGCTGGCCTGAGGGAGAGCCGCGCTCGCTCCGCTGCTGCCCTGAGGGAGAGCCTTGCTCTGTCCACTGCTGCCCTGAGTGAGAGCCATGCTCTATCCACTGTTACCCTGAGGGAGAGCCGTGCTCTGTCCATTACATTAGTACTCGAGTTATTTTGGTGCTTAAATCCACTGCTGGATGAAGGCCCACCGCACGCTGTGCGAGTGGATCGTGAGGGTTTACTTGACCAGTCTGTTGGGGGCCGCCGCAGGCTGTGGTTGTTGGGGGGTGCCGCACGCTGTGGTTGTTGGGGGGTGCTGCAGGCTGTGGTTGTTGGGGGGTGCCGCACGCTGTGGTTGTTGGGGGGTGCTGCAGGCTGTGGTTGTTGAGGAGTGCCGCACACTGTGGTTGTTGGGGGGTGCTGCAGGCTGTGGTTGTTGGGGGGTGCTACAGGCTGTGGTTGTTGGGGGGTGCTACAGGCTGTGGTTGTTTGGGGGGTGCCGCACGCTGTGGTTGTTGGGGGGTGCTGCAGGCTGTGGTTGTTGGGGGCTGCTACAGGCTGTGGTTGTTGGGGGGTGCTACAGGCTGTGGTTGTTGGGGGGTGCTACAGGCTGTGGTTGTTGGGGGGTGCCGCAGGCTGTGGTTGTTGGGGGTTGCCGCAGGGTGTGGTTGTTGGGGGGTGCCGCACGCTGTGGTTGTTGGGGGGTGCTGCAGGCTGTGGTTGTTGGGGGGTGCTGCAGGCTGTGGTTGTTGGGGGGTGCTACAGGCTGTGGTTGTTGGGGGGTGCCGCAGGCTGTGGTTGTTGGGGGGTGCTGCACGCTGTGGTTGTTGGGGGGTGCTACAGGCTGTGGTTGTTGGGGGGTGCCGCAGGCTGTGGTTGTTGGGGGGTGCTGCACGCTGTGGTTGTTGCGGGGTGCCGCAGGCTGTGGTTGTTCGGGGATGCTGCAGGCTGTGGTTGTGCGGGGGCGCCGTATAATATGCCATATAAAATATATTTTTTTATACTCTGGAACGCATTATTTCCTTTCCATTTATTTCTTATGGGAAAAATTCTTTGGTATACGTCATTTTTGGTATGAGTCCTACCTTCTGAAACGAATTAACGACGTATACCGAGGTACCACTGTAATAAGAAAACCCTATTATTTTTCATCACTTTTGAGTTTTTAGAGCAATGCACCAATAAACTACAATACCACGGTACTCTCCACCAACACACAGCTACTATTACATCCTGCGATAACAGACGAGCACCTTTGCGGCCCACTGCGGCTATTTCCCACAGCGCACACACCAGGCTTTGCATCTCCACGTATGTATGTATACTGTGTATACCAGTGGCGGCTCCTGCAAAATTTCTCAGGGGGGGCAAATGTCTGGATGATTGATAAGGATAAGGTCCACCCATGCAATGGATAAATTAACAGCTTAAGCATGTAAAGGCAACTTCACTTCTTTAATATTAATGAAAAATAAAGTGACTCTTACAATACATCTCCTTGTTTGTTTCTATACTCACTATTATTACAATCCACTCAGTTTCTTTTATTAAAGATTCCACTAGGTGGCGACAAATAATATTGTTGACTGAAACGTGCTTACGTATGATGACGTAAGCACGTTAGTGCGAGCCCTCCCGGAAGCCATAGAGAATGCATTGCAGCGCCCGCCGTTCGAAAAAAAAACATCTTTGAATGTAAGTCTATTGGAACACTCTGGGCGATTCTGAGCCGGAGTGAAATCGCCCAAAAAGAGGCGGTACTCCACAGAACGTGACATGACGCTGATTGGACTATACCCAGAGGCACAGTAACGGCTCGCGTCACTCTGTGGTTGAATGAGCTTGGTGGTGCGTCGCCCAATCGCCCTAATGAAGAAACCGCCCCTGGTGTATACTCTTTGCTTCTTTCGGTAAAGTCACGTGGGTATAGCAGTTCTCCTGTTGTATCAGTTCCACCTGATGACGGTCGTTTGTGTTGCGATCGAAACGTCGTGATTTATTTTATTTTCTACCTACGTGACTTTACCGAAAGAACCAAAGAGTATGGATTCCTGCAGTCACGAAAGCTTCAAATCAAGATTACACTCTAAATTTTTAACTTCTTTCGCACCGTACGTAGCCAAATGCGCTAATTGGATGTGCGGGGAGGGGGGAGGGTACAACAGCTGTGGAGATCTCTCGTGGGGCTACCGCGCACGATGGTGACGATTCAATCACCGCCCTGCTGCATTGTGACGTCCATCCACTCCTTCCCGTCCCCTATGCCCTTTCGTCATCCCTAAGTACCCCTCTATCGCTGTCACTCATTCCTCAGTCCTTGCACGCCCCTGCTATCTAAATCATTCTCCTACGTCACCGTTTTTTTCTTTTCACTTGGTCAAGATCCTTGAGCGAAGGTGCTCTATAAATATAAAATGAGATTAGAAATTAGATCACTGAAGGTACGGCACTCTCAAGCAGTTCGCGACAATCCTTACACGGATGTTTTACGCGGATAAAATGTCTCGGAGTGCAACGCCGCATATTCCACTTGCGGTGGACTGCTGGGCAGGCAGATATGTGAAAATGTTGTATTTGTGAACATGTCTAGACAATGACAGTCACACTGTAGTGCGCAAATGGGTCGCTGCGTGGAACGTGGGCCAATGCGTTGCTGTACTCTAGAAGCGAGAGAATGTGCGTTCGATTAAGTGGACAATCTGTTCTCCTACAACGCGTAGTTTTCGCGAATTGGACATAACGCGATGAATGTATTAGGGATTAAGAAATTAACAAACACATTTTTATAATGCGGATGCAAACTGGATATAACGCGATCGAATGAACGGAACTAAGTTGCGCGAGTAGTAACAAGCGGTTGTACGGCTGCCTCGGTGTAGCGTCACACAAAGGCAGTGGGATGCTGCTGGATGCTTCTAGATGCTACCCACGCGCCTCGGTCTTTGCTCAGCCTGCGTTACGCATCTCACGTGTTATCGCGGACTCTGCTTTGCCCTGCATTATACATTCTTTATTAAAACGCGACTTTTGCATACCGCGGTGTCCTTCAGGAACGCAACATCTACCGTGTTATAGCAGAAGAGATTGTACATCACTCTTCGTGTGACGAGTTGGGATTTGTAAGCATCTGTAGACGGTAACGGTCGCCGGACAGGCGGCTAGGTGGAATTTGTGACGGTCAGATATGTAAAATTGTGTCTACCGTACCTTTATCTGTTAGGAACACTGCGTGTGACCTTCAAAGGAAATATATCTAATAAATATATAATAGTAACGTTTTCGGCTATAGCCCTTCTTCGTATGTATCACTTATTTTTTACTGTAAGTAACCAACCGTGCTAATCTATGGGCTATGAAGAAGGGCCATTGCCTGAAACGTCACCGATTATATATTTTTCCTTATAGGTTGCACAGTGGTATTGATGGTTGCGTTGATGTTTTTATTTGTGCTTGTGCACTGCTGCCAACACAGCAGCAGCAGTAGCAGCAGAATCGCCAGCATCATCGTCAAGTAATTTGTGGCCTGCGGTGGTTTGTAAGTTTTTTTTGCGTAACGCGTTCATGTTCGAGGTATCCACGTCAGAAAGCTGGAGGGGAGATTTTGAGGATGGGAATTAGTCCGGCACTCACTACCACACAAAAGATAAAGATCCCCCCTCTAGCTTTAACAGACTGTTGGGGCAAGTGCTGTTCGCGGGCACCTATGAAGGCCGGCACGGCATAGGGGGGGGGTGGGTGGCCAACACCACGCCCAGCCACCTTTGTCTCCCAAGTGGCGATGTTTATACACCGCACCAGGTACTCATTTTAGGCTGAGTCGACCTAGGGGATGCCCAGAACCGGTTCTGATAATCGTCACTGGTGTTGTCCGTGAGCGGGAATCGAACTGGGGTCGCCAGGATTGAAGCACAGCGCGCTAACCTCTGCGCCACCGCTCCCCAAGGGGCATCCTGCCACCACAGGACGCCGCTTGCAGCGGCAAAGGTGACGGAACACGCCACTATAATTAGGAACGCCGTGTTTCCCGCTCGACGATATTTCTCTCGAGTCCCTCCCCCGTGTGGAGAATGACTGCTGCGTTGTGAGGAGTCGGCAGCGGTCCTCCTCCCCCTGAGAGATTGGCGCCTGTGATGCGAGGGTGAAATTTCCACCGCGTTGCCATACGTGTATGTTATGCACGTTGAAATTCTTCCGCGCTGTACGTAGCCAACCGTGTTCATTGGAGGCGCGGAATGAGCCCGCACCCCGCGCTGACCTGGGCAGGGCGACACCACGTTCGCTGGACGTGACAATTCAACTCCCTTCCTCCAGCCGTCCGTGCTGCCCTCTTCTGCCCGCACCTGTTCAAATCCTCTTCTTCCCCTGCCTGTGACCGACCGCCTCTCTGCTAAATAAACACGCCGCGTCTCGAGATGCAGTCGCGTGCGCACGCTACCGCGTGTGTGTGTAACGCCACACCGTGTTGCGGTGTAGCTGTGTCAAATGGAGCGATGGGGTGTAGGGAGGGTGGATTCTGGGCTGAGGTCAAAAGTTGCCTCTGAGCTTTCCCTTGATGCCTCGTGACCGATGCGGCGATCGATCGCTCTGCGCCCGGCACCGTTTGCAGACGCTGACAACCGAGGGCCGCGCTCTCGATCACGGAAACGTCGCGATGCCTTCCAGAGCGTCGGTGAGCGACATCCTCCCCCCTGGCTGCCGACTGGACGTTGTACTCTCTCTGTTTCTGCCTTCACCGAGTGGTCCCGGCAGCCGGCTCCGATTCCGCTCCAGTTCACTCGCCGTGGCCCCAGTGCTGCCTCTGCATCAGGACAAGTTGTTTGCCACCGCCTGACCCTGTTCACACCGGCGTTCGTACCCACGATGGATCTAAATGCGCAGTGGGGTTTATTTGTTGACTCCGTCGTTTCCACTCTCGTCTGGTGTGGTTGATGTGTAGCGGTTCACGTGCGGAGAGTGTGATTTGTAATGTTGCCTGGCTTCGTCTGTGTACGGTGTTCATACTAAGTGATTATGATTCACAGCCTTTGTCGATTAACTGCTGCATGAAGCCCTCCCCATGAAGTGTGATTTATGGCAGTTGTTAAACCATACTTCACCATGCTGGTCAGTGCAGTGCACAAACAACACAGGTGCCACTGCTCCCTCCATGTAAATATGGGTCTGTGGTTATTTTCAGGTTTTTTTTCATTTATTTGTTATAGCCCTGTGAGCCATTCGGCTCTTGAATCGGGTGCAACAGCAACAAACAAAAACATGAACAAGAAACATCTTATATGTGTGTGTGTACACGTGGCGCAGCGGTTAGCGTGCTGTGTTCCGAACCCAGCAACCCAAGTTAGATTCCCATTCACGGCCAACACCAGTGACGTTGATCTGAACTGGACCTGGGCCTCCCATAGGTCGACTCAGCCTCAAATGAGTACTTGGTGCGATGTGTAAACATCGCCGCTGGGGAGACCAGGGCGGCCGGGCGTGGTGTTGGGCACGGGGACCACCTTGCGTCCCGTGCCAGCCTTCATCGGTACTACTCACTAACAGCACTTTCACGACCAGTCTGTTACAGGCAATACGGTGGGGGGGGGGAGGGGGGGTCTTTGTCTTGTTGAAGAGCTGTATCCGAGGGAAGTTGGATGGAGTTCTGTGACGCGCGAGGGTCACGTTCTGCGTGACCTTCGCGTGTCGCAGAACGTGACCCCTGTGCGTCGCAGCCCGAGGATGCGATCACGCCGTTGTAATCGCCATCGTTGTTGTCGAATCGATGGACGTCGCGTTTATTGATGCCGCGTGCGTCTGTGATTTTGTCTCGGTCCCATCGTGGGGTTCAAGAGGTCGTCAGGACGTTGTGCGCAGGACGTCTCGGCATTATTCCCCACCGGGGGGTTGGTGCAGCTTGAATTTGCGTTTTGTGGATTTGTCGCTTTTATGTCTCCCTTGTAAAAGATCGTTCCAGAAATGTTGTACATTGACACATTTGTCAATAATCACCGTGGCCTTAAAAGGAAAAATATATATTAGGCGACATTTCAGACGATGGCCCTTCTGCCTGGCACGTAGGGAGGCCAGAGAGGTAGAGTGGATAAGAGTTAATGCCATACGAATTGATTCCATATATTCGGATTAATTGTTTAATGGGCCATTCAACCTACTTGCTCGTTTGCCTTCGACAGATACCTCGTTGTCCTCTACAGGTGAGTGTCTCACACGGGCGCTGTCTCAGCGTGACCCACGAAGCCAATCTTTGTCACTGTAGCACAGGGAAAGCACCACCACCACCAGTGCAGAGCGTAGTCCACCGATGACATTTACGATGATTGACGATGGTGATGGTGATGATAATGACGAGCTCAGTGCTTTGCTGAAATGCCCGCGAGGAGACCATTGAGATTGAGTGGCTCACATGGCCCCTTCACCTCCAGGGCACACGCCTATATTCTGTATGATTTTGAAATATGGCTCCCGTCACGCACCTGGCCATTGCAAACGGTAGAGCGGTAAAGGAGCACCAGAGTCGACGAGCCGAATTATTGGATCAAAATCCAGATTCTCTCATACTTCACACGTCCTTCACTCTCGCCGCACAAGCTTTCAAACGACTCCCTCCGTCATTTGGAGCGGTTGGGGAGAAGCTCTCGGAACAAGCAGACGTACGTACGTACGTTTAATTCTGTGATGCTGCAGCTGCTGCGTTGGCAGTGGTGCACAAGCACAGCTAACACATTCACAGAAAGCACCGTGGCCCGAAAGAACACGAAGAAATAGGTGACGGTTGAGGCATCGGCCCTTCTTCATCGCCGAGAGTGCGTACGTATGCCCAGATAAGTTGCACGTTACGCGACAAAATAGATCAGCAGACAATGCTTCCTTGTCCAATCTCCCTAATATATAAATACAAATATATCCTACACAACCCATGAGCAGCACTGGCCCCTCTGGAAGTGCCTAATTTCAGCAGCATTGGTTCAACACAAGCAAAACTCTGGACCAACTTCAACAGAGTCTAAAACTATTTAAAACGAAAGAATTTGTATTTTACCAGGCAAGGCCCACTAGCTGTTCAGCTCTTTTTCAAAACGAACTGGCCACATCGAAGTGGCTTTTCACGTGAAAATGTATAGCAGCCAAATACTCTAAACACATGTTGATGCTAAATGTGGAGGGAAAAACCGGAGGACCCGGAGAAATATCTACATGACCATAGGGAGTCAGGCTCACATGAGCCTGACGTTATCGGCAAGGAACCAGCTCTTATTAAGGCACGGGTTCTTAGTTGTGTGGATCGTCGCGTATGCTGTGGGTGGGTGTGCACGTCGGAGTCACCGGTGAAGATGAGTGCCACCCTGCACCTCCTGGTTGAGGCTCTCTGTCGAGTCTGTGGGCTGCGCTCAGCAGCTTTGCTCAGGCTGTGTTCCGCGTCTTTGCGAGGCGCCCTTGTCTCTAAACTAAACAATTACTTTCAATGTTTTATTTTACCAGGTAAGGCCCCACTCGGGTATATGGCTCTTTTTCAGAAGCGACCTGGCCACAAATTATTGCTCAACGAATTGGCTTACGTGGAAATATATAGCAGCCGAATTATCTAAACGCATTTTTCTAAATGCGGAGGGAAAAAACGGAGAAAAATCCACACGACCACAGGGAGAGAAACATGCAAACTCCAAATATACAGCAGGCGTCAGGGTCGGGATGAAATCCACGACCTCCTGTAGAGCAGGCGAGGTACTTAACATCTCATAGCCACCGTGGCGTCTTACATCGTGCTCGGGCGTTTGGACACCGCAGGGAAACTTTCCTTCACAGCGCAGGAGCAGACCCAATATTCTCCCTTGTACACAAGGCACTTATTTATACCCTGCCAGCAAACCCGTTGCATCGCGGTGCCAGTGCTTGAGAACAATCGACGCTTTGTTTAAAAAGTGAGGTGGCCAGGAGATGGCAGCACAGCACTGGATCCGTGAATCTATCTTGAAGCGTGGGTTCTCTCTCTGGGCCAGTTTCCTACCATATGGCAAACAATCATGAATGGAATGTGCTAAACGTCCCCTCTTCAGGGCCCTCCTGAAAAAGCGTCCTGAGGCTTTCCTGATTAAACAGAGGGCATTCATTTTATTCACTGCCCCCATTTAACTTTACCCAAGGACCGGATTTAAAAAAAGAAAGAAAAATATCAAATTCGGCTGTGGGAGATTTTCTAACTGGGGGTGGTGAACCGTGACACCAGCGCACACCGCGGCCTGCGCTTACAGATGAAGTCACGGGATGTTTAATTATATTATCTACTTTGCAGCAGATGGTACGCGTTGGTAATCCCCCCCACCCCACCGCTGGAAATTTCCCGGGAGGCTGTGGGAGTTGAACGGTCGCTGGTCACACCCATGCGGACTGGGCTCGGCCGGGCGGGCGTGCCCCCCCCGCCCTGTCCACAAGCCACTTGCCAAGCCACTTGGGAGCTTCAGCACTTTTGCAAGTTGGTGGTGTCCTAATGGCAAATGGTTCCTGGTGGTTATTGCTTTGATTACAGATATTTCAGTGGCCGGGTCGACAGTGGTTGCTAATGCTGTCCTTAGTGACTCTTGTCACGCTATAAAAGACAAAGATCCCCCGTATAGCCTTAACAGACTGTTGGGGCAAGTGCTGCTATGAAGGCCGGCACGGCACACGAGGGGGTGGGTTGCCAGCACCACGCCTGATCGCCGTTGCCTCCCGAGTAGCGGTGTTTACACACTGCACCAGGTACTCATTCGAGGCTGAGTCGACCTCGCGGAGGTCCAGGACTGGTTCAGATAATTGTCACTGGTGTTGGCCGTGAGCAGGAAGCAAACTCGTGTCGCCAGGTTCGTAGCGCAGCGTGCTAACCGTTACACCTCCGCTCCCTACAAACCTCACTATACACAGTGTAAGACAACCCCTGCTCCACACACTGTGTATGCGTCACAACAAACAACGAGCGGAGCGCTTGGCAGTCAAAACGCAGAACGTTGGCACAGTAGGGGGGGGGGCACAGGTGGTGTATCTGCTAGCCATTTCGGTCCATCAACACATGGCACCTGGGTTTATCTCGTGATCTGTTAGTGGGCGTTCGACATTTTCGTGGCCTTAAAGTGCACATAGCCTGGCACAAGCACCATGGTGATGTCACCGCCACTTAGTGGCGAATGGCGGTTGTTGTTGTTTAACTTTGACCAGGGGTGGAACATTGTGTGGGTGCCTCTTTGCCTGCCAGGTGGCTCAGCGGTCCAGCAAGCAGCCCGGAGCCGGTAGGTTGCAAGTTCAGTCCTCCTGGTTCGGCGGATTGATTCAGCCCATTATCCAACCAGGGTCGATAAAATGAATACCACTTTGTGGGAAAGTCAACAGCGGTAGTCCTACGTATAGTCTTACTCCTGTCATAGGAATGTGCCTCGGTGCTCATTTACGAAACTAAACTTTTCTTTATTTTACCAGGTAAGGACCACCGAGCTATACAGCTCTTTTTCAGAAGCAACCTGGCCACAAATGATAGCTCAACGAAGTGGCTTATCACGTGCAAATGTAGAGCAGCGAAATACTCTGAACGCGTGATGTTGATAATAAATATGGAGGGGGAAACCCAGAGGACCCGGAGAAAAATCAAGGCGACCATGAGGAGAACACGCAAACTCCAACTATACAGCAGGCATTAGGATCGGGATTGAGCCCAAGACCTCCTGTTTACCAGGCGAGGGAGTTAACATCTCGCAGGAAATCAAGATGAGCGGGAAATCACGTTGAATTGACATTTGTCTTTTACGCAAAAAAATATTGGGGGAGGGGGGGTGAGGATGCCCACGGCCACCGCGGTGCCTGTCCCTGCCCGCGGTGCGTGTGTGGTGCGTGTGCGGTGCGTGTGTGTGGTGCGTGTGTGGTGCGTGTGCGGTGCGTGTGCGGTGCGTGTGTGGTGCGTGTGGGGTGCGTGTGTGGTGCGTGTGCGGTGCGTGTGCGGTGCGTGTGTGGTGCGTGGGTGGTGCGTGTGCGGTGCGTGTGTGGTGCGTGTGCGGTGAGCGGTCACGGACACTTTATGACCGCACTCCGCAGCGGCGCGCGCCGCCCCGGGGCCTCCCACAAGGGACGGCCGGCGACGGCGCTCATCAACGATGCGCCTTCAGATATTTGTTTTATCATTAGCAAAAAGCCGGACTTGCCATCGGCACACACGCCGCGGTCGTTCGGCGTGGCGCTCACGACCGCGGCGACTGGCGACTCGGGGTGGGGGGGCGGTGAATTCTCGATGGCTTTGCCGGTGCCAGCGAGGGCCTTCTCTTGCCTGGGCTTCTCGTCGTTCAACGCTCGCCGAGCGCTCAAATTAAAAATGTTCCTTGTTCATGTTTTTGTTTTGTAGCGGTTGCACCCGAGTCAAGAGCCGCACGGCTCACAAGGTTGTACCTAATAAATGAAACTGAAACTGAAAAGGCACGCGCAACGTGATTTGCGAATGTGACTTTCATCCTCGCCCGCGCAGTATCATCGGTGATTCAATTTGAATGTGCAATGAGGGGACTCTGTCGTTGTCGTCTTGGGGTGGTCTGAGGCTGTTCTTGCTGTTGTTGTTTCTGCCTTGCTCAAGCCTGGGAATTGGTGTGCTGACATAATTTTAGTTCATATACTTGTTTACGTATATTTTTTGTTAGTGATATGCTTACCATTCCTTTACTTGGCACTCCTATCCTCGTGGTGCTGTTTGTTGTTGTTGTTGTAACGTTTTCACCCGCCCCTGCTGGACAGCTGTATAAAAGAGCTTCATAACTCATCGGATTTCTCGAGGATAAATAAAGATTCTGATTATGGAAAGACCAAGCCCCCCCCCCCCCACGACCACCACTAAGGCCTTTCACTGACTGTTGGGGCGAGTGCTGTCAGCTGGCACCTATGAAGGGCAGTCCACCGCGCCAGGGGGGCGGTGTGACCAGGCGCCATGCCTGGCTGCCTCTGCCTTCAAAGCAGCTAAGGTTTACACATCGCACCAGGCACTCATTTGAGGCTGAGTCAACCTCGGGGGATCCCACGACCGATTCACATTTTCACCACTGATGATAGCTAAACTATATTCTTGGGTCTTTCCTGCAGTCACGAAAGCTTTAAGTCAAGATTCAAACGCTACAACTGTCATGTAAATAAACATGTAACGCCTTTGAATGGTTATATAGCCTTGAATAACCCCTTGCCGCACTCGTGAAAATCATCGGCAGTGAAGGGTGGCACGGCGGCGGTCGACCAAGCAGACTGCTGTGCACACGACGCCTCGCAGACGTGAGACATGACATGCACGCAGGCACGGGGATTCCATTGGGTCGCAATCCTCCTGTACTGGCCTCTCGCTCCTCAAGTGAAACTGTGTGCTTAGAAAAACAACAATTATTATTATACACGTTCGACTTTAGTTGCACGGCCAACTTTGTACCCGTGGCACTCCACATGATTTAAACTGCAGTCTCCAACTGTTATTCGTAACTTTGTCTCTCTCTCTGGCCTCTCTTTTTATAGTCCTGTCAAGAAGGGCCATTTTAACACATAAAGGTTTTTTTTTGGGTTAGATCGCGAAAATATAAATGTGTCGTTAAACCCGCCGCCACCCGATACGGTCATTGCCTGGAATGTCACCAATGAAATATTTTTCCTGTTAAGTCCCCCCGGCTTAACAGGCATCGCCGAATAATTCGATTAAAAGTGTCAATGGTGGTCGGTAAATCCGTTTTCACGCAGACCGGTGGAATGCGTGTCAGATAATATTTTTCCTTCCCCCACTAAGTGCAAATGGAAAAGCCGCCGCGTCCGTGTGTCGGATCGCGCATCTACCGCGTGCTGCTTGCAACGTAATCTGGCTGGGAGGGCAATGTGGGTAGAGTGCTTGGAATTAGGTTGGCCCCGCTGTGAGCCAATTGCCCTTCTATTGACGGGCGGATGAAAACGGTGCACCACCTTGTGGGAAAGTCAACGTTGGTTGGCCAGTGAATTGACTGGCCCCTTTCCATACGAATGTAGAATTTGCATCTCTGGCTGAGAACTGACACTCGAGAGAGGCTGCGGAACAGTTTGGCAATTTGACTTTGATCAACCGAGAGGGCCGTCTTAAACTCAACAAACACCGGGGCTCCCATCGAGCATTTGTGAAAATTAAAATTTGTATCATTAATGTCGCTTTGTTGTTAGCGAGACGGTTTGAGGAAGCTGTGAGACAGCCTCCAAAGGGACGTCGTGCTGCGCATGCCCTTTTACATGTTTATGTTTAAGTGAGTGTGCGATGCGAGTTTCGCGTGCGCACACACGCGCGCGTGTGTTCACGAGTTTGTGTGCACGAGACTGTGCGTGTATATGTGTGCGTGGGCGTGTACATAGGTGTGTGCGTATGATGTGTGTGTGGGAAATCACCAGCAGTTTTCCTATGGAGTGAGTGGCCCTGAAAAATGGAAAATTTCCAATTTGGTTTGAAAATCAGTGTGGAATTCCGCCAACGAAGATGACGAGGACCACACCGCGCTCATTTGAGCGTTCGCTTTTGCTGGAAAATGTAATTCAGTGAGTGACCCGAGCACATACCCCCAGGGCATCCCTCATAAAACGAATAAACAATCTCACAAAAAGATTCTGAGAAGGTTACTCACATGGCATTGATTGATCGGTTGCTCATCGCCATTAGGATCATCGCCGCCATCGTTATTCCTGACTGCGTTTGGCGTGAACTGTTTTCTGCGGTGGGGAGGGGCCTTCCTCTACCACCCCCCCTGCTGCACCGCTCTAAATTTAGCGGCAATTAAAGTCGGAGGCTGGAAACAACAGCGAGAGCCGGGCCCCAGCCTGTTGCGGCCCTCCCTGCCACACGCGCACGCAGAGGTGGCGGCGCTCAGATGGGCTCGGTGCCCCGGGGAAGCGCCCGTCCGTAGAAACGTTTAATAATTCACGGAGGGAGCGCGCGCGCCTCGGTGGCGGTGGACGGGCGGGCAGCTAATTAACCTGCGCCCGCGTTGTGACACGGAGCTCGAATGCCACCGGGCCTGCGCCCCGTGCTCACGCCGCACACGGAGTAGCAGAAAGCGCGAGAGCCCGTTTACCTATCGACTGGACTGTTGACAATAGCACCGCGTTGTGTCGTACGGAGAGATGAGGACGGGGGAGGGAGAGGCTGCGTTAAGGGCCTCGGTGCTGTTGCGCACAGAGCAGCGTCTGTTTTCAGAGGGGGCGGCAGTGAGATTCGGAGTGATTCACAGTGGGGGTGTGGCCACGCAGACGTCGCCTGATTCTACGGGCTGCTTGGGGCTGATGTCGGTAAGAGAGATACGCACTGTACAGGGAGCCTGCCACGGCGGTTTAATGATTCGCACAACGGATTTGCAATCCAAAGGTCGCCGGTTCGATTCCATCTCCCGGCGTGGCAGTTGAAGCAACGGGACAAGTTTCTCAAATCCCCCCTCGCGCCGTATAAGTGGTAACACCACAGTCCATCGGTAGGTCGCGTGCGGCGGGGTAGAATATTGGGTACTACCCACCTCTTCCAACACATGTGACCATTGTGGAAGAGTAGACCAAATACCCTCCAGAGCTCTCTCTAGTGGAGGCCCTTGCCTGCCGGCAGTGGTGTGAGCGGGCAATAGCAGACCTACGCCTTTGTCTTTGTACCCTTTGTCTTTGTACCCTTTATTGGATACTAACACTGACTCGCCCGAGAAGAGCTGCATTATTAACGACTTCAACTTTAGCTGGAAATTGTTACAAATGAGTGCTATCCCCCCTCACGTGGGTTTTCTTCTTCCATTCAAAAGTCATCTGTCAAACAATCCCAGTCGCAGGATCCTCTTGACGAGAGTGTATTGAGACTCGAGTGAGGATCCCACGGGTAAATAAAGTAAGCTTTGCTCGGAGATGTCCACAGAGGTTGCAAGGCCAGTTGAGTTGGAGTTCTTGGTTTTGCAATCATGAGCATCAGTTATCACGTATCCACTGCTGCATGAAGGGCTTCCCCATGCAGCCCTTGTGGTGTGCCATGATGCCATCATCACGTCACGCACCTGGGGGAGGCAGGGTCAGACATTTGTGACGATGTGTGACGAGGAGTAGGGGGGTTTCAGAAATGTGACGTCACATCAAAATGTACAACTTTCAATAAATATAGACAACACGTTCTACTTAATTAAATAGACTTTTTAATAAATGTTTTCTCCTACAACATCAGAGTACAGCGCCACATTAAATACGCACTACAATGACAATAGTTTAAAGCGATTTGAAGCATGTTTTATTTTTTGGGGAGGAGGGGGGGGCAGAGCTTTGTGACGTCATATTTGAGGGGGGTCTGACTTTTTGTGACGCCGTGTGACGAGGGGGGGGGGTCAAAAATCGTCCAAAATCGCGTGACGTCATTTATGGACGGCCCCCAAGGTGTGTCGCAGCTGACATATAACGAGCACGCTTCACCTTGACACGTGCCTGGTGATTTGTCAAGGTCTGCACAGGTTTTGTTTACAGCTGATGGGAATTCTCTGTAGTAGTACTCGTAATATTACTAATACATGTGTTTTAGGTAGGAGAGAGGCAGGAGATTATTTTGACATCACACACATCGCACATTGTTTGGTGATTTTAATCAGTAAAACTAGTCACTGGCAAGCGTTTGTACCTCTAAAGCAATCCTTAGTGTACGTATAAGGCTGGTAAAACTGATAGTTATGCCTTTGCAGTTTAACGGTAGCACATTCCTGCGGAGGGAGCTGGTAAGCAATGTTGGGTTGCTCGGTCAATGGCCAGGGTCAACGGCGGCGTGGTGTATTCCGCAAATATGCCCGACTGTGAGGGCGGGCACAAGCCGGCGTGAGTAGGTTAAACGTTGAGTTTTATAAGGACACCGCGGGGTGACCAGCCCCTCCCCACCCAGCCCCACCCCTCCCACCCCCCACCCAGCCCCACCCTCCCCACCCAGCCCCTCCCACCCAGCCCATCCCTGCACGACGGACACAATAATCCCCTGTGGGCTGGTTTAACCAGGAGGTTCCTACCAGTATAAAGTAATAACTGTCTAATAGAGTAAGGTCATGACTCTAGTTGGATGTTCACTCTGTTTCATTGACCCCCAGCAATGCACAGACGATAAAGATTCGTGCAAAATGTTAATCTCGGTTATTGAGCGATACAAAAACATTTCTGACAGTGTTACAATTACAACATAAAGTCATTTCGGTGATCTCCCGTTCACATTCGTGTGTTGACGATACCACGGCTCGGTCCAGTTCTGGGAATGAGGAATTTCCTCCACGGGCCCTGGATGATCGCCAAATGGAGATGAGCACTGGCCACACACTTTGACTTGTCCAAAATATACTCACAATAATACCATACGGGGGGAGTAGTGGCGCAGCGGTTAGCACTGCGAACCCGTGACCTGATTACTATTCCTAGCCACAGCTAACATGAGTAGCGAGTGATATCTCAACCGCTCCGGGTCACTCCCCTTTCACCAAATCGCACTGACCAGTAAAGGTGAAGTATGGTCAAACAACAACGACAACCCCTGCGACTGGAGGCCTTCGCCGAGCAGTGGATTGACAAAAGGGTCGTGCATTGCCAAGTGCCGAGTTGCATCACGCGTCATCGCCCCAGCAGTGCTGTGATTGCGAGTCCCAGTTGGACGCATCATTTGCACAGGACAGTCGACGGGACGTGAGCGGGTGTCCACGATGTCCTGAGTGGCACAGGCCACGTGGAGATGCCCGCCAGGGAAACTCGGCGGCGGCGGGTGTGGGGTGGTGGGGTGGTGGGGAGGTGGGGAGGTGGGGTGGTGGGGTGGTGGGGAGGTGGGGAGGTGGGGAGGTGGGGTGGTGGGGAGGTGGGGTGGTGGGGTGGTGGGGAGATGGGGTGGTGGGGTGGTGGGGAGGTGGGGAGGTGGGGTGGTGGGGAGGTGGGGTGGTGGGGAGGTGGGGTGGTGGTGGTGGTGGGGTGGTGGGGTGGTGGGGAGATGGGGTGGTGGGGTGGTGGGGAGGTGGGGAGGTGGGGTGGTGGGGTGGTGGAGTGGTGGGGAGGTGGGGAGGTGGGGTGGTGGGGTGGTGGGGAGGTGGGGTGGTGGGGTGGTGGGGAGGTGGGGTGGTGGGGAGGTGGGGAGGTGGGGTGGTGGGGAGGTGGGGAGGTGGGGTGGTGGGGAGGTGGGGTGGTGGGGAGGTGGGGAGGTGGGGTGGTGGGGAGGTGGGGTGGTGGGGAGGTGGGGTGGTGGGGTGGTGGGGTGGTGGGGTGGTGGGGTGGTGGGGAGGTGGGGAGGTGGAGGGTGGCAGCGCTTTGCTGCTAACCCCACCGCCACCGCTGGAAGTCCCTGGCAAGCCGCAGCACGAGCGGGCGCGTCTCGTACGCGGTTCGTGTGCGCCATCTGCTGACCGGGAGGCCAGCCCAGAGCACCCCGGTGCCTGCCCCCCCCCCTCACCTCGAGTGAGACCGATGGTGTCGCGCGGCAGAATGTTTGTACCACGGTCTTCATTGGGAAATATTTTGAAAGTGTCAAATGTACGGTCTCAGCCCACGGTCTAAATAGGCGGTGTCGCCTCCAACACGTACTTGATGGACATCTCAAATACATTGCAGTGTGCAGGGTGGTTCAGATGTCTTGTGACCTCAATTTAATTGTCTAAAACGTAATGTTTGCGAGTAAGGTGTATTATATGAAACATAAGTGAACGTGCAAAGGAAAACAAAGATGTTAGAGGGGTCTGGATGTCGCAAGACACCTGGACCACCCTGGACTTTGTCTGCAGTGTAACGGACAACGTCAAACCACACAGACACGATCAAGAAGCCAGAGGCAAAGTGTCTTTCTGTTCGAATAAACGTGGGGCGATGAATATTTCCCTTTGTCGGACCTGAGCCATGAAGAGCATTCCAAATTCCCGTGACCGGGGCCGATAATCACCGTTAGCCAGCAGCCATGAGATCCGGCATGGTATACGAGGAGGTGGGGTACTGTCAGCATCACACCTGCCCTGCTCCGTTGTCTGCGGTGCCGATGTCCCAGGCAACGTGTCGACTGCTCACTTGTTGTGGCTGATGTGAATTTGTGATGGCCAAGGGTAGGAAGCCAGAAACCAGGTCACTGGGGATCAACATTTAATCGGTGAAAGCACTGCATCAGAGACGGAGGATCTGCCGTTGTAGCCTCATAGACTGTCGGCTGGAATATTTTCATACTTTCACGTAAAGTACGCTGCTGTAGAGTGTAACAATGCCATATTTGCGAGGGAAGTCATAAGTGAGTAGATTCACCGTCTCTGATCATCAGTTACCTTGAGCGAGTACCTACGAAGACCAAAGCACTTCATCACCAACTCCTCGAAACACGGCACAGCCACCTGTCTGCCACGACTTTTGTGAGCATCTGGCCCATCAGGTCTGCCAATCAGCCCAGCACTGAGAAGCGGCTCACTGTCGGCGCGGCGATTTGTCCCGCGTCACTTCATTTCACGCCTGCCCGCCACTGACTTGTACCGCTCGCGATGCTCGGCAAAAAAAAAATCTCAAAGCAGCACACATCACTTTTTTTTCTAAATACTGGCAGTGATTACCCCACGTTAACGCGATCATTTTTTTTGTTGCTCATGAATTATTTGCGCATCCCTAATGTGCCTATTGATCTCTTAATGTTTTTCTCTCTCTTCCTCTCTTCATATTCTACGTATTAAAAATAAACCTGCTCCGGTGGGTATTCTAAAGTAAGCACTTATGCAGTTCAGGAACGCCTAATGAGGGGGAGCTTAAGCTGAGAGCATCGAGCCGACAATGGTAAATCTTTTAGGGGTCCCGTGTGTTCCTATATCACAGTAAAAAATAAAGTTAAGGTGCAAAAATGTTCCTGGTTTATCGGAGGAAAGGGCATCTTTGGTTGGGTGAAGCCAAAATAAATTAAAACTAGGAAACCACCATCGGTTTTACAGCCCTCTTACTCAACAAATAACAGTTGCAACAGATACAATTGAATTGCCCATCGGGTAAAGGTGCAACCCTGCGGTTGCTTTGCTCGTGCCACCAGCAGCGGACTGGCCTCCGGTCGAGAGAGCTATAGGGAGCTCCCCCCCACCTCTCTGGCTGGAGACCTGAAGATCGATGATCGATATTCAGTCGCCGCGTTGATCAGCCTTCGTCGCAATTTCTCACTTGAACAGAGGTGGGGCCGCGTGATGGCTGCCATCTTCCACTCCAGCTCCCTCTCTAAGAGGCTATTTGGGGGGCTTCTGCCGTTCCCTGTTGCCGGGAGATCGAATCAAACCGGGAACCGCTGTGAATTGCAAGTCCAGTGTGCTCATCATGACACCAAAGCAGCATGCCCCGAGTACAGTAGGCGCTGGATGTAAGCGCACGCCGTGGGAGCAAGGCCAGCTCTGCTTATATCCAAAGCAGTGTGTTTGTATCAGAAGTTGCCTTTACTTCTCCCCACCAGTGTAATGTCAGTGTGTTGCTTATATGAACCGTGTGCTCGTAATAAGCGTTCTTACGTGCAGTTGCTACTGTGTCGCACACGGCTTGTGTTGTAGATGCACGATCGTGTTTACAGAGCTCATCAATTGGCACTCATTAACAGGGAGTCTATTTTGCAAATAGCAGTCGGATGACCCCTAACAGTGGAAGGTTCGATTGTGCAATGTTGCTAAACGCATTTGCATGTGCACAGGCACACGTCAAGTGTGTGCATTCCCTCGTGTATAATACAGTAATACCCCGATTTATGTCTCCCCTTTTACATCGTTTGGCAAATGCGTCGTCACTTTATTATTAACGTCGCTACCTGATTAGCGTCGCCTCGACCCCCACACGCGTCGCTGGCAGCATCTCGCTATCCGTTGCCTCCACCACCACCACCACCCACCCGCCCTGTACGTCGCTTTGATTGACGCCGTTTCCATATTCGCTATCGTCATCGTCGTCGCAACTTTCAGGAACGCATCCCCGACGTAAACCGGGCAGTATTGCTGTAATAATAATGTACTTACAGCCCTTTTGTCAATCCACCACTGGATGAATAGCTCCCTATTTTGTGTGTCCGAATACACTTCGTTACGCTGGTTTGGTACCGTCTATTAGAAGGGTTGGCCGCTGGCAGAGAGGCAGGACCGGTCCAGCGGTCACTCACCACTGATGTGTGAGCCATGGCCAGCAATCAAACTCAGGTCACCGGATTCGTCATGCAGCTCGCCAACTACTGCGCCACAGAGAACGACACGCACACGCATGAAGACACGTGACTTGCTGGGTATCGCTATGTTCGTATTATTTTGTGCAGTGGAAAACGTCAGATTCATGAATAATTGACGCGTGAATAGATAATGCGTTTAACATCAATCAGCCCGTTCGTGTCAATCAACGTACTGATGAACCTGGCGATCTACCTCATTGGTTTTCGCTGGCTGAGAATACCGCTGAGTTTGGTTTCTTTTTCACGTCAAATCTGCCCGACAGAAATGGTGAATGTGGCACCTTAATTGCAGTTTAGCATCCGTGGTGATGAGAATGGGCACCAGCACACAGCGGGCTTAAGCGCAAGCCTTCCTTTATACCTTGCGAAGCATGTTCATCGCATAGCGATCCGACTGGAACGTTTAATTCTCAGACCTGGAATAAAGTAAAGAATCAGAGCAAAATGTAATTTCATTATTTTATCGTGCGCACAAATTGGTAATATTCCTAAGATTATTGACGTGCCACTGCAATAACCGTCTCCAACAGCCGAAGTTGAAATGAAGGAGACACTCGGCTCCCTGATGAGTCTCTGGGTTGTTGCTGGGTGTTGCTGGGTGTTGTTGTCAACGGCGCGTTGTCTGATGTTTCGCTCCACCTGCTGGGAGCTTCCTCAGCAACTGAATGGAAACGGCTCACTCTCTCCCCTGATCACCGTCGGTGTCTGATGCAGCAGAACCCGCGAAAATCTAGCTCGCAGCGAGAGGCTTCATTTACAAGCGAACATAAGGAAATACCATAATAAAGGTGTTCAACAGTTACAATTGATGGGTGATGCGCACACACACACATACTCTCGCCGTCACCCGGTTTCAACACAGTCGGCATCTGCTGAGATGTAAACCCAGGTTCCCGGCACTGCTGTATCGCTGCGCTAACATTCCAGACGTGACACAATACATGCACCTTCAGCTTACGGGGAAACTATCTCGTAAGCAAGGGAGAGAGTTGGGAGGCAAGTATACTTACCACCCGTGTAGCTTCTTACGTTTGCACAGAACAGCTCTCTGCTGTGATTTAGTTTGTCCCGCGTGCCGTTCGGCACGATGACCCGACGTTTCGCTCCACGTGCTGGGAGCTTTTTAAGGAACCGAACAGCATTGTGAACTCACAGCACTTTGAGTGGAACGTCGGACAACTTGCTTCACAACACATGGTACAACCTGAAAGCACATCGGAGGAGCTGATGATCTGCTATTGCACAATTATATCACTGGGCTTTAATGTGTTCGGAGTGGCCATGATATGTCAATGCTGAGTGCTACCCCCTCGTATGCAAGGGGATTCTCCGGTATGGCAACGCTGGTTTCCTCACACATGGAAGCCAACCTCTCATTAATGGTAACGGACGTTTAATTCCTATTGTGGGACCCCAATGAAAAAGTCTTAAGTTTCATTGATGCTTTCCTGGGAAAACTTTTTCATTATTCCAGTACTGTATTAGTCTACTTTGAAGTAAATAGAATGTGTAAGTCCCTCCAGGAATTACCATCAGAAGCAGAAAGTACTGGGACATCTAATTTTTTTGAGAGCTACAAACTCAATGATGAACGCTCCAAAATTTGAATTATTTAAAGCCAGTGAGTAAAGAAAAGCTGGATGCACATGAGTCGGTCAAAAGTCAGTGTCTCACGGTTCAAATTAGAAAATGGGGAAGCATTCCTCTTTGTGGAACAGCTTTGACCCAAAGATATAAATTCCACATCGCCATGGTAGGATCAAGGCTATCCAGAGCACGACTTGTATTGACTTCCAACAAAGTGGTACTCGTTTTATTGAATCCTGAGGTATGATGGAATTAGTTGCTCCCAGACCAGGATTTTACCTTCTTAGTTTTCAACGTGAAACAGAGCTCAAACCGCAGTGTCATCATCACTTCAAAACAGCTGTAATTGGGGCACAGGCATAGTGTAATGGTTACACTCACTGCACTTGAAATCGTCGAGGTCAAATGTTACATTTTTCAGTGCCGCAGTTGAAACAATGGTGCCGGTTTCGTCACCCAGCAGTACAAATCGGTGCACCACAGTTGATTGGCAGGTCACGTGTGGTGGGGTAATGTTTAGGGTACTCCCACCTCTTCCAAGACTTCTGGCCAGCATGGAAGAGTAGGCCAAATGCCCTTTGGGGGGTGGTGGTGGGGGGGGTTCCTTTTGCGGAACTCCATCCGCCAGCGGGGGCATGAGCAAGTAATTGCTCAGGGCTGCTGCACATTTCCCGAATTACAATTAAATTGTATGAACCCAATATTTTCGAGCAGCGAGCGAGCTGTAGAGCCTGATGTTTGCTCGGGTGGTGGGGGAGTTTCCTCTCTTCCTTTTTGACCGCACCCATCCCACGACACTACAACAACAACCGAAGACGCCCAAGTGTGCCTGCGCCCGAGAGCTGTTTAATAACAACAACTACGCAGCTGGGGATGTGACTAAACCCGTACAGTGAATGCCCTATTGAACGAGCCACGAGGAGGGGTTTTGTTTTCCCTCTCTCCTGTACGCACCCCCCCCGTCAGCAAGCGGTGAATGGTGGTCACCACTTTCACATGCGACACCTCCAGCCATTGGCAATTCCAGTGAAGCCTGGTCCTCTCCCCTGGCCTCCAGAAATTACCATCAGAAGCAGAAAGTAGCGGGACATCTAATTTTTCTGAGAGCTACGAACTAAATGATGAAAGCTGTGAATTATTAAAAGCCAGTAAAAAAAGGCTCGGTGCACGAGCCACAGTCAAAAGTCAGAATGTCTCACGGTTCAAATTAGGAAGTGGGGAGGCCATTCATCCTAGTGGAACAGCTTGAGCCAAAGGTGTAAATTCCACATTCCCATGGTAGGGTCAAGTCCATCCTGAGCACGACTATAATTGACTTCCACAAAGTGGTACCCATTTTATTTATTATTTAACCCTAACGTATAATGTAATCTTCTTGGTTCTTTTGGTAAAGTCACGTAGAAGACGTGACTTTACCTAAAGAACCAAGAAGATGAATCCCTGCAGTCACGAAAGCTTTAAATCGAAAAGTATAATGTGATGTTACCGGACCAGGATTTTACCTGGCCAACACCAGTGACTATTATCTAAACCAGTACTGGGCTTCCTCTAAGTCGACTCTGCCTCAAATGAGTACCTGGTGCGGTGTGTAAACATCGCCACTGGGGATACAAAGGCGGCCGGGCGTGGTGCTGACCAGCCACCCCCTCGTGTGCCGTTCCGGCCTTCACAAGTGCTCACTCCCAGTACTTGCCCCAACAGTCTGTTCATGCTATACGGGGGATCTTTGTGTGTATGGGGAGAGCGGTGAGTGTGGTGGCCAGAGTTTGATTCCCAACCCGGGCTAACATCAAAAGACAGACATAAAACTACATTATCTACAACAGATTCCTGGTGAGGTGGATTAGCGAGGCAGGAGTGGTCGCCATGGCACTTGCCACACCACCACATAAATGTTACGTACCAGCCTCACTAACATCTCTTGGCCCTGTGGTCTGCAAGACAACTTGGGGCAATTGTGGGTGTGAGTGATATCAGAACCGGTTGTCAACGCAAGCTTTACATGAGTACAGGACCTGGTGCGGTGGATGAACATCGACACCGGGGGATAAGCAAATGCAGCAGAGGATGGTTTTCTGGCCACTCCACCCCGTCCCCTCTCTTCTTCGTCACGGCAGGAGGTGCTCGCTAACAGCACTTGCCACCACGTCTGTGCGCATTGATGCGAAACGGGGGTCGAGGGGACCTCTGTCTTTGTTTGTGTCAGACACCCAAAGGCGGTGCAACCACCCTGGTCATTGTGCCTGGCTGGCTTTGTTGGCCTCCACGGTTTGTCAAGGTGATGGGGAGTTTGGCTTCATGTCCTCTGGTTACTGTTCTCCTGCAGGGCCGGTCGCAGCAGAGATCACTTTCTCAAATGCTCTCCGGGCGGGGAGGAGCGAAGGGCTTACGGAATGTCACCGCGGATCGTGTGTCCTGCGTGGGTTGTGGGCCAGTGTGTTTGTGGTGTGATGGTTGTGTCCAAAGCAGTGCTGTGTGTGCGGGAATACATGTTGACCAGATCGCTGTGCACCCGTGTTTGCTAAAACAACATTCGCTCGCTCGACATCAGAAAGAATGTTAAACGTAACATTTATTTATTTATATTTCGCAACGGGCCAGTCGGTGATCAAAAATAACCTCAAATTCAAAACTTGCTCCGTAGCTAAATTACAGTGGGCACTTGTAAGAGGAACCAAACTGGTTTCGGTGTTCAGACAAACAACTCTCTCTCCCCTTACTGCTTTGCAGCTCATGCCTTGGCAAAAGGGCACCGGCAACCCAGCGGCTGCTGCGCCAATGCAGTCGCTATTTTGGGAGGTCACACAGATGTGTGATGAGTCAAATAGCACGGAGGTTACTCACGCAAATGTGCACACACACACCCGTGTTTCTCTACCTCTAAGGTACAACAACAAAAACCCAGGATGTGTCATGGGAAGAATCTCTCAGAATAACAGGAGGGAACAACTGCATGTAAATGCATTGTTTTGAAATGTGTATTTTTACGATATTGGCAAAAATCCAGGACGTTTTGTGTCCTGGAAAGACTTAGATTTCCCCTGGATAGTTGCCTCTGAAAAGGGTGATGCTGGAAAAACCAGGACAGTTGGCAACCCAAGTCGTAGTAGTTACACAGTCGAAGCGCTCCCCCAGTCTAATCGTGGTTAATAGGAGGAGGAATGTGGTGGCAGGTGTGAGCTCAGCACGCATGGATGTCACGCGTTGGCTTGGTGTCCTGTGGTTGGTACCTTTGAATGTTTTAATACTCAATAGGAATTGCCACCCGATGAACTTACCTGTATTACACTAACAGTAATTGCATAGTTCACAGCCCCATTGTCAATCTATTGATGGCTAAAGGTCTTATACCAGTGCCTCGTCAGTCACGGGAGCGATTTGACCACATATTTCACCACGATGGTCACATCAGGTATGGTGAAGGTGAGGCCCCAGGAACAGCTATCGCTCATCACTCACTGTAAGTGATTATCACTCATCACAGTGGCAGGGAATTGAACTCAGGTCACCAACTTCAAAGCGCAGCGCGGTGTCCGCTGTTTAAACCACGTGAACTGTGTGACCAGATCTAAAATCCCATTTACTGACATCTAACCGAGGACCATTGCATCGGCCAGCTGTGACCGAACTGATTAAATAGATTTGGTCCTGCAAATATTTGACAGGCTAGGTGACACCACAAATTCAGAACCTTGAAGTTAAAATGTAGTATTATTTTTCATGAGGAAACCGGTCACGGTAAGGGACTGGTAACACTGCGGTGTTAGCCCAGTGCATGGACACGAGTGGCGAGATGTTAACTACCTCGCCAGGTACACAGGAGGGCCTGGGTTCAACCCCGATCCCTGATGTATATTTGGAGTTTGCGTGTCTCTGCCTCTCATAATCGCATAGATTTTTCTCCGGGTCCTCTGGTTTTGTCCCTCCACATTTACAATCGACATCACGCGTTTAGAGTATTTGGCTGTAGATTTCCATGCGATAAGCCACTTCGTTGAGCTATCATTTGTGGCCAGGTCGTTTCTGAAAAATAATCTAATAGGTCAGTGGGCTTTACCTGGCAAGATAAAAAAAATAGATTTAGTTTAGTTTTATTTATGTATTTTAAGTGATCTATTTACCTTTCCTATGCTTTGCACTCATATCGTGTTTTTTGTATTGTTTGTTGATGTAACGTTCTGATCTGTCCAATTTTGGACACCTGTAAAAATAGATTTATAGCTCTTCGAATATACACCCAGTACTGGTGTCAATATTGTGATTGATATCGCGGTCGTGCAAAAGTTCAATGGTTCATTCCAACCACTGCTGAAAATGCATGCTTAGTTGCACTTAATAAGGGCAAATTCAGTCTTTCATAACAACAATACATTCAAGTGAATGCAAAACCAATCAGCCTTTTTCAAAAGGCTGTTAGCCACGCCGATGCGCTACAAACAGGTGGTCGTCGTATACAAAATAAATATTCTCGATTCTGGTGTTAAGGGAAGGGGGCCCCTCCACCTCCCCTCGCCATGTAAACCAGCGGACTCGTCGTGCCGCGTTCAGAGGCGACTGCCCTCAACGTCGCCACGACGCCCTCTGCCTCCTCCTCCTCCACGCTTTGTTCAGCCCCCCCCAGCCCCCCCCCCAGCCCCTCCCCAGCAGCAGCAGACGCCTCTCAACAGGATGGGTCGAGGGCGGGGTTGGGCGAGGGGGGGGTGTTGGGCGAGGGGGGGGGCGAGGGGGGGGGTGTTGGGCGAGGGGGGGTTGGGCGAGGGGGGGGGTTGGGCGAGGGGCTGGGCGAGGAGGGGGGTTGCTTCGTCTCCATTATTTATTTTCATAGCTGAGGGGGCGAATAACAAAGAAATGCACTTTAGGATGGCGGGGGGGGTCGGGCGGGAGGTGGGGGGTCGGGCGGGAGGTGGGGGGTCGGGCGGGAGGTGGGGGGTCGGGCGGGAGGTGGGGGGTCGGGCGGGAGGTGGGGGGGTCGGGCGGGAGGTGGGGGGTCGAGGGTTTCCCGTCAATTCGTTTTCGCGCCAATTCTTATTTTCCCGCCAACTCCGTTTCCCGCCAAATCCACTTTCCCGCCTTTTCTCTGTGCCCCGCCATCCTCACGCCACCACCGCCGCCGCCTCCCACCCACGGCTCTCCCTTCCCCTCCCACGCTGCCCTCGGCCGCTCTCCACCAAACTCCCCTCCGCCCGGCCAAACAACTCTCCGTGTGGGCTGGGCTCTGACCATAAAGTCACAACCGGCTTCTAGAATGTTCTTCGGGGGGGTTTGCGGCCGGGGCGGGGGTGGAAACGGCGGCCGCTGGTGGTGCGGGCAAAGGTTGAGGGGTTTATGGAGGCTGATGATGATGACGAGAAGCGATGTGGCCGGGGGGAGACTTTACAAACACTCGCTAGTTTCAAATGTTGTATTTTGTCTGCGTTTATGCCTCAATACTGTACACGTATTAGTTACACGTCTTAACCGTCAGCCGTGGTATCGCCACTGTTTGGATGAAGCCCTCCCCGAAGCCACACGTCGCTCGCAGATTTGCAAATGCGATAATCCACCCACAGACGATCATTGTCTCGGCGAACGCTGTTTATATTTTATGTGTGCGAAGCGTTCTGTGGAGGCTGTACACGACTCAGGAAAATTCAAGGGCATTTGTTTAGTCAAACCGGTCCATCGTGTGGTAGTGACACTCGACTACCCCCTCGTCTCGCCACGCTCCCTCGACATGCCACCCTGGTGGTACATTCCACTCCACACACAAAAATGTTTCTCTCGCTGCCAATGATATCAGTAATTCCCCGATGACAGGGCCCTGCTTTTTTTTATTTGGCGAAGGGGCAGATAAAGTGGGGGGGAGGCGAGTAAACAGCTTTATTTGGTTAGACGGGGCTGGTGCGCGGGCGGCGGCTGTTGCTGACGATATGGAGGAGAGTGGACTGCACCAAGTGGAACAACCACACGGGGGTGCTGGGGAGAGTGTGGACTGCACCAAGTGGAACATCCACGCGGGGGTGCTGGGGAGAGTGTGGACTGCACCAAGTGGAACATCCACGCGGGGGTGCTGGGGAGAGTGTGGACTGCACCAAGTGGAACATCCACGCGGGGGTGCTGGGGAGAGTGTGGACTGCACCAAGTGGAACATCCACGCGGGGGTGCTGGGGAGAGTGTGGACTGCACCAAGTGGAACATCCACGCGGGGGTGCTGGGGAGAGTGTGGACTGCACCAAGTGGAACATCCACGCGGGGGTGCTGGAGAGAGTGTGGACTGCACCAAGTGGAACATCCACGCGGGGGTGCTGGGGAGAGTGTGGACTCCACCAAGTGGAACATCCACACGGGGGTGCTGGGGAGAGTGTGGACTCCACCAAGTGGAACATCCACACGGGGGTGCTGGGGAGAGTGTGGAATGCACCAAGTGGAACATCCACACTACCGCCGTTCGCCAAGTGACGTCACAAAGGCCTTTGTGCCAGGCTCGGTGCACATCGAGGCTACGTGTGGTCTGCAACAACTGGAACATCCACACGGGGAGAGTCGCGGGGAGTATGCGGACTGAAAAACAAAGGTCCTTCGCATCGCCACAACAGACTGTTTGGAAAAGTGCTGTTCGCGAGCGCCTCTGAAGGTCGGCTGGGCACACGAGGGGGTAGGTGGCCAACACCACGCCCGGCCGCCTTTGTCTCCCAAGTGGCGATGCCTTAACACATCGCACTGGGTACTCATTTGAGGCTGAGTCGATCTAGGGGAGGCCCAGGACCGGTTCAGATAATCGTCACTGGTGTTGGCCGTTAGCGGGAATCGAACTCGGGTGGCCAGGTTCGTAGCGCTCACCGCTACACCGCTCCAATTGTAACATCCATACGGGGGATGTTTTAATTTCACAAATCTCCCCGCACAACTGGCGATTTTGATGCAATATTGACACGAAATGTACAACAATAACAACCATTATGTTGTTTAGTTTCTGTGCTAGCTGTAGTTAAACATTAGCGCAACCTGCAGAAACGCCCGTGACCTTTTCGGTCGAGCGTCGCCCGACGTCTAAAAAAAAATCGCGCGCACGCGGCCTCTGCTTTGATTGGTAGCGATAACTGGACGAGTCCAAGTGTGGACCCCCCCCCCCTTACACACCAGGGGGAGGGGCTTCCATTTGGGCGATACCATTCCGCACGCGCACCCCTTCACGCGCGCACCCCCTCCACACGCCCCTCCCCTCCACACGCCCCTCCCCTCCACACGCCCCTCCCCTCCACACGCCCCTCCCCTCCACACGCCCCTCCCCTCCACACGCCCCTCCCCTCCACACGACCCTGACCTCTTCTCCATTTTAAGAGCGGCCTCTGCTGAGCAGATGGCATGGGCAATCCTCCATTTTCTAATTGCTTGCTGCTCAACCCCTTCCCCCGTTGCATCTTCGGTTTAATTATTAATCAGCTCCCCCCTCCCCTGACAATTATTAAGACTTTGTTTTTACGAGACAATTCTGCCAAACTGACTTTTTTTAACGCGTCGCAGTGACACATTGCTTAAAGTTGAATGGGGCAGTAATGCTTTGTGCTGCTTGTGGCCACGGTGGCTGGGGAGATGTTAACTACCTCGCCTGGTTTACAGGAGGTCGTGGGTTCGATCCCGACCCTGACGACGCCTGCTGCTGTATTAGGAGTTTGCGGTGGGGAGATGTTAACTACGTCGCCTGGTTTACAGGAGGTCGTGGGTTCGATCCCGACCCTGACGACGCCTGCTGCTGTATTAGGAGTTTGTGGTGTCTTTCTCCCCGTAGTCGCGTGGATTGGTATTCTGGGTCCTCCGGTTTTCCCCTCCACATTTAGAATCGACATTACGCGTAAAGAGCATTTGGCTGCTGTTATAACTTTCCACGTGATAAGCCACCACTTAGTTCAAGCTATCATTTGTGGCCAGGTTGCTGATAGCTCAATGGGCCTCACATGGCAAAAGAAGCATTGTTTAGTCATTCTAGATTTGAAGCTTTCGTGACTGCAAGGATTCATACTCTTAGGTTTTTTCGGTAAAGTCACGTAGGTAAAAAATAATACAGCAAATTTAGCTGTGACGGTCCCACCTGAAGACAGAGACTTGTGTTGCCTCCGAAACGTAATTTAATGTAGTTATTTTTCACTTATTATTTTATTATAATTAATAGGTGTGTGTGCACTTTAAACACCCCCATTGCATCTTGTCCTGGTATCGCTTTAACTCACTGCTGCACTCATTGGTTCTTTCGGTAAAGTCACGTAGGTAGAAAAAAATAAAATAGGTCACTGCTGTCGTTGATATTTAACTCTCGGAATTCGGGCTGCCGCTTGAGGTATAAAAACACTTGGACAATGGAACGACGAATTACTGTCGAGAATATTCGAAGAGTATTTCAATACGACAAGAGTGGGATTCTCATACTCTGGGTCTTTCGGTAAAGTAACGTCGATAGAAAAATAATCAATCACGACGTTTCGATCGCAACAGAAGCAATCGTCTTCAGGTGAAAAAATAGAGCAGGCGGACTGCTGAGGCAGGAATAAATATAGCGAGAGCTACTGCTGCAGTCACGAAAGCTTTAAGTCAAGAGTGGCATAACTGGTTACATGTAAATGCATTGTCATGAGTGGTGTATTACCACGCAACTAAATAAAATCCTAAGGGGGTTTATTTTTTGTTACTTAAACGTTTCCCCGAAGACCTGCACTAAAACGATCCTGGCACCCGCACACCCCAACACGGAGCGTGCCCGATCTCGGAAGGTCTTGAGCCTGGATCGCACTTTGAGACGCGATGCATAACGGGATGCTATAGGCTACGTGGGCAGTGTAGCGGAATCGTCCTTTTTGTTACGCCCACCTTGCAACCAGCGTGGTGAAGTCTCGTGGTCAATTAGCCCACGTTCATAACAATTGGCTGTGCCTGTAACAGCTGCTGTACGATGAGAATATGCATTTTGTGCGCAGTGTATATTCAGCCGGAACGTTTTTTATCACGTTCTTGGTGGTTGCGTGAGCTTTGTACAAGAGGGTATTTCACCATCATATTGTCATGAACAGCAGTCAACTCGGTGGCTTAATACAGAGGTAAGCAAAGGCTGAAATGCATATTCTTCAATATGACACCTGCTAAAGTAACTTACCAAAACCAGCAAATGCAATCTCAGTGTTTCAGTGCAATCTTAATAGGTTATCGGTTCCCACGTGTGCCGCTGGACGGGGGTGACAGGCAGGGTTTTGGCGATGCCATGCATTGTCTTGAAAAGTGTCTTTTTTACGCAACTGACAAGAACCAGGGCATTTAGTGTCCAGGGAACACTTAAGATTTCCCCTGGACAGCTGCCTCTGAAAAAGGATGATCCTGGGAAAACCAGGACAGTTGGCAGCCCGAGTAGTCGTACTTACACAGTCGAAGCCCTCCCCCAGTCTAATCGTGGTGAACAGGAGGAAGAATGTGGTGGCAGGTGGGAGCTGAGCGCACACATAATCGATCACAAAAAAGTAGTTGATTACAACTTTCAGCTTATGAACCAACTATCCGTATGAGTTCTAGCCTGGATGGGGTCATTGGAGCTTTTAAAGACGGTCATAGCGACTTATCGCCTGCCAATACAGACAGTCCCCGGGTTACGGAAGGGTTACGTTCCCCAGAATGATCCGTAACCTGAATTTTCCGTATGTCGGAAACTGAACAATTCCCCCCCCCCCCCCCCAAATCAAATAAAAATTCCATTTACCTTAATCCTAGTGAAGCTCGAGCAAGGCGTAAGGCGGCTGCCCGCCGTACGCCTCGCTCGGCAGTATTCATGCGTAATCTCACCGCGCCGCACTAAATGCGCTTAGGTAGCTAACGCGAAAATGTCCGCGCGTTGAATTTGATTTAACATGATTTATGGGAGCATTTCCGTAAGGTCCGATTTCCGTAAGTCGGGGTTTCCGGAACCTGGGGACCGCCTGTACATGACATTCTCTTTAGAGATCCCCTTCTGTGTTTTGTGGGATCCGGTCCAGGCTTTACATTGTGCCCTCACGCATGCGGCATATTCGGCTGACATTCTAAGCCGTCGCTTGTTTTTTTTTTATTTCGCAAGCGAAGGAAGCCGGCTAATTGAGGGCATTAGGATAATTGCAAATGCACGTATGGATGTGCACTGCGCTTATTGCCAGCGCTGCTGTTAAAAGTAACCACCTCCCAGGTGGGTTCCAGCCATGCTGGCAGGTGTGATATCACCGTCGCTTGCCATGAGTTTTTTCACGTGAAAGTACGCTCCGTGCAATTACCTTCAGCGCCACTCCTCCCGCGGGAATGTTACTCGCTTGAATTCATTATTTTGTCTCCCCAACGTGAGTCGTTAATGCTTGTTTAAAATATGAGTTTGAAGTTTCCAAGTATCGTAATAATATGTTAATATATATGAAAATTACCGCACCTTTGCCAATCCGTTGCTTAGATGAAGGCCTCCCCCACGCCGTGTCAGATATGTGGATGGTTTGACCACACTTCACCGTACTGATCAGTGAGGGTTGGTGAAGCGGAGGCCCAGGGATGGTTCACATCTTACTCGATGCTTGCCATGACCAGGATTTGAACTCGTGTCACTAGTTTAATTGCGTAATGTGCTGACCGCGGGACAGCCACGCTGTTACAAAATCCTACCATCGGGATTTCATTTTTGACCTCTCCATTGCATCACTCGGCGACCTGCCCTCGTATAATCCTGCAGAATTTGCACACCCGTTACAATCTCCTCTTCCAGATTGCATCTACAGCGGTTTCTTTTCACGGAACGTCCTAGTTGCTTAACCCCCCATCCCTCCCCATCATTGGCACGTAACCTGCTCAGCTGTATCTGCCCACTGCTGGGTGAAGATGTCTCCAAAACCACGAGCATGTCTGGGCCCCTCGTGTTGCAGCGCTGCAGCTCGCTCCCACGCGTGGCCCAATCTCATCAGTCGAGCTCCCTCGCCTGGCTGCCCGTCAGGACGACATTGTTTGTCAGCCGTTCCCCCTCTTATCACTTGACGCCAGCCAATGTGTTCTCTCCTCCCAGCGCGGTTCTCTCAACAGTCCACACAATGGTGCTCTCTGACTGAGGCTCTTTCTCCTCTCTCACAGCCCAACAAAGCGCTTGTTGGGCTGTGAGGTTGCAGCTTTACCATTTCAAATCCTGGTCTGTGACGTTAGCTCAATCCGTTTTCCCTCCAGGATTAATAAATAAAAGGAGAACCACGTGGTGGACATTAACAGATCTTGCCCAGTTGTAGGCGCCAGCTCGTTGAGAGTTGGTCACCTTGTAGACCGCAATCGTTGGCGCCGACACCCTTGAGACTTTCTACACCTCGGTGGCAAGCTGCTGCAAGCCTGGCATCCTCCGCAGGATGGACCTGGCCGCATCCGTTATCCACAATTCACGCAGCATGCAGCCTTCATCGTGGCGCCGTGCGGTCGGGCCTTCCCGAGGGACTCGTGGGTTCAAGATCCGTCACCGCAATGCGGTGAAACGCGGATGCTCTGGTTGGCACAACTCTTCGTCACCAGCGCATTTCTGATGATGATGCTTACTGTCTTACTGCCTTCCCCACTTGTATGTAGTTTCTCGCATCTCTTTGAGGGTGAACCAGATATTGTGCACATTACAATTTAAAACTATTACTATTTTGACAGTTTTGTCTTTTGACAAACAAAATGGGCGGCGGCTTGGGGGGAAGGCCTTCATCCAGCAGTTGATTGGTCATGGCTGCTGCTGCTGATGAAACAGATTGGTCTGAGCCATGGTAAACATGGAATTGACACCAATGGCTAAGGGCCACCAGTAGACACACTGGCTCTGAGTAGCAATGCCTCTGATTGTGCTTGCTCCATAATTAATTAATTAATGTGCAATTGTCCCGTCTCTGGGAAGCTATTTCATGAAGGCTCCTTTACGATTCCACGCATGCATTTTCACGGACAAGTGGTCACACGCTCCCCCATTCCAGCGAGCCAGATTTTACAGAGCCCATGTGTCAATTCCCAGAGCCACGTGAAAATATCTTGCAGGGAATGACTAAAAAGGCGTGAAGAATTGGAAGCTAAAAGGTAAAAGGGGGATGTGGGTGGGCGTGGGGTCGTGCTTGTCCCCGTTGCACGCGATCAGGCAGGAATTTAAATTCCACATTCACAAGGCAGGGCTCATGCCTCTCCTACAGTATATCACCACTATGGAGGGTGGCACAGTGGTAACATTTGTGCCTCACGGCAATAAGTATGTGGGTTAAATTCCCGACTGAGGCATCGTTCTGTGCAGAGTTTGTATTAATATTATTTTATTTTACTTTTATTAATTTAAATTTTATTTTTTTACCTACGTGACTTTACCGAAAAAACCTAAGAGTACAGATTTTGTATGTTCTCCCCCTGTTCTGCATGGGTTTCCTCCGGGTTCTCTTTCCTCCCATAGCTAAAAATACGCACACAAAGTAACTGGTATTGGCCAAAACATCCCAATTCTGGAAAATTACCTGCAAATTACTCAATTAGGATTACACACAGCAGATGCATCACCCCTACTCTAAAACTTGGCATGACCCTCATTGAAAAACAGTCCTCAGACTCGGTGAGGCTTTCCTGGGTACACAAGCATGATGATAATAATTGACGCCACAAAGTGGTACCTATTTGATTTACCCTGGAGGAAAGATGGCCTAAGTAAACCCTAAATGGGATTCGAACTCATTCCATGGCAATTACCCTGTGAGTGGAGCGCTCTTAACCGCAGCTCCCACAGGCTACCGTTATTGTACAAAACGGCCGAGTCTGTGGAACAGATTTCCCAGGCTTCTTACACCTGAGACAATTACAGTAATCTTAGTGTTCTGTCATCTCGTTAAATAAATAATAACCCGTTGGATTAAAGCGGGCTGCAATTATGTCCACGTGTTGTCCCTGATACAAAAAAAAACCGGTATTGTTTTCGCCACCAGTGTCTGGAATAAAATGTTACAATTGACTTTTGAGCCACCTGAATGAATACAAAACCTTCCTTCGCTAAAAACATTCCATAGCCCGTACAATGATCAATATTTGTTTTTCGACTAAGCAGACAATATGTATCCACGTATCGGTCTCGCCACGTAAACAAACGAAAGTATTTCTTACATAACCCATCAGCCGCACGGCTTCCTGGCAGTGTATAATTCAGCAGCATTGTTTCAAGAAAAGAAAACTCTGTTCTTTGGGTTAGGCCACGTGGTAATAGTTTTATGCCAACATTCTTACCATTAACCCTCCACCACTTGACAAGATTGTCACGTTCACAGAGATAATATTTATGAGTTGCCAATGTATTGCTCAAATTCTAAACCAAGAACGCTCCTCCGTATCACCCGGAGGCTCAATGATTTTTTCAGAACTGAAATGAACATCGGCGTACGATGTTTCGCACACACCGCGTTGAGTTTCGTCAGATAATGAACTCGGGGATCGATTGCATTGCCTCGGCTGACTGTGCGGACAGTCGGCTGAAGCAGTCCACTGGAGTTCATTGCCTCGTGTTGGTGTTAAATTCAGTGATGAAAAGTCTTAAGCCACCGGGGAGGAGCTTTACTGGTCAGACTTTCATCAGTAGACTGGCAACGTACAAATAGTATCCTTGTAAACGTGACAATCCTGTCGGTGGTGGAGGGTTAATGAGGAGGACGTTGGAATAAACTACTCCCATGTCCTAGCAGCTCAAAAATCAACAAGGGATCATCGTCTCGTTTGGTTGTTTGTTACCACCACAGAAGCATGTTTTGAATTACACCGAGAGACAGAATGAGGAACACATGGATTAGGGAACGCACGCAAACCAGAGGCATCGTATTCACCGTTGATCAATGTGGTCTTGGGAAGGGCATTTTTTCGTTATTTTCTTTGAACCATCTCCGTGACTTTACCGAAAGAACCAAAGAATAATGGTAACATTTCTCACAGGGATGATGGCTGATCGATGAAGCTTGACGATGCAATAGCAGCCAAAGGAGGGAACGCACCTGAGGAGGTGACCACCGCGAATTTTGAGCGTGGCGATCAGCTAATGAGAATCAGAACCTTTATTGATCCCGGAGGAGAAATCCGTTGAGCTATGAAGCTCTTGTTATCTGAGATGTCCAGTTGGGGCGGGTCAGCGAGTTACAGCAACAAACAATACAAAAACACGATAGGAGTGCAAAGTAAATAAAATGTAAGCAAGTCACTAATAATCTAAAAGCAAGTATTTAAGTACAAAGTGCATAAGTACAATACATCTCTGCCGCTTTTCTCAGGAGCGGAATGGTTTGCAGGACCACGTGAAATAGTGGCGACGTGGGGAGGCCTCCATCTAGCAGTAGATTCATCACGACTGATGGTGATGATTTGATTGTTTGACACAAATTTGCCTTCTTTATTGAGAGTTCTCAATTCACAATCCGAGGTTCATGTCAGCCCATCTCCCCTCTGGTGAGAAGCCTGGTTGTCATATGGAGAGGCTCGCCCCCGCCATAGGCATGTGGAATTTCCATGACTGGCTTAGAACATCCACTTCGGTGGTGAGATGTTAACTACCTCGCCTGGTATATAGGAGGTCGTGGTTTCGGTCCTGACCCTGACGCCTGCTGCTGTATATTTGGCAGAGGTGTGGACTCGAGTCATGTGACTTGGACTCGAGTCAGACTCGAGTCATGAATTTGATGACTTGCGACTCGACTTGGACTTGCATAACAATGACTTTGTCCCACCTCTGATATTTGGAGTGTGCGTGTCTCTCTCCCCGTGGTCGTGTGGATTTTTCTCCGGGTCCTCCGGTTTTTCCCTCCACATTTAGAATCAACATCACGCGTTTAGAGTAGTTGGCTGATATAAGTTTCCCACATGATGATAAGCTACTTCGTTGAGCTATCAACTGTGGCCAGGTCGTTTCTGAAATAAGAAGCTATACAGCTCAGTGGGGCTAAATAAAAAAAACAGTTTCAGTTTAGTTTGACTTGGATAACAGTTGCATAACAGTTACCCCACTGCTTGTTTGAGAACATTGATAGTTTTGTTTTTGAGTATGGGAGACTATAATAATATTGTGTGTAATGTAATTGTAATGTACGGGCCCTGGTCACTGCACTAACTGGATGAATGTCTTGCTCATGCTGGGTCAGTCGTGGGGGCTATACTTGGACCAAACTTCACAACGTTGGTCCCCCGTGCGGAATGGCGTAAGCGACGTCCAGGGAGCAGTTCAAACATCACTCGCCAATGGTGTTGGGCATGGCCGGAAATCGAACTCAGGTTGGCAGATTTCATCGTGCAGTGCGCTAACCGCTGCGCCACCGCTCCGCCCACGAAGTAATTATTTTATAGCACTCCAAAGCTGCCGTTCCCGCGGCAGGGTTTGTAAACATTAACGTATTAAGGTAATGAGAATTAACGATAGGTTGCGTTATCTCTGATAAATATGGCTTAATGTTGAACAAAGCCGAGCAAGAGTTGTCACCACCGGTGTTGTAATGATCGCAATAATTGCATTAACTAAGAACGCGCTTGTGTGTGTGTGTGCGCGCGCGTTAATGGGGGTGTAAAAGTTAATTTATTGAATAATTCACTCACGGTGCCAGGAATCTGAATTAAGTCTTGAAATACACGGGGGGGTGGAGGTGAAGCGTTTTCATCTTGCAATCAAATGTTTGACCCGCCGTGATATACACACGACGTGAACGCAGTCCCTTAATTGACAATCAATTAGCCGTTAATCAAATGCGCGGGGCTTTTGATTCGAATGCACAACAACGGCGTTGTGTAAGCTAATTACAGAAAATGAGGTCGTTATGTCAGCTGTTATTTAACGCGTCGGGTTGAGTCAACGCGAAACGCGTTTCACAGGCGGCAAGCCGGGACGACGGGCGACTCGTAACCTGATTGTTCTCAGCCCCCCACCCCCACCTCACTCCCCCCCCCCACCTCACTCCCCCCTCCACCTCACTCCCCCCCCCACCTCACTCCCCCCCTCACTCCCCCCCTCCACCTCACTCCCCCCCCTCACTGTGTGCGTGTGTCTTTGTGCGTGTGTCTGTGTGCGTGTGTCTTTGTGTGGCGCACTGCCCTACGAACCCAGCGACCCGAGTTCGATTCCCGCTCACGGCCAACACCAGTGACGATTATCCATACCGGTCCTGGGCCTCCCCTTTCCCCTTGGTCGACTCAGCCTCAATGGTGTGGTTATGTAAACATTGCCACTGGGGGAGACAAAGGCGGCCGGGTGTGCTGCTGGCCATCCACCGCCTCTTGTGCCGTGCCGGCCTTCATCGGTGCTACTCGCCGACAGCACTTGCCCCAACAATCTGTTAATGCCGTACGGGGGATCTTTGTCTCTGTGTGTGTCTGTGTCTTTTGTCTTTGTGTGTCTGTGTGTGTCTTTGTGTGTCTGTGTGTGTCTTTGTGTGTCTGTCTTTGTGTGCAGTTGCCTAATCGGGGGAGGGGGCGGGGGTGGTGAAGCCGCTTGGGATCCTCTCGTAAAAATGAAGAGCTGCGTTTATACGGCGGCGTGAATATTGAGCGCGCTTCACGAGCACTTGGGCAGATCGTGTGGCAGTGTTCGCATAAAGGTCGCTGGGGCTTTTATTCGTCTCGGATTGCGCACTCCCGAGAGGGCTCTTTGTGCTGCAGTTGTCGGTGCGCGGCTGCGGAGTGAGCAGGCGGTGCGACTGCGCTGGGTGACCCCAACCGGCCGGACGCGTCGACTTGTGGACGCTGCGACGGTAAAGCGAGCGGCGCGGCTACAATCGCCGACGTTCGCTCACGTTCGCACGTTGCCAGAACGACGTGTTCCCGATTGAGATCCCTCCTCCGCGCGCCGGCGTCCCGGCTCCTTCAGCCTCCGACCCCCTCCGCGTTGATCCGGCACGCGCCTTCCGCTCTCCCTCGGATTGCCGCCGTTCCGAAGCGGTCCCGTGCGTGCAACGCCACCGCCGCGTTTGTCGTCCTCTGCAGATCCGTGCGAGACATTCAACAATTGAATCTCATGGCGGGACCGCGGGGTCCCATAAGCCCCCGGCTGTCGCATAAACATTATATTATAATGTAAACAAAAACTCTGCTCTTTTTCACCAATGGGTTTGAAGGATGGTGGCAAGTGTCGTCTTGTTAAATTATGCCTTCGTAAGTGCACAGATGTATACGGACAAGAGAAGTATTATCAAACAGGAGGAATTGACGGTGCAACGCATCTCATCTGTTAAATATCTGCAGGTAATAGGATTGTCATCGATTGATCCTGGCTGCAGACATTGGTAGGTCACAAATAATGTAGATAAGAGAGCAGTTTCACCGTATTATGCAAACCGTGATGACAAATAAAGGACTTAAGTCGTGTAGGCAGTTTGAGCAGCTTTGGATAAGACTTGTAGTCCTGCCCATACCCGAGCATGGAGTGCGTTCGCTTGTTCAGCTCTTGTGCGCATTCGTCATCGCTGCGCTTGGACACGACAACAGAATGATCCGCGCCAGGTGGGTCGCGGCGTTTATGTGCGCGGTGGGACGGAGTCGCCAAAAATAAATTAATTACGATTTTGACCCTGGGGTCTCGCCATAAGGTTCAATTTCCAAAAAGTCAGACTCACGTGAGGTCCATTCTGGAGACACGCGTGGGGTTTCCACGCGGTATCTCCAGAGCTCTGGGAACAAGCAAGGATCTGGCTCCTTGAGGCAGAAAACCGAGACCGACTTGACTGACAGTCTCCCCGTGACAAGCTCAGCTGTGTGCCCCCCCCCCCCCCCAGGGCGCAGCGTGGAGGGTCTTTGAGCCATCAGAGCCGGTTCCTGCAAAGCTTCCAACTCGTATGACCCACTCTGTCTCTATAGTGGCTGGATATTGTCTTCCTCGCCTGGTATACAGGAGGCCATGTGTTCGATCCCGACTTTAACGATGCCTGTTATAGTATTTGGAGTTTGCATGTCTCTCTCACCCCTTGGTCGTGTCGATTTTTCTCCGGGTCCTCTGTTCATTTTTTTAATTACCATACTTCACCACGCTGGTCAGAGCAGGCTGGTATCCGAACTCACGTCACTGAGTGCAAAGTGTAGCATGCTAACCACTGCACCCCCACTCTCCTGCTGATCAGAGTAGTGAAGCGTGGGTAAAAAAAAAACCCGTTTGCGAACAAATCACGGGGAAGGCCTTCATCCAGCAGTAGATTGACAGAAGGCTGAAAACGATGGGACACGCGTGAAGTTCAGTGCAGTCGCGATGTGAGTCGGTGTGCGAGTGGAGCAAGTTGGTGATGCACGAGTGAGTCCGCGTTCCAGAAGACTGTGTATGGATGGATGTTCGTTGAACTTCTTTCGCACCGTACGTATCCAACTTTTACTTTAAAATACCAGGGTCAAGGGTGCGTATGCTGGTCCGGAGGATACCGTCAATTGAATTAAATGAAGGCTCAGCACCGACGAAGCGTTGATTTGAAGCGAACGAGAAGCGCTTTGACAACGTACGCGATTGTTCAGCGTGCCGTGCGTGGGTTCGGAGAAAGCGACGGTGGGAGCTGAAAATGCCGTCGCGGCTGACGGCGTAAACCAGGGGGAGTTCAACATTGCTCGCGGTAAATCATCGAAACGGCAACGGAGACGAACGGAAAGCCTCCCAATGCCTCAGTGTTATCCAGAAAAAGGAATCCACATTCAATATTCATGGCACAGTAAAACAAAAGCCATGATGATTAAGTTGTCGGGAGTCTCCCGACAACGGAGTAAACGATAAACAAGTGAAGCGGAGATTTTCCTTATTTTTTATTTAAATTCGCCGCTGTCCGTCATGGCAACGCACATGTAACGAACGCGGATCAAAGTCTCCCAACCAAAAGAATATAACCGCCGAAACTGCGCAGGAGCTAAAAGCCACGCGCACAGAGGATCATGGGAAGAGGCCTTGCGGCGGGATATCTCGTTGCGGAGAATCAATCGTTCATCGCGCACAGCCAGCGTGGGAGCCGTAGCGCCAAACGTGCGACCTCTTGCGAGAGTGTTCGCGTGGACCGCTCTTGCTGCTGGCGTCTCGAGCGATTTGTTTCATCCACGTCTCATGGGGGGGGGGGGGGGGGGCGGCGATCAAGAGGGATTGGGCACCACTCTTTTCGCATTTGGCTTCGAACATCAAACGCCAATGGGAGTGCGCAGATTTGCTAGAGTTTGCGCGTCAAGGCGGTATGGAGAGAGGGAGGGGGGGATCGATTGGGTTGGAGCACTCGACCTCCAGTAAGAATGTTCTAATCGCAACTGGGGCAACAACCCATCCATCCACGTTCGGTGGGATGATTACCGCTCTGACGAAAAGTCACCCGTGGTCATTGCTCTCCGAGGCGTTTTCGGGCTGTGCAGAGCGTTGTTCGCCACGATGGCCGATCTTTCGCTCCGTGTGCTGGGATCTTCTTCAGGCACTGGATAATGAATGAATCTCCCAGCACGTAGTGCAAAACGTCGGACATCATCGGGAAATTGACGCGGGGATAAAACTCGAAAATACGTCAGGAATCAACGCAGCGCAACCCCCCAAACACCCAGGCAGCAGAATTGCAACCGTGGTGATCTCACGAAAGCTAAACTTTTTATTTTACCAGGCAAGGCCCCACTGAGCTTTATAGCTCTTTTTTCAGAAGTGACCTGCTCACAAATGAGGAATCAACAAAGTGGCTTATCATCACGTGGAAATTAATAGCAGCCAAATATTCGAAGCGCACGTTGAATCTAAATGTGGAGGGAAAAACCGGAGGACCCGGAGAAAATTCTACGTGACCACGGAGAGAGACACACAAACTCCAAACACACAACAGGCATCAGGGTTGGGACCAAACCCACGTACTCTTGCATACCAGGCGAGGTAGTTAACATCTTGCCACCACGGCGCCGTGGTGATCTCACGAAAGCTCAAACCCACCACCATAGGAACGTGGAATTATCACCACAGGTCCAGGAGCCCGTGGTGATAATTCACATGGGACGTTCGGCTTGAACTCAAGGCAGGTGGATTGGAGCGGCGGCCACAGCGGCGCCATGACCTTGCGAATACGGAGTGGCACGGCGGTGCTGTCCCCCCCCCCCCCTCCTTCCCCCCCCCGGGGGAGACCAGCCGTAATGAGGGCTCTGACCGCCACGACCCCGGGAATCCGGCACACAATCTCGGCCGGCCCCGCCGCGACAAAGCGAGGACGGCGATCGTGTTGACATTTCGTGTGTGGCCTCGTGGTGAATGTTGACCCCGCGCACATTCATGAGGGCCCCCCTCGGCGTCCTGTCAAGGCCGAGGCGCCCTTCGCCGCATCCTCCGCACCACGCCTGCAAAGCGGGCTGTTTCGCACGCGTAAGTATAAATGTGTAATGACAGGGTGACACCTGCTGGCATGGAAGGGGAATCACGGGTACGGGCACGGTTAAGTAACAACTAATCGGAGAAGGAGGTGTATCTGGGGCAAAGGTATAAGGTGGGGCTAGCCGAGATGCTCCAAGAACCTGCTCGAAGGTTCCACGAGAGGGCGTGGCCGGAGGCGGGGCCTAGCCACGCCTGGGGGGATATAAGGGGGAGCGGACCCGGGGCTCGGGGCTCGTGTGCGGGGTCTTGGGTGCCGGCTGCGTCGCTGCTCGACGACATCTCTCTCCGTCGTCCGGCCACGTGGAAGATCTCCTGCGTGGCTTCCATCTTTGTCATCGTCACGCCGCCAGCCAGCGGCGTGGCCGAGTGAGGGTGGTGGGACCACGCCGAGTGATCGGCTGTGCGTGTAGCCAGTAGAGACGTTAATACCTCGTGTTGTACTCAGCGTGAGGAAGAATAAGTGTTGGCCTGTGTTGTGCCCAGTGTGAGTAATAAAGAAGAAGAAGTACCCTCTACACGACGTGTCGCGGAAGTCGCTCAGTACATATGTGTCGTGAAACCCTCCACCACCCGACACAGCCAATAAGGTTTGTCACGTAAACAAGTTACTACTTCAGCCCACCGGTGTGTTGGCGATTTTGCCAGAACTATTTTTGAATATCGCCCGATGATGTTGGCTGTAATTACCGGCGAAACGTCGGACTACTCCAATTGTTAATGTTGTGGATTTACTCTCCAGCACACCGGTGCGCTGAAGTAGTAACTAATCGGCGCGTTGTTTACGTGACAAACAATACTGGCTGTGTCTGGTGGTGGAGGGTTACGACAAATTTTGGGTTAGAACCCAAAAACCTTTATTATGAATAATATTGGTCGCGAAAGCCTACGTGTTAAGCTAGGGGAATTACACGTACAATCCACTCCGTAGATCTAATAGCTTGTCAGATGCGGCGGTATGTCATTTCACACCATATAAATGACGCGTCACACCGTTCCTGATGGAATCTATTATTATTATTATTAACATGGCGTACAGCTCTAAAACCATTTATCGCTTTTAAGCGATTGGTGTTGGCATACATTTCCCCCCGAAAAATATCCTCGCCGATTACACGCGTTCGTTTGTAAGGACTCGAGTTACGAGCCAGGCACGTGGGGCTCTGAAACGTTGCGGAGGAAGAGGGGGGAAAGGCTCGACACCGTGATCATGGACGCTCGGCGAATCGCGTACGGCGAGCGAGGTCTTGCGATGATATTAACCGTGAGCTTCTTCAGCTTGTGAGCGAGCACGCGTCAGTTCGTGCGTGCGTCGGTGTTGACGTCTTTTGGGGGGGAGCGGTGGTTGGCGTGCTGGTTGGCGCACTTGCGCTGCGAACTGCCAACAATCGGTGACGATTATCCGAACCGGTCTTTGGCCGCCCTGTAGGTCGACTCGGCCTTAAATGAGTACCCTGTGGGGTGTGTAAACATCGGCACTTGGGAGACAAATATGGTCCGGACGTGGTGATGGCCACCCCCCCCCCCCCTCTTATTCCGTTCTGGCCTTAATAGGTGCTCGCTAACAGCACTCATCCCTTAAGTCGTTTAGACACGATATGGGGGATCTTTGTGTTTTTGTCTGAAGTCAAAGTGAACTCGGGGGAGACAATTTGGCAGCCCCGGGTAGGTTGTGTAAATCGTGTGAATCGTGTAAATCGTGCAAGTTGTGTAAATTGTGTAAGTCGTGTAAATTGTGTAAATTTCACATCCCTACGGTGGGGGACAGTTTCCCCCTTTAGCACAGCCTCTGTCGTCCGAGCAAGAAGGCTGCGAGCCTCACTGCCCCCGAGAGACAGGCGGACCGAGTGTAGTGCAATTGTCCGTCTCGTCCGTTGCGCGTTGCCCGGTTTGCGCTGTCGCAGTTTGTACGTTGCCTGAGCGTGCCCGACGATTCTCGGCGACTTGTCCTCAATATCGTCGTCAGAATCTTATCGGCCGCGTTCCAGGGGGCGGGGGGGGGGGTCACAATTTCTTAACGTAATCCATCCAATTGCCGATTGTTGCCGACAGGACGACAGCCACCGTTAGCTTGTTGCTGGCTCGGTACCGGCGATGCGGTCCCCCCACTGGGATGGAACCTGCTGAATACGGCAGTCGTAGACGGGAACACAGTGGTTCTCAACATCATACTTGGTATGCCCCCCCCGCCCCCCAATAAAAAACACTTTCTCCCACCACCCTGCCCCCCACACAGCCCCTGCGCCCCCCCCCCCCCCTTCAAGGTTACTCAGAGCACAATACAGAAAGATCACATGTCCGTGCTCCAAGCCAATATGGTGTAAGGCCTACGTGTTCCATGTTGTGTATCAGTGTCATCTGTGTCAGTAAGGCCTACGCGTTCCATGTTGTGTATCAGTGTCGTCTGTGTCAGTAAGGCCTACGCGTTCCATGTTGTGTGTCAGTGTCGTCTGTGTCAGTAAGGCCTACGCGTTCCATGTTGTGTGTCAGTGTCGTCTGTGTCTGTAAGACCTACGCGTTCCATGTTGTGTGTCAGTGTCGTCTGTGACAGTAAGGCCTACGTGTTCCATGTTGTGTATCAGTGTTGTCTGTGTCAGTAGGGCCTACGCGTTCCATGTTGTGTGTCAGTGTTGTCTGTGTCAGTAAGGCCTACGTGTTCCACGTTGTGTATCAGTGTTGTCTGTGTCAGTAAGACCTACGTGTTCCACGTTGTGTATCAGTGTTGTCTGTGTCAGTAAGGCCTACGTGTTCCATGTTGTGTGTCAGTGTTGTCTGTGTCAGTAAGACCTACGTGTTCCACGTTGTGTATCAGTGTTGTCTGTGTCAGTAAGACCTACGTGTTCCATGTTGTGTATCAGTGTTGTCTGTGTCAGTAAGGCCTATGCGTTCCACGTTGATTCATTGCCGCAACGTGGCCCTGGCGTTCAGCGCGCACATTCAAACTTCTCCTGCACGGTACCCCGTGCCGCGGACTCTGCTGCCCCATTCCCAAAATCTTTTCAGGGGACCCCCTGTGGGAATGCATCGCTTTATAAGTCGCGGCAACACGATTACGGGTACTTTTAACATCTTATTCTCACTCCTCCCTCCTCCTTCCTTCCTTCTTCCAAAAAATATCCTGTCATCAGTTTGATTTGACCCCAGCAATAGCAGCACAGGACAATTGCTCTTGGCTGTGCCATGGCCTCTAACCAATGTCTGCAGCCCCTGCCTGCATTGACCCCAGCTGCCAAAGCCATCATATCTACATTTTAATTGCTTCTGGAATCATTTAGCTCCCCCCCCCCCGTTTCTGAGACCAAATCATGAAAAGTAATCAGCCAGCACATGCTAAGTAACAGTAATTTGGTTATGCACTGAAAGTGCGGGGTGATAATTTTGGATTGCTGGTGGCTGCTTTGAGTAATGTAATTACAATAATGCGTCACTGCTCCAGCCCTCCGTGCTTGAGGCAGGCCTTTGTTTCATCCAGGTCTCTCCGGGTCAGGGGTCCCAGCACACCGCATCCAGTATACCTCCTGTCGTGGCTGCCGTTACCAGCGGCGGACAATATTCGGTGACAGAAATGAAGCCCCGGTGACGCGCGATCGTTGCCAACGCTCAAATTCGTCGACGTGTTCATTTGGTGCACGTGCCGTCCACGAGCACCTATCGAGGCCGCCACGGGACGCGAGAAGGATGCAGTCGCCTCGCCGGGTAATCATTTAAGGCCGAGTTGGCATAGGGGAGAGACTCAGGGCAGGTTCGGGACCACTGACGTTGTTCGCGACCGGGAATGGAACCCAGGCGGTCGGAATCGTAGCGCCGAGCGGCAGGAGGGCAACCACGACACCGCCGCACGCTCATCTTGTGACGCACGCTCGACAACGTTGAGATTCGTCGTCACTTTAATCGTCTGCAAATTGCTCAGGGCGTGATGATCAGGGGATCTCACTGCCCGGCAGATTGAAGGAAATCGGCTGAAGCTCCGCAGCCACCGCCACCGTCACTGTCACCACCGCCACCCCCACCACCACCACTGTCATCACCGCACCACCACCACCATCATCATCACCGCCACTGTCATCACCGCACCACCGCCACCACCACCACCACCACCACCCCCACCACCACCACCACCCCCACCACCATCACCCCCACCACCGCCGCCACCACCACCACCACCACCATCACCCCCACCACCGCCGCCACCACCACCACCGCCACTGTCATCACCGCACCACCACCACCGCCCCTGCTTCATGGTGACACGCGCGGCGTCTCCCTCCCGCCCGCTCCCTTAACCAGCGGCATCTGCGGGATGGTGCGAGTGCTGTGGGGGGGGGGCTGTGGGGGGGGGGGCTGTGGGGGGGCTGTGGGGGCGGGGGGGCTGTGGGGGGGGGCTGTCGTGGTTGGGAAACCCGCGGCGGTGAGGAGCGTGAGCTGCTCCCTCCCTCCATCACCCCCTTGCTATTTATTCCGTTGCCGTGGTCACCTGTGATGTCACCGCTGGTTGCCGCGGCGACGCGGGTGGAGGGGAGTGGGGAGGAGAGACGGCTGTAAGTCGTCCCGAGATGTCTGGGGAATAGAATCTGCGCGTGTGTGTATGTGTGTGTGTATTTGTGTATGTGTGTGTGTATGTGTCAAGGCCTATGATACCATCAGTAGGCCTGGGCTCTGGGTTGTTCTTCGTGCTTTCGGAGTCCCTGACTCTCTGCTCACGATCATTAAGGACCTTCATGATGGTGAGCGGGCCCGGGTAAAACTACGTGGCCGGGAGTCAGAGCCATTCCCTGTTCACCTTGGGGTGCGACAGGTATGTCCTCTGGCTCCCACATTATTTAACATCTATTTTGACCACGTAGTTCGTGAAGCCTTCAATAGTTGTACCGGGGGAATTTCCATTTGGCAGAGGTGTGGACTCGAGTCATGTGACTTGGACTCGAGTCAGACTCGAGTCATGAATTTGATGACTTGCGACTCGACTTGGACTTGCATAACAATGACTTTGTCCCACCTATGAGATGTGGACTCGAGTCATGTGACTTGGACTCGAGTCAGACTCGAGTCATGAATTTGATGACTTGCGACTCGACTTGGACTTGCATAACAATGACTTTGTCCCACCTCTGCCATTTGGTACAGATATAATGGGAGGCTGATCGATGCCCGGGTGCAGTCAAGGGATGGCTCCCGATTGCTCAACCACGTTATGTATGCCGATGATCTGGTAATAGCTGCTCACTCAGAGGAGGAGTCGGAGACGCTGCTGCTGCAACTGGAGTGTGCCACGAAGAGGTGGGGCCTTCCCATCAGGCCACCAAAACTAAGCACCTGCCTGGGTATTTTGTACCATCGGACACTCCACCCCCACAACTCCCAATCGGTGATGGGGCAGTTGTGGAGAGAGTGGAGAGTTTCCCATATCTGGGCATTGTGCTCATGACCGGCTCCGGTTTAACAGCAGAGGTCTTACTCCGAATCAGTCGAGCGGCAATATCTTTTCATCGGTTGCGTAATGCTGTGTGGAAGCGACCTGGTCTGTCGCTCCGCACGAAGCTTCAGGTCTTCTCGGCCACGGTAATTCCCTCTCTTCTCTACGCTTGCGAAACGTGGACACCCCTAATGAAGCATCTTCGCCAGTTAGAAACATTTAGGCTGGCCTGCCTACGATCCACCCTGGGTTTAACCAGGCTGGATTGTGTGAGGAGCTCACAAATTCTTGAAAGATCTGGGCAAAGTCCCATTGGTGAGCTCCTCCGGCAGGCAAGGCTGCGCTGGCTGGGTCATGTAGCCCGCATGCCCAGCCACCGCATGCCGAAACAGCTTTTGTTCGGCCGGATAGAGGGGGCTAAACGGGCGCGGCACGGGCTAGAGAAGAGATGGAGTGATGTGGTACAGAAGGACGTGAAGCTGAGTGGACTTGCTGATAACTGGTGCCAGCGGTGTCAAGATCGAACTCAGTGGAGGAGGCTCGTGAAGGACGCTACTGGGCAGTTGAAGGCAGTCCCTCCAACAACAACGGAGGGAGGAGGAGCGACGCTCACAACAACGAGCGGAGCGCCGGGTGGCTAAAGCACAGTAAGTTGGCACAGTAGGGGGCACAGGTGGTGCATCAGCCAGTCGACCTGTGGCACCTGGGTCTGCCCCGTGACCTCCTGCCAGCGGGCGTTCGACACTTCACGTGGCCTCAAGGTGCTCATGGCCTGGCACAAGCGTCGTGGTGACGTCACCGCCACTTAGTGGCGAATGGCGGTTGTTGTTGTGTATGTGTGTGTGTATGTGTTAAATGAGTACCTGGTGCGGTGTGTAAACATCGCCACTGGGGAGACAAAGGCGGTAGGGCGTGGTGCTGGCCACCCAACCCCCTCGTGTACCGTTCCAGCCTTCATAGGTGCTCGCTAACAGCACTTTCCCCAACAATCTGTTAAGGCCACACAAGGGATCTTTGTCTTTGGGAACCCTGGATAGCTGGGGCAGCTGGGGGGCTGGGGAGGCTAGGCATTGGGAGGGCTGGGGGGGCTAGGCGGCTGGGTCCTCTCCTCCACCGATAGGAGTGGCCACATTTGCATAGATACTCAACTCTGCTCGCAGTCGCATGGTCACGGGTATCAAATCCCAGTTGGGGGGTGGGGGGGTGGGGGGACAATCGTCGCGGTGATCCCTCCGGGGCCAACACAACCACAGTTCCGCTCGGCGACGTCAATCGTGCTCGTGCCGTCGAGAGAGACTCGCCACGGCAACGTGGAATTTCCACCGCTGGCTCGGGGCGAACGAGCATCGCCGTCCCACGCCTCCGTTCGGCAGGACAAACGCTCCGGGCTTTGATCTCTTGCGGGGAGCAGCAGCAGGAGGAGGGGGAGGAGGAGAGAGGCGTGAGGGTGGAGACGTTGGGGACGGGGCCTGGGATGGCTGGATGAGGGGGGGGGGGCTGTGGAGGGGGTCGCGTGTGAGTGGGGGAGGCAGAGGATGGACAAACTGAGAGGGGGAGGGGGGCTGGATGTGTGGGGGGGGGGGGTAACCAAGGGCCATCGCCATGGCAACGGGACTCCGAGCCAGATGGGCATCGCTTATGGGGGAGGTGGAGGACGTGGGGGTGATTGTGGTGGTCGTGGTGGGGGTGGTGGTGGTGGGGGTGGTGATGGTGGTGGTGGGGGTGATGGTGGTGGTGTTGGTGGGGGTGGTGGTAGTGATGGTGGTGGAGGTGGTGGTGGTGGGGATAATGATTGTGGTGGGGGTGGTGGTGGTGGGGGTGGTGGTGGTGGGGGTGGTGATGGTGGGGGTGATGGTGGAGGGGGTAATGATTGTGGGGGTGGTGGTAGTGGTGGTGTTGGTGGTGGGGATGATGGTGGTGGGGGTGTGTCTCCGAACAGCCAACGGACGCGAGGAATCGTGCGTCTACTCGCTGGAGGGACAACCCTTGCGTGTGCCGCCGTTCTGCCTCCCCGTGTATTTCCCCGAGCCGCACTGCGTGGTGGTGATGATGATGATGGGCACCGCGCACGTCAACACGCGCCCCGTTATCCACCCGAGCGAGCGAGCGAGCGCGTCCGTAGGGCCCGAGTCTAATATCCATTTTGTTGTCGCGATGGGGGTGGTTTTCTTTTGCCAACAACACGCAAAAATGTGCCGAGAAGATAAAGGAACTTCTACCCTGTCGATACGTGCGGTCTCATTCAACCCGAATGTCCGTCGTCTGCAGGGGAAGCTGTTTCACCTTTTAGTACCGCGCCGTAGATCGACGCCGCTCGCGTAACTGCACTTACACGGCGACTTTCTTTCACCTCTCAGAGACCGGTAGCTTCCACCGGTGATTCAGACCGTGGCCCGGTTCGACGGTGACACCGCGTCTCAGCAGTAGTGACAGCCATTGATAAGACGTGAAGGTCGTTTAAACGATGATGATTTCTTTACGTCTCAATCGTATATATTGTTATACGTTTTTTCAATTGCGCATTCTTAAATATCTGTAATTGTCATTCATGGCGACGAGCCGAGACATTTCTGAGATCCGTCGCGCCGGGCGAGGGATCGGGAGCCGTCGTGACAAACCTCACTAGTTGGCTGTGTCGGGTGGTGGCCTGTTTAACGACACATTCATATTTACGTCATCTAACCTAAAAATAAACTGCCTCCCACCGCGTCGAAGTGGAATATCCACCACCGGTTCGGCGTGGCCGGTAGAGGCAGGCACGACCACTCCGCTTGTTCTAGAGTGGAGACGCGCCTCCGTTTAACTCTTGATATAAATTCAAGGAGGCTGCATGTAGACGAGAAACAAGGATATATATATTAAAAATAAATGAAATTGGCAGCGCGGTATTGAAAACGGAGAACGTCAACACGGCACAGTATCCCGTTGCGAATTACGCTCGTAATTTATTTTTGACTGTCGGTTCGTGGCGTCGTCGCTAAATCGCTCCGGCTCGTGGCGTTGCTCGCCCGTGGCTGACGTCGGCCAGAGAATGAATGGCACGGCTTTGATGAGATTGCGTATCCCCCGATTTCCACCATACCGGAAAACGCGGCCGCTGTGGTCGGTTTATTGCAGCGGCATCGCTGAGGTTACCCATCGTGACGCTGATGGGCCACTGACTAATATCCTTCCGATATTAGCAAGCCACTGGGAGCGATGCACTTTTAAATTATCTAGATTGAAAACTCTTTTTTTTAGAACTGCATTTTGCGTTTAGTTTGTTGTGCTTTTTCCGCACCTCCGATTAGCACGGTTGGCTACGTGCGGTGCTAAAGAAGTTTAACGTATATACATACGGCATTTCATCTGTTGGATACAACATACAATACTTACGACATTTCATCCGTTGGATACTGCAATTCGACATGTGCCCTCATATCCTCATTCACGATTATGTCAGAAAGCGACATCTTAAGTTTTAGAAAACCAAATATATATTGACTTCAGTATGAAGTTGTCAACCGGTTGTTACACGATGTCCTGTGTTGGTGTACACGATTGGATATCAAATACGCAAATACACTTTGCGGTGCATCTTTGTGAGCTCTCCGGCGCGTTTTTTAACCGCGTAATGTTCGGCACGACATCCGACGTTTCGCTCCACCTGCGTTTGTTGAGCCGAATAACTGTGAGCACAACTGCGAGAAAAATTTTGAACTCTAAAGCGGCCATCCACATTTTTATTTCCTTCAAATAAATTGCATCGACGCATCTGTGAAGGCACCAGGAGAAGTGGTACGCACACTACAACGCTGGCTCGGGTAGACACTCTTATCTGGTTATGATGCTGCCTGCTGCTGCTGCATAGGCAGTGGTGGCGCATAACACACAAACAACAACAAACTTAACACATTTGTCAATAACAACACTGTGGCCTGAACAAATATATCACAATAATATAGAAGAGGCGACATTTTTGAGCAACGGCCCTTCATTGTGGCTCACAGATAGAGGGGCCAGAGAGACAGAGACTGCATCATGCGGCCTGATGAGAATTTTGTTTTTAATGTTTTCTGATGACCGGTTTTTAAATTGGCATCTGAACAGTTACACTAATATCTATGTTGTATGTATTGTTCGACCTCTTTCGCACCGTACGTAGCCAACCGTGCTAGTCGGGCGTGCGGGGGGGAAGGACAACAACCTAACACATAAAAAGCAACAACACAGAAAACAACAACAACGAGACACGACCAGGGACATTACCAACTACACAACCCGGCGGGGAACACAAACGTGGGCAAATGTTACGACGCGGATGCACACAAACACACAAAGACAAAGATCCCCCTATAGCCTTAACATACTGTTGGGGCAAGTGCTGTTAGCGAGCACCTATGAAGGCCGGCACAACGCTATTGGGCAAAGGACAAACATTTGTTTTCATCGTGAAGTACTGTATTGCTACTCGCTGTTGTAGTTCTGCATATTCTACAGTGAACACGCCTGCCTGTTCTAACGAGCCTGGGTCCAGTCTCACGTCCATTGGTGGCCCTGAGCCGGTGTGGGAAACTCCACATTGCCAGAGTGGGGGCGAGTTTATCCACAACACCTGTTGCCTTCCTAAACAACGGACACCGTTCTATAAATCCCCGAGTAGGATCATTTGCCGAGTCAATCTCCCAACTGGGATTTGAACCCCGCGACCTTCTGGACCGCTGCCGTGGTTGGAGACTTGTGAACCGTGCGAGGCACCCATCTGTGCATCATCGTTGTACGTACATACGCGCTTACGTTGAACTTATTTTGCGCCGTACGTAGCCAAGCGCGCTTATCGGAGGTGTAAGTGATGCGGCTTTGCGAAGCGCCAGCTTGCCCATTCCCCGTCAGTGTGGTGGTGCACGCGCGTATTCCGTTTCTCCTGTTTATTTTCGCAAATTCTCAATGGGTTTCGCGGCAGAAGTAAAGGGCTGTGCAAGAACTCGCACTTGGCCAGCTTCACGTAGCGGTCGGGTTTCGGAAGTGCAGGTGGTGTGGGTTGTGAATATCAACCGAACGTGGAACTCCCATCCAATTTCTACTGCGGTGACACATCCGTGCGTACGGTCGTGTTCCCCTACAACGCAGTAGTAGTTGCATTCCTGAACAACACCGCGTTATGGAAAATCGCGTTATGTTTTTTAAGTTCGGGTAAATCACAGTCCGCGATAACTCGTGGGATGCGTAACGCAGGCTGAACAAAGACAGAGGCGCGTGGGTAGCATCTAGAAGCATCCAGCAGCATCCCGCTGCCTCGTGCGACGCTACGCCGAGGCAGCCGCACAACCGCTTATCCCTAATCAGGCTGCGACGTCGTTCCGTTCACTCGATCGCGTTATATTCAATTTGCATCCGCGTTATGAAAAAAAAATATTCCCTAATAGATTCATCGCGTTATAGCCAATTCTCGTCCTGAAAACACGTGGCGTTATAGAAGGACAAACTGTGCTGTATGTTGAACTTCTTCGCCAGCCGTGTTAATGGGACAGGTGCGGGGGAAGGACAACAAACTAAACACAAAAAGCAGTTCTCAAGAAATGAGTTTTCGATCTCGATGATTTAAAAGTGCACAGCTCCCAGCGGATTCATAATATCGGAAGGCGATTAGGAAGTGGCCCATCAGCGTCACGTGGAGACATGGACTACCTCCCATTATCCCTCGGCGCTTAGACATCGATGCCCAAACGGACGCAAGCCTCTTATAGCCCATTGCTACCGTGGGTAGACATTGACATCCCCTTGTTTATTTTCTCTGTCGATCCACTACGTGCGTCGTTGGGGGGGGGGGGGGGGTTACCCGGCCATCCTTCATCACGCCGGTGCAGCCCAGCGCGGGTGGGTGAAGGGGGCCGACAAGGACCGGTTCAGATATCACTCGCCCATTATTATTATTGTTTTATTATTATTCTGTGGCCCGGAATCGAACTCAAGGTTTGCCGATATTCGTAGAGCAGAGCGCCAACCGCTGCGCCCCGCCGTTCGCCACGTCGTCTTGTGTACGGCGGCACGTGCAGTGATGCACATCGGTGGTGGTGCAGTCACTGCGATGTGCACTGCGCTCATGAAGTCGGCGACTCGGGTTCGATTACCCGCTCACTGCTAACACGGTTGGCCAGTACAATGTACGAACTGGCCGTAGGCGGCCCTCACCAAACCGCACCGAGCAGCGCGTGGTTAAGTATGGTCAAACAACCCCCACGGGTCAACAGCACGAGGAGGCCTTCGTCCACGAGTTGGGATGATAGAGTGCTCAAAATGATCATGACCACAATGACGGGCGCGGTAAAGTACGGGTCAGACGACCGCCACGGGCTGGCACGGGCACGGGGGGAGGCTTTCATCCAAAGGGTTGACGAACGGGGCAGCGCGGGATTAGACAACTCGTGTACGTGACCCTTCTCTGACCCCCACCCTAAGCGTTTCGCATTTGGGACCCGGCCGCTGTGACCCGCGGAGGCGTTGATTCCCCGCTGCCTTCTCCGCGTGGTCTCAGGGCTCTCCCCCCCTCCCCCCCGTCATACGCTGCCGTTAAGCCTAAGGAAGGCTTTCTATGCCGGTAAATCTCCCACGCGGCGTACGACCCCGCGTGCTCGACCGTGCGTGCCGGCGGAGGAGGTCACACGAATGTCGCCGCCTGGTAATCCCCGTCCGTTGTGATCGCGCTGCAGAGGCAAGAAGCCCTCGCTAATCTCGCCGCCCCCCCCCTCCTCGCTCGCCCCCCCCCCCTCCTCGCTCGCCCAGAACCCCCCGCTCGTCGCCAGGTGCGGCGCACGGCACACGACAAAGATCCCCCTCATAGCCTCAACAGACTGTTGGGGCAAATGCTGCTAGCGAGCACCTACGAAGGCCGGCACACGAGGGGGTGGACAGGACCACGCCCGGTTGCCTTTGTCTCCCCAGTGGCGATGTTTTTAACACACCGCATCAGGGGCTCATTTGAGGCTGAGTCGACGTAGGGGAGGCCCAGGAACGGTTCAGATAATTGTCACTGATGTTGGCCGTGAGCGGGAATCGAACTCGGGTCGCCAGGTTCGTAGCACAGCGCTAGACTACCCGCGCGGCACAAGCGCGTACACGCGCACACAGAGAGGCAGCGTACGTACGGAGACCTCGTGAGAGTACATTTAGTACAAACTATTATTATTTTAGCAGCTCTTTTTCAGAAGCGACCTGGCTATCACAAATAATAGCTCAACGAAGTGACTTATAATGTGGGGAATTTATAGCAACCAAATACTCTAAATGCATGTTGTTAATTCTAAATGTGGAGGGGAAAACCGGAGGACCCGGAGATAAATCCATGCGACCACGGGGAGAGAGACACGCAGACTCTAAATATAGAGCAGGCGTCAGGGTCAGGATCGAACCCACGACCTCTGGTATACCAGGTGAGCTAGTTAACATCTTGACACCGTGGCACCGGCTTAGCTAGCGTCTCTCTTTAGCATTAGATGTGGATTACAGTCACAAGATACAATAACAATACGGTAATGTGAAATGGTACAATGTACTGTACAGCCCTTTTATCAAGCCACTGATTAATGAAGGCCTCCCAATGCCTTCCAGGGGTTTGTTTGACCATACTTCACCACCAGTGCCGGTTTGGTCAATGCTGGTTTGTGAATGGAGGATCCAGGACCGGTTTAAATAGCACTCACGACTTGTGTTAATATACAGTACGTTGAACTTCTTTGGCACCGTACGTAGCCAACCGTGCTAATGGGAGGTGCGGGGGATGGACAACAAACGAAGCAGAAAATCAGCTCTAAAGAAATGAGTTTTCAATCTAGATGGTTTAAAAGTGCATAGCTCCCAGTGACGTCCTAATATCGGAAGGAAGAGCGTTCCAGACGGCCACAGAAGCGCATCTGAAAGCGCGCGATGCGGTAGCCGTCTGTGTTCGATGGCCGAGACAAAATCCGCTGCTGCGATGATGACCGCAGTTTCCGAGATGGCTTCTGCTCCTTGACTTGGGGTGAGCTGTGGCCGGGAGTTGAACTTGGGTCGCCGGGTTGATGGGTGCAGCGCATTGAGTCTTACGTGTCATCGTGGATGAATGACCGTTGGCGGCTCCAGCCAGCGGTGGAAATTCCACATCCCAAATCCAGCTTTAGGCTTCCGTGACGAGGAAGCCGGGTTCTCAAGCGTGGCGATGTTTACGATCTCAGTCTTCGGCGCAGTATTAAAGTTGGGTTTCCACACAATTTGGCGGGTTTCCATGCAATTTGGCTGATTGCGGCTTTGAGATTTTTGACATTTTGGTTCGATTGACGCGCGACCCGCGCTTGATTTCGGCCAGGCATGTCCCGCTAAATATGTCTGCAGCTGGTAGCTGGTAGCTGGTACAACACCCGCATCCAGTGTCCCTCTCACTGTGGCTTTCACGTTCCTGAAATAGTCGATCAGCGATCCGGAAAAACGCTCCTCTCCTGAGCGTGGCACGGCGGCATGCTGCTCCGTGGATAAAACTACCCTGTGAAGTGGCTTTAGAAGGAGGCGGTGCACGGTGATTCATTGCACGTTGCAGAGCCTCGAATTGAAATGTATTCATCTCATAACTTGATAGTGAACATACAATTAGTAAAAAAAACGGTGGATTAAAATTAGTTTTTACTGTGAGAACATTATGTTACAAGACGTTACGGCATACTTCTATGAAAGCGTATTGGTCAGATGTGTACATCTCTCTGCTTAAATGAGCACACGGGCAGTGGCAGTGACGGTGGTGGAAATTCCACGTTCCCATGACGAGGACTAGTCTAGCCACAGAACAACCATTCTCAGTCTTCCACAGAGTAGCACTCATTTGGCAAGTTGAATCGCTGATCGGCAAATTTGCCTGTAAATGTCTTAAGACAACCAACCGCATGGCCAAAGTTACTAAGCCTAAATATCTTTCTGCAAAGTCAAAGGAGGTTTTCTGATGGATAACTTTTGCCCCCTTCCCGTAGCAATGTGGAATTTCCACAGTCTGCTCAGGGTCACCAATGAATACGAGCCCTACCCCTGTGCTTGACTGAGCAGGGTGGGATGCTTTGACCTTTGACTCAGGCTCACGTGGCCGATGGTCAGCGCAGCTCTCAACCAATGCGCTTTCAGGGGGTAGTACCCGCGTGTTGTTCGGCACGACGTCCGACGTTTCGTTGCACGTGCTGGGCACTTCTTTAGGAACCGGCGTGTTTATTTTGAACAGACTCCTTACTCGTGGACCGTTCCGCACAAATTCAACTTGCATTTACCAAAACATCCCAATGTTGAAAAATGCCACTGCAGATCGCTCGATTGGGATCAAACTCAGAGCAGCAGCATCAGCAGCAACATCCTCCCCCCCTATAAATGCTTTGATAGCAGCATCGTCTTCTCTGGCCTGACACTGGAAGTGGGACACTGGTAGTGAGACTAGGCCCGAAAGAAGGCTGTCGCTGGTGTCGGCCAATCAGTTTCAAAGACAATTTGTACATTATCAGACAATGCGCACGCGATGTGAACTACCGCGCGTGTGACACGTTGCAGCAAGGTCATTTATTTTGTTTCAGCAAGCGACGGTTTCGAGACGGCCGTTCCCCGGTGTCGGCTGACATCTGCTGTTCTCGAGTGGTAGCTCACGATGTCCGACAGGATTTGCGATTTTTTTTTTTACACCGGCTATGATCCGCTTCATTTCAATTCACCCGTCGTTTGCAAGAGACCTCGGTAGCCCTGTTGATCGAGCAACGCAATTAACGAGTGCACAAAGGACGTCTCCTTCACGCGCCCGTCTCTCTACAAAAGCAGCTCGGAGTATTTGTTTCGCAAGACATCGAGCCGCACGACCTTCTTGTGGGAGTTGTTGCAGCATGTCAGCATGCTGAACGTCAGTTTAACACGGAGGCTTTTCGCGACCAATATAATCCATAATACATATTTTTTTGGGGTTAGGTCGCGTAAATATATAAATATGTCGTTAAACCCGCCACCACCAGACACAGCCAATTAGTAAGGTTTGTCACGTAAACAGAACGTGCCAATTCGTGACGAGTACAGCACTCCGGTGTGTTGGAGAGCAAATCCACAAAGTATTTATTTCACACGCGCACAGCATCGCACCTTGGGCAGCACGGGCGCGTCACTGCCACTGGACTAAACCTTACGTCTCCGCTGCGACATCGTAAATTATAAAATCACAAGAATAGGGGCCGTATTCTTAGTCACGGCACTTTCAAAACAATCATTCGCGTTTTTGTGAAAAATGTAAATCATGTAGCTCAGCAATGTCTCTCCCACATACAAAGTAAAGGCATTTATTCTTTACACAAACCATCAGCCGCACGGCACTCTGGGAGTGCGTAATCTCTCCAGCATCGATTCAAGACGAGCAAAGCTCTGGACCGGTTTCGACTTGCAGTGTCTCGACAGCAGTCGGGTTTGCTTGAATCAATGCCGTCGAACTGCAGAGCTGTCGACCCACAACGGCTCACTCAGTATTCTTGTGCAGGGAAATTGAGTTTTCAGGTCCATACGGTAAACATCCGTTTCAATGTGGGCACAGAAAATGTTGATTTCTTTGTGTCTCTCCCTTGTGATGGAACTTTGTCGGATGAAAGTTGTGATTTATAATGGCACGGGGTGACCAATAAGCTCTGAATTATTCTGTAATAAGGTAGGGCACTCATAATGGTTTGACAGCTATGTAAGTGCCCATCTTATAGGCGAGGTCTTCGTCAGCGATTGTTGTTGTTGCTTAAATGTATTACCAATTCAGACGTGTCACCGATGACCAAATCACTCGGGAGCGCGCCCCCATCGCGTCAGACTTCGCAGGCTCAGCGGGCGTTGAGCCTGGATAGTCTGCGGGCGGGCGACCACCAGAGCGAACGAGAGGGGAGCAGTGGGCGACGTGCACACCAGAGGGCGGTGCAGAATACAAATCCGTTGTCCACCTTCCTCCTGCTCACCCCGCACCTTCACCACCCACCCCGCGCACTGACCAGCGCGGTGAAGTACGGGGCCGTCCATAAATGACGTCACGCACTTGGGGGGGGGGGGGGTCAGACATTTGTGACGATGTGTGACGAGGGGGGGGGGGGTGTTTGAGAAATGTGACGTCACATCAATATGCGCAACTTTAAATAAATATAGACAACACGTTCTACTTAATTAAATGGACTTTGTAATAAATGTTTTCTCCTACAACATCAGAGTGCAGCGCCACATTAAATACGCACTACAATGACAATAGTTTAAAGCGATTTGAAGCATGTATTTATATTTATTTTGGGGGGGGGGTGGGGGCAGAGCTTTGTGACGTCATATTTGAGGGGGGGGTCTGACTTTTTGTGATGTCATGTGACGAAGGGGGGGGGGGGGGTCAAAAATCGTCCAAAATCTCGTGACGTCATTTATGGACGGCCCCCTACGGTCGAATGACCTTCGCTGCCAGCACGGCGCGCGACGCCCTTATCCAGCAATGATCCTGCACACGTGCACAGTGGACCTGCATACGTGCACAGTAATCCTGCACACGTGCACAGTGGACCTGCACACGTGCACAGTAATCCTGCACACGTGCACAGTGGACCTGCACACGTGCACAGTAATCCTGCACACGTGCACAGTGGACCTGCACACGTGCACAGTAATCCTGCACACGTGCACAGTGGACCTGCACACGTGCACAGTAATCCTGCACACGTGCACAGTAATCTTGCACACGCGCACAGTGGACCTGCACACGTGCACAGTGGACCTGCACACGCGCACAGTGGTCCTGCATACATGCACAGTAGTCCTGCACACGTGCACAGTGGTCCTGCACACGTGCACAGTAATCCTGCACACGTGCACAGTAATCTTGCACACGCGCACAGTGGACCTGCACACGTGCACAGTGGACCTGCACACGTGCACAGTGGTCCTGCACACGTGCACACGAAACGGCACGCTGTTGGTAACGATTGACGACCAATTGTGTTGCATCTCAATTTCTGGAGGCCTGTGACGAGGCGAGGGATGCTCTGCTGGAGCCCGCCAGGACATCTTAGCAAGTCAGGCAACGACCTCGCCCCTCCATCAGAGTGTCATGATTGTTGTTCGTGAACACTTAACTCCTTCCCATTCCGATGACGCGCGTGTACGCCGTCGGTTCTTCCATTCCCTTCCGATGACGTACGTGTACTGCGTGTGTGTATGTACGTGTACTGCGTGTGTGTATGTACGTGCACGTCATCGGAACGGAATCGGAAGTAAAAGGCCACGCGGGAGGGCGTGTGGCACAGTTTGGCGCCAGCTATCTTAGAGTGCGGTCGTGTCGCTAGAGTTCTCTGCGGCGAGTAGCAATGCCTTTAAAAACAACGGCGCTATGCCTCTCTAAATAAATAGTAATATTTAAAAATATTTTTTTTAAAACACGCTTTAATGAAATGTACCGTACGAGTAATGGCAGAACTCCACGACTCCAAGAAGTGGCATGAGGCTTGCTATAGCGTGATGGGCCGTGGTGATTTCCAGCCAACGTGAGTTGAGCGTGGACAATTTGACCCAAGGCGAAACATAACGTATAAAAAAGATGGTTTAAATGTTTTATTTTTTATTTTTAATGATAGAATATAGTATTATCATCAGTATGACATAAGTATACCAAGTTTGCAGTCGATTCCATATTGGGAAGTGGGTTAAAATTTAGTTACAATATTTGAGGATACGACAACAGCAACAGCCAGAGTGAGTTAAATAAAAGCGTGTAATAATAAACGCCGAGCCGCTCGCGCGTTCTGAGATTCAGCGGTGAACGGGACCCCCCCACCCTGCAACTTGCAGGCGTCTCGCAACGGCAAAGGGTTAACCGGTGTTCCCTCTGCGCTGCTGCTGCTGCGGGTCATCCACTGTGTGCCAAGTTGTCTACCTTGCGGTGGCCGTGATTTTTAGCTCTCAGCGCTGGAAGAGATCCCAATTACCGAAGTGAAAAACAACATTACATGAGAGGGAGCGAGGCTGAAACCGTAAACTCGCCGCGGTGCACTCGAACACCTCTTTCAATCACGGCCGGCTGAAATTGCGAATTCGAGCCCCTCCTCAAATTTGTCGACCAGGCGGCGCTTTGAAGCCACCCGACTCAGAACCGCACGGCCGCCACTGCGCGGCAAAGTCATCGACAATTGGTGAACAACAACAACAGCAGCCGCCGCCATTCACCACCAAGTGGCGGTGACGTCGCCACGGCGCCCGTGCCAGGCCAGGTGCACTTTGAGGCCGCGTGAAGTGTCGAAGGCTCACTGACCAAAAGGTCACGGGACAGACCCAAGTGCCACGGGTTGACTGACTGAGATGTCTGGCAGACGCATCAGCTGGTGCCCCCTACGCTGCCAAATTGCTGCATTTTAGCTGCCCGCCGTTCCGCTCGTTGTTGTGAGCGTTGTTGTGAGCATCGCTCCCCTGTCCTCCGTTGTTGCTGGAAAGCGACTGCCTCTTACTGCCAGTAGCAGCGTCCTTCACGAGCCTCCTCCACAGAGGCCGATCTTGACACCGCTGGTACCAGTCACTGCCAATTAGATGCAGTGTACACCCTCTGTAGCACCTGCAGGGTATTGTAGAATGCTGTATACACAATATATAAGTTTCTAATTAATGTGTGCATTCATCCAGGTCCCATCAGATATCAGAAGGTAAGCAGGGTTGGGGCTGGATAGCGCTTGTATGGGAGACCACCGGATGTTGCGACGGTAGAGACGAATGACAGAATGGCAGCCGACGTTCACCGTGGAGATGGAGCGATGGAATCAGCTCGTGCGCAGGAGATAGTTCGATAGATTGTTGCATTGCAGGACAGTGCAGGCGTTAGGTGGATCAGGAGAGATGCTGACGGCTTGTGCAGGCTTTCATCCAGAAGTGGATTGATCGTGGCTGACGATGCTGACGAGTGGATTTGTCTGCCCTGATCAAGTTCAAGTGCGCCCCTCCCCAGTGCAGACAAGCACGGGGGGGGGGGGTGGGGGGCCACTGCGTCTCTGGGTTCAAAGGCAGGACGCAGCCTGGAGGGGCAGGGATTTGGTGGTCTCAGCTCGGACTGCACACAAAAAAGCATCACATTCAATTTGGTTCGTTCACTTAATTTGCCCATCGGTTTGACAGTTACGCGACAGCCATTCCTCCCATATGCGAGGCGAGTGGAAAGCGATGCCCTCCGCTGTGTGTGGACCAGAGGGGAGCGGCAGCGTAGCGGTCAGCGCTACGCTGCTCTACGAACCAAGCGACCCAAGTTCGATTCCCGCTCACGGCCAACACCAGTGACGATTACTGGAACCCGTCCTGGGCCTCCCCTCGGTCGACTCAGCCTCAAATGAGTACCTGGTGCGGTGTGTAAACATTGCCATGAGAGAGACAAACGCGGCCGGGCGTGGTGCTGGCCACCCACCCCCTCGTGTACCATTCCGGCCTTCATAGGTGCTCACTAACAGCACTCGCCCCAACAGTCTGTTGAGGCTATACGGGGGATCTTTGTTTGTTTTTGTGGACCAGACGTGACCTGAAGGGATCTTAGAGGTAGCTCTATGATCTCCACTTCTTCCGTCGAGATCAAAACAGAGGAACAAACAAAACATTTCTGACGGACTATAAACTGTCAACTAGTTTTATTTTTAACAGGTAAGGCCCGCTGAGCTATCGAGCTCTTTTGCAGAAGCTATCACAAATGATAGCTCAACGAAGCGGCTTATCACGTGGAAATTTACTGCAGCCAAATACTCTAAAACGCGCGATGTTGATTCTAAATGTGGAGACAAAACCCGGAGGACCCGGAGAAAAATCCACGCAACCGCGGGGAGAGAGAGACACCGCTAACTCCAAATATACAACATGCGTCAGTGTCTGGATCGAACCCACGACCTCCTGTGTACCAGGCGAGGCAGCTAACATCTCGCCACGGAGAGAGTGAGACACGCAAACTCCAAATATACAGCAGGCTCAGGGTCACACGACCTCCTGTGTACCAGGCGAGGCAGCTAACATCTCGCCACGGAGAGAGTGAGACACGCAAACTCCAAATATACAGCAGGCTCAGGGTCACACGACCTCCTGTGTACCAGGCGAGGCAGCTAACATCTCGCCACGGAGAGAGTGAGACACGCAAACTCCAAATATACAGCAGGCTCAGGGTCACGCGACTTCCTGTGTACCAGGCGAGGCAGCTAACATCTCATAGCCACCGCTGCGTTGTCTCCGCGTCTCAGGGGGAGCTGCACTGCGAGGGTGCTGGCCCCGTGAGGGTCTACGACTTCCTCTCGGAGTCGTCGGCTCACCACCCCGCGGCGAGCGCCGCCGCCTCCACGAGGCTGTGCGGCCACGGCGGCGCCGACTTCTTCCTCGTCGACGCCTTCATCTCCGCCGTGGCCGTGAGCGCCGCACTCCCCCAGGGGCCGTCGCCACGGGGCAGGGCCGCATCAACGCCACGGGCTTCGGGGAACTGCATCCCAGGGGGCTTTGGATTTTTGAGGCGGTCCCCCAATAAGACTAAATATAAATATACGATTTATTTTGTGTATATATATTTGCACGAGGTATGGCCCACTGAGCTGTGTAGTAGTTCTCTTTCAGAAGCGACCTGGTTATCACAATTGATAGTTCCATGAAGTGGCTTATCATGGGGACATTTATAGCAACCACATACTCTAAACACATGTTTCTAAATAGAGGGAGGTTTTATGGGGGGTTAGATTGCATAATATATAAATGTGTCGTTAAAAACCGTGAAAATGTATTTATTATTTATTTTAACAGTTTGGATAGCTACCGACTTAGTGCTGCGTGGAAGCGAATGATCAAATAATACATTGTTTAAATGCATGCCTATACAGGCCACCATACTTCAAGAGGGATTACCGTTGGTACAGCTATTTTAATACACACAGTGGACAGGAAGAACAAGATCAAAGGGCTCGCATAATGCACATGCATAATGTACGTTGACTCAGTAATCAGTAACGTCGTACTCAGATTGTAAATGTTGTGGCTTGGCTCTCCAACACACCGGTGTGCTGTACTAGTGACGAATTGGCATGTTCTGTTTACGTGACAACCCTTACTAGTTGGCTGTGTCGGGTGGTGGCGGGTTTTAGCGACACATTTATATATTTACGCGATCTAACCCAAAAATAGAACCTCTATTATGAATGATATTGGTCGCGACAGCCTACGTGTTAAACGGACAGGTTTCTAAATGTGGAGGGAAAAACCGGAGGACCCACAGAAAGATCCACACGACCATGGGGAGAGAGACACACAAACTCCAAATACACAGGCATTGGGGTCAGGATTGAACCCACGACCTCCTGTATACCAGGCGAGGTAGTTAACATCTCACCATCGTATATAACTCACAATAATAAAATACAATGAGGGGCCCCCAAAAAATATCTACAATGTGGCCCTGAGCATGGGCCCTGGTTTAGGAATGGAAAGGCGCCCTCCCGCCTCCCCACCTCTCGTCGCCCCAGCTCATGGGCCCCAGTGCAGCTGCGATGATGCATTAGCAAGACGGATTTTGACCATGGAGAGTTATAGCAAGGAGAGGCGGCAGGGGGGGAACACGTGGAGCCAAAGTGGGAACACGTCCAAGATTCCCTCCACACAGAGACGACGGGGGCAATGAAATCGGTTAGCGGCGCAGGAGCGAGCCGCATCGGCGACGTCGCGAGACGGCGGGAGATGGCGACGGCTTTCGCGTGGATGAATCACGGCTGACGACAATGACGACGACGCTGACGATTGATGCCGTCTGCTTCACAGAAGAAGGAGCCGTCGCTCATCCTGACGGGGCCCGGGGAGACGCTGAAGAGCCACCTGCTGGTGTTTGCGGCGGAGCGAGCGCGGCGTGAAAACCGCGTCATCACCCTGTGAGGGCTCGCTCGCCCGCTCGACCGCCCGCTCGCCCACGCGCCCGCTCGACCGCCCGCTCCTCCAGTGCCAGCGCCACTGATGGAGCCGTCTCCCTGGCACTCTATAAACTCCAAAATTTTTTTTATTTTACCAGGTAAGGCCCACGAGCTGTTTTTCAGAAGCCACCTGGCCGTCCAAAACGCTAGCTCAACAAAGTGGCTTATCGTCACGTGAACATTTGATCGTAGCCGAATACTCCAAGCGCGTGATTGTCTATTCGTTAATGTCGAGGGAAATAAACCGGAGGACCCGGAGAAAAATCCACGCGACCACGGGGAGAGACAAAGGCATGGAAACTCCAAATATACAACAGGCGTCAGGGTCGTGATCGAACTTACGACATCCTGTACGCCAGGCGAGGTAGTGAGCATCTCGCCGCCGTGATGCCTCCTCACCGCCGGCAGGCTCAACGCGGACACGCAGCGCAATCGCCGCTCCACTTCAGGGAGCTGTGGGGAAGTTTTGATTGCGACGCTCGCAACTCTTCCGAGATCGACCGAGCGCCAGCTACAGGGTACGACCGAGGTGGGGAATCTTGTCCTTACTGAGGACCGAACAGAACGTTTAAACACCGGTGGCTCGGAGATGTTAACTATCTCGCCTGGTCTGCAGCAAGTCCTGGGTTCGATCCCGACCCTAACGCCTGCTGTCGATTTGGAGTTTGCGTGTTTCTCTCCCTGTGGTCTCGTGGATTTATCTTCGCGTCCTCCGGTTTTTCCCTCCACATTTATCAACATGCATTGAGAGTATTTGTGCTGCAATACATTTCCACATGGTAAGCCACTTCATTGGGCTATCATTTGTGAGAGTCACTTCTGAAAAGAGCCGTACAGCTCAGTGGGCCTTACCTTGTAAAATAAGAATAAAGTTTTTTTTACACCAATACACTCACACAGCTCGATCACCGCCGTCCCTGCAAGAGGCGCTTGCAGCGAGAGCAGTGGCTCAGCGCCCTCACCTTACAAGTGCAGCACTGTTGCCAGAATTGGAAATACTCTTCTTCCTTTTCTTCTTCCTTCTGCTTCTTCTCCTCGTGCGGCTACTGATGTAGCTGCGGAGGCAACGTCGACAATTTCACATCCAGGTGCTCAAGCCAGATAACCGCGTCAGGAGCAGCGGCGGGAGTGTCACCGCTGTGACGATGTCTCCTCCTCCTTCGTATTTGTCGATCGGGCAAATTATCCCCTTCCAGTACCCAACTAGTGCAGCTGAGACGCTATCAGCGATGGACTACGTGGTTTGCGGGCCGCGTCGACGCGGTCGGCCTCGTGTGGCCGCGCGCCGCGTGGAGCGAGGTGGTTTGGATCCACTCCCAGCCAGCCCTGTGGCACCAAGTGAGGTCAACATTCTGGGGTGATTCTCTTTTCTCTCGGCAAATCCTCGCAGAGCCAGTGGAGGACGTGGTAAGGACCTGTCTGTTGATGGTGTCGATCACTTTTGACTTTCCAAAGGAGATGTACTCGCTTATGGAAGTGTCTCTTTAAAGAATCTTCACTGCCACTATCTTGCTTCTGAAAGTGCTTTGCTGTGCATAGACAGGGTGGTCCAGATGCCTTGTGACCCCAAATTAATTGAGCCATTTTTTGCCTTCGCATATTAATTTCTATATTTCTGTTTTAAATAAACCTTACTTTAAAAACATTAAGTTTTAGAGAATTGGATTGGGGGGGGGGTGTCACAATACATCTGGACCACGCTGTCGATAATCACTTGGCGTTCGACCAGGGAGATGCTTTTGTTGTGGTGTTCAGAGTCGATGGGTTCAGATCAAGTCAAAGTGTCTATGGGGCCGTCCATGAATTACGTCACGCACCTAGGGGGGGGGGGGGGGTCTGACATTTGTGACGCCGTGTGACGACGGGGGGGGGGGGGGTTCAAAAATCGTCCAAAATCGCGTGGCGTAATTTATGGACGGCCCCTATCTCCACGCTCAACCTATTACATCTCCATTCGTGGCGAAAATGCCCACGTTCCCCCGGCAGGGGGCGAGTCGTGTCCACTGAAGATCCACCATTCATCTCTCCCAAAAGTGGTGCAGGGTCGACCCCCTTCTGACCTTTGAGTTGATGACCTTCCAGTCGTGGGGCCGGCGGCAACGGTCAATAGCGTGGGAGCGCGCCCCTTGAATGTGCTTCTACTACCAAATGATGTCGATTCTTAAACCAAAAAAAACACCGGGATGCTTTGGGTTCAATCGGAAATAAAAAATTGCAATAAATATGTGGAGTGCCGATTTTCTTGACGGTTCATTTTGATGTCGCCTTGATTCTACTTCGGTTCTAAATGTGGTCGTAAGGAACTTGCAATGCGTTTACTATTTTCGTAGGGTAATCTGGGTGGTGGTGGTGGTGGTAGCGGTGTCATTCACGTTTGTACGGTTTGTCTTGGGGGTGGGATAAAGGTGGTTGTGGAAATTGTGTAGAGTTGGGTCTGTTGTTTTATTTGTAAAAAATAAATTTACGCTCCCCACAATTGCTATTGTTTGCGCTATTTTACCGCGATCACACTTTTTTTCTCACATGTCGTCGAATTCCATTACATTCCTCAAGGAAATGCCGCAGGGAATTGATAACGTATGAGTATTATTATTATTTCCACGGTGGTAATTCATTTTCTCCGATTCATCCGCTTCTGGATGATGGCTTCTGGATGATGATGATGATGACTTCACCACCCCTCACGATCTTGCCATCGCATCTTCCATCTCGCTTTCGCCCGTCAGCTGTGTCCTGGTCGCTCCATCTCCACGGTGGTTAACCTCTTCAGGTGTGTTCCCTCAAAGCAACAAAAATTATTATTACACTGGTCAACAAAAAAAAAACTTTTTTTTCTGGCCTGGACTTTTGCAGCTGTTTTAGACTAATCTCAGGGTGCTGATTCTAAATCTGATCTCAGATTTGCTCTACCACATCTCATTTTATGCTATCGGCATACCCCATTTTCATTGATTTTACCTGAAATTAACTCTGTCACTTATGATTGCAAGTTGTTGCGAGTCAGTGACTGCTTTAGTGTTAAAATATGGTACTGTATTTTTAGGATAGTGTGTTTATAATATCATTTTATGTAGATATCCACATTTATTTAATTTTTTTCTTCTGCAGTTTTTATTGAAAATGCAATAATTTATATCTCAAAAACCTGATGTGATAGACAAAAACTGATGCCAGATTTAGAATCAGCACCCCAAAATGACCTTATAACCGTTGGAATACTTTATGCCAGAAAAAGTGTGTTGATCAGTGTTATTGAAACTTGGCCGCGAACCTCACCATGACAAGCGGATTGAGCAACGAGCGAACGAACGATTATTTCAAGCTGTAACGCACCGCACAGCATTTGCTCACGTTTGAGAGAGAGAACGACTCGGGAAGAATGAGGAAGCAGGCGGGGAGAGAAGCAGCCACGCGGTCAGCCGATGCCCAAGCTCTGCTGCCCTCGACATATGAAAGTGTTATTCATGAGCGTTTATAACGTGGGAGGAAACTGGAGCACCCACCCGGAGGAAACCCACGCATGCGAGGGGGCAACACAGTATCCCATACAGACGGAGCAGGCCAATACCCCGTTCCATCAGGCTGCTGGCACCTCAGCGCTCACGGGAAGGGTTGCTTCACGGCATCCGTGCGATCTACCAACCCTCGCCCCCCACACAGTGCCAGATTAGAGGCGTGCGCCACCACCGCCACCGTCACCATCGCCGTCACCACCGTCACCACCACCACCGCCACCACCACCGTTGTCACCACCACCACTGTCACCACTGTCACCACCGTCACCACCGCCACCACCACCGTCACCACCGCCACCACCACCACCGTCACCACCACCACCACCGCCGTCACCACCGCCACCGTCACCATCACCACCGCCGTCACTGCCACCACCACCGGCGTGATGACGGGAGGCAGTGAGACCCGACCGCGGAGGTCGTGTGTCGACTGAGTGTCAGCTGCGAGATCCGGCAGAAGGAAGGAGGCTCCGGCGAGGTGTGGCGAGACCATCGGGGCAGCATCGGTAGATCTTCTTTGCGCTCTCCTCGAGGTGTTCACGGTGGCCGTGGGGTGTTCACGCCGTGGGGGTGTTCGCGATGGCCGTGGGGTGTTCGCGGTAGCCGTGGGGTGTTCGCGGTGGCCGTGGGGTGTTCACGCCGTGGGGGTGTTCGCGGTGGCCGTGGGGTGTTCGCGGTGGCCGTGGGGTGTTCGCGGTGGCCGTGGGGTGTTCACGCCGTGGGGGTGTTCACGCCGTGGGGGTGTTCACGCTGCTCGTCTGCAGGGGGCGCCGGTGCAGCGCTACGAGTGCGCCGATCGCAGCTGGGGCTGAACGATTAATCGATTTCAAATCGAAATCGCAATTTGAAACAATGCGATTAGCAAATCGCAAAGGCTGCGATTTTTTGCGATTTGAAAAGTCCTCTTACTTAATGGAATTGTTAATTTTTTATATTATTATAACGGTATTTATTGAACTTAACAATTGTTCTATGTTTGATAGTTTTATTTCAATTAATATTTTTAAATACATACATGTTGGAAGCAATTAATAACTTTTTAGTTCTCATCCTTGCATTTGAATATATAGAGAAGTTGATATTTTCATGGTATCACGTGGTAATGTTCCATCACATGTTTTCAATCTATTACACAGTCAATATTGATCTGAAGCTTGACTTTAAACATTTTTATCACAAATCAAATCGCAATATCTGTCTGAAAAATCGCAATTAGATATTTTCCCCAAATCGTTCAGCCCCAATGATTCGCAGCTGCGCTTGGCTTCTCAGCCTGGTTGGGGGCTTCGGCTACAGCGGGTGACGCCAAAATGAGAGAACAAGCCGTGGAAGTACGGCAGGTGGCCCACGCAACTCAAAGTACCGACCACATCGCGAACCACGTTGTGGTCTGCGCTTCCTGCAACGGAAAGACGACAGGAACTCTGCCTCTCTCCTGAAGCCCTCTCGCAGTGCACAGCAAGCAGACCTTGACACTGGCTGGTGGCATCTCGCTGCTAAACGTATTCCTGCTGCTGCTGCCATCATACGCAGGCATAGACTAGAACTACTGTGGTGCAAGCGAATAAATAAGCAACTCTGCACGTAAAGAAAATAAAATGGCATTTCTTGCAGCAGCATTGTCTTGAAACAATGCGGACGAAAGAATGCACTCCCAGTTGTGTGCGGCTTACGGGATGTATAAGGGAAAAATATATAAAAAATACTGTTTATTTTGTTTTATGTGGAGAGACGGATACGGGAAGTTAGACGTTGTTTATATTCTCCGCAGCGATACTGATGATTGTTGTGGGTTATGTACGATACGAGTTGGGTGCATGTTGTGTCAATATGTACTTCCGGTAACATATCAAGGCGCTGAACGGAAACAGTGGCCACAAGTCAATGAGTCATTTGTTTTAAATGCCGTATTCTAATTTATTTGCGATGTTGAACTTCTTTTGCACCGTACGTAGCCAGCCTTGCTGATCGGAAGTGCGGGGTAAGGAAAACAAACTAAACACAGACAAAACTGTTCTAAAGAAATTCGTTTTCAATCTAGATGATTTAAAAGTGCATAGCTTCCAGTGGCTTTGTAATATCGGAAGGAAGAGCGTTCCAGACGGCCGCAAAAGCGCATCTGACTTCCACACAAAGGGATGAGGAATTGAGTCAACCCTCCGTCAACCAGGATTTGAACTCGCGAACCTCGCTACTGCGAGCCGCTCGCTCTGTGTCGTCGAGCTGCCTGTGGCTGGATGCCAGAACTTCCACGTTGCTATTTGAACAATTTTACTGGTAGAAACCCACTGGTTCCACCAGCCCACAGGGGATTATTGTGTCCGTCCATCCGTCGTGAAGGGAGGGGCTGGATGGGGAGGGAGGGGCTGGGTGGGGAGGGTGGGGAGGGGCTGGGTGGGGAGGAAGGGGCTGGGTGGGGAGGATGGGGAGGGGCTGGGTGGGGAGGGTGGGGCTGGGTGGGGGGTGGGAGGGGAGGGGCTGGTCACCCCGTGGTGCCCTTATAAAACCCAACGTTTAACCTACTCACGCCGGCTTGTGCCCGCCCTCACAGTCGGGCATATTTGCGGAATACACCACGCCGCCGATGACCCTGGCCATTAACCGAGCAACCCAACGTTCCTACCAGCTCCCTCCGCAGGAATGTGTTATGGTAGTGATGGTGATGCTGCTGCTGGGTGGGCAATGATGCACAAGCACAATTCATTAACAAACAAAAACATTCGTCAATAACACACTGTGGCCTTAAATAAAAAAAAAAAATATCTAACATTCGACGTTTCGGGCAATGACCCTCACTTCATATAACCTAAAAGAAGAGACCAACGGTATACTGCAAAATGAATACGGTTTGGGACCTGATGAGATTTTAAATTCACGTTCCTCTTTGGCCAATTCGATGACGTGAGTTTGCATTTAACAGGCGGACCGCGTGAGGTTTTCTCATCCTCACACCATCAACCGACCCATCAACTTAGACCTCAACAAGGAACCTCGCCACCAAGACAAGGCCCGGATCTCACCCAGATCCGGAAGAACGCCGGCGAACAGTGGAACGACGTCGACCATCCAGAATGATCACCTCACTCGGGACCCAACCATCGCACCTCGTTCACGCACCTAGCCATCCACTCACCACTGGTGTAATCATCAACTCACCCACTCATTCACGCACCCACTCACCCACCAATTCACCCACCCATTCACCCACCAACTCACCTACCCACTCACCCACCCATTCACCCACCGCCCACTCACCTTTCCACCCACTCACCACTGGTGTAACCATAAATTCGCTCACCCACCCACTCATTCACGCACCCCCCCATTAATTCGCTCACCCACCCACTCACCTACCCACCCACTCACCACTGGTGCAACCATCAACCCCGTCAGAACATCGACAGGCCGACGCGCACATCTCCGTCACAGCGGCAAATTAAAGACACAAACCACAGTCTTGCGATTGTTGGCCATGCAACTCAAATTATGAACCGTATAATAAACCCAGTGTAGTCTGCGCTCCTTCAACGGAGGAAGGGGAGGAATTGCAAAACCACAGGCACTCTCCATCGAAGCCTTCTCGTGGCTAGCAGCAGACCTCGACAATTTGAATGTAGCTCCTGAACATATTTCCCATCGTACGCAAATCATACAATCGCAGACGCTTTCACAGTACGTAGAAGGGTGCAGCAATTTGTCAATCCACTGCTGGGATGAGAATCCTCTCCGTGACATGGCTTGCCATGGGGGGGGGGGGGGCTATGCATTATTGTTGATCCGTGTGTGTGGTGGAGGATGGAGAAGGGCGTTTAGAGAAGGGAGAGTTTCACGAGAACACGATAATGTCAGACAGGTGGGCAAAGCGCTCCTTGGCTCGCAGCGCGCGCGGCGCATTCCACTACGGACGTTGCTATAGAAACGCCACGTTCACGAATGTTTATTAAGAACGTTTAAATGTCAGACGAGTCGCCTTCAGTGGATCTCCAGAGCCTGCGGTCTGTCTCGAGAAGACCAAAAAAAAATAACATTTTGCGAGCGAAATTATAAAGAGATCGACATCATTTTATAACGTGGAAAATAAATTGTTGAAATGATATACTGTACGTCAGTGACGTGCGGTGAGGTCAATGGCTGGGGAGGCACTGGCTCGTGTCAGAGCCACATTCACACACTGAGGGGGCGTGTCCTCACTGCGGGGGGCGTGGCCTCACTGAGGGGGCGTGTCCTCGCTGAGGGGGGCGTGTTAGATACGTCCCCCTCAGTGAGGCAGGTGTGATAGCTGCCTCCCCTGGTGCTTTTTCATTGCAGTTTTATGACGAGACCAGCGAGCATAAATATCTTTATGCACGTACGTGAAATAAGTTACCTGGAGTATGGAAGGCGAGGACGTGGAATGAAGGGGTCTACAAACATAACATTGGTGACATGCTGAGATAGTAACAGGCACGCGCTTATTGCCCGCGCTCCATCCAGTTACTGAGGGGTTGCGCAATCAGAGGGGAGGCTGAGCTCTTCGCTGCCTCACCTCTCGTCTCTTCCTGTATTTGCAGCGGAGCTCCGCAAATTTGGCGATTTTGACTATAAAAATTATTGGAATAGTACAGAAATTACATTTGTAACACAGATCAGTGGAAAAATCTTAATATTTATTTTATTTGATGATTCTTTTTTTTTACTTTTCGTAACAGCTATTTTCATTGGAGTATGGCAGGTGAGGCTCTGCCTTAGTCACGACTAGGCTCTGGCGTGCCCTCTAACGCACGAGTGAGCGGCTCAGCTTTGGCTCGGCTCAGGCTCATGGAAATCCTGTACATGGCTGGGACCATGGCTCAGAGCAGCCGGCTCAAGTAAAGCGTGGCCTTGAGCCGGCTCACTCGGGTCAGAGCTGAGCCGAGACTCTGGGATATGAGTGGATGCCAAGAAGAGTCTCATGGATCATGCGTCCTTATCGATGGGTTGGTGCGTTTGGTGCGCTGTTGTGACCTGCAGTGTGGTGGTTGAACAGAGTACGGATGACGACGAAAGTCAGACCGACAGACCGAGTCCTCAACATGGGTATGGACATTACCATGGGTTGAGACATAAACATGGGTAGGGTCATGAACATGGGTAGGGACATTAACATGGGTAGGGTCACTAACATCTTGCACCAGCCTACAGCATTCACATGCTGGACCCACATGTCCCCTCAAGGTCCCTAAGATGTGGGAGATGCACATCCTCTCTGCATTCCCAGGTCTAGGATTGTTTGGGTCTATGGGTGACCGAGATTTTTTACCGTGCAGCTCCCAGACCATGGAACGCTCTTCCACGAGACATCAGTCAGTGGACATCGTTTAAAACATGCAATATTAAAACCTATTTATATACGCTTCCGCTCGTAAAATGTTGAGTTAATTTAGTGAATGGATAATTATTAAAATTAATTTATAATATCATTAGTTTTATGATGAGTGCCTGCTGCTGCTGTGTCCTGTACAGCGCTTTGAGATCCTTGATGAAAATCGCGAATTAAATGGAATGTGGTGTTTTCAAACATCACAGAAAGTTAATTTATTTACAGACAGACGTGGGGGGTTTTCTTATCTTGAGGAAGTCGTAATATTTCTCTCTCTCCACCTGACACGGGCCTGAACCCAGCGGGGCCCAGCATCATCATCACCGCCACATGCCACGGAAACCAGAGAGACCCGTTCAATCCATGCATTCCTCCACCACCTCGACCGGGCCCTGCGCGATAGCATCTCCGACCCCTCGGGGTGCACAGCCTGGAACCCGTGCCAGGTATGCGCGTGCGCGTGTGTGCGTGCGCGCGTGCGTGCGCGTCTCGCAACACGTGTACATTTGTAAGAGTGCCAATAAAATAACACGGGACCATCCGAAAGTCATTTTTTCACGATTCTTCAACGCACGTTTAAAATAGCACGGCTAGACTCGGCTCCGATAAACGAGCACCTTTCATCCGGTTGCTCGGATGTTTGAGGCGGGCTGGGTGTGGGCCTGGCCCACACACCATCAGTCGTGCCGGCTTTAATAGGTGCTCGCTAACAGCACTTGCTCCTTACCTACACTGCTTTAAAACCAACAAAATGAGTATCATATCCTGGGCCTCTTGAATTCACGCCTCATACCCTTTGGGTCTTTCGGTAAAGTCACGTAGATAGGTTCAAAGAAAATAACAAAAAATTACAAAAAAAACTACGACGTTTCGATCACAACACAAGCGATCGTCATCAGGATTTGTTTTCTACAGTCTGCCCCTACAGGCTGTTCGGTTATACGGGGTGGGGGGGGGGTTCTTTGTCAATCGTCTTTGTATCTGTCTGTGTGTGTGTAATATCTGACACGGCCGTGGGACTCCCTTGGGTAGACTCAGCCTTAAACGAGTACCGGGTGCGCTGTGTAAGCATCGGCACTGGTAAAACACTGCCGTCCGCACCACCCCTTCGGATTGCATCGGTGCTCGCGAACGGCACTTGGCCGCTAGCGGCCTCTACGGTTCCCCGTGCCATCTTTGTCTTTGTGGAACTGCGCAGTTGGGAAGTTGAGCCGAGTCAACAACACCTGGTGGCTGTGTGCAATTGCAGGTGCGAGGTTCCAACGTCACATCCTTCCACCACGTGATCTGGATGAGAAGACGCTTCGGAAAGTGAGACACGCCCCAAACTTAAAGCCACGCCTCCATTAACTTATACAGCCAAAGACAAAGATCCCCCATGTAGCTTCAACAGACTGTTGGGGCAAGTGACGTGGGCGAGCACCTACGAAGGTCGGCACGGCGCACGAGGGGGTGGGTGGCCAGCACCACTCCCGGCCCCCTTTGTCTCCCCAGTGGCGTTGTTTGCACACCGCACTGGGTACTCATTTGAGGCTGAGTCGACCTAGGGGAGGCCTACGACCGGATCAGATAATCGTCACCGGTGTTGACCGTGAGCGGGAATCGAACTCGGGTCGCCGGGTTTCGAAGCGGAAGCGCACTAACCGCTCCCCTACCGCTCCCCCACACATTATTGAACTTGAAACAAATCTGGTCAGGCACATACGCACACCTGCCAGATTATAAGTTGCACCCCCTCCCCCCGACTGTAAATGCAGCGGGACGGTGGTTAGTGCATCTTATAACCCGGAGAACACGGTAACCGGAGCAATCACAACTTCAACAAAGGAGTCAGCTGTGCTTCTCCCCCCCCCGCCCGGCGCGCTTTCCCCGTAGCGAACAATAAACCCCGTGGCTGTCCCCCCAGACAGACGGTCGTGGCGGGGGTGTGGGGGTGGGTGAGACAATTCACGTCTCGCTCTGCGTGTTTTGGTTGTGACCGAAGGCCAGGTGGCCGGGGGAGTTGGCTCGCGGCCACGCGGCGCGCGGCTCACCGCCGTGCTCACCGCCGTGCTCACCGCCGTGCTCACCGCCGTGCTCACCGCCGTGCTCACCGCCGTGCTCACCGCCGTGCTCACCGCCGTGCTTCGAGCCTTCGCGCAATCGCAGCCGAGCTGCACTCACGTCAACCCATCCAGCACCTGCCCGCGTAATGAGTGCACTAATCGAGTCGTTTAGCCGCGCGTTTGCGCTCCACCTGCCATGAGTCGTGGGAGAGGAACCATCGGCACCGGCGGTGGTGTCACAGCCGTTCATCCGCGTCTCTCCCCCCCCCATTCCTCCAGTAAGCCGAAGCGCTGCAGGGATGATTTGCTGCACGTCGGATTGTTCCATTACGCATGGCGGGATAAAAAACTCAAGTGATCGTGACGTTAGGCGTTAATCCTGCAGTGTAATATAATACATGCAATGCGTTGTTGGTTACGCGTCTTTTTGTTGTTGTTGTTTTCAAAATGCTGAACGAGCAGCTGTGCCACGTGACCGTCCGTCGATGCATCCAGCCAGCAACACTTTTTTTGTCAACGTAATTTTGCGTGCACACGACTTTTATTGAAATAAAACGTGTGTTCTTCATTGTGCTGTTGTGAAATGGTCACACTCATGCAGGACGGCACCTAAATGGGGAACGTGTTTTATGAATGGCTCAGAAGCTGTATTGACGAATCCTTGATTCGTGTCGTCAGATCTCGCTGTCGTCAGGTCTAGGAAGCTAAGCAACACTTGACCCTGGACAGTCCGCGGATGGGTGACCACCACGCACACGGGGCTGTAACACAGGATCATCAGCACGGTGCGCTCCAGCAACATTGGTTGTACTGCACTGCTATGCCTTCGTCCAGCGGCGGAGTGACAAACGGGGCGATCCGGACGAGTCCTCGCACCTCCGCGTGCGTGATAAGCCACGAGGTGACACAAAAATTAGTCGTTCAAAAACTCCCTTGCGATCCGCGGTGAGTTCATAGTTGACGTGGGGCAGGGGGGGGGGTCGATTAATAATGATTTGTCATCGTTACTGTGAGAGAATGGTCAGAGGCAATTGTGAATGTGATGCGGTCTCTCTCTCTCTCTCGAGACACAGAAGCCGAATGTTTCCGGTTGGGTCTCTAGGCGAGTTGGTTCTCAACATTTTGTTGGCTCATAATAAAGTATTTTTTGTGTGTTAGATCGCGTAAGTAGAAATGCGTCGTAACCCTCCTCCACCATACTCGACACAGCCAATTAGTAAGGGATTTGTCGCATCAACAAAACGCCAATTAGTTACTGCTGCAGTCCACCGTACGCCGTTTCGCTGGTAATTACATCCAGCGTCATCGGGTGATTTGCCAGAATAGATCTAACACAAAAACTGTTGTTATGAAAAATATTGGTGGCGAAAGCTTCCTCCGTGTTTTGTTGGCTGCTGTTACCCCCCCCCCCTGCCTTGTTGCATTTAGTTTTAACCGAGTACCCCCGTTGCCCTCACCCAACACGGCATTGAGAAATAAATGTATGAAGAATGAACCTCGGATCTTTTCACCGACTGCCCATGTCTGTGAGGTATTCCTCACTGGCGAGGAACTTGCAAGCGAATACAAATACATTCGACGGGCGCCTCTGCAGGCGTGACGTCATTTGGAAGCCACTTTGTTTACCATCAAATGAGTTTAGAAAGTTATTTTATATCGTTCTGGGTCACCATATGGAGTAAAAATGTTATCGTAGTTATTTTATGTTGCCAAATTCAAATGTGATACAGTAAATTTAGCTGTGACGGTCCCACCTGATAACGGAGACTTTTGTTGCCTCCGAAACGTCGTGATTTATTATTTTATTTAGTTATTATTATTTATATTATTTATATTTTTACCTACGTGACTTTACCGAAAAAACCTAAGAGTATGAATCCTTGCAGTCACGAAAAAATCTAGAATGTGATTACACTGTCTAACAAATGTATTTATTTTTTGTTCCTGGGTAGTAAGTGTGATTTCCTAATTGCTTATGCCTCAAAAGTACAGAAAATGGCTATTATTCTCCACAAAATTTGCTTTTGTGACCAGAACAGTGATATTTAGAAATGTACCTATTTTCAATGAGAAAACGGGCGAATTTGTTGTCTTGGTCTTGAATCAATGCTGCTGAGATTACGCACTCCCAGAGTGCTGTGCGGCTCATGGTTTGTGTAAAGAAGAAATGCCTTTACTTTGTATGTGGGAGAGACATTGCTGAGTTACTTGATTTACATTTTCACAAGGACGCGAATGATTATGTTGAAAGTGCCGTGACTAAGAATACGGCCCCTATTCTTGTGTTTTTATCATTTACGATGTCGCAGCGGAGACGGAAAGTTTCGTTCCATGGCAGCGACGCGCCCCTGCTGCCCAGGGTGCGATGCTGCGCGCGCGTGTGGCGGGCAGGTCACGCGCGTCTGAACAGGAGACTGGGGAGAGATTCACCTGTTACCTGCCACTGGTGGTGGGGGTCTCCTTACCTCGCATGCAGCGGATCCAGTGGCGGAGGTATCGAGTGTGCAGGCGGTGCAACTGCGCAGAGGCGCGTGGGTCAGGCTACTAACAGGGTAAGGGGGTGGGGGGAATTTGACAGGGGCCCGAGAGTGATTTCCGACCTCCGCGATTAGCACGGTTGGCTAGGTACGGTGCGAAAGAAGTTCGACGTACATACACACGTACAGTGATCCACAGCAGCTGCAGCAGTCGTAGTGAGACCTTCTGTGGAGGGTGGAATGACGGAGTGGAGCAAGTCACCCGTGCTGCTGCTGCTGGGTGTTCTACACAACCCGCGCAGATCTGCTGCTCTGTGCAGCACAGCTACAGCTGCACACGCGGGTGGAGTGGTGAGGGCGCGCTGCACTGTGAACCCCGGCCACCTGAGTTCCATTCTCAGCCAAGGTTTAACATCGGTGGCGAGCGTTATCCGAACCGGTGGCGAAGTATGGTCAAACAGAGGTATGGTCAAACAGAGGTATGGTCAAACATAAATATGGGGCCGTCCATAAATGACGTCACGCGATTTTGGACGATTTTTGACCCCCCTCCCCTCGTCGTCACAAAAAGTCACTCCCCCTCAAATATGACGTCACAAAGCTCTGCCCCCCCCCAAAAAATAAAACATGCTTCAAATCGCTTTAAAGTATTGTCATTGTAGTGCATATTTAACGTGGCGCTGCACTCTGATGTTGTAGGAGAAAACATTTATTAAAAAGTCTATTTAATTAAGTAGAACGTGTTGTCTATATTTATTTTAAGTTGCGCATTTTGATGTGACGTCACATTTCTCAAACACCCCCCCCCCCTCGTCACACATCGTCACAAATGTCTGACCCCCCCCCCCCTAGGTGCGTGACGTCATTTATGGACGGCCCCTAAGGTCAAACAGCACCCATGACCGCCGCACGGCGTGGGCAGGCCGCATTAATCCAGCGGTGGATTGGCACGTGGCTGGAGTTCATTGTTGATGTCCATATATATGTTTTGTGTTCTAAGGGATATTGCCCAATCCTTGTACCCCTCTTGTCTGCGTGTGCAATGCCCTGCGGTGAATCGTGTGCACACGTTGGCCATTTAATGCGAAGGAACCCGCGGTATTGTTATTGCTCAGCTCCTAATCGCCGCAGAAGTAACTCCACACCGCCTCAGGTGTTTCCTGAGCGCCCGGCTGTAGGGGCAGAGGAGACGCATCGCACAACAGCAGCAGCAGCAGAGCCAACACGTGCACAGCCCACAACGCATGGCCTCGTAGGCATGCACTTGCGTGTGTGTGTGTGGGAGGAAGGGGTGAGCGGTGGCGCAGTGGTTAGCGCATGGCCTCGTAGGCATGGACTTGTGTGTGTGTGGGAGGAGGGGGGAGCGATGGCGCAGTGGTTAGCGCACTGCGTGTTGTACCCAGCCACCCGAGTTCGATTCACGCTCTTTTTTTACGATCAGTGGAAACAAGAAGATGCTCGGTGTAGTCAGCACTTTGCTTCGTTCATCATTTCGTTTTTTTTTAATACGTCCAACATCGGTGACGAATATCTGGACCCTTGGTCTTGGGATTCCTCTAGGCCGACTCAGCCTTAAATTAGTACCTGCTGCGGTGTGTAAACGTCAGCACTGGGGAGACAAAGGCGGCCGGGCATGGTTCTTATCACACAACTCTCTCGTGTTAGGTTACATAGGGGCTCACTAAACAACACTTGCCCCAACAGTCTGTTAAAAGCTATGCTGGGGATATTTGTCGTTTGCCCACACGTACTGTGTGTGTGTAAGAGATTGTATGGCTCTGCATTTGTAAGAGCGTAGGAGTGTATGCATGTGGGTGTTGTCGGTGAATGACTGTTTGTGTATGCATCGTGTGGGTGAATGCGTGTATATGGATGTGTGGTATGTGTGTAAACATCTCCACCGGGGAGACAAAGGCGGCCGGGCGTGGTGCTGGCCACCAATCCCTCGTGTGCCGTTCCGGTCTTCATAGGTGCTCGCTAACAGCACTTGCCCCTACAGTCTGTTAATGCTCCACGGAGGGTGTTTAGTGTGTCTACGTGTATGTCTGCGTGTGTGTCTGTGTGTCTGCGTGTATGTCTGTGTGTCTACGTGTATGTCTGCGTGTATGTCTGTGTGTCTGCGTGTATGTCTGTGTGTCTGCGTGTATGTCTGTGTGTCTGCGTGTATGTCTGCGTGTCTACGTGTGTGTAGGTGCATGTGCGTCTGGGTGTATGTCCCTGCCCATGCGTGTGTGTGTTGTGTGTGTGTTGTGTGTGTGTTGTGTGTGTGTTGTGTGTGTGTGTTGTGTGTGTTGAGTGTGTGTGTTGTGTGTGTTGTGTGTGTTGTGTGTGTGTTGTGTGTGTGTTGAGTGTGTGTGTTGTGTGTGCGTGTTGTGTGTGTTGTGTGTGTTGAGTGTGTTGTGTGTGTGGTGTGTGTGTTGTGTGTGTGTTGTGTGTGTGTGTTGTGTGTGTGTGTTGTGTGTGTGTGTTGTGTGTGTGTGTTGTGTGTGTGTGTTGTGTGTGTGCCCGCGCCCTGCGTGCGTGAAGGCTGCATTCTCCTACAGGGAACACAGCTGCGCGTGGTTATGACTTCAGACCCGCAGCGAGCCCACGCAGGCACACACACGCACACACCCACACCCGCACACACACCCACACACACACCCACCCACACGCACACACCCGCACACACGCGCGCGCGCACTCACACCTGGCCACGTGCACCCACTGCACGCCGTCGGCTGCCTGCAGGACGTCGTCGTCTTCGTCGTCGTCGTGGTCTCGACTCGGCCGCCAGCCACTGCGCTGTGCGGGCAGGGCTCCGCGCAAGGTGTGCGGCGTGGCGGGCACCGAGGAAGGACGCCCACAGGTAACGCCAGATGCACGGCGCGTGCGAGTGTGAGAGAGACAGCGAGGGTGTGTGTGTGTATGTACCTGTGTGTGTGTACCTGTGTGTGTATGTACCTGTGTGTGTACCTGTGTGTGTGTGTGAGAGTCTGTGTGCGTACCTGTGTCTGTGAGAGTCTGTGTGCGTGCCTGTGTGTGTGAGAGTGTGCATGTACCTGTGTGTGTGTGAGTGTGTGTGTCTGTGTGCGTACCTGTGTGTGTATGTACCTGTGTGTGTGAGTCTGTGTACGTACCGGTGTGTGTGTGTGAGAGAGAGTGTAAGAGTGGACAAGTCTGTGAATGTTCCTCAAACGAGTACCTGGTGCGGTGTGTAGTAAACATAGCTACTGGGGGAGACAAAGGCGGCCGGGCGTGGTTGCTGGCCACAACACCCCCTCGTGCGCCGTGCTGACCTTCATAGGTGCTGCTCGCTAACAGCACTTGCCCCAACAGCCTGTTAAAGGCTACACGGGGAGCTTTGTCTTGGTGTGTGAGTTGCGTGGGAGTAAGTGTAAGAGACAGGAGAGTGAGTGTGTTGGTGCTAATGCGCGTGTCGGGCGAGCGAGTCACTGGGGGAGCATTCACCGCTACGCTGCACTACGAACCCGGCGGCCCGAGTTCAACCGGTCCTGAGCCTCCCCTAGGTCGACTCAGCCTCAAATGAGTACCTGGTGCGGTGTGTAAACATCGCCACTAGGGAGATAAAGGCGGTCGGGCGTGGTGCTGGCCACCCACCCCCTCTTGTACCGTTCTGGCCTTTATAGGTGCTACTCGCTAACAGCACTTGCCCCTACAGTATGTTAAGGCTATACGGGGGATCTTTGTCTTTGTGTTGATGTGTGTGCGTCAGTCTGTGCCGGAATGTGTGTGTAAATGTGTGTGTGTGAGTCCGGCAAAAACAACCCCCTACCTCGTTGGTGCCGGACGGCAACGCTGTGGTGGGCAGTGCCGTGAGGGGAGGGCCAATTTAGATTGGCCATTCCCCTCATGGCATTTGGAACCACCACAGCGGCCAAATGGGGATTCTGGACGGGTGCGAGGGGCAGGTAACCCCTCCACGTTCAATTAATTACCACCAAACCACGATTGAAACATTTAAATAAGCTTGTGCCGGAGGCCCTGGGAGGACAGGCGTCTATGACGTCTCCTGGCCAAACTCCATTTGGCGGAGCCAGGAGATTTAATCTTTACCCTCGGGCTCCTCCAGAAACAACAAAAAACCACTACGGGTGGCCACGTGGAATGTTCGAACGCTCTCTGCGGAGGAGAGGCTCCTACTCCTCTGTCGGGCGCTGGACTGGTACCGCCTGGATCTCTGTGGCATTCAGGAGGTCCGGTGGACCGGCTCTGGCTCCTGCCACCATGAGGGGTGGACAGTTCTCTACTCGGGGCAGGAGACTGCCAAACAACAGGGAGTGTCTCTTCTTCTGAACAAAAGAATGAAGGGGGCGTGGGAGCGTGGCTGTGAGGTGTGGGAAGCTGTAAGCCCCAGGCTACTTTGGGCTCGCCTTCCAATCAACCGGAGGGGAGGAGTGGTGGTCGTGGTTACTTATGCCCCCACCGAAGATGAACATCCGTGGAGGGATGCAGACAAGGCCGATGAGTCAGATGCCTTCTATGACCTCCTGTCACAGGTGCTGGCTAAAGTGGCCCCTCGGGATAGAGTCATCTTGTTGGGTGACTTCAATGCCCGAGTTGGTAATGATGCTGGCACCTGGTCTGGAGTGATTGGAAGGCATGGGCCAGATCAGCTCAATAACAACGGTAGGAGGCTGCTAGGTTTTTGTGCAACCCATGGGCTTGTAATTACCGATACGCTGTTCCGGCATCGGCGTATCCACACAACATCATGGATGCATGCCGGGTCCAAGCAAGAACATCTGCTGGACTACATAGTGACGGACCAGCGGATGCGAGCCCATGTCCTTGACACCAGGACCTACCGTGGAGCTGATCTACCACCCTCTGACCATCGACTAGTCATCTGTAAGATGCTCCTGCCATTCTTCCACTCCGGTGGTGGGTGTACACCCAGGACCCCACTCAAACCTAAGGTGGCTTGGTCTCAGCTAGCTGATGAAAGTTGCAAGCGAGAATTTCATCATCGCTTGCGGCTGGGGTTGGCATCGTCCCCCACTCCTCCAGATGTCGAGGGAAAATGGTGCGGTTTAGGACTGTGACTCAGGCAGCTGCAATGGCTGCTTTGGGTACGTGGTCCAGACCTCCCCAGAGACCCTGGCTGACAGAGGAGGTGTTCAAACTGGCTGAGAAAAAGCGACAGGCTCACTCTCATCGGCTACAGCACCCCACGTCGGAGAATGAGGAGGATTACCGCAGCCTTCGCTTGGAGGTTCTGAGAGCCGTGAGGCACTGCAAGGATGGGTGGTGGTCGCGGGTTGCTGAGGAGATGGAGTTTGCCTCAATGGCCCGCGATCACAAATCCCTATTTTATTCCATCAAAAAAGTAACCTGCAGCACCATACCTATTACCATCATTAGGGGAAAAAACGGTGATCCAATCTTAGACTCCCAGGAACAGGTTTGCAGATTTGCTGAGCATTTCTGTGAAGTGCTGGGGGAGGGGAAATCCCTCCACATGGAAACATCGTGGGACAAAATGGGGATGACCCTGCTGAGGCTACGGTGCCTCAAATATTGGAAGAGGAAGTCACCCCCTGTGAGTGGCTGTCTGAGGTGCCATCTATTTAGGAAGTACTGACGGTGATCTAAAGTCTAAAACCAGGAAAGGAACCTTGCAGAGATGATCTCCCAAGCGAAATGCTGAGGGAGGGTGGCGTTTGTGCACAAACTGCCCTACATGACATCATAACAATAGTCTGGACCACTGGACGGGTTCCGCAGGACTGGAAGGATGCCCTGGTGGTCCCCATCTTTAAGAAGGGAGACCGCACAGACTGTAACAACTACAGGGGTATCTCACTCCTCAATGTGCAGAGGTGTAGGGAATTCCAACAAGACCTACATATCTGCTTTATTGACCTGGTCAAGGCCTATGATACCATCAGTAGGCCTGGGCACTGGGTTGTTCTTCGTGCTTTCGGAGTCCCTGATCCGCTGCTCGTGATCATTAAGGACCTTCATGATGGTGAGCGGGTCCGGGTAAAACTACGTGGCCGGGAGTCGGAGCCATTCCCTGTTCACCTTGGGGTGCGACAGGGATGTCCTTTGGCTCCATCATTATTTAACATCTATTTCGACCACATAGTTCGTGAAGCCTTCAGTAACTGTACCGGAGGAATTTCCATCTGGTACAGATACAATGGGAGGCTGATCGATACCCGGTGCGGTCAAGGGATGGCTCCCTATTGGTCAACCACGTTATGTATGCCGATGATCTGGTAATTGCGGCTCACTCAGAGGAGGAGTTGGAAGCGCTGCTGCTGAAACTGGAGTGTGCCACGAAGAGGTGGGGCCTTACTATCAGCCCCACCAAAATGAAGCACCTGCCTGGGTATTTTGTACCATCGGGCACTCCACCTCCACAACTCCCAATCGGTGATGGGGCAGTTGTGGAGAGAGTGGAGAGTTTCCCATACCTGGGCAGTGTGCTCATGACTGGCTCCGGTTTAGCAGTAGAGGTCTCACTCCAAATCAGTCGAGTGGCATTATCTTTTCATCGGTTGCATAACGCTGTATGGAAGCTACCTGGTCTATCAATCAGCACGAAACTTCAGGTCTTCTCGGCCACGGTCATTCCCTCCCTTCTCTACGCTTGTGAAACGTGGACACCTCTAATGGAAGGTCTTCGCCGATTAGAAACATTTAGGCTGACCTGCCTACGGTCCATCCTGGGTTTAACCAGACTGGGTTGTGTGAGGAGCTCACAAATCCTTGAAAGATGTGGACAAAGTCCCATCGGTGAGCTCCTCCGGCAGGCAAAGCTGCGTTGGCTGGGTCATGTCGCCCGCATGCCCAGCCACCGCATGCCTAAACAGCTTTTGTTCGGCCGGATCGAGGGGGCTAAACGGGCGCGGCACTGACTAGAGAAGAGATGGAGTGATGTGGTACAGGAGGACGTGGACTTGCCGATGACTGGTACCAGCGGTGTCAAGATCGGCCTCTGTGGAGGAGGCTCGTGAAAGACGCTACTGAGTAGTTGGGGGCAGTGGCCCTCCATCAACAACGGAGGGTGGATGAGCGACGCTCACAACAACGAGCGGAGTGCCGGGTGGCTAAAGCACAGCAAGTTGGCACAGTCAGGGGCACAAGTGGTGCATCAGCCAGTCGTCTCAGTCAGTCGACCTCTGGCATCTGGGTCTGCCCTGTGACCTCCTGCCAGCGGGCGTTCGACACTTTACGTGGCCTCAACGTGCACATAGCCTGGCACAATCGTCGTGGTGACGTCACCGCCAATTAGTGGCGAATGGCGGTTGTTGTGTGGGGCATCTCACTCCTCAGTGTGCCGGGTAAGGTCCTGGCAAGGATTATTCAACATCGCCTTGCTAGGCACGCTGAGGAGAGGCTTGCGGAGCCCCAATGCGGTTTCAGGAAAGGGCGGTCCTGCACAGATGCCATATTTTCTGTCCGTCTGCTACAGCAGAGGTGTAGGGAATTCCAAAAAGACCTACATCTCTGCTTTATTGACCTGGTCAAGGCCTATGATACCATCAGTAGGACTGGGCTCTGGGTTGTTCTTCGTGCTTTCGGAGTCCCTGACCCTCTGCTCACGATCATTAAGGACCTTCATGATGGTGAGCGGGCCCGGGTAAAACTACGTGGCCGGGAGTCGGAGCCTTTCCCTGTACACCTTGGGGTGCGACAGGGATGTCCTCTGGCTCCCACATTATTTAACATCTATTTCGACTGCGTAGTTCGTGAAGCCTTCAATAGCTGTACCGGGGGAATTACCATTTGGTACAGATATAATGGGAGGCTGATCGACGCCAGGGTGCGATCAAGGGATGGCTCCCTATTGGTCAACCACGTTATGTATGCCGATGATTTGGTAATAGCTGCTCATTCAGAGGAGGAGTTGGAGACGCTGCTGCTGAGACTGGAGCGTGCCACTAAGAGGTGGGGCCTTGCCATCAGCCCCACCAAAACTAAGCACCTGCCTGGGTATTTTGTACCATCGGGCACTCCACCCCCACAACTCCCAATCGGTGATGGGGTAGTTGTGGAGAGAGTGGAGAGTTCCCCATACCTGGGCAGTGTGCTTATGACCGGCTCCAGTTTATCAGCAGAGGTCTCACTCCGAATCAGTCGAGCGGCAATATCTTTTCATCGGTTGCGTAACGCTGTGTGGAAGCTACCTGGTCTGTCGCTCCGCACGAAGCTTCAGGTCTTCTCGGCCACGGTCATTCCCTCCCTTCTCTACGCTTGCGAAACGTGGACCCCCCTAGTGGAGCATCTTCGCCGGTTGGAAACATTTAGGCTGGCCTGCCTACGATCCATCCTGGGTTTAACCAGGCTGGATTGTGTGAGGAGCTCACAAGTCCTTGAAAGATCTGGGCAAAGTCCCATCAGTGAGCTCCTCCGGCAGGCAAGGCTGCGTTGGCTGGGTCACGTAGCCCACATGCCCAGCCACCGCATGCCTAAACAGCTTTCGTTTGGCCGGATCGAGGGGGCTAAACGGGCGCGGCACGGGCTAGAGAAGAGATGGAGTGATGTGGTACAGGAGGACGTGGAGCTGAGTGGACTTGCCGATGACTGGTACCAGCGGTGTCAAGATCGGCCTCAGTGGAGGAGGCTCGTGAAGGACGCTACTGGGCAGTTGGAGGCAGTCGCCCTCCAACAACAACGGAGGGCGGAGGAGCGACGCTCACAACAACGAGCGGAGCGCCGGGTGGCTAAAGCACAGCAAGTTGGCACAGTAGGGGGCACAGGTGGTGCATCAGCCAGTCATCTCGGTAATCTCGGTCAGTCGACCCGTGGCACCTGGGTCTGCCCCGTGACCTCCTGCCAGCGGGCGTTCGACACTTCACGTGGCCTCAGGGTGCACATGGCCTGGCACAAGCGTCGTGGTGACGTCACCGCCACTTAGTGGCGAATGGCGGTTGTTGTTGTTGTTGTGTATATGTGTGTAAATGTGAGTGTGTATATGTGGGTGTGTAAATGTGAGTGTGTGTGTAAATGTGAGTGTGTGTAAATGTGAGTGTGTGTATGTGTGTAAATGTGAGTGTGTGTGTATGTGTGTGTGTAAATGTGAGTGTGTGTATGTGTGTAAATGTGAATGTGTGTGTAAATGTGAGTGGGTGTGTAAATGTGAGTGTGTGTATGTGTGTAAATGTGAGTGTGTGTATGTGTGTAAATGTGAGTGTGTGTGTATGTGTGTGTGTAAATGTGAGTGTGTATGTGTGTAAATGTGAGTGTGTGTGTAAATGTGAGTGTGTGTATGTGTGTAAATGTGAGTGGGTGTGTAAATGTGAGTGTGTGTATGTGTGTAAATGTGAGTGTGTGTGTGTATGTGTGTAAATGTGAGTGTGTGTGTATGTGTGTGTATAAATGTGAGTGTGTGTGTGTAAATGTGAGTGTGTGTGTGTAAATGTGAGTGTGTGTGTATGTGTGTTTGCTTGAGTCAAAGTGGTTAGACGCGTCTGTCTGGTCCCGGGGGAGCTGTGAGTTCACTGGCAAGTGTTCACTCCCCGGCTCCGTGACTTTGCCAGGCACTCTGTTGGGCAGGTAAAGCGGTGTGTCAGTGTGTGTGCTTGTACGTTATCTTATCCCTTTAAGTTTTGTTAAATGTTTCTCAAATGTTCACATAGAGACTATACACTACGGCTCCTATGAGTAATAACGCGGGAATGCACTCTCGTCTTTGCTTACACACTGCAGATATTGCCTATGTGCGTGTACTAAGTGTCTGTACTGTGTGTCTCATAAGTGGCACGTATGTGTGTGTCTGTATGTGTGTGTATGTGTGTGTATGTGGGTGTATGTGTGTATGTATATGTGTATGTATTTATGTGTGTATGTGTGTGTGTATGTATTTGTGTATATATATGTGTGTGTGTGTATGTGTGTGTATGTGTATGTAAGTGGGGAGCGGTAGTGTAGCGGTTTGCGCGCTGCGCTACGAACCCGGCGAACCGGGTTCGAATCCTGCTCACGGCCAACACCAGCGACAATTATCTGAACCGGTCCTGGGCCTCCCCTAGATCGACCCGGCCTCAAATGAGTACCCAGTGCGGTGTGTAAACATCGCCACTGGGGAGACAAAGGCGGCCCGGCGTGCAGAATCGGGGCTCCTATTGTGTGCATCTCTGACTCGGTAAGAGGCAAACGGATGTGGCTCCCGTAAACTCCATCACACACCGTACGACTGTGCAATACACACACGCACGTGCTGGGTATGGGGGGGGCAAAAGTAGCTCCGCGCTAAATGCTTTCAAGCTATCAATTCCGATTCAGTGATTCTGCACTTGCTCTATTACTATAGTACTATACTGCCTTCAACTTTTATGAACGACTGGGTGTTTAAGGTGAGCGATTTGTCGTATCATCTGGCTGTATAGTAAATGAAAAAATACAATAACTTTACTGTGCCAGTTAAAAATGTGTTTTAATATATTTTTTATTTAAGGCCCCTTTATAACATCATATGCTACAGGCCCCGCACTAGCTTAGTCTGGCACTGGGGGCCTTGCATGCTTGGTCTTGGCTGTAGTGTCACAACTCCTCTGGGAGGCGAATTACTCGGTCCACTGATCAAGGCGCCCCTATCTTTGTCAGTGTTTTGGGGTGTTCATCGCTGTTGGCGAACTTAAGCCAATGCCGGCAACTCCACATTGCCATGGTGGGGACCAGTTTCCACATTGGGTTGACTTGTGTTAACGTCAAACAAAGTGGTGCTAAATTTTATCCACCGCAGCAGGCATTGTGAGTTGTGCACAAAGTAGTCCTGTATTTATTTTTTCGTCAGGCTGGTGGGGATGGATGATTGGCCGAGTTGTCACCTGCCCAGGACTCGAACTCTCAACCTGAGGATGAGAGGCCGAGTGCGATAACCACAGTGCCACCTACCTGGCCTGACTTCGCAGGCAATTCTGCGCATACCTCCGTGACCAAACCACCTGGAGCCGTAACAATAATAATGGCGCGCCCTGCGGACTCAGAAAGCTAAGCAGGGCTGGAGCCTGGAGAGTGCTTACATGAGGGGCTACACGGGGCAGTGCACCTGTCACCTGAGGACAACGCCGCAAAATCCATTGCACTGTACTATGCTCCCACGTCTATGCTCCCCGCCTGCACGGACCCCAACTGACCAGTCCAGCGCAGTGAAGTACGCTCAGTGGCCCGGCGCAATCCAACTCGGGTACGATGAGCGCCTCGTCCAGCAGCGGACCGACAAGAGGGCTTCTCCGTGCGTGCGTGTGCACGGTGCAACAGAAAGGCACCCGCCAATGTCTTTCCGACCGACGGACTTTACTCGCTGACACTGTCTTGTTCTGTGGGCCCTCTCGTCTCTCTCAGGCTCGCATCGGCCGTGCGCGGACGACACCACCGCGGCGTGTGGAGCACTTCAGTCGGCGTGTACCCACCCACAGCCACCCACCCACACCCACCTACACCCCACCCCACCCACCCCACCCTCTGCCCACGCAGCCGCGGCAGGGGTAAGGGGCGGTGAAGGTCCGGTTGCGGAGAACTTGGCGGCATGAAGTCCCTGGGCCGCCTGCTCTCGCGACGCCTCTCCGCGCGCGACGATGAGGAGGAGCTGTCGGAGCTCACGGTCAACGGCAGGGTAAGTTCTCTCTCCGCCACCTCTTACAAACTACTGCGACTTTCAACTATTTTAATTCGACACCGATAGTATCGAACGTGGCCATCGTAGACTGTTGGGCCAAGTGGCATGTTGGAAAGTGCCCATGAGGCACCTGACGAGGGGGTGGTGTGGACAGCACCACACCCCGTCGTCCAATGTCTCTTCAACGCTCATGTTCACATACCATGATGGATACTCAGTTAAGGCTGAGTGGACCTAGAGGAGGCCCAGGACAGCTGCAGGTTTCCGGTTGTTCCTGGTTATTGAGCAAGGCTGGGAATCTAATGTTAAACTAAACTATTTTTTATTTTACCAGGTAAAGCCCGCTGAGGTATAGAGCTCTTTTTTCAGAAGCGACCTGGCTATCACGAATGATAGCTCCACGAAGCGGCTTATCATTGCGTGGAAATGTATCGCAGCCGAATACTCTAAACGCCTGATGTTGATTCTAAATGCAGAGCGAAAAACTGTAGGAGCCGGAGAAAAATCAAAACGACCACGGGGAGAGAGACACGCAAACTCCAAATAAACAGCAGGCATCATCAGGGTCGGGATTGAACCCACGACCTCCTGTATGCCAGGCGAGGTAGTGAACATCTCCTAGCCAGCGCTCTCCCTCCCCGTGCTCGTCCTCGCTGCTGGGTAGACACAGCCCTCAGCCGCTGTTCTCACTCGCCACGCCAGGTTCCCACGGGAGAGCCAGCTCGCGTCCACTCGACTCGACTCGAGTCCACTTGCTCCTTGAAAACGAGCCGGTGAACACGCCACAACGTTGGGTCAACGTTAGCATGCGGCTGCAACCGTTGGACTAACAACGTGGGCCCAAAAACGTTGACCTCAACGTTCCATTTTTACTGGGTTAGGTATTAATGTCCTCGCCGTGATTCGGGCATTAATTTGTATTCTCTCTTAAGAACGTGTGCGTTTGTTACGAATTGGTTTTTGATTCACATTAATTTCTTATAATAATTCCATAAATGTACAATAATAAGTTTGCAAAGCTGCGCGGCGCTCCGACCTGGTTCTCGCGTCGTGCCGCGCGTTGCTCAGATCGATGTCCGACGTTCGGCCCATTCGGGAGCTGAACATTCGTTACGCTCCGTAGCCTTTCACCAAAGACGCCGACGCGACCATTTCGGCTTCGTGATAATCGTAACGCTTCAAACGCGACCGTGATTTCTAACAAAACCCCACGCGTGGTCGTCGGCAAGGGTGATCACATTCGTTGCCGTTGGTGTCGTCGTCGGCGTTATCATTGTCATCGTTGTCGGCCATGATCTACCCACTGCTGGATGAGGCCTCCCCAAGCCGTCGGCATCTCTCACGATCCACCTTGAGCCGATCTCGTCACTCCATCTGCTGGGTGCAGATCCCGTCCCTAGGGCCCGCCCTTGGACCTCACGGCGTCCACGTCAGATGTGATACTTCCCGTTGAGTTTGAAGGCGTCGAGGGTGCACACACGGCGGGGTTTGCCCCTGGCCGTTCTGAAGAGATGAGTTTTTAATCTCGATTGAAAAGTGCCTAGCTCCAGTGGCTTCCTAATTGGAGCTGGATTGAAAACTCATTTCTTTCGAACTGATTTTTTGTATGCAGTGCTGGAAACGTGAATTCAGTGGGGGGGAGGCTTAAGCGAACAATTGTTAACGTGTTTGATTTAATGAATCATGGATCTGGCATTCAGTGACGTGTCCGTAAAACTTTGTTTAACGTATTCAACTGAAAATGAGGCCGCTTAATGAGCAAGACTCCATCACCGCGCTCTGGAATGTTTACTCACTCGCCGGGCCGCTCATGGCTCGAGTCACACACAGCACGCCTCGTTCCCTTTTCAACCTCGTCACAGCATCTCACCCCGTGACCTTCGGGGGAAGCAAAGACAAACAAAAAACCTGGCACCCTCCAAAAAAAAACAATTCCCTGAAATGTGCGTTTTCAGCACGCGGTGTCTTTTTTGCACAACGGCGAGCGGCAGTTCAAATGGCAAGAAGACGCAAAGCGCTCGGGAGAGTCTCTGTGACCCACGCTTGCGGCGTTCGCTCATCTGCGGGGCGTCTCGAGTCTCAAGCGCTGCCTCGGTTGAGGAGCGCAGGAGTTAGCCACGTTTAGCCATCGGTGCAGTCAACCGATTTTAAAGTGCGTAATGTTACGGGTTTATTTTCTTCTCCCCGCCATTGTGCTCGCGGCTGTGTTATACGAAGACTCCTCGCATCGCTCTCGTGCGACCTGTGCGGAGGGATTCTGACGTCGTGTTCTCGCAGCGGCTCACGTGTTTGTTAGTCCCCAGCAGACGTGGCCTTGTAAGCAGGTCACCGCCACCTACTCGGGACAGTCGGGACATGTCCCGACACGGTTTGTGCGACGCCTACGCTCAGAGAGCTTGACCAACGTGGATATCTTTTGATTTGTGGGAGGACACTGGAGTGCCCGGAGAATACACGCGCTTGCGAAGAGAAAACTCCCAAACCCGGCACAGAAAGGTTTGAAACCTGCCCGCTGTACCGCATGCCACCGTCACTTCGTAGTCGTCCAGTCGGGGGTCCGCACGTGCACCTGGCTCCACCTGCGTGCGATCCACCAACCCGTGCCTGCGAGTCGCTGGAGTAGCGGGCATGCGCAACGCACGGGCATGCCCACGCCATCCGGCCTGCACGTTCGCACGCACGATCGTGCCCTGCTCTCCCTCCCTCCCCCCACCCCACCTCTTTCTCTCTCGCGGTGTTCCGCGTTTTCGTTTGCTGCACTTTTCACGTCTCCCAGCTAAGCGTGCGCGTCGAGTGGCTGTTGTTGATGCCACGCTCACTCCGCCGTTGCCGTGCTGTGTGGTGCGGTGCGAGAGGCCCGCCTGGTGAGAAGTCCTGTGGACGCAGCCGTGAGTGTCCGGACTTCCCAGACATTTTTTTAATGTGACTTTGATGCGACTAAACCGGTACGTCGATTCTAAATGTGGACGGAAAAACTGGAGGACCTGGAGAACAATCCACGCGACCACGGGGAGAACATGCAAACTCCAAAAACACAGGTCTCAGGGTTGGGATTGAACCCACGACCTCTTGTAAACCAGGCGAGGTAGTTAATGTTTCACCACTGCTCTTCCTTCCCCTGCTTCTGCTGATGTAGATGCAGAGCAGCAACTACAATTTCACATCCAGGTGGTCAAGCCGGCAGACAACCGCGTCAGGAGTAGTGCGGAATGCACCGCTGTGGTGATGTCTCCTTCAGTGTTTGTGAATCGGGGCATTGCGTCGTTATACGTTGTGTTCGTGGTCTGCTCTGGATGACCACAGTGGCACCACTGCTGCCGGAGAGTTTTTAAACTTTCCATTTAGTACATCAGGTGTCCGCATCTGTCATGGTTTATGGAGTGGTTGCGATTTAGGGTGGACCGTGAGCAGCTTAATGGAAGATCAAACCCCAGGAATCTTCTGCGTTGGCTCTTGTGACTGAGAGACTCGCTCTCACCACCACCACCACCACCACATTTTGGCAACAAAAACATCGTGGCACTTTTTTGAGGTTCGCGTTTTTTTCAATCGTCATCAAGGTCGACGTAAACGCTGATGAAGCCGATGACGCAACCTTCAAGTGTCCAGCTCGCTCGAGCGGGGTTGACACTCTTGACACCTTGAATGCCTGTTGCGTGAGCGACTGTGTTTTGTTATGGTCCGTGGGATGCCATGGTGCCCCACGGACTCTCAAAACGTTAATTCCTTACAGGTGCCTTCACAGGTGCCTTCTTTACGTAAGTTATCATAAAACTTTCAGCTACAAAAAAAATACGACTTTTACTTTCACCAGGTCAGGCCCAACTGAGCTATGCAGCTCTTTTTCAGAAGCGACCTGGCCACAAATGAAAGCTCAACAAAGTGGCTCATCGCGTGGACATTTATAGCAGCAGAAGCCAAATACTCTAAACGCATATTTCTAAATGTGGAGGGAAAAACCAGAGGGCCCGGAGAAAAATCCACGCGACCACGGGGAGAGAGACACCGCAAACTCCAAATATACAGCAGCAGGCGTCGGGGTCGGGATGGAACCCATGACCTCCTGCATACCAGGCGAGGTAGTTAACATCTCGCCACCGTGGCAATTATAATAATTAGATTAGCCTAAAACTATATATTTGGTGACGCTATGTAAATGCCAGGCTGCATGGGTACGTTTCAAGTTCTCGTTTGAACTTTAGTTAGCAGCTTAAGGGAAAATTTGGGGTTTTGTTTTCCATTCTTCACCGAGTAAGCCATGACCTATGACCCAGGCTTGGGAGTGGCCTCTCACAAGCGCCGTGCCAGAGTAAAGATTCGAGCCACCAGGGGCCAATCACAGACGTATCAGGGTTTCGACTTGGAGAGAACGATTTTCAGATATAAGGTGATGATGATGATGATCACAATGAGCACTGCGAGTTGGGGGACTCAATATACGGCATTGGTAAATAAACCAGTGACAGGTTTATGTGTTAAGGGGCCTGTATCAGTTCTGTAGCGTGGGGAGCGGTAGTGTAGCAGTTCGCGATCTGTGCTACGAAACCAGCGACCCACGATCAACGCCAGTGACAGTTATCTGAACCAATCCTGGGCCTCCCTTAGGTCGACTCGGCCTCACGAGTACCTGGCGTGATGTGTAAACATCGCTTCGAGGGAGACAAAGGCGACCAGGCGTGGTGCTGGCCACCCACACCGTGGTGTACTGTGCCCGCCTTCATAAATGCTCGCTAGCAGCAGTTACGCAACAGTCTGCCGAGGCAATACAGGGGCTGCTGCTTCAGTAGATTGTCTCACGACACTGTCGACGACTTCAGAAGGCCCGCCGATCGACATCTCGGGATCCCGTGAGGCTCGTTTGGTGACTCTCTACATTGAGGGGCACAGCGGTGGCTAGGAGGTGTTAATTACCTCGCCTGGTATACAGGAGGTCGTGGGTTTGATCCCGACCCCGACGCCTGCTGCTGTATATTTGGAGTTTGCGGTGTCTCTTTCCCCGTGGTCGCGTGGATTTTTCTCCAGATCCTCCCGTTATTTCCTCCACCACATTTAGAATCGCGCGTTTAGATTATTTGGCTGCTGCTATAAATTTCCACGTGATAAGCCACTTCGTCGAGCTATCAATTGTGGCCGGGTCGCTTCTTAAAAAACACAGCTCAGTGGGGCCTTATCTGGTAAAACAAAACAAATAGTAGAAGAGATTTTGTTCAGAGCGCCCACCCGTTTACAATCGGGCCGCCTCCCAGCTGGCGGACAGGGACGTGTTTGCGCCCTCGGTGACGGCTCGCACGGCTGGACGTGCCAAGGCCGTGTGGTGCATTCCTCGCGACGTCGACTGGCAGCGTAATAAGTCACACGTGCAGTTGTAAGCGGCCCTGAGAATCGTTAATTCGGTCAAATTTACGTGGCTTGCCGTCCCGGGTGTAGGGTAGGCGGGCGCGTGAGGGGGGGTCCAGCCTCCAAAGATGCCGTGCGGTGGTGGCTCCGCTGCACGTGGCTGCCTGCAACGCGGCGCTGTGGAGGCAGCAGCGAGGGTTGGTGGATCACCGCACACACCGATGTTGCTCAGCTACCTTCCTGGGGGTGTCGCTGAGGTGCTGTGGCCTGGTTCGCAAGAAGGCCCTACGACAAATGTTGACTCCGCCTGTTCCGCCTGTATGGGATAGCGTGTTGCTCCCCCCCCCTCGCATGCGTTTTCTCCGGGCGGTTTCCTCCCACACGTAAACAGTCATCAACTGAATTTCGATTTAAAGCTTTCATGACTGCAGGGATTCATCTTCTTGGTTCTTTCGGTAAAGTCACGTAGAAGGGAAATAATAAAATAATAAAAATAAAACATAAAATAATTCTCACGACGTTTCGGCCACAATGCAAGCATTTCAGACGCTGTCTCTCCGACAGACCTAGTCTTCACCTGAGGACGGCTGCTTGCGTTGTGGCCGAAACGTCGTGAGAATTATTTTATTATGTTTTATTTTTATTATTTTAACAGGACCCTGCGGGGTGGGCTGGTAGGAATAATACTAATACCGGTACAGGGATATTGACCGCACACACACGCGCACACACACACGCACATACACGTACACACGCACACACACACACGCACACACACCGCACGCACACACACACACGTACACACACATGCACGCACGCACACGTAATGAAGTTGTGTTGCTACGCTTCCAGTTCGCCGTGAATAACGATCCGAAGCCCAATAGCGCTCATTCATCACGCCGCTCGAGTGGGCCGGACACGCACACACGCACGCACACACACGCACACAGTCACACATATACACACACGCACGCACACACGCACACGCAGACATGCACACACACGCGCATACACACGCACACACGTGCATACACACGCACACACACGCACGCATGCAAACACACACGCACACACACGCGCATACACGCACACACATACACACACGCACGCACGCGCACACACGCGCACACACACACACGCACCTCTCACCTGCAAGGCAGCGGTCGCCGCTTCTCCTCCCACATCTCTCGTCGCGGCAGCTGTAACGATGGTGCAAGTTTGTTTTTATCATCAATTCCTCCTCCACCCCTCCCCGCCACTGTTCACCCACCAGAATAAATGAGTTCGCCCATAGTCAGTCGATCAAAAAGTTTCGCCGTGAGGCGCCGGAAGCGACGGCCATCTTGTTTAATTCACAGATCGCAGGGGGAGCGGGCGGCCATCTTGTCGGAGAGGGTCATGCCAAGTGTTTGCAGTAGGGGGCGATGTTGATACACGGACGGACGGACGGACGGGCGGACGGACGGGCGGGCGGACGGACGGGCGGGCGGACGGACGGGCGGGCGGACGGGCGGGCGGACGGGCGGGCGGACGGGCGGGCGGACGGACGGGCGGACGGACGGGCGGGCGGACGGACGGGCGGGCGGACGGACGGGCGGGCGGACGGGCGGGCGGGCGGGCGGGCGGGCGGACGGGCGGGCGGACGGACGGGCGGGCGGACGGGCGGGCGGACGGGCGGGCGGACGGACGGGCGGGCGGACGGACGGGCGGACGGGCGGGCGGACGGGCGGGCGGGCGGGCGGACGGACGGGCGGGCGGACGGGCGGACGGACGGGCGGGCGGACGGGCGGACGGACGGACGGACGGTATAATCTATTGGTGGTCTGGTCCACTTCGTTCCTACCAGTATTATTTCCCTTCTACGTGACTTTACCGAAAGAACCAAGAAGAGTCATCAACTGGCTGGTAACAACCTTCATATGCAGAGGACTGCAGAGCTTGGGGGAAATGAGACGCCGGCTCACCGCGTGGCTGCTGCCTTCCGGCTCGTCTGTGGTTCCTCGTCACGCCTCCGAGTCTCTCTGTTCGAGGGCGGTGTGCGAATTCCACGCGGCGCATTCCAAGCCGACGTCGTCGTCGTCGTTATCTTTCGTTGGGCTTCAACGTTCATGTCCCGGTCACGTTGTCGTTTGATGCGTCACGACGGGAGACCGGCCCGCAGGGCTCCAAGAGACGCCACCGACCGTGGCTTTAAAGAGCGGAATGTGGACACCACGTGGGTTGTTCGGGCCGGTGACCCCACGCGCGCGTGGCAGTAAAACGCGTAGCGGCGCCTTAGGGCCGCGTTACCCCCCCCCCCCCAGCACGTTTGCACAGGCAAGCGACGGTAACCAATGGGCAGGGGCGTGAAGGCCACGCACGTGCACTTTTGTAAAAAAAAAGCACGTGCAGGGCGAATTGGTGATCGTGACTCTACTGTACGGGCTGCAGATCTCGCGCGCGGGTCGGCGCGGAGTGTCTAATGAATGCAATACCCCCGGTGCGCAGGGGAAGCAAGAGTGTTTTTATTTCTCTGGAAATGTGTTGTTACTTTGGATCCATCGAACACTGCGAACGCGAACGACGGATTCGATCGGCGTTGTTTGCACGGCGACCGATCTGGTCGGGTTTCGCGCTCTTAGCACTCGCCCAGCGAGCCAGCGGCTGGCAGAGTGTGCACGCGCGATTGCGTAACCGTGATCGGGCCGGTTGAGGCACCGGAGTCGAAACTGTGGCATTATTGGAACTTGGGGACTAACCACTAAACTAAGGGGCCGTCCATAAATAATGTCACGCACCTAGCGGGGGGTGGGGGGGGTCAGACATGTGTGACGAGGGGGGGGGGGTTGAGAAATGTGACGTCCCATCAAAATGCGCAAACTTTAAATAAATATAGACAACGCGTTCTACATATGATAATTGTTTTTTTACCCTTTTATCTGGCAACAAAACTGACACCTGTTTTACAAGGAGTCATGTTTGCATAGACCACAATACCTGCAGTCGGAATGCAAACAAAAAACACAACTCTGATAATGTATGCACTGTCCTTGAAGTTGATTGGTCCACACCCGAGACAGCTTTCTTTAGAGCCTAGTCTCACATGGTGTTGGACCAGATGACGCCAAAAGGCGCACAACTCAAAGACAATGCACCATCAGAGTATGAGAGCTTGGGGTAAGCATTTACACCATTGGTACCTCATTTGCCAGTAAAAAATATGATATCTCATACTCTGATGGGGCTGGCAGAGAGGGGGGGGTGGCAGAGAGGGGGGGGAGGGTGGCAGAGAGGGGGGTGGCAGAGAGGGGGGGGGGCTGGTTCGAAGTGGAAGTTGGGGGGAGCCTGGCACACTTGATAGGGCAGTGCAGCGGTGCTCAACCCGTGGGGGTAGAAGGGACGGCCGGTCGAACCTTTCAGGGAGACGCGGCTATGACATGGTGGGTACCGTGCAGGAGGAGAGCGTGCGCGCGAGGGAGCGTCAGCGCCACCTCGCGGCGACAAGCGACACGAGGACGCAGCGTGGAACGCGCCTCCCCAGCGCCGCGCGACACGAAAGGCGTCGACGCACGTGATCGCGCACTCTGTGTTGGGGCCCCAGTGTTCTTAGCTGTGCAGTGTGGGCGACCACTCGTCTTGATTTGGGGTTGGAGGGTTGGGTGGCACAAAACCAGAATGGTTGAGCCAGAGGCGTAGCTAGTATATTTTGCGCCCGGGGACGAACTATAAAATTGGCGCCCCCCCCCCCGTTTAATCACATTTTCGTATTACATCGAATAAGGAATAACAATTTAAATTTTAATGAAACATTGTATTTAAAGAAGCTAATTTATAGAAATTATATTACATGGCTCACTCAGTCACTGTCGTAGACTGGTTGACATAGTCTACAAAATATTAATTTTTCTTGATTTCACTATCGCAAACTGGTCAATCACGTAATCAAAATCTGTTTTTTGCAATGTTTCTCTTTCAACGCTAAGAAGAGCAAGATCGCTGAGACGATTTTGTCCCATTGAAGCCGCAAATACGACAAAATAAGTTTCAATTTACTGAATGACCGCTCACAGCTTGCAATTGAAACTGCTATTGTTAATAAAATTTGCAGTGAAATTCGCAAATTCGGAAATATGTCGTCTCCATAAAACACAATAAAACTAAGAAGATCCAAAGGAGTTTCTGGTAGAACTTCATTCCGGTTACTGAGCAGCATTTTGCAATCTCCAATTTTTGTGAAAAGTTCGTGGCCATTGATGTCGGTGTCATAGAAATTTCCAAAATATGTGCAATTTAGACGAATTGGATCGACATCTATGTCGGTTAGAAGAGTTTTGACGTCCAGCAGAAATCCATATTTTGTCTTCAGGTCTTTTAGTCGTAAAAACCGTGTTGACATCTCCTGTTGAAGTCGATAAAGTACGCTCTTCATAACGCGCACAATTTTTTCTTCTGCTGAAAGTCCTGCATCTCTTGCCAGTTCTCCTGGCATCGTCTTCTGTCCACATCTATCCCCCAGGCTGTGCATCTTGTTTTGGCGTTTTCTACAGCAACTTGGCTCAAATCATCACGAAGCTTGACAAATTCATGCTCCAAAGATTCAAGATCAGTTGCTGCTTCCTTGAAGTTCATAATAGGATCCTGTTGTATCTATGCCCCGTTTTCCAAAAATTCCTGTAAGCGCTTCTGAACACGATACATTTTTCCAAGAATGACATTCTAGAAATGTAATAAAACTATGAAGTTAAAATTGAATACGCATGCCTGTAACTGTTCTGCATCGCTTCTGGTTTCAGGCGTTATAGTTACGTCCTCTGATAATTTGTCTAGCAGCCCTACTAGTTCATCCAGTCCTTCATAGATAGCTTTAACAGCTTCTGATCGTGCACTCCAGCATGTTTCAGACTCCCACTTTACTGTGATGGGCACATCTTTTTTAACTCTTCCCAACGAATTGTTGAACGAGAGAAAAACATATATACTTTCAACTGTTCCAAAAAATGTGACGAAATGTGGATCCTGTTTAGCTGAGTGTACTCCTGCTAAGTTTAAGCTGTGCTTGTCACAGTTGACAATGCTCTGTGATTTTGTCACATATTCGTTGTTGAAGGCCGGATATATACCCAGTCATCACAGCAGCATTGTCATAACATTGTGCCCGACAGTCGGCTTGAGGTATGTTGTCAGATTTAAGTCTTTCGACGATGACTCTTTCTAGGCTTGCTGCATCTTTTGCATGTATATCGATATAACCTAAAAAATATATATTTGATAGTTACTTTTTTAGTTTCAAAATCCACATCCACAAATCTTATGACCTGAGAAAGCTGTTCCCGATGTCTTAGATCAGGATTTGAGTCAAGTAAGATACCGTAGTACTTGTTTTTCCTGATATCACTCAACAATTGGTTCTTTACAGTCGACGCAAGTATGTGGATGAATTCATTCTGGATTTCCGGTGACAAATAAGAAACTGATCCCGGATTTTCTCCTGCGTGCTGTACGTGTTTTGCTTACAATGGGTCATACTGCGCAACGCGTTTTATCAGCGCGATAATTTTTCCAACATTTTAATCCTCATCCGCATTCAAATTTTCCCCATGGCCACGTAGTGCCAAATTTTGTGAAACCAGAAACTTAATACAGGTGAGTATTCTTTGCAATATATCTCGCCAACGTTGTTTTTCCAAATGAATCTGAGCTTGAACCACTGCGTCAATTCCAGTACCATCAATTATCCTTCGTTCGGCTTCCTTCCATGCAGTAAAAGCTGTGCGGTGGCTAGGATTGTTTTCATGAGAATTTAGTTTTTCTGGCTTTCTCCACTTGTTGAAACCGTTTGTTAACTCAAACGAAGCTCGTGAGTTTGAACTTGATGATGTAAATAATAGACAACAAAAACAGTAAGCAGCTTTATTGATTGGTGAATATAATAGCCATGAACGATTCCCTTCCTCTCCGTTCGCTAGTCGGCGTTTAAACCATGCTGATGTAATTGAACGTGCGTGGGCTGCTCTGGCTGCTGCAGCCGCCTGGAGCGTGGTGTCACTAATAAGAACTAAAAATAGGCCGTCGTAGTTACTGCCACCAAAAAACAGACCAGTGACTAAGGCTGAAAGACTGCGCCTGTCTGTTGTTTGGGACGTTCTTCCATGTAAGTTCTTAATAGGCGCGCGTACCAAAATGTAATTACATGACATGTAGGCTGTGTGTGGCGGGATATATAAACTTTTAGGTTGAGGTGTAGATTTGTGCAGCAGTTTCAGGCTGCCGCGCCCGCCGCAATAAGTTATGTAACGTTGTAAGCCTCATTTTGGCGCCCCTTTACCTTGGCGCCCGGGGACATATGTACCCCGCTGCCCCCCCCTCGCTACGCCTCTGGGTTGAGCACAGCTGCGGCTGTGGGTGGAGAGGGCGCTGCTACTGCCGGGGAGGCTGCTGGCGCCGCGTTCGCGTTGAGCGCCGCTTGAGAGCGGAGAGGCCACGCGCTCCGCCGCCGTCAGCTTGGCGAGCCCAGGGGCGCGACTGCAAGGTCGTCTCCACCATCTCCCTTGGGCTTGTTCTCTCGGCCACCCTCCACCCCCGGGTCGCGCTGATGGCATTGGCCGTGGACCGGAGCGGCCGCTTGGCCACCGCTCCGCCGACGTCGGTCCGCTCGTCCGCAACGTCCCTGCGCTTGGACGCCTTCCCGGGAAACGTGCAGCGTTGGCCCAAAATTGGCACCACGTTCACTGGGTTGGTGTCGCATTGTGTTTTGTATTTACTCAAGCCCACATGCCTATTTAGTTAAATGTACATTTATATCTTTATTTGTAAACAAAATACTTGTGAAATCTTAATTTTTGGAGCTTTCGTGACTGCAGCAATTATTATGCAGTCACGAAAGCTCCAAAAATTAAGATTGAACCACTTCTACGGGGAAGTTTTAAGCTTATCTTTTTTCTCTCTCTGGCTATTTGTTCTCTCTGCCTGTGTCCTCTCTTTGGAATTTTCACACTTAAATTCTAACTTAGCAATCTTTGAAATACGTAATCAACCAGGCTATGCGTTAATTGTGTGTTGACCGACTCTCTGTGTTGCATTACATCACATTTCGATATTTTGCGAGGTTATTTAATTTTAGTGTGTCTTTCTCCTAATTTTCAAGCTTGCGTGCCGTGCCACGTCGTCATCTTACTTGCGCAGCAGCAACACGTTGCCGTCCACTCATTGATATGCTAATTTTCTCTGCCCCCTCCCTCTCTCCGTCCCCGCCCCCCCTCCCTATATTTAAGGGACCGTCACAGAAACGACCCCTCTCTCTGTGCCGATATGTGTCCTCTCTCTGTGTGTCCTTGCGATGTCTGTCTGCTTGTATGTCTGTATATAGTTTTCTAGTTAGATTTTTGTTGCTATTTCTCTTATGCCTGATGATGATTGCTTGTGTTGCAATCGAAACGTCGCTATTACTTTAATTCATTATTTTATCTTTAGACGTGACTTAACCGAAAGAACCAAAGAATAAAATACTTGTGGCCCCCCTATCCATATTTCTTCTTTGTAATGACTTTATTTTGACTGGCCCCTTTATTTTTTAAGAGGCCACTTTTTTTTCACTGGCCACTTTATTATGACTGGCCACTTTATTTATTCTATATTTTTATTAGTTTATTCCAATTTCACAGATTTATAGGGGCAAGTGGACAGGCACTAAAACCATTTTAATGTCCACGGCGTCAGCAAGTAACGTTCCCCAGAACAAGTTTCTTTGTTTTCTAGATTCCCTAAGAAGCTGTCCGTGTAAGCCCCCCAGCACCGGCTTCGCTATCCGTGGGGCACCTTGGCCCTTCCTAATAGCACGGGATATCCATGGTAAAGTCGCCTGCAGATGACACGGATAGCAGAGGGAGGACCGCCCGTTTGTCCGTTTGGCTCAGACGCGAGGAGTTGCGCGACGCCTCGTGATGCCCCGAGAATCCGTGGAAGTCCCCGCAGCAGCTGCTTCGCTATCCACGGGATACCTGGCACAGCGATGCTCGGCGATGCTGGCGATGGTGCACAAGCACCAATAACAAGCGCAGTCAACGAAAACAAACTCAACAACATTCGTCATCAGACACGCTGTCTGGTCCTAAAATAAAAGCCGTATTTATAATGGGCAACGTCTTTAACAATGGCCCTTCATTGCACGGAATATCCACGGGAAAGTCGCGTGGAGGTGACACGGATAGCACAGAGGGCCCTCCCTTAGTCTGTTTTGCATGCGGCAATTGCGTGGTGCGTAATGGAATAAATTGCAGCAGGATATATATTTTTGTTGCATTTATAGAGCGCCTTCGCTCAAGACACTAAGCAAAATGCTTCGTTATCCACCGCGGCGGAGCAAAAAAAATCTGCAAAATGTCAGAGGCGGACAACACGAAGGGAAATATACAAAGGAGACACTGTTTATTCCCACGTGCTGGAAACTAGACGTCGTCCACCCCTCCCACGGAGTCCGTGCTCCCCGCTATGCTCCTCGCGGGATAGTTTCCTCACGGTTACCGATCGCGGGGCCCAAACACCCACAACGCCAAGACAATTAACGGCAGGATGAAAGTTGTAATCGACAAGAGTCAATGCGTGTTTTTATAGTTGAACAAAGGTTATTCTTGTTATCCTTATTCTTGTCATACGAAATGGGAAAAGAGGCGATGGGAGGGAATTCTAAAGTGGAGCCGTGCTGGGGGAATCGGCCGGAGCGAGAAGCGGGGTGACCGGCGGTGGTGGCGGTGGCAGTGGTGGTGGTAGCGGTGGTGGTGGTAGCGGTGGTGGCAGTGGTGGTGGTTGAGGTGGTGGTGGTGGTGGCGGCGGTGGTGGTAGAGCGGCGGCGGTGGCGGAGGTGGTGGCGGTGGTGGCGGTGGTAGTGGCGGCAGTGGTGGTGGGAGCGGTGGCGACGGTGGCGGTGGTGGTGGTTGAGGTGGTGGTTGCGGCAGTGGTGGTAGCGGTGGTGGTAGCGGTGGTGGTGGCGGTGGTGGTAGCGGCGGTGGTTGAGGTGATGGTGGGAGCGGTGGCGACGATGGTGGTTGTGGTGCCGGTAGTTGCTGGGCAGTGCGAGCTGGGGGACCTGCATGGCAGTGACGCACATCGGGAAGCCTTCGCACCCTCATCGCGTGACTGCGGTCAGGCCGTACGAGCCCCGATAGGGGCGGCCTGATGAGGGGAGAGCCAGCCATGCTGGGAGAGCCTCATTACTCCGCGGCTTCTTCTCATCTCGCCCGCTTATTTGTAGCCGGGCGGTGGTGGCTGTGCACGGGCTGTAATCCAGCACTGCGGAGGCGAGGGTTGGTGGATCGTACAAATGTTGCGAAACTTCCCGCGGGTGCTGAGGAGGAGGGTGCCGTACCCTGGCTCGCAGCTTGCGGCAGAAACGCGTTTGTTTGCATGTTCACCACGAGTACGTGCGGTTAACGCAGACATGATTCATTTGATGTTTGAACATCTTAACACCTGTTTTATTGCCAGAAATGGTAAACCCTATTCTTATTTTTTCATTCCAAATGTTCTGTCTGGATGGGAATCGCGTGTTTCCCCCTCGCTCGCGTGGGTTTTCTCCGCGTGCTCCGAGAGTGTGAAACTCTCCCAAATTAATCACTGACATAAAAGGACGGCAGAGCTTGGGCAATTGTTGGCATCAGCTCACCACGTGGCCGCCTTCCTGCTTATCTGTGCTTCCGTGCCCCTCCGAGCCGCACCTCCGTCTGCGAGAGCCACGAGCGAAAAGCTGCGAGGCTGCACGGCGTTACAATTTGCGAAGGGTCAAATCGTTTATTATATTCGTTAGCTTTAAAAAAAAAATGGCACTTTATTTATTTACTTTACAAACGTTACTTTCATCTGCGCACGACGCCAACGTGACTCTGCCGGGAGCGCGTTCCGCGAGGTGTGGCGGCCGTGAGCGGCCACGCCGCCGTCTTGTCGCTGCGCCGTGGGAGCGACGTCTTCCCCGCGTGGTGAACGTGCTCAGATGTGCCGCGGCGAGTCGCGCACAAACGCGCCGGAACCGGCGCTCCGAGCGCTTTGTGCCTTTTGCTTCTTTGCAGAGCAGCACAAAGAACCCGTTGTTGCGTGGAGTATTCCGCGCGGCTTTGATCTCCGTTCATCCGCTCGGCGAGGGCACTCGTTGCCGAATGAAGCCGGCAAGGCCCCGTGTCGTCGGCGCACCGGCAAGATTCGTCGCCACCCGACCTCCCGAGCAGTGTGAAAGCGCTCTGAACACTCGCACTCATGTTCCATGATGGATACTCAATTAAGGTTGAGTGGACCTAGAGGAGGCCCAGGACAGGTGCAGGTTTCCGCTTGTTTCCCGGTTATTGAGCAAGGCTGGGAGTCTAAACTTAAACTAAACTAGTTTTTTTATTTTACCAGGTAAGGCCCCGCTGAGCTGTGTGGATCTGTTTCGCAAGCGACCTGGACATCACAAATGAGACCCCGACGAAGTGGCTCATCATTATCACGTGGAAATGTATCGCAGCACAAATCCTCTCGACGCGTGGTGATGTTCATTCCAAATGTGGAGGGGAAAACCGGAGGACCCGGAGAAAAATCCACGCGACCACAGGCAGAGAGAGAAAGAGCGAGTGAGAGGGACATGTCAGCTCCAAATACACACACTCATCTCCAAATACACACACTCATCTCCAAATACACACACTAATCTCCAAATACACACACTCATCTCCAAATACACACACTAATCTCCAAATACACACACTCATCTCCTAATACACACACCCATCTCCAAATACACACACGCATCTCCAAATACACACACGCATCTCCAAATACACACACTCATCTCCAAATACACACACTCATCTCCAAATACACACACGCATCTCCAAATACACACACGCATCTCCAAATACACACACGCATCTCCAAATACACACACTCATCTCCAAATACACACACTCATCTCCAAATACACACACTCATCTCCAAATACACACACTCATCTCCAAATACACACACTCATCTCCAAATACACACACTCATCTCCAAATACACACACTCATCTCCAAATACACACGCTCATCTCCAAATACACACGCTCATCTCCAAATACACACGCTCATCTCCAAATACACACGCTCATCTCCAAATACACACACTCATCTCCAAATACACACACTCATCTCCAAATACACACGGTCATCTCCAAATACACACACTCATCTCCATTGGCAGCCACGAACCAGTGTGACATTTCCACAGTGCCATGGCTGGGCCCAGTCTACCTCGCAGTGTTACTCGTTTTATTGATACCCCCCCCACCCCCAACAGGGCAGTCAACCAATGGGAGCCCGACCTGAGATCTGAGCTCACAGTCTTCTCATTGCGAGCCACGAGCCACCGCGTGGCCATGCAGGGCCACCCGTTTCCGTCTAGAATTGTGGATAGGAAGGGGGGGGGGGCTCGCTTGGGGGCTTTTGCTAGGAGGGACCACGAGGAAGGGGGCTCGTTTGGGGGACTTGGCTAATGGAGACCCTTGGCAGGGGGATGGTTTGGGGGGGGGGGCTTTGCTCGGGTCTGGTGGTACATGTTGTTTATGTCGTTTATTGTGAAAATTCAGTCACGGTTCCGATGATCACTGTTTCATTGCTTTTATGGCTTTATTTTGGTGATTTCGAAAAATGTTTTGGTTTAGCCATGTTTTTTTGTTGTAGTACGGAGTTAGACTGATGGCCTTAATCTAAGTTGTCTTGTGGTTGTTGTTGTTGTTTGACTTGCATCCCACTGGGATTTTTGCACACAGCGTTGGTGTACGGTGCTTTTTCTGCAATATTTAGCTGTCTTTTCTTGGATTTTCTGTTTTCACGCAGTCACTTTAAGATGTTTTCTTGTTCATGTTTTTGTTTTTTGTTTGTTGCGGTTGCACCCTATTCAAGAGCCGAATGGCTCACAGGGCTATACCTAATACATGAAACTGAAAGGAGATATCCCTGGGCAGGAGGATGGTCTGGGAGTCTTGGCTAGGAGGGCTCACTTTTGTTGGATGTTCTCCTGGTCGCCACCGGTGGGTGGATGCTGCTACGCGCTGTCTCGACGTGCCCTCCCACGCGGCACGACACCTGGGCTCTGTGACATTGGCATCACATTTGCATGCCACCTGCATTCCCATTTGCATGCAATTAAAACACATGAATTGTCACACACGTGGCTAGATGCATGCATCGTGAGCTTTTGGGATTCGATGTTGACTCACGGACGGATGCGTCGTCACACCCCTGCAATGCGCCGCACCCTATCTCGGCTGTCGACTGTCTTTCTTTTAAACGAACTTCGTACTTCGCGTGTGTTGAACTTCTTTCGCACCGTACGGAGCCAACCGTGCTAATCGGAGGTGCTGGGGAAGGACAACAAACTAAACACACACAAAAGCAGTTCTAAAGAAATTAATGAATTACAGAGCGAACACAAGTTGGAGACGTATCACATTGACATCAGCATTATATATGCGTGTGCGCTGAACTTCTCTCGCACCGTACGTAGCCAACTGCGCTCAGCGGAGGTGCGGGGGAAGGACATCAAACCCAAACACAGCCCCTTGAGCCAGTGGTGGAAATTCCACATTTCTGTGACAAGTGCCAGTACGCCCTATGTATTAAATTATGTGTACCCATTCCCTTCTAGATCGGATCCAGTACAGTGCTTGAGTGGGGCTCTCTGGCACAGAGCTCATTGTCCGGGGTCGCTTCAATAGGCCCCGTTTAGATGAACGCTGCTTTTGTCTCCGGCGGAAGCAGCGTGCTGCGTGAAAATCCGTCCAAGACGTTTATCCCCTCCGGCGCCAGACTGGGCCAAGTGAAATGAAAGAACGGATCACCGAGTAGCACCAGCAGCCCGTCCACTGGCTCGCTCGCCCGCCAGCCTCCACGCCAAAGCCTAGACGACGCCGATCGACCCACCACCGAACGAGAGAAGAAGGACGAATGAATGAGAGAATGAATGAATGCAAAGGCGGACTAAATTGTGTACCTGGCTGGGTTGGCACCGCTCAAAGCTGGAATAATCCAAAATGATTGACTGGTCGGAGACCGTCAACTCACAACACCCAGGAGCCCAAATGAATCTCTCGACAGTTCAGCCCAGCTTTGATTCCAGGATCTTGACGTTGTCACTCCCAGTGTATTGACGCAGACTTGAGGAATCTCTCCACGATGACCCACCGAGCCACTTCCGCCAACGCATCTCCGCATGTTTCACGTCCAAGCGGCAGCGTCTGTTGTGGAGTTTTGGGTCTTTCCTCGTAACTCAATTTCCGATGGCAGATTGCCATTTACAAAGTGAGCTAGGCAGGACATCTAGGAAGGAAGTCAGGTGGCAGCCGGCTGTGAGATTGGCAACAGATCGGCAGCCGATGAAGCAGAGGAGGAGGGAGGTCGAGGGAAAATGAGAATGTAGGACGAGAGGGGTTGGAGCAGCAAGCCGGGTGGCAGTGGCGAGAGATGATGATGGCTCGTGGAGAGGGAGTGACGGAGAACTGTATCTTGTCTTAACTTATTTTTTTATTGCGACCAGGTAAGGCTCACTGAGCTGTATGTGTCAGAAGCGACCTGGCGATCACAAATGATGGCTCGGCTAAGTGGCTTATCACGTGGACATTTATAGCAGCCAAAGACTCTAAACGCGCGTTGATTCTAAATGTGGAGGGGAAAACGGGAGGTCACCGGGTTCGTAGTTCGTGGCGACTCCGTGCAAAGACAAATATTCCCCGTGTACCCATAGAGACCGCAGGGCCAGGTGCTGTGAGCAAGTGCCAATTTACACCCCACAGGTAAACACTCATCCACGTACCCACGTACCCACACACAAAAGGCACCGCAGATTCCCACGTTCATAAACTCACGCAAAGACAAAGACAAAGCTTCCCCAACCCCCAATAGACTCCAACAGGCTGTCGGGCTTCTGGTCGCGTGGACATTTATAGCGGCGGCCAATTGCTCCAAACGCACCTCGAGTGTGAACGCTGGAGACGGAGGGGGCCACGGCCGTCCGTGCCAACGCTGATCGTCGCTTTGTCTCGTGCCGCCCTCAGCTGGGAGCCGTCTCGAGCCTCGTGGACGACGGCGCCTTCAGAGGCGATCCCTTCAAGGGGGGCCCCATCGATGTACAGGTACCACCCCCACCCACCCACATGCCCCCCACCCACCCGCTCCCCACCCCCCCCATGTGTCACCCTCATTGCGTCACCGTGTCGGCTGTGCGCACTCTGTTTCCCCTACCCTTGTGTCGCCTGTACGTCGGCGTGTTATTCACTTCACTGTGTCTGTGTATATATGGTTACGTGTGTGTATCGGGTTACGTGTGTGTGTATAGGGTTATGTGTGTGTGTATAGGGTTATGTGTGTGTATAGGGTTATGTGTGTATAGGGTTGTGTGTGTGTGTGTATAGGGTTGTGTGTGTGTGTGTATAGGGTTGTGTGTGTGTGTGTATAGGGTTGTGTGTGTATATCGACTTATGTGTGTGTGTGTATAGGGTTGTGTGTGTATAGGGTTGTGTGTGTATAGGGTTGTGTGTGTATAGGGTTGTGTGTGTATAGGGTTGTGTGTGTATAGGGTTGTGTGTGTGTGTGTATAGGGTTGTGTGTGTGTGTGTATAGGGTTGTGTGTGTGTGTGTATAGGGTTGTGTGTGTGTGTGTATAGGGTTGTGTGTGTGTGTGTATAGGGTTGTGTGTGTGTGTGTATAGGGTCATGTGTGTGTGTATAGGGTCATGTGTGTGTGTATAGGGTCATGTGTGTGTGTATAGGGTTGTGTGTGTGTGTGTATAGGGTTACGTGTGCAAGTGGGCAGCGGTAGTGTTAGTGGTCACCGCGCTGCGCTACGAACCCGGCGACCCGGGTTCGATTCCTGCTCATGGGCAAAACCAGCGACGATTACCTGAACCGGTCCTGGGCCTCCTCTAGGTCGACTCAGCTTCACATGAGTACCTGGTGCGCCGTGTAAACATCGCCACTTGGGAAGACAAAAGTGGTCGGGCGTGGTGCTGGTCACACAAACCCCTCGTGCGCAGTGCCTGGATTATCCTCGTAGCACAAGTAGCTACATATATAGTAGTAGCTACACGTGTAGTAGTAGCTACACGTGTAGTAGTAGCTACACGTGTAGTAGTAGCTACACGTGTAGTAGTAGCTACACGTGTAGTAGTAGCTACACGTGTAGTAGTAGCTACACGTGTAGTAGTAGCTACACGTGTAGTAGTAGCTACACGTGTAGTAGTAGCTACACGTGTAGTAGTAGCTACACGTGTAGTAGTAGCTACACGTGTAGTAGTAGCTACACGTGTAGTAGTAGCTACACGTGTAGTAGTAGCTACACGTGTAGTAGTAGCTACACGTGTAGTAGTAGCTACACGTGTAGTAGTAGCTACACGTGTAGTAGTAGCTACACGTGTAGTAGTAGCTACACGTGTAGTAGTAGCTACACGTGTAGTAGTAGCTACACGTGTAGTAGTAGCTACACGTGTAGTAGTAGCTACACGTGTAGTAGTAGCTACACGTGTAGTAGTAGCTACACGTGTAGTAGTAGCTACACGTGTAGTAGTAGCTACACGTGTAGTAGTAGCTACACGTGTAGTAGTAGCTACACGTGTAGTAGTAGCTACACGTGTAGTAGTAGCTACACGTGTAGTAGTAGCTACACGTGTAGTAGTAGCTACACGTGTAGTAGTAGCTACACGTGTAGTAGTAGCTACACGTGTAGTAGTAGCTACACGTGTAGTAGTAGCTACACGTGTAGTAGTAGCTACACGTGTAGTAGTAGCTACACGTGTAGTAGTAGCTACACGTGTAGTAGTAGCTACACGTGTAGTAGTAGCTACACGTGTAGTAGTAGCTACACGTGTAGTAGTAGCTACACGTGTAGTAGTAGCTACACGTGTAGTAGTAGCTACACGTGTAGTAGTAGCTACACGTGTAGTAGTAGCTACACGTGTAGTAGTAGCTACACGTGTAGTAGTAGCTACACGTGTAGTAGTAGCTACGGGCCCTGCACTTTCAAGCTATCAATTCCGGTTCAGTGATTCTGCACTTGCTCTATTACTGTAGTACAATACCGCCTTCAACTTTTATGAACGACTGGGTGTTTAAGGTTAGCGATTTGTCGTATTATCTCGTTGTAAAGCAAATGAAAAAAATACAATTACTTTACTATGCAAGTAAAACATTTGTGTTTGAATAATTACGTGTGTTTTTTTATTATTTAAGGCCCCTTTATAACGTAAGCTACAGGCCCCGCAATAGCTTCATCCGGCACTGCTCGTGCGGCGTTCTGGCATCCACAGGTGCTACTCGCTAACAGCACTTGGCCCAACAGCCTGTTAAAGTCTATTGGAGGTTGGGGAACCTTTATCTTTGTTTATGTGTGAGTTTATGAACGTGATAATCTGCGGTGCCTTTCGTGCGTGGGTACGTGGATGACGAGGGTGAGTGTTTACCTGTGGGGTGTAAATTGGCACTTGCTCACAGCACCTGGCCTGTGGGTACACGGGGAATATTTGTCTGTGCACGGAGCAGAGTTGTATAGCTTGGTACGCTGCCGCAAACTACGAACCCGGTGGCCTCCGGTTTTTCCCTCCACATTTAGAATCAACATCACGCGTTTAGAGTCTTTGGCTGCTATATATTTCCACGTGATAACCCACTTGGTTGAGCGATTACTTGTGGCCAGGTGGCTTCTGACAAAGAGCTACGCAGCTCAGTGGAGCCTTACCTGGTAAAATAAACTAGTTTAGTTTAAGATTAGACTCCCAGCCTTGCTCAATAACCGGCAGCAAGCGGAAACGTGGACCTGTCCTGGGCCTCCTCTAGGTCCACTCAACCTTAATTGAGTATCCATCATGGTATGTGAACATGAGCGTTGAAGAGACATTGGTGGTGCTGTCCACACCACCCCCTCGTCAGGTGCTGTGCCGGCCAACAGTCTACGATCGCCACGTTCGATACTTTGTGCGAGTGTGTTCGTGCGTACGCGCGTGTGACTGAGGGGCAGTAACGCAGTGCCGAGCACACTGCTCCTGAGTTGGGTTCTCGCTCATGGCCAACTATGGTGACGAATATCTGAACCGTTCGACTTTGCCTTCAATGAGTACCTCGAGCGGTTTGTAAAACAGTAGCTCAGGGGAGACAAAGGTGGCTGGGTGTGGTGTTGGCCATCCACCTCCCCATATGTCGTGCCCGCCTTAATAGGTGCTCGCTTACAGCACTTGCCCCAACGGTCTGTTAAGACTATGTGGGGGGGGGATCTTTGTCTTTGTGTTATGACCAATATAAAATGTACAGGGGTGAGTTTGTGCTGCCCAATCTGGTGGCCATAGACTCACGATGTTGCAGTACAAGGCGAAGCGTTAAACGAACACTCCGGACAGCTGAGTGCAAGGCAGAGTCCACATTGCCGAGTATAGTGATTGCTATTGAACGGTGTCTTGACACTTTTGAAGAAATTTCCCACACCGAGCTTCGAAGGGAGGGAAGTGGATACGTCACGTGCCGCTGGTTTTGATGTTGCTTTGTTGATTGGTGTGGCGAGGTTGGTGGTCGCGGTGGTGATGGTAGGGGAGATGACTTCTGTTGAACTTCTTTTGCACCGTACGTAGCCAACCGTGCTAATCGGAGCCGCCGTGCCTTCACACCCCCCCCACCCCCGAGCGAGCGTGTTCCCCAACGGCGCACGGAAAAGAACCACGCACAATGTCTCATTCTTTGCACGGATCCAGCGTGTTCAATGGCAGGAAGAGGGGAGAGTCAATTGAGGGTGGAGGGAGAGACGGCGGCTGGGTCGGGATAGGGAGTTGTGGATGTTGCGTGCGCGTGTGCGGGGAGCGGTGGTCCAGCGGTTAGCGCTGCGCTGCGCTGACGACCCAGCGACGACCCAAGTTCGACTCCGGCTCACGGCAAACAACTCCAGTCACTGGGGAGACAAAGGCGGTGGGGCGTGTTGTCGGCCACCCACCCCCTCGTGTGCAGTGCCGGCCTTCATAGGCGCTCGCTAACAGCACTTGCCACAGAAGTATGTTAAGGCTACACGGGGGATCTTGATCATTGTTAGTGCGTGTGAAAGTAAGGGGTTTTGCACACTGCACTTTGACCCTGGCAACCTAGATTACATTCCCAGCCATGAACAACATCAGTGGGCAGTAAACCGCAGTCGACCGCTGTGGTCTGCGCTCCTCCAGTGGAGGAGAAATACCCCAAAACAGTCCACGAACTCTCTGCAGCAGAACCCCTCTCGCCGTGGCCACCACACCCCGGACACTGCCGCCACCGAGATCCTGGACGTCACCGCTGCCACGCGCACGGGCAGAAACATCGCTGCCAAAGTGCTGCTAGGGGCCGCACATAAATGACGTCACGCACCTGGGGGTGGGGGGGGGTCAGATATTTGTGCCGATGTGTGACGAGGGGGGGGGGGGAGAAATGTGACGTCACATCAAAATGCGCAACTTTAAATAAATATAGACAACACGTTCTACTTAATTAAATAGACGTTTTGATAAATGTTTTCTTCTACAACATCAGAGTGCAGCGCCACATTAAATACGCACTACAATGACAATAGTTTAAAGCGATTTATTTTTTTGGGGGGGGGGCCAGAGCTTTGTGATGTCATATTTGAGGGGGGGGTCTGACTTTTTGTGACGCCGTGTGACGATGGGGGGGGGGGTCAAAACTCGTCTAAAATCGCGTGACGTCATTTATGGACGGCCCCCTACACATTTTTTGGCACCTCTCCATAGACAATTGATTCCCGTTTCTGCTCGGCACGTCATTTGTTTTGTGGCCCAATGAATGACGGCAGACAATGGTGGTGTCGGCGGCACGGCTCGCCCGCAGCCTGTTGAAGGCTACACGAGCAGCATCTTCTTCTTTATTCTGCACATGCTTGTCGAGCAGTTGAGATGACTGCATCCGCCAGTCAGCTCAGTCCGTCAAAACCCACGGCACGACCTGGGTCTGTTCCATGACCTCCTTCCTGCCAACCGGTGCTGTGCACTGCGCTACGAACCCGGCGACCCGAGTTCGATTCCCGTCTCCCGATTTAACCTCGTTTGGCAAGCGCGTCGCCACTTTATTATTGACACCGCTCGCGACCTAGCGCTAGGTAGCTAGCGGTGTCAATAATCAACTCAACGTCGCTGACAGCGTCGTCCGTCTGCTCTCGTTATCCGTCGCCTCTCAGCCTCCACCACCTCCACCACCACCACCTCCACCACCACCGCCGCCACCACCTCCACCACCACCGCCACCACCTCCACCACCGCCGCCACCACCTCCACCACCACCGCCACCACTGCCACCACCACCTCCACTACCACCGCCACCACCGCCACCACCTCCGCCACCGCCGCCACCACCACCACCACCACCACCTTCACCACTGCCGCCACCACCACCACCTCCGCCACCACCGCCACCACCACCACCTCCACCACAGCCACCACCACCACAGCCACCACCACCACCCACCACCACCACCCACCACCACCCACCACCACCACCTCCACCACCTCCAACCACCACCTTCACCACCGCCCTGGACGTCGCTCCGATTGACGCCGTTTCGATATTCGTCGTCGCCGTCGCATCTTTCAGGAACGCATCCCCGACGTGAACCGGGGTATTTGCTGCATTTGAATCGGTACAGGGCCTCCCCTAGGTAGACTTCAGCCTTGAACGAATACTGTGTACCTGGTGAGGTGTCAAACAAAACCATCGGCACTGGGGAAACAAAGGCGGCCGGGCGTGTGCCGTTCCAACCTTCAGCTAAACATAATTTCATAATGTTTTTGGTTTCAGTCAATACCAGGGATCTCTATCTGTGTGTGTGTGTCTGCCTGTGTGTGTGTAGCTGTGTGTCTGCCTGTGTGTTTGTAGCTGTGTGTCTGCCTGTGTGTGTGTAGCTGTGTGTCTGCCTGTGTGTGTGTAGCTGCCTGGGTGTGTCGCTGTGTGTGTGTGTAGCTGTTTGTGTGCCGGTTGGAAACATTTAGGCTGGCCTGCCTACGATCCATCCTGGGTTTAACCAGGCTGGATTGTGTGAGGAGCTCACAAATCCTTGAAAGATCTGGGCAAAGTCCCATCGGTGAGCTCCTCCGACAGGCAAGGCTGCGTTGGCTGGGTCATGTAGCCCGCATGCCCAGCCACCGCATGCCTCAACAGCTTTTGTTTGGCCGGATCGAGGGGGCTAAACGGGCGCGGCACGGGCTACAGAAGAGATGGAGTGATGTGGTACAAGAGGACGTGGAGCTGAGTGGACTTCCGATTACTGGTACCAGCAGTGTCAAGATCGGCCTCAGTGGAGGAGGCTCGTGAAGGACGCTACTGAGCAGTTGGAGGCAGTCGCCCTCCAACAACAACGGAGGGTGGAGGAGCGACGCTCACAACAACGAGCGGAGCGCCGGGTGGCTAAAGCACATCAAGTTGGTACAGTAGGGGGCACAGGTGGTGCATCAGCCAGTCATCTCGGTCATCTCGGTCAGTCGACCCGTGGCACCTGCTGGGTCTGCCCTGTGACCTCCTGCAAGCGGGCGTTCGACACTTCACGTGGCCTCAAGGTGCACTTGGCCTGGCATAAGCGTCGTGGTGACGTCACCGCCACTTAGTGGCGAATGGCGGTTGTTGTGTGTAGCTGTGTGGTGTAGCTGCCTATGTGTGTAGCTGCCTGTGTGTGTGTGTAGCTGTGTGTGTGTAGCTGTGTGTGTGTAGCTGTGTGTGTGTAGCTGCCTGTGTGTGTCGCTGTGTGTGTGTGTAGCTGTGTGTGTAGCTGTGTGTGTGTGTAGCTGCCTGTGTGTGTAGCTGTGTGTGTGTAGCTGCCTGTGTGTGTGTAGCTGCCTGTGTGTGTAGCTGCCTGTGTGTGTGTTGCTGCCTGTGTGTGTAGCTGCGTGTGTGTAGCTGCGTGTGTGTAGCTGCGTGTGAGTGTAGCTGCCTGTGTGTGTAGCTGTGTGTGTATTGCTGTGTGTGTGTGTAGCTGTGTGTGTGTGTTGCTGCCTGTGTGTGTAGCTGTGTGTGTGTGTAGCTGTGTGTGTGTGTTGCTGTGTGTGTGTGTAGCTGTGTATGTTGCTGCCGGTGTGTGTTGCTGTGTGTATGTTGCTGTGTGTGTGTGTTGCTGTGTGTGTGTGTAGCTGTGTGTGTATGTATGTTGCTGCCTGTATGTTGCTGCCTGTGTGTGTAGCTGCGTGTGTGTGTTGCTGCGTGTGTGTGTTGCTGTGTGTGTGTGTAGCTGTGTGTGTGTGTAGCTGTGTGTGTGTGTATGTTGCTGCCTGTGTGTGTGTTGCTGCCTGTGTGTGTAGCTGCGTGTGTGTGTTGCTGCGTGTGTGTGTTGCTGCGTGTGTGTGTAGCTGCGTGTGTGTGTTGCTGTGTGTGTGTAGCTGTGTGTGTGTTGCTGTGTGAGTGAGGAAAGGGGGTGGATTGTTGTCGGCAGAGGTGAAGGAATGAGGAAGTGGGTGGCGGCTCACTCCGCAGTGTCGAGTGACAGCGAGGGGGGTGGCGGTGCTGTTGGGGGTGGTGTTGGTGGTGGTGTTGGGGGTGGTGGGGGTGTTGGTGGGGGTCGTGCTGTTGGTGTTGTTGGTGGTGGTGTTGGGGGTGTTGGTGGAGGTGGTGCTGTTGGTGGGGGTGGTGGTGGTGCTGTTGGTGGTGGTGTTAGTGGGGGTGGTGCTGGGGGTGGTGTTAGTGGGGGTGGTGCTGGGGGTGGTGTTAGTGGGGGTGGTGCTGGGGGTGGTGCTGTTAGTGGGGGCGGTGCTGGGGGTTTTTGTGGTGGTGTTGGTGGGGGTGGTGCTGTTGGCGCTGGGGGTGTTGGGGGTGGAGGCTTTAACTGCGCTCACTGCAGCCCGCGCGCTGTGAGCCGTTTCCTCCAGGCGCACACAGAGCGCGCGCCCTGCAGCACCTCCACCACCACCTCCACCACCACCGCGGTTCCTGCTGTGCCGGTGCACGTGTAGCCAGCGTCACCCCCACACACCCGCGGCTCCCCTTCACAAGAAATGCCTCGTTTTTAGTAGCGACTTGATCTTTGAAGACACCGGGGGAGGAGCAGGAGCAGGTTTCTCTGTGTCTCTCTCCTCTCTCTCTCGCGCCGTCTCCGCAGTCGGCAATGGCCAAGAAAGTCCTCTACGTCCATTTGACCGGGGTGAGTTTTCTTTTTTAATTTTTAGTTAAATGTTTTTGTTATAGCAGCGGGGGGGGGGGGCATGGCGCTCCCCCTGCTGCTTTGAGTCGATTGAGTTGAGCCTTTCCCGGGGGGGGGGGGGGGGCGCTCATTCTGACTAATGGGGTTGGTGTGTGTCTCGGTGGTAGGGAGACAAAGGCGGCCGGGCGTGGTTCTGGCCACCTTACCCACCTCGTGTGCCGTGCCGGCCCTTCATAGGTCGACTTTGATGTGTGTGTGGTGGTGGTGGGGGTGGTGGTGGTGGGGGGTGGTGGGGGTGGTGGGGGTGGTGGGGGTGGTGGGGGTGGTGGGGGTGGTGGGGGTGGTGGGGGTGGTGGGGGTGGGGGTGGCGGCGGTGGGGGGTGGCGGTGTTGTTGGCGGTGTTGTTGGCGGTGTTGTTGGCGGTGTTGTTGGCGGTGTTGTTGGCGGTGTTGTTGGTGGGGGTGGTGTTGGTGTTGCCCTTGGCGCTGCCTCCGCTCTCCGAGCCAGATGCACCACGTTGGGTGGACAACCTCAGCCCCGGGGCGAGGGCACAGGCGGAGCGGGCGTTACCGCTTTGCCCCACATCCCGCATGCCTCGTGTCAACCCACCGGGTGTAGCTCCCTAATTCCTGTTAAGGTGAATTGAGTGCTCGGGTCCATACGACCTACAGCCGGTCAAACAAAACAACCGTTTGTCTCCGTTGTGTTCTCCGTTGTAATGGGACTTTGTTTGGATGAACATTGAGATTGATATGCGGCACGTGGTGACCAATAAGATCTGAATTGGTCTGTAACAAGGTAGGGAGGGCACTGACGAGGGGTGAACAGGTGTGCTGTCGAGCTCACGCGTGTCCTGGCGGTGGTGGTGTTTTAAATTGGGCGCGCTCGCTGGAACATCGCTCGCCCCCAGCAGCCTGGACGGGGATGGAGGGGGGCGGTGCTCTTTGTGTTCTTTGCGTTGTGCGATTGTGTGACTTCTCCCCTCGCTCTGCTGCTGTGGGACGTGAACACGTGGGGTGGGGGGGCTGGTGTTGGTGTGAGCGAGTTGGAGCACAGCGCCACGAGCCTGGTGGTTCCTGAGTTCGATTCTCACGTTTCAGCGACGATTGTCTGAACCTGTCCTGGGCCTCGACTAGTGACCCGGTGCTGCGTGTGAAACATTGCCCGCTGGGGAGACAAAGGCGGCCGGGCGTGGTGCTGGTCACCCACCCCTCGTGTTGCCGTGCCGGCATTCATAGGTGCTCGCTAACAGCTTCTTGCCCCAACAGTCTGTTCAGGCTACACGGGGGGGGGGGGGGGGGGGTCTTTGTCTCTGACGTGCAAGTGTGTGCAGCCGTTTGCCAAGCCCGCTGCTGGGTCTGGGGGGACATGCCGCCATGTCGCTGTTCACCGCGGGGTTATTTGACCATATTTCGCCACGCTGCTCCGTGTGGGGGTTGGCGACGGCGGGGAGCATAGATGTCGGGGCCGTAGTGCGATACAACGCTGGATTTTACTCAAACTGCCCTCGGCCGAGAAAACGGAGCACAATTAAATTAAGCGAGGTCGTTTTACGAATGGGCGACTTAAGGCATGAAGGTTTAAGCATTCAAAGGAAATGTGATGCTGTTTCAGCTTCCCAAAAAATCCCCTCGTCTCAACGAGGCGGTCGCGGGTCGCTTCACACCGTCACCCGTCCTCATCAGCAGGGCTGCAGCCGCTGAGCGCCGATGCCACGCGGCGTAACCGGGAGGCGATGTGGGCATGTGCCGTGGTGAATACGACGTGGGGCACAGCCCGGGAGATTTGGGACATTCCCGGTCGTGATCAGAAAGAGGGAATTTGCGTCTCCAAACATCATGGCTGTCAACCCATCACGGTTTACCACGTATTCTCGTACGGGGAAATAGAGTTTTCAGGTCCATACGGTGTACAGCCGTTTCAATACGGGCAACATATTTTGTCAATTTGTTTGTGTTTCTCCCTTGTGTTGGGACTTTGTAGGATGAACGTTGAGATGTATAGGGGGCACAGGGTGACCAATAAGGTCTGAATTGGTCTGTAATAAGGTAGGGCACTGATGAGGGGTTGACGGCTCTGCATTTTGTTGCAGCTGTAATTCAACTCACAGCCACTTTGTCACTTCACGCACTGGGTGATGACGGCCTTCCCCATGCCGTGTCGGGGGGGGGGGCTGGCTTGACCGTACTTCACCACGCCAGTCAACGCGGGGTTGTTGACGGATATCGAGAGGGCCCGGGACCGGTTCGGACAACTTCACCTTCTCCGTGATGTTGGCCACGGCCGGGATTTGAAGTCAGTGCTTCGATTTAAAGCTTTCGTGACTGCAGGGATTCATCTTCTTGGTTCTTTCGGTAAAGTCACGTAAAATGGAAATAATAAAATACTAAAAATGAAGCATAATAAAATCATTCTCACGACGTTTCGGCCACAACGCAAGCAGCCGTCCTCAGGTGAAGAACAGGTCTGTCGAGAAGACAGATTCTGAATGACACACTCCAGGCTTGGAGCGTCTATTTAAGCTGGGAGGGAGGAGGAAGAGCGCCTTGACATGCGCCAACCACTGGCCCACCGATTCGCCCACACTTGAATTAATATGAAACGAATGAGAAGGTAACGGCGGTTAATAGTTTAGTTTATAGTCTCGTTTGAGTGGAACAGGGTTACATTAATCCCTCTGCAAGTCGCTCAGGTTAACTTGGACCCGGTAGCTTTTGCTTGAAGCAATTTCACTCCGGTAAAAAAATAATCACGTGAGTTTCCACCGCTCTGCCAGAGCAGCCGGCGGCGCATATGATTGCAGCAACTACGAATGATTGAGCAGGGGGGCTTTTTGACTTGGCATGGTTGAGCAGTATCTCCTGGTGTGTGGGTTGTTTTGCTCGGCATTGTATTGAATAGGATGTGCGCACTGAGTGTCTCTGTGCGTGTGGATAAGTGACGATTGTCTGAACCGGTCCTGCGTCCTTCCCTAGGTCGACTCGACCTCAAATGAGTACCCGGTGTGGTGTGTAGTAGACGTCGCCATTGGGGAGCCGAAGGCGGCCGGGAGTGGTGTGGGCCACCCCGCCCCTCGTGCGCCCCGTGCCGGCCTTCGTAGATGCTACTCGCTAACAGCACTTGCCCTAACAGTCTGTTACAGGCTACACGGGGTATCTTTGTCCTTTTTGCGTGGATAACACAACAATGGTGAACGTTTGAACTGGCCTAGGTCGACTCAGCCGTAAATGAGTGTCTGGTGCGGTGTGTAGACGTCGGTGCTGGGGAGACAAAGGCGGACGGGCGTGGTGATGGCCGCCCACCCCCTCCCTCGTGTGCCGTGCCAGCCGTGATAGGTGGTCATCTAGCAGAACTTGCCCCAAAGAGACTGCTAAAGGCTATACGGGGGACCTTTGTCTGTATACGAGCCAGTTCGTTCAGCCGAGCCGTGATGGGATTTGTGTTCAATCCCCGTGGTTTCTCGTGACACAGCGGGGTGGTGGGATATTCGTCTCAGGCTTGATGACTCCTTAGGAAGTGGAGGTGATTGAAATAAATGAATAATGCACCTGGAACAACAACCACGGGTGTGAGGCCGGGCATGTTGTGTGTGTCCATGTGCTCTATCGCATTAGTCCCGCACCCAGTAGACGTTGGGCCAACGTCGGAGTTTGGTTAGAACTGTTGGTGCGACGCTGGCCTGACGCCTCCGCGTTTACTGTGGTTCCTCCATCGCTCTCCGTGTGTCACCGCGCAGGTGGCTGTGAGAGCGGGTTCATGTTGCAACGGAGCAGTTGTAGATGGTGTGCAATTGCAGTTTAAATAATTACAACAACAAAAAGCATTATCTCAGCTGACCTGTGCAACTGGTATTGTTTGTGATGGTCTCGCCTTTGGTAATTCACGCTAAGAACCTCTCGCACTGTTCCGTAGTTGACTGTTGAAGAGTTTGATTCCTGCTCAAGGCCAATAACAGTGGAGAATATTTGAACGGGTTTTGGGCCTCCCCTCGGTCGACTCTTAAACGAGCACATGATGCGATGTGTAAACATCAGCACTGGGGAGACAAAGGCGGCCGGGCGTGGTGCTGGCCCCCCACCCCCTTGAGCGCCGTGCCACGCCTTCCTCAGTGCTTGCTTACAGCACTTGCCCCTTACAGGCTGTTAACTCTTTCCCGCTCCGAGACGACTGCAAGCGGCAGGGTGGGTGTCCCGTTCACCGCCGAATCTCGGAACGCACAAGCGGCTCAACATTCATTTTATTTATAGAGGTGTAGCGCCGCTGTTTGTGAACACATTGCGTTCACTACTGAAGAGAACCGTAGCGACACGACCGCAGTCTACAATAGCTGCCTCCAAACTGTGCCACACGCCATCCCGTGGCCTTGTGGGAGCCTCGGTACGTCATCGCAACGGGAAAGGGTTAAACGAAGGCTTACACGGTGGATCTGTGTCTTTTTTTGTGTCTCTGCGTTGTGTTCACAGCCCGGCTACGGTGGGCTGGAGTCGAGTCCGCGAGTCGCGTCGCGCTCCCCTCCGTCCCCCGCGGCTCCGAGCGCCGCGACGCGGCTGGGCGTGCCGGCAGGACGGCTGAGCCGGCGCGAGCGCTCGCTGCTGCTGCTGCTGGCGCTCGCCCTGCTGGGCCTCGTCATCGCCGGCCTGGGCTGGGGCCTCAGCGAGCGGCGAGCGCGACACACAGGTGCCGAGCGAACGGGCGCCCCGCCGGCCCAAGCGCGTGGCCGCGCCGTTTGGTTGATGTGGCGGCAGCGGCGTGGAAGCTGCGGCCCATCGGCCTTCTGCTAAATTTCGTAACGGCACGTGCGGTTTCATGCAGCACGGCTAGTGGTTCTCTTTTTCATACGGCCCGCGGCTGCGTGAGGCCACCTCTAGGTGCCGCAGTGGCTTGGAGATGTTAACTTCCACGCCTGGTATGCGGGAGGTCGTGGTTTCGATCCCGACCCTGACGCTTGCTGTATATTTTAAGTTTGCGTGTCTCTCCCCGTGGTCGCAGGGATTTTTCTCCGAGTCTTCTGGTTTTTCCCTCCACGTTTAGAATCAACGTCACGTGTTTAAAGTATTTGGCTGCTATAAATGTTCACGTGATAAGCCACTTGGTTGAGCTATCATTTGTGGCCAGGTCGCTTCTGAAAAAGAGCTCTACATAGCTCGGTGGGCCCTTACCTGGTTAAATAAAAAGTTTAGTTTAGTTAGAGATGAAGAAGATTTTCTCAAAATACATGAAGAGGGGAGATTTTTGACTCATCTTGAGTGGTCTTTTCTTGGTGTTAATTGTAAGACGATCCTGGGACAACCACAAGAAGTGGTTACCCCCAGCCTGTGTAGACATAGGTCACAAAGCATAGACCTGGTAGTCACAATTTTAATGACAGGTGGCCACCCTACGTGCAGGAGGCCATGCCAGGGATTAAGATCTCATTGGATTATTTCCGGATCGTCGGTTGGACTGGATTTGGTATGACTGGTCGTAGCCACATTGAGAGGAATACTGGATGTTGTATGCCAGGTGTGGAATTCTTTTCCGGGTCACTGGGACCGGACAGACCTGGCAGAAACGAAGCCTTGGGCCTACCACTGCGATATGGTCCACAGGCGATATTTATCACCCAAATCACTGCATTTTCGCTTCATGGAAAAGTGGGGATTTGTGAAGGAAAACTACAGCTCTGAAGAATTAATCCGATATTTCGAGAACACTCTTTGTAGCAAAGTGGTAGACTGAGAAATCCGACAAACGAGCTGAAGGGAAACGCCACAACAACCGATGTTGTTGTTATTGTCACCAATATGCCGAGGTTCTTTTCACCACCGTTCCGAAACGGCTCCAGAAATAAGTGAACGATGGGACCGCACACGAGGATGAGGGGGGGGGGGGCTTTGGCGCCCGACTGCGAGCAAGACTCCTCCGACAGAGACGCCGCTGTGTGCGAGATGTCATGGGAGTTTGGTACGGTCATGCGGGGCCCGCGTAAACATTCTGTCGTTTGCTCTCGTAACGGCTCGGGTAAATGTGCGCGCGTGCGCGAGCGGTGGTCTGCGTGAGTCCCCGGTGCCCTTCGTGTGAACTGTCAGCTCTGGGGAGACAAAGGCGGCTGGGCATAGTGCTGGACACGCCAGCCCATTATCAGGACTCTTCACCCCGTGATAGTCCTTGACAGAACTTCATTCTAGCTCTTGTGCCTACGGTGTGTGAGGCAAGAATGGAGGGTTTTGTCTGCTGTAAGACGGCACGGCATTTTGGATACTGCAATATTTCCGCCGCTGATGTCAGCGGAGATTGATATCTGAACTGATCCTGGGCCCCGTTTGCACCGTTCCGCACTAATCAACATGAGGAAGTCTTTGTCCAACAACCCCGATGACCGATACGGTGTAGTGATGCCGTCATCCAGCTGTGGACTGATAAAGAGCCGTCGTCATTCTCGATACGCTATTCCATTCGATCTCTGGTTCACTTTCTGGCAACGGTGCTGTCAACCAGTGCCAATTTACGTCTGAACTCGGCCTGGGGCTCTCGTAGCGATAGACTGAGCCTAACAGAGTTATCCGATTTGGTATGACAGAGATCAGCCGTGGGGAGACAAAGGTGGCCGTTCCAGTGTGCGGCTGGAGAAGTTTATTTCATCGGCCACTGACTCAGCCTTATCCAGATATTCTGTCTGCTTGTTTAAACATTGTCTGCTTATTTATTCAGCCTTATCAGATCCGTTGCTCACTAACAGCACCATTGCCCTTGTGTTTGAGCACATGAGCTGGGGAGGGGTTATTTTCTTTGGCTTATGAAAGATCGGATTTGAGTGACATGTGAAGAATTATTTTGCTGCGTGATGGGTAAACAACTTGGTGCAGTTCCCCACAGACTGAGATAAAATTTGGCCCAAAACTCTCATCCATGGGATTTGAGATGTTCCCATAATGCAAACCAATTGTCACAGTGGTTTCTTACATGTTTGGCCTGGTCGAGCCGTATCTTTGAGATGCTTTATTAATTTCTGCTTTCACTAAATCTTGTTGTTTCCGATATATTCTCGTGCTGTGCCCCACCCACCCCCACGTGTATCGATGACGCCACAGTGGCGAGATGTTAACAGCCTCGCCTGGTGTACAGGAGGTTGTGGGTTCGATCCCGACCCTGACGCCTGCTGCTGTATATTTGGAGTCTGCGTGTCTCTTCCCGTGGTGGTGTGGATTTTTATCCGCGTCCTCCAGTTGTTTCCCTCCACATTTAGAATCAACGTGCATCTATTTGGCTGCTATGCATTTCCGCACAATCAGCCACTTCGGTGAGCTCTCGTTTGTGGATGGCCAGGTCACTTCTGAGAAAGAGCTACGCAGCTCAGCGGGGAGCTGGCAGAGCGGCGGATGTACGCGGCGAAAGGCGCCGTCTCTCGCGGACGCGGCGTTCTCATTCCGAGAGCCGTGGAAAATGCGACAAATTAGAGGGCAATTTTACGGCGTTGATCGATTTATCGCGTCGGAGAGGACGCCCACCAAAGGAGGTGGAGCGGTTAAATCGGTTTTTGTGTGTGGGGGGGGGGTCCAGCGGATTGCAACATCGCAGGCTCGTTAGATGTGGCAGTGGCTTGGGGAGGAGGTCCTTATCCAGCAGCGGATTGACCATGGCTGATGATCCATTTGTAGATACCCCACTCTTTTCTAATGACCCTCTTGCTCCGTTCCCAACAGGTGAATGCTCATTGGGAAAGCAAAAGTGGCCGCGCGTGGTGCTGGCCACACCACCCCCTCGTACGCCGCCACGACCTTAATCACAAGTCGGAATAATCAGAATTTGTGTTCATGCTGCAGGAGGAATCTTGTGAGCTATAAAGCTCTTTTTCACAGACGTCCAGGAGGGGCGGGTCAGAACGTTACAACAACAACAACAAACAATACAAAAAACACGATAGGGGTGCAGCAAAGTATGGGAAAGGTAAACAAATTACTTGACAAAAGAAAACTATTTTTTTTTTATCAGACAAAACCCACTGAGCTACGTAGCTCTTTTTCAGAAGCGACCTGGCCACAAGTGACAGCTCAACGAAGTGGACTTATCATGTGGAAATGTATAGCAGCCAAATACTCTGAAAAAGAGCTACGTAGCTCAGTGGGTCAGCATAGTGAAGGCTACACGGTGCGGGGGTGGTATCTTTGTCTCTCTGTGCGTGTGCGTGCGTGTGTGTGCGTGCGTGTGTGTGCGTGCGTGCGCGCGTCAGGGGTGTGTTTGTCGGAGAGGTGCGTGCGCGTGGCCGCCGGCGTCCTCGCCTCCATGGACCGCAGTGTCGAGCCGTGCCAGGACTTCTATGGCTTCGCGTGCGGCAGGTGGGAGCGCCTCAACCCCCTCCCCGACGGCCACTCGCGCTGGACCACCTTCAGCTCCGTGTGGAGGCAGAACCAGGCGACGCTCAAGCACCTCCTCGGTACCCACGTCCACCCGCTCGCTCGCTCGGTCATTCACTCGCCCATTTCTCGCTCAATCAGTCGCTCGATCGTCCGCTCACTCCGTAGGTGGTTCAGTTCTACGCTCGCTGCGTTGAGTCGACCGTTCATTCAGCAATTGACGCTTTCGCCCGTTGTTGTTCGTTCACTCGGTCGCCGTGCCACGAGTGCGCGCACAAGAGGCCGGCTTCACGTGCGTCGTCACGCCCCTCGCGGGTTGTGTCACCGGGGGCGATCAAGGGGAACGCTTCTTGCAGCCGGAGGCCGGGAGGAACGAGCGCGGCGCTCGTGACGTGTTCAGCGGTGTGGCGCCCGTGGGATTGCGTGCGATTATTTAAATGAGAGTGACGCCAGGTGGGTTCTACGCGATTATAATCCCCGCCGGCACAACCTGCTCCGTGTGCTTACAACCGCTTCACTCTCCTGCCGAGCTATGTCCTGAACTTCCAACTTGACTTGACTTTTGGCCCCTACCTTCTGGGATTCCCGTCGCCCTCCCGCATCCACCTGGGTACTCACATCCACCTGGGTACTCACATCCGACGCGACTCAAATCCAACGCGACTCAAATCCAACGCGGCCGCGACCAGCTCGGCTCGTGTTGCAGGCCCAGGCCGCCGCCAGCGCTACCGCTCGGTGAAGGCGCTCCAGCCGGGTCCCTCCGTGTTCCAACTGTGGTCGCGTCGCATACAAACGGCGCGCCGAGTCTCCGGCTCGCGGAAAACCGTGAACGTGGCGCCCCTGCCAACGGTGGCGAGCGAGGGGGCGTCTCTCATTGACTCGCCCGCTCGGGGACTGCGGTACCGAGGGGTGGGGGAAGGGGCTGGGTGCGGACGCTTGTGGGCTCGAGGTGTCGGCTGTACCGCGCACCTGCAGCCACAGGAATGCGCTGCGCGAGGCTCCTCAGCGCGGTGGTGCGGCGCTTGCGCTTGCGCTGCTCCCTGTGAGGCAGTATCCGGCGTCGTGGCTTGTCGAGTGTGCAGGCGGTGCGGCTGCACCCGGGGCCCACGGGGCTGCGATGAGCGGGGGGATTGAACCGGATGATTTCTTGCACTAGGGCCCACCGTGCCACCCATGCCACACCACTGACGGTCGCCCGACACCGTAATCAAATCGCCCAGGGGCGGGCACCAGCAATGTGGAGTAATTGCTCCTTTAGCGGCTAGTAATCTATGTTGCCGTTACCAAGCGTACTTTCCTGTGGCTTTTGTCGAGGTTGTTTTTGTCCGGCGTGTAATGTGTCGCGTTTTAAAATCAATGGAAACGTGGGGAAATGAGAGGACGGAGGCAGCCAGTGAACAAAAATCACTACCCGGCGATTCAACAAATTTAGTAATTACATTACAGTGCTCTCCCCGGCATAACATCAGCTGATCTAGCAAATCTTAAATAAGGATTCACGCTTTTCTTTTACTTATATTTTGTAATTAAAGATTGTCTAACGATAGGTAGAAGATGGTGAGAAGATATAGATGGATAAAAATAATATAAAGAAGATATAAAATAAAAAGATCGATAAAACATATATATATAAAAGCCAAGATAAAATTTCACTTTTAAATAAACACGTCATGGATACTCTTTGGCTTTTTCGGTAAAGTCACGTAGGTGAAAACAAAAGAAAATAAATAAGATAAAGCAAAAATGTGTTTATTTATATGTAATTGTTGTTTTTCACCCACGTGACTTTACCGAAAAAACCAAAGAGTATGGATCGTTGCAGTCACGAAAACTTCAAATCTAGAACACGTCATTGATATTGCCTCCATCGTGTCTTTCTGAGCTACGTAATAGTTGTAAAATTAAATCTTTCGTAAAAATGAAATCTGAAAAGATTCAAACCCTTGACAGTTCGACCGAAGGAGGCTACGCGGACGCTGTGCAGCTAAAAGTTCACGATTCACAAAAGACATCGTGGATATTTCCTCCATCGTGTCTCGTCGACGGAGCCAAAGCCGACGATTCAGGAACCGGACGCCAGCTGAGTTGTCGCAGACATCATTAGCCATTTATATAAATGTGTAAATAGATGAGCCAAACACTCCTGTTCAAGGGTCGAGAGACTGCGGTGAAGATTTATTTGAAACGGGACATCATCGTCATAACAATATTCCTCGCCTTGCGTAAGGCTGATTTAGACGCGGAGCGACAAACTGCAGTTTCATACTCTTTGGTTCTTTCGGTAAAGTCACGTAGGTTTAAAATAAAATAAATCACGACGTTTCGGGCGCAACACAAGCATCCGTCATCAGGTGGGAAAGCATGGTCTGCTGCTGAGGCGGCAGACTGTTTTACAAGGTTTTAAATGGGTGTAGCCCAAGGGTTTTAAAGAAGTGGCGGGTCTAGTGATGTTAACGTGAGAAATGAGCATGTAACTGTAAGATAGGAGAGCGGCCTCCTCGACGAGGGCACGGAAGTGGCGATGTTAATGTGAGAGATTAGCATGATGTTAATGTGAGAGATTAGCATGATGTTAATGTGAGAGATTAGCATGTTAATGTGAAATCGAAGAGTGGTGCAATCCAAAGGCATGAGTGCAACCCAATGGGTGCAATCCAAAGGGCATGTGAGTATGAGAGATCTAAGAGAGAGGCATAGAGAGAGAGAGACACACACAGAGAGTCGGAAATAACAGCTGACATAGGCAGGTAGGATGGAAACATCACAGTCAGTTAAGACTTTACCTGGTTAATAACGTCCTTCCAATGATTGCTCAGTTTGTACCCATCCTCTCGGTTGAAGTTGTGTTTGTGTTTATATATCTGGATGGCTTCATGAACAAATCTCTGAAGGTAGCCGGTAGGTTTGCAGAGTACCTCCGTCTTGGAAAAATCAATTTCGTGCGAGCCCACAGCGTTAAAACGATGATGCAGTTTCACATTCAAGGTGGTCAAGCCCAAATAACCGCATCTGGAGAAGCGCAGAGTGTAATCGCCGTGATGTCTTCGTCGTATTTTTGGATTGTACAACAATAATTGGTGTAACAAAAGATAGAAATGGTGTTTTTGTGAGTGTGGTTTTTGTGAGTGTGGTTTTTGTGAGTGTGGTTTTTGTGAGTGTGGTTTTTGTGAGTGTGGTTTTTGTGAGTGTGTGGTTCTGGCCACATCATCACCTCGTGTGCCGTCCTTGACCCTTCCCCGCTCCGAGACACCCGCGACTTGCAGGGTGGTGTCGGTGTCCCGTTCACCGCTGAATCTCGGACTGCGCCAGCGGCTTGGCGTACATTTTAATGATGGAGGCGTGGTAGCGCCGCTGTATTAAAAGACATTGCGCTCACCGCAGATAATCGTAGCGACATGACCGCTCTCTACGATAGCTGGCAGCAAACTGTGCCACGCGCCCTCCCGCGTGGACCATCGCTAGCGGCGTTGGGATCCACAGCAAACGAGCTTAAATTGGGATCTCTGCTTTGGTTCCAGTGTGTGTGTGTGTCATTGCATGATCTTGTGTGCATGTGTGTGCCTCCGCATGCCTGCCTAGGTGCACGCTGGTGCCTACTTGCGTGTGCTTTTGTGAGTATTTGTGTGTGCACGCCTGTGGGGAGGGGCAGTGTAGTGGTCCCCGCGCACTGCGCTACCAACCTGGCGACCCGCGTACGATTCACGCTCCCGGACAATAACGAGGGGAGCGGATATTTCAATCCGGTCCCTGGCCTCCCCGAGGTCGACTCAGCCTTAAATGAGTACCTGGCGCGGTGTCTATTTAGCATTGCCACTGGGCGTGGCGTTGCCCCCCCCCACCCCCTTTGCCCCAAACAGCCTGTTAAAGGCTATACGGTGGATCTTTGTATTTGTGCGCCCTCGCGTGTCTTCCTCCGTTCGCGTGTCTCTGCGAGCCCGCATGTTGAATTGATTACGGCGCGTGTTTTAAAACGGTTTCGACGGTGGTCGCGTGGTGCTGTTTTGGAAAAGTAATAATAATTTGCTTCCTGACTTTGGGAGCCAAAGGAAAAAAGTTACAAAAGCATCGACGACGGGATCCGCTCCCTCGTTGTGCGGCGTTCGCCGGCAGCGCAAGATTTCCTCCGAACCAGTTTTGGCACGAGACAGAATTTCGGTTTGGAAGGAACGGACAAAACACCGGTAACGAGAAAATGGTCACAATTTTGCCACTGGGCTTTGTAAGTCTTTACAGATGCGCCCTGGCCACAATGGATAGCTCAACAAAGTGGCTTATCACGTGGAAATTTATAGCAGCCGAATAATCTAAACGCACGTTGATTCTGAATGTGGAGGGAAAAACCCCGGGGACCCAGAGAAAATGTTGGCGGCAGCGTTGGGATCGAACTCACAACATTCTGTATAATAGGCGAGGTAGTAAACATCTCGCCACCGTGGCACCCATTAGTTCTTTATATGGTCCTCAAATGACTTGTCGGTTAATTAATGAATCAGCTGGTTATTGGCCCATTTATTTACTGAATAAATAATAATTATGATGCGTAATGATATCCACTTGTGGCGCGCAGAGTATCCGCAGAGAGAGAGAGGGCGACTCGTGTGTTGTAAGTTGTTGAACTTTTGCACCGTCCTTAGCCAGCCATGCTAATCGGAGGTGCGGGGGAAGGACAAGAAAACTAAACACACAAAAACTGTTCTAGAGAAATGAGTTTTCAATCTACATTTAAAAGTGCATAGCTCTAGCGGCTTCCGAAGATCAGAAGAAAGAGCGTTCCAGACGGCCGTCTGGAACGTGCAATGCAGTCACTCAGAGGTGTGAGGAATCGCAGACAAGCAGGAAGGCAACCAGAGGGTCAAATGGTGCCAACAATTACCCAAGCTCTATGGTCCGCTATATACGAAGGCGTTATTGGCCGAAAAGATTTAAGTTTTTAGATGTCGGAGGAAACAGTAGCACCCAGAGAAAACCCACGCATCCGAGTAGAGAAACACTTCATCCCATACGGACAGAACAGGTCCAGTCAACATTTTTTGCTGGACCGCGTTGACCCACCAACCCTCGCCGCGTCCACAATGCTGGCGCACAGCCACCGCTACGGCGTTCTGTGCGTGTACACGGCCTGCAGTGACATTGAGAGTTTTTGGAGGGGGGGTGAGGGGGCGGTGAGGGGGGGGGGGGAGTGCTGATGTCTAGTCGGGACAATATCGTCACGATGCAGAGTCGTCACGTGTACAGTGAGCCCACGCACTTTGCACTTCGCACAGCGGCCGTGGCGAACGGAGATCGCTCTCCCCGCTTAGTCGAGAGAGATTCTAGTCGGGTGAGAAGCCCCGCTGGATGGCAGACGATGCCTCTTTCCCCCGTTTTGTGGTTTTATCTCAAATTCAAGATAGCGCTGAGTCCGCTCGGGCGAGGGAATGGCCGCCGCTTTGTGTGGGAGACGGCCCAGCGTGGCGTCGAGCCGTGCTGCCCGTTAGTGCGTTGGCACCGCACGCGCTGGCATGACTCTCTCCCCGCGGCACGCGTCCTTTGGCACGACTTCCGACGTTTCCCTTCCGCGCGCTGGTAGCTTCTCCAGGAGCGTCGGAGCGACGCAAGGTGCAGCTCGAAAAAGCGTCGGAGAGCGATGCAGTACGAACCTACGTATAAGTACCGTACGGCTGCTTGCAGCGCGCAGTGTTTTGTGTAGATACAAGTCCTGGGTTTCAAATCCAGGTGACAGCTGCCGGTGATTGAACCGGGTTCTCGTGTGATGCGAGTTGATGGTCGCAGCCCTGTCGCCAATGGGTGCGCTACAAATTCTCGCATCAAAATTGGTTGTTCATTTAATTCGGATAAATTCCAGCTCTGTAAAATACCAGTTTGACTAATATAGTGAACGTTACTGTCAGTGCCAAGGTCGGTGGGAACGCGGTGCCCTTATTATAATTATTTAGACTGAAGGAATCCGATGAGCTATGACGCTCTTTTCACAGACAGTGCAGTAGTACTGTGGGTACCAGCAGCTACTCGAAGAAGGGATCTTTAGAGTTAGCTCTGTGGTATCCGCTTCTGCGGGACGTTCTCCAACCACAAAGGGTTGCACTGCCCTGTGAGAAACACGAACAAATTATTTTCCATCTCGTGACGCCAACGTGCACAATCGCGGTGGAATTGGGTGGGGAGGGGGAGGGGAAAGTCGTCCACAAAATCCTTCAACCCGCAGCGCCACTCGGCCCGTCTTGACGTCGGCACGCCGAAGAACCCGAATCCGGCGGAGCTTTGAGAGCGGCGGAAGATCGAGACGTTGGTTGATGATCCCACCACGCCGCGTTGTTTTGGACGCGATCTCTGGCCGGGGCTTGAGGAGGGGGTTTGGAGGGAGGTGGAGGGAGGTGCAGCAAACTTCAGAGAGAAAAAACGCAGAACTCACCGGAGGCCAAGTGGCGCTCCGTGCTGCGGGCGGAGAGGCTGTAGCACTGGAGGGGGAGGACCGCTTGTTTGGCTTTGTCGGTAACGGCTCTGGGTAGAGGAGCGGCCCCGCTTGGAGTGGCCATCTAGTTTCACCTTGTTTGTAAAAATATGGCATTCCTGAGATGCCCTTGGGCTTGCATGTGTCACGTACGTGTTTTGAACTTTGTTCGCGCCGTATGTACGTAGACGACCGAGCTAATCGGAGGTACGGGGGATGGACTACAAACTAAACACAAATAGGCAGTTCTAAAGAAATGAGTTTTCAATATAGACTTAAAAGTGCATAGCTCCAGTGCTTATTTAAATAAACATAACCCCCCCCCCCGCACACACACACACAAATCCTAGACTGTTTGCTATCTGGCCCACGCGGTGCTTGGAGCTTTATTGGATATAACGGAGCCTTGCTGAAAGCACATATCCTAGTCTGCCGGGCGAAGGGCGGGCGGTGTTGCGTAGGCAGTGGGGGGGGGGACGTAGAATGAAAACCGTGAAGATGGACCCATTCCTCGAAATGTCACCTCATGAATGCATTTTCCTCTTTAGGGTGGCATTGTTGATGAATGTGGTGCCTTGTTGTCATTGCAGGCCACAGTGTTATGGATGAATGTGGTGCATTGTGGGTGTTGTAGGCCTCAGTGTTATGGATGAATGTGGTGCATTGTGGGTGTTGTAGGCCTCAGTGTTATGGATGAATGTGGTGCATTGTGGGTGTTGTAAACCACAGTGTTATGGATGAATGTGGTGCATTGTGGGTGTTGTAGGCCTCAGTGATATGGATGAATGTGGTGCATTGTGGGTGTTGTAGGCCTCAGTGTTATGGATGAATGTGGTGCATTGTGGGTGTTGTAGACCACAGTGTTATGGATAAATGTGGTGCATTGTGGGTGTTGTAGGCCTCAGTGTTATGGATGAATGTGGTGCATTGTGGGTGTTGTAGGCCACAGTGATATGGATGAATGTGGTGCATTGTGGGTATTGTAGGCTACAGTGTTATGGATGAATGTGGTGCATTGTGGGTGTTGTAGGCCTCAATGTTATGGATGAATGTGGTGCATTGTGGGTGTTGTAGACCGCAGTGTTATGGATAGATGTGGTGCATTGTGGGTGTTGTAGACCACAGTGTTATGGATGAATGTGGTGCATTGTGGGTGTTGTAGACCACAGTGTTATGGATGAATGTGGTGCATTGTGGGTGTTGTAGGCCTCAGTGTTATGGATGAATGTGGTGCATTGTGGGTGTTGTAGACCATAGTGTTATGGATGAATGTGGTGCATTGTGGGTGTTGTAGACCACAGTGTTATGGATGAATGTGGTGCATTGTGGGTGTTGTAGACCACAGTGTTATGGATGAATGTGGTGCATTGTGGGTGTTGTAGACCACAGTGTTATGGATGAATGTGGTGCATTGTGGGTGTTGTAGACCGCAGTGTTATGGATAGATGTGGTGCATTGTGGGTGTTGTAGACCACAGTGTTATGGATGAATGTGGTGCATTGTGGGTGTTGTAGACCACAGTGTTATGGATGAATGTGGTGCATTGTGGGTGTTGTAGGCCTCAGTGTTATGGATGAATGTGGTGCATTGTGGGTGTTTCAGGCCACAGTGTTATGGATGAATGTGGTGCATTGTGGGTGTTGCAGGCCACAGTGTTATGGATGAATGTGGTGCATTGTGGGTGTTGTAGGCCTCAGTGTTATGGATGAATGTGGTGCATTGTGGGTGTTGCAGGCCACAGTGTTATGGATGAATGTGGTGCATTGTGGGTGTTGCAGGCCACAGTGTTATGGATGAATGTGGTGCATTGTGGGTGTTGTAGACCACAGTGTTATGGATGAATGTGGTGCATTGTGGGTGTTGCAGGCCACAGTGTTATGGATGAATGTGGTGCATTGTGGGTGTTGTAGGCCTCAGTGTTATGGATGAATGTGGTGCATTGTGGGTGTTGTAGGCCACAGTGTTATGGATGAATGTGGTGCATTGTGGGTGTTGCAGGCCACAGTGTTATGGATGAATGTGGTGCATTGTGGGTGTTGCAGGCCACAGTGTTATGGATGAATGTGGTGCATTGTGGGTGTTGTAGACCACAGTGTTATGGATGAATGTGGTGCATTGTGGGTGTTGTAGACCACAGTGTTATGGATGAATGTGGTGCATTGTGGGTGTTGTAGGCCTCAGTGTTATGGATGAATGTGGTGCATTGTGGGTGTTGCAGGCCACAGTGTTATGGATGAATGTGGTGCATTGTGGGTATTGCAGGCCACAGTGTTATGGATGAATGTGGTGCATTGTGGGTGTTGTAGGCCTCAGTGTTATGGATGAATGTGGTGCATTGTGGGTGTTGCAGGCCACAGTGTTATGGATGAATGTGGTGCATTGTGGGTGTTGCAGGCCACAGTGTTATGGATGAATGTGGTGCATTGTGGGTGTTGCAGGCCACAGTGTTATTGATGAATGTGGTGCATTGTGGGTGTTGCAGGCCACAGTGTTATGGATGAATGTGATGCATTGTGGGTGTTGCAGGCCACAGTGTTATGGATGAATATGGTGCATTGTGGGTGTTGCAGGCCACAGTGTTATGGATGAATGTGGTGCATTGTGGGTGTTGCAGGCCACAGTGTTATGGATGAATGTGGTGCGCTTTTGACGTTTTGTATATGGGCAGGGATCACGTTGCTGTGCCTTTTGTAAAACGCACTCCTCTTCCGCAGATGACACCGCGCGCAGTGTGTGCGTGTGTACGTGAAGCCGCACAGGCGGCACACGCAGCGTTATGGAGCAGCGCACTGCCAGCAACACAAATCGCGATTCCCTGTTGCGGGCAGCGGTAATGTTCAACTTGGAAGCGTTTAACAGGCACAGCTTGCGAATCTCCGCTCCGTCGCTGCTGCCGCTGCTGCTGCTGCTTGGCTGCTTGGCTGCCACAACTTTCCACGTGATCAGCTACTTCGTTGAGCTATCATTTGTGGCCAGGTCGCTTCCGACAAAATAAGCTAATAGCTCGGTGGGTTTTAGCTGGTAAAATAAAAATAAATATATTTTTAGTGATTTTCTTACCCTTCCCTATACTCCGGTTCTGTTTTTTTTCTTGTTCGTTATAAATTTCTGACTTCGTGCCCCCCCCGAATGGACGTCCGTGGAAAAGAGCTTCATAGCTCATCGGATTCCTCCTCCAGTGTAAATAAAGATTCTGATTCTGAGCGTCGTCCGTACCGACAACGGCACAGTGGGGGGGGGGAGGGGGGGGGGGGTGGGGGCGCTGTTGGGGGGGGTCAGGCTGGCGTCTGTCCTCGCACCATTGTGGAGCGACGCTTCCTCTGCAGGAAGTGGTGGGGGGGCAGGGAGGTGAGCGACCACAACAGGAAAGTGCCTGGACATTGATTATCACCCATTGAAAACGTACAACGTAAATATGATATGTATTTGTTTAAAAAATTTGACGAATGTAAGTTTGGTTGGGTGTAGTTGGGGCACGCCTGTAATTCAGTGCTTTGGATGTGGGAGGCCTGGTGTTGAGGGACCGTCCAGCACCGCTGGGTGGCGAGGCGGCGGTCGAGAGATGTCGCTACGGCAAGTCGGCGTGTGGTCGCTCGACACAAACGAGCCGTGGTCTCCGCGTCTCCGCGTGGGTTTTCACTGGGCATTTAACTTTTTTGAAACCGCTCATCTCGGAATTTTTGCCGAATGTCACTTTGCAGGACCCTTGCCTCGCTCGCATAGAGATATGATGAGGGGTCTCCATGAAGGAGGATGGGATTTCTGTAACGGGTTCGCGTGGCCGTGTCAAGGGTGCTGCGCCATGTGGCAGTGATGTCTCCTGGAAGGTTTAGAGTTCACACTATGAGACATCTCCTTTACCAGTGGCAAAATATAGTAATAGGTTTTTACCCTTTCAACTGGTACAAAAACTGACACCCGTATACAAGACATCATGTTTGCAATAACCACAACATAAGCTGTCAAAATGCAAACAATAAAGGTGTCAGTTTTTGTACCAGTTGAAAGGGTAAAAACCTATTACTATAGGTTTAGAGTTTGCGCGTGGGTCTGTATTTGCGTGTCTGCTTATGCATTGCACACTTTGGTGTTTGTGTCTGTGTGTGTTAATGCTGTGGGGAGTCGTAGCGGTAAGCATACTGCACTACGAACCCGGCGACCCGAGTTCGATTCCCGCTCGCAGCAAACACCAGTGACGATTATCTGATTCGGTCCTGGGCCTCCCGTAGGTTGACTCGGCCTCAAATGAGTACCTGGTGTGGTGTTTAAAAGGTGGCCGGGCGTAGTGTTGACTACCCATCCTCTTCTGTGCTGTGCCGGTCTTCATAAGTGCTCGCTAACAGCACTTGCCCCAAAAGTCTGTTTAGGCTAAACGGGAGGGGGGGGGATCTTTGTCTTTGTTTTGATGATGGCAACGTTGGCGGTGCGCCATTGATGGTGGTGATGGTGTTGGGGATGATGACGGTGGTGGTCGTGGTCGTTGAACAGAGCTGCCGGAGGATGCTGCGGGCCGGGAGCTGGGCGACGCGCAGGGGAAAGCGCGGCGCTACTTCCGCGCATGCATGGACGAGCAAAGCATCGAGCAGCGGGGAGCCGCGCCACTGCAGCAGCTGCTGACACAGGTGACACGCGGGGCAGGGGCACGTGGGGCAGGGGCACGTGGGGCAGGGGCACGGGGGGCAGGGACACGTGGGGCAGGGGCGCGTGGGGCAGGGACACGGGGGCAGGGGCACGGGGGCAGGGGCACGGGGGGCAGGGGCACGGGGGCAGGGGCACGGGGGCAGGGACACGGGGGCAGGGGCACGGGGGGCAGGGACACGGGGGCAGGGGCACGGGGGCAGGGGCACGGGGGCAGGGGCACGGGGGGCAGGGGCACGGGGGGCAGGGACACGGGGGCAGGGGCACGGGGGCAGGGACACGTGGGGCAGGGGCACGGGGGGCAGGGGCACGTGGGGCAGGGGCACGGGGACGGGGGCAGGGGCACGGGGGGCAGGAGGGCACGGGGGCAGGGGCACGGGGGCAGGGACACGGGGGCAGGGACACGGGGGCAGGGACACGGGGGCAGGGGCACGGGGGCAGGGATACGGGGGCAGGGGCACGGGGGGCAGGGACACGGGGGCAGGGGCACGGGGGCAGGGGCACGGGGGCAGGGGCACGGGGGGCAGGGACATGGGGGCAGGGGCACGGGGGCAGGGACACGTGGGGCAGGGGCACATGGGGCAGGGGCACGGGGGCAGGGACACGGGGGCAGGGGCACGGGGGGCAGGGGCATGTGGGGCAGGGGCACGGGGGCAGGGGCACGGGGGGCCCTCCTCTAGGTCGACTCGGCCTCAAATTAGTACCTGGTGCGATGCGTGGACATTGCAACCGGGGAGACAAAGGCGGCTGGGTGTGGTACCAGGACGGCACATGAGGGTGTGTGGTGGCCGACCCTTGCCCCTGTTCAGGCTACACGGGGGGCGGGTTCCTTATCTCTGTGTTTGCAGCTGGGAGGCTGGAGCATGCTGGGCACGTGGAACGAGACGGGCCACTCGCTGCAGGAGCTGCTGGAGGTCGTCATGGGCTCCTACCGCGCCTCTCCCTTCTTCGCCATCTACGTGGGGCAGGACGCCAAGCACTCCAACAGCAACATCGTGCAGGTGGGCGCCGCCTCGCCCACCCTGCCACCCGCGGGGAGGGGGGGGCCATGCGGCCGGTGGGGCACCCTGGCGGCAACGCCCCCGCTGCCGTTGGCCGTGGAGGTTCGCGGTTTGGGTCCGACAGGCCGCCCTGGTCACGGAGGATGGTGAACATCCCCTGATGGTCATTTCAGCATCACCGCAGCATCTTCATGATAGCCGTGCACTGTAAACAGTGGCACGGATACCAAACCGAATGCGTGATTAATGTTGCTGAGGAGTCGTCGATTGCAGCAAACCGAGAAATGCTTAACACTGCCCAGGAAACGCGGAACGTTGGAGCAACGTTGGAGCAACGTTGGAGCAACGTTGGAGCAACGTTGGAGCAACGTTGGAGCAACGTTGGAGCAACGTTGGAGCAACGTTGGAGCAACGTTGGAGCAACGTTGGAGCAACGTTGGAGCAACGTTGGAGCAACGTTGGAGCAACGTGGCATGTTTCGCGAGGCATTTCTGTGACTTTATCGCGAGCGACTCCGAACGATTGCGCGTTGTTTTCTCGCCTCTGTATCTCAACAGATTGACCAATCGGGTCTCGGATTGCCGTCACGTGACTATTACATCAACCTGACGGCCAATGAGAAGGTAGGAGTTTGTCCTTCATCCGACGTTCCCTCTTGAAAGCAAAAACACGCGTGCAATAAAACAGCCAAGAGGCAGATGGAATGTGTCAAAACAACTTTCCTTATTTACGCGGCGAGAGACAGATTTGTGAAGGAGGTGTGTGTGTGTGCTGTCTGCTCAAGTCTCAACCTTTCCACTCGCTCATCCTCTGTCTCCTTCATCACTCCGTATCCACCCACTCCCCTCTCGGTGTCGGTGCTCTGCAGGAGTCGCTTCTGAGCCCCTCACTTCTCTCTCTCTCTCGATATTTCGCCTCTCGAATCCATCCCCCCTCCTCGTTCGACTTTCCTCATCGTTGCCCTGCAGACGTCACCCAAGTCGTGTGTTCCTCCTTTCCCTCGCTAATCCCCCGTGACCTCTCCTCTCGTATCTCCTCCTGCCTGGCTGCCGTCCAATCCTGGATGGCGTTTCACTTTCTCTGTGCCGATGGCTGTAGGTTCCCTGTACCACGTGGTGCTGGTAGCTCTAGGTTCCCTGTACCACGTGGTGCTGGTAGCTGTAGGTTCTCTGTACCACGTGGTGCTGGTGGCTGTAGGTTCCCTGTACCACGTGGTGCTGGTGGCTGTAGGTTCTCTGTACCACGTGGTGCTGGTGGCTGTAGGTTCCCTGTACCACGTGGTGCTGGTGGCTGTAGGTTCTCTGTACCACGTGGTGCTGGTGGCTGTAGGTTCCCTGTACCACGTGGTGCTGGTGGCTGTAGGTTCTCTGTACCACGTGGTGCTGGTGGCTGTAGGTTCTCTGTACCACGTGGTGCTGGTGGCTGTAGGTTCTCTGTACCACGTGGTGCTGGTGGCTGTAGGTTCCCTGTACCACGTGGTGCTGGTGGCTGTAGGTTATCTGTACCACGTGGTGCTGGTGGCTGTAGGTTCCCTGTACCACGTGGTGCTGGTAGCTGTAGGTTCTTTGTACCACGTGGTGCTGGTGGCTGTAGGTTCTCTGTACCACGTGGTGCTGGTGGCTGTAGGTTCTCTGTACCACGTGGTGCTGGTAGCTGTAGGTTCCCTGTGTCACGTGGTGCTGGTGGCTGTAGGTTCTCTGTCCCACGTGGTGCTGGTGGCTGTAGATTCTCTCTACCACGTGGTGCTGGTGGCTGTAGGTTCTCTGTGTCACGTGGTGCTGGTGGCTGTAGGTTCTCTGTACCACGTGGTGTTGGTGGCTGTAGGTTCTCTGTACCACGTGGTGCTGGTGGCTGTAGTATCCCTGTACCACGTGGTGCTGGTGGCTGTAGGTTCCCTGTGTCACGTGGTGCTGGTGGCTGTAGGTTCCCTGTACCACGTGGTGCTGGTAGCTGTAGGTTCTCTGTACCACGTGGTGCTGGTGGCTGTAGGTTCCCTGTACCACGTGGTGCTGGTGGCTGTAGGTTCTCTGTACCACGTGGTGGCTGTAGGTGTTGGCGGCCTACGAGGGCTACATGGTGCGCGTGGCCGTGCTGCTGGGGGCGGAGGAGGCGGCGGCCAGCGCCGCGGCGCGCTCCGTGCTGCGCCTGGAGGAGGAGCTGGCGCTCATCACGGTGCCCATGGAGGAGCGGCGCGACGACGAGAAGATCTACCACCGCATGGCGCTCACCGAGCTCCAGGTGGGACGTCGGCACGACCCCCCCCACCCCTTCCATCCCCCCGCCCCCTGCACCCCGCATCGCCGATTCGGATTTCCTGCGTGCGGCGCATTGCGGTGCGTGTGGCGTGCATAACATGTCGTGGGTGTGTGGCATATGATGTGGAGTGTATGCTGTCTTCCCAGCAACAGTTATGCCCTCCCTTAACGGGGCTTGCGGAACCTGGACCCCGCTGAAGGAGCATCTGGGCTGATTAGAACACATTCAGGCTGGTCTGGCTATGATCCGTCCCGGAGTTTTACCAGACTGGATGGTGTGAGGTCACAGATCCTGGACAGATCTGGGTACAGGCCCATCTGTGGGTTCTTCTGGCAGTCGAGGCTGCGTTGGCTGGGTCATGTCGGCCGCATGCCCAGCCACTAAAACACAGCAAGTTGGCACAGTAGGGGGCACAAGTGGTGCATCAGCCGGTCATCGCATTCACCCGAGTCTGTACCGTGACCTGCCAGTGAGCCTTACACATTTCACTTGGCTTCGAGGTGCACTTAGCTTGGCACAAGCACTTAGCGGCGGATGGCGGCTACCATCGTTATTGCCTCCGTGTTGTTGTACGTCTTGTTGTGTGTGACGGTTGAATTGTACATAATGTAATGAACTACGTCTAACATGTTGTGCGAGACATATGCATTGCAGTGCGATAACACGCGTGTTGTGTGCGCTGCATGTGGTCTATGCAGTGTGTGCATTGTACGTAATCTGTTGTGTGTAATGCAGCATGCAGCACGTTGTTGTGTAACGTGTTATGAGCAACGTGTTGCACGCAACGCGTTGTTGCGCCATGTGCGACGTGCTGCGAGTCGCGTCGCATCGCTTACCGCGCCGCGTGCAAGTCGCATCACGTGACGTGTGCAAGTCGCATCGCGTGACGCGCCGTGTGCAAGTCACATCACGTGACGTGTGCAAGTCGCATCGCGTGACGTGCCGTGTGCAAGTCGCATCGCGTGACGTGCCGTGTGCAAGTCGCGTGACGTGCCGTGTGCAAGTCGCATCACGTGATGTGCCGTGTGCAAGTCGCATCGCATGACGTGCCGTGTGCAAGTCGCATCGCGTGACGTGCCGTGTGCAAGTCGCATCGCGTGACGTCCCGTGTGCAAGTCGCATCACGTGACGTGCCGTGTGCAAGTCGCATCACGTGACGTGCCGTGTGCAAGTCGCATCACGTGACGCGCCGTGTGCAAGTCACATCACGTGCCGTGTGCAAGTCGCATCGCGTGACGTGCCGTGTGCAAGTCGCATCGCGTGACGTGCCGTGTGCAAGTCGCATCGCGTGACGTGCCGTGTGCAAGTCGCATCGCGTGACGTGCCGTGTGCAAGTCGCATCGCGTGACGTGCCGTGTGCAAGTCGCATCGCGTGACGTGCCGTGTGCAAGTCGCATCGCGTGACGTGCCGTGTGCGTGGCGCCGCAGGAGCTGGCGCCGACGCTGCGCTGGGACCGCCTCGTTGGCCGCGTGCTGGAGCCCGTGGCGCTGGCGGCGGCGGAGCCCCTCGTCGTGTACGCGCCCACGTACCTGCAGAACGCCGCGGCGCTCATCAACCGCACCGACACCAGGTGACCATGACGACCACGATGATGAGGAGCCGGTCAGTGTGGAGTCTGATTCCAAGTCAAAAGCCAAAGCGCATCGCTGCTCTAGCGAGCAACGGCCCGGTGCTCGGCTTCCGGCGATGGCCCCGTGCCAGCGGTGGAAATTCCACATTCCCGTGGTGGGAGCCAGTCTCTCCGATGGTCCGATCGACGTCCTGCAAAGTGGCATTTATTTTTATCGATTCCCCGTGGATGATGGGCTGAGCAGGATACCGACCCCAGGTGATTGTAAGTGTCGGCCTTCTTAGTGGCAGGGTCTTTGTCCCATGAGTTGGTGTGTGGGAACGGTATCCTTGCGGAGGGCCATCATAGGGGACTTTTGTCTCCCCTCGTAGGAATGTTTAAACACCGCACCAGGTACTCATTTGAGGCTGAGTCGACCGAGGAGAGGCCGAGTTCCGGTTCAGATTATCATCACTGGCGTTGGTGGCCGTAAGCGGGACTCGAACTCGGGCTGCCGGGTTCGTTGAGCAGCGCGCGAACCGCCACGCTCCCACTCCCCACTCGCTCGCCCCGCTCGCTCGCTCGCTCTCTCACCGCACCAGGCCCTGGCAGGAACAGAAGCAGAAGTGACTGAGCGATACAAATCGCGTTGCCAGATGAAATGTGCATCCCCTCCAGTACCCGATCAGTGCGGTCTAAGATGCCCGCGGTGACCGATAGCTATAATTAGGGGGCCGTTCTGCAGTGGGCAGGCTTCGCGTGAGCGCGGGCCGCGTGAATTGGAGTCGCTGCTGCCCCTCGCTCCTCGCTCCTCACTCCCCTTCCCCGTGCTGCCCGAGCTCCGCTTGTCTCCACTTGTCCCTGTGTGCATCCGCACGCCTCCGTTTGTCTCCACGCGTCTCAATGTGTCTCCACGTCTCGGTGTGCTCAGCGCGCGTCCCAATGTGACCGCCACGTGTCTTCAGGATGTGTCTCTGCGTGTCTCCGCGTGTCTCTGTGCATCGCAATGTGTCTCCGCGTGTCTCTGTGCATCGCAATGTGTCTCCGCGTGTTTCATCGTGTCTCTGCGTCGTCTCCTCGTGTCTCTGCGTCTCAGCGTGCTCAACGCGTACGTGCTGTGGAGCCTCGTGAGCAAGCTCACGCTCAGCCTCGGCCGCTCCTTCCGCCAGGCCAGGGAGGAGCTCCTGGAGGCTCTGCTCGGAGCGAAGGTGACGAGCACCCCCCCCCCCCCCCCCCACCCCTTGGGAGCCGCCTGCAAGTTCACGGGGAGCGGAGGGGGTCCCCGGGGCGAATGGGGCTGTGTGACGCTGCCTGCGCCCGTTGCAGTTTGCGCCGCTGTCGGTTTTCGCTGTTGTGCACTGCGGCCACTCGTCAGTGAGGCCGCTCGTCAGTGAGGCCGCTCGTTAGTGAGGCCACTCGTTAGTGAGGCCACTCGTTAGTGAGGCCGCTCGTGAGTGAGGCCGCTCGTGAGTGAGGCCGCTCGTTAATGAGGCCGCTCGTGAGTGAGGCCACTCGTCAGTGAGGCCGCTCGTCAGTGAGGCCGCTCGTTAGTGAGGCCACTCGTTAGTGAGGCCACTCGTGAGTGAGGCCGCTCGTGAGTGAGGCCACTCGTGAGTGAGGCCACTCGTGAGTGAGGCCACTCGTTAGTGAGGCCACTCGTGAGTGAGGCCGCTCGTTAGTGAGGCCACTCGTGAGTGAGGCCACTCGTGAGTGAGGCCACTCGTGAGTGAGGCCGCTCGTTAGTGAGGCCGCTCGTGAGTGAGGCCGCTCGTCAGTGAGGCCACTCGTCAGTGAGGCCGCTCGTGAGTGAGGCCACTCGTGAGTGAGGCCACTCGTGAGTGAGGCCACTCGTGAGTGAGGCCACTCGTGAGTGAGGCCACTCGTTAGTGAGGCCGCTCGTGAGTGAGGCCGCTCGTTAGTGAGGCCGCTCGTTAGTGAGGCCACTCGTCAGTGAGGCCACTCGTCAGTGAGGTCACTCGTGAGTGAGGCCACTCGTCAGTGAGGCCACTCGTCAGTGAGGCCACTCGTGAGTGAGGCCACTCGTCAGTGAGGCCGCTCGTCAGTGAGGCCGCTCGTGAGTGAGGCCGCTCGTTAGTGAGGCCACTCGTTAGTGAGGCCGCTCGTGAGTGAGGTCGCTCGTCAGTGAGGCCGCTCGTGAGTGAGGCCGCTCGTGAGTGAGGCCGCTCGTCAGTGAGGCCGCTCGTCAGTGAGGCCGCTCGTCAGTGAGGCCGCTCGTCAGTGAGGCCACTCGTCAGTGAGGCCACTCGTGAGTGAGGCCACTCGTCAGTGAGGCCACTCGTGAGTGAGGCCACTCGTCAGTGAGGCCACTCGTGAGTGAGGCCACTCGTGAGTGAGGCCACTCGTCAGTGAGGCCACTCGTGAGTGAGGCCACTCGTCAGTGAGGCCACTCGTCAGTGAGGCCACTCGTGAGTGAGGCCACTCGTCAGTGAGGCCACTCGTGAGTGAGGCCACTCGTCAGTGAGGCCACTCGTGAGTGAGGCCACTCGTGAGTGAGGCCACTCGTCAGTGAGGCCACTCGTCAGTGAGGCCACTCGTGAGTGAGGCCACTCGTCAGTGAGGCCACTCGTCAGTGAGGCCACTCGTGAGTGAGGCCACTCGTGAGTGAGGCCACTCGTGAGTGAGGCCACTCGTGAGTGAGGCCACTCGTGAGTGAGGCCACTCGTCAGTGAGGCCACTCGTGAGTGAGGCCACTCGTGAATGAGGCCACTCGTGAGTGAGGCCACTCGTCAGTGAGGCCACTCGTCAGTGAGGCCACTCGTGAGTGAGGCCACTCGTCAGTGAGGCCACTCGTCAGTGAGGCCACTCGTCAGTGAGGCCACTCGTCAGTGAGGCCACTCGTGAGTGAGGCCACTCGTCAGTGAGGCCACTCGTCAGTGAGGCCACTCGTGAGTGATGCCACTCGTGAGTGAGGCCACTCGTCAGTGAGGCCACTCGTGAGTGAGGCCACTCGTCAGTGAGGCCGCTCGTCAGTGAGGCCGCTCGTGAGTGAGGCCGCTCGTGAGTGAGGCCGCTCGTCAGTGAGGCCGCTCGTCAGTGAGGCCACTCGTGAATGAGGCCACTCGTGAGTGAGGCCACTCGTCAGTGAGGCCACTCGTGAGTGAGGCCACTCGTGAGTGAGGCCACTCGTCAGTGAGGCCATTCGTCAGTGAGGCCACTCGTCAGTGAGGCCACTCGTGAGTGAGGCCGCTCGTGAGTGAGGCATCTCGTGAGTGAGGCCGCTCGTCAGTGAGGCCGCTCGTCAGTGAGGCTGCTCGTGAGTGAGGCCGCTCGTCAGTGAGGCCGCTCGTCAGTGAGGCCGCTCGTCAGTGAGGCCGCTCGTCAGTGAGGCCGCTCGTCAGTGAGGCCGCTCGTGAGTGAGGCCGCTCGTGAGTGAGGCCGCTCGTGAGTGAGGCCGCTCGTGAGTGAGGCCGCTCGTGAGTGAGGCCGCTCGTCAGTGAGGCCGCTCGTGAGTGAGGCCGCTCGTGAGTGAGGCCGCTCGTCAGTGAGGCCGCTCGTCAGTGAGGCCGCTCGTCAGTGAGGCCACTCGTGAGTGAGGCCGCTCGTCAGTGAGGCCGCTCGTCAGTGAGGCCGCTCGTGAGTGAGGCCGCTCGTGAGTGAGGCCGCTCGTGAGTGAGGCCGCTCGTGAGTGAGGCCGCTCGTGAGTGAGGCCGCTCGTCAGTGAGGCCGCTCGTCAGTGAGGCCGCTCGTCAGTGAGGCCGCTCGTCAGTGAGGCCGCTCGTGAGTGAGGCCACTCGTGAGTGAGGCCACTCGTCAGTGAGGCCACTCGTGAGTGAGGCCACTCGTGAGTGAGGCCACTCGTGAGTGAGGCCAATCGTCAGTGAGGCCACTCGTGAGTGAGGCCACTCGTGAGTGAGGCCACTCGTGAGTGAGGCCACTCGTCAGTGAGGCCACTCGTGAGTGAGGCCACTCGTGAGTGAGGCCACTCGTCAGTGAGGCCACTCGTGAGTGAGGCCACTCGTGAGTGAGGCCAATCGTGAGTGAGGCCACTCGTCAGTGAGGTCACTCGTGAGTGTGGCCACTCGTGAGTGAGGCCACTCGTCAGTGAGGCCACTCGTGAGTGAGGCCACTCGTGAGTGAGGCCACTCGTGAGTGAGGCCACTCGTCAGTGAGGCCACTCGTCAGTGAGGCCACTCGTGAGTGAGGCCACTCGTGAGTGAGGCCACTCGTCAGTGAGGCCACTCGTCAATGAGGCCACTCGTCAGTGAGGCCACTCGTCAGTGAGGCCGCTCGTGAGTGAGGCCGCTCGTTAGTGAGGCCGCTCGTGAGTGAGGCCGCTCGTGAGTGAGGCCGCTCATCAGTGAGGCCGCTGGTCAGTGAGGCCGCTCGTGAGTGAGGCCGCTCGTGAGTGAGGCCGCTCGTGAGTGAGGCCGCTCGTCAGTGAGGCCGCTCGTCAGTGAGGCCACTCGTGAGTGAGGCCACTCGTCAGTGAGGCCACTCGTCAGTGAGGCCGCTCGTGAGTGAGGCCGCTCGTGAGTGAGGCCGCTCGTCAGTGAGGCCGCTCATCAGTGAGGCCGCTCGTCAGTGAGGCCGCTCATCAGTGAGGCCGCTCGTCAGTGAGGCCGCTCGTGAGTGAGGCCGCTCGTGAGTGAGGCCGCTCGTCAGTGAGGCCGCTGGTCAGTGAGGCCGCTCGTCAGTGAGGCCGCTCGTCAGTGAGGCCACTCGTGTGTGAGGCCACTCGTTAGTGAGGCCACTCGTGAGTGAGGCCACTCGTCAGTGAGGCCGCTCGTCAGTGAGGCCGCTCGTGAGTGAGGCCACTCGTCAGTGAGGCCACTCGTGAGTGAGGCCACTCGTCAGTGAGGCCACTCGTCAGTGAGGCCACTCGTCAGTGAGGCCGCTCGTCAGTGAGGCCGCTCGTGAGTGAGGCCGCTCGTCAGTGAGGCCGCTCTTGAGTGAGGCCGCTCGTGAGTGAGGCCGCTCGTGAGTGAGGCCGCTGGTCAGTGAGGCCGCTCGTCAGTGAGGCCACTCGTCAGTGAGGCCACTCGTCAGTGTGGCCGCTCGTCAGTGAGGCCGCTCGTGAGTGAGGCCACTCGTCAGTGAGGCCGCTCGTCAGTGAGGCCGCTCGTGAGTGAGGCCGCTCGTGAGTGAGGCCGCTCGTGAGTGAGGCCGCTCGTGAGTGAGGCCGCTCGTCAGTGAGGCCACTCGTCAGTGAGGCCGCTCGTCAGTGAGGCCGCTCGTCAGTGAGGCCACTCGTGAGTGAGGCCACTCGTCAGTGAGGCCACTCGTCAGTGAGGCCGCTCGTCAGTGAGGCCGCTCGTGAGTGAGGCCGCTCGTGAGTGAGGCCGCTCGTGAGTGAGGCCGCTCGTCAGTGAGGCCGCTCGTGAGTGAGGCCACTCGTCAGTGAGGCCACTCGTGAGTGAGGCCACTCGTCAGTGAGGCCACTCGTGAGTGAGGCCACTCGTGAGTGAGGCCGCTCGTGAGTGAGGCCGCTCGTGAGTGAGGCCACTCGTGAGTGAGGCCACTCGTCAGTGAGGCCACTCGTGAGTGAGGCCACTCGTCAGTGAGGCCACTCGTGAGTGAGGCCACTCGTCAGTGAGGCCGCTCGTGAGTGAGGCCGCTCGTGAGTGAGGCCGCTCGTGAGTGAGGCCGCTCGTCAGTGAGGCCGCTCGTCAGCGAGGCCACTCGTCAGCGAGGCCACTCGTGAGTGAGGCCACTCGTCAGTGAGGCCACTCGTCAGTGAGGCCACTCGTCAGTGAGGCCACTCGTGAGTGAGGCCACTCGTGAGTGAGGCCACTCGTCAGTGAGGCCACTCGTGAGTGAGGCCACTCGTCAGTGAGGCCACTCGTCAGTGAGGCCACTCGTGAGTGAGGCCACTCGTGAGTGAGGCCACTCGTCAGTGAGGCCACTCGTGAGTGAGGCCACTCGTCAGTGAGGCCACTCGTGAGTGAGGCCACTCGTCAGTGAGGCCACTCGTCAGTGAGGCCACTCGTCAGTGAGGCCACTCGTGAGTGAGGCCACTCGTGAGTGAGGCCACTCGTCAGTGAGGCCACTCGTGAGTGAGGCCACTCGTCAGTGAGGCCACTCGTCAGTGAGGCCGCTCATGAGTGAGGCCGCTCGTCAGTGAGGCCGCTCGTGAGTGAGGCCACTCGTCAGTGAGGCCACTCGTGAGTGAGGCCACTCGTCAGTGAGGCCACTCGTCAGTGAGGCCACTCGTCAGTGAGGCCACTCGTGAGTGAGGCCACTCGTGAGTGAGGCCACTCGTGAGTGAGGCCACTCGTCAGTGAGGCCACTCGTCAGTGAGGCCACTCGTCAGTGAGGCCGCTCATCAGTGAGGCCGCTCGTCAGTGAGGCCGCTCGTGAGTGAGGCCGCTCGTGAGTGAGGCCGCTCGTCAGTGAGGCCGCTGGTCAGTGAGGCCGCTCGTGAGTGAGGCCACTCGTCAGTGAGGCCACTCGTCAGTGAGGCCACTCGTCAGTGAGGCCACTCGTCAGTGAGGCCACTCGTCAGTGAGGCCACTCGTCAGTGTGGCCACTCGTGAGTGAGGCCACTCGTGAGTGAGGCCACTCGTCAGTGAGGCCACTCGTCAGTGAGGTCACTCGTGAGTGAGGCCACTCGTCAGTGAGGCCACTCGTCAGTGAGGCCGCTCATCAGTGAGGCCGCTCGTCAGTGAGGCCGCTCGTGAGTGAGGCCGCTCGTGAGTGAGGCCGCTCGTCAGTGAGGCCGCTGGTCAGTGAGGCCGCTCGTCAGTGAGGCCGCTCGTGAGTGAGGCCACTCGTCAGTGAGGCCGCTCGTCAGTGAGGCCGCTCGTGAGTGAGGCCACTCGTCAGTGAGGCCACTCGTGAGTGAGGCCACTCGTCAGTGAGGCCACTCGTCAGTGAGGCCGCTCGTCAGTGAGGCCGCTCGTGAGTGAGGCCGCTCGTCAGTGAGGCCGCTCGTGAGTGAGGCCGCTCGTGAGTGAGGCCGCTCGTGAGTGAGGCCGCTGGTCAGTGAGGCCGCTCGTCAGTGAGGCCACTCGTCAGTGAGGCCGCTCGTCAGTGAGGCCGCTCGTGAGTGAGGCCACTCGTCAGTGAGGCCACTCGTCAGTGAGGCCGCTCGTCAGTGAGGCCGCTCGTGAGTGAGGCCGCTCGTCAGTGAGGCCACTCGTCAGTGAGGCCACTCGTCAGTGAGGCCACTCGTCAGTGAGGCCGCTCGTGAGTGAGGCCGCTCGTGAGTGAGGCCGCTCGTCAGTGAAGCCACTCGTGAGTGAGGCCACTCGTCAGTGAGGCCGCTCGTCAGTGAGGCCGCTCGTCAGTGAGGCCGCTCGTGAGTGAGGCCACTCGTCAGTGAGGCCACTCGTGAGTGAGGCCACTCGTCAGTGAGGCCACTCGTGAGTGAGGCCACTCGTGAGTGAGGCCACTCGTGAGTGAGGCCGCTCGTGAGTGAGGCCGCTCGTGAGTGAGGCCGCTCGTGAGTGAGGCCACTCGTCAGTGAGGCCACTCGTGAGTGAGGCCACTCGTCAGTGAGGCCACTCGTGAGTGAGGCCACTCGTCAGTGAGGCCGCTCGTGAGTGAGGCCGCTCGTGAGTGAGGCCGCTCGTGAGTGAGGCCGCTCGTGAGTGAGGCCGCTCGTCAGTGAGGCCGCTCGTCAGCGAGGCCACTCGTCAGTGAGGCCACTCGTGAGTGAGGCCACTCGTCAGTGAGGCCACTCGTCAGTGAGGCCACTCGTCAGTGAGGCCACTCGTGAGTGAGGCCACTCGTGAGTGAGGCCACTCGTCAGTGAGGCCACTCGTGAGTGAGGCCACTCGTCAGTGAGGCCACTCGTCAGTGAGGCCACTCGTGAGTGAGGCCACTCGTCAGTGAGGCCACTCGTGAGTGAGGCCACTCGTCAGTGAGGCCACTCGTCAGTGAGGCCACTCGTCAGTGAGGCCACTCGTGAGTGAGGCCACTCGTCAGTGAGGCCACTCGTGAGTGAGGCCACTCGTCAGTGAGGCCGCTCGTGAGTGAGGCCACTCGTCAGTGAGGCCGCTCGTGAGTGAGGCCACTCGTCAGTGAGGCCGCTCGTGAGTGAGGCCGCTCGTCAGTGAGGCCGCTCGTGAGTGAGGCCACTCGTCAGTGAGGCCACTCGTGAGTGAGGCCACTCGTCAGTGAGGCCACTCGTCAGTGAGGCCACTCGTCAGTGAGGCCACTCGTGAGTGAGGCCACTCGTGAGTGAGGCCACTCGTCAGTGAGGCCACTCGTCAGTGAGGCCACTCGTCAGTGAGGCCACTCGTCAGTGAGGCCACTCATGAGTGAGGCCACTCGTGAGTGAGGCCTCTCGTCAGTGAGGCCGCTCGTCAGTGAGGCGCTCGTGAGTGAGGCCACTCGTTAGTGAGGCCACTCGTGAGTGAGGCCACTCGTGAGTGAGGCCACTCGTGAGTGAGGCCACTCGTGAGTGAGGCCGCTCGTCAGTGAGGCCGCTCGTCAGTGAGGCCGCTCGTCAGTGAGGCCGCTCGTCAGTGAGGCCGCTCGTCAGTGAGGCCGCTCGTGAGTGAGGCCGCTCGTGAGTGAGGCCGCTCGTCAGTGAGGCCACTCGTCAGTCAGGCCACTCGTGAGTGAGGCCACTCGTGAGTGAGGCCACTCGTCAGTGAGGCCACTCGTGAGTGAGGCCACTCGTCAGTGAGGCCACTCGTCAGTGAGTCCACTCGTCAGTGAGGCCACTCGTCAGTGAGGCCACTCGTGAGTGAGGCCACTCGTCAGTGAGGCCACTCGTCAGTGAGGCCACTCGTCAGTGAGGCCACTCGTGAGTGAGGCCACTCGTCAGTGAGGCCACTCGTGAGTGAGGCCACTCGTGAGTGAGGCCACTCGTGAGTGAGGCCACTCGTGAGTGAGGCCACTCGTCAGTGAGGCCACTCGTCAGTGAGGCCACTCGTCAGTGAGGCCACTCGTGAGTGAGGCCACTGGTCAGTGAGGCCACTCGTCAGTGAGGCCACTCGTCAGTGAGGCCACTCGTTAGTGTAGTCACTCGGCTGTGCAGCTCTCAGTGGACGTCGCGCCAAACAACGCACGGCACGGCCTGAGAAGACACCCTAGAGCGGTTGTCTTGATACGTTCGTAAACGCTGCTCTGTGTGTCACGTGTCGCGTGTCGCGTGTCACGCGTGTCACGTGTGTCACGTGTGTCACGTGTGCCATGTCGCGCTTAGCGTGTGTGGCGTGTGTCACGTGTGGCGTGTGTCACGTGTCGCATGTCGCCTGTCGCGTGTGTCGTGTGGCGTGTCACGTGTCGCGTGTGTCACGTGTGGCGTGTGTGGGCGAGCAGGCGTCGTGCACCCCGCGCTGGCAGACGTGCGTGGAGGACACGGACAGCACGCTGGGCTTCGCTCTCGGCGCCATGTTCATCCACAGCAGCTTCGACAACTCCAGCAAGAGCAACGTAACGCAGCCGCCCCCCCGCCCCGCCCCCCGCCCACCACCTCCGGCCCCCTCGTCGTCGGAAACGTTCCACGCTCACGCTCACACGCTCACTCTTGTTAGCAGAGCACTCGTTAAAGAGCGATCGTCAACACGTCCGAATGCCACGAATTGCATGTTGTGTACATTGCGCGTTACGCGTTGTTGGGGTAAAACGCACGAACGGAACTCGTTTCCGTGTCTTTGCGAATATGTGAGTGTGCTTCGAAAAAATGTTAACAGTTTATATGGCACTATCGGTATTGTTGCAAATTCTCAGAAGTCTGAACATTTTTTTGAAGCACCCTGAATATGGGAATATGTTTTAGTCCTTGGGGGGGGGGGGGGGGGGGCAGCAGCTTGACACGATGCGGGATTTTTCCTCGCCAGCGTGGCTTGTGCTGTCCCCCTCAGCAGGGCCCTTGTGTCTGCTCCCTCTGGACAGCTCACGACAGCTGCTGCTGCTGCCGTACGCCCCACTGGTGGTAGCGTGTTGTACGTGCGTCGAACTTCGTTGGCGCCGTACGTGGCCAACGCTGCTAATTGGAGCCAACTGTGAGAACTGTCCAAACATTGGACCCCCCCCTCACCGTCCCTACCCCCCTCCCCCTTCCACCCCTCCCCCCCTCCCCAGGCCCAACAGATGATCGCGGAGATCCGAGAGGCGTTCACGCACAACCTGGACTCGCTCCAGTGGATGGATCCAGAGACCAGAGTGGCTGCCAAGCAGAAGGTGAGGAGGGTGGGGGGGGGGGGGCTCTCTCCAGTGCCCACAATGGGCAGGACCACGTTGCGTGTGAGTGCGCGCGTCCGTGTGTGTGTTTGTATGTGTGTGTGTATGTGTGTGTGTATGTGGGCAGAGCGGTGGTGCAGCGGTTAGCGCGCCGCGCTACGAGCCCGGCGACCCGAGTTTGATTCCCGCTCACGGGCCAATACCGCTGACGATTATCTGAACCGGTCCTGGGCCCTCCCCTAGGTCGACTGGTGCGGTGTGTAGTAAACGTCGCCACTGGGGAGACAAAGGTGGCCGGGCGTGGTATTAGCCGCCCATCCCCTCGAGCGCCGTTCCGGCCTCAATAGGTGCTCGCTAACGGCACTTGCCCCAACAGTCTGTTGAGGCTACACGGGGGGTCTCTGTCTCGTGTCCAGGCGAACGCGATCCACGACATGATCGGCTTCCCCGACTTCCTCAACAACCAGACGGAGCTGGACGGCGTCTACACCGGGGTGAGTGGCGACTCCACTCCGTTCCGCTCCGCTCCACGCCGCTCCACGCCGCTCCACGCCGCTCCATTCCACCTTTCCCGTCCCGTGCCCGGTTGACGGGCGGGGCGCTTCTTAACTCGGGGGGTGGGGGTAGAGGGTGGTGGGGGGGTAGATGAGGGGGGGGGGGGTAGAGGAGGGGGGGTAGAGGAGGGGGGGGGGGGGTAGAGGAGGGGGGGTAGAGGAGGGGGGAGTTTAACGTACGTACATACAACTGGCCACGGAGTATAATATGTGAAAATCAGTCCTGGGCCTCAACTAGGTAAGCTCATCTTTAAATGAGCAGCTGGTGTGACATCAGCACAGGGGAAACCAAGGCAGGTGTGAGTGTAGAGCTGGCGACACCCTCGTGTGCCGTGCCGGCCTTTACGGCGCTTGCCCCGGCAGTCTGTGAGGCTACACGGGGGTGACCTTTGTCTCTGCTGTGCCGCGTGTAGTACAAAGTGAGCGAAGACGACTACTTCGCAAACGTCCTCAGCTTCTTCAACTTCTCGGCACGAACGATGGCCAAGCAACTGCGGAAAACTCCCGAGAGAGACACGTATGCGCTCGCACGCGCGCGAACCCTTGCACACGCACGTACGTGCACGCATGAAACTAAAAAAGAGGAAACTTGTTAATTTTAGCAGGTAAGGCCCACTGAGCTGCATAGCTCTTTTTCAGAAGCGACCTGGCCACAAATGATAGCCCAACGAAGTGGCTTAGCACGTGAAAGTTTATAGCAGCCAAATGCTCTAAACGCGTGTTTTTAAATGTGGAGGGAAAATTACAGGACCCGTAGAATAATCCACGTGACCACGGAGAGAGAGACACACGCAAACTCCAAATATACAGCAGCAGGCGTCAGGGTCGGAATTGAACCCACGACCTCCTCCTGCATACCGGGCGAAGAAGTTAACATCTCGCCACCGCGGCACCCAACATGATGCACGCACGTGCAGGATAAAGGTCAGGGTTCGGGTCGTGACAGGGAGTGATGGACGACGCTGGGGTGTGGAGGAGTGAGCTGCAAGGAACGAGTGGGTATTTGGAACCGGGATTGTGGCCTTGGTTCCCAAAAGGTAATTGGGATCACCCACACACAAAGACAAGTAGCAACGTCGTCCCCTTCTGCGAAAACTTGGCAGGACCCTCCTGAAAGATAGTCATGCTGCTCGGTGAGAATTCCCTGGGTAAAAAAAGTGTAATTAGTAAAAATTATGAAGGCTCCACAAGGGATTGATGTTTGTGTGTGCGTGTGCGCGTGTGTTCCCGGGGAGCGGTAGTGCAGTGATTAGCGCCCTTGGCTAGGAACCCGGCAACGCGAGTTTGAGTCCCACTCACGGCCAACACCAGTGACGATTAATTGAACCGGTCCTGGGCCTCCCCGAGGTCGACTCGGCCTCAAATGAGTACAGTACCTGGTGCGCCACTAAGGAGACAAAGGCGGCTGGGCGTGGTGCTGGCAACCCGCTCCCTTCATAGGCGCTGCTAGCGAACAGCCCTTGCCCCAACAGTCCGTTGAGGCTCTGTGGGGGATCTTTGTCTTTGTTCCCACGTCGCCCCCCACCCCCCAGGTGGAGCATGACCCCCCCCACGGTGAACGCGTACTACGGGCTGAGCCGCAACGTCATCGTATTCCCCGCGGGCATCCTGCAGCCCCCCTTCTACAGCAGCGACTTCCCCAAGTGAGCAGTGCATCGTCCGTACGACTCGGTGGCGTGCGCGCGTACTTGTAAAGAGTACAACGTACGTGCCGGAGTGCCCTCGCTATACGTTTTGTAGTTGTCCGCGTGCGTGTTTTGTGTTTTGTAGTTAACCGTGTGTGTGTTTTGTAGTTAACCGTGTGTGTGGTGTGTTTTGTAGTTAACTGTGTGTGTGTTTTGTAGTTAACTGTGTGTGTGTTTTGTAGTTAACCGTGTGTGTATGTGTGTATCTGTGCGTGTGTGTATCTGTGCGTGCGTTCTCGTGTCCCCTGTTCCGGTGCAGAGCGCTGAACTTCGGTGGGATCGGAATGGTGATGGGACACGAGCTGACGCACGCGTTCGACGATCAGGGTAGGGCCGCGCTCGTGCCGCGACACCCTGCCAGGCCCAGCCACGCGCCTCGCACACCCCCCGGCCGTAGCGCAGCAGCCCACACACCCAGACTCGGTTCACCTAAACCTGGATTGGCGGCCCAGTCTAACGCACACGCAGCCTCGCCTAACCTCACGTAACTTAAGACAGCCTTAGCTGATGGCCGGCCAAAAGCCGCTGCGAAGATGACCGGAGTTGGCTTGACGGTTTATGCTCCTTGACGAGATCAGCGAAGGTGTTGTGGAGAGACAGGGACAGACGTCTCTGCCGCGTGTCCCGCCCGCCCCGCCCCGCAGGCCGTGAGTACGACGCGGAGGGGAACCTCACGGCGTTCCACAGCCACACGGCGTGCATGGAGCGCCAGTACAGCTCCTTCACCGTGGCCGGGGAGCACGTGGACGGCCGCCGCACGCTGGGGGAGAACATCGCCGACAACGGCGGCCTCAAGTCGGCCTACCACGTGCGTGGGCCTCGTGCGTGGGCCTCGTGCGTGGGCCTCGTGCGTGGGCCTCGCGCGTGGACCTCGTCGTGGGCCTCGCGCGTGGGCCTCGCGCGTGGGCCTCGCGCGTGGGCCTCGCGCGTGGGCCTCGCGCGTGGGCCTCGCGCGTGGGCCTCGCGCGTGGGCCTCGCGCGTGGGCCTCGCGCGTGGGCCTCGCGCGTGGGCCTCGCGCGTGGGCCGAGCGCGTGGGCCGAGCGCGTGGGCCGAGCGCGTGGGCCGAGCGCAGCGGCGGTTAGAACGACGTGGAGGGGACGACGGGCGGTGGACGAGCGCGCCCCGTGCGATTAACGAATCGGGGAGGAATCTGCCGCAGTGGCGAGATGTTAACTAGCTCGCCTGGTACGCAGGAAGTCGTGGGTTTGATCCCGACCCTGGTGATGCCTGCTGCTGTATATTTGGAGAGTTTGCGTGTCTCTCTGTCTCCCCGTGGTCACGTTTTTTTCGTGTACATATGTGTGTAAATTTCTGTATGAGGAACTGTAGTGTGGGAGTTAGCGCGCTGCACTACGAACCTGGCGATCCAAGTTGATTCCCGCTCACGGCTTCTCCTAGGTCGACTCAGCCTCAAATGAGTACCTAGTGCGGTATGTAAGCATCGCCACTGGAGAGACAAAGGAGGCTGGGCGTGGAGCTGGCCACCCACCCCCTCGTGTGCCGTTCCGGCCTTCATAGGGTGCTCCTCACAAACAACACTTTTCTGTCTCTGTGCGCGTGAGCCAGGCTTACGAGAGCTGGGTGAGTTCGCACGGGGAGGAGGACTTGCTGCCCGGCGTGGGACTCACCAACTCGCAGCTCTTCTTCGTGGGATTCGCGCAGGTGACACGAGGCTGCCCGGCCGGCGCGTGTCCCCAGCGGGGCGACGGTGCCGGGGATGCTTTTGACGTGCGCCCGGGAACGGTGTCACGAGGCCGCCAGGCATTGCGGGCCGCGGCGCTGTCGGAGTGGTCGTCGTGGGCTTTTCGTGACAAATATTATCCACGATAAAGTTGAGGTTTTCTTTTTGTTTTGGGGTTCGGTCACGTAAATTATAGATGCGTCGTTGAACCCACCACCACCTGACACGGCCAATTCGTAAGGTTGGTCACGTAAACAAAAGGTGGCAATGCGTTACTAGTACGGCACACGGGGTGTTGGAGAGTGAACCCACAAGATTTACAATTGGGGGTACGACAACAACCGGCATCATCAGTCGATTAGCCAGAATATTTAAGGCCAAAAGCAGGAAAAAATTCTTCACAAGCGGGAGTAAAGGTGATGTCGTCTCCGTGGGCCTATCACGTGCGAAGACCAGAGGGGCGAGGGTTTATGTCGTCATATAAATGACAATGGATCATGTTGATCTGAGAACATGTAGCACCTATTATTGGTTGGGTTATCCACAGTTAAACAACATACAATGGAAAGGTTTACTGTTTAGTTTGTTGCCTCATTTGGCCACGTGCAGGGCACGACAGAAGCTCAACACACACATTGTGTTGATCTGCGAGTATGCAGACTCTTTATGTGGTCCCTATTATTGACTCCTCACGGTTAATCGACGTGCTTGTTACGCAGCTGGCAATGTTCCTCGTCCCAGAAAATTGCCAGATTCTGTCACGTTGAAATGTTTGACTCCTGCTATACATTTCCACGCAATAAGTCACTTCGATGAGCTGTCATTTGTGGCCGGGTCGCTTCTGAAAAAGAGCTCAATGGGGCCTTACCTGGTAAAATTGTTCTTGGTTATTTTAAAGGTTTTGTTCCCAGTGAAACTCAAAAGAGTCGCTCGATCTCTTGAATTGGTAACACTGACGGTGACCTTCCCTTCCCCCTCCCGACTCTGCACTCGCCTCCCACCCATCACCACCTCCTCCCTCTTCCCTTCCTCCCGCCCTCCCCTGGTGCCATCGCCATCTGCATGCTGCCGGTGCCGTCGCCCCGCAGATGTGGTGCGCGGTGCGGACGGCGGAGAGCGCTCACGAGGGGCTGCTCGCCGACCCGCACAGCCCATCGCACCTCCGCGTCGCCGGCTCCGTCTCCAACTCGGAGGAGTTTGCGCGCCACTTCTCCTGCGCTCCTGGCACTCCCATGAACCCCGCCGACAGGTGCTCCGTGTGGTGACCACGGGACCTCGACGATCACGATGGCGGCGGCGGCTGCCACGATGATGACCGCGGTGGTGGTGCTGTTATTGTTCGTGATGGTGGTGTTGTGTGTGTGTGTATGTTGAACTTCTTTTGCACTGTACGTAGCCAACCATGCAAACGGAGGTGCGGGTGAAGGACAACAAACTAAACACACAAAGCAGTTCTCGATGATTTAAAAATGCGTAGCTCCCTGTGACTTCCTAATATCGAACGGAAGAGCGTTCCAGACGGCTGCAAAAGGGCATCTAAAAGCGCGCGATGGAGTGGCCGTCTTTGTTCGATGGATAGCTAAACAGAAAGTTGGTACATGATCATGGCATCTTTGTCTCAATGTCATCGCCGCCGCCGCCAGCAACAGCTGCCCCAACCATCTACAGCGGCGGCAGCGTCACTGTTATCACCTGTGTAAGTTCAAGGATTGCCAAACCCACCGTCACCAACAGTGAATTACTCTACCGGTGTCATGCGCAAGCGTCATTGTTAACATGCTACAGCAACCTGCACCACCACTTCCACTGGGATTCACTTTCACTGCCACCGTCAAATTATAAAAAGCGACTGGATCACAATCTGCAGCAGCAGCAGCACCACGGTGAACTCCCTCGGCCAACCTCGCCATCAACGCCACCAAAATAGGCCATCACCGCCCCCAACAACCCTTCACGATCGACAGCATTGTCCTCATCGTCATCATCATCAAATCCACCATCACAACAATAGACCACGTGCGTCGGCACCACAAAGACCATGACGTTAAATGATTTCCTTAAGCGCGACCACGAACCCTTGTGCCTTGATGAGTCTGGCTTGGCAGAATGACGCGTTTTGTCGTACGTTTGTATATTGCGCCTATATTAAAATCGAATTGGAGGTAAATTCAGAAAGTTTACCAAGGGAGCACTGGGTTATTGAACGACAATGATTTGCGGTGAAGTCGCCTTGGTGTTACGCGGAGGGTTGGGAAATCGGTGAGTACCGCTACCGGGTACCACGGTGGCTATGAGATGTTAAATACCTCGCCTGGTATACAGGAGGTCGTGGGTTCGAGCGGTCTTCTTCTTCGTGCCGTGTTTTTGCGTGTCAAGGGCCCATGGCGGGCAGTGTCGTGTGAAAAGGGACTGCATTTCCTACGACTGTCCCATGCGCAGGGAAGATTTTTTGGCGGGGTGGGGGTGATATTCCACAGGGTAAGCGAATGGGGGGGAGGGGGGCTCTCGGCCGTCGTAACTTATTATTGTTGTTGTTGTTGTTCAGTAAAGCCAGCGTGTGCAACCTACGTCCGCTGCCGGGCACGCCTCCTGCACGTTCACGCTTGCCAGTGGGGTCCCGAGCGCAGGACTTTGAATTCTCGCCGGTTCGACTCGGGAGTCGGGCGGCGGGGCGTGGCTCGCAGGCCACGGGAGGGGAGATGGACGCACTTGCTGGATGCGGTGTTGCGCGTGCGGAGATATCTCCCGGGTAGACTGGAGCAGGTGGTGGCACACGAGCCACTTGGCCGCAAGTTGAGATGCGGTGTGCCGGGTTTTTGAAAAATGTTTTCTGGGTCATTGACCCCAGACAGACGCCGGTGAATTTCAGCCCTGCCTGAGCAACGCAGCAGTGTGGGGCGCACGACTTGAAAAGCAATCCGCCTTTGATTACTATTGATGAACTTAATGTATTCCTGAATTTTGTTCTATTACAAGTAATGTAATCTGGCTTCACCTAAGAAAATCCAGCACTGTGCTACAGAACTCGCCATGTGGCAGTGACTAAATCTGTGGGCAATGAGACCAGACCAGGGCGCCACGGTGGCTATGAGATGTTAACTACCTCGCCTGGTATACAGGAGGTCGTGGGTTCCATCCCGACCCTGACGCTTGCTGTATGTTTGGAGTTTTGGTGTTCTCCCCGTGGTCGCCTGGATTTGTCTCCGGGTCCTCCGGTTTTTCCCTCCACATTTAGAATCAACGTGCGTTCCGAGTATTTGTCTGCTATAAATTTGCACGCGATAAGCCACTTCTCGTTGGGCTATCATTTGTGGCCAGGTCGCTTCTGAAAAGGAGCTACATAGCTCAGTGAGGCCTTACCTGATAAAATATATAAATAAAAGTTTAGCAATAGTTTAGACATCTTTTCACTTGTCAGCGCCACCTGAGATGACATCACGTTCCTCGTTCTCATTTCTTCACGGGGTCAACAGCGGTGAAGTCTGTGATACCCATTTCAAGTGAGTGGGGTTCACCTTCATAATTCACCCGCACCAGCCATATTAATGAATCGCTACGAATAATTGTGATATGCCACCTGGGCCCGATTCCAGTTGCTGCCCTGGTCTACATGGGCTCCTGCGTGCACTTTGACTGCATTAGCCCCGAGCTGCGGGCTCCGTCATTCCTATCATTGGTGTTTGTGAATCAAAGGCGATGCTAAAGTGAAAGGACAGCAGTAGAACCCCTCTTAACGACGGTAATTGCTTCCACCAAACCGGTCATTAAGTGTTTTAGTCGTTTAGCAAGTAGAGGAATTTCACGTTAAATACTTAATTAGTTCCGATAGTATCGAAAGTTACCCCTTTTCACCAAAAAAACTTGCTTTATCATGTTCAAACAATTTATATTAATACACGAAGATACTAACAACATACACGCATAATAATAAAATAAATATGGTTTAGTCAATGCATTAATTTATATTTACTGTACCTACAACAGCCCATCATGAACGGGGCAATGGTCGGTAAGCGAACACATTGGGCTCTATGGAGACGCTACTATACACTATACACTACACTATACACTACAATACTATACACTACACTGTTATACACTACAATACTAAACACTACACTACTATACTATACACTACACAATACACTGTTATACACTACACTATACACTACACTATACACTACACTATTATACACCACAATACTATACACTACAATACTATACACCACTATACACTACAATACTATACACTACACATTGGGCTCTATGGAGATGCTACTATACACGACACTGTTATACACTACAACACTATACACTACAATACTATACACTACACTGTTATACACTATACACTACAATACTATACACTACACATTGGGCTCTATGGAAGTCCGTCGTTAAGCGACGAGTCGCTAGGAGGGGCTCTACTCTATACGGCTGCGTTGGCGGCAATCGCCTTTGGTCATCCGATGTGGGCGCCGCGACGCGTGAGGTGTCTCGCGCGTTGCCTCCCCAACTCCGAAGCCGCGCCGATGCAAAACGCCACTCGCTGTCTTCATGCGTTCCTGCCTTGGTGTGCGCGCACACACATTGCTGTATGTCGGGCGGGGCGGGGAGACTTGTGAACGCGTTTATTATGGTTGACGTTTACATAAAGGCGTGCAACGTGTATGCGACGTGTATGCAGAGTGATGTGACTGCGTGTGTTCATTGGGCTCTCGCATGGGTCCCGGATGGCACGAGTCTCACGTCCCCACGCGCGTTGAGAGGAACCGACCTGCCGCACGACTGGTGACGAGTCGTCGTTCCTTTGCGCGCGCTCGCTCGCCATGTGCGCGCGTGTCCCGCGTGTGTTTGCAAAGTCATCTCGGCGTCATCGAAATCGCCATCGGCCGTGATCGATCAACTGCTGGATGTAGACCTCCGACCAACCCCCCAGGGGTCTCGCCGTCTCTCGCAGTATCGCAATCTTGCGACGCAGCAGTCCGCCCATGGCGAAGTCGTGTTTGCTCTCGGCGGTGTTCCGTGGCTTCCCCTGTATCGCTGTTCTTCGCCATCGGTCATGAACCATTCCAAGCGAACACGTCCAGCACAAGCGGCCCACTGGCTCGCAATTAACCCTCTCCCATCCCGAGACGGTCTGCAAGTTGCAGGCTGGGTGTCCCCGTTCGCCGCTGAATTTCGGAACTCGCAAGCGGCTAAACGTTCATTTTAGTGATAGAGACGTAGCAGCGCCCGTTGATGTTAACGACATCGTTACTCACCGCAGAGAACTGTGGCGACACGACCACCGCACTCTGCGATAGCTGGCGCCAACCTGTGCCACACGCCCTTGTGGGAGCCTCGGTGCGGATACAGTTATTTTATTTTCGCTTTTCTTCCAGTTTCGTTTTGATGATGTGCACGTACGTCATCGGAACTGGAATGGGTTAGGTTTGAAATGATGTCTTTAAACCAGAGCTTGTTCTCCAATCCACGGTTACCACTCCATCTCTCGTTGGATCGAGAAGATGTCCCTCCATGTCCTATTGCCGCTTGATGGCAAATAGTCTTGCGCTTTCAACAGGCTCGCAGGGGCTGCATTGTCTACAGCGGGCGGTGCACAAACCTCCATTGTTGCGAGGTGCTTTGCCCCAACGTCTCTGCTCCTCGTCTTCGCCAAGCAGCACCGGCCAGCGTGGTGAAGTATAGTCGAATACACCCGACGTGTTCCCACAGGGTGTGGGGGAGGCTCCTCTAATCCAGCAGTGGATCGACCGTGTGCATTGGCATTAAAAGCAAATCTCGCGTCCAGTCCCGAGCGTGTTACGAATCCGTGTAGCTACGAGCCAACAACATCAAGCGGCAGTGACATCACCATGGTGATTGTGCCAGACTAGGTGCACGTTGAGGCTGCAACCACGTTCACCCATACCCCACGATTGCATCTAAAATATGTAAACAATGCGGTAAATATAGCGGCCTGTAGCGGCTGCAGGTATCGTTACAAATAACTTGGAAACAAATATCGATGGAAAACACGGATGTGGCAGTGACTGATCGTGTGTTAGAGGGCGCCACGGTGGCTCGGAGATGTTAACTACCTCGCCTGGTATACAGGAGGTCGTGGGTTCGATCCAAGCGTCAGGGTCGGCTGTATATTTGGAGTTTGCGGTGTCTCTCTCCCCTTGGTCGCGTGGATTTGTCTTTCGGTTCTTTCCCTCCATATTTAGAATCAACATCACGCGTTTAGAATATTTGGCTGCCTGAGATGTCACATGATAAGCCACTTCGTTGAGCTATCACTTGTGGTCAGTTCGCTTCTGACAAGAGCAATGAAGCTCCATGGGCCTTACCTCGTAAAATAGTTTATTCGTTTAGTAGCTAAAGGAGGCTCCATGTCACTTGTGCAATGTGTTTTTTAAAGGGGTCGTGGCTTGGAAAGGTTTTAAGCCGTCCCTCGGCCGGTCTGGCCACTGGCTTGTATGTAGATGTTATATTACTGCAATGCAATGCATATGATGGTGTAGTGGGTACATAACTGTAGGAGAGTGTCTTTGAGGCAACGCGGTTTATGAACAGTAACTGCGTAACACACAAAGGGGTAACGGCCCCTTACACCCGATACGCTGAGGTAGCCCCTCCTGACAATTACGCCTCCCGCTGACTAATGTCCACCTTCGTGAGTGCGGCTTGAGTCTTCACTGCTATCAGCTGGAGCCGACCCTCGCCAGAGGGGTTCGGCTCTGCCCCTTGGGCTCTTCTCTCCAGGAGTCCTCTTCAGTCTTCAGGCGAACGACGACTGCCGGGACCGTGCAGAGGTCCGGCTTTTATACAGGAGCCGTGGCTCGCTCCGCCCCCCCGGCCACGCCTTCCTTCTCGAACCTTCCAGCAGGACCTGGGGGTGACGTCATCTCCCAGCCCCCTCCTGGGATCTGGGGTCTGCATGCCGCTCCATAGGGGTTACCGTTGGGCTTGTGGGCCATAGTCCCTTAACACTGGGGCTCAGCCCCCCTCTTCTGCCCCCTATTGGCATGTGGTCGGTACTACTGGCTAACTGCATGGAGATGACGCATCTTCGCCCAATACCTTCACAATATGAGCGTAGCGTGGGATGTGTGTTGTGAGAGAGAGAACTCTTGTTTTGTCTCCCAACGCACAACTCGCTCTGTGCTCATGTTCAATGCAAACGTTAACACCGTTTTGATGCTCAAGTTCACACAACAAAGGTTCGAGCCCCAGTTAAGCCACGAGTGAGTTGATGTCCCCAGTCGCATCTGAGTTTCAACAAACAGACAGAAACTCCGACGCAGCCACCCACGACTCGGGTAGCCGAGTGGGGAGTGCCGAGGCTTCTGAGTTTGTGAAGATAGGTTCAAACCAAACCTTTTTTAATAATAATAAGTATGTTCACAGTTTCAATTCAAATGTGTAATATTTTACATTCACAGACTTCGCACTCCGTCCCACAACCCCCCTTCTCCCCCGTCACCCCACGCCATCATCACTCCCCTCGCTACCTGTGAGTGAAATCAATCGAGCCCATTGTGGGTATGAATCTGTAGAACCGCCAAGGGGAAGTATTCTCACCGTTAATCAAAGTCGTCGGTGATGATTGATGCTGCTGCTGCTGCGTTGGCAGTGGTGCACAAATGACAAAAAAAAACATTTAATAAATTCGTAAATTGCACTGTGGCTTTAAAAGGTCAAAAATATATATACACGAGGCGACGGTTCTGGCAGTTCATATCACAAATAGAGAACCCAGAGATGACGTGGATATTAATCATTAGAGACGTTAAATCATGGGGTTTTATTAGAATTAAACACATTCCTGCGGAGGGAGCTGGTAGGAACGTTGGGTTGCTCGGTCAATGGCCAGGGTCAACGGCGGCGTGGTGTATTCCGCAAATATGCCCGACTGTGAGGGCGGGCACAAGCCGGCGTGAGTAGGTCAAACGTTGAGTTTTATAAGGGCACCACGGCGTGACCAGCCGCACCCCACCTTCCCCACCCAGCCCCTCCCTGCACGACGGACCCAATAATCCCTTGTGGGCTGGTGTAACCAGGCGGTTCCTACCAGTATAATATTAATAATATTAATTCTGATGACCAGTTATTTAATCTGCATATGAATAGTTGCTATTGAGTAACAGACACGTTTCATTTTCAAAACTAACGACTAAATGAGCTCACACAATGCATAGTGGGAAGATTTGTTCTTTGTTAGGTCACGGTGCAATTCATCCAGGAATTATTTCCTTGACCCAGTCACCACCGGTGCTCAATGAAAGGAGTTTTACCCCTGCCCTGCCGAGGCGGAGACATTCTGAGATTATAAAACGTGAGGTACAACACACATGAAACTAGAATAGAATGACGCTAAATTCCTGTTGATATGTAAACTCCTTTGTCAAGGCTCTCTGCTCCTCCCACCCAGCTTAAAATACGCTGCCAAGCTTAGCAGTGTTCATTAGGACGCTGTTTTTCCGACAGCTCTGTTCTTCACCCGAGGACGGCTGCTTGCGTTGTGGCCGAAACGTCGTGAGAATATTATTGTTAGATTTTTATTATTTTATTATTTCCCTTCTACGTGACTTTACCGAAAGAACCAAGAATAAGAATGACGTCAGTTGGGCATAAGGTTGGTCTGCAAATGATCATGAGGTTTGTTTGCAGATGGGCATGAGGTGGGTCTGTAGGTGGGCATAAGGTTGGTCTGTAGGTGGGCATTAGGGTTTGTCTGTAGGTGGGCATAAGGTTGGGTCTGTTGGTGGGCATCAGGTGGGTCTGTAGGTGGGCATGAGGTTGGTCTGTCGGTGGGCATGAGGTTGGGTCTGTAGGTGGGCATGAGGTTGGGTCTGTAGGTGGGCATGAGGTGGGTCTGTAGGTGGGCATGAGGTTGGTCTGTCGGTGGGCATGAGGTTGGGTCTGTAGGTGGGCATGAGGTGGGTCTGTAGGTGGGCATGAGGTTGGTCTGTCGGTGGGCATGAGGTTGGGTCTGTAGGTGGGCATGAGGTTGGGTCTGTAGGTGGGCATGAGGTGGGTCTGTAGGTGGGCATGAGGTTGGTCTGTCGGTGGGCATGAGGTTGGGTCTGTAGGTGGGCATGAGGTGGGTCTGTAGGTGGGCATGAGGTTGGTCTGTCGGTGGGCATGAGGTGGGTCTGTAGGTGGGCATGAGGTTGGTCTGTTGGTGGGCATGAGGTGGGTCTGTAGGTGGGCATGAGGTTGGGTCTGTAGGTGGGCATGAGGTTGGGTCTGTAGGTGGGCATGAGGTTGGTCTGTCGGTGGGCATGAGGTGGGTCTGTAGGTGGGCATGAGGTTGGTCTGTTGGTGGGCATGAGGTGGGTCTGTAGGTGGGCATGAGGTTGGGTCTGTAGGTGGGCATGAGGTTGGGTCTGTAGGTGGGCATGAGGTTGGTCTGTCGGTGGGCATGAGGTTTGGTCTGTAGGTGGGCATGAGGTTTGTCTGTAGGTGGGCATGAGGTTGGTCTGTCGGTGGGCATGAGGTTGGGTCTGTAGGTGGGCATTAGGGTTTGTCTGACACAGAAATACCGCTGCTGTGTATTGAAGGTGAAGAGTCGGGTCAGTCCAGGCAGCTGAACGTTTTTTTCGGGAATCGATTGTCGCTGCTTCACCGCGACTTCACTCAAAGCCACCGTGAAACCTTCCAAGCACTGCACATAATGAAGGGCGCCACAAGAGCTGTCAATGTGCTTTGATATTTTCCTCGCCACACAGGGGGGGGGGGTTATTTTGTGTTATTCATCTTTTGTGAGGAACTCGCAGTGAAACCGCTGGCTTGAGGCAACAATATAATAAAAGTGTTCGCAGCAATTACAAAACGTGAAAAACTAATTCACGATTGATTTATTTTTTACAATAAAACATATCAGCGTTCGAGTTTCACAGTGATCTTGTTGCACAATGCCACGGCTTACAGCTCAAATGTGTCTGTAATTAAACGATACATGTTTAAATGAGCGTATTGCCGTACCCTGTGTAAACTCAGGTGGTGACACAGCGCCCCCTCGTGGACACAAGTATTTATTTCAACGCTCTAAAAAATATTTCTTAAAAAAAAATAACATCCTTATTATGAAAAAATAAGAATAGGTTTTACCCTTTCTTTCGCAAGGAATCAAGTCTGCATTAACCACACACGGTACTTGTGGTGAACACGCAAACACAAATATACTCTGATAATATAATAAATGCATTGTCTTTGAAACTGATTGGGCTACACTAAAAATTCCTTCTTCGGGGGGGCCTCGTCTCACGAGTGTCAGACGGTAGAACACCACAATGACCATGGCACTGTCAGGGCATTCATAGCTCGGAATGAGCAGCTACAAAACGGGGCCTTTTTGGGTCCTTTTAAATATCCTTTTGATCGCATTCTGAAATAATGAAAACGCATTGCATGGATGAACACAACCATCCATTTACGGAGAAAAAAAACACTGCAAGGAGACGACTCCGACTCCTCGCCAAGAAACAAACATCGGGGCCCAGCCGACGGCGAGCCACGGACGCACGGTGAGAGGAGGGAGTCACGCCACCCTCCCTCCCCGTCCTGAACGCGGCCCACCAACCCCAGCCTCGTAGCCCAGGCGTCCAGAGTGTGGACACGCCCCGCCTGCTGCTGCTGCTGCTCTGTCACAGACTACACGCACAGGGGAGTTGCAGCCAAATCGTGAACCCCCGATCCGTATCCCGAAACTTATCGCCAAATCTGTAACTCAAGCAAACCGAGAACTAACACCAAACCAGTGACGTGCTGAGAGGTCAATGGCTGGGGAGGCACTGGCTCGTGTCAGAGCCAGATTCACACACTGCGGGGGGCGTGGCCTCACTGAGGGGGCGTTTCCTCACCGAGGGGGGCGTGTTAGACACGTCCCCCTCCGTGAGGCAGATGTGATAGCTGCCTCCCCTGGTGCTTTTTCATTGCAGTTTCATGACGAGACCAGCGATCCTAAATATCTTTATACACACACGTGAAATAAGTTACCTGGCGTATGGAAGGCGAGGACATGAAATGAAGGGGTCTACAAACATTACATTGGTGACATACTGAGATGGTAACAGGCACACGCTTATTGACCGCGCTCCATCCAGTTACTGAGGGGTTGCGCAATCAGAGGGGAGGCTGAGCTCGTCGCTGCCTCACCTCTCGTCTCTTCCTGTATTTGCAGCGGAGCTCCGCAAATTTGGCGATTTTTAATATAAAAATGATTGGAATCGTACAGAAATAACATTTATAACACAGATCAGTGGAAAAATCTAAATATTTTTTTTATTTGATTATTCTTTTTTTTACATTTCGTAACAGCTATTTTCATTGGAGTTTGACAGGTGAGGCTCTGCCTCCCCTGCCTCCCCTGACCGCACGTCCCTGCACCAAACCTGTCTAACACCAACCATATCCCGAACACCAACCCTACCCCCAACCCAAGGCATCCTGTCGAAATGTTGTGGTTATTTCAGCCTGTAAATGCGATTTGTATCCGCAATGCGAAGCCTCACTCTTGCCTGCTGCGTCCAGAGTGAATACCACCCGTTGTTCCACGTATCCTTGCGTTCCCCTCCACGCCCCGTCCTTAAGGGGCGTCCATAAATGACGTAACGCGATTTTTGGACGATTTTTGACCCCCCCCCTCAAATATGACGTCACAAAGCTCTGCCCCCCCCCCCCAAAACCATGTTTCCATTTTGAAAATAAAAGATACTTCAAATCGCTTTAAACTATTGTCATTGTAGTGCGTATTTAATGTGGCGCTGCACTCTGATGTTGTAGGAGTGTTGTTATAACAATTAGTGTTATAAATTCTACATTTATTTAAAATTGCGCATTTTGATGTGACGTCACATTTCTCAAACCCCCCCCCCCCCCTCGTCACACATCGTCACAAATATCTGACCCCCCCCCCTCCCCCAAGGTGCGTGACGTCATTTATGGACGGCCCCTCACTCCTGCTGTGACATGATTGCTTGTGGCAGAATTCTGTTTTGATGTTGTATCAGTTTCTGCTCCCATTGTCATACTGCTATCTCGTGCAATAACAACGGGCTCCCTTCGACGAGAATGATTCTTGCTCGCGATCGTCGTATTTTTGCGCCATAGCCGCCTCTAGCGGCAGCTATGGCGACGCATAAACTAAAAACTGCACTTTTATTGATTGATTATTATAAGGCCCACTGAGCTGTACAGATCTTTTTCAGAAGCGACCTGGCCACAAATGAAAGGCCAACGAAGTGGCTTGTCATCATGCGGACATGTAGAGCAGCCAGATATTCTGAGCGCGTAATGTTAATCGTAAACGTGGAGGGAAAAACCCGGAGCACCCGGAGAAAAATCCACGCGGCCACGGGGAGAGACGTGAACTCTAAATATACAGCAGCAGCGGGGTGGGGATCGAACCCGCGACCTCCTGTGTACCAGGCGAGGTAGTGAACATCTCGCTACCTCGGATTGACGGCTCCACCGCCCAGCCCAACATTGATCCACAGGGGCTGCTCATCAAACCCAGACCGGCCCAGGGTCGATCTGTTTAAACGGATGCTGCCTTGATGCTGGTTGGTTCGCAAGGCCTACTGGGAGGGTGCAGGATGAGGTCATATTTCAAAATCAGAATCTTTATTTATCCCTCAGATATCCGATGAGCTATAAAGCTCTTTTGCAGTAGGGACGGGTCGGAACGTTACAACAACAATCAATAGAAACAAATGATATGAGTGCAAAGCATATGAAACGTAAACAATATGGGCCTTTAAAGCAAGAGTCGTTGATGTATCCCTGATATAGCAAGACCCGAAGGTTCTAAAATATGCCATTGCTACGTTTAAAAAAAAACATTGGCTTGTTTCACAAACTCATTAACCTAATTATCCATCTACACGTAGACTTCACCGCCGACCGAAATGCATGTCTGGGAATCGAAACCAGATGGAGTTTGGACTGAACTTAAGATGAACATTCAACAGACTGGAGCATGATAACGACATTATTTTCTAAAACACGTGATTTCTGATGCAGGCGAAGACCGTTTTTCTGACTCGGACAGCCCAAGATCGGCATGAGCTCCCGTGATGACGAGGCGGATGATGTTCCAACCAACATCAACGATTTAAAAAAACACATTCACATTTGTGATTTAGATTAAGCTTGAGCCGCGATAATTTTTGCTCCCTTTTAATTTGTTTTCAAATTCGTACAATGTGCATTTTTGTTTCCCACCGGGCAGTTGTGTCCCATCGTAGAAGGAATCAACGGACTGGACCTCACAACTATTCGCAGCTTGAGCGAAGTTGTTAGCTCCATGTGTTGGGTGTTATTCCACGCGCGGGGTCTCGGGCTCCGAGCGCCGAGCCCCCCACAGCTCCAGTTAAAGGTCGCCCCCGAGATCCACGTGGCGGGTTCGACTCCAGTTAGGCGACTTGGGTTTGGAACCCCCAAGCCAGAACTCCGTCTTCGCGGAGCACAACCGAGCCCCTGGGAGCTACGGGGGCCAGCCCCCGCGTACCTGTGCTCACCTGAGCGGCCCTCCAGCGTCACCGTGGCCACAGGTGTGAGAGCTGCTGCTTTAATGTGGTGCCGATCATTTTTTTCTTACATTGATATAAATTCACATGGGAAATAACAACACTGTGCTGAATGTCGAAACCACGGATGAAACCAATTCTGCTGAAATTATACACTCCCAACAAAAGGCCGTGTGGCTGATGAGATGGGTAGGGTAGGGTACCCCCCCCCCCCGCGTATGTATCACGTGAAAAGACAGATGTGTGGAGGAGGCGACTCGTCAGCTTCTATTATTTGTGTTGACTATGATTTAGGGTTGGCAGTCGCTGGTTTGCTGGGCTCCGGCAGTGGCGCGTTCCAGCTCCGGATACTGCATATTTAATAACCGTGACACGTCATTAATAATTCTACCTCGTTAAAGCAAAAGTAGACGAGGCTGATGCTTTTCTTTTCTTCCAGCGGTGACCCCGTCGGGCCCCACAGCGGTGATCTCCAACTGCAGATGCTGCGAATGGTTGGCACGGCTCGCGAACGCACCTCCGATTAGCACGGTTGGCTACGTACGGTGCGAACGAAGTTCCAACATACACGTGGTGCTGGTGATAACGGCACAGGACTGACGAATAGTCCGTGGGCCAGAGAAGATAATGGCACCACCTCAAACGTAACACAACTTTAGTCGTGCCCTTTGTAAATAACATCACATTTTTAAATTTACGTTTAACACGTAGGCTTTTTATTATTATTTAATTTTACAAGGTAAGGCCCACTGGGAAAAATTACTCTTATTCAGAATCGACCTGGCCAAAATTCATGGCCCAACAAATTGGCTTATCACGCGGACATTTTTCGCAGCCAAATAACTCTAAACGTACATGGATTCTAAACGTGGAAGGTAAACTCGGAGGACCCGGAGAAAAATCCACGCGACCGAGGGGAAAATATGCAAACTCCAAATATACAGGCGTCAGGGTCGAGTTCGAACCCACAACCTCCTGTATACCGCGCGATGTAGCGAACATCTCACCACCAATAAGAGTGGAGTTTTGGATAATGGTTTATCACATAATTCGCTGTTATTGGCCACAACGAAATTCGAACCACTAAAGCTATGCAACCTCAGGTGGTACCGGTAAAATATTCCTCTAGTATAAATACATATTCGGATTCGAATTTGGCCAGGACAAAATATCAGCCTCTTACAGTGTAGTGTACATGTTTCTAACATGTTGGTAGAGCAGTAGTCATCCCATTACAGCAATGTTGTTAGTTGTAACCAAGTCTTCATTTCAGAAAGATCAGAAAATGTATGTACCCGGTACACCACATACAGTATACCCTCTTCATATGGCTGTAACTGCTATCCACGTGCCGACTCTGTTCTACCATACAGCGACCCGGAAAATAGTGCGAAAACAAGCCCCCAGCTGTTACACATTCCTTAAGATCAGAGGGTAAATTCCGGTTCTTTGTTTAGAGTTGCTGGTTTTTAACATATACATGACCGAGGATCATTCATTAGCACTTTGGAGACGAGAGATTAATCGGAGTCAAGGGTGGGGTGTGAGTCAGGAGTGATGGATGGATGAGAGGCCGCACTTATTACACACAAAATGCTTGCCACAAATGTGCCACAATGCCTTGCTAATCTCAAGGGGCATAAACCAGCACGCGAACTCCGGTCATCCTCGCAGTGGCTTTTGGCTAACCATCGAACAAAGACGGTCACTGCATCGCACCCTTTCAGATGCGCTTCTGTGGCCGTCTGGAACGCTGTTCCTTCCGATATTCAGAAGCCACTAAAGCGACGCACTTTTAAATCTAGAATGAAAAAATAAAAATATTTTAGAACTGCTTGTTTTGTTTGTTGTCATTCCCCCGCACATCCGATTATCACGGTTGGCTACGCATGGTGCGAAAGAAATTCAACTTACTTGTACGTACATACATCCAAAACAATAAAAAACACGATTGTAGCATTTGAGCACAGGCGTCCCAGATGAATGCTCGGAATTTCGTGGCAGAACGGGATAAGCAATGCACACGCCTGTAAGAGAACGTGGCAAAAACGGTTGTGCTGCGTGAGACATGTAAACTTCTTTTGCACCGTACGTAGCCAACCTTGCTAGCCGGTGGTGCAGGAAGGGAGGAGCGGCCGACTGCCAAGACCGGGATCGGGAGTAGCCTCGACAAGTCCGATAACCCAAGGGAGAAATCCAGGAGATGGGATACTGCTCGGGCAAAACTTTGGAGGTTGCAGGTCGACTGTGCAGCAGCTGCGGCTTCCGTCATGATTACACCTTCTTCATCTTGAGTATCATTTATTCGCAATGTATTTTAGCCGATTGACAAGGCAGGTGGGTGATGCTTGTCCTGTACCGGTGCAAGAAAGTTTGGCCGAGACTGGATAACCGGCACCACGTGATTTATTACAGCTTGTTCCATGGCTCTCTACCTCTACTCAATTCCATACATCGCTCGTATTTCTCTCGACACAGTCCTGCTCGTTCACACGCACCCAGCTGTCATGGTCTCACGGGAGAATAAGAAAAGCAATGAATGCTGACAGGGCTGGATGGGGGCAAACACTTACTCCGTGCAACGAAGTAGAATGGAACTGTTTTTTCCTATCGAGGTTAAACTTAATCTATCTCGACTCTTTGGTTCTTTCGGTAAAGTCACGTAGGTATAAAATAAAATAAATCACGTTTCAATCGCAACACAAGCGGTCGTCCTCAGGCGGAAAAAATATAAACTGCCTTCAAAATTATATTTTTCGAAACGTCGTCATTTATTTTATTTTCTAGCTACGTGACTTTACCGAAAGAACCAGAGTATGGATTCCTGCAATCACGAAAGCTTCAAATCAAGATTAATCTCTTTACCCAAACAAACCACCTGTATATGTAACATGTATAAAACATGACTTTCCCATTGCAATAAGATTAACCTTTCCACAGATAGTAGACCCCCCCTCCCCAGTTTGGACACATCACGTCACGGTACTCAATCCTCCTGTATTTCGGTAGTTCCAGCTGCGGTGAATTCAATTGGGTGAGCCCCCACCCCACATACGATCAGCACGTTGTTAACGCATGGCCGTGTGACCCAAGTGCCCTGTGGAGGGACTCAAAAGGTAGCATCAGAGATCCATTGTATTATAAAAAGCCAAAAATAATAAAAAGCATTTTTTATTTTACCAGGTAAGGCGCCACTGAGCTATGTAGCTCTTTTTCAGAAGTGACTTGGCCACAAATGACAGCCCAACGAAGTGGCGGCTTATCACGTGGAAATGTATAGCAGCCAAATACTTATTAACGCGCATTAATTCTAAGTGTGGAGGGGAAAACCGAAGGACCTGCAGAAAAATCCACGCGACCACAGGGAGACACGCACACTCCAAATATACAGCAGGCGTCAGGGTCGGGATTGAACCCACGACCTCCTATATACCAGGCGAGGTAGTTAACATCTCGCCAGTGTGGCGCCCGAACCATGATAGCTAAACGAAGAATATAGATTTATCACAATACGATAAATAACAGGACTTCTTTCAGTTTTAAACTTTTATTGTTAATCAGCATTAATTAAAGACTTTGCAAAATAAGGGCGTCAATAGTGACCAACTTTGTTCAGCCCTACCCCATAATACCTTAAGGGCATCTACCAAAACCATGGTCCCTGTATGCGAGTGAAATACGATCCTCCAATAAAATGTTAGCGAGCACCTATTAAGGCTTGCATGGTTAACACAAGGGACTAGTCACGTCACCAGCAATATAATACAAAAAGATGACCATGTTATTTTATAACGGAAAGTCCCAGAGTCTCGAGAGCTTCTCCCGGAGGCTCCTGCAGGGGCTGTTTGGTCACTCCCAATTATGGGCGTCTTGCAGGGTGGGACGAAATCAAAAGACCCATGGCATACGCGGGGATACAACACAACCCTCGCTGCTGCACCGTCACACCGCATGGTCGCCCCGCAATCCTCGCAATGGTTTCTCAAAGCACCAATTTGCAGGCATGTGGCAACACGCCAGGCCCTGGCAACCTTTGTCTTTCCCAGTCCTGAAAATAACACTGTGGCACATGCCATTTATTTGTGCTGAACTTGCCAAGGAATGCTCATAGCCGAGCTTTCTATGTCAACCCTCCAACGGGCGTGTAAATTGTGGAGCAGTGGTTTGCATGACAGTGCACGCGGTGCTCTGCAAAGGTCAGAACTGATGAGACAAAGGAGGGTGGATGTGGTCCTTGCCATAACACCCCTGCTGGCCCTTCATAGGCACTCACTAACAATATGTGCCTGGATGATGATATGCAAGGCTAAATTGGGGATAAAGTAATATTATATGCGTCCATGTCTTTCTTGGCAACATTCAATTTTCCCATCGAACATTCTGTAACTTTCGGCACTTTTGAATTCACTTTATTATATATATTTTATAAAGCCAATGCAGGAACAGCAGCGCTACGTTTGGGACTTTGTAGATTTATAAACGTCCCATCTCATGTTCTGCTGCATACGGTTTTGCGGACACAAGCAACATGAGTCCTGTAGATAAAAACCATAGAGAGTCAAGCTTGCCACGTCATTTAGAAAATGTGATCCTCTTGACTTTCCCGGGACTAATCCGCGACAAACACTGAGTTCGATATCTCGGTGAGCGGGGCGCAACAATGCGCACAAGAACAAAAAGCTCACTGGCAAAAAACACGTACCCATCCCAGCTCTGCGGTTTGCAAAAATAATAGGCACCACGTGTGCACCTCTCACCCCGTACCCAATCACCCCCCCCCCCCTTACTCACTCTGCCTCTGCACTTTAAAAACAGACAAGAGAATAATAACAGAGTTATTAAAAACTAAAATACACAATGCACTCCTGTACATCCATTCGAACAATGAAAGGGCCTGAGAATGTGTGGTATTTTATTATTGAGTCGGTGAGGATTTTCAAGCCGTCGCCGGCGCTACTCCCACTCCGTGGTGCCAGGAGGTTTGGCCGTCAGGTCGTACATCACCCGAGAGATGCCCGGGATCTTGCGGATCTCCTCGTCCATTTTGTACACCACCTGCCGGACGGACGTCCCACGTTAACCGTTATATTAATGCTGCTAAAATGGCAAAGCGCACACACACAGCTGTTCACACAATTCAGCGTCTAAATGCAACCGCATCTCAACATGCTTCACAGACACAGCGGGCGTGTTTGATTTAGAGAGACGGTCGGTCATAGGCAGAGGTAAAGATGTAGGTTTTGAGCAGGGGAGTCGACAGATGGCTGGAGGAAGAGAGACGATATTGGCAGCAGAGGAGGATGAGCAACCTTCCAATGAGTGGCCACTGTGGCAGAACGATTAACTCACAATTGGAAAGTCGCAAGTTCAAATTTGTGAGGGACTCTACTCGGGCAGAGATGATGCAGTGCTTTTTCCTCTATTGTATGGGCAGCTGCCTCCAACTGAGCCTCTTCCATCGAAGCTGATCTTGAAACTGCTGGTACCAGTCATAGGCAAAGTCTGCTCAGCTGCAAGTCCTGCACCACTATCAGCCCATCTCCTCTGTTGTCCTTCCGCCGCACCTCTGTTTCACAGTTGGCTACATACGGTGCGAAAGAAGTTCAACAACATACATATTTTACTTAAATCTTAAACATGATTTAATATTAAGATAATTGATTTTAAAAAATGGTATAAGAATGGGTCACGATGGAATGTCTTGGTGACTACAACATGTGCAACAGTCAAACTGTTATTGTCAAAGAATAACTCGGGGGGGGGGGGGGGGGGAACTAAATAGACGCAACTTATTCCATCACCAAATATATTTAAGTCATAATTTGTTGAGTCAACTTGCTGTTCACCTGCTGCTGTGTTTGTGTACAAGTAGCTCTGCGTGCAACGCGGCCCTCAAACTATTTTGATCAAATCTTCTTCTTTGAATGGTTGCCGACCCCTGCTCTAGCCGTGCCACATCCGTTTATCCCCCCCCCTCTCTATCCCGCCACACAGAAGCTGCTCGGGCACGCGGTGTTACTGGGCGTGCGAGTCGCACGACTCGGTCCAACAACAACAACGCATCCTCTCGCCTGCCGGGAGAAGCCCCGGGCACACTCTTCACGATCCCACAAAGGGCGCACACCTCCTCAGGCAGGTGCTTGCCGGGCAGGGCGGGCGTCCCTGTCATGAAGTCGTTGGTGATGAAGGTGCGGACGACCACCGAGTGCTGGCACGAGGGCAGCTTGAGCAGCGGCTCGCGGTCAAAGTGCAGCGGCACCAAGATCACCGGCATTTGGCTCAGCTTGCTCGTGTAGCCTGCGTGGAGGCACAAAGACAAAGATCCATCCCCCCCCGTGTAGCCTTAACAGACTGTTGGGGAAAGTGCTCTTGGCAAGCACCTACAAATGTCGGCACTGTGGCACACGAGGGGGTGGGGTGGGTGGCCAGGATCGCGGCCGGCCGTCTTTGTCTGCCCAGTGGCAATGTTTACACACTACATCAGGTACTCGTTTGAGGCCGAGCCGACCTGGGGGAGGCCCACGTCCAGTTAAAATATTCGCCACCGTTATTGATCGGAGGCACGGCACACACACATAAGCACACACATTGAAAAACAAACACCCATATAAACACGCACAAATACATGTCAATAATCTCCCATATGCCCACTTTCTCTCCTGTTTCTTCCTTTTGTACCATAAGTTTGCATTATCATTTGGCTGCCCACCACTCATTACGGCTGCTACTGTTGTATGATGAACTTCTTTTGCACCGTACATAGCCAACCGTGCTCATCGGAGGTGCTGTTATTCAACCAATCTACTTCTGTTCTTCCCTATACATCTTTTGTATGAACTATTTTTTTTACCAGGTAAGGCCGACTGAGCTATACAGCTTTTCAGAAACAGCCTGGCAACAAATGATAGCTCAACAAAATGGCTTATCATGTGGAAATTTACGGCACCAAATAATCTAAACATACATACTCCAGCCCGTATAATGGCCGTTGTGCGTCCAGCAAGATGCCCCACGCCTGCACACAACCCGACTTCACGCTCACCCGACTCCCTCAGGATGGTGTGCGCCGTGTGGTCAGCCTGCCGCAGCGTGCTGAGCACCCCCGAGGTGAGGTAGGTGGGCGTCACATCCGTGGGTGGCTCCCTCACCTGATCCCCCATCACGCACACCACCCTGCCCACGGTGACACGACGACGATGACGGGCAGCGAGCACATTGGTCAGTGGCGGAGGGGTGGGGGGGGATGGGTGGCGAAGGAAAGCGTGGAAAAACTCACGGCCTGTCCAGTCGGGGAGGACTGGTCAAGGACTGGTCAAGGGGCGCCACAGTGGCGAGACGTTAACCACCTCGCCTGGCATACAGCAGGCCGTGGGTTCGATCCCGACCCTGACGCCTGCTGTATATTTGGAGTTTGTGTGTCTCTCTCCTCAGTCGCGTGGATTTTTCTACGGGTCCTACGGTTTATCCGTCCACATTTAGAATCAACATGCGTTTAAGAGTATTTGCCTGCTATACATTTCCACATGATATGATAAGCCACTTTGTTGAGCAATCATTTGTCATAGCCAGGTTGCTTCTGCGAGAGAGCTATATAGCTCAATGGGCCTTACTTAGTAAAATTAAATAAAACAATTTATTTGCTTGCTATAAATTTCTACATGATAAGCCACTTCGTTGAGCTATCATTTGTGGCCAGGTTGCTTCTGAAAAATGTAGCTCAGTGGGCCTTACCAGGTAAAATAAAAAAAGATAAGTCGCGGATCAAGAGGTCATATCTACGGCCAATCCCGCTGATGCCACCGCACCACACAATCGCCTTTTTGTCTTTCTGCCAGACCTCGTAGTTGTTGCGCTGTTAACACACCAAGTACCTCGTACTTGTCCACTCTTACAGACTCATCGGCACGACCATCTGGCTTCAGGCGACTATGCCACAAAGCATTGGGCCCTGAGCACGACCTCAATTGGCAGAGTTCATAGCACAGTTTGCTAACCACTGCGTCACAGCTTCCACCTATTTCATATATCAGAATCAGAATCTTTATACTGGAGGAATGCGAGGAGCTATAAAGCTCTTTTGCACAGATGTGCAGGAGGGGTAGTTTTATATAAAACTTAAAACCAAACTTAAATATATATAGGCTCAGTGAAACCCAACTGCAGTATAGGAACAAAAAACTAAATAAGATCTTATTTTTTAAACAAATCGTGACTGTGAATCGCGATAATTCATCCAATCACAGCTGGGGGGAGGGAGGTCTTATTTATTAGATTCACAGTAACAGATTGGCACATGTATGCATGTTGAATTTTTTGGCACCGCACATAACAAATCGTGCTAATCGGAGGTGCAGAGATATCCCCTATCCACTCCTGAGCCTCACGCCGTCTGCCTAGCAGCCAACGGCATGCACGAGAGTTCATGATGAAATGGTGCTAGTGTGGAGGGGCCCGTGTTCCTCACCGGTTGATGTTGTGGCATATCCTGGGGATGAGCTTGGCAAGGTATAAGAGTGACTCCCAGTGCACGGGGCATTTGGAGGAGAGGCCGCACACGTAGCTGTAGGTGCGGCAGTCTCCCTGCATGTGCGAGCACGCACGCCACAACCAGTTAAGGCCAGGTGATTGTCGAGGTCATCAGAAACGCTGGCAACGATGCCACATCGTAGGGTTGCGTGGTGCTGCGTAGATGGTTGGACGCTGAAGAGCGCACCTATGAAGCAGGTATCTACACTATGGGAACCTCATTTGCCAGTAAAAATAATTGATTTTTTACCCTTCTATCTGGCAACAAAACTGACACCTTTTTACAAGGAGTCATGTTTGCATATACCGCAATACCTGCAGTCATAAATACAAACAAAAGACATAACTCTGATAATGTGCACTGTCCTTGAAGTTGATGTCAGTTGATGTCAAAGGTGTCAGTTTTGTTGCCAGATAGAAGGGTAAAAAATCAATTATCATATTTTTACTGGAAAATGAGGTTCCCATAGTGTAGATGCTTGCCCCGAGCTCTCATACTCTGATGGTGCATTGTTCTTTGAGTTGTGTGCCTTTTGGCGTCATCTGGTCCAACCCATGTGAGACTAGGCTCTGGGGGAAAGCTGTCTCGGGTGTGGACCAATCAACTTCAAGGACAGTGCACATTATCAGAGTTATGTCTTTTGTTTGTATTTATGACTGCAGGTATTGCGGTATATGCAAACATGACTCCTTGTAAAAAGGTGTCAGTTTTGTTGCCAGATAGAAGGGTAAAAAATCAATTATCATATTTTTACTGGCAAATGAGGTTCCCATAGTGTAGATGCTTGCCCCGAGCTCTCATACTCTGATGGTGCATTGTTCTTTGAGTTGTGCGCCTTTTGGCGTCATCTGGTCCAACCCATGTGAGACTAGGCTCTAAGGAAAGCTGTCTCGGGTGTGGACCAATCAACTTCAAGGACAGTGCACATTATCAGAGTTATGTCTTTTGTTTGTATTTATGACTGCAGGTATTGCGGTATATGCAAACATGACTCCTTGTAAAAAGGTGTCAGTTTTGTTGCCAGATAGAAGGGTAAAAAATCAATTATCATATTTTTACTGGCAAATGAGGTTCCCATAGTGTAGATGCTTGCCCCGAGCTCTCATACTCTGATGGTGCATTGTTCTTTGAGTTGTGCGCCTTTTGGCGTCATCTGGTCCAACCCATGTGAGACTAGGCTCTAAGGAAAGCTGTCTCGGGTGTGGACCAATCAACTTCAAGGACAGTGCACATTATCAGAGTTATGTCTTTTGTTTGTATTTATGACTGCAGGTATTGCGGTATATGCAAACATGACTCCTTGTAAAAAGGTGTCAGTTTTGTTGCCAGATAGAAGGGTAAAAAATCAATTATTATAAAGCAGGTATTCATCTGTCAGCCTTTGTGGATGCAGTTAACCCATCGATGGCTCAGCTGTCTTGAGTAATGCCATTATTTATCCAGGGTGCCACTACCCTCTTGTGGTGGCAAAGGCTCCTGTAGGCTTAACTACCATCGGTAGTCGTAGGATACTCGCTCCCGCTCGGCTACACCAGAGCACCAATAGCCACCAGTCTCAAAAGCATAAAAGATTTATGACGTTGCCCATAATGTTGTTCCATACGCCAGTGCCCACGTCAACCACACAACACCGCCGATGCCCAATCATCACGCTAAATCGAAGTTTAATAAAAGGCTCCTGTGCTGAACCGCATCAGAACATCACACGGCAAATGTGTCCATCTCTTACACCGATGTGCAAATTAAGACGAGCCAACAGTGCGTCTCCGGAGTGACTAATCTCCAACCATGGACCACATAGTACCGCCAACTGCCCCATTCGGTCATTCGCCAGCAGCGTTTCAGATATTTACCAGGCTACTCCTTAAACCGTCCACTACTGGATCACTCACCAACCTCCCCATGAACACATAATATGTATTTGGAGTTTGCATCATTATCCCCATAGGCACTTCGATGAGCGATCATTTATGGCTAGTTCGCTTCTGAAAAAGAGCCTTATTAGCTCAGCGGGCCTTAACTGGTAAAATAAAAAATAGCTCATGCTCTTTAGTTTAGCATCTGAAACCCAGCACCCACCCCAGAGTGAGTGTCTCCCATAGCAAAATAAAAAAAATGTCATGCTGCTGATTAACACCCCGTCACTCAAATGAACAAACGTCTGTGTGCTTCTTTTGTGTGAGTGTGTACAGACCTGCACGCCCACGGACTTGACAGGGAGCAGGAAGGCGTGCAGCGAGTTTCGTCCTGTGATTTCCGTCAGCCTCTCCTGCTCGTCCTCTGTCGTGCAGTCCTTCACCTTCTGCTGCAACGCGTGAGGCTGTGGGAGGAGGGAGAGCGAGGGCACACGCAAGAGGGCAAGGGAAGGGACGGCAAGGGCGAGTTAGAATGTGGGCGCTAACAGGATAGGTGTACGGAGAGATCTGCGTAGATCTTTTTGAGAAGCGACCTGGTCACAAATGACAGCCCAATTAAGTGGCTTATGATGTGGAAATTTATAGCAGCCAAATACTCTAAATCCGTGTTTCTAAATTTGGAGGGAAAAACCGGACAACCGGGAGAAAAATCCACGCGACCATAGGGAGAGAGACATGCAAACCCCAAATATACAGGCGTCAGGGTCAGGATCGAACCCACGACCTCCTGCATACCAAGCGAGGTCATTAACATCTCGCCACCGCGGCACCCTATGGGGGGACCATGGCCAAATGCCACAGCTGTTGCGTGACCAGGAGTTGACATCCGTGCCTGCACCACGCCACAGACTTAGCACGCGAGTGGGAAGGGCGCGCTGCGCAGTCCGAACGGCAGGGCTGGGGGCCGCACCTTTTTTATGCTGGCGGCAAAGTCCGTGATGATTTTTAAGAGGAGATTCGTCTCGGGGAAATCTTTGCAGATGTACGCCTCATCCGTACAGATCACTCTGATCGCCAGCCCGGGTCCTGCGCACAAGCAGATCATGAGCAGATGGACCGTGGGATGCAGCACTTTCCCACTCACACTGCAACTTGAGGGCAACATTCATCGCACGGCAGTAAAAGCAAGCTCACCGCAGGGAAAGGAACCACGGGCCACCCAGCCCCCCATGGCATAAATCCCAGCTCATCACTCTCCAATCTGCGAGCCATCCAGTCCTTCACGGCATAAATCCCAAATTTTCTGACCGATGCACGCGGGCACCCCGGATGTTGGTGGCCATAGTGGCGCGAACCTGGGAATGGATGTCGCGACACGATCTCCTCGGGCAGGCCCAGCTCCCGGCCCAGCGCCCGCACCTCGTCCTTGTGGAAATCCCTCAGAGGCTCCACCACCCGGCCCTGGGTGGCGGCACAGGGAACGAGCGTGAGCAACGGTAACGGCGAGACACATGAGCGGCGGCGGCAACAACAACGCTGCCACGGCGCAATAAGTGATATCGAAGCTCAGTTTCTCTACGGTGAAGTAAACAATGGAACAGCACTTGTCTGTTTGAGACGAGGCTCTAATGAAAGCTGGTGTGGACCAATCAGTTTCAAAGACAATGCATGTTCACCACGAATATATGTGGTTTAAGCAGATATAATTCCTTGCAAAAGGTTTCAGATTGGTGTTTTAACATCTTAACACCTGTTTTATTGCCAGAAAGGGTCAAACCTAATCTTATAACACTGCCTTAAAATAAAGTATGGCTTAAGCGACATTTTGGGCAATGCCGCTTATTCACAGCACAGAGATAGGCCAGAGAGGTAACTCTGTGGCCTCTCTATGTGCTCTCTATAATAAAGGTTTTTTGAGTGAGATCATTACATCAGTGTGTTGGAGAGTAAACCCACAACATTTACAATTGTGCTCTCTGGCCGCTCGATTATACGCTCTTTTATAAGGCAGTGTTCTTGACGAATACGTTCAGTTTTTCGTTACTCAACAGACACCATCATGTCTCTTAACTTTTGTCATTCTCCAATCAATGTTTTTCCTCTTGCTGTCTCTCAGTGCAATTCCAAGCACGGCTCCCCTCCCTCTCCGCGCTTCTTTGCGCACATATTACAGCTTCAGCTCCGTTTTACTTGTCGACGTGCGTGTTTTCCAATCGACGTGCGATGGCAGGTAACAAGCAACGAACGATTGTGCCGGCATAAGTCGGGCGCCCCCCTCCCCCCCTCTCTAACACCACCACCCGGAGCCGTGCCTTGTCTCGCAGCTGCCGGATGAGTTCCGTGTCGTTGTGGTGCGTCTTTATGAGGTCAGCCTTGCCGCTGGCCAGCAGGGAGGCGCTCTCGATGAGGTCGGGCCGCAGCGTGCCCTGCGCCAGGAACACCTCCTCCGGCTTGAGGTTCATCTCCTCCAGAACGTCGTTGGCGACCTGCACGGCAGGCACATGTGACGGACGCGTCATGACGTCTGGTATGGAAATTCGCGATCGTGGAGTCGGACGCGTGCACAGCCGCGGGGGATAGGTAACCAGATAGGCGCACAGCCACACTACTGCATGCCAGCCACAACAAATCACCACATCACACCTGTGTCACAAATGCTTAAGAATATTTTGCACAACACACCATGTGCACTTGACAGCAGTGCTGCCACACAAACACTCGGCCACAAAGGCCCTCATGCACACAAAGACAAAGATCCCCCGTATAGCCTTAACACACTGTTGGGGGAAGTGCTGCTAGTGAGCACCTTAGAAGGCCGGCATGGTGCTCGAGGGGGTGGGGGTGGAAAGCACCAAGCCCGGCCACCTTTGTCTACATAGTGACAATGCTTAAACATTGCACCAGGTAATAATTTGAGGCTGAGTCGACCTAGGTGGAGGACCAGGAATGGTTCAGGTAACCGTCACTGGTGTTGACCGTGAGAGGAAATTGAACTCGGGTCTCCGGGTTCAAGGCATGGCTTGCTAAACGCTACACTACCGCTCCTCACACTCATACACACATATATTCGGATTTGCACCTCCGATGAACACAGTTGGCTACGTACGGTGCGAAAAAAGTTCAACATGCATGCACACATATACATCCACACACAAACTCATTAACACAGGCACTCATCCACACACGGACTCTCAGCCTAGTCGTAGAGACACACCTCCACAGACGTACTCTCATCCACAAAGGCACCCAGCCACAGCGACAAAGAGACTCAATCTCAAGGATTTGAAAACACCCTGCCGGAGGCTCCCCCCCCCGCCCCCCCACTTTATCGTTCGGCAAGGCTGCGAGCGCTCAGCCGTCGGACCTTGACGAAGGTGTCGCCAATGATCTTGCGCTTCTCCTCCGGGCAGCTCGTGGTGTTGAGCGTCTTGCTGATGCGCTTGCGGGACGTGCGGTCCTCCTCCGAGATGGGCAACGTCGTCGTGCCGTTGTAAAACGTGTGCATGGCGCGCACCACTGCAACAGACGCCACGGCGCAATGACACAGCACACCACCCATCAGCCTGGGTACACAGAGCCGGCGGCGCCATCGGTGCCAGCAAGCGCCCGTTAACGCCGGCGTAGCACACGAGGAGTCAGCACCACGCACCCCCACCAGCTGCCTTTGTTTCCCCCAAAGTTGATGTTGATCACGGAGGAGGTCCAACAAGGAATGGACGCCATGTGCAGGTCCCCGGTGGATAATTCATTACACTACGTGTATGTATGCTGAACTTCTTTTGTACCGTACGTAGCCAACCGTGCTAATTGGAGGCACGGGGAACAGAGGAGTGAATTGCAGTCGATTACCCTTCAATTAATCTCCACTCATGCTGTGTGTGTGTATAGCGGAGCAAAACAGTACAATAAAATTTCAGAGTACAATTACACAGTTATAGGAAGCTGACGTTGCGATAATCTTCATGTCGCAAACTTTGACATTGCGTCGTATCGTATGATGAAAAATGACATAGCAGCAACCCTGCTTGCCCGCCAGCCGGACTGACCACCTGCCTGCCTGCCCACCCGCCTGCCCACCCACCTGCCTGCCCACCCGCCCGCCCGTCCGCCCACCCCACTGACCTGTAACCTTAAGGCCGAGCTTCTTGAGTGCCTCCTCCACGGCGCTGCTCTCGCGCCGCCGCATGAAGCCGTTGTCGATGTGCACGGCGATGAGCTGCTCCTCGGGTAGCGCGCGGCTCAATAGAGCCGCACACACCGTCGAGTCCACGCCGCCGCTCAGTAGCACCTGCAAGCCCCCCCACACAAACACCCGGTGTGGCCTTAGAGTGGCGACGGTGGCGGTGATAGAGCCGTGTCGGTGCTCGTGGCGGTGGCAGTCATGGCGACGGTGTAGGTGGTAGAGGTTGTGGTTGCAGGCATGGGCGGTAGTTGTGTTGATGTTAGTGGTACCGCTGGTGGTGGTAGAGGTGGTAGTGCTGGTAGTCGAGGTGCAGGTGGTGATGGTATTCGTGGCAGTGATGATTGTATGAATGGGAGGATGGGTGGGGGTTGGGGAGTGACCGCCTATGAATGCCTACTCACAGGGGTGGCTGAAGCACATCAGAGTAAATACAGGTTTTTCACTTAATTCAGCCGATTCCAGGTCTGCGAGTTCTAAACATTTGGCTTCATTGCCATGCGCCGAACACTCTTTGCGTGTAAGGGTTATGAATTGTATGCTCCTAGTCTGGACAAAAAGTGAATTCAGTAGTTCCGTGACTATCTTCCAGGACCATTTCTCCCACACAAAGTGGTGCACTGCAATCAATTAATTTCTCATTGCATAACATCTTCAATTGTGATAAAATTTACCTTTAAAAATAACCCAGTTTAATTTGGGGGGGGCGATACTCTCACGGTGCTCGCACGTGTCCCTCAACCCTCCAAGTCGCCCCAAACGATCGCCTCACATCACGGAACCTCAGTAGCCACGCATCCATCAAGGGGCCAGGTCACCATTAGAAGCAGGCCCGAGACTGCTCCCTCCGACCTCCCCCCCCCCCACACACCTCTGTGCACGCGAGTCACTCACCAGCACCTTGGAGGTGCCCACTCGCTGCTGGATGGTGTGGATGCACTCGGCCTGCCGGCTCTGCACAGTGTAGAGGCCGCTGCAGCCCGCCACCTCGTAGAGGAAGCTGCGCAGCATTTTCTTGCCTTTCGGCGTCAGGTCCACCTCCGGGTGGAACTGCACGCCGTACAGCTTCTTGCCCTCGTTGGCGATTCCTGGCGGAGGGGGGGGGGGAGCGTAAACGCAGGATACCGGCACCCAAGTCGGGGGCAACTCTGCATGCGAATGGGAGCGGACCAGGGGGTGGTTATATACAAAGGGGAGAGTCATGGACGCTAAATGGCATTTACTCGTTCCGCAAATTCTTACGAATGCGCTTGGCGATGGCAGCTGTAGGCCATGTGACCTCATGGCTTGATGGCCAGTGGCTGCATTTCCTGGGATGTAGGTTGTCAAAACTGTCGCAACTATTTGCGCGTGAAATACACTGTAAAATGCTTGTGCCGACAGCGTTAAATTAGCAGTGCACGCTGTTAAATAACGACTCTGTTGAAGAACATTGTCGGCACGGTTATTTAAAACAATAAACTGTACATCAATAGCGTGTGTTGGCATCAGTGCTTTCCTTTCGGTGAGTTACAATAGCCTGCCCGCACATTTATTTTTATGACCGAGTGCTGCTTATTCCAATAATAGACTTGTAAATGTATGGTTCACAGTAGCAATACAGCCTTCGTCACTGTGGCTTTATAACCACACGCCGATTTCGGTGAATTGTAGCCGCCGACAATAAAACAACGGGGTCAGAGTTTAAAACTAAATACATGGATCAGATAATATATGCAAATTAAGAGTCATGTAGACTAGGAAAAGTGGGTTCGGGCAGGACACATCACTGGCAAACATGAAGGCGGGTGGTTGAGATAAATGACGGACTGTCATTCAAATGAGGGAACACCCTCGGGAGTACGTCTACCACACAGATGGAGTGATGAGATCAGTCAGTACGAGTGCCATCGCTTTCTATGTATGTAAACGTATTTCGCATCGTACAAAGCCAACCATGCTAATTGAAGGGCAACAAACTTAATGCAAAAAGCAGTTCTAAAAGAAATTAGTTTTCAATCGAGGTTTAAAAGTGCATAGCTCCAGTAGCTTCCTAATATCAGAGGGAAGAGCGTTCCAGACAGCCGCATAAGCACATCTGAAAGCGAGCGATGCGGTGGCCGTCTTTGTTCGATGGGTAGCCAAAATCCGCTGCGAGAATGACCGGAGTTCGCGTGATGGTTTTCAGCGAGGTTCATTATTGGCAAGCAGCGTGGGGAGGTCTTCAGCCACCAGTGAATAGATCAAGGCTGATGGCAATGACACTAAAGGAAGTCTGGTTGATTATTTCTCCGACCAAACAAACACAAGATAAAGATATGAATTTTTATTGTTAAGCAATAAGCCCACCTACGTGGCGTCATGCACACACACGCACACACTTCCTTTGGCTAACCGCCTTTGACCTTGAGCGCACACCGCTGGCGAAGTGCGCGGTCAAAAACGCGGAGGAGGGCGACGGCGTCGCGGATTCTCACCGGCCACGAGGTTCCCGGACTGTGCCACGACCTTGAAGCCTTCGGCCACCTTGTCCACGCTGTCGCCATGCGTGAGGAGCACCTCCTCCTCCTTCTGCAGGCCCCTACACGAGGACAAACAGCACGGAACGCGCGCACACAGCAGCCCCGTCAGTCTGCAGTGAGCGGCAGAAGGCCGTCATCGAGCTCCTCTTCGAGGTAGACGCAATCTGCTTTCGTGTGAACGTCCCGTGCTATCTGACGTCTTTATAACAAGGTTTTCTTTTGTAATCCGCGGTAAAGTCATTTTCACGCGCACCGCCAAATTTCCCTATCCAGTGACAACGGCACTGCGCCACCACTCCCCTCAACTAACACTGGGTAACAACCAAGAAATTACTAGTATGCTAACGGTACGGACGATTTCGATTTAAAGCTTTCGTGACTGCAGGGATTCATCTTCTTGGTTCTTTTGGTAAAGTCACGTAGAAGGGAAATAATAAAATAATAAAAATAAAACATAATAAAATACAATTCTCACGACGTTTCGGACGGCTGCTTGCGTTGGTGGCCGAAACATCGTGAGAATTATATTTTATTATGTTTTATTTTTATTATTTCATTTATTTCCCTTCTACGTGACTTTACCGAAAGAACCAAGAAGGTACGGACGATGATCCTTCTACATAAGGATAGAAGATTAACTCGCTTAATAGTTTCAGAATATCGAGTCTCGGTTACGCGACCGACCGCAATGGCGTGCACCGACATCGGTAACACGTAAAACGGTGCCAGATTGGGTATTCAGGTTGCGCTTTCCAGTAAGCACGGTCACGGATCTTCCAGAAGCCGCTGTGTGTGGGCGGCGCGTGCGCCCGTGGGGGCCACGTTACCGGAAGATGGAGCAGCTGTTGTCGATGCTGATGGCGAACTGCCCGTCCTCCCGCGTCGGGGTCCGGTGCACCGTGCCACCAAACACCTTGTTCAGCATCTGAACAGGGTGCCATGTTGGCGAGATGTTAACTACCTCGCCTGGTATGCTGGAGGTCATGGGTTCGATCCCGACCCTGACACCTGCTGTATATTTGGAGTTTGTATTTCGATCCCTCCCCCTGTGGTCGCGTGGATTTTCATCCAGGCTCTCCGGTTTTTCCCTCCACATTTAGAAACGTGCATTTAGGGCATTTGGCTGTTATACATTTCCACACAATAAGCCATTTCGTTGAGCTATCATTTGTGGCCAGGTCGCTTCTGAAAAAGAGCTATATAGCTGGTAAAATTTTTAATAGTTAATAGTTTGGTTTATAGTTTATAGCATCTGAAACAGATGTCCAAGTTGGGTGGCGAGTCAAAAAGGTACAACAGGTTTCCCGAACAGTAAAATATAGCCAACAACAGTTACGACGCACCTGCATGCCGTAGCAGATGCCGAGCACGGGGACGCCAAGCGTGAAGATGGCAGGGTCAAACCGTGGCGCGTCCTCCGCGTACACAGAGTTGGGCCCCCCGGAGATGATGATCGCCCTGCATCACAAACAACGTACAGAGATGCCAGCGTTCAATTTGTACGTTCGGCAGGCACTTGGGGTATCACCCCCCCCCCCCCCCCCCCTTGAGGTGGGCGCCACGGTGGAGAGATGTTAACTACCTCGCCAGGTATGCAGGAGGTCGTGGGTTCGAACCCATCTCTGACGCCTGCTGTATATTTCGAGTTTGCGTGTCTCTGTGGCCGCGTGGATTACTCTCCGGGTCCTCCGGTTTTCCCTCCACATTTAGAATCAACGTGCGTTAAGAGTATTTGGCTACTATACATTTCCACATAAGCCAATTTGTTCAGCTTTCATTTGTGGCCAGGTCACTTCTAAAAAAGAGCTACATAGCTCAGTGGGCCTGATCTGGCCAACCACCTCCTCATGTGCCTTCATAGGTGCTCGCTAACAGCACTTGCCTCAAACGTTTGTTCAGGCTTAATGGAGGATCTTTGTATGTCAATGTAAGTGCACCTCCGATTAGCACGATTGGCTACGTACAGTGCGAAAGAAGTTCAACATGCATAAATACATAAGTGCAGTTGTGTCTGTATGTGTTTATGCGAGTGTGGGTCTAGCAGCGTGAGTGCATGTGCGCGTTGCCAGCGAGCACCTGAAGCCCTGCTCCTTGAGCACGAAGGCCGGCGTGTCCAGCGGCCGGATCTCGGACTGCACGAGCAGCTCACGCACACGCCTGTCGATCACCTTGCCGTACTGCGCGCCTGCGTCCAGGATCACCACCGCCTCCTCATACCGCGGCACACCCTCCGCCGCCATTCTGTCTACCGCGCCACCGCCCTCCGCCTGCGTGTGTATGTGTGCATAGTGGGGAGCGGTGGTGCAACCGTTAGCACGCTGCGCTACGAACCCGGCAACCCGAGTTCGATTCCCACTCATGAATAACAGCAGTCACGAATATCTGAATCGGTCCTTTGCCTCCCCTAGGCCGACTCATCCTGAAATGACTACCTGGTGCGGTGTGTAGTAAACATCACCACTGGGGAGACAAAGGCAGTCGAGCGTGTTGCTGGCCAACCACCCCCTCGTGTGCCGTGCCGGGCTTCATAGATGGTCGCTTACAGCACTTCCCCCAACAATCTGTTAAGGCTATAAGGGGATCTGTCTTTTTTTGGTGAGGGCAAGGGGGGGAATGGTGAGAAGACAAAGAGAGAATGACGTGAGAAAGACATTAAACCTTCTAAGGACCGCTCTTATATACTTTAAGAAATGTGGCGTTGGGCAGGACAGGTTGCTCAATGGTTGGTGGCCGTGAAAACCTAATGACCAAAGTCTGGGCGCCTTTAACTGTGTGTGTATTACCTGACTATGACATACGGATCAGAAACATGGAAACACCAACAAAGAGAATGGAACAAAAGCTGAAAAGTGCACAAATAAGCACAGGAGGTCCATGCTTGCAATTGTACTTAAAACAAACAGGGAACGCGCGGATTAGCAAACACAAACCAATCGGAGGCACCATATTTACGGTCAAGTAAGTGGGCTTGGGCAGGCCTCACATCAAGTGACGATGGCCGGTGGCTAAGTCTAACGACGGAGTGGCAGCCGAAAGATGGCACGTGCCAAAGAGGTGTAATGCCGCTGAAGACGTGAGCTCGTGTGGAGGAACCCGATGGATTGTTGAGTAGCAGGATGGCGAGAGATGGCTTTGGCTCGGGGAAGCCTTCATCCAGCAGGGGTGGAGGGTGGTTTTTGATATAGATTATGAATCCTAATCTCGTTTAATGATCCAGCAAAGCCTCACCAAGTCTCAAGACGCCACACTTGTTGCGCTATTGCTGTGCGTGAGTAACTAAATTAAAACCTACTTAGATCGCCTTACGCTAAATGTCAAAGGAAGAAAGTGATCAGTACCGTAGACGCACGTGCTTTAACACCAGTGGCAACTCTTGTGAAGGGGTACATGTGATATCACCCAAGGGGCAAACGTGTCGCTATAAACAGAAATGTGGTAATGCTAACAACGTTGCCAATACACTTACGACATTTCTGCCCGGAACCTGTGATTGGCCGGACGTAGCCAGCAAGCCAATAATCGTAAACTCCCAACACCTGTGACTCTCACACAGGATTCCGATGTGAGCAAGTTGCAGGGAAACGTATGAAAAGCAAAGAGCAAGGGTCCACTCGTCTATCTGCACAAAACCCACCTGCAGGCAAACGGAGGCATGCTTTTGGTTATGGTCGCTAAAAGCGGATCTGCTGCGAGATACAAGCCGATAACGTTTTGCTTGTAAGGCAGCCGCTCTGAAGGTTTCCCTGCCCTACACTCGATTTGATCTCACTTCTCAAATGATCAAGACCACGGCGTGGTGCTCGCCTCGACTGGTGATTCTCAGCCAACGGTGGAAATTCCACTGACCCAAGCCACAACGGCTGTTCACGACCCACAAAGTGGGCCCTCATTTTAACCAGGTGGAGTCAACTCCCGACTGGTAGAGACGTGGGTCTCGCTACGAATGGTGCCATTGTCTCCCGAATCTGGAGACACAGAACCACGCATTAACTCATGTACGGTCAACGTGGCCTTTTAAGCATAACGAAATGAGGCACATAAATATTGTGCAGCGCAGAGTTTATAAGTAATAACTTCAACTCGAAACGAAACAAGCACACAGTATTGGCTCGTTCTCAGAGACAGACTCAAAGGCGTGAGAAACAATAGGCAAGCGGGTCAGGCAGCTCCGCGGAGATCCAGCACCAAATTTACCCCCAAGTTCATATGGGAGGAAACTGGAACTCCTAGAAAAAATAAACGATTTGTGCAAGGGGGCAATACTCTTTCCCATACTGATGGAACAGGTGGGGGGGGGTCCACATTAGCTGTACCGCCAGGGTATGGCACCTCGGTGCCCAAGGGAAGGGAATTTCGCGACATTTGTGCGATCCACCAACCCTGATGTCCTCCACAGTGCTGCAATACGGGCATGTGGCATTATTGCCCGGCTACAGGTACAGGCAGATATCTCGTCTCCGAGGCATTCATCGTCTGGGACCCCGTCTAGCAGGAGCCCTTACACATAGGTATACCTGGTCATGTAAACAAATACATAAGCGTGGCAAACGCATTGTCATGCATGACACACATTAGTACCCTAATAAACCACGAGCGCCAGCCAGACTCTCAATGGGAGAAAAATCGATGCGAGCAAACGCTGCTCGATGAAGAAATAGGCGGTGGCGAAACAGGAAAACGAAGGGAACAAAAGCGTGAACAGAGAAAGCCACAAGGTAATGCAAATCTCCCAATAGGGACGAGGCTCAAGTTCGAGCTCAGGATGTATTTACAAGGTCACTGCATCGCGCGCTTTCTCAAGCGCTTCTGCGGCCGTTGGCAATGCTCTTCCTTCTGATATTAGAAACCCACTGGAGCTCTGTATTGAAAACTAATTTCTTAAGAACAGTGCGAAAGACGTTCAATATACATACGTATTAAGACCTGGGAGCCAGCCTTTGATTTTGGGTTAGAGCTTAAAGGTGAGGACTCGGACTATACACGGCTGGCTCTGTATGACGATTACGGCATTTTTCGCAGGTCACACTCTACCCTTCCCGCTGCTGCCACTCGCGTTGTAACTTAAGCACACGGGCCACATTTGAAGGCTCCAGTGGCCAACGCAGCAACGATGCTTTCCTGGGTGCACAAAAACACAACACTGTACGAAGACCCCAGGGCCGGCCCAGGAACATGCTGGCGGGACTATGTCGCTCTGCTGGCCTGGGGACGCCGGGGAAAAGGAGGTCTGGACCGCCCTACTCAACATGCTGCTGCCGCGACCCTCACCATGACAAGCGGACTGAGAAACGAACGAACAAACAGAACACAACAGCAGATGAAATGGAGGTCATCGAGACAAAACGAACCGCAGAGCTGCGTTACACAATCCTTTCACAAGAAATCGCATCGTGCTTCTTTTTTTTCCCGAATTACTTTAATTGTCCACGTTGGCGCGAGTAATGCAGGTCGACGAAATTTGGTTTGTAAAATTCACGTTATTTCCACTCGTGTGAATATACAGCATTTCCTCGTTATTCACGAACTTGGCTATTCGCGATATTGGCTATCTGTAAATCGCATCTGGAACTCTACATGACTGCATCGTGAGAGAGAGAAAGTGATGAGATAAAGTGATGAAAAAAGTGATGAAAAAAGTAATGAAAAAAAGTGATGAGAGAGAATGTGACGAGACAGAATGATGAGATAGTGATGAAATAGAAAGCTTATTTACGTAATTATTTTAGGTAATTCATGAAAATATCATTATCCGCGACATTTGCTATTCATGAGCCTGTCCGGAATGTATCCCTCGCGAACAACGAGAGAATACTGTGATTCCTACACGTGTGGTATCTGCCTTCCCGCCACTGTTCCTCCTCCTCCTCTTCCACTTATTCCACAAGAGACACTTCCAGACAGATACTTCTGAAAGTCTCTTTGAACAAACGAGCATCATTCGTCGTTCATCCCCTATGAGCAGCACTTATCAGGTGGTGGAAGATCCACCTTGCCATGGAAAGGATGAGTCTCTCCATAAAAACAGTGCTATCAACTTCCCGTGGAAGTGTTGGAGCTCGACTCAGCATTGGACAGCTCCAAGTGTTTAATTTAATTACAGAGTGCTAGTAGGATAACTGAATATATTATAAACAAAAAATATACAAAAAATTGTATTGAATTGAGGAATTAAACAAGTAACGAAATTAAACTAAGGGAAGAGGTTCATCGGGGGTCAATGACGTTCATCCCACCATACCTCACACGGACGTTTCCTTCCTTCTGCTAAGATCATGGGGTCGGTAACCAAAACAAGAGCAGCCATTTTTCTCAAATTCGGTAAAAAACCCAACATTCTAAGAGCCGCAGCGCACGTGAATATGAGACGGCGGTCACAATAAATAAATATCGCCACGAGACGGTCCTTAAAGAGCCGCATGGGGCTCTGTAGCTGCAGGTTGCTGACCCCTGGTCTAGATCCTTTAGCTGTTCCAGTGTCGACACCGAATCTCCAAGGGCCGCTCTTCCAGTCTCACCACCACTACCGCCACCACCACCGCTGCTATCTGGCTTTAGGTCTTCCCCCCTTGGTCGCCGACTTCTTGGTGTCCCTCCAAAGCCCGTCTCAGTAACTTGCCCTCCTCTTCTATCCTGCACACATCGCCCAACAATCAAAACCTTCTCCCTTTGTGAAAATATTTACACAGTTTCTTGACCCACATTCTATGACTATTCGATCGCTATTCTATACCACACCTACCACGTTGTGCTTACCCTATGCCAAAACAGCTGCCGTTGAGTGAACACCGTCACCCCCCACCCGAACCCCGGGCTCGTGGTGAAAGGATAAACTGAGCGGGACTCCTCGTCGAGTGCCCACTGCGCTCTCCTGGCCGCCGTTTTAAGAGAGGCCGCAGTGGAGGCGGATAAACGCAGCCCCACGCCAACCCCACTCCCATCGTGGCTGGCGGGGGGTCAAGCGCACGCCTGTTTTCTCCAAACAACTACACGAGTGTCCACAAAAGACGCAAATACCGACCCGCGCCTAATCGGTTTGCGGAGGCGCATGACTGCCGTTGGCTGGCGTCCACGCTCTCTCTCCTCTCTCTCTTTTGCCATGAAAAGTGCATCCCGATCGTCAGGGGACTGACTCAGGATTTCGTCTGCTCGAGAGGTCTCGACGCACAAGCGTTTTGTTGGCGAAGCAAAGTGGCACGCTGTGGTTGGAGTGCTCAAACTGGCAGGTTGGAGGGTCCTGGGTTCTTGTCTCAATTGGTGGGGGGGGAAGAGGGGGGGGTCGACTCGGAAAATATCATCCACGGGCCGTGGGGATGATGAAATGTGAAGCGCTTCGTGGGAAGTCAATTGTGTGGTGGTAATATGGAGGGAATGGCTCCTGCTACAGCAATGTGGAATTTATGGCACTTGCTAGGGCCGTCAATGGATATGAGCGGCCCAGTGCAAGATTGAGCCGGGAGGCGCTCCGACTTTACTTTGCGCAAAAATCAACAGCGGTTGTTCGAGAGGAACCGCCCACTGCCGAGGGAATGTGGAATTTCCACAACTGGCTCTGTAGCTCGATGATGCAAAAATAAATCAGATAAAATGTTTCATTTATCTAATATCTCCAGAGGAGCTGCAGCCAAGAAATGGAGCGTTTATAGTTTTATATACATTCTTTTCATTTCACTAAGTAATTAATAAAATTTTCTTGCAAAGTTTTGCCACTTTCTCACACAATGGTTGCATTGTGGTGTACAGCGATTAGCATGACCCGCTTTCCAATAACTCCCAAAAATCAATGAGTTAATTTACATGAAAGACGTGATGGGGGAACTATTTAAATGAGGCCAAAGTTAATGAAAAGATCATCTGAAAATAATTGCCTACAAGCACGGCTCTCCAATCTTTATTAACCAAATTTAATGTTTAGTCTTTTTGTATACAGGAGTCATAAAATAGGTGTCGCTGTGTGAATCAACCAAAAATTTCCATGGACAAGTTTAGACTGGTCCCCACCACAGAAATGTTAAATTCCAACCACTGGAACATAACCGTGAAGAGACGGATACTGGCCCATGCACGGTTAAGCAGAGAAACTGACTCTTGTAGGAAGTTGACAGTGGTTGGTCAAAGAATCAATGGTACCTGCCAAAGTAATAGGAATTGTCATAAGCTGGCTCAGGGCTGTGAGTGGACTAATCTATATATATGTAAAATAGTCGAAAATTGTCTGTTTGTGGGTTTGTGTGTGTTCGCGCGCTTGCGAACGATTTGCCTCTCCAACGGTGGGATTAACGTACCACGCCGTAAGCTCCGCGGTGAGCAAGCGGTATTCCTTTTTCACATCAGTCAACTTTTAATTTGTATAATTAGCGATTTAGTGCGATTTTTGTGCACTTTCCATTTATGTATTTATTTATGACGCGTGCACGACCATACCAACTCACGCGCCTTTGGTGGGGGGATGGCCCATGTCAAGTCGCACGCTTTCGATGAGAGTGAGGGGGACATTTTCTTTCGCGTTAAAAATGCTATAAAAATACACTAAACGCTGACGTTAATTCTTCACTGTGTGATGTCCCCCCCACCCCGATGCGTGCAGTTATTACTACTGTAGCGTCGGTGTCAGGCATTGTATATAGAATTGTTATGCACACTTACCTGTAGTAGCACACGTGTCCATAGGGGGTGGTAACCCGGGATAGGCAGGATGAGCCGGGCCATTGGGACACTCAGCTCTCACAACCCCAAGAGAGGGGTTGGGGGAGATATTCCAGAGCCCCCTAGAGAGTTCCAGAAGGGGGGCGTGGCCAGGGGCGGGGAGACCTGGCCACGGGTATAAAAGCCGGATCTCTGGACGAGTCCGGCCGTCTTCGTCAAGCTGAAGAAAGAAGACCAGCTTGGCTAGGACGCTGGGAACCCCCAGACCCGCCGTCCTTCTAAGGGCCGGGGCTGTAGTGGGCCAGTGGTCAGACCCTGGGAACCCCCGGGACCCGACGTCCTTCTAAGGGCCGGGACCGAGTGGGCCAGTGGTCGGTCGGGACCCGAGGACGTTGGCTGGGTCGGGTCAGATAGCCTCCCTCTAGGTCCCCTTTAGCCGGAGGAACATGAGGGTAGTCCCAGTGATTAGGACACATTAGCCCGAAGCTATATCTCCGTGGGTATCGGGACGAGGGGCCGCCACCCCTATGTGTTAGGGATCTGTGTATCCCGCAGCTATCTTGAATTAAAGCGTTGCCTCAAGCGCTCCGTCTCCGGTCTCCCTGGAACCCACGACACTACTATACAGTCGCTAAATGCTACCACTATAGGCCGTAGATATTACTGCAGAGCGGCCGGGGACATCGTCGCTGGGGGGGGGGGGGGGTCAGTGGTAGCAGCTCAGCCCCAACCTGCCAAGGTACCACCTCGGCCGGCTGGACAATCTAGGCGAGGCCAGAGACTCTGCATGGGACTAGGCCTCACCACGCCACTCTGTCAGGTGAGTACTTTGTGCTATACAGTCGATATATACTGCTATGGAGTCGGTACGCACTGCTGTAATCATAGCAGGTACCACCAGTCGGTATGCACTGCTGTAATCATAGCAGGTACCACCAGTCGGTATGCACTGCTGTAATCATAGCAGGTACCACCACAGTCAGTACGCACTGCTGTTAGATTTTTAAGAGTAGTTTTGAAATATTTTTAAGACCCGGGCAACGCCGGGTACTTCCCACTAGTATATTATATATAAAAAGGCCCTTCCAGATTCATATTTTTTTGTCATTTGTTGGCAAAAAAAAAATGCAAATGTAACACAACTTATGTCAGTGTCTCTCTTCTTAAAACGGGAGAATGGGTCAATTCCATCACCACTGGTGACACTGGGATATCAGTGTAAATTCCACATTCCCATGGCAGGGGCCAGTCTATATTTAGGATGACCACTGCCGATAAAACTGGACTGGATAAATTGTTCAAGCAAGTTTTCACCGCATTATAAAGCGATTTACACACACTGAGATAGAACAGTCTCCTGTGGCAAACATCAATCTCCAACACCAACTGTTTACACGGGCGGAGCACACTGTGACAGGAGCGCACGACACAGTGAGTTCCACCACAATTTATCTACAAGTAACCTTTTCCTTAATTTAGGAGCTTTCGTGACTGCAGGAATTATTCTTTGTTTTTTTCGGTTAAGTCACGTCTAAAAATAAAATAATAAATTAAGAGAGAGGGAGGGGGCAGAGAGAATTAGCATATCAATGAGTGTACGGCAACGTACTGCTGTTGCAAGTAAGATGACAATGTGGAACGGGCACGCAAAATTGAAAACGGGCACGCAAAATTGAAAATTAGGAGACAGGCACACGAAAATTAAATAACCTAGCAAAATATCGAAATGTGATGTAATACAACACAGAGAGTCGGTTAACACACAATTAACGCGATATTTTGCTAGGTTATTTAATTTTCGTGTGCCTGTCTCCTAATTTTCAATTTTGCGTGCCCGTTTTCAATTTTGCGTGCCCGTTCCACATTGTCATCTTACTTGCAACAGCAGTACGTTGCCGTACACTCATTGATATGCTAATTCTCTCTGCCCCCTCCCTCTCTCCGTCCCCACCCCCCCTCTCTATATTTAAGGGACCGTCACAGAAACGACCCCTCTCTTTGTGCCGATTTGTGTCCTCTCTCTGTGTGCCGTTGTGATGTCTGTCTGCTTGCATGTCTGTCTATAGTTTTCTAGTTAGATTTTTGTTGCTATTTCTTTTATACCTGATGATGATTGCTTGTTTTGCAATCGAAACGTCGTAATATGTTATTTTAATTTATTATTTTATTTTTAGACGTGACTTAACCGAAAAAACCAAAGAATAATTCCTGCAGTCACGAAAGCTCCTAAATTAAGATTGAACCACTTCTACGGGGAAGTTTTAAGCTTATCCTTTTTCTTTCTGACTATTTGTTCTCTCTGCCTGTGTCCTCTCTTTGGAATTTTCACACTTAAAATTCTAACTTAGCAAATTTTGAAACACGTAATCAACCAGGCTATGCGTTAATTGTGTGTTAACCGACTCTCTGTGTTGTATTACATCACATTTCGATATTTTGCTAGGTTATTTAATTTTCGTGTGCCTGTCTCCTAATTTTCAATTTTGCGTGCCCGTTTTCAATTTTGCGTGCCCGTTCCACATTGTCATCTTACTTGCAACAGCAGTACGTTGCCGTACACTCATTGATATGCTAATTCTCTCTGCCCCCTCCCTCTCTCCGTCCCCGCCCCCCCTCTCTATATTTAAGAGACCGTCACAGAAACGACCCCTCTCTTTGTGCCGATTTGTGTCCTCTCTCTGTGTGCCGTTGTGATGTCTGTCTGCTTGCATGTCTGTCTATAGTTTTCTAGTTAGATTTTTGTTGCTATTTCTTTTATACCTGATGATGATTGCTTGTTTTGCAATCGAAACGTCGTAATATGTTATTTTAATTTATTATTTTATTTTTAGACGTGACTTAACCGAAAAAACCAAAGAATAACCTTTTCCTTCTGTATAAACCGGCTTTGATCGGCTGTGGGCAGCGAAGAGCATGACGTGAGATGTGCAGTGCAGCAGTTCAGAATTGTGCAGGCCGCACGACTAACAAAATGAGAGAAAATGTAATTATCCCGGTGGCATGAGCTTCATCGTTACTCCCTCTCATATGAACATGGCTGCTGGTGGAGCTGTGAGAGTGCTTGACCCACAATCGGAAGGTTGCATCATGTTCAAATCTAGGACAACAGTCGAGTCAGCCATGTGTTCTCCACGGTTAATAAAAAAATAACTTCCACTGAATCACATGATTGTGTGAAGTCAGCAGTGGTTGTCAGATGTGCAAACTGATCCCTATGATGGGAATGTCAAATTGTGACCGTTGACCATCAACAAAAATTAGCACTGCCCCTTTGCTTGTTGGGGCAAAGGACCCATCTTGCCTTAAATTGGACTATCGAGATAATTGATCCCAACCCCTCATCTGGCGCATGGGTTTGAGGTTGCATCGCAGTCGTGCAGAGGACTGTAGGGGCAGACTTCCACCGACCGAAAGCATCAAAGTGCTGCCCATTTGCGTGCTTAATGTCATGCTCCACTGTGGAAGGCGGTGGCTCTCAGACCAACAGAGTTGCGAGACAGCGCCACACAGCAGCACACTCAAAGGTACCATTGGGCGTGTACTTTTGATGGTCTATTAAAGGAAGGCCTGTTATCAATTCGCCGGGAATGTGTCCAATCTCGTCAGATATCGGCAGCTAAGTCGGGTTGAGCAAGGTTTGCGCTTGAAGGCTGACCACTATGCACAACAGGTGCTATAGGCTGCAAGGCTACGTGGAGGTCAGTGCAGCAAAATCCATTGTTGTAACTCACCTCTCCGCTTCCTTCAATAACCCGCACTGACAAGCATGGTGAAGTATGGTAAATGACTGCATGGTGTGTGCAGAAACCCTAATCCACCAGGGCGGTGGAGGAGAACTGATGATGTTCAACCCAGAAAGCTTCACACACCGGGTCCTCACGACTCCTCTTTGACATGTAAAAGTCAAAATGTCTCCTTTCTCAAGCTTAGTGTCGGGTGGTGATTATCTTTACAAGTGGCACTGTGAGGGTGGTGGAAACTCCACATTCTTATGGTGGGAGCCAGTCACATACAGGAATGGATTTGGCAATATTCCACTGACGCCTATAATTCGTGTAGTTGGAATTCAACTAGTAATAACGGACGTACACGATGTTTACAAAAACTGTGCAAGTGCTGCAAATCTGGTTGCGCATTTTAAGGTAACAGGTTAGAAAGATAAAGTCATTCACAAGTTTTTGAGAGAGTGTGGTTTAAATACCGCCACCCCAGAGACGTACACCTAGCAGGAATGGGCCTGGTGCTTGCTCGAGTTGCTAAAAAGGATTGGCAATACACTCCACAGACACATGCAAGATTGATCAATTAAGACTAAGGAGTCGTGTTCACTATTTTAGCCTGGAGACCATCACAGTTTTCTAGGCTCTATCACGGGACAGTCACATTTTGAGATGTTTACCCCTAATATGTCAGAAGTACACGTACACAAAAAAACTAACTCTGTAAAGATATGTTTCCTATTTGCTGGACTGCCTGCTGCAAGGCACATCACTATGTGCAGCCCTGTGGTTAACCTACTACTCAATCCACAATCAGAAAGACACGAGTTTACTTTCCCAGTTGGGGGTCGACTAAACCCATCACTCCTTCGGGGGTTGTAAAACAGAGCGCTACCTTGTAGAAAACGAACAGCGGGGTTGTCTTGTCCGGCAGAGAAACTGTCTCCGTCATGTTAACGTGGAATCCCCCCCCCCCTGCTAGCTCGGGGTGGCTGACAAGAGTACCGCCCGACATTCGTTGGAGCAAGTAGACGTTTTTTACTTCCTAGCTGGAGATTAAGCGAAGCAGTGACCCAGCAGTGTGCTGTGTTGAGCACAATCCAGTCTTGTTCCCCCACCTCCCCCCTCTTAAGTGCCCAAGGCTGCCTGGTGCCACGAATAAAGCAGACGCCTTGGACGCTTCTACACGCACAATTTAACGCACTCCAAAGCGGCTGCAGAAATCCTGGGCGGGTGCGGCAGTGAAAAGCGCACTGTATGTGCCCGAGTTGCGGGGCGTACTAATGAGAACCCCTCCCCAGTCGTGCTCCATTTAAAATCAATCTCACCTCCCCATTCATTAAGCAGTGCCTTATAACCGAAGAAACACTACACATAATAGGATACAATTTCAGACAAAGGACCCCACTTCAGAGCAGGGGGGTACAGCCAGATTGAGTGACTAAGCGGTTGGTGATCACACTTTAGATATATGTGCCCGAGAAAAATAATATGCCAAACCCCCCCCCCCCACTGCCTGACATTGGGCCCTTAACGATTCACAGATTCATCAATTCAGTCGGATGATTATGCTCACATATACATGCACTGAATTGCGTGAGAAGCAATTAGGAAGAATGACAAACTGTTTGTCACATATGGGCCAGCTGGGAATCAATTTTAGAGTATTTTCGATTGGTTCAGAATGGATAACCAACAAACCCCGAGAGCGGCGGTGGCCAACCGGTGTCTCCCGAGCCACACGAGGGTCTTTAATCCGCCACGTGCGGCTCTATCGAAGGGGCACGTCAAACGCACTATCCCAATAGTAGCAAAGAATAATGAACGTCTCCCGTACGATGTCAAAAACTGTAAAAATATCGACACACTTTTACATATATACACTTGGCTCTTTGCAGAACTCATGGGTACTATTTGGCTCTTGGTCTATTATAGATCGGCCACCCCTGGCCTAGTGAACATCCTTTATGTGTAGTGACATCGGGGATGTCACTGTATGGTGCCGGCCCAGGAGGGCCGTGTCGTGCGATGTTCTTACGTCGCGGACAGCACCGGGTGGGTTGCTTTGTGATGCCGGCTTTAGCACAGCACGGCGTGCTATGCATCGTCATCGCGTACACCCCGTAGGCGGGTGTAGTACCAGCCCTAGTGGGGCTTGGTGAGCGCTGGGATAGCGCGGGCACCGCGCATAGCGTGGAGTGCGGGCTCCCACAAGGGGGAGCGGGAGAGTGGCAGCCCAGGGACAGGGTTGCCCTGGGCCATGGCACTCTGGTTGACCACGTAGACACGTGATCTGGAGTGTCCACAGAGAAGGCCCCAGGTGGGGGGGGGCTAGGGGGTGATCACGTGTCCGGCGAGAGCACTCGAGGGGGATCCAAAGGGAGCTAGAACGCTCGAGAAGGCGAGCAGGGCCAAGGGCGGAGCCGGCCCCGACCCAGGAGGATATAAGGTGGGTCCCTGAGAGGGACCGGGGTCGCTTCGTTTTACAAGCTGGAAGCTCCACGTCTACAAGCTGGAAGCTCCACGTCTACAAGCTGGAAGTTCTACATCCTACGAGACATCAACACATGGCCGGGGACCCGAGTGAGGGTCCGACCCTTCGTAGCTGTAACTCCAACGTATCGTGTAGTTAGCTGGGTGGTCACCACCCCAGGCTGTATCTGGTAAAGGGGCAGTTACCCCTTAGTATAGACGTGTTACAATAAATGTGTTGCCTCTGAAGAATAATGTCTGCGACTCAGTTGGACTCACTACACATGTTCCAACGTCAGGCTCAAGACCGTCTCATCTTCTCCTCTATACACGTTTGTGTATAGAGGTTTCCCTCGCTTTATTCGGTTGATGCATTCGAAAAACAAGAGCGCACAAAGCGGAAATACGTAGCAAGAGACCAGTCGCCCAACTCAAAAGACAAAGCGAAACCGCATGAGACATCTGTCTGCCGAGTAGCGCATACAGTACGCACATTGTCTCGCGTCCGACCGCATACAGCGTATCATGGTTATAAATAGGTTAGCTACATTTACGTGAAATCGCACCAACCAAACCCACAAAGCGCAGGAAGCCTGTATATATACATATATAGAAATATTTTATCCATATTCCACTGTTATGTACAACATACTAATGAAGTAGCAATTTCACAATAAAAATAAAAGTTGTATTGTATAAATTATACACTTCATTCCATATTATAAAAAACAAATATTCATCACCACAATCAGCCTCGATCAATCCACTGCTGGATGGAGGCATAACTCGACAAATATTAGCAGATCTCAAACGTATCCATTTGAGACTCCGTATCATCGTTGCAGGAGTTAACAGACAACACGTGTTGTGTAGAAGCAGCCGCTGACTGCCCCGATCTCGTCAGTGCACACTAGTGGATTCACAAGCTTGTGAAGCGCTGAAACGAGGTCACGAGTTTTCCCAGAATAACGTAACGCGACGTTACAAAGCAGTTGATTCGATGTGTTTCTGATTAGATATCGTTTTCACCACAACGCCACCACATTCTAAGTCGTGTCCCGAGGCGGTTTGGCTTGCTGAGATCAGCATTGTTGGAATCTAGCTAACAGTGGGCGCATTTGGAACCGAGAAAGTTAGTATAGTAGTCGAGTAAGGGTCGAGCCTGCATGATCCCACCCCTCCCCCCCCTGCTCAATCGAGCAATCTCTGTAGTTTAGGCGAGATGTCAAACAAGCATAGATTTGTGCCTCACAAATACATGGACCGAGGTGACTCAGAGCTGCAGTGCCGGTTACACGATGATGACGCCATACTCACTCATCTGTGAGCCCGCTGTAGTGTTGCATAAGTGTAAATGTGGTATTAAACCAACATCATCATAAGCCATGGTCTTACACTGCTGGATGTACGTCTCCCCCAAACCGTCAGTATTTCTAATGGTCTCTTGATGCAAAAAATCTACCTAACTCCTTGACAAGAGCTGATCACTCCATTTCTGCAGTTGATGTCCCCTCGAACATGTTCCCTCCTTTGGCTGACACTCTGTCATTATTCTCAACTGTGGACCATCATTTCTTCAAGAGACATTGCCCACCTAAGCCCGCTTTAAATGTCTTATCAGCCAATACATTGTGTCTCAAGTCAGACATTACTCCTGCCTCAAACATCCGTCTATTCACACTAAAGTTGCTCTCTGCCATTCCAAAGTATTTCACGCAGTAGATATAAATATCCTTCCCTTCACAATGTGTCACAATTTCCTGCATTATTCCCATTGCTACATTGACACGCTAAGTCCTTCACCACCCCCATTCTCACTCTAACCGATTTGACAGGCACCTCTGGATTACAGAGGTTCTCAAGAGTACACCGCTGCCGTACAGCAGTGGTTCTTGGCCCACTATCACACCTTGAATGCTTCCAAATACAAAGCCATCCTCGTCAGCCCCAGGCAGTCTCACCATGTCCACACTCCCTTCTAGCATATTGATCGCCGGCTCCGCAATCCATTTCTCCAACTGCATCCAAAGTTCCTTGGCATCACTCTCAAATCCGCATTATCATTTTGACAGCTACACCAACCACATCATCAGATGTTGGATCCATCACCTGAGGGCCCTTCGTCATTGATGTCCACTCATCACCACTGAATTCGCAATACCATTTCCTGCAGCAGTCAGGTCTCACCTTTCAACTCCATCCTTATTGTATCTTCATCAAGTAACCTCAATAAACTCCAATGGTTGTAAAACTATGCTCGCCTGCGTCATCCACAGCACCTGTCAATCTTGGCTAGATTCCGTCACTTTCGCTTCACTCCTTCCACTGGCTTCCCATCGCCGGCAGGGTCAGTTACAAGATATGCTGCTTGTGCCACCATGTCTCTACTTTTCTGTCGTCCACCGTATGGCTCTTCGCTCCCTTCACCCCATTACAGCTCATGGTAGAACTCTCCGCACAGACACTCACAACCTCCTCTCTACACCAAGGTGTCGTTTCTCCAGGGTAGCTCTGCCATTTGTAACCTCATACAACTTCACATTCACAGCATTCAATCTATATCTACTCTTAAGAGACACTTAAATGCTCACTTCCTTCGCCGGTCTTTCGAGTGACACGGGATTAGGCTCTGCACCTCAGGGTTAAGTTCATTTATCTCCGTGAAATTATGTGCTTGTTACAAATTGCATTATTATTCCTATCGACGGCACGTACTACATTTTGCAGCACTTACCTGTTGAACAACCAGCAACAATTTAAGCCAGGGATCAACAGCGAATTACAATGTGTGGCAAAAATTCAACTGACATTTAAAGGCAATCAACATTAATAGAACTGCAGACGATTGCAGGGAGCTAAAATGTGTTCCCCCACAAGCCAAACATTATGTATGCAATATATATTTACTGTGCAAAAGCAATGCCATAATGAGCAACTATGTATGGGTCTGAAGTAAAATGGAAGTGAAATATAAAAATTTGCTATTTTGCCGGATTATTATTACAAGCCAAAGTCTCTGAAAATTATGTTGGGCGGAGTTCATCTACATTGTTCAGATAGCGATGGAAATTCCACATTTCTATGACAGGAGCCAGTTAAACCAAATAAACACAGACTTCTTACAAAGTGGTACTAATTTTCAGGAGGAACCTGCACTTGAAAGTTTGGTCAATTGCTTTTAAAGAATTATTTTGCATGGGGAAGGAATCCAGAGTACCATAGAAAAGCAAACGCATGAGGGGATCGCCTTTCAAAAGGTCCACTGACAGGTTAAAGAACACACTATAATCTCATAGATAACCAACAGCCTCGAGCACTTTACATATCTGCGTGACCCACCAACCACTGCCTCCAAGGCATTGGAAGGCATCCCCACACAATCACACCAGGCTCCACCTCGGTCCCGCATGGGAATGACGATGACCTGTGCCTGGTATTTCAACTCGTGACCTTGTGATTGTGAGTTGAGCGGCAAGATTAGCATTACAATAGATCACTATCCTTTGGCTTTTGTACTGGAGGTGACATACACCTACTTTGTGTCCCCTTTACAATAAAGACATTTTCCCAGATGCAGGTCATAACCCCTTAGGGGGCAAGAGAAAAGCCTCGAACTAAAATATAATTAGCATCATAAAACATAAAATTACGGAAGAAAGGGAGTTGTCTAAGAGGGGCTAGAAGTAATAGTTTTTCAAAGTTTAGAAACCTTTTCAATTTAAATGTCTTTTTTTTGTTTAAATGGAATTAGTTGTTCGGTCCAAACAAATCCAGCACTAATTTAAACAAGCGCTGCGATATCAGAATGATTAGAATAAAAAATATGTCTTTTTTTTTCTAAATCCATATTTTGAAAAACAAATGATAAAATGAATAACACTTACCATCCAATGGCGGAGCCAGGATTTTCAGGTAGTGGGGGCAACCCCTCCAGCAATGAAAAATTATAGGAGTTGTTTAGCAAGTAAGGACTTGTCCCTTGCTTTTTATTCGACACGTGTGCGGCGATGGCGCAGCCATCGATCGAGGGTCGAATTCGAACAGTGTGTGATCGGCATCGCGCTCGCTGAAGATATGCCTTCAGGGAAGTCGTGTACTGTATACGCAACTGCGCACAATTCTGAGTCACTTATAACTGCTTTGCCGTTACTTATTGCCACTTATCGACTCAGACTATTGTCCTATCATCTCATAGAGTCCCTGGCACATACTAATATGCTACACAGTGGCAGTGGGGGTCGCAAAATGGCGATTTATTACTAACAAACCCCAATTATCTGATCGAAATTAGGGATTTCGATCAGATCATTAGGGGGGCACGTGCCACCCCACCCCCCCCCACTGACTCTGCCAGGGTTACCTCCAATGACCTACAACTACCCTAATGTGCGCATCGAACTGGGTGTAAGACAATGGAACTCCCAACCGAGTTATTTTCATGTCACGTATTTATTATTAATTCATTCCCCGCTGAAACAAGTGATGATGGATAGCGCTCGCCCGCATTGGTAGTGGAAATTCCACATTCTCACTGGATGAACCAGTCTCTCCATACAACAACCATAACCGACTTCGCACACGACGGTTAAACATTTGATTTGCAATCATGAGGTTCACCAGTTTGAATCCCAGCTCAGGCCACAATCATAACCCTTTCACATAAGTCCACAGTTTTTGATGACTTGCCCTCACCAAGGAAATATGGAGTTAGCACCACAGGTTCAGGGGCTTTCAATGGAGATGAGCACCACCCCAATGCTTCTTTGAGAAGAGAGACGCTTGGACTTTATTACTACTTGAGGGATGATAACACAGCAACACAAAACTTTCAGCAATACACTTGTGGTCTTCTATAACGCGGCGGGAGTTGTTGCATTCCTGAAGAACTCCGCGTTATGGAAAAATCACGTTATAATAAATAATATAGTTAAAGCACAGTCCGCGATAACACGTGAGATGCGTAACGCAGGCTAAACAAAGACTGAGGCGCATGGGTAGCATCTAGAAGCATCCAGCAGCATCCCAATGCCTTGTGCGATGCTACTCTGAGACAGCCGTACAACTGCTTATTCCTACTCGCGCTGCGATGTAGTTCCGTTCACTCGATCGCGTTATATCGAAATTCGCATCCGCGTGATAAAAAAAGTTCTCATATATTCAACGTGCTATATCCAATTCGCGTTATGAAAACACGTGGTGTTACAGAACATACTGTACTCAAAACATGCCCTCTTGATTTAGCACATGGGTGACCTTTAATCATTACGCAAAAGCACACACACCAAACCATTTGAGACAGTTACACAGCACACACAACGTTTGAGACAGGAGTACACAGCACACCAATGTGTCTCATTTATACATGCGGCATGCACACAAAATCGTCTGAGATGGGCACAGAGCAAACCATAAGTAATCTGAGACAGACAGACAGAGCCCACATCCAAAAGTCTGAGACGAGCACACACAACAGACACACACTGCCGAGTTCAGACAAATAGTAAATCATTTGAGATACAAAGCACTTAACACAGGTCACCCGATACCATCACGATAAGCACTAAATGTCCATTCCTTCACAATAGAAAGACAATTTGTCCTGTGAGCGTGTGCGCCCGGCTGCTGCTAGAGGGCTGACGGCAGCCGTATAATCGCTGCTGTAATTTAAGCGATCGCTTAAAAATAAACACGAAGCGAAAACGATTTCACGCAGCTCCATCACGCGCTGCAGACACCCGCAACCCTTAAACAGCACACGAGACTGACTCTCTTGCGGCCCCATTTACACGCTCCAAGTTCAACTCTGAAACAGACAGTTTGCATTCGTCACAAGTGCGAGGTTAGGGTGAGATGTTAACTACCTCGCCTGGTATACAGGATGTTGTGGGTTCCATCCCAACGCTGCATGTCTCTCTCCCCGTGGTCGCGTGGATTTTTCTCCGGGTCCTCCGAATTTTCCCTCCATATTTAGAAACATACATTTTTAGTATTTGGCTGCTATACATTTCCACGTAAGCCACTTCGTTGAGCTATTATTTGTGGCCAAGTCAATTCTGAAGAACTATATAGCTCAGTGGGGCCTATCCTGGTAAAACATTTTTTTTACATTTTCTTGTTTGTTATTTAAGTAAAAATTCTGGACCATTTGAGAGTGCTTAAGCCGCTGTCACCAAATAAAACGTCTTCAGCGGATGTTTATTTTAGTTTGTTGTGAAATATATCAGGAGAGCGAAAGATATCGGTGTTATCCTCGTTAAGATTTGAAGGCTTCAAAACGTACAAATGAGTAACTATCCATGTGCTAAATATTACTCTGCAGGCAAAATTATCCAGCAGAAAGGTCCGGCTCACCCATATAAATCGGGACGTTTTCGGCATCATTGTCAACAATGCAACTGCGTGTAAAATATAACTTTAAAAACCAAGATACTACACTGTACTAGGCTGTAGTGAAGTCCAATACTTTGAAATTTTTGACCTAAGGCATTGTGGTCAATCAATGTTTGATCAGTCGCACTACGGCAGGAATTCAACATCAGTCAGTGGTTAAGAATATCTCCACAATTTTTGTTTTCACAGCCCTCGTGTCAATCCACCGCTGGATTAAAGGCTTCGACAACACGCCGTGTCGTACATTGGTGTTTGTTTTTACCAAACGCCACCAACATTGTCAGTGCGACTTGGTGGAAGACGATCTCAATCACCAGTTCAAGATATCGTCCGTTACTATTTGCCGGTGTCCGTGAATCGAACCTATGGTTGGGCCGAGGTCACAGCGCAGCGAAGTAACGAAACATCGTCACGGGTCCCACCATCCCAAATCCCGCCCTAGTAACGTGTAATTTGCCACTACTGGCTCTGCACTGATGGCGGAAGAGCACCTCTCGCCAGATTCGTCCGAGTGGTCAGTGCCAACGCATCTTGGCTTCGTGAAAACCCAAAGGAAAACACGACACGAATGTTCTAATCGTTATCGCGTGGATGTAATAATTACATTTATATAGCGGCTTTTCATCAAGGATCTCAAAGCGCTGTGCAGGACACAGCAGCAGCAGACACTCAGCATACAAATTATAGTATAAATACATTTTAAAATTAATTTACTAAAATAACCAAAAGTTTAATAAGCGGAAGCGTATAAGTAGGTTTTAAGGTGCATTTAAAAAAATGTCCACAGGCTCCCGATATCTCGTGCAAGAGCTTTAACTTGGACTGTGTGCAGAGCCAATCGACTGCAGGACGAAGGCCCCTTCTCCCCACGCCGTGTCGGCCGTGGGGGGGCAGGGGTGTAGGAGGTTTGACCATACTTCACCAAGCTGGTCATTGCCGGTTGAAGTGGAGATGGGGATGGGGGTCTTTTACATGGACTTCTCGCACAGGCGAATCGCCCCGTCGTCGATCCGATTCCTTTAACAAAAAGATGCAAACTCTCGCACCTTAAGATTCTCGTATCGACGTATACATAATTGAGCCCTCCTGTTGCGAACAAAGAAGGGTCTCTTCGCCCGGCGTCCTCAACGCAAAGCAGCAGCAGCACGCGTGAACGCTACAAGACGAACACACACACTCACTAGGAATCGACATCGCGCTGTTCGACACAAACACGATTCCCCCCCCGTAGTCGTCAAGAATCGATTCCGCATCCTACACGCGCGCACGTGGAATCGACGCACCGCCGCGAGCCTCCGCCAGCAGGCCGCGGCTAGCGCCCGCTCGCTTCAGCACCTTCGTCTCGCCATTGCAGAGCGCCATGGAGGTCGTCGCCTCTCCTCCGCCGCGTCTCGTCGCCGCCTCCGTCGCTCACCGCCGCGCTCACCGACTCGGCCACTCGCGCCTCAGCAAGGCGCCTTCGCTTTGGCGCCCAAAGTCCAAACGCGGAGGGGGGGCACGGGCAGCCGGAAGTGGTGGTCCGCCGGGCGGATGTGACGTCGGAGACGAGCGCGGGGGGAGGGGTCTGAGGTTTTGTGTGGGGGGGGGGTGCCGGGTGCCCCGCCCCCTCTCCCTCAGCCAGGGTTCTTAGGGTTCTACAGCACGTGGACTTGATGTAAGTACAGTAACCTGCTATGATGGGTGAATTGTTACGAGCAGAACTCTGTGATGTCTCTTAACATTTGAGTATATATTTGATTGAGCCTATTGGCAAGGTCCGACTTGTTTAAACAAAGTCTTCTAGATTACACCACATGCTATTGGTTGTATTTGATGGGTGTATTGAGATACAGTACAGTAAATGTGCACGTGTTATTTGATAAGGGTTATACAGTACCGTATATGGGGTTAATTTGAGGACAAAACGGATGTATTGTAACTGGATAGGGTTCTTATGCTGTCTTTGATTGAGAAGAGCTATTGTAACGGAACAAGAGTTCTATAGTTTATATGTGGAGTTAATACTAGGAATGGCTTTGTTTTTACAATCCAGGTTTTTTTTTTGGAAAGCATCATTTATGAACCGGAGAATAAATGCAAATCGGACACATGGCAGTGACTGTTCAGAAAAATCGACTTGCGTAGGACACATTTCTGCAAGACTCAGCAAAATATAACACTGCCTTAAAAAATAAAAACCGTGGCGACGTTTCAGGCAATGGTCCTTCATAGCACACGCGTCAGTACGTGGTGTCCCATGAAGAAGACCCATTTCCAGAAACGTCGCCTCGTATATCATTTTTTAAGGCAGTGTTATTGATGAATGTATTGATCATCATTAGACGTATTTTGCCATGTATTGACTTTTTGTACTGTGTCTATGCACCACTGCCAACGCAACCAGCAGCATCACCATTGGTATACTTCTGAAAGGTGTTGGTTATTGGACGAGACTGGTAACAGAGTGGGCAGCAATGTTATGTAAGGATCATCCCCCGAGAGGGCGACCAGCGTGGACTGATGAGATTGGCATATTGCAGACGCGAGTTGGATTGTCCCATTGGCGGACGATGGATGGGGGAGTGGTGACAACGTGGAGTCAGCCAATTTTAGAAGACAATGTCAATTTATCCCTTTGCAAGGAATAGAAATGAATGACATTGCGTGTAAGATCACAGCAGTGCGGCAGCGCGTTCTCCGCTTGCTGTAGAGGCTTGCGGTACGAATCCAGCAACCGGTCTGATTATTTGTGCGGGTTTAATAACAATTTTTTTTAACTTAATTATTTTATTTTACTAGGTATGCCCACTGAGCTAAATAGCACATTTTCAGTAGCGACCTGGCTGTCACAAATGATAGCTCAACAAAGTGGCTTATGTGGACATTTATTGCAGCTAAATACTCTAAAACGCGTGTTTCTAAATGCGGAGAGAAAGTCTGGAGGGCCCGGAGAAAAATCCACGCGACCACGGAGAGAGAGAGAGACACCGCAAACTCCAAATATACAGCAGCAGGCGTCAGGGTCGGGATCGAACCCACTACTACCTGTATACCTAGCGAGGTAGTTAACATCTCGCTACCGCCGCACGCATCTGCTTACAACTACCCACGCATCGTCTGCTTCACTCAGAGTGAATTTGAAGGATCCCCTGACGTAATTGGTAAGAGTAGGCCACGTAGTGTCCCAGCGCCAGGGTCTAAACATGCCAAATTAAATGACACCGCACATTACTGAGTTGGGATTATACACAGGGGCAGGCATCGCCCCCTACTGGCAGGATAATGCCCCCGGTCACTCTTGCAAATGGGACGAACTTAGTCTGTTGCGTTCTGATCTCGTTAAAATGTTACGTGTGATACAAACTGTTCGATAAAAAGTTATCTAATAAAGAGATCGATCTAAGTGTAATTGCTTTTATGTAATGATCTACTTTAATTTTCGATTTAAAGCTTTCGTGACTGCAGGGATTCATCTTCTTGGTTCTTTCGGTAAAGTCACGTAGAAGGGAAGTAATAAAATAATAAAAATAAAACATAATATTTTATTTTATTTCATTGTATTATGTTTTATTTTTATTATTTTATTACTTCCCTTCTACGTGACTTTACCGAAAGAACCAAGAAGATCTACTTTAACTTTAAACTATAGTTTGTCGAAAAAAATGTACAACTCCAAACAAACGTGTGAAGCATACTTGAAACAATCTCGTATTCAGTGTATACATTTTCTAAAAAATCCTATTCTAATACTGTCTGTAGCTCGTAACCTCTCTATAATTCACAGCTTCCTAATCTACTTCTGTCCTTTAACACACAATTCTCACTCCTTTTGGTCGCTTCCCGAAAGTACATGCGGTGCACTCCTGACATAATGAACGCATCACCGCTTTGTTTTATCTCAACTTGTGCGAAGTGGCCTCGAACCTTGGGAGGCATCAAAGGCGCTTTCAACAATGAAGATTGTCATCATTGCTAACTTGTCTCGATGGCCGACACGCGCTTAACGTCAATCAGCCTCGACACGTGCGCATAAACCACCATCAGTGATGTATTCATGCAGTATATGTATCTCCCATCCTTTCCCCTTGCTAGGGAAGCAAGGTCACGATTTGAAGTTTTCGTGACTGCAAGGGTCGATGCTCTTTGGTTTTTTCGGTAAAGTCACGTAGGTAAAAAATAAAATAAAAATAAATTAAATCACGACGTTTCGGAGGCAACACAAGAAGACAGAAGCTTGTCTTGCCTCTGAAACGTGGTGATTTTATTTTGTTTTTTACCTACGTGACTTTACCGAAAAAAACTGAGTATGGACGTCTCCTTCGTACATTCGTGTCTTGACGTAAACAATAACTCGCGTATTTAACACAGTCAGTCTCATGGCCTTCGGGTAGTGCGTACATTTTGCAGCAATTATTCAAGTACTGTGGACCGGTTTTGACATGCAGTGTCTCATCGCAAAAGAGGTTTTTAACCTCAAGGTTTTTTTTTTCCTGGTTTAATAAAGGTGAAATAAATTAATCAGCAGAGCCAGGTTTTCATGAATAAATGTCGATTCACTTCCTAATTTAGAGGCAAAGACCCGGTCTGTAAATGGGTCCAAGTTCCACACAAATTTATATCCTAATACTTAACTCAAAACAATAATTCGCGTCAATGTGGAGAATATAAATAGCTATGATGTACAACTTCTTTTGCACCGTACGTAGCCAACCGTGCTAATCAGTGGCGCGGATTTTTTTTCACGGTGAATCAGTCAACTACTGTTGCAACATCTCCATATATACAGTCTCTCCACTAAAACAAAGAAAATGAATGTCTATTTTTAAAGGGTTAGAAAGGGAATGTATTCAATGAAGCATTTTGACCACAGAGAAATAAAAGTCATAGGGTAACGAATCAAATAGGAGCGTGGTCGAACTCGGTGGGGCTCCCAACCAGTGGTCCGCGAATCACTGATGGTCCACAAGGCCGTGGTGGGAAGTGGTCAGTGGCACTGTTGTAGATAACATTTTTACTGGTAGGAACCACCTGGTTCCACCAGCCCACAGGGGATTATTGTGTCCGTCCGTCGTGCATCAAAAAATGGGAGGGGTGGGGCTGGGTGGAGAGGGGAGGGTGGGGAGGGGCTGGGTGGGGAGGGGAGGGTGGGGAGGGGCTGGGTGGAGAGGGGAGGGGCTAGGTGGGGAGGGCTGGGTGGGGAGGGCGGGGCTGGGTGGGGGGTGGCTGGTCACCCCGTGGTACCCTGATAAAACTCAACGTTTAACCTACTCACGCCGACTTGTGCCCACTCTCACAGTCGGCCATATTTGCGGAATACACCACGCCGCCGTTGACCCTGACCATTGACCGAGCAACCCAACGTTCCTACCAGCTCCCTCCGCAGGAATGTGTTTATGTACACAGGTCACCTTGATTTATTTTCAGTGCAAAGGTATTATTATTGCTCGTGTTATTTAGACTTTATCAGTGTGGTTATAGACTGAGTTTAAGACAATGCTGGTCCAGCTTTACATCAAAACATGGCCTTTGGCAACTTGCCCCATGTTTGGTAATGGAGACATTAAGTACACTTTTTCCAACAATCAAATAAAAAAAGTCGGGCCTATAGAATTTCAGTCTTTTATATATGTTAAGCACACGGCGAATCAGTGTTACAAGAGTAAACGTGTATTAACACCAGAGTGGTTTACGGACGTGAAAGGGTATATTCAGTGAACTGACCCATAATCATAAATAAATTACGTGATGAATCTCACGTGTAATTGTGAAACGGAGTCCACCTGGCAAGGGAGCTTTATTGTTTAAGCCACACAACACAAACTAGGTGGAATATTCTCCACGGAAAAACTTCGTGTTCACACCCTATCCTTGATTGGGGGCTATAAAACATTCCAGGTTTTCCAAGGCCCCCCCCTCCCTCTCACCAATCGCGTGGCACGCTCCCTCTCAGCTCCTCCGAACCACCCTCCTTACCCATTTTACAGCTCTTTACCCTTCCTGAATCTCTCAACAAATCCTCTGCGTCCCCACTGTGCCGATTATTGATTTATTAAGGGGACTTTAGAGATCTTTACAATTGTGCACGAACCAGCATGTTGCAGCCAGAGTAACGCAATAGCGACTCGGGGATTGGACCCTAAGCCACACGCGCACATTAGGGCAGCTGTATAAAGATTCGTGTTTTGGAGCTCTCTTCAGAGTTGGCAACACTAAAAACGGAGGGGATTGAGCAAGCAGTGTTGCGTTGTGCGGCGTGTGGGCTGATGTCGTGTCTCTTGGTCCCTTTCAGAGATACGAAAGCAACCCAGAAGAGCACTTTTGAATAAAGTGTTGCCATTAAAAGAGCCACTCGTGGTCCCTCTTTGTGAAGGTGTCCCAGCCATCTCAGCCAGCCGCGTGGTATGGAAGGGGACAAGGACTCAGCGTTACACAATCGTCCCCGATTGTTTTTGGAATGCTAGCCGGTGCTAGCCGGGGTCAAGTTTTGACAGATTTGTGCATCCCTACTCAATGGATGGCCCCCATTGTAGTTGAACACAGGCAGTATGGATATTATGGGTGAGATAGTACACAGAATGGATGAGACGAACCAGTCAGTCTGGTAGATTGGTGGCCTGTTGCAGATAAGCAGGTGATTTTTTTTAAATTAAACAAACTATGTATAATACTACATTAACAGTGGTGTACAATTAACAAAAAAAGTATTTATTAATTATTTATTTTAAGGTCAGCGTTATGGACTGAAGTGTTTTTTGGAAGAGCAACAGATATGCATAGAAACAACAACATTCCCCAATAACAATGTGATCTTACAATAAAGCATAGACGTTTCGGGCAATGGCCCTTCTGTCTAGCACATAGAGAGGCCAGCGAGATAGAGTGAAACATAATGGACAACACGTTCCACCGTGGAGCCTAAAGATTAAATTTAAACAAGTTTGCTGAAGACCAGTTATTTTAATAGCCATATGAATAGTTACACTAATAGCGGCTATTGAGTAACAGACACACCCTTAAAACGATTAAGGCGTATAAATAAACTACATTTACATGTATATTAAAAGTGTAATTATGATAACAGATGTTACAAGTCGATGATGCACTGATAAGGCAGAGAGAGAGAGACTGGCTGGCCGGGCCACGTGTTGGCCCAGCCAGGGTGGAGGGTAAAGGTCGGTAGTGTAGCGGTCACGAACCACGGCCACACGAGTTCGATTCCCGCTCACGGCCAACACCAGTGACGAAGATTTGAACCGCTGCTGGGGTCTTCCCCCTTAGGTCGAGTTCCTGCTGTGTAAAACATCGGACACGAGGAATTGCAAGAAGCGGCCGGGCGTGGAGTTTCTGGCCATCAATCGCCCAACCCTGCCGCACGCCGTGCCGGCCTTCATAGGTGCTCGCTAACAGCACTTGACACAAAAGTTTGTTAAGGCTACACGGGGGATCTTTGTCTTGGGGAGGGGGTGGAGGGGGTGACGGGGGAGAGGGGTGGAGGGGGGCACAGAGTGGGGTAGAGAGGGGCTGGGGGGGGGTGGAGGGGGTGGAGGGGGCTGGGGGCTGGCGAAGAAGGGGGATGTGTGGAGGGGGCTGGAGGGAATGGGGTTGGAGGGGGTGGGGTGGGGGTAGAAGGGTGGGGGCTGGAGGGAATGGGGTTGGAGGGGGTGTGGGGGTAGAAGGGGTGGGGGTTGGAGGGAGTGGGGGTAGAAGGGGTGGGGTTGTAGGGGGTAAAGGGGTGGGGGTTGGAGGGAGTGGGGGTAGAAGGGGTGGGGGTTGGAGGGAGTGGGGGTAGAAGGGGTGGGGGCTGGACGGGAGTGGGGGTTGGAGGGAGTGGGGGTTGGAGGGGGTAAAGGGGTGGGGGTTGGAGGGAGTGGAGGGAGTGGGGGTGGTTAGAGGGGAGGGGGGTGAGAGGGGGGGGACTCTTACTGTGAAGTGGCGCGCGCGCCCGGCCACGTCCGCGCGCGCCTCGCGGCACTGCTCCCTCTGCGCCCATTGGATGGTTCCGTCTGGCCTGCTTCAGGGGACCGCGACAAATCCGCTCCGGTCTCGCCTATCCCCCAACGTTGACATACAACAACAATAATACATACATTACAGACTCGGCACGCATTCGTAGTAGTTGGAGAACACTCAACACATTCGACAATAGCACCGCGCGTGTGTGGTGTGGGCTTGAAAGTGAACATAGGCGACGTTTCGGGCAATGTGCCTACTTCACATAGCATAGAGAGGTGGGAGTGGGAAATGATTGGTGGCTCCACTTATACACCAACTGCTCTCTGCTCACAGCTCTCTGGCCTCTATGTGCCGTGAAGAAGGACCATTGGCCGAAACGTCGCCTATTAAGGAATGTATATTTTTAAAGCCACGATGTTATTGACGAATGTATTCAGGTTTTGTTGTTTGTGCATCGCCAACACATCAGCATCAACGCTGCCTCTGCCAGCATCAGGAGCAGCAGCAGCAGCGTTCATACATTTTTTATTGTTCCATGGAAAATCCCGGATAGTTTGCAAATGAAAATCCGTGGTGCATCGGCCCTGAACACCAACATCAAAGTAATAGGGAGGAGCAGGGTAACATCGGGAACAGAACGCGTCGGAGTTCCAGGCAAAAAAATAATGCGTAAAGAACAAAAAATATATTTTAAATAAAAAAGTGTTTTTTTAAGACGACTGAGTTATTATCTTTTCTTCAGAGCTGCATAGCTGTCAACCCCTTATCAGTGCCTACCTTATTACAGACCAACTCAGACCTTATTAGACACCCCGTGCCCTTATACATTTCAATGTTCATCCTACAAAGTCCCATCACAACGGAGAAACCAAAAAAGAAAAATTTAAACAAATTTAAATGGCTGTAGCCATATGGACCTGAAAACTCAATTTCCCTGCACAAGAATATTGGATAAACCGTATGGGTTGAGAGGGATGGAGCAGGCTTAACCATGTGGGAACTTTTTTAGGAGCCAAATAATCTGAACGCATTTTCTCAATGTGGAGGGCAACATCGGAGGAACTGGAGAAAAATAAATCCACGCTACCACGGAGATACGGAACACGCGAAATCCAAATATTACAGCAGGCACGATCAGGATCGAACCCACGAGACGTCCTGCAGCATACCCGGTGAGGGAGATGACATCTTGCCACCTGAACGCCAAAAAATGCAGGCGTATTGCACCAAAAATAATGACGAGGTAGTGAATGGTTGGAAGAAGACGTGTGTGTGTGTGAGCAGAAGCAGAACACGATGGAGCAGATGCAACAACACAGTTTACCATCACGGGAACGCCAAGAGTAACAGCAAGCGGGCCTTCACAAAATACTTTATGAATGGAACCGATCAGACAAGTAGATGTGGATCCAGTTGCTTCCACACTTTGAAAAACGTAGGCATTTGAATCTTTGTAACTTTACATCATGTGCTGCAGGAGTCAAATGCTCTGGGCAGGTCGAGGGAAAGGGGATGTCACGATGACGACGAGATTCAAGACTGGCGAAGGGAAAGTCACTCGTTTCGAGTACTGTGGATGTGCCCTGTATGTTTCTCTGAAGCCAGATTGCTTGAGATGGAAAAAGGTATTTTTTTTAAGATCAGTTGATTTGTAATTTTAACATCTTTTCAAACATCCTGCGATGATATAAATTGTGCCAGTAGTTTTTGGAGTCATCCGAAGCACCGCTTTCATGTTCGAAGGCCGTTTTCCATTCAAGAGAGACGGATGCCTTAAGAAAGGAAAGGTTAAAAATATACATGGGCTAGGGATGTTTGCAATGAGGTTTGCCATATGATGGAGGGCAAATGTGGACAGGCCATCGGAACCATCACCATAGGACATTTTTTTTAGAGAGGAGAGCATGGTTAAGACTTCAAGGTTTTAGATTGGTAGGAATTTAAATTTATGTTTAGTGGGGGAGGGAGTTAGAAAGGTCATTTGGAGGGTCAAAAGGTGTACCATTAGACGGGGAGGGGCCTGTGCCGAAGATATTTCCTGCAGATGCAAAGTGCGAGTTAAACCAAATTATAATTGCAGTTTGATCAGTAAGACAACTTCTACTTAGCAAGGGCCTTGTGGTAACTCCACATTCAGCCGTGTTACCTTCAGGGGTCTTCCTGGCTTTCCAGAAAACTTTGGGATCAGCTTGTGAATCCAAGACAGTGTCTGGGAAACACCGTTATTTTAGCCTGCTGAATTATCTTGGTGCAGCGGTTCCTTAATACTCAGTGATTGGTCAAATGTTGTGTCCAAATTAGTTTGTTTTGTGAGCGTCCATGCTGTGTTTGTGGAGCGTATGAGTTGGGCGATTTCCGGGTTAAACTATGGAGCCAGTTTTTCTTAACTCTGAAATTTTTCACCGCAATGTGTTTGTCAACTTTGGAGAAAATTGTCTTTCTTAAGAAAGACCACGCAGTATGAAAGTGGAGATCTCACTAACAACGAATACATCGGAATTGGCAAGGTCATGGGCAAAGGTCTGACGATAAAATATTTTAAGGAATGTTTGAAGATGATTTTATGTAGGAGTTTAGGTGGCTTTGAGTGTCTGATACCACATGATTGAATGATCACTAAGCTGGTTTCCCAGAGAATCCACTTTCACGAAGCGTTCAGCAGCGTTCAACAAAATGACATCCAGAATTGAAGAACGATCTGGATTTTCCAGGTTATGTCACGTAGGTGAACAGATGAGTTGGGGAAGATTACATTTGTCAATGAGTGCTAGGGCTTCAGTCGAGGGATCACCAGTGATGATCAACTCCCCCTCAGGAATGGCTGAGATGGAGCTTTGCAAGAGTCGCAGTGACTCAAATCTATGATATTTTAACGGTCGATAACAGCACATGAGAATGATATGTTGGTGGCCAAGTAGGTTGATTTTCAGTGAGAGGGCTTCAAATGGTTCTGGTCCATGGTGGAATTGAGTAAGGAACTTGCGATGTCGCTCCGGACGAAGATCAAAATACCACCGCCATCCTTGGAGAGTCTGTCACGTCAGAAAGAGTCAGAGGTCGCAAACGGGTTTTGATTCCTTACCCGTACCCGTACCCGGCCGCACCAGGGTCGCAAACGGGTACCCGTACCCGGCCGGGTAGGGTACCCGTACCCGATACCCGGCCGGGTACGGGTAGCCGGGTATCGGGTAGGGTACGGGTATCGGGTACCCGATTGCGACCTCTGGAAAGAGTTGAAGTTACCGATACCAAGTGTGTCAATGTTCTCTTGATGCGAGAGCCACAGTTTCAATAACAGAGGCAATGTCCGGGCGGAGCTTGTCAATTTCAAGTTTGAGGTTATTTTGTTTTTTTGAGAGACCACGAATGTTCAGATGAAGGTTTACCAGACTGGAATAGCTTGGAAATTCAGAAGCATCAAATGACGGAGAGGAAAGGAGATGCAAAATATGCCCAGGGTTACATTCTATTCCACCTACAAGGAGGATAAGCAAGACTAGCAGTCTGCTGATAGATTGTCAGGCAGATAAACCTGCAGGTTTATATAGAGGCCTACATGTAGGCCTCTATTGTGGAGGTTTATTTTCAAAACAGGGAGAACAGGAGAGACGAGAGGACAAGTTGGGGATGCAACGGAGTAGTGAGAAAGGGAGAGAGAAGGGGGGAGAGAGAGAGGGGGGGGCATGAGGTGTGGAGGGGGGATGGACAGGGAGAGGAGGAGGGGTGATGGAGGGATGGTGGTCGGAGGAGGAAGAGAAAAAGAGGTAAAAGTGGTGAGTGGGAAATACAGAGAGGGGCGAGGAGGGAATGGAGAAAATGGATAAATGGAGTGAGGGTTGAAGGGAAGAGGAGGGAGAGGAATCGAGAAAGAGAAGAAAATAGAAACAAGACGAAAGCGAGGCAGACGATGTGGAGAGCTGAGCTGAAGAGGTGGCAGTGGAGAGGCAGCGTCCGCCCGGTGGCAGCAACATGGTGGCGCGGACTGCGGAGACCCACGCGGTGGGGGCCACACATTGTCCCCTCGCACTACCGTGGGGGGGGGGGGGTGCACATGACAGGGTGCGGGGCGAGAGAACAGGGCCCCGATGGCCGTGCCAGCAGCAGCCACGCCCGCCGGCTGGGTGCCGATGGCGCCGAAGATGAGCTTGTGACAGCCAAGGAGCAGGCAGAGCTCGCAAATAGCGCATTGGGAGGCAAGGGCGACAACGACGGCTGTGGTGACGAGGACGACTGCCGAAGTAGCGGCCATCGTCGGGCAGAGGGCACGCGCCCCGACAGCGCTTTCATTGTATGTTGGTCTTCTTTCGCACCGTACGTAGCCGACCGTGCCAATCGAAGGGGGTGGGGGGGAGACAACAAATGAAACACCAAAAGCAGTTTCCAAAAAATAGTTTTCAATCTACATGATTTAAAGTGCGTAGCTCCAGTGACTTCCTAATATCGGAAGAGCGTTCCAGACGGCCGCAGAAGCGCATCTGAAAGCGCGCGATGCAGTGGCCACCGTCTTTGTTCAATGGCTAAGCCAAAAGCCGCTGCGAGGATGACCGGAACTCGCGTGGTGGTTTATGCTCCTTGATGGGATCAGAAAGCTTCCTTGATCTCATCGGAGGTGGCAGTGCGCACTACGCCCAGGATGTTGTCGTAGCCGTTGTTCATGGCTCTGTTTGATATTCGGTATCAAACCCGATCACACACACACACGCATGCCTAGTCTCTCGCACGGGTGTGAATGACCGCTTCATTATATATGTCCTGTCCTCTGCAATGTAAGACGCACCCCAAAGTGCTGGCCGGTGTCAGCAAGGTTATACAAATCTGTTCACACACCCACACAAAGATAAAGATCCCCCGTATAGCCTTAACAGACTGTAGGGGCAAGTGCTGTTAGCGAGCACCTATGAAGGCCAGAACGGTACACGAGGGGGTGGGTGGCCAGCACCACGCCCGACCGCCTTTGTCTCCCCAGTGGCGATGTTTACACACCGCACCAGGTACTCATTTAAGGCTGAGTCGACCTAGGGGAGGCCCAGGACCGGTTCAGATAATCGTCACTGGTTTTAGCCGTGAGCGGGAATCGAACCCGGGTCGCTCCCCACAACACACACACGCACACACACACACAACAACAACAACAACCGCCATTCGCCACTAAGTGGCGGTGACGTCACCACGACGCTTGTGCCAGGCCAAGTGCACCTTGAGGCCACGTGAAGTGTCGAACGCCCGCTGGCAGGAGGTCACGGGGCAGACCCAGCAGGTGCCACTGGTCGACTGACCGAGATGACCGAGATGACTGGCTGATGCACCACCTTTGCCCCCTACTGTACCAACTTGCTGTGCTTTAGCCACCCGGCGCTCCGCTCGTTGTTGTGAGCGTCGCTCCTCCGCCCTCCGTTGTTGCTGGAGGGCGACTGCCTCCAACTGCCCAGTAGCGTCCTTCACGAGCCTCCTCAACTGAGGCCGATCTTGACACCGCTGGTACCAGTCATCGGCAAGTCCACTCAGCTCCACGTCCTCCTGTACCACATCACTCCATCTCTTCTCTAGCCCGTGCCGCGACCGTTTAGCCCCCTCGATCCGGCCGAACAAAAGCTGTTTAGGCATGCGGTGGCTGGGCATGCGGGCTACATGACCCAGCCAACGCAGCCTTGCCTGCCGGAGGAGCTCACTGATGGGACTTTGCCCAGATCTTTCAAGGACTTGTGAGCTCCTCACACAATCCAGCCTGGTTAAACCCAGGATGGATCGTAGGCAGGCCAGCCAAAATGTTTCCAACCGGCGAAGATGCTCCACTAGGGGGGTCCACGTTTCGCAAGCGTAGAGACGGGAGGGAATGACCGTGGCCGAGAAGACCTGAAGCTTCGTGCGGAGCGACAGACCAGGTAGCTTCCACACAGCGTTACGCAACCGATGAAAAGATATTGCCGCTCGACTGATTCCGAGTGAGACCTCTGCTGATAAACTGGAGCCGGTCATAAGCACACTGCCCAGGTATGGGAAACTCTCCACTCTCTCCACAACTGCCCCATCACCGATTGGGAGTTGTGGGGGTGGAGTGTCCGATGGTACAAAATACCCAGGCAGGTGCTTAGTTTTGGTGGGGCTGATGGTAAGGCCCCACCTCTTAGTGGCACACGCACACACACACACGCACACACACACCCCAACTGGATTAAAAGACGCACCCAACTGCAATGGCACGTCTGGAACCCTGTCCGATGGAGTTTCACAGGCACTGGGCGACATTATTGTGGTATATTGTTCATGTCTCACACTTGGCAATGAGAACACCAATTGAAGTTTTGTAATGCAATGTCCATTTTTATTTCAGCAGAAGTCCTTGAAAGATGTTGACGGCATTGGGAGACCTTAATCCAGCAGTGGGTAGACGATGGCTAGTGATGATGAGCAAAGTTTAATTTGAAACGGCTTTGGAGGTGGGTTGACAGTTCAGATTTTGTTTTGAAAATGAGCATGCTTATCGAAACACCTCCGCAGCGTCTCTGTGTGCCATGAAGAAGGGGCATTGCCCGAAACGTCTTCTATTATATATTTCCTTTGACGAATGTGTTGAGTTGGTTTTACGTGTGCTCAGAAGTAGGCAGCAATGTTAAAAGTAATACTTTGCTGGTAAGAAGCCACGTGTCATTATGCACAAGCCAATTCAACGCAACCATATGCATATCAATACACCTTCATACACACGCCCTTATAAAATATGGTTATACTGTACTTAACATGGTAAGGTATGGTGAGAGATAATTCCCAACACAACTGGCTTGCCCTACACTTTACTCTACCGTGGCCGGTCGCACAGAGCTACTCAAAGTGAACGCGTGGAGAGTCCCACTCGAAAATCACGGTTGGTGTGGTGAGAACCATCCCGCCGCTCGTCTTTCTGGCTTCGAGTTACCACGCCAAGTCACGGGCCCTGCTGCTCGACAGGTTCCGTACCAACCAGGCTCCGTGTGCAGCCACCCTGGAGCTCGATACCTCCGAAGTGTCCAACTGGATACCACTGACACAGTAGCGGAACGAGCGTGGGGGCAGGGGGTCCCTTACCCCTCCACCCCCACTCACTGGTGGCCAAAGCTACGAGTTGGGGCCCCCTTGACAACCACCATGAGAGACAGATCAAATATTGGGGCCTTGGCTGATCGATTGCTGCACCCCCTGAGCTGACAATGTAGTGAAGCCACTGCACTGACCAGTCCACCCTGGTAACCACAGACCTCCACACGCGGCGCCAAAGTGAACACAACAACACACTCTGTGGATAAGGCCAGTGACAGGCCATATGGCCCACACATGGCCGACGAGTGTCCTCTGATCGGACTCGATGGTGACCTCAGGGCTATCCCTCCACGCTACCGATGAAGCGACCGTCGCCTGGCTTGGCTAGACAAGCATATGGTCATCATAATAAACTAAAACACATATTTTTATTTGACCAGGTAAGGCCCATTGAGCTATGTAACTCTTTTTCAGAAGCGACCTGGCCACAAATGATAGCTCAACAAGGTGGTTTATCACGTGGAAATATATAAGCAGCCAAATACTCCAAACGCGTGATGTTGATTATATATGTGGAGGGAAAAACCGGAGGACTCGGAAACAAATCCACATGACCACGAGGAGAGAGACATGGAAACCTCAAATGTACAGGCGTCGTCAGGGTCGGGATCGCCCACAACCTCCTGAATACCAGGTGAGGTAGTTAAAATCTCGCCAACCTGGCGCTCACTGTTTTAAAATCAGTGTAGGTCGTTGATACGTTCAAGTTCCCATTTTGTTCTGCTCTGACGAAGGCTCCATGCCCGAAATGTTTGCCCATTGTTTAAATGCTAATGAGGATTTGTCAGTGTGTGTTCGTGCGATATGGACTGCGTAAAAAAACAGAACTGCCCATCACAACTCTCTTGTGCCGTTGTATTTTGAAGAGAAAACCTTGTTAGCTTGTGTAATGACAATGGAGACTGCATGTGGTGTGAGGGGACTAGTGGCCACGGGAGGTAATGACAGGGAAGTCAGCCTGCAGTACGAATGCACTAGTGGCCACGGGAGGTAATGACAGGAGCATCAGTTGTGAGTGCGAAGGGACTGGTGGCGAAGGGAATGTTCGAGAATGGAGCGGGGTCAGGTGACGGATGAGGACGGTGGAGTCTGCCGGTAGAGGGAGCGTCCCGAGTCAGCGAGAATGATCGAGAAGGGGGGCGTGGCCTCGGTCGGTATATAAGGGGGAGATGCGCGTTGGACTCGGGGCTGTTGCGGTGGGGTGTCTGCCTGATGTCAAGTGAACGTGTCTTCAATAAAGTGCCATCTCAAGAGAAGTGTGTCAAGTCGTCACTACGCTTGGATTACATTTTCATGAAGTCGTGATTATATATGTAGTGGGCTCTAACGGAGACTCAGACGTTCTCTTCGGAGGCAACACATTTATTAATAACCAACACACACTAACACGAAGGGGTAACTGCCCCTTCACCAGATAGCAACCTATGGTGGTGGACCACCAAGCTAACTACACTAATTACACTCGGAGTAGCTACGAATGGACGGGACCCCAGCTTGGGTCCAGGGCCACGTGTTGGTGACTCGTCTCCGACGTGGAACGTGGAACGTAGATTCTTCAGGATCACAACAGCAGCCGGTCCCACTGGGGGCCCGGCTTATATCCCGCGTGGTGGGGCTAGTTCCGCCCCTAGCCACGACCACCTTCTAGAATCCTCGAGGAGGATCTCCAACTCGACACGTGGTCACCCCAGCCCCCCTCCTTTGGGGGTCCCCGGGTAAACACCTCCGGTCACGTGTCCTCCGGGGTCAACCAGAGTGCCATGGCCCCTTGAAACCCCGTTCCGATGCCGGCACCCTTGTACCCTATCCTGTAAGGGCTGGCACTGCACGTAGCACGTGGTGCCATCTACTGCGTGTTCGGGCCGGTACTGCATCCATCTTCAGTGGTGTCTGCGATGTCGATAGATCGCGCGCCGTGCCTCTTCCAGGCCGGCTTCACATAGTGGCGTGCAACGATGTCACTACATACATAATAATAACGTGTCAAATTGAATATCAACATTACGTGTCAAAATTAACACCTGTCTACAATAAAAGTAGCAAAATAACCCAAGAACATTGCATTAATTACTGTACACGCTTTGACTAGAGGTGTGAAATAAATACATTTTTGTACAAATTATTCGGGTGATGCTGTATTGACAGTGCACAAGCACAATCACACAAACATTCAAAATTAACTCTGGCCCTAAAATAAAAAAAATATCTAATCGATTATTCAGGAAATGGCATAGCATATATATATAACATACATACGTGAACACTTGTGTGTACACAGTATATGTGCTATGAAGGTGAATTTCCCAAAACGTCACCTCTAATGTTGCATATTTATTTAAATTTAAGGCCACGGAGTTATTGATGAATATGTTGCATTGTTAATTGTGTACAGGTCAGTTCAGATGAAACTGGTCCACATTTGTGGTTCCTTCGGTAAACTCACGTAGAAGGGAAACAATAAAATAAAAAATATATAAAACAATAAAATTCTCACGTTTCGATTGCAACACAAGCAATCATCATCAGGTGCTGTGGTTTTCACACCTGATGATGATTGTTTGTGTTGCAATCGAAACGTCGTGAGAATTTATTTGTTTTATATTTTTATTATTTTATTGTTTCCCTTCTACGTGATTTTACCGATGATTGCTTGTGTTGCAATCGAAATGTCGTGAGAATTTATTTGTTTTATATTTTTATTATTTTATTGTTTCCCTTCTACGTGACTTTACCGAAAGAACCAAGAATATGAATCCCTGCAGTCACGAAAGCTTTAAATCAAAATATAATTAACGTATTTATATTGAGTGACTTACCTATCATTTCCTCTATTTTGCACTCTTATAGTTAAATTTTTTTGCTGTTGTAACTTGCTGACCCCGTGCCCCTAACTGGACACCTGGTGAAAAAGCGCTTCATAGCTCATCGGATTCCAACCTGCAGTCTCAATAAAGATTCTGATTGAACCCACATCCAGGCCATCCCACCCACCCAGTCTGAACTTGAATCCAAACCGCCCTTTCACTTCACGGACAGACGCTGCAGATAGACAACTAAAACACCGAAATTTAAATATCACCGAAATAAAATCACGGTAAAACAACTCGTCTCTCGCACGGGTGTTAATTCAGAGATGGGCAGTAGCTAAATCACACGCAATTATAATGTTTTACTTTAATACTTTCGTAAATGCCTTATCTACAATTTAAAAACTAAGTAATTGGCGAGTGGCATCTCACTACATTCAATATATTTGTCCCCCCCCGCCGCACCTCGGATGAGCACGGATAGCTACGTACGGTGCGAAAGAAGTTCAACGCATACATACACACGTAGCAGTACAACATACAGGAGGACATCATAAACATCAGTCAATATACTTTTTCCCAGGCTCGGCAATGCAGCAACATCTACAGGGGGACTGTGTTTGTGTCTTCTGTATATATATTTGCGGGAGCGGTTAGCCCTACGAACCCGGCCACCCCAGTCCGACTCCCGCTCAGGGTCAATACCGGTGACCATTATCTGAACCGAAATCCCCGGGCCTCCCCTAGTTCGACTCAGCCTTAAACGAGTACCTGTAGTAAACATCGACACCGGGGAGACAAAGGCGGCCGGGCGTGGTGTTTTGCCCCCCCCCCCCCTTCGTCGTGTGCCGTGCCGGCGACCAGCACTTGCCACCGACGGTCTGACCAGGCGACCACGGGGGGGGAGGAGAGATATCTCATCTTTGTCTTTGATGTGACCTTGACCCAGATTCTAATGAAGGGGTTGTCCTGGACCCCTCCCCACCACCCCCACCCACCACCTCCACTACCCCCACCCACCACCCCCACTACTCCCACCCCCACTACTCCCACCCCCCACCACCCCCACTACCCACCACCCCCACCACCTCCACTACCCACCACCCCCACCACCCCCACTCACCATACCCACCACCCCCACCCACCATCCCCACCACCCCCACTACCCCCACCCACCATCCCCACCACCCCCGCTACCCCCACCCACCATCCCCACCACCCCCACCCACCACCGTGCGCGGCCTGCTGCTGTTCGCCGCGGTCCCCAGATTTCGGCGCCAAATTCCAGAAACTGTAAAATCGAATCGCGGGCAAAGAGCGGCAAAAAAAAACAAAAACCCGGGGCCCCCCCATCAAAGGCAGCGGCCGCAGCACTCCCGGCTCTTCCACAGCCAGGCAGGGGCCCCCCACGCCTCACTCGAGGCTCTGAGGCCCCCCCCCCCCGCCTCATTTCAAGGTAAGTTGAGTGAGCGACGCGCGGGGAGAGAAGAGGAGAGACTGGTGATGCTGCAGCTGGGACTGGGGGGTGGTTTTAGAGTTGTCCAGTTCCTGATGATGATGCTGATGTTTGGTGGGGTTAAGAGCTAGACGCTTTGGATGATGTGAGTTGGTTATTAATTGTTGTAATATAGACCGTGGGGGGTGTAGGCCCCCCCTTGAGCCATCCACAAACCCCGTGCGAGACCGACCGCACCATGTGTCAAGTTCACGGGCAGTCGGGCTCGGGCTTTGTAGGCTGCTGCAGTATATACCGACACGGAGTATACTGTTATCTAAGTTGTTAGGGTTATTAACACACACGCGCACACACGATAAAAATACACCCGTCTGTTAAAATGTTATTCAAAGTTGCTAACAAAAATTAATAGAAGAAGGACGTTTTGCACTTTTGAGTGAAGTATGCAATTGTTGGGGTTTATTTGCTAGTCCCAGACACGGCGACGAATAGCTTTATACATTAATGGTTGTGAGAATATAGACTTTGCTCTGGTCTATATTCTATAATAAGCTAAACAAGGGTCGCTTGCCTTCAACGAGTTGACCAGCGGCGAGCGCAAATTACGTTTGTAAAGTGCGAGCGTGTAGATATATTGTATTATTCTCCTAGTCCTAGAGTCGTTGATACAATCTAGATTGAATGTTCTTAACTTAAGCAGCGCGTCCACAATTTGAACGTTTGATTAACGAGCAAAAAGGCAGCACTTTCAAATGGCGAGGCTTGCACCCGCAATTTAGTTGGTGATGGTTTAGAGTCAAGTTCACTTCACACACACGAAGCAAAAAAAATAGCTACTTCTGACGGTCAGTAATTGACAACATCATCAACAACAACTAAATGCAACTGCTGTAATAATATTAAATCAGTCTCACCGAATTAAAAAAAGTTATGGCCCACCAAAAAAAACTAACTCAACCGTGTGGACGTTCAAAAAGTCGGCCTCCAGCCAGCTTGGTCGCCCACTGGCCAAACGCGAATGTTCGCCAGTCCGGGTCTTCCAACGAGCCCAGGGTGCAGGATGACATTTGCATTGAGTTGGGCTTGGTGAGGCCTCCTTCCATCCAGCAGCGGATCGATTAACGTCGCCCATTCTTTCATCTGAACGCTGCGACGACGCGGAAAACTGAAATCCAGTACCGGATCTAACACGTGGCTGGAATGGAGTTGTCCATTTTGTTAAAATCGCCGTGTAAATCACGTTAAATGTAAACATTTCTTTCGGACACATTCGATAAACTGCAGTATATGAGAACTGTTTTTATATCAGTGAGTTTTCCCAGGCCGTGCTTGCCAATATATAAACGACGAATATTCTCAACGCCGCAGAGATCGGTAGCAGGGAGGTACACTTATTCGATAGTCGCAATGATTATAAAGTTGAGAATTCCCCAGTACGTAAATCCAGTAAGGTTGGATCGCGAGGAGCGGTGGTGCAGGGGTTAGCGCACTGAACTATGAACTCGATCGCCTGAGTTTGATTAACATGACGTGGCGGGAGATTCCAGACCCGGTCCTGGGAGATTGTCACCCATCACCGACCCGTACGAACCCCCCGGCGTGGTTAAGTAATTGTGAAATAACTCACATTTATACCGAACTTATTTACCCATTTACCGATACGACGCACCTCCGATTATCACGGTTGGCTACGTACGGTGAGAAAGAAGTTCCAACTTACATTCATTCGTCCAGCAGTAGTCTGATACAAGGGTCGATACGCATTACTGTATTGACTGTGATTTCCACACGCTGCCGTTACACGCTGACTACAGACCGCTATTAAGAAAAAGTCAGTTTTAATATAGAAATTACAACACACTATATTATATTAACTTGTAATACTATTATATCCACAAATACTGTACTGTAATTCCAAGATTGTATCCTTGCATACTTCTTGCAAGCGATCCTTTGCTTGGCGCCGTTTGCTGCTTCGTAAGTATTGTTGCTACTTACTGAGTGCTATATTTTTAAATGAAGAAGTGCATTTAGAATTACATTGGCAGTCTATAAACAGGCTACAATATCCACTGGTGACGACTTAAAACACTGAGACCCCCCCCCCTGTATTAAACACGCGCACGTTGTCGTTCATCCATGAACCTTGCGTTACATTAGTATTGCAATCAGATGAATGATCCACAGAGACGCGATTTCAGTTTAAACGAATCGTTAAAAATCTTTAATCGATAAGCGCATACGGGGTTCGGGTGTGCTCCAATTACACAGTGCTATGTCCACACTTGCGCCAAACATGGTGTTGTGTGCAGAGTATTAGAAATGTAGGCACAACACAATAATAATAATCAGCCTAAATAGCAAACAATCCCCCATATCGATCACGGGGTATATTTGACCATACTTCACCACGGTGGTCATTGCGGATGTGAGAAGGGGGGGGGGGAGGTGGGGTGGTAGTTCCAGTCGGAACTGTTCAAATCACTCGCCACTGATGATGAGTCGTGGTTCAGGAGTCAAACATCGGTGGCCGAGTTAATTTGGCGGTGTGCGGGCCCATTGCGCCACCTCCCCCAAACACCATGTATCCAGCACAGTTATATAATTGGCAGCAAATATAAAATGCCGTATACCTAGCAGGTATACAGAGAAAGTATATCTACACTCAAAACGCGTGTATAATTTGTATACACAGCTGAATGAATACACATGTAGTACGTGCACACATCACCTTTCCGCACTAAAAATTATCATGAGCGTCGTTGTGGAGAATATAGCAATGGATATTTAAATTATATTCTTTCAAACTACTTGAATACTTATTTTAGTTACGTATAATGTTGTGTCAAACTAGGAACAATAGCGTGAAGGGAGGGTCGTTGACTGTCAAATCGGAAGTTCACCAACATTGATTCCAAGAATTCCAACTGCTGATGAGACCACAGCATGGTGAAACCGGTCCAGAGTTGTGCTTGTCTTGACTCAATGCTTCTGAAATGTATTAATTTCATATTTCCTTTGCATGTGGAGATACCCGTACGTTAAGAGAAACATTGTCTGCCCAGTCATTTTGTTATCCGCACTAACGTTGCGGTACAAATCCACGACCCTGTTTGCGAACAGTTGAACGTGCATTTTGTAAATGCCGCAAAGTGATATTCGAATTCATTCAGGTATACAAATAAAAAAGCCGTCACAGGTAACATGTGCCACCGAAGCTAAGTCGGGTTAAGTGGCGACCCGGGTTTTCTGTTGAACAAACGTCGAGTTGAATTTAAACCACAGAAGAAGTTCAGAAGACATGTTCAGAAGATAACATGTGTTACCTGTTGTGCAATTGCTGTGCAATGGAAAATAAGAGAGAGCTGTCATTTTCATACTCACGATCCTGTACTCGAAGTACTAAAAGTAATCAGCTTTTTTACGTAACAAAAAATATACCAAGATAATATGTATTGTGATTTGAAGAAAAAGAAACGATCTCCCAGATTTAAAGTGTTCTGTATTCGTTACTCCAAACTCTATTATACATGTCTTCTGAGCTTCTTCTGCGGTTTAAATTCAACTCGATGTTTGTAAAACAGAAAACCCGGGTCGCCACTTAACCCGGCTTAGCTTCGGTGGCAACGGCCCGCAGTGATTGTTGGGGTCGAGAGAAGCCCAGCCAGCAGCCAGCTAGGAAGCTGGAGGCATATATGATTTTGTAATATCATGATAGACTACATTTCACCGCTTGTATATGCATGCACAAATGCACAGTGAACTGCGCAGAGGGTAGCACTGTGGGTGGTTGAATTTGTGAACAACTGAATTTGTGCATAAATGAATGGTTGTTGCTTTTTAAAAAAAAATCATTTCGCAATTACATCCTGCTTGTGCGAATATACATCGACATGATTCACATCCCATTTGTCAAACCGCTCTCGACGATGGCCTTCCTTCCTACGCACGCCCTGCCCGGTTATTTATGTTGTTTCAGCATACTTCACCACGCTGGCCGGTGCGGGTCGTTTAAGTGGGGTGCGATGCCACAGGTTCAGGTATCACTCGTCAAGTACGCGAGCCGTGGCCCGGAATCAAACGGAGGTGGCCAGGTTGAGCGTTGTTGACCACATCGCCCCTGCTCCCCCGTAGCGTCGGACACTTATTGATCATACCACGTCTCCCATGACAGTCCGGCTAAATGGAGGGGGGGTGGGGGGGTTGACCCGGCAGCTGTCCCTGTGTGGCAAAATGTGAACACAGCACTGGCCTGCAAGTGGACATTGGTCTGCCAGTAGTGGGGGCAATGTTGCTAGGTGGCCGTTCCCACATGGTCTACTGCTGGACGATGATGTGAGCGCTCGGTTGCGTATGATGACCGACACGCGGCCACGCACTGTCAGAAGACAGGTCAGGTGGTGGGCCATCTCGCGGTGGACGTTACTTAAAAGCCTCCTCTGAGCCCACACCGTGCACACAGGCACGATGCACGAGTAGCACGTAGACGCGTGTTTACGTATGTACGTTGAACTTCTTTCGCACCGTACCTAGCCAACCGTCCCAACTGCAGGTAGACGCAAGCAAGTGGTGACGGTAACTGGGCATTGAGATCGGAAGACCCGGTTGACGGGGGCTATTTCAACAGCTTAGACCACCGGGTTAACGAGACCGAGGTGACGACTTAACTCAGCAACCAACCAAGGCTTGTTGTTAAAGACCCCCTCGGCAGTCAAAGCCTCGCTCAGTGGAAGCCGCTTAACCCACAGTCTGGGCCGTCCGTGCTGTAGACTCCCTGTTCATGTCCAGGTTCAAGTCCTTATCCCTGAATCACCTCTGCCTATGACTTGACCGCCTTTGTCTCTCTCGGCAGTAGTCACCTATCACTGGTTTCTGCAAAGCGTCTTGGGGAAGCGGTCGGATTGAGTCGCTCGCTCCACGAATCCGCCCCGCGTTGATTCGCAATTTCAGGATGGCAGAACATTTATCCGGAAAAACGTCGACGTGACCGATTCCACGACAGTGTTCTCTGTGAACTCGTGTTAAACGCGTTTTTTCGTTCCCTTTATTCGCTCGGGTGAGCCCCTCGTGAGACAGACTACGAAGTGCCTTTTTGAAAGGAGACCTGGGTGGTTGGGTGGGTTCAGTGGCAAAACGGGATGAAAACAATATCGTCGCAACATTTTCAAATAATTCAAACGGAAACCACTTCTCAAACAGTTCATTTATCCGACAGTTTGTATAGGCCACGCCAAAGGGAGGTAGTTTATATTATAAAGCTTTATTTTCTTTTACCTAAAACGTGTTTGATGAATGTTGCTTCGCCTAACGAGGGAGATTAATGGTCAAAAATCTGCGTCGATGGCTGTCGGCGGAATCGTTTGCGCTAAACACGGTGCGCATTGGGCATGGGGGGGGGAGCTCACCGTCTGCAATAGTCAACCCACTCAGTGTGCACCGCTTACGCTGCTCAGTCGTGTTCAAGTCACTACCTTGCCTGTCGAAGCCGTGTTATGAAACGGCGTTTAAAACGAAACGATGTTGCGTTTAAACCGCGGGTTTGCATGGATAGTCCAAACAGTCAATTAAAATGTGCACCAGAGTTGCACTCAACCCGGTTCGTCTTCCACGCCAGAGTTCTCAGCGATGTAAAAGGTTGGCGGCAGCGGTGCAGCTACGACTGTCGAGTGTGCAGGCGGTGCAACTGCAGCGTTAACCGCACGTGTCGCAGAGGCCCAGGCGTGGGACTAACGAAGCAGCGTGTGTGGGGGGCTGTGAGGTGGGGGGCCCGTTGAATGACTTGCACCAGGGGGCCCATGCCCACAGCACGCTACGCCACTGAGGCTTAGCCGTGTGCTGCGAGCTTGTGTGCGTGAGTTCACCCCCCCCCACTCCCCATCCCCCCACCCCTCCCTCCCATCCCCCTCCACCCCTCCTCCCATCCTCCCCCCACCCCTCCTCCCATCCTCCCCCCACCCCTCCTCCCATCCCCCCCCACCCCTCCTCCCATCCCCCCCACCCCTCCTCCCATCCCCCCCCACCCCTCCTCCCATCCCCCCCCACCCCTCCTCCCATCCCCCCCCACCCCTCCTCCCATCCCCCCCACCCCTCCTCCCATCCCCCCCACCCCTCCTCCCACCCCCCCCCACCCCCCTTCTCCCATCCCCCCCACACCCCTCCTCCCATCCCCCCCCACCCCTCCTCCCATCCCCCCCCACCCCTCCTCCCATCCCCCCCCACCCCTCCTCCCATCCCCCCCCCACCCCTCCTCCCACCCCCCCCCCACACTCCTCCCATCCCCCCCCCACACTCCTCCCATCCTCCCCCCCACACTCCTCCCATCCCCCCCCACCCCTCCTCCCATCCCCCCACCCTCCTCCTATCCCCCCCCCCACCCCTCCTCCCATCCCCCACCCCACCCCTCCTCCCATCCGCCCCCACCCCTCCTCCCATCCCCCCCACCCCTCCTCCCATCCCCCCCCACCCCCTCCTCCCACCCCCCCCCACCCCCCCACCCCACCCCCACCCCCCCCACCCCTCCTCCCACCCCCCCCCACCCCTCCCCCCCCACCCCTCCTCCCATCCCCCCCACCCCTCCTCCCACCCCCCCCCCACCCCTCCCCCATCCCCCCCCCACCCCCTCCTCCCCATCCCCCCCCACCCCTCCTCCCACCCCCCCCCCCCCACACACACCCCCCCCACCCCCCCCCCACCCCCCCTCCCCACCCCCCCCACCCCACCTCCCACCCCCCCTCACACACTCCTCCCACCCCCCCCCCACACACTCCTCCCACCCCCCCCCCACACACCCCCCACCCCCCCCCCCACACACTCCTCCACCCCCCCCCCACACACTCCTCCCACCCCCCCCCACACACTCCTCCCACCCCCCCCCCACACACACCTCCCACCCCCCCCCCCCACACACTCCTCCCACCCCCCCCCCACACACTCCTCCATCCCCCCCCCAACACTCCTCCCACCCCCCCCCCCCACACCCTCCTCCCACCCCCCCCCACACACCCCCCACCCCCCCCCCACACACTCCACCCACCCCCCCCCCCCCACACACCCTCCCACCCCCCCCCCCACACACTCCCCCACCCCCCCCCCCACACACTCCTCCCATCCCCCCCCCCACACACACTCCTCCCATCCCCCCCCACACACTCCTCCCATCCCCCCCCCACACACTCCTCCTATCCCCCCCCCCACACACTCCTCCCATCCCCCCCCACCCCTCCTCCCACCCCCCCCACCCCCTCCTCCCATCCCCCCCCCACCCCTCCTCCCTTCCCCCCCCACCCCTCCTCCCACCCCCCCCCCACCCCTCCTCCCATCCCCCCCCCCACCCCTCCTCCCATCCCCCCCACCCCTCCTCCCACCCCCCCCCCACACACTCCTCCCACCCCCCCCCACACACTCCTCCCACCCCCCCCCCCACCCCTCCTCCCATCCCCCCCCACCCTCCTCCCACCCCCCCCCCACCCCTCCTCCCACCCCCCCCCACACTCCTCCCACCCCCCCCCCCACACACTCCTCCCACCCCCCCCCCACACACTCCTCCCCCCCCCCCCCCCCCCACACACTCCTTCCATCCCCCCCCACACACTCCTCCCACCCCCCCCCCCCACACACTCCTCCCACCCCCCCCCCCCACACACTCCTCCCACCCCCCCCCCCACACACACTCCTCCCACCCCCCCCCCACACACTCCTTCCATCCCCCCCCATACACTCCTCCCCCCCCCCCCCACACACTCCTCCCACCCCCCCCCCACACACTCCTCCCACCCCCCCCCCCACACACTCCTCCCACCCCCCCCCCCCCACACACTCCTCCCACCCCCCCCACACACTCCTCCCACCCCCCCCCCCCACACTCTTCCCACCCCCCCCCCCACACACTCCTCCCATCCCCCCCCCCCCACACACTCCTCCCATCCCCCCCCCCCCCACACACTCCTCCCATCCCCCCCCCCACACACTCTTCCCATCCCCCCCCCCACACACTCCTCCCACCCCCCCCCACACACTCCTCCCACCCCCCCCCACACACTCCTCCCATCCCCCCCCCCCACACACTCCTCCCATCCCCCCCCCCCCACACACTCCTCCCATCCCCCCCACCACACACACTCCTCCCATCCCCCCCCCACCACACACACTCCTCCCATCCCCCCCCCCCACCACACACACTCCTCCCATCCCCCCCCACCACACACACTCCTCCCACCCCCCCCCACACACTCCTCCCACCCCCCCCCCCCACACACTCCTCCCACCCCCCCCCCACCACACACTCCTCCCACCCCCCCCCACCACACACTCCTCCCACCCCCCCCCCACACACTCCTCCCACCCCCCCCCACACACTCCTCCCACCCCCCCCCCACACACTCCTCCCACCCCCCCCCCCCACACACTCCTCCCACCCCCCCCCCCCACACACTCCTCCCACCCCCCCCCCCACACACTCCTCCCACCCCCCCCCCCACACACTCCTCCCACCCCCCCCCCACACACTCCTCCCACCCCCCCCCCACACACTCCTCCCACCCCCCCCCCCACACACTCCTCCCATCCCCCCCCACCACACACACTCCTCCCATCCCCCCCCACCACACACACTCCTCCCATCCCCCCCCCCCACCACACACACTCCTCCCATCCCCCCCCCCACTCCTCCCATCCCCCCCCCCCACTCCTCCCATCCCCCCCCCCACTCCTCCCATCCCCCCCCCCACTCCTCCCATCCCCCCCCCCACTCCTCCCATCCCCCCCCCCCACTCCTCCCATCCCGTTTCAAGGTTAACCGAGCCCACGCTGCTGCTTGCTGCTGCTATCAAGAGCTCGTATCTGCAGGGCGCGCTATGCCGCCGCGCACGTGGGCCACGTGTTCCGCTCGCCCAGCGTTATTATGGCGATGAGCGACTCCCACCCCACGTGCCCTGGTCTCCCCCTCACACACGTGCACGCGCACGTGCACCAAAAAGTGCACGCGCGTGTGTTGTGTGGGGAGCGGTGGTGTAGCGGTTAGCGCGCTGCGCTACGAAATTGGCGACCCGTGTTCGATTTCCGCTCACGGCCAACATCAGTGACGATTATCTGAACCGGTCCTGTCCCCCCCCCCCCCCCAGGCCGACTCAGCCTCATATGAGTACCTGGTGCGGTGCGTAAAAACATCGCTACTGGGGAGACAAAGGCGGCCGGGCGTGGTGCTGGCCACCCCAACCCCCTCGTGTGCCGTACCGGCCTTCGTAGGAGCTCTCTCACAGCTCTTGCCCCAACAGTCCGTTAAGGCTATACGGGGGATCTTTGTCTTTGTGTGTGAGCGTCTCAGGGTTAGTCGATGAGAATTGGGGGCTCTCTTACGCTCACCGGAATGCATCGAAATTTTGATTGCGTAAAAGGAGCGATTATTTTTGTTTCATTCATGGATGGATTTATTTCCCTCCGTGTATTTGTTTGCACTTGAAAACGGTGTACACGATACGGCGGGGAACACACGGGAAACAGTACACGCGTAGCAATATACGGTCCTAATAGGAGTACAAACCATAAAGACGTGAAAGTACAGGCGAGACAAAACAGGAATGACACTACAAAGAAGGCAAAACAGGATTTACCAGTTTCGTGTGTCAGTCATTTTCCTCCGAGCTGCATGTTCGTGTGTATTCATGGGAGTGGTAGTGGAGCGGTTAGCGCGCTGCGCTACGAACCCGGCGACCCGCTCACGGCCCAACACCAGTGACAATTATCCTGGGCCTCCCCTAGGTCGACTCAAACTCAAATGAGTACCTGGTGCGGTGTGTAAACATCGCCACCGCGAAGATAAAGGCGGCCGGGCGTGGTGCTGGCCACCCACCCCCTCGTGTGCCGTGCCGGCCTTCATAGGTGCTCGCTAACAGCACTTGTTCCTACAGTCCATACGGGTGATCTTTGTGTATACCTTGTGTAATGCATAAACGATGTAAACAAGTTTATTTTTTCGGGCGAGCAGGGTTAATCATTACCCAGGATAATCAGCCCACGGATAAAATCAATGGAGAGCTGACTAGGAGGGCATATTGCAAAGCGTTACAATACTTTGGCGCACACTGAGCCAACCTCCCACTGGGTGGCAGAGCTGGCATACACAATCGCGCACAACCACGATTCGGATGCACTTGTGTGCGACTACCCCTCTTCATAGGCGAATGAAGAGGGGTAGTCATCGTCTCTGAGGTGTTTCCAGCGTGCCATCTTTTGTCATGGCAGACGTAAAAAAAATGAGAATCCCGTGAATCGGAGAACGATCTAGAATCTCGGCTACAATTGCCAGGTGATCACCTTAGCCGACGTCATTAAGGCCACCACACTCTGCCCATCAATTCCTTCCTTTTGTGTCACGTGAGACCATCATCTCACTACCCCTTGAAAATCATGTTTCATTCACGGGCAGCAGAAACTTAGATGATAAAACACGTAGGCTTTCGCGACCAATGTTATTGATAATAACGTTTTTGTTGGGGTTTGATCGCGTCAACATAAATGTGTCGTTAACCAACCACCACCTTACAAAATGTGCCAATTAGTAACTAATTGGCACGTTAGGTTTTTAAGTGGCAAACTTTACTAATTTTCTCTGGTGGGGGCTTAACAGCAAATTTGTATTTATGTGATTTAACCCAACACAACCTTTATAATGAAGAAACTGAGATTTTAACTCTGGCTTTCAGCAGTGTCAGTTTAGGGCTCTGGCATGGTGTGAGTCTTCTTACTGCCCCCTTCGCCATTCATTGGCAGTTTACTGTGGTCCTGAAAATGTTTGTGTGAGGATCAGGTGTGGCAGTCGCAGACTCCAAGATTCAGTTTTCCACTCATCCTTAAGAGCCTTGGAACCATACTTGACCATAATGTCGTTTGACCACCACGTGCAAAATATAGTCAGGTCCTGCAATTTTCATATCAGGGCTCTACAAGATATTTGACCACTATTGAGTCGTGACATAGCCACCACGGTGGCATGCAGCGTAGTATTTACAAGACTCGATTATTGCAACTCACTACTCTACGGAACGTCTGGCAAAAACGTTACCAAGCTGCAGCACGTACAACATTCTTTGGCACGTGTCGTGACGGGTACGGCAAGATCCGACCATGTCCGTCCAGTGCTCACCGAGCTGCATTGGCTTCTGGTTGCCGAACGAACACATTATAAGGTCACAGTCATTACACACAAATTCCTTGCCACAAATATACACCGCTGCCTTGCTGATCTCATCAAGGAGCACAAGCCATCACGCAAACTCCGGTCATCCTCGCAGCGGCTTTTGGCTAACCATCGAACAAAGATGGTCAATGCATCGTGCGCTTCTGCAGCCGTCTAGAATGCTCTTCCTTCTGATATTAGGAAGCCACTGAAGCTATGACCCTTCACATCTAATTTGAAAGCTAATTTCTTTTTAACTACTTCTTGAGTTGAGGTTCTTGTCCTTCCCCTGCACCTCCGATTAGCACGGTTGGCTACGTACGGTACGAAAAAAAATCCAACATACATACTTACAAAGGCTTTCGCGTATAGAACAGCGATTTTCTTAGAAAGTGGCATTTGTAAATTGTAACAAAGGTAAAGTATTTAATTCAGTCTATCAGCCTATATCAACCTCGTTCTAATATACATGACCTTGGCTGGAGAAATCAAATCTTAACACAACCAAAGTTAGATTACTTAATTCTGTGACAATGAGACCCATGACAGGGTAGTGCAGGAGCTGGCAATCTGCGGCTTCGGAGACGCATGAGGCTCTTTAAGGACCGCTTCGTGACATAATTTCCTAATGACCACCACCGTCTCGAATTAATAAGCATTGCGGCTCTTGAAACATTGAGTTTTTTTTTACCGAATTCGAAAAAATTGTCTCGTTATTTTGGTTTCCAATTCCTGGGGCAGTGGGTCACGAGGTACTCACAGCATCACCAAAGGCAGATGAGCCTCCAGTAGTGACAATGGGAAATAGAGTGGCCACTGCAAAGCACTTCAGCCAACAACCATCACACCATTACACGGACTCCGATAAGATTCCCCATGATGGCTTGGACGTTGCCCGGATTAAGAAGGTCTTTGCTGTCCGCTCAAGTACCATGGTGGCTGTGATAATTGGGATACTTGTAAAGAGCAGAACTTGGGAGGTAAGTTGCCAGCTCTGCAACAGTTGTGGGATCTGGAAGAAGGAAGCAATGGCGTGGCAGAGTGGCATCGAGACATTATCCATCATGGTTTCTTGAACTTGAACCTTCCGTATGAGAAAGCTGGGCAGTCCAAAACAAGCACAGGTCTCTCGTAAGGGCTCTTAATGCAAGAGTAGAACATTGAGTGCTGGCGTCATCGGCAAATGAATGCCCCGCTCACTTTAAGCTAATAATGTAAATTTCTCGCCGTAATAAAACAAAATATGGCATTTGCAGCCCATTATAACCAGCTGCGTGCATCCAAACAGAGCCATGCTGTGTGGTAAATATTTATAATAAAACAAACTAGGCCTCCTTGTAAACAAGCTGCATGTGGCATAAAAGAGCAGCCACTGTGTAAAATACAGCCCCTGTTAAAATAACAAAAACAGAGAGCCCCAATGAAAATACAGGTGCACGGGCTGCGGGTCCGGCAAGCCGCTTACACTCACGCAAATATCGTGTCGGCACTCGGTGGACAGAGAGAAAGTTGTGCGCTGTTATAGGCCGAGTTATTTTATAAGCGACGGTTTGTTTTAGCGGGAGAGAGAATTTAAAAATGCGTCGCAGCTTGGAGGAGTTTTAAAATCGCGTGCCCGTGTCACCCCACGCTCCCATCTCACCCTGAGTCCTCCCCGAATTTCGTCTGCGCGTGCGGCAGTGCTGCGGGGGGGTTGTGGCTCGGACCTGCTGATAAGGGGGTTAACGGGAAGCGTATCTCTGCTCGCGACTCGCACGGACAGCGTGCCGGACAATGATAACCGTTCCCACTCGCGGGAAAGAGAAACAGAAAATGCAGCGTGCATTTCAATAAAAACGTGAAAAAAACCCACGCAGTGCTGTGGTTAGAGCTCGCGACCCACAAGCAGATGATTGCAAGTTCAGATCGTGTTTGGCTATGGACTGCAGGTTTCAGAAAATTTGTACCACTTTGTGGGAGGTCAATATTGGTTATATTCATTGGAGGGACTGACCCCCACTGTAGGAATTCTAAATGTCCACTCCTGGCTTAAAGCTACCATGGGTGATGAGCACCACCAAACTTTGACTTATTTAATATAAAACATGCAAGCTAAACACATCTGTTCAACAATATGAGCATATTTGATGGTAAATCGGTAATTAAAAGTTACACAGTATAGAGCACAATACAATTTGGATCCATGTAGCATCTCATTTCAACCGCATCTGAAGATCCAGTAACATTTTTATGGAAAATACTATATACCTTGTCACAATAGTGTTATTTATTTAGGACAGCCTCATTGAATCCCAATTGTCTTCATAGTGGGTCCTGTCCTAGTATGTTTGGCCATTTTATAATTGACAACTGAGTTACATGTGGGAGGACACCAGGGTGCCCGAAGAAGCATACAAAGGAACAAAAATTGTGACTCGGACATCGACATATACCAAGACAAAGATCCCCTGTGTAGACTTAACATGCTTTTGGGGCAAGTGCTGTTAGCGAGCACCTATGAAAGCCAGCACGGCACACGAGGGGGTGGGTGGCTAGCACCACACCCGGCCGCCTTTGTCTTTCCAGTATCAATGTTTACACACCATACCAGTACTCATTTGAGGCTGAGTCGACTTAGGGGAAGCAAATTCATAAACAGACGCACCAACAGACAACATTCATAGAGCCTGCCCATTAAATAACATCTATTTATTCACATCTTTTAATTAAGGGATTGATTATAACTTTAACTAGAACACAATCATTAAACATTAAAGTGAATTTGATACATGCTGTGCAATCTTCATGTCTTGGGTTTATTGCTTATTTTATTGCTTGTGGTGTGGGCATAATTTTACTTGCTGTAATTTCACGCTTGCATGAATGCGTGCGCCTTGAGAGCTGTGAAGCAAAACAATAAACGTCGCACGGTATTTGTTTAAATTACATGAATTCCTGCTCTAATTATTACGTTAAACGTAACGCTACAATGTTTATTTATTGCACATTAGCTTAAAAACAGCAAAACAAAGACCCCCGTTTAGCCCACATTGGAGGCTACACGAGAGGTCTTTTATCAATGTGCCGATGTTATCAACGGCTAAGAGTAACTGAATCTTTTGATTTAAACCCATTGAACCCTGACTGGTTGAAATGGTCTTGGGTTAAACTGAACCATACCCGAAAGTCAACCGGTTTGATTCCTTGACAGAGACTGGTCCTTACCATAGGAATGACAAATTTCCATCACTGGATTAGAAACACCAAGATATCATCTCACATTTGTTTGATTAAGAAGATGCTTTCGTTTTATTTTATCCTAAGTGAGATGGATACATCTGTCTGCCTCTCGTTGGATACGCCCAGCATTCAATGGTTACATTTGTTTCAAAAGATATTGTGGCTTACAAAATGCACAGCTCAACAATTATGCTTAATACAACTGCACGTACATGCATGCATAGCATCACGGGGTTATAAAATCAATATTAGGAGTCACGTTCCATACTCTGGCTGTAGGCCCTGGTAATGCATTGACACCGAGTTCATTGGCAATTATTGCCCAAGTCAAATGTTGGTCTTGGAGAGGCCTGCTTTGAAAATTGTTCACAAATATTACGGGGAAGTATGCAGGTGGGTTTCAGCCAGTCAGTAATGTGAATTCATGTTTAAGATTACTTAAAAACGACAATTTAAGTCATCAAAAAACCCCCATGACCTGGGTGGCACTGGGAGGACCTCATCTAGCAGTCGATTTTACTAAGGCTGCTCACGTCTGCATGTCAATGCGTCGACAGCCTTCCAGGTTAACCCACTCATTAATACAATTATTGAAAGGAAATCCAGTTTTGTTATTGGTTTAATGTCATTGTCGTTAATGGAACCCCTCCAAATATGCTGACCATTTTTAATTTAAAAGAATTCTCTAAATTCTCATCATTTTCTTGGTTCTTTCGGTAAAGTCACGGAGAAGGGAAATAATAAAATAATAAAAATACAACATAATAAAATACAATTCTCATGATGTTTCGGCCACAACACAAGCAGCCGTCCTCAGGTGAAGAACAGGTCTGTCGGAAAGACAGCGTCTGAATGAGCACCACCAAGCTTGGCAGCGTATATTTAAACTGACTAATCCCATATCTGCATTTTCCATAAATATACTAAATTCATCTGTTGATATGCAAATTCCTTTGTCAAGGCGCCCCTTCCCCCCTCCAACCCAGCTTAAATATACGCTGCCAAGCCTGGTGGTGCTCATTCAGACGCTGTCTTTCCGACAGACCTGTTCTTCACCTGAGGACGGCCGCTTGCGTTTTTATTATTTTATTATTTCCCTTCTACGTGACTTTACCGAAAGAACCAAGAAGATGAATCCCTGCAGTCGCGAAAGCTTTAAATCGAAAATTCTGATCATTGTTCATCACATTGGACACCAAGCCTCCGCCAGCTGCTGCCTTCTCGACTGACAAGCGATACGCTTTACCCAGTTTTTCTGCCGCCCACCGCCAGGTTGCCACACGGGATAGATTGCGTCCCATGGAGAAGACTGAAACGCACCGAGAGTTTTGGTGCCCGTGGGCACTGGCGGCTGAATTTGCCGCGAATAATCACGGTCCACCGCAGTGGACGGTGATGAAGGCTACGATTTTGTTAGCGGTCAGGGAGAATGTGAACGTGAATGCATTTTGTGGAATCTTGGAAAATGGCAAATTAACAAAACGCTTTATGTCAGTCACTTCCTGTATTGGAGGGTTGGCGGATCACGCAAATGTTCTGAAACCTCCATTCCCGTGGGCGTCGTGCATCATCACCCTTGCTTGCCAGAAGAAGGCAGTGCAGAAAGTGTATTCATCTCGATCTGTTGTCATCTACATGGGGATAGAGTGCCACTCCCGCACATGTAGGGTTTCTCCAGGTACTCCAGTTTCCTCCTACATGTGTAAACACTCAAATAGGCTAATCATATCTTACAATAAAAACCCAAATCAGGACCCTTTTTAAAAAGAGTACTTGGATTCAGTGTGCCTTTCATGGACAAATAAGTAATGATTGTTATTATTTCTTTTTAAAAATGTCCCACCCTGTTGCATGACATTTACACAAATCAATGTTTGAGTACCACACCTCTCCTGTGAATTTCACTAAAAGTTACGGTGACAAAATCGTAGCATTTAGATGCGCTGCTCGAGAGGGTTTATCAGGGATGCGGGTGGGGGCATCTCTCGTCTCTCTTTGTGATGAGAGCAGCCTCACTTCTGGTGCCGCCCCCCGGTCTCCACGGTGCGCGCCGACGGACAGACGCACGGGCCCAATGGCAGCCCCACCGTCCGGCGCCACGACCTGTGCCCTGCACGATGAGCAGAGCGGCCAGGACTGCGTGGACGGCGTCCAGCTGGGATACCTGGTGATCAAAGACGTGCAGATGTTCGCCCTCTCACAGGTCGGTGCCTGCAGAGCCTGTTTAGATGAGGGAATCGTGTCCTTACCGAGGGCCCAATAAGACCCAATAAGACCTTCCAATACCTTCACTGAGCACAGCGATACAATTAAAAGTGTTGCTAGGTCAAACATATAAAAACAAAAAAATCCCCTCTCGTGCCTGATTAGTGCAGCTAAGATGCTTGCACTGAAGATTTAATATAATTTGCAGGCTCTTTCGAAGCAGTAGTCCTTAGGTGCCCACATACCGGATTCGACCCATGGGTTGTAGGTTCCCCAATCAATCAATCTTTATTTTACGTGCCAATATAATCTTGTAGGTGCGTAGAAACTATTTTGAAGTTGGGGGGAAGTTTCTCGCAACAGTGGGGGGCTCATGTCTAGTAGCCAAGAGGGCCTATGAACATTATTGAGGGACACACAGCACATGGCTGTCCATAAGTTGCCATGAATGCGGCCGCCCAATTGAAATGAGCCGAGCGAGGGATGCTGACCAGGATGTCCCCCTCGCAGGTATTCACGGACCTGCTGCAGAACATCCCGCGCACGACTGTGCACAAGCGCATGGACCACCTGCACGTGCAGAAGCACCAGTGCGACCTGGAAGAGCTGCGCAAGCTCAAGGCCATGAAGTCGATCGCATTCCACTCGGCCAAGTGCACGCTCATCTCGCGCTCCGACATGCTCGCGCTCTACACGTCCTGCAAGCTCGAGCCTGTGCTCAAGACCAAGAAGAGGCGCAGGAAGATGGTGCCCCAGCCGCAGGCGCCTAACGCCAGCGCTCCCGCGCCACACAAGGCCACCGCCGTCCCTGGACCCACCGACGCCAAGAAGAGGAAGCTGTCCGGGATGGAGTCGCAGCAGCTTTTGAACGGCATTGGTGGCGGTGGGGGAGACTGCGAGACGTTTGAGGCATACGGCTCTGATGTAATTTTTCCGGGAAGTAACGGCTGTGGCGGTGGCGGCGGCGTGCATTTGGACCCCACGCTGTTAGAGGCATCGGAACGGCGCGGGGTCCATGAGGTGCCGAGGGGCGGCGTCAAGGGAGACCACAGTGCAGACGGACGCCAGGCGGGGATGGCCTGTTGGAGCAGCGCGTCCAAGGAGGTGACTGGTCAACCGTGGGCCTTCGAGCGGCTGTTCCTGAAGAAGACCGTGAACGCTGGCAGCGGCGGCACAAAGCAAGTCGGCCATACCGTGAGAGCGACGGGAATTGGCAGCGGCGGTGCCGGCGGTGGCAGCGGTGGTGGGGCCGCCATGTCCACCTACAAACAGACGACGCTGCCGAATCAGCCGTCCTCGGAGAGGCACTCGCTCAAGGGGTTTCAGAATGGCTACGTCAACGGGAAGGCGACACTGGCGTACGACAGGTGCGAGCGGGCCCACGCAGTCTGCTGCGCCCCCACGTGCAGCTCCTCCTCCGCGGCCCGCGCCGCCAACGACCGGCCGGAAACGGTGATGGCGGCGGCAGCTGTGAGGCACGAGGCCACCGTGGACCCCTACGACTGCTCCGACGACGACGACGAAAGCCTGACGAGCCCGAACTCGGCCTGCAGCTCCGGCACGTCTGAGTGCGGCTCGGTGCGCAGCGTTTCACCGTCGCCGATGCCGCCGCCGCCATCCGTGCCCAGCACGCCGCTTGTGCTGAAAAAGCAGCATGAGAGCTGGACGCTGACGTCTTACACGAGCGGCACGCCGTCCAACAGGCTGGCACCGCAGTCCGCCGCCGGCGGGGGCTTCTCGGCGTTCACCCGGTTGGGCGTTGGCATTGAAATGGCTGGCGGCGGCGGCGGGAAAGTCTCTTCTGCCATGAAGGAGAAGGCGGGATTCGGTCACGGCAACGTCAATGGGTATTCCGACCGCCCTGACGTGGTCAACAAGGGCAGTGCCGTCGGCTCTGAAAGCGCCACTTTTCAGCCAATAGTCACGTTTGAAGAGCAGCAGAAGGAGGTTCCGGAAGGAGGTCTTTTTGGAAATGCGAGACGGCCCCCTGCCACGCCTGCTGCTGCCATTGTTACCGAAGCTTCGCTCGGACACCTCTCTAAAGACAGAGCGCGGCGAGACGCACGGCCCTCGGTGAGCCGTCGGAAGGTGAAGAGGAGGCAGAGCGACAAGAGAGCTCACGGTGAGAATTCAGACCGGCGACGAGCCAGTAGCTCCAGTTACACGAGGAGGAGAATAAGAAGAGATACAGTCGGGGCCAGCGCCAGCTCAGCCATCGACATCGGCGGCGGAGTCACTGTCGAAAGGTCGGGCAGGGGCCGACCACCTCTGGCACGATCGGCCAAGCAGGGTGAGCCGCACCAGTATTGCCCGTCACCGGCGCCGATGGCCTCGGGGCCAAGGCCGCCTGTACAGCCACGCCGTAGGGCGACCACCCCGAGGAGGAGAAGGAGGTCTGAGCGCGACAGGAAGACGCTGCGGGCAAGCGTGGCCGCGCAGAGGAGACGGGGGACGGCGGCGCCAGCAACGGGAGTCGGCGGCGGCACGCGCCGGTCGACCGACGCCGACGCTTCGACGGCACCGCTAGGAGTGAGGGGCGCCGCCCATAAGCATCCGGGTGGCGCCGCAGCCGGAGCGACCGCCGCCGCCGCCGCCTCCTCCTCCGGCCTGCGTTCCTTCAGCTTCCTGTCCAACTTCCCACCTCCGCCGTCGCTCGTGCTGGGAGACGACGGGGACCTGAGTCCCGCGTACTCGGTCAGCGCCGGCCGCTTTGGCGTGCCGCCGCAGAAGCCGGTGGCGCCCTGGGGCTGGCAGGTGGGGATCCTGCTGCCGCCCAGCCACAAGTTCCGTCGCTTCGTTCCGTGACGGCGTTTGGGTTTTCCCCACGCAGCCGTGTCTGCAAGGGCCGCTCTTTTACCATCTCTGTTGTACCACCTTGCGGCTTTTTGTTGTTGCTGACGGCTCGCATTCCTCGCTTTCTCAAAAAGTGCTTCAAGAAACGAGGATGGGTTGAGGTATTGGTGGGCTCTGGGTTCTCTCTCCTTACGACCATGGGAACATTTTTGGGTGCCCTTGATGTTAACGATCACAGATAGCAGTTCTGACAATTTTGGTGGCGTATACTTTTAACCATCAGTATGATGTGATACAAAGATTGTATCAAATTTTGTGTCACATTATTAACAAAAGTTGTCTCCCTGCTGAAATGAGCAATGGGGCATAAAGCTAATCCCCATCGCCAGCCCTAAGCCAGCAGTGCGAATTCCACATTCTCATGGTGGCAGCTATTCTCTCCATAGAATGCCCACTGTTGACCTACCAAAAATTGGTACTCATTTTAAAGACCTTGGAAAGACAATGTGCCGAGTCGACCCCTGACTTGGATTTCAAATTGTGTCTTTATAGTCTTTGCCGAGACCCCTAAGGGTTTTGGAAAGTCCGCTTGTCGCCTCTGATATTTGGAGCAACTAATTCCCTCATTCCTCAACAGAGTTGTTACAAAGTGGCCCTTTAAAGTTTTATTGGTCTTTTAGTGGGCCAAAGATTCGATAGAAAAAAAAAGGTCCCACTAAAATTTGTACTTCGAGTCGATCGGTCTTCTCCGAATGATACGCGAATTTTTTTTGTACTTGTGATCATGTAACTTAAAATGCGCGTGCGCTCTCCTGCACGTGGCGGTGACGAAATAGTCGACAGAACCGTCCACGTTTAGCGACGGACACCCCGTTCGGCACGACGTCGCATCTGCGCGTTATTCAGGCGGTCACCTGAAGCGGGTTTGCATATCTAGGGGACACGAGCATCATTAGGAGAAGGGGGGTGGGTGTCTTAAGAGGCTAAGGGGGGGGGGTCCATATGTTTCAAGCTTGACGACTGCACAAAAGCAACAGTGTTAACTGCGCCGCAGCTGTAAGGGGTCCAAAGTACTCGAGTCTGACGTTGATAGAGTTAGGATGAGGCCCTCTTCTTGTGGTTTCACATACACTAAACAGTATGTGCATATACATATGTATATTATACTGTGGGCATGCATATACAATGTGTTTATGTATGTGTGTGTGTATGTGTGTGTGCATTGTATATACTATACTGTATATATGAATATGCTGTATATGTATATACCAGTAAGAGGAACTCAGCTTTTGTTAGTTGAGTACCAACGCTCACGGTCGTGAGTGTGCGAGTTCAATCCCCAGCCAGGGTTGACCCTACCCCATCATCATCATCATCACCTCTCCAGGGTCGATAAAATATCTAAATAAGCACCGCTTGCAACAACGGATGGGAAGTCAAAAGTGGTTGTTCTCTGTTAAACTGAACTCTGTCATGGGAATCTGGGATCTCTACCACGAGCTTAGCACCAACACTGCAGACACTTTGAGCTACAGTAATGAATATGCAGTTGTCTTCCGTCTGTTTCGGATGCGTGTGTAGTGGACATAATACTGTAGTGTCCTGTGTGGATCTAAATTTTTGACCCGTGACCTGAGTCGTGACTTCCTGACCCGGCCCCAGAGCCGCAAGCCGTAAAGACGACTTAGTTCCGACCGCGAAAACAAGCGGGTACCCAAACCGATGCAGGACTCTAATGTAGTGTACTGTATTAGAGTGTACAATATAACGTTTTATGTTCTTATGTATGTTGAACTTCTCTCGCACCGTACGCAGCCAACCGTGCTAATCGGAGGTGCGGGGGAAAGGACAACAAACTAAACACAAAAAATAGTTCTAATGAAATACATTTTCAATTGAGTTTGAAAAGTGCATAGCTCCAGTGGCTTCCTAATATTGGAAGAGCGTTCCAGACGGCTGCAGAAGCGCATCTGTAAGCGCACGATGCGGTGACCGTCTTTGTTCGATGGTTAGCCAAAAAATGTAAGCAGTATAGAAACTGCAAAAGCACCCATTTAATATACTGTGTTGTATACTGTTCTGTATGTTACATATATACACTTACATTCTACATTTACAAGTATTTTCCTTTGACCAAATTACCAGGATGTCAGATGTTGGAACATAAGCAAGGTTGAGCCTGGATAGTGTTTGGATGGGTCTTCACCATTCAAAGCAGGTTTTTTTTTAATTGGCCACATCAGCCCCCTCCTTCACCAACCTGCACTAGCCAGCCTGGTGAACTATGGCTCAAAATAACCCGTGGATCATGTGACATGGCATGAGGAGGCCCTCATCCACCAACAGATTAACAAAAGGGCTGTGCACGAGGCATTGCTGACAGTCCCCTAATTCTCGGTTTAGAAGGAGTGTTTTGGATCGCGTTGGCCACTCACACAACAATCATGGCGATGTGCTTATGCTGGGGGGACAATTACATTACGTGTTCGGTGGGGCCCTGTGCTTGGTTTGAACTCACGTGCCTGAGCCCTCCGCTCTACCGAGTGAGTGAGCTGTCCCGGCTGTTGTATATACGTATGTAAAGTACGTGTGCATATTACTACACATATTCTATACTGTTTGTATATTTATAGTTTACGTTAATATACTTTACGCTGAATATACTTGTAATGTGTAGTATATGCATGCATCATATACTGTATATTGCAGTCAGTTTAAGGTGTCCCCCCCTGCTCAAATGGGCAGTGATGTGGCGCATATCTCCATTGGTGTCTTGAGCCAATGGTGGAAATTCCACTTTCTAAATCTCGCTGTAGGATGACTGCTGTTGACTTCCCACAAAGTAGTATTATTTAATCGACCCCAAAGGCATGATGAGATGGGTCAACCTCTGACCAGGATTTGAACTCGCAACTATCCGATTATGAGTTGAGTGCTCTGACCACTGTAACCACCTGGCCAGATTCTCTCGTAAGTAATTGTTCGATCACCATTTCTACTACTATAGATATGCATGATGTACATCTGTAGCTTTAAATTTCTACCAATATCAATCCATGGTCAAGTTTTTGATTGACGCATGTACTGGGGTTTGCATATACTACAATGCCAATATACAATAGGGTACTGGCAGTAGTATCTTATACTATAGCCCCCTGGTCAAAAACACAGAGACTGGCTTCGGTGGGATCGGTGCATAACAAGTGTTTCAAAGTTATCGGCAGTGTTATACTATTTCTCCATGCTACAGCCACAGCTAGTAGTGAAGTGTTGCAAAGCGCAGGGTCGGAATTATGCACGGGGCATTGGTGCTGGCAATCCCTGCCCACCTGCCTGTGTGAGTGTTCGGAGAGGGCCTTGATGATTCGACCCCAGTGTTGAGATTCCCCAGCCCAAGGTCCGGCTTTCCATGTCTACCAATCTTATCCATTGACGTGTTTATTATTATTATTGCTAAAGTACACTGTGATGCATACAGCTGAGAAAAGTTAATAATCGATATTGCTATCTGACACCAGTAATAATAGTGGTGCGCTGGTTTTTTTGCCCTGTGATTTTTAATATGGACAGCATAATCAAGTTATTATTTTTTAAGTCAGTGTCTCCCTGCTCAAATGAACAATGGGACAGAGGTTGTATCTGTTTGATGCCTTGAGCCTGTGGTGGAAATTCCACATTTTTATGGTGGGGGACAGTCTCTCAATGCAACCACTGTTGACTTCCCACAAAGTGGTCCTCGTTCATTATCACACTGCTAATCGCGGTATTAGACCCAAGTGGTGGCAATCACTTAGTCTGATTTGACCACAAGATCACCCGATGCGATATGAACCCACAGACTCAACACCAGCCATCTCCAATGGAAAAATCCAATGGAAAAATCAAATGGGCTCGACAAGCCGTTAATATCGGGGGCTGGAGATAGCCACGATAAGGAGACATGTTGGTTGAAAGGAATAAGCAAGAATAAAATAAAACAAGGATATGTTTTACCCTTTCTGCCAATAAAACAGGACGTGTTTAAGATGTTCAAACACCAAATAGAAACCTTTTGCAAGGACTCAAGTCTGCATTAACCACACGTACTTGTGGTGAACATGCAAACAAACATGCTCTGATAATATATGTATTGTCTTGGATACTGATTGGTCTACACCAGAGACAGCCTTCTTTAGGGCCTAGTCTCATCAGCGTTTGTTTGTATGCTCACCACAAGTACGTGTGGTTAATGTAGACATGATTCCTTTGGTGTTTGAACATGTTAACACTTGTTTTATTGCCAGAAAGGGTAAAACCTATTCTTACTTTTTCATACTTTGATACTGACAAACAAGGTCCCAAGAATAAGATATAAAAACAAATGTTTACTCCAAAAGCCAATTAAGACATGTTATTTTGCATTGTGTGTTTAAACTAAGATCGGGCCCATTGAGATGCCATGTCTTTTTTTTTTATAAAATTGAACGTGATGCTTCAAATGAGCAAAGGGCAGCACGCATCTCCGCTGCTGCTGCTGGAAATTCGGCATTGCAAAGGCGGCGACTTGTGTGAGCCAGGCATTGATGTCACGCCTATAACCCAGCACTGTGAAGGCGAGAGTTGGTGGATCACACAAATGTTGCTCAGCTTCATTTCCGGCGGTGCAGCAAAGTGCAGACTTAATATCACCTGTCCTTTTTGTGTGGGAAAGAGTGTTGCAAGCTTGGAGTTTCTCCGGGTGCTCCGGTTTCATCTTGTATGTATAAACACTTATTAATTGGCTGAAAACATCTTAATCTACAAAGGACTGCAGATCTTGGGCAATTGATGGCACTGGGTCACTACTTGAAAGATGCTTTATTAAACTAAAATAATAATGTTATCCAAAGAATGGCCACTGTTATAACTTTACACAATAATAGTATTTATTTTATGGATACCCACAGGGATGATGGACTGAGATGACCCCTGAGTGGGATTTTGCGGGAAACCCAGTGTCTTGTCATCGTCCCTTCGGTTGTGGATAAAATAAGTAGCACTACTTAAATGGTACTTTGTAATACGTATAGACAGCCCTACCGTCATGGGAACGTCGAATTTCCACCAACCGGCTAAAGGCCATTGGAAAAGAGCGCCGACGCACGCTTGTGTGTGCGTGGAGATGCTTCTGCTTGGTTAACACAAAGAGCGGAGCCATGGCTCGATCACAATCGCCAGAGAGTGGGAAGCGCTGGCTTAAGGTGGTTGCCTCTCCTACCTCTTTTCCACTGCACAACCGAGCCACACCAGAGTCGTGCCAAGCCAGCCCGGCACATCTAAGGTTGTTTTTCCATTCCAAAAACCGAACCGTTGCTGCTGACGTGGCATGCAATAAACGAGCCGAGCAGGACGTAGATTATGCAGCGAAATTGTCCTCTCAGTGGAATAACTGATGTCTGCCCCTGCTTGGCCCCGCGCCAGATTAAATGTCTTGTAAGGCCAGTCTGGTTCGGGCTCGGCACGGCAAATAGCCACCCGTACTCTGAGGGCCCCTTGCTGGCACAGCTCGGATGTGCCAATGGAGAAAGGTTTATTCGTGGTTAACTCTTGGCTCCAGAAACCAACTTTGGCGAAGTCGGCCCCTATACCAGCCCTAGTGATGATGATCCATCCCAAAGGTACACAATGGGTAAAGCGCGCCGTCCTCGGAGGGGACGTTAAGCCAGCCATCCCGTCTGCTCCATCGCGGACGCAAAAGATCCCACGACGGTGGGAGCACGGGGGAGGGACGCCCGTGTTCCTGCGCGTCGCGGTCGTCGTGTTAAAACAAAAAACAAATTGCAAAGGAAAATGTTACTCGCGGGGCCCCAAGCCATTGCTGCCAGATCAAAGGTTAAGCCTGGAGCTCACCTGGAGCTCACACCGTCGAACATTTTGCATTGGCAAAGTTTACACACGGGTTTACGTATCTGTGCTGGATACGTGCATGCATCGTTACGGGAGCTGTCTTTAAAAAAAAAGTCCAGATATATTTTGCTAAATCGAAAACTTTTAGGCCATTTGTGTTGAGGATTTAATTCGAAAGATCTGGTAACAGTGTGCCAAGGCCCCTCGCTAAAGAGTGTGTGTGAGACAGGGCTTCCTTGGCTGTTCGTGACCAAGTGATGTGCAGTCGAATGGAGTGACCCTGTATAAAGCTATTTAATGACTGATAAACACAGATTGGCTTTCCCCACTCGTTGTATAGTGATACATGGGCACAGATAGCGTTTATAACGGATGACGCTAAAATCTATGGAAACGTGAGGTTGTGTATTTTGTTTAGGATCGACGGTGTTGGATAAACTTATAGGAGGCCAGAAGGCTGGCATACGAGGCTGATGATTTTTTTGGGTTCAAATCAAGTTTGATCTTTTTCGAGTGATATAGCATCACCACAGCCGTGTGCCCTTCATGGCTTCCCTCTGGTCTCCACCAGGACAGGCAAGGGTGGCATCGGCGTCCCGTACCCAAACGTTCACCCGCTCTCGTGACGAAGCAACGGTTTTTGTTTGGCGACACGCGTTACATGGTTATTGGGGCACATGTCGGCAAGCTGTCGGAACGGGTGTGGATGACTCCGAAAACAGGGTTGAGAGTTTGATTCGGGACGGATTGAGGTCGGATTGCTTTGGGCCCCTGCTTCATTGAGTAGTGTATCCACACAAGAAACGTGTTACTTGAAATGAGCTTCTATGGGGGAAGTTGAGATGGTGGGGTTATTTTTTATTGAATCTAAATAGCTTATAGTATATGCGTGCGTGTGATTGTGTGTAGCAAAACCCGCTTTTAAACCTTAGGATGCACATTTACAAGTGGATTAATGGTTAGCGGAATTGACATGTAATTTGGAGTTAAACATATTCTGTACGTTGTATATCAACAGTTACAGCAATTTATTTGCAATAGCTATGTTTGGAATGAAGATTTAATATAGAACTTGTGATTTGCAATTTAAGCCACTTAAAGCTTCACATGTGGTAGTCTCAACATTCATAAAACAAACAACAGTTCAGTACAATAACGATATTGCTTCACCGATAGTCAAATAATTATTTTAAACCTTCATAGCACGTGATTGTATTAGTCAACTGCTTATGGAAAAGCACAGAGACGTGGGTGCAGCAGAAGCACATTGTGTAAAGTCGTAGAGGAGAGAAGCGTGAATGGGCCATTGCATAGAAACTGCAGCAGTATTATCATCATCATCATCATGCGCGTGTTTAGTAGCTACAAACTGATGAAACGAAGTGAGCCCTTAGTGTGCAGTGTACAGCACTTATCTCCAATTCCTTGCGAGAATACTTGAGAGGTCAATTGATGGATCGAGTATTATTTGTTCTCCTTGATGACACAATGTAATTGTTTACACAATTCCTAGTTAAAGGCCAATTCCATTGTATTGTAAATAGAGTACAGCAAAGAGGCCTTGATCTGAGTGGCGTTGAATTCACTCACAGACTTAGGGCCGCGTGTGTGTGTGAGTGTGCACAATGGAGAGGGATACGGCCCCACTGTAGGGATACGGTGTTATTCGCATTTCTCTCATCACTCCTGCCCGGCATAGATAATCAGAGTCCAGGTAGCATGAGACCTATTTTTCACTTCATCAGCTGCCATCGATCCACTGCTGGTTGAAGGCCTCCCCAACCCACCACCGTCTTCCGTGATCCTACAGGGCTACAGCACCTGCACACGAACTGATTTTATCGATGTATGCTGAAGTTCTTTTGCACCGTACGTAGCCGAACGTTGCTAATCGGAAGGGTAAAAATAGTGGACATCCTCTCTAATGCGTTCCCTTCTTCTGCCGCCTCTCCCCTGTTAGTCTCGAGCACCGGGCCGTCATCCCTTTCCTGCAGCTCTGTTATCTCAACTTGGCTGGGGTGGCGAATGAAACGCGAAGCGGACAGTATTGTCTCCCTACACCGAGCATCGGGCGTCATCCATGAGCGGTTGATGCTGGGACTGACGGTGCTCTGCGTACGAGCAAACAGACGGTGCATATCGCTTTGTGTTCAGAGGCGACAGCAGCGTGTGTGTGTTTTTATTGTTTCGTTTATCCAAGTGTGGGCCACTCCACCAAGAGTCAACTTCGCAGTGTCTCCCTCCTCCAGTGAACAGTGAGGCAGCACTCATCTGTTGGCGTCCTTGAACCAGCGGTGGAAATTCCATGTTCCTATGGCGGAGTCACTCTCTCCAGAGGACAACCACTGGTGACTTCCCAAGGTGGTACACATTTTTATCAACCCCGGAGGAATGATGGGTAAGTTGACCCCCGCCGACTGGGATTTGAATTTGTGACCTTCCGATTCTGAGTCTTGGCGCACTAAGCAGTGCCGCTCGGCATACAAATTAATTGATTACCTTTATTGAGAGCCAGGTGAGAGTCCATTGAGTAAATGAGTGTAAACCTAGGAATGTGTGAGAGTGCCCAGTGTGGCGGATACAGACGGCTGTAGACGACCTTGGAAGAAAACTGCATTGTGCAAAGAAGTTGGTGGCACGGACGACTTTTGATTCAATTAGCCCTTTTGTAAGGTTAATAAAGCTTTCATCTCATGCGCACGTTTGCACATGAGCGCATGGTGCACCATGTGCATGTCATCTAGGGATACCCACCGAGCATGGGGCCACTTAGCCAAGAACACGGGGATGCTGATGGTAAAAAAAAACGGCTGCGTGCTCTCTCGCTGCAGTACAGATGTTGCTTGACCTGTAAAACAAATGGGGACTGCAGGTTGTCAGTGGCCTCCAGTTGCAATACAGCCTGACCACAAAAGACTGTCACGTCTATTTAAAAGACCTCTCAATGAGCTCAGCATGTTGCATATCCCCAGGTAAAAGCACGAAACAGAACTGGCCTGTGTGGGCTACCAGTGAAATTGGCTTTAGTCCGAAGGTGGTCTTAAACAACCTTGAGGCTGTTGCCGTGAGTCACTCTTATCTCTCCATAATAGGGTTTTTTTGGAGTGAGATCGCATAAATATGTCGTTAAACCCGCCACCACCCGATACAGCCAATTAGTAAGGTTTGTCACGTAAACCCGCACCATTACGACTCGTTTATATTTACGCGATCGAATCCAAAAGACCTATGGATAATATTGGTCAATTTCTATTTTCTTGTGTGGCACCGTGGGTTCCTGTAACCACTGCCTTCCACCTCGTGGGGCATTTGCATCCTGGATGCCCTCACCTTATTTAAGGCAGCAGGAAGGTCACTGCCAGGTTGTGGTCACCGCCAGTTTATGGTTTCTTTTGAGTACAAAGTAGAGCGTCACGGTATGCACTTAAGTTCCTGGAGCTTAATAGAATTAGGAGAGCTGTGGAACGGTCAAATCAAGACACTGTGATCTTTTATTTTATCAGATGAAACTTTAAATATCGAAGAAAGAATGTGAGAGAAAGATTAACTTTTCTATTCCTGTTTTTTTTAAAGCAAATCTTAGCTATTTATAGTCAGCACATCATAAACCTAGCTTGCAGCAGTTAACTTTGCTTTCACAGTCACATATATATATCAGTCTCGCTTTGGATGTGTTTTTATTGTTTGATGCGCGATGGGCATTGTCAAGGAACTTGAAGCTTATTATTATTGTATGTATGTAACCGGTGGCACAGCTTTGCATTACATGTTTCAGAAAAGAGTCAATGTATTTGCACAGGAGAGCTTTGTAGAGCTTTTTTTGCCAGCTTGTCCTTATTAAGCACACTTATGAGCTGTGTCTATGAAGGAATGTAGAACGGAGTGAGCACTTAACCTGCGGAGTGCGGCTACTTGTTGCTTGAAAAGGTACCTTTTTTGGCAAAAAAAATGTTTAATGAAAAAAATTACAAGTAAATGCTTCTGCAATTAAAAAAATGAAAAAATAAAGTGCAATGCAAAATGTTTGCAGTAATGGTACTTATTGTCGCGGTTTGATTTTTAAATGTTGGCAGGAAAATGGGCTCTACTGGTTTTGACAAAAAAAAACCCGAGTTAGACGAAATGTGCCGATGCCTTCTTTATACCCTCTTGTCACATGTTTGAAGATTAATAATGTATAATTCAGAATGTTTTCAAAGCACTGCAGGACCACCATTGGAACCTCATTTGCCAGTAACAAAATATGATAATTGTTTTTTTACCCTTTTATCTGGCAACAAAACTGACACCTTTGGCGTCATCTGGTCCAACACCATGTGAGACTAGGCTCTAAAGAAAGCTGTCTCTGGTGTATACCAATCAATTTCAAGGACAATGCATACATTATCAGAGTTATGTTTTTTGTTTGCATTCCGACTGCAGGTATTGTGGTCAATGCAAACATGACTCCTTGTAAAAAAGGTGTCAGTTTTGTTGCCAGATAAAAGGGTAAAAAACCAATTATCACTGCAGGACCATGAGAGATGGCCCTTGTTCGTGGAGGCCTTTAACCAGCAGTGGATTGATTATGGCTGGTAATTAAACGAGCATCATTTTGTGGGAAGTTAACAATGGCCACCCTATGGATAGTTTCCCCCCCCCCCCCTGCCATAAACATGGAATTTCCAAAACTGATTCTAACGAAACGAAACTTTATTTCACCAGGTAACATCCACTGAGCCATAAAGTACAGCTCTTTTTCAGAAGCGACCTGGTCACACAATTGATCGCTCATTGAAGTGGCTTATCATGAAATGTCTGGCAGCCAAATATTCTCAACGCATGTTTTTAAACGTGGAGGGAAAAAGCGGAGGACCCGGAGAAAAATCCATGAGGTGAACAAACTCCAAATTTACAAGCATCAGGGTTGGGATAGAACCCACGACCTCCTGTATCAAGTTCAGGTTCATTTATTAGGTATAGCCCTGTGAGCTATTCGGCTCTTGAATCGCGTGCAACCACAACAAACAAAAACATGAACAAAACATCTTAAAGTGACTATGTGACTAACAGAAAATCCAAGAAAAGACAGCAAAATATTGCAGAAAAAGCACCGTACACCATCTAGATGAGAACTCTTCCTAAAACTATTTGTGGCAGCAAGACGCTGATGACGTGGTTCCATGAACCTCATCTATTTGAACGACGTTCCGTTACCCACACTTCTGTGAGGACGCGGTGACCCGATCGCCCCTCCCTCTTGCCTTATTATAATAATCACGCCCACTCATCACTAACCACGCCCACTCTACCTTCCACACCCGCCCCCTGTCCAAAAAGGAGTGGTGCAGATGACATTTTAAACTGGGCTGAATCTTTACTTTAACAACAAAATCCTTCTAGGTTTGGGAGAGGGGTTTGATGGCCACCGGGAGCAGCTTTAGTAGAACCAACGGGACCGTAGTAGTCTCGCCGACGAGCAACATCGAGAATCATAATATTTAATTTGACAGGAGAAATCCGATGAGCTATTAAGCTCTTTTTCACAAATGTCCAGTAGGGGCAGGTGAGAAGGTTAGAACGATTGCCTGAGCGTGACTCTTAAGACCCCATAGTCTTCTTAGTTACGGCTCGGCTCAGCTCTGGCTTGAGTGAAATGGCTCAGCCATTTAAAATTCGATTTAAAGCTTTCGTGACTGCAGGGATTCATATTCTTGGTTCTTTCAGTACAGTCACGTAGAAGGGAAAAAACATAATAAATGAAAATAACTATTAAATTACGACGTTTCGGAGGCAACACAAGTCTCCATTAATTGAGTTATTTTCATTTATTTTTATTTTATTCTTTTTTTACCTACGTGACTTTACCGAAAAAACCTAAGAGTATGCAGGGATTAATATTATTATGTTTTTTCGGTAAAGTCGCGTAGAAGGGAAATAATAAAACAATAAAAAATACAACAATTAAATTCTCACGACGTTTCGATTGCAACACGAGCAATCATCTTCTTGGTTCTTTCGGTAAAGTCACGTAGAAGGGAAATAAAAATAAAACATAATAAAATAATTCTCACGACGTTTCGGCCACAACGCAAGCAGCCGTCCTCAGGTGAAGACCAGGTCTGTCGGGGAGACAGCGTCTGAATGAAACACCACCACGCTTGGAGCATCTATTTAAGCTGGGTTGGAAGGGGGGAAGGGTGCCTTGACAAAATAATTTGCATATAAAGAGGAATTTAGCATATTTATGGGAAATGCAGGTATGTGATTAGTACTACTTGTGAAATGCGTAGGAGGTGGGCAGGGGGTTTCAAAGTCATATTATGCCCGTGCATTATGCAGGATTAGCAGCATCAAATGGAGGGGATAGGGGTAGTATTAATAAAGGGAAGGAATGTTAATAGTATGTAGCTGCAGTAACTAAACAACCACGTAAAAAACTAAAGTATAAACTACATAGTATCATCAGTATACTAAATATACTCTCCAATAAGCTGAACAACTAACAGTAAGTAATACATTACAATTCTATGTCGCAAAAAATATAATATGCTTCTAGCTAAACTTTTTTCCTTACATCACACGGGTCTACCCCGTACAATATGCTGCCATAGACAAACCCAACATTAAATTACATACTGTATTACTAATACATATGAAGTATTGGAAAATGACGGCAGGAAACTCCTTGACGGGAACACACTTCTTTTATTAAATCTTGACTTGTAACAATACAACGCGTGGCCTCTCTTCTTCACAATGCGCTTCTCTTGACTCTGGATTCTGTGCTGCCGGCTCTCTGTGCCTCGTGTAGACTCCGCGCCTCGGCTACACTCCTCTCTCGCCTCGTGTAGACTCTGCGCCTCTGCTACACTCTCCACTCGCCTCGTGTAGACTTTACATCTCTCTCTCTGGCTACACCGTATGCATACTCGGCTCGTGTAGACCTTCCTCTCTCGCTGGCTACACCGTATGCATACTCGGCTCGTGTAGACCGTTCTCTCTCGCTGGCTACACACTATACATCACTCAGCTCGTGTAGACCGTTCTCTCTCGCTGGCTACACACTATACATTACTCAGCTCGTGTAGACCGTTCTCTCTCGCTGGCTACACACTATACATTACTCAGCTCGTGTAGACCGTTCTCTCTCGCTGGCTACACACTTATACCTTACTCTCCTCTACTCTCCATTACTCTCCATTACTCTCCATTACTCTCCTCTCCGGGCTCTATCTCTGCACCCTCGTCTTCATTCTTAGATGGTTCCACTTCTGCCCCTGCTCCTCTGTGCATCACCTTATATACCCCTTCTTCCCGGGAGACGGAGCGGATGCGGACCTCAACGTCGGCACCGCTCCTCAGTTACCCAATCCCCACGCGCTATCCCTACGATCCGGTTCCGCTCAGCGCGTGTTTCCACTCCCCGACCAATCACACCGCGCTGCTACCCGATCACTCCCTCTGGGCGCGTCACCGGCACACAGCCAATCAGCAGCACTACCCCCACCCGCGCACTGACGCCTGCTCCTCCCCGTCAGCGCGCGTCACCACACACACACCCGTACATACGCGCTGGCACACGACATATACACCCAGCGCGTATCACCACTACACATAGTGTAATATTACACTATGTATTATTCTATCCACCCTATTGTATATCACATTGCTGTATATTCACTATACAATTACAATACTATATATTGCCTTATACATTGTATTAAACATTACAATTTTATACTATTTATTATTATACAATCTGCTATACATTATACCATTGACCGTCGAGTGAAAGATACTAAGAGGAAGCAACGAAATATGTCAATGGGAGAGTGGTAGTTAGAGACTTGCAGCGGAGCAAAGAATCCATTCCCTGCAGAGAATACAAGATATATAGTCATGCCAGTGAGTGGACTGCGGTCTGAAAGTCACTGTAAACGTGAACACAATCAGTTAAGATCCGAAATGGTTTATTACGTCCTTCCAATGATTGCTGAGCCAGAATCCATCTTCTCGGTTGAAATTGTCTCTGTGTTTGTATATGTGGATCGCCTAATGAACGAATCTCTCATGGTAGCCAGATGGCTTGCAGAGAACCTCGAGCAATCATCATCAGGTCGTGAGAATTTAATTTTTATCATTTTATTATTTCCCTTCTACGTGACTTTACCGAAAGAACCAAGAATATGGCTCAGCCGTGCTTCACGTGAGCCAGCTCTCGGCGTGATCCCAGCACCATGGGCCACCGCTCCTCGCTCCGCTGGTCTCGATGTCACCTCTCGCCCGCTCCGCTCTCAAAACTCTCCCACTCCTCACAGTTTCACCCTCCACGTGTGCACAATCCACCGCTTACGCTCCTCTTTCCCTACTTGCCCCCATGCACTGGGACAAACTTACCCTCCGCATTAAGGGGCCGTCCATAAATGACGTCACGCACCTAGGGGGAGGGGTCAGATATTTGTGACGAGGGGGGGAGATTTGAAAAATGTGACGTCACATCAAAATGCGCAACTTTAAATAAATATAGACAACACGTTCTACTTAATTAAAGACTTTTTAATAAATGTTTTCTCCTACATCAGAGTGCATCGCCACATTAAATACGCACTACAATGACAATAGTTTAAAGCAATTTGAAGCATGTTTTATTTTCAAAATGGAAATATGGTTTTGGGGGAGGGCAGAGATTTGTGATGTCATATTTGAGGGGGGGTCTGACTTTGTGACGCCGTGTGGCGAGGGGGGGGGGGTCAAAAATCGTCCAAAATCGCGTGACGTCATTTATGGACGTCCCTAAGCGTCTCGTTTCCGCTCCTCCCTCAAGACCCCCACCTCTTCTCCCTGGTCCGATCATTGCCGCCATCCCTAGGTACCCCCCAGTAATTCCCGTACCCACTAAACCTCCCTCCACACACCCCCGTCCCTATTCACCGTATCACCTTTAGCTACCCTCAGTGTACCACTCACAAACCTTGTAAAGGGCCCTGAATAAAGCCGCTGTAAAAATATCAGATAAGATTTGGGCTCTGGATCAAGTTGTGTTTCATTCGTCGACGGGAGTGAGCTATATTCATCCAGAAACTGAACACATTCCTGCGGAGGGAGCTGGTAGGAACGTTGGGTTGCTCGGTCAATGGCCAAGGTCAACGGCGGCGTGGTGTATTCCGCAAATATGCCCGACTGTGAGGGCGGGCACAAGCCGGCGTGAGTAGGTTAAACGTTGAGTTTTATAAGGGCACCACGGGGTGACCAGCCCCTCCCCACCCAGCCCCACCCCTCCCACCCAACCCCACCCTCCCCACCCAGCCCCTCCCTGCACGACGGACACAATAATCCCCTGTGGGCTGGTGTAACCAGGAGGTTCCTACCAGTATTAAGAAGAATGACCCTACGAGTGCTTTGATGGGGGGGGGACCCCGTTTCAACATGAGCATTATAACGTTGCAGGCACTGCGTAGCCAACACATTCGAGGAAAACAGCATCCGAGTCGTGCACCATTCCAGTAACACCCGACAGGTGATGCGCACATCGACACTGAAGCACCAAGTCGCACGAAATTCCAGTTAATCACACGTGCGGGGATACACTGTTAACGCGCATCAGAAGCTTTGCACCAAATTGCGCCTGGGTGTATGCGAGGGATATATGAAAATCAAGGAAATTGCAACACCAAAACAAATAAAACAGGGGTGGTGAGGGATTTAAGTCGAAACCACGAAGCGAGACTCGTCTCAAACAAAAGATTTTCCCACCGTCAGGGAGCCGGGAGCTCAAAGCAACGAGCCTCCTGCCTCGAGCTCCGGTGTCAGACACGGCGGATCAGGATTCTAAGAGAAGCTGCAATGCATCAAGTTGGCTCGAGGGGGGTGGCCAGCTGGTGCATCTTCTCATTCATCTCAGTCGGTCAACACCATGGCACATGGCTGGGTCTGTCCCGTGACCTCCTTGTCAGCAGCCAGACTTCGACGCTTCACGTAACGGCCTCAAGGTTGCACCCTGGACTGGCACAGACGCCGCGGTTGACGTTACCGCCACTTAGTGGCGAATGTTGGGGTGTTGGTATGAATTTGTGTCCATATGCACCTATGGGCAGCGGTGGTGTAGTGGTTAGCGCTACGCTGCGCTACGAACCCGTCGCCCCAGGTTTGATTCCCGCTCACGGCCAACACCGGTGACCGTTATCTGAACTGGTCCTGGACCTCCCCTAGGTCGACTCAGCCTCAAATGAGTACCCGGTGCAGTGTGTAAACGTTGCTACTTGGGAGACAAAGGCGGCCGTCATCGGTGCTACTCGCTAACAGCACTTGCCCCAACAGTCTGAGACAGGCTACACGAGGATCTTTGTCACATGCACCCAGCATGGCACAAGCTGCTGAGCAGCTCGTGAATAAGACCTTAAGTCTCTCAAAACGATTAGTTTTTTGGTGACGCTGATGCTGCGTTGGCGGTGGTGCACAGCAGGCACGACTCAATACATTCGTCAATAGCACCGAAGACGAATACTCGGCGACGTGTCGGACATGGCCCTTATTCAAAACATAAACCTGATGCTTCTTCGATCACTTTTATGTGTTGTTTAGTGAGCCTGTTCCCGGACTTCAGCGAGTCGGTAGGTGAGAGAGAGGGTGGGTGTGTGGGTGAGTGGGTAGATGAGTTATAGAGTGTGTGAGTGGGTTGGTGAAAGAGAGTGGGTGGGTGAGTGGGTATATGAGTTATAGAGTGAGTGAGAGAGTGGGCGTGTGGGTGAGTTATAGAATGCGTGAGTGTGGGTGGGTGACAGGGTGGGTAAGTGAGAGAGTGTATGGGTAAGTGAGAATGGATGGGAGAGAGAGTTGGTGGGTAAGTGGGTAGGTGAATTATGGAGTGCATGAGTGGGTGGGTGAGAGAGTGGCTGGGTGGGTGAGTGGCCGGGTGGGTGGGTGAGTGGCTGGGTGGGTGGGTGAGTGGCTGGGTGGGTGAGTGGCTGGGTGAGTGAGGGAGTGGCTGGGTGAGTGAGTGGCTGGGTGGGTGATAAAGTGGCTGGGTGGTTGACTGGCTGGGTGAGTGAGTGGCTGGGTGGGTGAGGGAGTGGCTGGGTGGGTGAGGGAGTGGCTGGGTGGGTGAGTGAGTGGCTGGGTGAGTGAGAGAGTGGGTGGGTGAGAGAGTGGCTGGGTGGGTGGGTGAGTGGCCGGGTGAGTGAGGGAGTGGCTGGGTGGGTGAGAGAGTGGGTGGGTGGGTGAGAGAGTGGCTGGGTGGGTGGGTGAGTGGCTGGGTGAGTGAGTGAGTGGCTGGGTGGGTGAGAGAGTGGGTGGGTGAGAGAGTGGCTGGGTGGGTGGGTGAGTGGCCGGGTGGGTGAGTGAGTGGCCGGGTGGGTGAGAGAGTGGGTGGGTGAGAAAGTGGCTGGGTGGGTGAGTGAGTGGGGGGGTGAGTGAGTGAGAGAGTGGCTGGGTGAGTGAGTGACCGGGTGAGTGAGGGAGTGGCTGGGTGGGTGAGTGGCTGGGTGGGCTGAGTGGCTGGGTGGGCTGAGTGAGGGAGTGGCTGGGTGGGTGAGAGAGTGGCTGGGTGAGTGAGTGGCTGGGTGGGTGAGAAAGTGGCTTGGCGAGTGGGTGGCTGGGTGGGTGAGTGAGTTAGTGGGTGGGTGAGAGAGTGAGTGGCTGGGTGGGTGAGTGAGTGGCTGGGTGAGTGAGAGAGAGGCTGGGTGGGTGAGTGGCTGGGTGGGTGAGTGGGTGGGTGAGTGGGTGGCTGGGTGGGTGGGTGGCTGGGTGGGTGGTCTGTGGGCTTGGGCAGGCGATGTCACGGCGGGAAGGGACCAATGGACGATGGTCGAGACTAAGCAGGCGCAACAACAACAGCAGCAGCAGCAGCTGCCACAGCGGGGCACGCGTCCAGGCGGCCGTCAACACGGGGGGACTCGTGCAGAAGAGAGGGGTGGGTGTTCTCCACCGTAGCAGCAGCAGCAGCAGTGGTGGTGGGGGTGGGGTAGCGGCGAGGCCTTCATCCAGCAGCGGATCGACCCTGAGCCGACGGCAAACGCCGGGTGACCTACGGGACGTGGCCGCGCCCCATTGGCCGGCGGCGAGCACGTGACCGCCTCCGCTTCCGCGCGCACTGATTGGCCACTTTAACCAACCGGCAAAGCGTCGAGCGATGAATGAATGAATGGATGAAGGAAAGCGTTTGTCGCCCCTCCCCCTGGCGCCTCATGGCGAACGAGTTCGAACGGCCGCACTTAAACATCATCCTCGCGCATTCGTGAACCGAACTTGAACGTCGATCGAGGCCTCACCGTCACCCCCTCCCCCCCTAATTGACGTAAACTCATTCGCGTTTGTGACGCTTCGTTGGCATGGCGGGGTGGGGGGCGCCGATTGGTTCGTCGGCCCGTAGCACCGTCAGCCAATCGCCAGGCGTCTCGGTGGGTCACGTGTGAGCAAGGCGACCAATTGGGAGGGGTGATAAGGGGGGGGGGGGCTGAGTGGTGGTGGGGTTCTTCGGGGTCAGGGGTCACAGTGAGGCCCGGGCTCAGCTGGAGGGTCACGCACGCACCGGCGCACCTAGCCTGGCACCTGGCCTGGCACCTAGCCTGGCACCGAGCCGGGCTCCCCTTCACAACGCGAAGCTCGCCGGGTTGCGCGCGCCTCCATTGCCGAGCGGAGCTCAGCGTGGAGCTCCGTTTACAGACGAGCACGTGTGAGTATCACGCGCGAACGCGGCGTAGCTGTGTTACAGGGATGGCCCTGCATGTCTTGTGGTGTCTCACAGGGGGCATGGCTCACTGTCTCACAGGGGGCATGGCTCAGTGACTCACAGGGGGCATGGCTCAGTGACTCACAGGGGGCATGGCTCAGTGACTCACAAGGGGCATGGCTCAGTGTCTCACAAGGGGCATGGCTCAGTGTCTCACAAGGGGCTTGACTCAGTCTCACAATGGGCATGGCTCAGTGTCTCACAAGGGGCATGGCTCAGTGACTCACAGGGGGCATGGCTCAGTGTCTCACAAGGGGCATGGCTCAGTGACTCACAGGGGGCATGGCTCAGTGTCTCACAGGGGGCATGGCTCAGTGACTCACAAGGGGCATGGCTCAGTGTCTCACAGGGGGCATGGCTCAGTGTCTCACAAGAGGCATGGCTCAGTGTCTCACAGGGGGCATGGCTCAGTGACTCACAAGGGGCATGGCTCAGTGTCTCACAGGGGGCATGGCTCAGTGACTCACAAGGGGCATGGCTCAGTGTCTCACAAGGGGCATGGCTCAGTGTCTCACAAGGGGCATGGCTCAGTGTCTCACAAGGGGCATGGCTCAGTGACTCACAGGGGGCATGGCTCAGTGTCTCACAAGGGGCATGGCTCAGTGTCTCACAGGGGGCACGGCTCAGTGTCTCACAGGGGGCATGGCTCAGTGTCTCACAAGGGGCATGGCTCAGTGTCTCACAAGGGGACATGACTCAGTGTCTCACAGGGGGCACGGCTCAGTGACTCACAAGGGGCATGACTCAGTGACTCACAGGGGGCATGACTCAGTGTCTCACAGGGGGCATGGCTCAGTGTCTCACAAGGGGCATGGCTCAGTGTCTCACAGGGGCATGGCTCGGTGTCTCACAAGGGGCATGGCTCAGTGACTCACAAGGGGCATGACTCAGTGTCTCACAGGGGGCATGGCTCAGTGACTCACAGGGGGCATGGCTCAGTGTCTCACAGGGGGCATGGCTCAGTGTCTCACAGGGGCATGGCTCAGTGTCTCACAAGGGGCATGGCTCAGTGACTCACAAGGGGCATGACTCAGTGTCTCACAGGGGGCATGGCTCATTGACTCACAGGGGGCATGGCTCAGTGTCTCACAGGGGGCATGGCTCAGTGTCTCACAAGGGGCATGGCTCAGTGACTCACAAGGGGCATGGCTCAGTGTCTCACAAAGGGCATGACTCAGTGTCTCACAAGGGGGCATGGCTCAGTGACTCACAGGGGGCATGGCTCAGTTACTCACAAGGGGCATGGCTCAGTGTCTCACAGGGGGCATGGCTCAGTGTCTCACAGGGGGCATGGCTCAGTGTCTCACAGGGGGCATGGCTCAGTGACTCACAGGGGGCATGGCTCAGTGACTCACAGGGGCATGGCTCAGTGTCTCACGGGGGGCACGGCTCTCTCGCAATGTTTCATGGCAGAGGTGATGGACACGTGTCTCTCACAATGGGTGTGCGGGCACAGTCGTGCTGCGTGGGTGGCAGTGGTTAGGGACATTAGATTGAACGAAGTTGCTTGAAAGTGTTACGTAAAGAGTACATGTCTGGTAAAACCCGTTGGAAGTAAATAAATAAATTACCAAAAATACGTGCATATTTCTTTGCGTTTATCCCTCGAATATGCACACACCCTGAGTAAACAGTTTAGTCTTCAGGTGAAGTGTCCTGTGCCTAGTTCACGTTTTGCATTCAGCTTTAACGGAAATAACAAGTTAAAATCCCCTCTCAAACAGGCATTGGTCGTGTACATCTTCCCTGGCAATCTGCAGCCAGTGATGGAAATTCCACATTGATATGGCAGCGGCCAGTAGATCTATATCATGAGCACTCTTGACTTACGACATAGTTGTACTTATTTTATCGCCCATGGAAGGATAATGGGCCGAGTCAACCGCTGATCCCGGATGTGAGCTCTTAACTTTTTTATGATAAGTTGAACACTGACCACAGCGCAACCTTGGCAGATAATTACACTCACGACGCACATGTGAGTCCAGCCTTCGTCATGTACATTCTCGATATAGCGAACACGGATTGCGTTGTTACAGTCAGCTGGCTGGGTTACTTGTGCATGTTTTAATGTTTTTTTTATGCCGCTCTCTAATTTACCACTCTTTGGCTTGCTGATTGGCTGCTGATGCCTGTCGCTTTTGCTCTGCGCTCGACAGCAGGAGCTGTTCACTTGTCTGCACTCACAACACCCTCTATGCTTCAGCTCCCCACATCAAAACATAACCTGCAAATCAAGGTATCCAAAGAAATCGGCATCACTTTATCACTTGTGCCTGTTAAATTAGACGCAACATAAAATACAAACAGCTCTCACATTGTAGTTACACACCGAGGCTGTGCATTCCGGACTGTTCCATGTTAATTATGAGCTTCGTTAATGAGAAAATTGTATTTTTCATGACTCTTTAGTACACACTAGTGCCAACTCTGTGGTGTCATTATATATTTAAATACAACATGAACAGGATGTAATTCTGTCCATGAATGGATGAACACATCCTGTGCTTCTGTGTCCCCCATGTCTCTACACTGACCATCTCTACATCTTTCTATTTCTCAATCCCATCTGTGTCTTTGTCATTTGATTATCTCCATCTCCGCCGTGTCCCTGTTCCGTTTGCGTCCTCATCCACCCCGTGTCTCCATTTCCTCTGTTGTCTCTCCTCCTCTGTATCATTATCTCCCCCGTGTCTCTGTCCCACCCGTGTATCTCTGTCTCAGGAGACGGTGGTGTTGGTGCCACCGGAGGACCCTTCCCGTGACGCGAGTCTCGTGTCTCCGGTCCACCTCGCCATGTCTGCCGCGGCATCGAATCGCAAGCGCGGCCACCGGCGCACGCCTTCGTGGACGCCCGACACGCGTCTCGACGGCCTGGAGGACGGCAGCGCCAGGCTCCCGCTCATACAGGTGTCCGGTGTTCTCTGTCTTGTTTTATCTTCCCCCCCCCCCCCCCCCAACGACAACTATATGCACATGGGTGGGGTGGTGCCGTGGTGTAACAAAGTACACTTGAATGGTTTAGCTCTCTCCGGACACGCAACGCAGAGGTCGCTGGTCTTTGGTTTGACAATACAAAACACACGATAGGAGTGCACTTGAAGGGATCCCAGAAAAAATTCTGCTAAATTGGCCTCCGGCCTCCACTGATTTTAGATTTGATGGGTTTTCTCGTCATTTACAAATTTTAATTCTGCCTCTGCTGGCTTTTTTATATCACGGATTGATGCAGTGGTGTGCAAGGGTTTTGAATTGACACTTGGTCTCATGACATGAAATTGATAGCACAATTGGAATACAATTTTGAAGTAACTAGATAAAATAGATTTGTTCTTCTTTTTTACCCAAGGTCATTTTACCGATGGAATGAAGTGTTGCTACTTTACATACAAGCAGCGGCTCACAGCGAACTCAAAGTATCTCCACGCTCAAACGAGCGCGGCTCTGTGCCACCCCTTTCTCATCAGCACGATGGAGCCGTGAGCGGCAGTGATGGTTTCTCAGGGAGCGCGAGGATGGACGGGGCGCAGGAGCGGCCATCGGGGTCGCTCAGCGGCGACGCGATGGACGTTGGCTTGGCCCCGCGCGGACGGGGCAGTGTGCGTGGCGAGGGCCGCACCATCGCGCTGCTCTTCTTCCTCTACGTCCTGCAGGTGCGGCCCCCGTGGCACACCGTGCGAGCGGGCGTGCGTGCCTTAGTGTGCCAGTGAGTGATTGTTTATGAATGTGACATCATGGTGATGTCACCGCCACTGTGGGGTGAACGGCGGTTGTTATTGTTCGTGTGTGAGGATCGGTGGTGCAGCGGTTAGAGCGCTGCGCTACGAAACCTGACGATTCTCACTTACAGCCACCGACACCAGTGACGATTATCCGAATTGGTCCTGGGCATCCCCGAGGTCGACTCGGCCTCAAATGAGTACCGAGTGTGGTGTGTAAACATTGCCACTAGGGAGACAAGGGCATCGGGGCGTAGTGCTGACCACCCACCTCCTTGTGTGCCGTGCCAGCCCTTCACAGATGCTCGCAAACGGCACGTGCCCCAAAAGTTTGTTCAGGCTATACGGCGGTTCTCTGTCATTTGTCTTTGTTCATGTGTGCGAGTGTGAGTGAGTGTGTGCGTACATGCGTAAGTATGAGCTCATGCTCATACTTACGCATGTACGCACACACTCACGAGCGGGTGAGTGCGAGCGCGTGTGTGCAAGTGCGTGGGTATAAGCTCGCCTGCGAGTACGCGATTGCACGTGCAAGTGAGTGTTTGCGTTTGTGTGCGAATGCACGTGTGAGTGGACGTACATGTGTGTGTGCGCGGGCGTGAGTGCACACGCGCACAAGTGGCAGTACGCGAGCACGACAGTGCGTGAGCCCTTGCCGACCGCTCGGCCGCTCCCTCCGGCAGGGCATCCCGCTGGGGCTGGCGGGCAGCGTGCCGATGGTGCTGCAGAGCCGCGGCATCAGCTACAAGGACCAGGCGCTGTTCAGCTTCGTCTTCTGGCCGTTCAGCCTCAAGCTGCTGTGGGCGCCGCTGGTCGACGCCGTCTACAGCCGCCGCTTCGGCCGCCGCAAGTCGTGGCTGGTGCCCACGCAGTACCTGCTGGGTTGCTTCATGCTGCTGCTGGCGCGGCACGTAGACCAACTGCTGGAGGGGCCCCACATCATGATGCTCACCGCCACCTTCTTCCTCTTCGAGTTCCTGGCGGCGACCCAGGACATCGCCGTGGACGGCTGGGCACTCACCATGCTGTCTAAGGTGCCGGCGCTTTGTGAGCGCGAGCGAGCAGAAGGCAGCAGCAGCAGCGCGGGCGGGCGGGGGGAAAGAGATGCCGGTTTTAAGCGGACGTGCGGTCGCGGCTCGGTAGGGAGTCGGTGGGGGTGGTGGCTAGTACCCTGTCACGGCACCGAAATCACAAATCTGAATTTGAGATGCAGGTACATTTCGGTAGAGGTGCAGCCCTGCAATTGCTTGCTCACGCCACTGCTGGCAGAATGTTTGTTGGACTTCTTTCGCACCGTGCGTAGCCATCCGTGCTAATCGGAGATGGATGGGAAGGACAGCAAACTAACGAAGGCCCTCCACTCGAGGGAGCTGCCCTTTAGAGGGTGTTTGGACTCGTCTCCTGGGTTTCAGCTACCCACGATGAGATCATTCTAGATTTGAAGTTTTCGTGACTGCAGGGATCCATACTCTTTGTTTCTTTCGGTAAAGTCACGTAGGTAGAAAATGAATAAAATCACGACGTTTCGGGCGCAACACAAGCCTCCGTCAATTTCCCACTTCAGCTATTATTGCTTCTTGCTGTGCATTTGTTTCTTGCTGTGGTTGTCCCACCTGATGACGGACGCTTGTGTTGCGCCCGAAACGTCGTGATTTAACTTTATTTCATACCTCCGTGACTTTACCGAAAGAACCAAAGAGGATGAGATCATTGTTCTCAGGTTTAGGGAGGGGATGCTCTCAGCACAATCACCAATGACTGCACAAGAAAACCAACATATGAAATGTTAACGTTTGACTTCCTTCTGCGTATTCTGGCTTTGGGGACTATAAATGTTGATCTGTCACGCCGGAGTACTATTTGCAGGGCACATAAAAAGGTGCGTAACCTTGCGTGGACAGGAATTGCTGCAACACGGTTACCCATAATGCAATGTGCCAGGAACATTTTACAATTTTACTTTCAATACAAATTAGTTAATTTAGTTATACTTTTCGACTACATGTAGGGTTTGTCTTACTCCTTATCTACTAATTGGTAACTTCAAATGCCAATTTATAAATGCTCCCTCAGAAACATTTGAACAACTTTATTTCTCATCTTGCCTCATTTTGTCCACAAGTGCAGTCTTCAACTCTTCTTCACTTGTCCAATTATATTTTATGAATAAGGAGCATTACCTCTTATTACGTTTTTCTTTGAAGGCCACGACGTACGTGTTGAATTTTTTGTTCTGGTGGATAAGAGCTCAAGTAAAGTAACTCCTGAAGTTGTTCCGTGACATCCTCCGGGGTCCGTTCCCTGACAAGACGCGACATTACACCCCTCGCCGAGAGAATCCTGGCAGCGAATCTCGTCCGCTCGTGACACGACATTAATAGCACGATATCAGTATCGTGGAGATAAAAAAAGCCAATCAACATGCACAGTATTCCTATAGCGCACTTCACGTCAATAAACCAGTCTCAGAACCATTTACACAACATTTACCTGAATGCCCAATACTCGGAATGTATAATTTACAAGCCATTTAGTTAAATATACCAAGTGTGCCCTAGGCAGTATAATTTAAAACGAATAACAGCTTTTTCTTGGTTCTTTCGGTAAAGTCACGGAGAAGGGAAATAATAAAAATGAAACCTAATAAAATAAAATTCTCACGACGTTTCAGCCACAACGCAAGCAGCCGTCCTCAGGTGAAGAAACAGGTGAAGAAACAGGTCTTTCCGACAGCCCTGTTTCTTCACCTGAGGACGACTGCTTGCGTTGTGGCCGAAATGTCGTGAGAATTAAATTTTATTGCGTTGTATTTTTATTATTTTATAATTTCCATTCTACGTGACTTTACCGAAAGAACCAAGAATATGAATCCCTGCAGTCACGAAAGCTTTAAATCGAAGAATAAAAGCTTGTTGGTCTCCACGCGATCATTGGATAACTCGTTGATCACTTGACGTCGATGCAGGAGAACGTTGGCCACGCGTCCACATGCAACTCGGTGGGTCAGACGGCCGGCTACTTCCTGGGCAACGTGCTCTTCCTGGCGCTCGAGTCGCCCGAGTTCTGCAACGCGTACCTGCGCTTCTCGCCGCAGCCCACCGGCATCGTCACGCTCGCAGGTGAGGGCTCCGCGTGTGCACGCTGGGGAGGCTCCCGTGCAGATCTACTGCTGGATGAAGACCTCCCCCGCACCTCCTTGGCCACGAAGGGTTGTTTGGCCACCCTTCGGCACGCTGGGCAGTGCGGACTGGTGAGGGGCATCGGCAGAATCACTGACGTCAAAAGAGTTAATAATGCTGTGCGCTTACTACTTCGGCGTATCCGCTCCACTTCATCATCATCACTATCCATGGACAGACAGCCGCCCGTAGGTGTCCACTGCAAATTTCATCATTTGTTTCCACTTTCCTGTCTTGTGCTAATATGCTCACGTAGTGCAACATCTTTCTGGCACCAATCTCCTATGTCGTCGTCGTCGTCAAGCTATTGTCTGTTAGCTCTTCCTCTCTTTCCAGTTCCTTCCATTTTTCCGAACAACGCACTTTTAATGTTCCTGTTGTTGTCCATCCTACACGTGTGTCCAATTAACGCCCGTTTCCTTCTCATCACTGACTGCATCATCAGGTATTCTTCTACGTGCAACCTCTCTATTACTTCTGCGTTAGTCAATCTTTGGGTCCACTCTACTTACAAAGTTTAAAACAACTATGCTCTTTTTTTATTTACCTTGTTTTTAGTGCATGCGTTAGACGAATTGGACACTCATTTTATGGGCACGTGTCTTAAGTGGTATACTTTTTCAAGGACGTGTACAAAATTTGTTTCCATCCATCGTAATTGTCCAAACAATCTTTACTCAAACGCACGCCGCCTCGCGGCAGTTGACCGCTACCACGGCGGACGACGCGGCGATCCCCGGCGGAAACCAAAACGTACGAGCGTCTCGCTCCCCCCGCAGACTTCCTGCACTTCTGGGGCCTGGTGTTCCTGGTGAGCACCACGCTGGTGGCGCTGCTCAAGAGCGAGCGGCCCGACGGTCACGACGAGCAGGCGCACGCCGAGGGCGTGGGTGTGCTGGCCACCTACCGCCAGCTGCTCTCCATCGTGAAGCTGCCCAGCGTGCGCACCTTCGCCATCCTGCTGCTCACCTGCAAGGTGCCGCCGCCGGCCAGCCCCGGCCTCGTGGAGGCCCGTGACCGGTTACAATATGTTGCCGCTTATTGGTTGCGAGCGGAGATCGAACCCGGGTTGCCGGGATCCTGGTGCAGTGCAGCGCTAACCACTGCGCCGCTGCTCCCCATCGCTGATGGACAATTACGCACAATCGCTTAACACTCTTGTTTACACGCAACAATAACAACAACCGCCATTCGCCACTAAGTGGCGGTGACGTCACCACGACGCTTTACACGCACACTCACTATGACACACATGCCCTTGTTATTATATATATATACATACCAAGGCCGTAGCCATGGTGTAAACATTGGGGGGGGACCAAATCTTCCAGGGGGTCTGGGGGTCCTCCCCCCGAAAAAAAAATCTAAACTTGAAAACGAATTTCCTGCCTAAAATATTTTAAAATTCACTAATACATAGGATGGAATTTTTCTGAATTTTTTACAATAATGTCTAATAGTGTATTGTATTAAATGGCTCTGTTTTTTCTTTTTTACCTTTTCTTTTTTCATTCTATGTAATGGCAGAGATTAGGGATACATAAAGTACAACCATAACCACAATCATATAAACAGAAATCTATTTTTTTGCAATATATTGGGGGGGACATTTTGAGCATATTTTATATATATTATAATTACGGTCTTGATATATACAGTGATCCCTTGGCAACCGCGAGGGTTAGGTCACACCATGGCGGATGCGGCAGCGCTAAATTTGATTTCGCGACTCGGCGCGACTAAACGATTCGCGGATCACTCAAAATGAGATGCTCGCCGTTGGTAAACAGGCATACAGAAGTAAATATGCGTATACTCAAATCTCGCGGTGGTTAAGCAAGTATACAGAAGTACATCCGCATGTACTCAAATCTCGCGGTTGGTAAATTCGCAGTTGGCAAGGGATTATTGTATTCACACGCACCAAATTGCCGACATGCACGCACACGATTGCGACACGCACGTCACCGTACGGAACGCGCTCGGCCGTTGCCGTGGTAAGCGAGGCGATAGCTTTGCCGTGGTAAGCGAGGCGATAGCGTTGCCGCGGTAAGCGAGGGTGTCGCTATAAAGTCGCTGTCGCCTCCGCTTCCTCCGCCGCCCAGGTTGGGTTCTCGGCGGCGGACGCCGTCACGGGGCTCAAGCTCATCGAGGAGGGCGTCCCCAAGGCGCAGCTGGCGCTCCTCGCCCTGCCCATGGTGCCCCTGCAGATCGTGCTGCCCCTGCTCATCAGCAAGTACACTGCGGGGCCTCGCCCGCTCGACATCATGCTCAAGGCCATGCCCTACAGGTGGGCACTCTGCCAGCCACCGCCACCGCTCCCGAATCTTTCCGCGTTTTGCCGCCGCGCCGGAATGGCTGCTCCGAGATAGATAATGGTGTTAAAACCTAAACGGGTAGAGGCGATGTCGGCAATTTGCTTTATCGCTTTTGATAATATTATCGTCGAAGGAGCTAGGGCAGGGGTCGGCAACCAAAATAACAAGAAGAGCCATTTCTTTCCAATTCGGTACAAAATTCAGTATTTCAAGAGCCGCAATGCATCTATGTACATACGTACATATCGTCAAGAAGCAGCCCGTAAAGAGCCGCATGCGGCTCCGGAGCCGTAGGTTGCCGACCCCTGAGCTAGGGGAAGAAAGGGATTTCAAAAGCCTTGCCCGTTTCACGAATAAGCCACCGCCAGAGCGAGTTTCATCTGCTACTGTGAATCGTTTGAGCAGCGTTAAGTCCTGGGCGTTTGCGCCGGTTATGCGCTGGCTCCGTCCCTGCAGATCAAGTTCCTCAAAGTTTAGTCAAAGCATCTCTCTGCTCGAATGAGCCCGGGGCTCCTCTCACTGTTGATTGTGGTGGAAATTCCATATTCCTGTGGCCATTCCAACTCGAATTGACTTAACAAGAATGAATACTTAACTTATTGATGCTGACACGATGATGATGATGATGCCGTTTGGCCAAGTTGGTTCCGAGCCGAGCATCCTGTATGTGTGTTGAACCTATTTCGCACAGTACGTAGCCAGCCGTGCTAATCGGAGGTGCAGGGGAAGGACAACAAACTAAACACAAAAATCTGTTAATAGACTGGTATTCAATCTAGGTGATTTAAAAGTGCATTGCTCCAGTGGCTTCCTAATATAGGAAGGAAGAGCGTTCCAGACGGCCGCAGAAACGCACTTGAAAGCGCGTCTTTATTGGTAGCGTTACTCCGAACCCATCGCTGTAACACAGACCCCGAGCTGCCTGCCACGTCTGAGCGCTAGCACGGCCAACGGTGCCCCCGTGAGCCCTAACGCAATCGCTCTTGCTGGACGCAGGCTGCTCATGGGGCTGGGCTTCGCGCTGCTCGTGTGGTGGACGCCCAGCGTGAAGACCGAGTCCGGCTTCCCGTCGTACTACTATGGCATCATCCTGCTGGCGTACGCCCTGCATCAGGTGAGAGCCCACGCCGCGACCCCTCCCCCGCGACCCCTCCCCCGCGACCCCTCCCCCGCGACCCCTCCGCCGCGACCCCTCCGCCGCGACCCCTCCGCCGCGACCCCTCCGCCGCGACCCCTCCGCCGCGACCCCTCCGCCGCGACCCCTCCGCCGCGACCCCTCCGCCGCGACCCCTCCCCCGTGACCCCTTCGCCATGACCCCTGCGGCCCCCTCCCCTTGACCCCTTGGCCCCCTCCCTGTGCTGCCCGGCACAGGTGGCCGTGTACAGCATGTTCGTGGCCGTGATGGCGTTCAACGCCAGGGTGAGCGACCCGATGATCGGCGGCACCTACATGACGCTGCTCAACACGCTGTCTAACCTGGGCGGGAACTGGCCGGCCACGCTGGCGCTGTGGATGGTGGAGCCGCTCACCAGCAGGGCGTGCGCTGGCGCCACGGGGCTCGCGTGCGACTCGCCCAGCGACGTGCAGGTGCGTGCATGCGAGCGTGTTTTCTTTGTGTGTCTTTGTCGGCGTGTCTGTGTGTGTCCGAGGTGTGGTGCTGGCCACCTATCCCCTCGTGTGCTGTGCCGGCCTTCATAGGTGCTCGCTAACAGCGCTTGCCCCAGCGGTCTGTGCAGGCTATACGGGGGATTTTTGTCTTTGTGTGCATGTCTCCATGTATGTACAAATGTGTGTTGGTGTGCATAAATTGACTTGAAGTATTTCTGCAATACTTCAAGTCATCATTGTGCCATTCTCTGGCACAATGATGTGTTGCTGTAATTCTCAAATTAAAATGTCTTCACCTCCGACGCCGACTTCACAATTGTAATCATCGGCGTAGCGCGGTTGGAACGGGCGGCCCTGGTGCTAGGGCCCCGTGCCCTGGGCCCCCTTTTGGCCCCATGGGCCCCGGTGCAGGCGCACCGCCTGCACACTCGACAGCTACCCGCACACACACAGGCTTTACAATTGTAAAGATAGGTGACGACAGTTTTTCCAAAACCACGAGGTTGTTGTAGTATGTTTTATCCACAATAGAGGTTTTTTTGGGGTTAGATCGCTTAAATATAAATGCGCCGTTCAACCCGCCACCACCCGACACAGCTGATTGGTAAGGTTTGTCACGTAAACAGAGCGTGCCAAGTAGTTACTAGTTCAGCACACCGCTTGTGTTGGAGAGTAAATCCACAACTTTTACGCGATCTAACCTCTTATAGATAATATTGCTTGCGGAAGTCTACGTGTTAAACTGTACTCCTTGGTTTTTTCGGTAAAGTCACGTAGGTAAAAATAAATAAATGAAAAAACAACAAAAAAATGTAATTTATTTATTTTTACCTACGTGACTTTGCCGAAAAAAACAAATAATATGAATCCTTGCAGTCACGAACACTTCAAATCTTAAACTGTCTCATCTCGATTTAACTTTTTTTTTTGCGTTGCACCGTGGGTTCTTGTAACCACTGCCTTCCACCTCGTGGGGCTATTGCATCCCGGTGTTCAGGTCCACTGCCAGGTTGTACTCACCGCCAGTATGGTTGTTGAACTTTATTTTAAAACCGGCGACAAAATCTCCTCGGGCCCATCTTGAGTCGCGGGGCCCTGATGAAGTTGCACCGCCTGCACACTCGACAGCCACGCCACTGATTATAGTATTAACAAAAAACCCTCCCCCCACTCGCCCCCCTGGCGTTTGGCTCGCTCTAACAAAATCGCGTGCGCGGGTCTCTCCGCAGCTCTGCGTGGAGGCGGGCGGCTCGTGCGTGACGACGCGGGACGGCTACTACGTGGAGTCGGCGCTCTGCGTGCTGCTCGGCGTCCTCTGGTGGCTGCTGCTGGGGCCACGCATGAGGAGGCTGCAGCAGTTGGGTCCCTCCGCCTGGCAGTGCAGTCGCCAGAGACCTTGACGGAGACGGCGGGGGGTGGGGGGCAGCTGGGAGAGATGGGAAGAGAGGAGGAGCGGAGATCGGAGACCTGGGCTGGCACGGGAGGCGCACAGAAGCTCGCGTAACGCGGGCCCACACACCGACCCCGCGGGTGGCCTGAGGCCCTGCACTTTGACACCGTGGCGCTGGTGGTGAGCTTCGTTCGCACCTGGATTTTTGCTTTGTAACTTGGCAGCGACAACCCCTGGCTGAGGCCGTGCGGAGAATCTTGCAGAAGCAACTCCTGTCTGTACCAGGAAATCTGGCAGCAGCAGCTTCTGTCCAATGGCTTCATCTACGATACCTGATAGAAGGATAGACGCAACGCAAGAAGTGTGAAACCCGGTAACAGCAAATTCTGTCCGAACTTTGACAGAGAAATTGTGCAGAAGTAACTTCAGTCTTCACGTGGTTGTGCCATGAAATCTATCGGCAGCACAACAGCTTGTGCTTGAACCTGGAACTCACCATGTCACGCGGAGGCAATAAGTTCTGTCTGCACCAAGATTCACTCTCGCCAGATTTATTAATCTCCTGCCATCATGCCCGGCCTCGGTGACCTCTCCGCACTTACCACTCTTTTCGCAGAAGTATAAAGGAAGCCGTTACATGTCGCATGCACGTAAGCAAAAAGGTTCTCTGCGGTGGGTCATGAGAACTGTGGGCTGAGAATGCCTGGTGTTAACTACTCAATGTAAGCGCCACGGTAAGTCTCATCCCATTCACCTGCATTACCTGCAGTGGGGGGTAACCTGGCGGAAATTCATCTCTCTGCGTGGGATAAAGCAATGCACTTGATTACGAATGGATTCTACACCTAAGAGTTGATCTAATTTAAATGTAAATGCCACGTTGGGCAAATAATTTTTCATTGATTAAAGTAGATGGTTATGTTTATGGTACAAGATTTGAATCGTCCCTTTAACAAATTTTTGTTTGGTCCATGTTACGTGAAAATGTTACTTTAAGACTGCGTGCCGAACGAGGCAGAACAGACGAGAGACGAGACGGATGAGAAAGACGAGACAAATGTGAGATGGCACAGCCGAGACAACAAATAATCCCTTCTTGAATCGAAGTATGAACCTGATTGGTGAGGGTTCCTCAAACCGTGGGGGGGGGGGGGGTGAAGGAGAATGCTCGTGTTGCGTAAACCTCCAAGGCAGGAAGGTGCTCATCATCCTTCCAAGATATATAAAATAGGTACCACAGTGGTGGTGTGTAGTCTCCCAACAGAAAAATACAATTTACAGTCGTAGAAGGTTTCTTGTTCTGACCTCAAGGGTTCTCCGTTGTGAGTTTACTGGACTCCGGTGATGATGATGATGAAACTCTGCCACGGAATGTTTCATAAACATCTATAAACTTTTTATTGTGATCTGTCCACAATAGATCAACTAAGTGGCTTATGTGGAAATTTACAGTTACGCTAAACGCATGTTGATTCTAAGTGTGGAGGAAAAAACCGGAAAACCCGGAGTAAAGTCCACGCGACCACAACGAGAACATGCAAACTCCAAATATATTTAGGCGTCAGGGTCGCGATCGAACCCGCAACTTCCTGCATACCAGGCGAGGGAGTTAACATCTCGCCACGGCGGCATGGACAGTCTACAGCCAGCAAAAATATATCCCAGCAAGTGACAAAAACTAAACTCAAGCGGCAAAAGACTTGTGTTTGGGAAGCTTGTAGCTTTTGGTGATTCACTAATTCGCATTGTCTGATTCACACGCGTACACGCACACAGCTTGCAGCAAAGCGGCAGTGGGATAGTGGGTTGCTCAATGTTCGGTGAAGGTCGTGGGTTCGATCCCAACCCTGACGTCTTAATATTTGGAGTTCTCGGTGTCTCTCTCCCCGTGGTCGGGTGGATTTTTCTCCGGGTCCTCCGGTTTTTCCCTCCACATTCAGAATGAACTCTCGTTCAGAGTATTTGGCGCCTATACATTACCACGTGATAAGCCGCTTAATTGAGCTATCATTTGTGGCCAGGTCGCTTCTGACAAAAGAGCTGTCTAGCTCAGTGGGCCTTACCTGCTAAAATAACAAAAGTAGTTTTAAGTTGCCGAAACATCCGACGCTCGTTCCCACGCCCACCGCAGCCTCCTCCCTGATTGCATGCGCACCGTGTTCCTACAGCGCTCTCTAATCCTCACTGCCGTGAGATTACCCGCATCGTCCACGTGCGCCTGTGTTCAAAGGCTCGAAGCTGCTCTACTTTGTTGTTTTGGGACCAAAAGTGAGCAAGTAAAGCAGAAGTTACAAAGTGTCATCATTAAGCTGTTCTCAAGGGGTCAACACATGGGCAATATTAGTGTCGTTTTTTTTATCGTGTTTTAATCAAAGGTGGTGTGCTGGCTGGTTAAATTAAATGTCTTCTTTCGTACGGCTACTGATGTAGATGCAGCGACAACAAATACAATTTCACATCCAGGTGGTCAGGCCAGCAGATAACCACATCAGGAGTAGCGCGGAGTGTATCGCCATCTCCTTCGTGTTTGTAGATCGGGAATTGTGTCGTTGTATGTGGTACGGTCTGTCCTATACTACCACAGTCGCTAAAGTTCATGACTCGCCATGAGAAAATTTCAATTCAAATCGTGTTCGGGGAGGTCGACTCAGCCCATCATTCTTCCAAGAGCTATACATTAAGTACCATATTGTTAAAAAGTAAATCGTGGTTATCCCATGGAGAGTCTACCTCTTGCCATGGGATTGTGGAATGGTCACAAACTTTCACTAACTAAATGTTAAATAAGTAGTTCCTAAGTGTTACCAACTGGCAGGCATTTGACCATCATTTATCGAAGACTTCCAGGGCTACGTTGTCCACACACCCCAGTAGTTTGTAACTAGTAAAATCCGTTGTACTGTACTGTTCTCCAATGTCTATGCCCTCGCTGCATTCACCAACTTGGCACAGGCTGCCATATAAATAACACAACCGGCAATGGATACCAAAAGTCATTTTAATGCATTCATTAATCCCCCCCCCATTTCGCACAAGAAGTGCTCGCAAGTGATGTCATCACATCGACGCCTTTATCTAAGGAACGAAACAGGAGGATTTATTCACAAATCTGGCTGTCGCCTGATGAAGCCAGTTGTAATTACTGGCGAAACGTCGTACTTGGATTTTAAATGTTGTGGCTTGGTTCTCCAACACACCGGTGTGCTGTACTAGTGACGAATTGGCACGTTCTGTTTATGTGACAAACCTTACTAGTTGGCTGTGTCGGGTAGTGGCAGGTTTAACGATATTTTCGCGATCAGACCCAAAAAACCTGTATTGTGAACAGGCCAGCATGGTGAAATATGGTCAAATAACCCCCCCCCACGGCATACACGTTGTGTCGGGGAGCCCTCATCCATCAGCGGATCGACAAGGGCTGTGCATGCACGTATGTGTGGCTTGTGGGTGTCATCGGAATCTCGGTGAGGCTGCTAAGCAGACTCGGTCGAGTGCCGTGCCAGCTGCTGGAATCCAGCCGCCAAGTTCTGCCGCTCGACTCTTGCCCCCGCCAGCCACGCTGCACGTGCCCACGCTGCACGGGCCTACGCTGCACGTGGTCCACGCTGCACATGGTCCACGCTGCACGTGCCCCCGCCAGCCACGCTGCACGAGCCCACGCTGCACGGGCCCACGCTGCACGTGGTCCACGCACCGATCCTTGACGTCGCACTGTTCCGAGCCCACCTCGAGTGTGGCACCGCGGGCAGAGAGAGGGCAGCCTGTGGAAGCCAGGGTGTCGCTTCCGCGTGACGGCGGGTTTCTCGATTGGCGGCGTTGCGGACAAAAAAAAACCACGGACGGCGAGCGGTTGATGGCGGCGTGGAACTCGTTCAGGAACTCGCACCCTTGCTGCTGCTGGGGTGGAGCGGTTGGGGCAGTGGTTCGCGCACTGCGGTACAAACCAGACAAGCCCGAGTTCGATTCCCGGCCAAAGCTAACGTCAGCGGTGATTGCCAACGGAATCGGTCCTGGGTGCACGCCCCCCCCCTTCAGCAGCTCGCACTGATGAGCGCATTGAAGTCCGGTCGAACGCCCCCCCCCACGAACGACATAGAATCAGAATATGTATTTACACTGGAGGAATCTGATGGGCTATACATATATTTTTTCTTAGATCTCCAGTATTTCACAGATGCCCAGAAAGACGCGGTGTGGGGGGAAAGCCTTCGTGCAGCAGTGGACTGACAAAGTGCGTTGCAGAGGTCACGACAATCTTCAGTGTGGGGCCTGAAGCATTACTTTTCTTCTGTTTACTGCTATGGTTTTACAGTTTCAAAATCATTCCATACACCGATGGCGTTTGATGTTTATAGACTAAAGATCTTGTCTTTTTTGGGAATCTTACATGTTAACGAATCTGTTTTATGCTCGTGTATGGCAATGTGTTCAGGGGCTAATGCCGATGTCGATGTGTGCTCGCCACCAAAAGACTTCAGGAGAGTTGTTTTTTGCTCTTCCCCAAATCTATGTAATGGGTTATTGTTTTGAATGCCTTACTACTAAAGGCATCGGTAACTCTAATAATACTTGGCTATGCGTTAAGGCGGCAGTGGTTCTCAACCGGGGGTACGCGGATCTCTGGCGTTTTGTGAGGTGATTTATAAAGTTTGAAATTATATCATACATGAGAGTCATTGGTGAATAATCATGTGTGAATCTACCAATATGAAATAACTACAATAACATTTTAATCCATATGGTAAACTCTAGCGATATAAAAGACCTTTATAAACTCATTGATCGTACACAATGTGGTTGCCAGGAGTAGCCAGCAAGCGTGAACAAATAACTTCACGCATGAAGAGCGTCTGTTGACTTTGTTTTTATTCGCTTGCAGTTCCTAGCTAGTTCGGATACCTCACAAACATTGACAATCGGTTAAAATATTGACGTTCAATATTCCTACATTTGTTTCTCAGAACCACGTTGGGGTCCAGGGCAAGGGGGCTTCTTGTGGTTGAAACACATTTCAACATTGGGGGGGGGGGGGGAAGAAGAGGTAGAGTCGCCAACAAAAGGTTGAGAACCACTGCCGTGAGTGACAGACCATCGCTGCCAGAGCCACTTTGCAAGTCGCCTCCACGTGGCAGTCGATTTCGGTCGAGTCGCTTGGAGGGGAGGGGAGGGCGGTGGGTGGGGGGGGATGTCGTAACGCCGCCCGTGACACTTTGGGCGGTCGTCCGTCACGATCCAACCGTCGCCTCGCGCCTTCCCACGAGCGGCCGGGCGCGGCGGGGTCCGGGCCGCGCTCTCGCCGTTCCCGTGGCGGCGTCGTCGAAAGTTCGCGGGCAAAGCGCTGCCGGTTCAGGACAAGGGCGACCTTTGGCACCCCACGGTGCGAAGCCCGTGTGAGCAACTTTGGTGAATCAACATTTGCAAAAGGTTTACACGGGTGAGGAATGTTATTTAATGTTTTATATATATATATATATATACAATGCTTATGCTGGAGGGATTATGAAGCGATGCATTATAGAAAAGTTGTAGATTATTTAATAATTTGAAACAGCCTCTCACGCGTCGTGGCTATGGACGTCTGATGACGCCATAATGGCTCGTGACCAATCGATTAATGGTGATTTGCTTATCGAGTAAATTGCGTCACATTGGTTACTATGTAGTTAGTAGTTAAAAAAACAATCAAATGCCAAATTGGCAGAGCGATTAAAACAACGGTTAGGTATTTGCTATCTGCAGACTTGTCGTTCGCAACTAAAAACAAAAACATTATCTTTGGGCCTCCTCTCCAGGGGCTGATGTGAGCGTCAGAATATTGACGGATCTCACATTATATTCTTGGTTCTTTCGGTAAAGTCACGTAGAAGGGAAATAATAAAATAAATATAAAACAATAAAAAATTATCACGACGTTTCGACTGCAACACAAGCAATCATCAGGTGTGAAATCCACAGCAAGAACATTTGAAAAAACGGACAAACCGCCACCTTTTTTCAAATGTTCTTGCTGTGGATTTCACACCTGACGATGATTACTTGTGTTGCAGTCGAAACGTCGTGAGAATTTTTGGTTGTTTTATATTTTTATTCTTTTATTATTTCCCTTCTACGTGACTTTACCGAAAGAACCAACAATATGAATCCCTGCAGTCACGGAAGCTTTGAATCAAAATTTGGATCTCACATTCTTCAGCAATATCACAGCCACAGGCCGCCACCCTGGCTGCTACTTAATTGAACTTTCCATTCATTCTTGGCAGGCATGGGGGGGGGGAAGTCTGCCGGCCACCACCAGCCCCCCCTCCCCATGAAGGTTTTCAGAAAAGTCAGGGGACGTTTTGTCTCTTTAAAGGACCGTGTTGACACTCGGCCCGGTTCAGGGACACATTCCTGCTCTTGCAGTCTTGATGGGTTACCCGCATGAGGTTTATTGGAAGCAACACAAAAAAAAATCTGAAATTTCCGTGTGCTCTTTGAGCGTCGCATTTCTAATCAATCGCATCACAAATTTGGTTGCTGTTGCAGTTTTAATTTGCAGTCGCGTGTCGTGTTGAAGTGTCGCGTCTCCGTCGTTTACGGCTGCCGTGTGTCGCCCCGCGTCGGGCTTGAGTACAGCAAAGGGGATCGACTCTCTTTCGTCAACTTTAATCGCGCATTGCGAAATTATTGCCGTGGTTTTTTGTTGTTGCTGCTGTTGCGGGAAACACAAAGCCCCTCCGCGCCTTACCGGCTTTGTGTTGCAGCTGCAATTTTACTTAATTGTTTGATCCACCACCTCCGAATCTCACGGTTGGCTACGTACGGTGCGAAAGAAGTTCAACATGCATACACACGTACGACACACTCCCCTTCCTCACGACGAACTCTCACGGCGAGCTGCGAATGTCAACACTCGTCGTGTGAGATGGCGTCACGGGACTCCTCGCGAAGACATATATCGATCGGCAAGCTCCTGTCACCCCACCACGTCCTGCTCCTTGCCCGTACGCCCAGCAAGGACAGTTTGTCGTCTGTGGAAAGCAATGCCGTGTCTCGATTTATAGCTTTCGTGACTGCAGGGATTCATCTTCTTGGTTCTTTCGGTAAAGTCACGTTTAAGGGTAATAATACAATAATAAAAATAAAACATAAAAAAATTATTCTCACGACGTTTCGGCTACAACGCAAGCAGCCGTCTTCACCTAAGGACGGCTGCTTGCGTTGTAGCCGAAACGTGAGAATTATTTTATTATGTTTTATTTTTATTATTTCCCTTCTACGTGACTTTACCGAAAGAACCAAGAAGACGATGCCGTATCGTCGTTGAGTGCTGGAACTTCGCCGATATGAAGCGACGAGCTGAATTGTTTTCATTTCGTGCTATTCCTCGGCGACTTGAGGTTGAGACCATCGTTGGGCTGCACTTTGTTCGGTGGTCTATTCACGGGTGGCTCAAATGTGGATTCTGAACTCGGGATCCTCAGCAGTGACCATCGTGGAGTGTGAGCCACTCGGCTACCCCCCCCTTCTACCCCGTGTTGGTTTTTAATGTTAAAAACGGTGACGGAAAAATAAATCGCCGATGCACGCACACGGTGTGCATCGGAGTGGCCTTTTCAGACGTTTTGTCTAAAATAATAACAATAATCATAACTTTTTAAAGTCGATTGCTGACCCATGTCAGCGTTGCTGGGTGAGTTTACTCTCAGTACCGTCAACGTAAATGTAGGAACTGGAAATGTAAAGTGCGGGGTTTGAATAATAATAATGCGTGCTGCTTCATGCTTCTTTTAATACCATAGCAGGCTTGTAGAGGCAACACTAACTGTTGAAGTGCCCTGCGGTAGCAAAGCAGTTCATTGTCGTGTTCGAGTACCTGTATTCGTGTAAACCAGCAGCAATGAAACCACAAGATAATTTATTTAAAGGGGTTTGTATCGGCCTATAAGGTGGTTGGTATGAAGAAGAAAAAAAAACCCCGCAAATCAAATTGATGTACGTCTACTCGTAATGACCCTTTTGTGAACACTTGAAAACTCGATCGAGTTTGTACGCAAGTTGAAGGAAGCTACAGTATTTGAAAAACATGTTCTGTAAAACGTGATTAAAACATCGGCTCTGAAGTGGTGAATCCGATTGCCGTGTGTGTATGTTGATGTTGTTGGCGTGCGTGCTTTCTGGGGTGCCCTGCCGCTGTACCTGTCTGCTGATGCTACTGCCGCCGTCTCTGAGATTCGTGCACTGTGATACGGAACACGAAGATGTCCCAGTAGGGGCTGGTCAGCGAGCTTACAACAGCAAACGATACAAAAAAACGATGGGAGTGCCAAAGTAAAGAAAATGGTAAACAACTTACTAAATAGAAATAAATAATGATTTCATTATGGCATGTGTAATATCTTCAATAATGGCGGGAGACGAGTTGACGGGGCAGCACTCTTTATTCACAACGGTTGCACACGTAACAGTCCCAACCGAGATAACACCTATGTCACACGTGCCTGACTCGGCCACGCACTCCGTCTTCCCCGTGGGGTACGCGCACCTAACTCTGCCTCGACTCAGGCTCTCCGGCTACGCTCTCCCCATGGGGAGCTATCAGACCCCTCTTGTCAGACCACGGGTCTCGACCACTGGGCTACACAGCCCGAGCCCTTACAAGGGCATCGGACCGTGAATCCCAAGACCTCGCCTCTGAGCCTCTCAGAACCCCGGCCCTTACAAGGGCAGCGGGGCTAGGGGTCCCAGGGCCTATCTCTTCCTCCGTCTTCTGTCTTCACCGGTTACCAACTCCCCGAGTGCCCGCGCGCATCGCCTTACATAGCCCTCCGCTCCCGAGGGGGCGGAGCCTATGCGGACCGCGATGTGAGCACCCACTCGATGTAACCAATCACCACGCGCTGCCTCACGATCCCTCCTGCCAGCGCGTATCACCACTACATCCGATACAAAAAAACGATGGGAGTGCCAAAGTAAAGAAAATGGTAAACAAGTCACTAAATAGAAATAAATAATGATTTCATTATGGCATGCGTCAGATGTATCAAGCTTGGGCAAGGCAGCTAAAACGACAAAACAGTCCCAGGCCACCAAGATAAGACAGCAGCCCCTCAATAAATCACACGAACATTGAACTATCGATACACAGGTAAGGAATCAAAGTTACCAATCACATTTACAAATCCCAGTGGCCCCATTAGGGGCCATCCATAAATGACCGCACCTGGGGGGGGGGGGGGGATCAGACATTTGTGACGATGGGGGGGGGGGGTTGAGAAATGTGACGTCACATCAAAATTCGCAATTTTAAATAAATATAGACAACACTGAATTAAAATATACTTTTTAATAAATGTTTTCTCCTACAACATCAGAGTGCAGCGCCACATTAAATACGCACTACAATGACAATAGTTTAAAGCGATTTGAAGCATGGTTTTTTTTTGGGGGGGGGGGGGGGCAGAGCTTTGTGACGTCATATTTTTAGGGGGGGGGTCTGACTTTTTGTGACGCCGTATGACGAAGGGGGGGGGGGTCAAAAATCGTCCAAAATCGCGTGACGTCATTTATGGACGGCCCCTTAACTTCTGGGCGGTCACGCGTCGGTGGCAAGCGGCGTGAGAGCCTGAAACGAGCACCTCGTGCTGTGTGATCACCGCCAGTACGAGTGGGGGGGGCAGGCAGCCCCCAGGTCGGGGCTGGGTGCAACCCGTTTTTTACTTTCACGTGCCATGCCAGCCTTAATAGGTGCTCGCTAACAGCACTTGCCCCTAGTGGTTGTGTGTGTATGTGTGTGTGTATGTGTGTGATGGGTGGTCAAGGCCTATGACACCATCAGTAGGCCAGGGCTCTGGGTTGTTCTTCGTGCTTTCGGAGTCCCTGGCCTTCTGCTCACGATCATTAAGGACCTTCATGATGGTGAGCGGGCTCGGGTAAAACTACGTGGCCGGGAGTCAGAGCCTTTCCCTGTACACCTTGGGGTGCGACAGGGATGTCCTCTGGCTCCCACATTGTTTAACATCTATTTTGACCACGTAGTTCGTGAAACCTTCGATAGCTGTACCGGGGGAATTTCCATTTGGTACAGATATAATGGGAGGCTGATCGATGCCCGGTGCGATCAACGGATGGCTCCTTATTGGTCAACCACGTTATGTATGCCGATGATGCTCATTCAGAGGAGGAGTTGGAGACGCTGCTGCTGAGACTGGAGCGTGCCACTAAGAGGTGGGGCCTTACCATCAGCCCCACCAAAACTAAGCACCTGCCTGGGCATTTTGTACCATCGGACACTCCACCCCCACAACTCCCAATCGGTGATGGGGCAGTTGTGGAGAGAGTGGAGAGTTTCCTATACCTGGGCAGTGTGCTTATGACCGGCTCGGTTTAACAGCAGAGTTCTCACTCCGAATCAGTCGAACGGCAATATATATTCATCGGTTGCGTAACGCTGTGTGGAAGCTACCTGGTCTGTCGCTCCGCACGAAGCTTCAGGTCTTCTCGGCCACAGTCATTCCCTCTCTTCTCTACGCTTGCGAAACGCGGACCCCCCTAATGGAGCATCTTCGCCGGTTAGAAACATTTTGGCTGGCCTGCCTACGATCCATCCTGAGTTTAACCAGGCTGGATTGTGTGAGGAGCTCACAAATCCTTGAAAGATCTGGGCAAAGTCCCATCGGTGAGCTCCTCCGGCAGGCAAGGCTGCGTTGGCTGGGTCATGTAGCCCGCATGCCCAGCCACCGCATGCACAAACAGCTTTTGTTCGGCCGGATCAAGGGGACTAAACAGGCGCGGCACGGGCTAGAGAAGAGATGGAGTGATGTGGTATAAGGAGGACGTGGAGCTGAGTGGACTTGCCGATGACTGGTACCAGCGGTGTCAAGATCGACCTCTGTGGAGGAGGCTCGTGAAGGACACTACTGGGCAGTTGGAGGCAGTCGCCCTCCAACAACAACGGAGGGCGGAGGAGCGACGCTCACAACAACGAGCGGAGCGCCGGGTGGCTAAAGCACAGCAAGTTGGCACAGTAGGGGGCACAGGTGGTGCATCAGCCAGTCATCTCGGTTATCTCAGTCAGTCGACCCGTGGCACCTGCTGGGTCTGCCCCGTGACCTCCTGCCAGCGAGCGTTCGACACTTCACGTGGCTTCAAGGTGCACATGGCCTGGCACAAGCCTCGTGGTGACGTCACCGCCACTTAGTGGCGAATGGCGGTTGTTGTTGTATGTAAGTGTGTGTGTATGTGAGTGTGTGTGTATGTATGTGAGTGTGTGTGAGTGTGTGTGTATGAGATTGTGTTCGCGGTTAGGAGCGGTCGTGTAGCGGTTAGCACGCTGCGCTACGAACCCGGCGACCCGAGTTCGATTCCCGCTCACGGTCACCACCAGTGACTATTACCTGATCCGGTCCTGGGCCTCTCCTAGGTCGACTCAGCCTGAAATGAGTACCTGGTGCGGTGTGTTAACATCACCACTGGGGAGACAAAGGCGGTCGGGCGTGGTGCTGGCCACCCACCCCCTCGTGTGCCGTGCCGGCCCTTCATAGGTGCTCCTGGCGAACAGCACTAACAATCTCTTTGTCTTCGGTGCTCAAATGAGGTGTGAGGTGGTGCAGCAGCCACGAGTTTGCGTTCCACCACGAGCCCTTGGGTAGACGCCTGCAGATCGTGGAGGCTGGACCCGTAGCTCTACCATTGCAAGGGGGTACAAAGATCGTTGTCCCGCAGCTTATCGTAACAAAGTTTTTTTTCTCCCGGGGGTCATGGTGAAACGACCTTGCGACTAAGCACAACGTTCTAACGTCTTGTCAATAGAAATGTTGTGAAATATCCCTTTTTATTTTTACAACAAAAAATATGGGCACGGAGCCCCCACCCACAACGGGGAGGCTTGGCGACTTGACGTTTGGCTGTCGGCAAGATTTAAATGATGAATTAAAATAATTTTGTTATTGGAAAATCAAAAAAGTGTTTTTTGTTTGTTTGTATAAGTGCTGTATGTACGGTGCGAAAAAAGTTTTACATATATACGTAATTCAGGGGGTTTTTTTCTGGGTTAGATCGCGTAAATATAAATGTGTCGTCATAGCCGCCACCACCCGACACAGACAATTACAACAGGTTAGTCACGTAAACACAATATGCTAATTGATTACACGAGTTCAGCACACCGGTGTGCTGGAGAGTAAACCCACAACATCCACAATTCGAGTCCGACGTTTCGCCGGCAATCACAATCACCCTCATCAGGCGACAGCCAGAATCCTTCACGTGACAAACCTCACTAATAGTCTGTGTCGGTGGGTGGCGGGTTTAACGACACATTTATATTCATATTGTTGGTTCTTTCGGTAAATATAAAACAATAAACATTCTCACGACGTTTCAGGTGTGAAATCCACAGCAAGAAAAAAAATTCTTGCAGTCGAAACGTCGTGAGAATTTTTATTGTGTTATATCTATATTATTTTATTATTTCCCTTCTACGTGACTTTACCGAAATAACCAAGAATATGAATCCCTGCAGTCACGAAAGCTTTAAATCAATACACATTTCTACTTGCGCGATCGAACGTAAAATAAACGACATCTTCCGTGGCCTTCTGTTGTGTTTGCTTCGTCATTTCTCTCGCGGTTCACTTCACGGAAAGGGCAGGCGTCGTCACGGTCGAGACTGTGACACCCACGGACCCCACCTCGCGTTGTCGCCCCACACCTGCAGCCTCCGCCCCGCAATTAAAACTCCACAAAAGAAGCCGCAGCGGAGCGGTTGGTGCCAGGCTGAGCTGAGCCGCCACCGTCGCCACCACCAACACCGCCACCAATACCACCACCAATACCAACACCACCATCACCACCACCAACATCACCACCAACACCGTCGCCACCACTGCCACCACCAACACCGCCACCACCACTACCAACAACACCACCGCCACCACCACCGTCACCACCGTTACCACCACCGCACGCAGCTTCTCCATCACACATTCACCGAGACGACTCCCACCCCCCACCCACACAATCCCACTCCGCACAACCGACAGCTCCCATCGGCGAGCAGGGCTACTGCTGCTGCCGCATCAACAACAGCAACAGCAGCAGCAGCAACAACAACGATGACAACGACGACAATGTCACTCAGCGTCTCGAGGCTCGCGTGCGACTTTCTGGACCGCCGGAGCACCCTGGCGTGGGCTGTCCTCGCCTCGGCCCTCTCCGTCGTGGGCGAGGTGCTGTACGGCGAGCTCGCCTTCGTGTGCCCCTGCAGACCCGGGGGCCGCAACACTACGGCGGCGGCCGTAGCCGTGGTCGTGCCGTGCGCGCTGCTGTTTCTCGGCGGCTGCTTCCTGCAGGTGGACACGTGGAGGGCGATCCGAGGCTCGTGCCGCTCGTGCTGCGGCAGGAAAAAGGCCGAGGGCGACGCCGAGAGCGGTGAGAGGGATTCGGGCGCGCGAGTGCGCGAAGCTCTTCTCGTCGTCTTTGCCCGAGCTCTGGTGGCCCCGATGTCGTGGGCCGTGGCGGCTCTGCTGAGCGGGGTGTACTACGCGTGCGGCCAGAGCACCAGCGGCTTCGACTGGTGGAAGTACTCCAGCATGAATGGCCTCAACTACCAGGTCATCGCGGAGCTGCTGTACAAACTTCCGTGCGAGGAAATCCTCCTGTCGGAAGCGGTCGACGTGTTGCGGCAAGCAAGCATCCGCAACGAGGTCCTCGCCTCGCTGCGCTCCGAGTCGCAGGTAAAACAAGACACTGAGCGGCTGGTGGCATTGGGGGGGGGGGGGGAAGCCGAGCGAGACTCTGAGCCCGAGGGCAGATGTCCCGTGGGGGACGCTGACCAATGCGATAGATCGTACGGGAAGGTCACTTGAGTCGCTTCACTTCGTGCTCGGTGGAAACCAGTTGCTGGACGAAACAAAAATGTGTGCAAGTGCTGAGCGCGCATGCGAGTAAGCGGACGATCGGTGCAGATTTTTTTTTTCAATCTCCGTAGCCGATTAAGAAATGAATATACAGGGTGCTTCAACATTTTTTTAACACTGAAATGCGACTATCGTTTTTAATGGAAAAATAACGGAGGATACACTGCAACGTGATAACAAATGTAGGTTAATAGCTTAAAAAAGTCTAACAGTCTCCACTTCATTATCAACGCGTTGCCTGGAATCTTCTCCAGGTAGTCTCCAGAGCCCGGAGGCCACGTTTCTCGTGGTGTCGTTGAAAATTCTCAGAAGTGTTAAAAACAATTTGAAGCAGGGACAGACTGATTTAGTGCGACCGACGTGACCGCGAAATCGCGCACGAAAAAATATTTTTAAAAATCCTTATGCAGGCGTGGATTTACATTTAACTCGCTGTTCTGCTGTCGAGGCATAGGCAAAGTCAAAAGCGGCCCACGAATTTATTCGCCGAATCAATTGCGAGGGAGGAACGTGGGGTGAGTCGACTGAACGTATATCTGATGAAACGATCAGAATAGATTTGTATCCTTTCTGGCAATCCAACAGGAGGTGTTGAGGATGTAAGGCATCAAGTCTGCATTAACCACACGTACTTGTGGTGAACATGCAAACAAACGTGCCCTGATCATTTATGTCATTGTCTCTGAAACGGATTGACCCACACCAGAGACGGCTGCCTTCTTTCTTCATGTCAACCTCATTTTTGGTCTGGAAATAGACGTCCTCGCCCATCTGTCCAACATTAAGCCCGCACCTCCGATTAGCACGGTGCGAAACAAGTTCAAACTGCGCGTAGATACGCACACTTATGGATAAGGATGGCTCGTTTTGTTGGGAAGGCCTGCAATCGGCACATGTGACCAATACGTTTTGTAAGGAGCGTTTTGCACGTACAAGGAAAGCAGAGTTCCGCAGGACAGAACGCGTGCGAGCGTGCGCACATCAGGGGTGCCACGGTGGCGAGATGTTAACTACCTCGCCTGGTGTACAGGAGGCCGTGAGTTCGATCGATATTGGAAAGGAGGTCAAAGTCTTCAGTTTCTGGAACAAATTTCGCCCGAGTTGTTTCACAAATTGAACTCCCAAAGCAACGCGTTAAAGAGTAACCAACACGCACATACCTCGTTCTGCCCGAACCATAAAGCACTGCGGTGCTGAGAACTGCCAGGTGCTGATAACGGCATGCTTTGGTATTTACGGCTCTGCTCCACTGATTGTGCATTTCGATTTAAGGCTTTCGTGACTGCAGGGATTCATCGTCTTGGTTCTTTCGGTAAAGTCACGTAGAAAGGAAATGATAAAATAATAAAAATAAAACAATAAAATACAATTCTCACGACGTTTCGGCCACAACGCAAGGACGGCTGCTTGCGTTGTGGCCGAAACGTCGTGAGAATTGTATTTTATTATGTTTTATTATTATTTTATTATTTCCCTTCTACGTGACTTTACCGAAAGAACCAAGAAGATGATTGTGCATTGTATCTGGATTCGAATTGACGGCGTCCATTTCGCCCAGAGTGCCGCGGCATGCGTCGTGTTTGAGGCAACTCGGCAACTCGCAGCAGCCGCGGCCTCGTCTTGTCGTCTCCCACCTCGTTCGAGACCCAAACGTCGCACCTCCTGGCTTTGACATTCCTCCTCGCAGATACTGGTGGTGCCATCAGCTCGCTCGCCCACTCATCCCGGCACCCACTCACCCACCCACTCACCAATGGTTTCACCATCAACTCACGTACCCATCCACTCACCCACCCAATCACCCAACCACTCACCCACCGATCCACTCACCCACCCACTCACCACTGGTATAACCATCAACTCACGCACCCATCCACTCACCCACCAACTCACCCACCCACTCACCCACCCATCCACTCACCCACCCACTCACCCACCCATCCACTCACCCACCCACTCACCCACCCACCCACCCACTCACCCACCCACCCACTCACCCACCCATCCACTCACCCACCCACTCATCACTGGTTTCACCATCAACTCACGCACCCATCCACTCACCCACCCACTCACCCACCCACTCACCCACTCACCCACCCACTCACCACTGGTTTCACAATCAACTCACGCACCCATCCACCCACCCACTCACCCAACTACTCACCCACCCATCCACTCACCCAACCACTCACCCACCCATCCACTCACCCACCCATCCACTCACCCAACCACTCACCCACCCACTCACCCACCCATCCACTCACCCACCCACTCACCCACCCATCCACTCACCCACCCACTCACCACTGGTTTCACCATCAACTCACCCCACCCATCCACTCACCCACCCACTCACCCACCCATCCACTCACCCACCCACTCACCCACCCATCCACTCACCCACCCACTCACCCACCCACTCACCCACCCACCCACTCACCCACCCACCCACTCACCCACCCATCCACTCACCCACCCACTCATCACTGGTTTCACCATCAACTCACGCACCCATCCACTCACCCACCCACTCACCCACCCACTCACCCACTCACCCACCCGCTCACCACTGGTTTCACCATCAACTCACGCACGCACCCATCCACCCACCCACTCACCGAACCACTCACCCACCCATCCACTCACCCAACCACTCACCCACCCATCCACTCACCCACCCATCCACTCACCCAACCACTCACCCACCCATCCACTCACCTACTCACTCACCCACCCATCCACTCACCCACCCACCCACCCACTCACCCACCCATCCACTCACCCAACCACTCACCCACCCATCCACTCACCCAACCACTCACCCACCCATCCACTCACCCACTCACTCACCCACCCATCCACTCACCCACTCACTCACCCACCCATCCACTCACCCACCCACCCACCCACTCACCCACCCATCCACTCACCCACTCACTCACCCACCCATCCACTCACCCACCCACTCACCCACCCACTCACCCAACCACTCACCCACCCATCCACTCACCCACTCACTCACCCACCCACCCATCCACTCACCCACCCACTCACCCACCCACCCACTCACCCACCCACCGACTCATCCACTCACCCACTCACCCACCCACCCACCGACTCACCCACCGACTCATCCACTCATCCACCCACCCACTCACCCTCCCACTCACCACTGGTGTAACCATTAACATCGACAGGCGGTAGCGCACATCTCCTTCATACACCTAAATATCAATGCCGTACGGGGAAATCTGTGAAAGATGCGCGTGTGATTGTGCATGTGAGCCGTGCGTGCGTATGGGTTGTGTGTGTGTGTGGGTTGTGTGTGTGGGTTGTGTGTGGGTTGTGTGTGTGTGGGTTATGTGTGTGTGGGTTGTGTGTGTGTGGGTTGTGTGTGTGGGTTGTGTGTGTGTGTGGGTTGTGTGTGTGTGTGTGGGTTGTGTGTATGTGGGTTGTGTGTGTGTGTGGGTTGTGTGTGGGTTGTGTGTGGGTTGTGTGTGTGTGGGTTATGTGTGTGTGGGTTGTGTGTGTGTGGGTTGTGTGTGTGGGTTGTGTGTGTGTGTGGATTGTGTGTGTGGGTTGTGTGTGTGTGGGTTGTGTGTGGGTTGTGTGTGGGTTGTGTGTGGGTTGTGTGTGTGTGGGTTGTGTGTGTGTGTGGGTTGTGTGTGGGTTGTGTGTGGGTTATGTGTGTGTGGGTTGTGTGTGTGGGTTGTGTGTGTGTGGGTTGTGTGTGGGTTGTGTGTGTGTGTGGGTTGTGTGTGTGTGTGGGTTGTGTGTGTGTGGGTTGTGTGTGTGCATGTGCGTGGCTATGCGGTGTGACGCAACTATCGCGCGAGTTTTGTTCTTGGGGCGCAACGCCCGTCGACGTTTCGCGCTGACGGGCGCCACCGCCGCGAAACCTAACACGGAATCCGTCACCGTCGCGGCCACCCCCCCCCGCCCCTTCAGCTCGTGGGTCTGGGCCTCCTCGCCGGGCTCCTCGTGTTGGCGGCGCTCACCGTCTGCATCCTCCGGTGCAAGTCGCCGACGAGCGAGCGCGAGGCGAGCTTCGTGGCGCGCTACCGCGCCGTGGAGCGCCGCGTGTTCGCCGACGAGGTGGACTCTCTGGCGCGCGCCCTCGCCGAACAGCAGAGCCGCGCCGTGCTCCTCCACGTGCGCGCCGCCTTCGAGGGCACGGCGGACGAGAAGGGCCGACGCCAGGTGGAGGCGCGCTGGCGGGAGCTGTCCGCCGTGCAGGGGGTGCTGAGGAGGGACGGCGGGCTCAGCGCGCTGCACAAGTGCGCGAACAAGGACATCGAGTTGACGGAGTACGATGACCCCGAGAACGTCTACGCCAATTAGGGAAGGGGTGGACGCGGAGGGACGGAGAGATCGCCCCTTCCTACCCTTCACAAGAGGAAGGTGGAAGCACCCCGCCCCAAGCAATGAGTTACACGAGATCATGTGTGGCGGGAACGTGGCGATGCTGCGAGTCGCCAATCCAGGCCTTCGCTTCTCAACGAGTCTTGTCCGGGTCGCTCGTAGACGGCAGTCGGCATCGTGACTCGTAGCCACAGCCATGCTGGGTGGATGCGGTGGTGTGCAAGGCATGGACATGGATAGACCTGGCTGAAATTAAGCCCCCATCTGAACACCAATGCGCCAATGTGCCCAATTTTTTTTTTAGTTTTCAATCGGTAGATATATCACCCTCTACGACGTACGCATGAGACACACGGAAACTCGTAAATAATTCAGAAAACATGGGGATTTACATTGGGATGACGGGAAGAATAATGTGTAGGTTAGATAACACACACAAGTTTAATACATCGTACTGACTACGGATACGAGTAACTGGGATGGGGGACGGTATGGGCTCGTGTGCAGGAGCGAGATGGATTGTGGCCAAGCAAGAGATAGGCAATGGCTCGGGGAGGCATTCATCCAGCAGTAGATAGGCCATGGCTGATTATTAAAAAGTGATGTGTTCAGGGGTATGGCACTCTCACCGCAGTGATATTAGTCGAGTGTGCTTTTGTTGACGCTACTGGGAGGTGATTTTAAATGTCTTGTTTTTACTGTGTAGGGCAGCCCAGGATACACAGAACAGATACAGATCCACCGAAGCTGTATATTTTATTGTGTTGTATCTTCATTTAAATGTGCGAAAGGTGGTTCCTTTCAAACCTAAGATTTGTGTGAGTCTGTTTTTCTGCGTTATATTCAATTGTGCTATCAGCGTCATGTTACGAGACAAATTAATTTCCATTCTGAACTCTAGCGGACAGTAGTGCATCACGTAGTGCATCACCCTGTGTGATTTAGCAGCCTCTGTAAACTACTCCTGAGATCTCTTCAACCGCCTCTTAACCACAGGAGGGGAACTGCACTTTCTCACGTGCTCATCTTCCCAATTTGTGAAAGGTCAAAAGTGGCTGTTGTTTAGAAATGACCCCTGCCTTAACAATGTCGAATAAGCACAATTTCCTATGGCATTTAACAGGAATAACCACCACACCACAGTAATTTTATCTTAAAGGCAATTTTTTTTACGTAAGACAAAGTCATTGTAAATTACATTGAGGTGTCCTGTGGCATTTGGTAGCTGTTTCGTGCCCGAGTCTGTCTGTGTTGGGCATCTCTGATGATGAAATAGAAATTAATGTTGGTCCATAACTAATGTCGGTGGCATAACTCACAAAAATAAAGAATATAGTACAAATTTACAATAAAGTGTATTAATAGATGAACCAAAGTTAATTTCCTGCTTCAAAAAGTGGTGTGTACTGCGTTTCTTTGCTCAAACACGTGATGAGTGGGACTCATCTCCACCGGCAGAACTCAGCCAGTGGTGGGAATTCCATATTCCCATGACAGGGGCGACTGTTGTTTCCCCACATAATAGTATTTATTTTATCGGGTCCCCAGGGATGATGGGCCGAGTTTATTCCTCGCTGAAACTTTAACTTACTTCCCTGTGATTGTGAGTGACGCACCCGAAACACGGAGCCAATCGTCAATATGTGCATAACGTGTGGCTTAATTGAAATCATTAGTGATGTTCTGAGACCCAGGGAATGGACATCTTAAGTTCAAGAGGCAACAGAGTGCCAACCACAGCCCCTCTGGCAGTGATCATTACGTCTATGCCCACATGCACCAGCATGAAGCAAAACCCGGACTGGATGAAGCTTTTTGTTATGGATTTGTCGACGAATTAACAATAATGAGTACATTTTTTTAAAACAGAAACAGACCACGGATTCAACATTTCAGGAGGGGAGTTGTTGTGCTTATGGTGTCACTAGACCATGTGCTGTCAGCTCACGTTACATGACTTGAGATTCTGTTTCACACAGCAGGTGTGGCCACAACAGGTAAATGGAGAATACAGGTTTTTTTTTTAAACCAGGAATGTCCCACTGAAGCACCCTGGCCACAAATGATAGCCGTTCAACGAAGTCGCTTATCACGTGAAAATACATAGCAGCCAAATACTCTAAACGCATACGATGACAAGCAAAAGCTCGCGAGATGCCAGATAGACATGAACAGACATTTTATTTAGACTGGAAGAACCCCCATGAGCTATGAAGAGCAAAACGACAGAATAAACAACAATAAAATAGCAGCAATACTTTATAATAAAAATCTACAACGGGTTCAATTACACTCACACATGTACAGCTGTCACATCATAATCGCAATCACAGTTGTAACTCACCGTTGCAAATGGGGCTGCAGTTGACATCAATGGTGAGTTTAAGAGCGTTTACTGTTTGGTAAATTCAGCAAATTGAGAGAGGGGATGCAAGGAGATTCCAAAGTGGGGTGTCACAACGGCAAGCGCTTTGGCTCCAAGTCCGTTATGGATGCACCTTCGTGCTGCGTATGTATGCTAAACTTCTTTCGCACCGTACGTAGCCAACCGCAGTAATCGGAGGTGCGGGGAAGGACAAGAAAATAAATACAAAAAGGAGTACTTTGTTTTGTTTATTCACTTCATGAATAATATACAATACCATATTATATTAACTCGGGCCCATGCCAACCACGCTACATGGTTTATGGGTCACTACGGTGATCCTTTCAAGTGAGTCTTGTTATTAGGATCATACAGTGGTGGGATTATGCCATTGCTATTATTGGGATCTTAATACAGAGTTGGAAGGGGTTTTTACAAGCGAGCGACCCCAATTAGCGTCGATCCTCTCTCAACACTTCACATTGCGAAATTAAAAGCGGGCCAGTGGTTAGAAGCAACACTGTACATACTGAAGCTGCCTGTCCTGCGACTGCTGGGGAATGGTGTCATTGAAAACACAGCACTTTAATGTGTTGAAATATCCCTCCTGGGCCATTAATCTAAATTGTATTATGGTTGTTATTGTTTGACTTGCATAACACTGGGATTGTTGCACACAGCGGTTTTTAAAAAAGATTTGCTGGTTTCTCCAGGATGTTTCTGTTGCGCGTCGTCGCTTTAAGATGTTCTCCGTTCATATTTTGTTTGTTGCGGTTGCATCCGATTTAAAATCCGCATGGCTCACAGGGCAATACCAAATAAATGAAATGAAATAAATGAAAAGACCGTCAAAGCGTCTCCCAGCGATAACGAGAAATGGGCGGTGCTCAAGTCGATTAAATCCGCGCTCCCTGAGCCAATGGTGTTGAAATTCCAGTGGCTTGGTACGAAAGTAAAACATTTGTATTCTTCTAACCACGTCGCGTCAGCCATGGGGTATTGTTTGGCAATACCTCTCCACGCTGGTCAGTGCGAGTCGGTGAAAGGGGCGATGAGAGGCAGGACTGCTTCTGATATCACTCACTACCGCTGTTAGTCGTGGCCGAAAAACCGAACTCAACGCTACGGTGGCGAGGTGCTAACTCCCTCGCCTGGTATACAGGAGGTCGTGGGTTCGATTCCGACCCTTGACGCCTGTTGTGTATTTGCAGTTTGCAGTGTCTCTCTCCCTGTGGTTGCGTAGCTTTTTTTCCGGGTCCTCCGCTTTTTCCCCTCCACATTTCTAAACGTGCGTTTAGAGTATTTGGCTCCTATAAATATCCACGTGATAAGTCACTTCGTTTAGATATCATTTGTGATAGCCAGGTCGCTTCTGAAAAATAACTATATAGCTCAGTGGGCCTTACCTGGCAAAATTCAGAAATAGTAATAGTGAGGCTTAACCTTGTGCTCAGACTTAACGTTGTATTTAGTGGGTTCATAGGGCAGTGTGCTAATCACTGCGCCCCCCCCCGCCCTAACTACGCACTTAATAGGCAGTAAAAAAACTAAGTGGACAGCTCGTGTACCAAACCGGCCTCAACCCTTTACGCGCTGACACAGAACAACGTCGCAGAGCCATGAAAGCCCCCAGGTTGGAGAATGCAGCTGCTCACAGGTGCTAAAGGTTGACGAGATAAAAACATACCGAGCTGGGAACGGGGCTAATAAACACAGCGTTCTGACGAAAGCGTTATTTGTAGACATGGCAACTTTCCTCCGTGCTCTTAAAATGAGCATGCCGTAAATATAAAGACGTGGTTTTATTTTGTTGCGCCAGCAAGGCTGGTGGTGTTTTGTTTGTTCAGCGAACATGGCAACACTTCTGCTCGGCCCGCACACCTGTTGGACATTGCGTGTTTATTAAGCTAAGTTCTGTATCGAGAAACGGGAGATATTCTTTGCATCTGTTTATTCCATCTGCACGGGGATAGAGTGTTGCCCCCTTGCAGGCGCGGGGTTTCTCCAGGTGCTCCGCTCCCTTCCCCACACACGTATATAAACACTCGTCATAAATTGGCTGCAAATATCTTAAAATAAATTCCCAATGTAGAGCCCTCCTAAAAAATGTCCTTGGGACAGTGAGGCCTTCCTGAATAAGTAATTTTACATTTGTATTATTTGTATTATCAGTGACGGGGCAATTCGAATACCATCAGTTCAACACGAATACAGTATTGTACAAACATGGACGCATAGTGGCTTACATAATGTGCCTCCTCCTGTGGACAAGTGCCAATCCCACATCCACATTTTGCGCCTTATTCTGCTGTGCCTTGTTCAAATGTTGAATGGATTCCATCCATTCAACATTTGAGTTTCCTGCTTCCAGTCCCATTACCGTCTCGTGATACTTGACTGCAGCGGAGTAATATCCCGAATAGGACGCGCAATATCGGGTTTCCCACATCACCGCCGATGAGTCCTGTCGAGGAGATAATTCGGTGATTGCATCATCCATTGGCGTGTGCACACGGAATTCATTTTTTCTGCGACATCTACCCATTAACAGATCATCTTACTGTCTCAATCTTTTTTGCAAAAAGGGGTTTCTCGATTCAGTCATGATGATGATGTTAAAGTCAATCATGAAGGTCTTATTTTACCAGGTAAGGCCCCACTGAGCTACGTAGCTCTTTTTAAATCCTTTATATTAAGTTCGCGTGCTTGCTTGCTTGCTTGCGTGCTTGCTTGCTTGCTTAGGACCGTGCAAATCTTTCGGTCGTTTTTTAACCCACTTCCCGTGATCCAATCAAGCTGACATTTTCCACACAGACTCGTTGTGCCAGACAATTATTGTTCGTGAAAAAAAATTCCCAAAATTTTACACTTTTTAGGCAAAAAAAATTATTTTACATATATTCAAATAGAACGCATTCATGGCTTTGGCTGAACGTCGGAGTGTAAGAGCCCAGAGCGTAACCCCTCCACAGGCTGTGGCGGAGTAGCGCAGTTGGTAGCGCCCTCGCTTCCCATGCCAAAGGTCGCGGGATCGATCCCCGCGTCCTCCACAGGCGAATATATTTTTAAATCCTTTATATTAAGTTCGCTTGCTTGCGTGCTTGCGTGCTTGTGTAGGGCTGTTACAGAGAGCCCGTTATGCATGGCAGCCTATGGTAAACAAGCACAGTGGGCGGGGCTACGTCAGTGCACGGGCAGGTGCCCTCTACGACGTCCGCGCTTCGGACGTTACGATCCCCCGGGGCCCCACCCCTCAGGGAGGGGGGTGTATAAAAGGGGAATGTATCGGGGGGCTCGGGAGTGATGTTTAGCTAAAGAAGAGGAGGCGGAAGACGTCTGAGATAGAGCCCTGGACTCCCCCTGGTACGCCGTCCTTATCAGGACCGCGCAGGCTCTAGCCAGTGGCGTGGTACCAGAGCCAGAGCCAGTGCTGGTCTGGACTCTGGGTACCGGGCCCGACTGACCAGTGTCGGGCCAAGATAGCCTCCCCTAGCCCCTTTAGTGGAGGACTCAGAGGCAGGCTAAGGTTAGCCTAGAGGTGTGTCCTCAGATAGACGGGTGAGGGGGCCGATACCCCCTCAATTGTGTATGTCACAAAGTTGGTATTCAAATAAACAAGTGTGCCTCCAACTCCGGTGTCAACGAGTCATAAGCGTTACTACATCTGGCGTCAGAAGTGAAACAAAGTACGAACATGGATACACGCCGGACGACTCGAGTCGGAGTACCAGGGGCGGAGGACACCGCTGCAGTTGGAGAGCCCGAGACGGCTGAAGATGCCATCGAGCAGCCGGGGCTGGGTGCATCCACGCCACAGCAGCTGGAGGAAGGGGAGCCGTCGACGGAGGGGCTGAGGCAGGCGCACGCGAAGCTGGCCGAGCTGCTGTACGCCGCAGCCGCCATGCTCGATAACATCACACGGCTGGGGGCTGCGGGACCGCCACGAGGCGACAGCAGCCAACGACCACAGCGCCTTCCCGCCATTTCAACGGAGCAACATTTTGAAACTCCCGCCATCGCCGCAGCTGCTGTTGAGGGCGTGGCCGCTCTAAGCATCGCGTCCAACGGCGGGAGTACAGTACCTGCCGCGTCACCACGGGTGCGACCGGCGATGCCATCGCTGCTTCGGGCCGACGCTGAGTCGAGTGAGGGAGACGAGGGAGCGCGATCGTCCTCTGCAGCCGCTGCCTTACATCAGCGACTGCCGCCGCTCAAAGAATTTGTGGGCGAGGAGGGCGACTGGGGCGGCTTCCAGCGGCGGTTCCTCGCTCACCAGGAGATGGCACAGTGGACAGACGCCGAGGCTCTCCGAGCACTGCCAGCACTCCTCGACAGCGACGCCCTCGCCACACTAACATCGGCAACGAAGGAGAGGCGTTCCACGCTGCGGAAGGCGATGCAAGTGCTGTCCGCTGTGTATGGGCCACCATCGGACTGTCGTCAACTCTTTTACGATCGCCAGCGGGGGACGAAGGAGTCGCCCCTGGCGTACCGTACAAGCCTCCTGGCGCTGGCAAAGGAAGCCTTTCCACGAATGGACGACGAGGGGATCGACGCCATGGTGACAGAAAAGATACTTTTGCTGGCGGACGACTTAGACATCGTCATTGTCGCACAGGACGATGCAGAAATGTGCTCCCTCCAAGCGGCCCGTCTCCTCCACGCAAACCTGTCCTCTCAACGACGGAAGGCCAGCAAGGCAGCGAGCGGGCGCGCCGTCGCTGCGGCCACCCTCCCGGCGGAAGAGGTTTGCGCCATCAACCATCGACGGCAGCACGGAGTGGGAGCGCGGGAGGACCGGGCCGGTTCAAGCCGTCTACAACATCCATCGTCGCCACCAGCGCTTCCACGCTGTTATAACTGCGGCATCCGGGGCCACGTCGCCTCGGGGTGCCGCTCTCCTCGGCAGCGCGGGACGACACCTCAACGTGACGCCGGCCCTCGTCACAAGCTCCACCATCATAATCCGGCGAGTCGCGGCACCCCTCATGGTTGGCCCACGCACACGCCCGTCACACACTCGAACACCGCAGCGAAGGGGGGGCCAATATCGCGTACCATGGCACCATCACGCACCGCTCTGGGTACTCACATTGAACCCAGCCAGTGGTCCGTGTTGGCCCATCGGGTTGTAGCCGCGTCGTCGGGGTCGTCGGCCGTTGTGGGTCACATCGATGGGGTCGAGGTGCGCATCCTGGTCGATACAGGGGCATCAGCGACCATTATTTCGGAGTTGATTTATAACATTCTCCCTGCCCAGAGCCGTCCTTTGATGCCTGTTAATGTACCATTCTTTGCTGCTAACGGGGGTTCACTTGGCATCATCGGACAAATTCGAGCCCAGATTTGTGTCGGGGATATTAAATTATCTGGGCCGATTTTTGTTTCCTCCTCGCTGGCGGTTCCGTGCCTGCTGGGGACGGACTTCCTGGCCAAAATGCCGATTAGGATATTAATCGACCAGGGATGCATTGAGCTCCCATCGGGCCGACGCATGGCGTTTCTGCCATCCCCCGCTACGAGCCGGACGGCGTGCGCGATGGTGCCAGCGTTCGTAGATAGAACGGTGCGCGTTCCTCCGGGGGCGCAAATGTTGATCCCCTTGAAACTTCGGCGGCCCTTCGCTAAGGGCATTGGGGCTCAAGGGGTTCTGTTGGGACCGTCTAGGGCCGGGGTCAGTGGACCTAATTTACTCCCGGCCCAGACCATAGTGAGAGGGGAAGGAGAACCCTTCATCGCGGTCCTCAATGTGGGCTCGCAGACGGTGGTGGTCCCACAGGGGACCGTGCTTGCTCACGCAACGCCGGTGCCCTGTGAGGAACCCGTCGCGAGTCATGTCGGCGCTGTCCCTGCACCGCGGCCACATTCGGACAGCGATGAAGGGTGGCTCGAGGCGCTTTGCGCGGGATCGACGGACCTCTCACATTTAGAGCGCCAACGTCTTAAGACACTACTGCGAGAATTTTCCGACGTTTTCAGTCGGGATAAATACGATTTGGGCTGCACTCATCTGCTGCGTCACCACATTGATACGGGTGACAGCGCGCCAATACGCCAGAATCCTTTTCGGTTGAGTCCCGCCGAAAAGGACCATGTCAAATCGGCTGTTGATGACATGCTAGCCGCCGACATCATTTCTCCCTCCAACAGCCCTTGGGGAGCGCCGATCGTCCTGGTTAAGAAGCAGGACGGTTCGTTGCGGTTTTGCGTTGACTTTCGGCGCCTTAATAAAATTACGGTTGCCGACGCATACCCGCTCCCACGGATGGACGAATCGCTTGACGCCTTGGCGGGAGCGCGATTCTTCTCCACATTGGACTTACTTTCGGGATTCTGGCAGCTTCCTCTGGACGATGATTCAAAGCCTAAAACTGCTTTCCGTACTCCGCACGGCCTGTTTCAATTCAACCGGTTGCCGATGGGCTTACACTCAGCGCCGGCAACTTTCCAGCGGTTGATGGAATTGGTTTTGGCTGGTTTGCAATGGGAGTCGTGCCTGATTTATTTGGATGACGTCATTGTCTTTGGCAAAACTTTTGATGAACATCTCCAGAGGTTGCGGGCGGTTTTCCTAAAGATGCGGGCTGCTAATTTGAAATTTAAGCCCCAAAAATGCCATTTGTTACGCGAGTCGGTGCGTTATTTGGGGCACATCGTGGGGCGCTCAGGTATTTCTACCGATCTCGCCAAAACGCAGTGTGTAAGCTCCTGGCCGACTCCCACCTCAGTGGGAGAGGTTAGGAGTTTTATTGGGTTTGCATCGTATTATAGACGCTTCGTCGCTAATTTTGCGACTATCGCCAAACCCCTACATGCTTTGACATCTAAAGGGGTTCGGTTCTGCTGGGGTCAGGAGGAGGAAGCTGCTTTTTGCTCCCTTCGGGACGCTTTGGTAAACGCTCCTCCCCTGATTTACCCTGATTTTTCAAAACCGTTCTTGCTCGACACCGATGCGAGCAACACGGGTATTGGGGGCGTGCTCTCCCAGGTGGTTGACGGCGTGGAACGTGTGGTTGCGTACGGCAGTCGGGTGTTGTCTCCAGCGGAGCAACGGTATTGTGTCACCCGTAGGGAACTGTTGGCAATTGTCCATTTCGTCCAACAGTATCGCCCATATCTGTACGGTCGGCATTTCACCGTCCGCACAGATCATGCGGCACTGCAGTACGCCCTGAGGGTTCAACAGCCATCGGGACAATTGTCCCGATGGTTGGAGGTCCTCCAGGATTACGATTTCCAAACCACATACCGTAAGGGCGTTCGCCACACCAACGCGGACGCTCTGTCACGCTTGCCAACCACCTCCGAGTGTGCATGCCTCCTGGGGTCTGGACGTTGCAGGCCTCCAGGGGACACATCGGTACCTGTCTTGGCGGCCGCCAACGACGACGATGCAATGGTTCCTAATTCGATCGAACAACAGGGCAAAGATTCCCTGTTGGGGTTGCCCGTCATTGAATGGGGGCGCCTCCAGATGGAGGATGTCTCCCTCCTCGGGTGGCGACGTCGCGTTGGCGGTGCGGCGGGGGGAAAAAGAGGTGGTTCCGACGCATGGGAAATGTGCCAAGGTCTGCTAATGCATTGGGACGGGAAGTCACGTCGACATCGGCTGGTTGTCCCTACTGGGTTGCGGGGTAGGGTGGTATGGGCCGCTCATGAGCGCCTCCTACACCTGGGGACCCAAAAGACTCTCGCCTTGCTGCAACTTGATTTTTACTGGCCTGGCATGACGAGGGATGTGGGGGATTTGTTGGGATCGTGCCCTCAATGTGCACAACGCAAACCGCCGGCACGGGAGTCTAACCCGCCCTTGCAATCGATCAAAGTGTCCAGGATAAACGAGCTGGTCGCTCTGGACATTTTGGGACCATTCCCCGCCACCCCCAGAGGGAATAGATATTTGTTGACGGGTGTCGAGTATTTTACACGCTGGCCTATGGCCTGGCCTTTGGCCAACCAGTCGGCAGCAGCCATCGTGGAGGCCTTTGTTCAGGGTTATGTCCTGGACAAAGGTGCTCCGGAGAGGCTGCTGACCGACCAGGGCAGAAATTTTTCCGGTAAACTACTCAGACAAGTCTGCGATCTCCTGGGCACAAAGAAAATTCGGACCTCCCCATATCACCCACAAACTGACGGGATGGTCGAACGTTTGCATCGCACCATCTCGTCCATGTTATCACAACAAGTTTCGGACTCGCAAACGGATTGGGACCTACAAATTCAGGGGGTCTTGGCGGCGTACCGGATGGCACCCCATGCGGCTACGGGGTTTTCTCCCTTTTACCTCATGTACGGCCGAGAACCAGACCCGCCTGTTCGTGCCCAGTTGCGGATCCCCGTGCCGCAGGGAAAAACTAATCTGGCTGACCACGTTAAATTTAATCTGGACAAATTGACCGAGGCACGGGATGCTGCAATGCAAAACTCTGACCTCCGTCAGAAGGCAAATGAGCGCCTCAGATTGAGTCGAGCGCATATGCTGCAGTGGAAGCCGGGGGACAAGGCATGGTTGCACTGCCCCCAGGTGCCACTGGCAACCTCCTCTAAACTGGTGCGGCCGTGGCGGGGCCCTGTGGAAGTGGTGGAGGTGTTACGTCCGCAGTGCGTGCGCATCAAGTGGGGGAAGCGGCGATGGTTCGTGCACCCCTCCAGATTAAAACCCTTCGCTGCGGTACACAACCCCACTTCACACGCGCGTGGCCAAACATGTGGGGGGTCGGCCGACTTGCTGGGTCCGTCTCCGTCGCTCTCACCTAATGCCTTGCCGGCTGTGACACCTTCAGGAGCATCAGGAGTGACGGGCTCACGCCCGATCACCCCTCCTGCGGATACCGAGGGTCACGCGGAGTCAGAGGAATGCTCACCTCAAGACGGACAGTCGCCACCTGATGGTCCGCCACGCGGGGTTACCCCGTGTGAGGGGCCCGCTGCAAGGACGCGCGCTAAAATGCGCAAACTGTTGTGAGGCCGGAAAATGTGTACATAGCTGTTGTGTTTATTGGCTGTTGTGTGGATGGTGTGTTTCCCGCTCCTCGGATGTACATATGTTGGGTTCACCATTTGTTGTGTGTGCGGGGTGGGTTCCCTGCTGGTTGTATATAAGCTGTTTTTTTTACGGAATTCGTATTTATTCGGGGGGGTGCGACGGGTTGTTTCTCATCTTGTTGTTGTGTCTTGTTCTGGTTCCTGTTATGGTTCAAAAATAGTGAGGCACACGTCAGGGGGTGAAGGCACCTTTATTGTCAAATTTTTGTATGTTGGCAGCCGGGACGGCTGCATGCTATGTGGGGGGGAGTGATGTAGGGCTGTTACAGAGAGCCCGTTATGCATGGCAGCCTATGGTAAACAAGCACAGTGGGCGGGGCTACGTCAGTGCACGGGCAGGTGCCCTCTACGACGTCCGCGCTTCGGACGTTACGATCCCCCGGGGCCCCACCCCTCAGGGAGGGGGGTGTATAAAAGGGGAATGTATCGGGGGGCTCGGGAGTGATGTTTAGCTAAAGAAGAGGAGGCGGAAGACGTCTGAGATAGAGCCCTGGACTCCCCCTGGTACGCCGTCCTTATCAGGACCGCGCAGGCTCTAGCCAGTGGCGTGGTACCAGAGCCAGAGCCAGTGCTGGTCTGGACTCTGGGTACCGGGCCCGACTGACCAGTGTCGGGCCAAGATAGCCTCCCCAAGCCCCTTTAGTGGAGGACTCAGAGGCAGGCTAAGGTTAGCCTAGAGGTGTGTCCTCAGATAGACGGGTGAGGGGGCCGATACCCCCTCAATTGTGTATGTCACAAAGTTGGTATTCAAATAAACAAGTGTGCCTCCAACTCCGGTGTCAACGAGTCATAAGCGTTACTACACTTGCTTACGACCGTGCAAATCTTTCGGTCGTTTTTTAACCCACTTCCCGTGATCCAATCGAGCTGACATTTTCCACACAGACTCGTTGTGCGAGACAATTAATGTTCGTGGAAAAAAATTCCCAAAATTTTACACTTTTTAGGCAAAAATGTTTTATTTTACATATATTCAAATAGAACTCATTCACAGTATAAGAGCCCAGAGCGTAACCCCTCCACAGGCCGTGGCGGAGTAGCGCAGTTGGTAGTGCCCTCGCTTCCCATGCCAAAGGTCGCGGGATCGATCCCCGCGTCCTCCACAGGCGAATATATTTTTAAATCCTTTATATTAAGTTCGCTGCCACGCATATAAAGGATTTATAGTGAAAAACTTTGTTTTTACGGGTTATACTTATTCAGAAGTGACCTGGCCACAAATGATAGCTCAACGAAGTGGCTTATTACGTGGGAATTTATAGCAAACACTCTAAAGGCACGATTCTAAATGTGGAGGGAAAAACCAGAGGACCCGGAGAAAAATCCACGCCACCAAGGGGAAAGAAAGACACGCAAACTCCAAAAAAACAGGCGTCGGGATCGAACCTTTTTCGTACTGGGCGTAGTCAACCGCGCTAATCGGAGGTGTGGGGGAAGGACATCAAACTAAACACAAAAAGGAGTTCTAAAGAAATTAGGTTTCAATCTCAATGGAAAAGTGCATAGCTCCCAATGGCGTACCTGTCAACCCCTTATCAGTGCCCTACCTTATTACAGACCAATTTAGTCCTTATTGGTCACCCCGTGCCCTTAAACATCTCAACGTTCATCTTACAAAGTCCCGTCACAAGGGAGAAACACAACAAAAATAGGCAACATAAATGTTTGCCCATATTGAAACGACTTTATGCCATATGGACCTGAAAACTCAATTTCCCTGTACAAGAATACGGGGTACACCGTATGGGTTGACTACTATGAAAAGGTGAGATGCTTTATTAATCACATTTTGTTCAATACATTGGTACTGTGTAAGTAGTGGAGTATCTTCATACATTTGCAAATCTTGTCGAGTGGTGGAGGGTTCCTGACAAGAAATATGGCATAAATCTACCACGTGGCTTAACCCAAGAACAAATACTGTATGGGTGAATGCATTGGCTACAAAACTCACACCTCTCAATCCCTTATCAGTGCCCTATCATATTAGAAACCAATTCAGACCTTATTGGTCACCCCGTGCCCTTATAAATCTCACCGTTCATCGTACAAAGTCCCATCACAACGGGGAAACACAACCACTTTTGATGCCCGTATTGAAACGGCTGTATGCCGCATGGACCTGAAAAATCTTTTTCCCCGGACAAGAATACGGAGCAAGCCATGTGTTTTGACAAGTATGAAAACCCCACGTTTTAAGTGAAGGTGTTGCGAGTTGCCACACATCGTACCTGCGCGGATAATGGATTTCTACTCTTCAATGAATTAGTCTACAATAAGTCAACGCGAGTATGCAATACAAAACATAATGAATAATCTTCTTGGTTCTTTCGGTAAAGTCACGTAGAAGGGAAGTAATAAAATAATAAAAATAAAACATAATAAAATAATTCTCATGACGTTTCGGCCACAACGCAAGCAGCCGTCTTCAGGTGGAGAACAGGTCTGTCAAGTAGACAGAGTCTGAATGGCACACTCCAGGCTTGGAGCGACTATTTATGCTGGGATGGAGGGGCGAAGAGCGTCTTGACAAAATAATTTGCATATCAAGAGGAATTTAGCATATTTATGGGAAATGCAGATATGCGATTAGTACTACTTGTGAAATACGTAGGAGGTTTGGCGAGGGGTTTAAAGTCATTATGCCCATGCATTATGCAGGATTAGTAGTATCAAAGGGAGGGAGTAAGGTTAGAATTAATAAAGGGAAGGAATGTTAATAATATGGCGCCGCAGCAACTAATATGCTTATTGACTATACCTTGTCATATTACACTGTTTTATTCTACCCACTCAACTGTATAGCACACTGCTATATATTCACTATAAAATTACGATACTAAATATTACCTTATACATTGTATTCAACATTACACTTTAATACTATTTATTATTATATAATATGCTATACACTATACCATAAACCGTCGCGTGAAAGGTACTAAGAGGAAGCAACGAAATATGTCAGTGGGAGAGTGGTGATAGGAGCTTGCAGCGGAGCAAAGAATCCATTCCCTGCGGAGAATACAGGATATATAGTCAATGTCAGTGAGTGGAACGCGGTCTGAAAGTCACCATAAACGTGGACACAATCAGTTAGGATCCGAAATGGTTTATTACGTCCTTCCGATGATTGCTAAGCCGGAATCCATCTTCTCGGTTGAAATTGTCTCTGTGTTTGTATATGTGGATCGCCTCATGAACGAATCTCTCATGGTAGCCAGATGGCTTGCCGAGAACCTCTGTCTTGGAGAAGTCAATATCATGTGAACCCACTGAATTGTAACAGTGATCTGCCACGGCTGAGGTGTTTGTCCTACCGTGTTTCAAGTCAGCTTTATGTTCACGGATGCGGTCCGAGACATGTCGTTTGGTTTCTCCAATGTAACTGCTACCACAGAGGGAACTTAGTGTGTAGACGCCAGGGTACTGTATGTCTGGAACCACATCTTTTACAGACGGGACCAGATCACGGATTTTATGTACTGTGTTGAATCGGACCTGGATCTTGTGTTTAATCAGGATTTTGGAGATATTTTTTGTGACCCCAGCAATGTAGGGTAAGGTGATGGTCTTGAGAGGCTCCTCAACAGGATCCTTCTTAATGGTTGGAGTGATGGCTTTGCGGATTGTGTAGTCGGAGTAACCATTAGCCTTAAGAGCTTGGCGTACGTGTTTGAGTTCACTGGCAATGTGTTGCTGGTCGGAAATGCATTGGGCTTTATGGTATAGAGTCTTGATGAGGGAATTCTTCTGGGATGGATGGTGGTGGGAATCCGGTTTTAGGTAAGCATCCGTATGGGTGGCTTTCCTGTAGACAGAGTGGCTCATTGAACCATCAGGTCTCCTTTTAATTAGGACATCCAAAAAGGGTAGCTTGCCATTTTTTTCGACTTCCATGGTGAATCTGATGGCTGGGTGTATGGAATTGATGTGGTCGAGAAATTGGTCTAGAGCAGGCCGGCCGCTCGTGACACGACATTAATAGCACGATATCAGTATCGTGGAGATAAAAAAGCCAATCAACATGCACAGTATTCCTATAGCGCACTTCACGTCAATAAACCAGTCTCAGAACCATTTACACAACATTTACCTGAATGCCCAATACTCGGAATGTATAATTTACAAGCCATTTAGTTAAATATACCAAGTGTACCCTAGGCAGTATAATTTAAAACGAATAAAAGCTTTTTCTTGGTTCTTTCTGTAATGTCACGTAGAAAATGAAACATAATAAAATAAAATTCTCACGACGTTTCAGCCACAACGCAAGCAGCCGTCCTCAGGTGAAGAAACAGGGCTGTCGGAAAGACAGCGTTCTGTCGGAAAGACAGCGTTCTGTCGGAAAGACAGCGTTCTGTCGGAAAGACAGAACGCTGTCTTTCTGACAGCCCTGTTTCTTCACCTGAGGACGGCTGCTTGCGTTGTGGCCGAAACGTCGTGAGAATTATTTTATTGTTTTATTTTTATTATTTTATTACTTCCCTTCTACGTGACTTTACCGAAAGAACCAAGAAGATGAATCCCTGCATTCACGAAAGCTTTAAATCGAAACATAATGAATCAGTTATGAAAAAAATGACCTTTCTACAGGGAATACAATACCTACCATACCTGCACGGTCAACTCAACACATTCATCATTGGCAGTGGTGCACTGTTGGAAGAAACAAGAGTTTCTCGGGCAATTGTCATTCTTCATAGCACATTACATGATTTACTTTCGCGCTATACGTGTGCTAAATTGCCGGCGTGAAAAATAATGCGTGTGTATGTAAATAAAGAAATATATTGCGCGTGCTCCGAGGCAGGGCCATCGTCCGAAACGTCGCCTGTTGTTTTCTTTTAAGGCCCACAGTGTTAGGTTTGTTGTTGTTGTAAACTTGACATTGTTTGTTTCGTTATTATGTGACGCATGTGGTGAATTGGAGAACGTATTGTTGATAATTAATATCAAGCGTAATAATATTGCGCGTAATATTAATCGTAATATTAATATTGAGCCTAATATTCATCTTAATATTAATATTGCGCGTAATTTTTGACTTAAAACTTTCGTGACTGCAGGAATTCATATTCTTGGGTCTTTTGGTAAAGTCACTTAGATAGAAAATATAATAAAAAAAATAAAAGATAATAAAATAAAAATTTCAAATATTATTTTAAATATATTATTTTAATTTGTAATTTTAATTTTATTATCTTTTATTTGTTTTATACTTGTTAATATTAGTCTCTTGATATTACGCTCAAAAATGTATATTACGATGAATATTACGCTCAAAATTAATATTACGCTCAATATTCTTGGTTCTTTCGGTAAAGTCACGTAGAAATAAAATAAAATAAAAGATTAAAAAATCAAAATAAAATATTATTATTTTCAATGTATTCTTTTTGATTTTATTTAATTATCTTGAGCGTAATATTAATTATGAGCGCAATATTGAGCGTAATATCAAGAGACTAATATGAACTAGTATCAAAATTTATATCAAAATAATATGGGAAAATGTCAAAACTGGGTGGTTTTTAACTTTTGCCGACAAAACTGGATCCCAAATGTCAAAACTGGGTGCACCCTGGGTGGCCAAAAACTTGAGTTTTGGACACTCAGGGTGCACCCAGTTTTGACATTTGTCAAATACACTTGATAATTGTATACTAGCACAGTGTGCCAGCACCCCATTCATCCAAACACTTGGTATTTGTATACTGGCACACTGTGCCAGCACCCCATTCATCTAAACACTTGGTATTAGTATGCTGGCACAGTGTGCCAGCACCATATAACTACACACACTTGATATTTGTACGCTGGCACAGTGTGCCAGCACCCCAACGACCAACATTTCAAGCTACGGCTCGGACTCGGAAGTGAGCTCGGGGCGGGCTTGCGACCAGGCGGGCGCACTGCCACCTTGCGTGATGACCTAGACTAGTGACTCGCGTCAATACCAAGCTTTTGGATTGTTGGTTGATGCTACGCGCTACTGTACACCCATAAATTTGCCATGCATTCGACCATAGCCCGCCAAACGACCAACATTTCAAGCTACGGCTCGGGCTCGCAACGGACATGCGCCATTACAGAGGAATCGACATTCCAAGTGCGCTATGGCCAGGTTTGTATACTAGTACCAAGGCCATAAAAACACTAACTAGTACTGTATGTATCCTTCGCCAGCCGCCACCAAGCTCCTAGTTTTGGCAATATACAATAATGACACTGCACATTTAAAGAGCGTGTCAAAATGTTTTCTATTCCGAAATGCTACCAGCAACAATGCACCTGCGCATGCGCTCACGGTAGGTGTCCATGGTGCGATCGTTCATGTCCGTCACGGTGGGGTACGCCTCCTTGATAAACATCTCGGCGACTGCCGAGATGTTTATCAAACGCCACAACTCGTCGTGTCGCACTGGTTCAGCTCGACGTGCGTGATGGACCATGTCGTGTCGGACGGGCTGCGAGCGCGAGTACCACTGATGGCCTTGAACTCCCAGCGGGAGCTATCGAGGCCATACTCGGTGCCTTGGTCGCGCACGTAGGCTTCCAAAAAAGGCAGCCAGCTGCCCAGTCGCCTGACGAAGCCCAAGCCGTCGTACATCACGATGCGCCGTGCGCGGATGTCGATCACGATGAGGCACCAATGGCACTGTGCGAGGTTGAGCGGGAGCATCACAAAGTCGTGACGGAAAATGTTGCGGCCGCCCTCGCGGACGGGCTGGCCGTTGCGGCGCATAGCCTCCCACCGAGAGCTGTTGATATACCGCGCCCTCGGCGCAGAGGCGACGAAATAGAGCCATTCATTAATGACCTAGTCAAATAAATAGTCTTGATAACCGTTGATCTGAACATATACGTAGATCATAATATACACTTACCCCATCACAGAGCCAAGACCCGCGGTTTAGGGTTGCAAGGTCCTCGGCGCTGAGCTCAAATCGACCTAACGTTGCAATGTACGTTAACGTCAGTCGGCAATATTGCAGCATAACGATTTGTACCGTCGGCATGGGGGCTCGAGTTCAGAAAGGCGCCGTGATCGCGGCGGCGCCGACTAGTGGGCTCGACGTTACCACTGCTCGAGCTCTTCGGCGCTGGCGTAGTGCTCGCCAAGCACAGAGACAAAGGCGACGTCCTTGGGAGATGGACCAGCCTGCTTGACGCTCCTGACCATGGTCCCAATGGTGCGGAACAAACCAACGAATGCGCATCTCGTTGATTGGTCAATCCTTTGGCCCACCGTTACGGTGATTGGCGGAAATATTGTGTGAAAAATCAAATTGCTGGCAATGAAAATAGACATATTGTCTCGTGAAAAATTGAAAGTAGACGTAGAAACGTGATTTTTCACAAGCATTTTTCACGAAACAGGTGGAGGAGCGGCTCACATTCGAATGGCAACCCTCCACCCCAAGAAGACTTTTACCACGCGCCGCGAGGCCATCCACGGCATCCAAGACTTTGCTTTGCAACAAGGCAAGCGCGCGGTCCTTGACCTCAAGCGAAGCGGCGGACGGCACGTTGCCATCGTCTGCTCTAGTTCAACACCTTGTTCCTTCAAGGTGAAGCTGACGAAGCTCACGGGGGAACGACGCGGCTTCCGCGTCTTGGCGCTGTGCACGGATCACCACGGCTGCACGGGCACTACCAAGATCACGCAGCGCCAAGTGGAGGCGAACACGACAGCCCGTTCGGCCTTTCGCGCCAACCCCCGTACCTCCGCACCGACTGTCATTGCCCAGGTCGCCGACGTTGCTCGCGTCATTGTCCCGACCCGGATGATGTACCGCGCCAAGGACACGTGCATCGCGGCGAACGAGAGTGCGGCCCATGCAGGCTTCGAGTTCATCAACTCACTGGTGGAGACGTTCGGCAAGCTCAACGCGACGACCTGCAGTGTGCGAGAAGACGCGGGCATCTTCTGGGGTGCGTTCATCTGCAACCCGATCGCACGCTCGTTGCAGCCAAGTCTTCAACGCGTCGTCGGCATCGACGGGTCGCACATGAAGGCGCGCGCCTACAACGGAACCATGCTCGTCCTCGTTGGGCGCGACGGCAACAACCGCAACGTCCTTCTCGCCGTGGCGCTGGTGCCGTCCGAGACGGCAGCGGCCTACGACTGGTTTCTCAACTGCTGCACGACCAACGACATCGAGCTCGACGGCACGCCGGTCTTCTGCGATCGTGGCACGGGCATCCTAGCCTCCGACTGGAAGGACCTCATGCTCATCCACTGCACGCGGCATTTGATCTGCAACGGCGTGGACAACATCGGCTCCGCGTTCACGCCCGACCTCCAAGGCATCATCTACGATGCCCAATGGTGCGCCTCCGAGGCCGCGTTCCGCAGCTCCTTGGGCTGCTTGGGCGTAGCTCTGCCTGCGGCGGCCACGTACTACAACAAGATCGACCCCCACACGTGGGCGCTCTACCCGCACCTGCACACGACGCCATTGTACGGCTGGCGCACGACGAACTTTGTGGAGTCCACGAACAGCGAAGCCCTGCCGGCTCGCGAGATGGACCCCTTCCACTTCCTCATGCACCACATGGAAGACATGATGACGACGGCCTTTGCCCACCGCAGCGACGCCGAGAAGTGGGCCGCTCAAGGGCGTGTCATTACGCCGTACGCTCAAGGACTCATCGACGCTCAGCAGGCGTTGGCCCCGAGGTACAAGGTCTGCGAGAGTACCTCGACGCGTGCATACGTCAAGGATCCAGACGCCTACGCCTCTGCCAAGCGCCGAGTCGATCTCAGCTCTCGGTCGTGCACGTGCGGGTACATGAAGCAGATGGGCTTGCCGTGTCGGCACTACATTCGTGCCCTCATGGCGTTTGGGCGGATGCCCGAGCTCTACGACGCATGTGCGGTGTGTTACCAAGTCTCTGCCATCAACACGACATGGACCTCGGTTGCCGGTATCGAGCTGCCCATTGCCGAGGAGCTGCAACGCGACAACACCATGATGCCACCTCCTCGCCAGAAGAAGGCTGGCCGCCCGAAGAAGCGTCGGATTCGCAACCGTGGCGAAGGTGGCCCATTGGGCCTCACGCGGTGCTCCTTCTGTCGCGCCAAGGGCCACAACAAGCGCTCTTGCCCGTCGAAGTAGTTATATATATGTAACAAACATGTTTTGTTCTAAGTGTGCAGCACCATACTTCTCGACGCAAACACTATCTACCGTTGTTCTACTGTAGTAGGTGTAGCATGCAAGCTGGCACACTGTACCAGTATACAAATGGCAAGTTCGTGTATGTTCGCGAGCTGAAAGTGTTACTGTAGTTGCAAGCTGGCACACTGTGCCAGTATACATATGGCAAGTAAGTGTTACTGTAGTAGCGAGCTGGCACACTGTGCCAGTATGCAAACGGCAAGTAAGCGAGCTGGCACACTGTGCCAGTATACAAATGGCAAGTTAGGGTATGTTCGCGAGCTGTAAGTGTTACTGTAGTTGCAAGCTGGCACACTGTGCCAGTATGCAAACGGGAAGTTTGTGGTGCAAGGTATGGAACATGAGCCACGAGAAACATCATTTGGAACGCTCTAAATCTGTGGCGACATATGGATGAATAACGCAAGGACCTAAACGTGTACAAAATGATACATTAAATCGTACACCTTCTTCACCCAGTTTTGACATTTGTCCACATTGAACATCACCCAGTTTTGTCATATCAAAAAGCACCACCCTGTTTTGCCTGTCGTTTTCCAAGACCACCCAGTTATGACATTTGGGATCCAGTTTTGTCGGCAAAAGTTAAAAACCACCCAGTTTTGACATTTTCCCAAAATAATATTAATGTCAAAATAGCGACTAATATCGACACCAGAGCGATGTCAACACAAAAGCCCAACGCGATCCAGGAATCTGCAGGTGCATCGATTCTCCCAACCTGCCACTACCGCATTGTTTAGTAATCGAGGAATCGACCCGTGAGCATTGAGCGAGAGTGTAATCTGACGACGCGATTCGGCGCGCGCGCGCGAGCACTGAACGGGAGTCGAATCGAGGCGCCCGTGCACCGGAAGCGGAAGTCACGCGAAGCCGGGTTCACGCCGTGAGGGTGAGAGGATGGAGCCCGCGAGGTCCCCGCGTTAGAGGATTGGGGACCCCTCACAGCAACAGCAGCAGCGGGGGGGAGACACAGAGAGGGGGACCCCTCACGGCAGTAGAGGGGGGGAGACAGAGAGGGGGGAGACAGAGAGGGGGGAGACAGAGAGGGGGGGAGACAGAGAGAGGGGGGGGAGACAGAGAGAGGGGGGGAGACAGAGAGAGGGGGACCCCTCACGGCAGTAGAGGGGGGGGAGACAGAGAGGGGGGAGACAGAGAGAGGGGGGGGAGACAGAGAGAGGGGGACCCCTCACGGCAGTAGAGGGGGAGACAGAGAGAGGGGGACTCCTCACGGCAGCAGCAGCGGGGGGGAGACAGAGAGAGGGGGGGGAGACAGAGAGAGGGGGACCCCTCACGGCAGTAGAGGGGGAGACAGAGAGAGGGGGACTCCTCACGGCAGCAGCAGCAGCGGGGGGGGGAGACAGAGAGAGGGGGGGAGACAGAGAGAGGGGGACTCCTCACGGCAGCAGCAGCAGACATCGGTGAGTGGGAGATCCCTCGCTGACATCAGCGGGGTGGAGGAAACGCGTAGCAACTGGGGGTAAGCACGCGGCCGCGGTGATAACGCGCGACGAGACCGAGACACGGGGACACGGAGGGAGATACGGCGAGACCGAGACACGGGGACACTGAGACACGGGGACACTGAGACAGAAGGAGACTGGAGCAAGGCACGGGGAGACTGAGATACACTGCGTATTTAAGGAGATACGGGGAGACTGAGACGGTGGGAGACAACAGGGGATTGAACGAGAGACCAGATTGAACGAGGCACAGGGAGACAGCGGATTGAATGAGACACAGGGAGACACATGGGATTGAACGACAGGGGATTGAATGAGACATAGGGAATTGAACGAGACACAGGGGATTGAATGAGACAGGGGATTGAATGATACACAGGGGATTGAATGAGACGGGATTGAATGAGACACAGGGAGACACATGGGATTGAACTACACAGGGGATTGAATGAGACATAGCGAATTGAACGAGACACAGGGGATTGAACGAGACACAGGGGATTGAATGAGATACAGGGGATTGAATGAGACACAGGGGATTGAATGAGACACAGGGGATTGAATGAGACAGGGGATTGAACGAGACACAGGGGATTGAAAGAGACGGGATTTAATGAGACAGGGAGATACATGGGATTGAACGACACGGGATTGAATGAGACGGGATTGAATGAGACAGGGGATTGAACGAGACACAGGGGATTGAATGAGACAGGGGATTGAATGAGACACAGGGGATTGAACGAGACACAGGGGATTGAAAGAGACGGGATTGAGCGAGACACAGGGAGACACATGGGATTGAACGACACAGGGGATTGAATGAGACACAGGGGATTGAACGAGACACAGGGAGACGGGGGACACGTGAAGTAACACCAACGTCGACTGAACGCGACTCTCGCTGCGTCTCCAACTTGTCATTCAGCTCCACGCCACCGCCGGCGCCCGGATCGGTCGATTTCAGAGTCGCCGCCAGCTGTGGATCGAATCGAGATTACCTCGAAATCCGGATTAATCCACTCGCTGCCGTCCAGCATTCACCGAGCGGGGTGGTGCCGAAACGTCGTCGCTCGTCAGAGGGGGGCTCTGGGTGGAGCGGCGTGCGAGCCCCGGTGTGTGGTGGTGGTGGTGGTGGTGGGGGGGAGGGTTTTGGTGAAGTACGATGGCTTGTGTCCGCTGTGGCGGTGTTTTGGATTTCATCTCGGACTGAGAGGGTGGGTGGTGGTGGTGGTGGCTGCTGCCTTTGGACCGGATCCGTGGCCTGCCACGCTGCGTCCTTTGTCCTCGTGTCGCAGCAGAACGCAGCCCTTTAACGCGACTTTGTTTTAACACATTTAAAAAAAATGTGGAATAATCACCCAAAGGGGGTTATCGTCACAAATGATTTATCCTACGTGTATATATTTCATAACGCCTTATTGCAAAGCGCTTTACGGCAATTAGAACATTGTACACGAGGTGATAGTGGTTGAGATAAAGTGACATTAAAAGTGGCGATCTAAGTCACGGTTTTTGTGCTCAACACCGGACCGCTGCCTGGAGTCGAACCTACCCGCCTCCCGCTCAACTGCATGTGCCGAAGCAAGTTGGGGGCAGCGTTGTCCGTGTCGTTTTAAAGTCCACGCTCCAGTCGCCGCATTCTCTTCTGCGAGCTGCGGTTAAAGCGTCAGATCCCTCGTGGTTAATCCAGCAAAGTGTGGTACGCGGCTGTCTGCGGGGATAATTCCGCCGCGTTCCGTGGCTGTGGAGATGAACGCCAGCGGTTGCCGACGATCGATGCATCGTTGGCACAGGTGACTTATTTTACGAAGGCACAGGAGGAAGAAGAGGAGCCGACGTTTCGGGACCGTGGCTGGGCGACACTTTCCCCACGCCCTGCATTATTTAATGTCCTCCCCCTTTTGCATGGCAGTGTCTGGTGTCACCTTCTCACAGACTCGTTCACACTGTAGCGAGAGAGAGAGGAGTGCGGATAGGGTTATAGGAGTCTTAACATTTGGACTGCTATTGAGACGCCTGGGAGGTGTGGGTGTGATGCTGTGTAGCTTTGTTGCGCCTTACATGAGGTTTTTTTTTACTTTAGGCTGACCGGTTTTACAACACAAGACCTGTGATTTTACAAGAACAACGTGCTGTAGGAATTCTCGACGGCACAGTACTGCAGTGTTAGGTGCGGAGAGCAGTATTAGAAGCCAGATGCAACATGGTGAGTAGTGACCGGTGTCCGGTAGGATGGTTCATTATCAAATGTAACTACGGCTGTGAAAAACGTGGACACACAAATGTAGGACATCTCATCACTGGAAGTCTGGTTAAACCAAGTGAAAGGAGCCACACGTGGCCACCTCTGCCTTCCACGTGCTGACTTTGAGGTGCATCGCGAGGTATTCATTTGAGGAGGCTCGGCAAAGTTTGGGGTAGTAGCACGTGCCGCTGTTGTAGTGCGTGGTTGAAACTCAATCCCATGTCACTGGGATCATAGTGCAGTGCGCGAACGACTGCAGCAGCGGTCCATGTACACGGACGCATAGAGATACGGGCACACACAGACATACACTCGCAAAAATCCACACGACGTAGACATACAGACGCAGACGATAACATACAGACGAAGATAACGCGCATACAAACCGCCGCAGACGAACATCAATGGGCATCGGCCATTGAGGACGCGTCTGGCGGGAGCTGCGGGCCCGTGGCACGCGGCGGCGATGGAGCGCTCGAGAGAGATGCCGGCACCCGGCCGCTTCGAGGGCGGCGATACGTCGCGCACTCGCTGGACCCACGAGGAGACGCTGGCGCTGCTCTCCATCCTCAAGCAGATGAACGTGGGCGGCGCGATGGACGCGCGCAACCAGCGCAACACTCCCTTCTTCCTGCGCGTCATGGAGCTGCTACGCCAGCGCGGTATCGCCTGCTGGACCCTGACACAGGTGCGCGTGCGCTGGAAGAACCTCAAGGCGCGCTACCTGATGGCGCGGAGGGCTCGCGAGCGTGGCGGGGGAGGTGGCGGTGGCATTGGAGGTGGTGGAGCGAGGGACCGCGGCAAGGGCGCCTTCGCCTACTTCAAGGAGATCAACGAGATCATCGGAGGGCGGCCGTGCATGGCCATCACTCGGGAGGGCGACGGTGCTGGCGTCGCTGGTGATCGGCACGTGGAGACCGACGAGCGACGGTGCTACGGTGCGGACTCGGCTTGAGTTTCTATTTTAATCTTTTCCCTCGGTTCCATCTCGTTTGTGCTGTCAGTGTAATGTCAAGAGAGGAAGGATCGGTTCGGATCCCTCGCAGAGCAGGGCAATGCTGCATGCTGCAGAATGGTCCGTGGAATATCAGAGAGTTGCGTCTGAAATCTCATCACGTGACCACTGGTCCACACAGTAGGAGACGACACTTTCCTACTCGCTCTGCCGCCAAGAGTAATGTTTGCTGTACGGTATAAAAAAATATTTTAATTCTCAGAGGTAGAATTTTGTCAATTTAACTGTAGAATTGTATGATAATGTTAAAAAAACAATTCCAGGCTGAGACCATCAGCTCGTTTCACCAAAGAACCCAGTTTAAGCACAGGCAGCTGCTACTCCAGCCCATGATCTGAGTGGTACCACCAGACACTTACAGTTTTATTTATGTCCTATGGTTTTGTGGTGATGCTGGGTCGCCAGTTAAAAAATAATGTCATCCATTTGTCCAGGAGAACCTTACTGAGTCTCAAGACTACTTCTGGAGGGTCCTGGATTGTGATGATTTAGTCGACTGTATTGTTTTAGTAAATTGCTTTATCTGGAAGGACACTGATATACCCTGACGGAGAACTCACCATTCACATGACAGGATAGCACCCACAAGTCCACAGAGATGGGTTCACAAATCCACTTTCTCTAAAAAAACTATCTTGCTCAACCAAGCTGAGGACAGAGATTATTGGTGGGTCATGGTTAAAATATAATGGGCAGCACTAGGAGCCAAGCTAAGGTATTCTAATAATACCAGGTGGTGTGGAAGGAATGTTACGCGGATGAGGGCGTGTGTTTGCCCAGAGGGGGGGCTCTCTTGGAGCTGAGGGGTTGTAAAGGTGAAAAGACCCTTTTTGACTTGGTGATGGCAGAACATGAGCAAAACAGCTGCAGATGATGAGAACACATCGCCTGAGAGCCGACGGGGAAAATGTACACTGAATTGGCGATGCTGATGTGTTGCCCGCGACGTTGAACAGAGTTCCGTGAGGAAGACCACGTGGAGCCTAATTTCAAGCAGGAGGCCATGGAGTCGAAGTCTTGTTCTCCACCGTACTTCGCGGAAGTGGAGGTGTCTGGTGAGTCGCAGTATGTTACTCGTGGCCGCACTCGATCAGTTTAACGAGACATTCATCGCCAGAGGCGGCCAGAGGTCCAAGTGCTGAGCTGGCGTGGCTGAGATCCAGGTTTAGAGTCCAGGCGGCCGCATGTGATTAAACCGGCCTCCCCTGTGTGTAAGGAGTTGATGGGTCTCAGCCTGATCGCCAATTACTATTAAAAGCCCATCGCATAAAACTTTATTCTGCGCCTAATTTGGCTTCAATCCAGCGCTGGAGTATTAAACATATCGGTTTCGCCATCATGCGATGGAGATTACACCCTCGACGGCAGAGTGGTTGGAAAAGGGCTGCCCGCTATTGTTTGGACCAGGGTCACTTGAAGGCATCTCGGAGGTAGGTCTGTGATATCCACTTCTGTGGGCCATTCTCTTAACATGTAGGTTGCACTGCATGTCATGAGATCTGAATGGATGGATTCTTTGCATCTTGATGTGATGTCGATAGCATGAGATGAAATTGGTAAAAAAATATTTGTAAATAATAATAAAAAACGAATCGCCAAACCCAGGGCGCATACACTGTATACAAACATACATGCACAAGCGTACAATACATACGTGTGGATTAGAATCGCGACCTCGTGAAGGGGAGTGAATTGTTCCATGCCTGATGGTAAAATATCCTTCAATTGTCATTGGTCACTTCTGTCCATGCTGCTATTGGATGCTTGTCAGGGATGAACAGCAAGAATGGGGGGAGAGGCTCCCATCTATTTATCTCGCGTCTGACGGGGATTGGATGCAGGGTTTACGGATCACATGGACATGGCACAGGGAGTGAAGGAGGAGGTGGAGGGTGATGTCGAATCCTACTCGCCCCAGTGCAACTTTGAGGGCGACACAGCAGGTGAGTGGGTCTCCGTTTCTTGGTTCTTTTGGTAAAGTCACGTAGAAGGGAAATAATAAAATAATACGTGACTTTACCGAAAGAACCAAGAATATTAATCCCTGCAGTCACGAAAGCTTTAAATCAAAGAGTGGGTCTCCGTCGCGCGCCCTTCCTGAGCCGAGTGCCAAGCGGATCCCACGGAGGTGACATTCATTTCCAGCGCTGCTATGGGCGTACATTTAACTATTTCCCTTTCCGAGATGTCTGCAAGTGGCAGGGTGGGTGTTCTGTTCACCGCTGAATCCCGCAACGTGCAAGCGGTTAGCGTTCATTTTATCTAGAGAAGCGTAGTAGCGCCGTTGTTTTTAAAGACATTGTACTCACCGCGGAGAACTGTAGCGACACGACCACATGGCCTTGTGGGAGTCTCGATACCAATAACGTTATTTTAGTTTTTTCTCTGGTTGCTATTGGAAAATGGTTAATCGCTCCATCCCGCCCAACGCCGTCATTCTGACAAGTTGTTCGCAGGGAAACGCTTAACATCCTTAGCCTCTGACTTCTATTTGCCAGGCACCGCATGCATCGTCCCACGGGGCTGGACGTCGAACGTCGATGTGACCGGCGAAAGTGCGGCTCCCTCCACGTCGTTGGGTGGCGCCACCCCCGCACCGCGGCCCTGCAGCGGCGGCGACGGCAGCTCAAGCGACGGCTCGGGTGCCGGGGACTTGCCGGCACGGCAGCGCGCGTACCTCGGGGCGCAGGAGCGCATGCTGCTGCGGCTGCAGCGCAGCAGCCAGGAGGCGTCGTTCGCGTTCCAGCGCGAGCTGCAGGCCGACGAGATGCGCCTCCTGGAGCCGCACTTGCAGGCGGCCGCCGGCGTCGCCGCCTCCTTCCTGGGCGTCATGGAGCGCCTGTCGTCGCTGCTCGAGGCCACCGTGCGGGACCTTCCCTTTGTCAACTACGCGGGGACGGCGGCGGCGGCGGCCGGCAATGACCGCACGCCATCGTCGCCGTCGCCGACGCCACAGACTCCGGGCCAGGCGCCCCCCACCTCGAACCAGTCGCGCGGAGAACAGACGGCACCGCCACGCTCGTCCCCGCACCACCGTCGCCACCGCCACCGCCATCAAGGGCTGCTCGCGGACGCGGACGTGGACGGACCCGTGCCGTCGCTGGGTCCGCACGGACGCGCGGCCAACGGAGCTCGATCTCACGGCGACGAGACGGCGACTGAGACGCCGATGGCGGCTAGTCCTGTGGCGGGCACGGCGGCGGCGGCGAGGAGGGACGCGCGAACCCCACTGCTCGCCACGTCGTCGCCGCCTCGGCGCTTGGGCTACGGAGGACACAAGCTGCCCGCGCGGTTCAGGACGGCGGAGAAGTAGCACTCGCACCCGGCACGGGGTGGGCGTGATGAGAATCCGTGCGTCGCGCGGGCGCTTGGAGAGAAATTTACTTCGGACGCTGATGGGAAGCGGATGCTTGTCTTCGGATGCTCCCAGCCCAGGGTGCAGAGCCACGCTCTGGCTTTCTCGGTTTACCAGTTGGCGGATTGAAGCAAAACACGGGTTGTGGACTGGCTACCACTTGCATTTCTTGTTGCGACGTTCAAGTCTGAAGGTGCCTTGGTGATTCGTGCGCAAATGTTAAGCGTCTTTTCAACCTCAACTTCATCCTATTACGGTTTGCATTTACTTAATAGTGAATACGCTGAATTGGTCTTAAAAGCACTGTTAACTATTTTTTTTCCTTCCATTATACGAGAGTTCTCATTGCGATTTCTGCTGTAGTGCGGTACCTGTGGCTTGAGCACTTTGACCCCGCAATCGTAAGATTGTGAGTTTAAATCGGAGCCTGTGGAGAACACGGGCCCCTTTCATAGAGATGTGGAATTGACGCCACTGGCTCAGAGCCAAAATCATGGAAATGAACGGCACAAACCAATCCATCTCATTTTAGCAGGGAGACACTTGTGACGTTTGTTTTTACTTTAACTGAAATTCCCCAAGTTTTGGACCAAGTGAGCGAGCTGAGCAGGGGAGCTTGCATGAGCTGGCACGTGGCTGTACGCCAGCTGGTAGAGCAGTGAGCGTCGTGACGTGGACCGAAATTTGACAGAGCAGAAGTTTTATTGAGCCATAGTGAGACTTAATTGTTGCGATTATTGGTTTGCAAGGTAGAGAAGAATTACGTTTTTACTTCATGTACGTATTGTGCACACGTGCTACACTGACGTTATTGTTTTCAATGTTAACATCGTATCATAGCAACACTGAATAGTAAAGATTGGTGGATGTGTGGAAAGGTTGGACCGTCAAGGGGCGTGAACACTAGCTTTTGAAATTAGCCATCGTCACAATTCTTAATTGTTGAGAAAGTAAAACCAAAAAGTGTTTTTTTTTTATTCATTTAAGTACAAACAGAGCGGTTGTAGAAATGCGTGCAAAGAACAAACCTGGCCCAAAAGTGAGAACATTAATTGTCTTTAGGGGCAAAAGCAGTTTAATGGGTTTTTTTCCCCCCTCTCGCATGTCAATTATAAAAAAAAATAGTGGATAGAGCAGACAGGCATGCCTGACTGTGCGCTACTTTTATTTGTTTTACTGTGACGTTAATTTACTGGAATGTAATGCTGGTCAGTCTCGGCTCACTTGGGGTTGATGGGAGCGTTGTAATGCTTTTGTGATTTTGTTTTTCTAGACAACTGCCGGTTGATGTCGTCATCCGTTGTGAGCTGTTGTGCCATGACGGATCGGTTGTGTGGGACACGTTTTTCGGAGCATTTGCTCTCCTTGTCAACTTGATTCAGCCTAATTCTAGACGAGGTCAAAACAACATCACGGTTCCCAACACAAATGTGTGTGGGGTGGTCCCGTGCCGGAAGGTGGAAAGCAGCCCACGTTTTGACCGCTCCTGGTTTCCGGTTGTGCATGTCACGTTTTGGAGGTGGCTCTGTTTTTTCCCCTCGATACTGAATGCGAACAAGAAAAATGAAAGGGGCCTCTCACGAATTTGCCACAGGTAAGGAAACACATTCTTTGGTTTGGACAATTAATCAGAACGAGGGCCAACAATAATTTCAACTGAACTTTTTATTTTATTTTTCCAGGAAAGGCCCACTGAGCTATGCAGCTCGTTTTTCAGAAGCGACCTGGCCACAAATGATAGCTCAACGAAGTGGCTCATCAGGTGGAAATGTATAGCAGCAAAAAACTCGAGATGCATATCGATTCTAAATGTGGAGGGAAAAACCCGGAGAAAAATCCACGTGACCATGGGGAGAGAGACACGCAAACTCCAAATATACAGGCGTCGGGTTCGAACCCACGACCTGTATCCCAGGCGAGATACTGAACATTTCGCCACCGCAGCGCCCATCGATCAATGGTCTTGCACTGCCATCTGGAAGGATCAAGAAGTCGAGGCTGCCCATGTTCGAGATGCAGTGACGGCCTCAACAAGCGGGAACTTGCAAGGCAAGAATGTAGATCTTCAGGAAGTGGCGATCGCCATGGCCAGAGATGGGAAGTAGCGGACGTTTACGCATACTTCACGTCAGCCGCCATGTACCGACTGACGAGAAGAGGCAAAGGCAGGATGCCATGTGGGCACGCCGCGGCAGGTTATGGGGATGTTTCTAAAGCTGTGGTGAAAGTCTTTAAAGTGTCTCCATGCTCGAGCATTGGGGCAGCATCCATCTCCATGATTGGCAGCCCTGGACCAGTGTTGGAAATTCCACTTTTTCATGGTGGGGTCCATTGACTGCGTTAGATGACCACTGTTAACTTCGCAGAAGTGGTGCTCGTTTTTACACTTTGGAAGGACGATTGGCTGAGCCAAACTCCCGATTTAACAAAAACGGTTTTAAAAATGTAAAATGTAATATTATTGAGATGTATTGCAGAGATAATGACAGGAGCCAGTCGTGAAAACATTGGCAGATGCTGATCCAGCATAGGGCACGCTTTAGAACCCAATAACATTTTACAGAAACTGCTGCTGTGCTGCATTAGTATGAGAATGAGATAATTTTGAGGCAGTGGCTGGTGACAAGTATTAAGATAAATGAATTAAGTATTTAATAGATGAATGCATCGAGCTCAAGTTCATGCACACACACGCGGTCTATTTTCGTCAACGAATTCAACCACTCAAAGTTTGTCAAGACTGTAGTATAATTTTTTTTAGGAATATGAGACTGTAAAAGGTAACATTTTAAGAGAATTTGCAAGCCGTCGTTCTTCATTTGTAAATTGTTGGGGAGGGGGTGGGATTTGTAAGAAAAATAAACACGTTGTGAAGACCTTGTCTCAGCTTTGCCGACTTACCCCTCGGCACGGCCTTTCGACTGCTTGCACCACGATTGCACATACGTCATGAACTCATCACAAAAGCGGCTCCTCTTACCGCTTCACGGAAGGGGGTCCCGTTACAGCAGCGTGTGAGTAAAATGCATGGCTCTTCATGTATAATGCAGGGCGCCGCTTGTGCACGTGCTTGAACACGCCGGCAGTGGCACTTGGCCCAGGATGTAATTCCGCAGGCGAGGTCCTGTACATTGGGCCTGCCATTGTAATCGGCGTTGCCCATCGCTCATATGAAGCTAAAATATGCTCTGTTTTATTATCACTACGCTTGGTTTACCCAGGAAAGCCTCACCGAGTCTCAAGACTCTTTTCAGGAGGAGCGTGTGGGTGGAAAGTCATACCAAGTCGTAGGACTTTTTTAGGAGGGTCCTGCCACGCTGAATATAATGAGATTAGTGGGACAAAACCGGAGCACCCGGAGAAAAACCCCCACGCGTGCGAGAGGGGCCAACACAGATGGAGTGCGCAGACGGCGATTAGTCCACTTGCCGTACTGCCTTCTTGTCCGCGAGGCAGGGAGTTTCACAACGTGGGTGTGTGGTGATCTGCCGACCCTCCCTGCTACATCCACAGGTGCTGGGTTAGAGGCCGCCACGTGCAGCATCATAGCCGCCCTGCTCAGCTGTCACTGCGCCATGCACGCGGTTGCCATTCGGGAGGTTCACGTCGCCGCGATCTGCCGTCGCGCGATGCCGGTCCGGTACACGCGTGAGGAAGGCGCGGGGCGTACCCTGCCTCGGGCCAATTGTGCAAATCTCACAGCCCCTGTGGCAGAAATCAGGGGTCGCGTTGATCAGCAAGAGCTCGGTGCCGTGCCCGTATTGTTATAGACACGTGTGTGGCACAAGGGTGGCACAGTCGGGTTTTTTACAATCGAGTTTAATTGTCTTTTTTATATTAAACCCGATCATCTGAGATTGGGAGAAATCCGGGTTAATTGGTTCTAATTGCGGCATCCGAGCGGAACTTCTCAACGATGGGCTTCATCCATTCCAAGCTAAGGAACTCACTGGCGCCCACGATTGTGGAGAAGCTCGTGTTCATCAAGACCAACCTGCCCGCCGCATTCTACGACTACCCCGTGCCCGACGGCCCCCCCGAGTACGATAACAGCACCGACGAGGAAGCAGCCTAAGCCTTGGATGAGAGTTTCGTATTCATAACACCAGGTTTTAATTCCGCGAAATCGGGTTTAATTGTATTAAAGAAAAAACCCGATGCCTGTCGCTGGAAAAAAATCGGGTTTTTTCCACCCATGGGGCATGTGACGGCTGCTTTACAAAAAAACTATTCAAATCTATTTGACCAGATAATGCCCCACTTCGCTATACAGCTCTTTTTCAGAAGCGACCTGGCCACAATTGATAGCTCAACGAAGTGGCTTATCACGCGGCAATATATAGCAGCCAAATACTCTAAACGCGTGTTTCTAAATGTGGAGGGGGAAAACCCGGAGGACCCGGAGAAAAATCCACGCGACCACGGGGAGAAAGACACGCAAACTCCAAATATACAGGCATCGGGGTCGCGATCGAACCCACGATTTCCTGTATACCAAGCAAGGTAGTTATCATCTCGCCAACGTGGCGTCCATGTATATTCATGTATATTGTACATGGGGCGGACGTGTTTGCTATTTCAGCGGTAACTCATGTTGCGGGAAAGGAATTTCAAGTTGCAAAATCGCGTACAGCGTTGTGCTTTGTGAGCTATCCCCGGGTTTCCCGCGGTGTCCAGCGGTTCCTATTCGGCTGCTCAGTGCTGGTTGAGGCTCTGCTATTAGACACCAGCGCCTCCACCACCACCCGCCACCACCACCACTACCCGCAACCACTATCTGCCACCACCACAACCACCACCCACTACCATCAACTACCACAATCATCACCACCACCGCCACCACCAACCACCACTATCGCCACCCGCCACCACCATCACAACCACAATCCAAAAGTGCAAAGACAAGGATCCACCCTATAGCTTTAACAGACTGTTGGGGCAAGTGTTGTTAGCGAGCACCTTTGAAAGCCGGCACTGTGGCACACGAGGGGGTGGGTGGCCAGCACCACGCCCGACCGCCTTTGTCTCCCTGAGTGGCGATGTTTACTACACACCGCACCAGGTACTCATTTGAGACTGAGTCGACCTAGTGGAGGCCCAAGGACCGGTTCAGATAATCGTCACTGATATTGGCCGTTGGTGGGAATCGAACTCTGGCCGCATGGGTTCGTAGCGCTAACCGCTCCACCATGCACCGCTTCCCCATACACCACTTCAGCGGTCCACTAGCGGCCCCTGGTGACCTTTAGCGCGCCCCCCCCCCCCCCCACACACTGACGATGTCTCATCGGCGAAAATGCCCCCCACCTCCCCTCTGAAAAGTAGTGAAGAACACTGAATTCGATCCATCTCCAACCACCGCCGCCTACCGCTGCAGGCTGAGTACCGCTCGTGTTGCCGGCGTTGCCGAGTCAGAGGTTCCCCGCCTCAGTGGAGCTGACTCGGCAGGTCTACGACTCCCCCACCACCACCACTACCCCCGAGTAAACAATGGGACGTTTTCCACTGCGCGATGCGCGCTTCGCATCAGTGGTCGCGAGCCCCCGTGTGGCATTCGGGACCCGGGCAGAGAGAGAGCGGCAGAGGGCATGGTCCTGTCCACTGCGCGTGGCGTGATAGCCTCAGCACTGCACCCCTAACTGGTGAGTTGTTGTGTGTGTGTGCAAAAGAAATACCTACTTACATACACGTACTATACGGCCCTTTGACAATCCACTGCTGGATGAAGGCCACTACAATCGGGTTGCCAGTGGTCTGGGGTTGACCCGGACATTCCGGGTATTAGCACGTATCTATTCGGGGTGGCAGGAATTGCTTTGTATCGCCACCTGGTATCCGTAAAGCGTGAAAAACAATGTTTTGCAGTTTTCTCAATAGACATCGGTGACTGAAAACGATGCTTGGGGTTTGGCGGAGGGTGGACAAAGTTGTTCTGTTCTTGCGTACGATGGCAAGCAGCGATATGTTCGAAATGCCAATGTGTAGGTCTGCTACGAGAGGGCTTCACGAGAGAGAGAGAGAATTCGTGGAGTTTTGCTGTTCCTCCTCCGTCGAAGAGGCGCAGACGACAGTGGGTTTCTGAGTTTTGTTTTGGGTTAGATCGCGTAAATATAGAAATGTGTCGTTACAACCCGCCACCACCCGACACAGCCAACTAGTAAGGGTTGTCACGTAAACAGAACGTGGCCAATTCGTCACTAGTACAGCACTAACCGGTGTGTTGGAGAGCCAAGCCACAACATGTACGATCTGAGTACGATGTTTCGCCAGTAATTACAACTAGCTTCATCAGGCGACAGCCAGATTTGTGGAGAAGTCCACCTGTTTCTGTCCTTATAATGAGGCGTAGATGTGGTGACCACGCTTCTGCGCTCTTGCGAAAAGTGGGGGGGGGATTAATGAGTCAAAGTACATTATGCATGCCTATTATGCGAACCCTTTGATCTTATCCTTCCCAGTCCATTGTGTGTGTAATGTAGTAACTCGGCGGCAGACGACTTCACGGGTAGCACACTCTTTATTTCACCAACTTCGTTCCACAGGTGACTAACACCCACTGTAGTATCTCGGGTGACAAACACCCACTGTAGTATCTCGGGTGACAACCACCCACTCAGCTACTCGGGTGACCAACACCCACTTAGCTACTCTGGCGACTAACGCCCACTGAGCTACTCGGGTGACCAACACCCACTTAGCTACTCTGGCGACTAACGCCCACTGAGCTACTCGAGTGACCAACACCCACTTAGCTACTCTGGCGACTAACGCCCACTGAGCTACTCGGGACACACCCTGCCGGGGTGTCCGTCTCGACTGTGGGTCCCCCAGCCCCGACCCACGTGGGCGTCGGACCACGGGTCCCACAGTCTCGCCTCCGAGCCACACAGGGCCCCGGTCCCTACAAGGACAGCGGGACTAGGGGTCTCGGGGCACTATGTCTTCAACTCCGTCTTCGATCTTCAACTGGTTAACAACCCCGAGTGCTCTCGCGCGTCCCCCTTTATACCCCACCTGCGGACGTCGCTGAGAGCACCCATCCTATTTGACCAATCACTGGGCGCTGGCTACGATCCTGTTTTCCCACATCTCAGCGTGCCTCACCACCCACGCCGCGCCGCCCCGTCATCCGTCACTCCCGGCGCGCGCGTCCATACCACGCCCACAACGCGTGCCCAACCCCGCACCCCGTGCCGCCCCGTGATCCATCACTGTCACAGTCGGCGCGCGTCAACACCACCACTACATGTGTATAAAAATGGGGTTATAATAACACACCTGTGTGCTGTACTTGTAACGAATTGGCATGCTCTGTGTACGTGACACACCGTACTGATTGGCTGTGTCGGGTGGTGGCGGGTTTAACGACACGTTTATATTTACGCGATCTCACCCAAAAACAAACCTATATTATGTATGATATTGGTCGCGAGAGGCTGCGTGTTAAACCACAGTGGGTTGACGATATGGGTCATAGTTTGGGGTCCATGGCCACAGAATCTTATATATATAATTTATATGTACGGTATATATTTACAAAATTGCTTCCTCATTCGCATCAATGCGTTACACGCATCTATACACGACGTGTTATTCTTTCACAAAAGTCGTTCGGGATTCACGGCGAGAGATTGTTGTGAAAGAAGTGACATCTGGACTGGTTCACGTCACAGTCGGGGTTGAGACGTGTAGGGGGGGGGGTGGTGCAGATGCAGAGACGACAACCAACAATTTCACAGTCAGGTGGTCAATTGAGACAGCAGATAACCGCATCAGGAGTAGAGCAGAGTGCATCGCTGTGAAGATGCCTCCTTCAGAAGTTGTGTATGGGGGCATTGTGTCCTTTATGCGTTGTTACGGTCTGTTCCGGATGACCACAGTGGCACACTCCTACCGGGGAGTTTTTTTTTATTTCCCATTTGTGCATCAGGTATCCGCACCTGACATGGTTTGTGCAGTGGATGTGGTTCAGGGTGGACCGTGAGCAGCTTCGTGGAGTATCTCCCGCGTCGGCTCCTTCACAACTCGGTGTCCGTGAGTTCTTTTGAACTCCATTCGGCTCCCTAGGCTCCATCGGGGTTGTATTTCGCATTGTCGATGGTTAAGCGTGCGGGTTCCGGAAAGGGGCTTGCGTGGCTTTCAAGCGACGACGGCGAAGGGGGCATTGTCGACGTCGTCCTCGTTTAAATTGGGAAGGGGGCGACTGTTTTCCTCCATTCGCAGGACTTTCCGTGGGGGGGGAGGGGGGGGAGTCGCAGGGTTGCGGGTGGACGCGGTTGGGGTGAGAGATTTGTGACACAACACGTGGGCGTGATTGTTAAACCACGAAGTTCGAGATCACGGTTTCGGAACGGTCTCTATGCCCCATGGACTGTGGCAGCAGGCAGGCAGCAGGCAGCAGCACGGCCGTGCGGTGTCCGGTGAGCGGCATCAGTTAGCACCACCACCAGCAGCAACGCTCTTGTTCTTGCTGCCGTCGCTGGAATCCGCTGGAACGCTGCTGGGTCATCATCACGGGGGCGGGTGGCGATCTCCGGCCACGAAAGCGCTCGCGCGGCACTTTGCATTGAACGGCAGCCGACAACAACACGGGGCTTTGAAGGCAGCGAGGGACCCGCGATTACGCTGCACCGGCCCCGTTTTGCGTCAATCCGCCGCTGCATGGAGGGCCCAACCACGGCCCGTGCGTGGGTCACGGCCGCGCGGGGTTGTGTGATGGAAACAGACGCGTGGGAGCGTAGAAGTGCAGCACAACAAATACATTTCGTGCGCGCCGCCCGCTGCAGCCACGACGCAGCCGTGCCGGTGGCCTCCAACGACCTCGATTTGGTCGAGGCTGGGAGCGTAGAGATTGGGCGGAGTGCAGTGCAACACTGGATTTTGCTGCACTGCCCTCCGTTGACAACGTAGCCCGCAGCAGCAGCAGCAGCAGCCTGTGGCACCTGTTTCGCGCATAGCGGTTGCTCCATCCAAGCGCTATGCAGGCTCAGTCCTGCTTGGCTTCCGATATCTCGGAAGCCATGGGGTTCATTCCCGGCGATTCCGGCAAATGAGGGAGTCGTCGATCGCTGTGGATCAGGCATTACGTTGCATTCATTGCCTTGTATAAGCTCCACGTTCGAGGCATTTATAGGCTGATAAAGTACAACACGGATACCAAATTAAACGGACAGCTCATGATTGTGTATATGAAATTTAGGATTGAAGCTTTCGTGACTGCAGTCTTTTGAATACGCGGTCAACCAGGTTAGTGTCTAACTGTGTTGTTGGCCGACTGGTTTGCGTCACATACAGTTTCTAAGGTCTGGTGAGTTTCTCGTCTCCCATCTTCTTGTTGCATTTGTTTACGTGCAGTTTGCCGTTCTCTATGTGCCATGTACGTGGTGTCCCCCTGTGTGTTCCCTCGCTACGTGTTTCACCCCATGTCCACCTGACGATGAGCGCTTGTGTTGCGTTCGAAACGTCGTGATTTATTTATAAAATATATTTTATTTCTACACACGTGACTTTACCGAAAAAACCAATGAATATATGAAATTTATCAGCCGATGCGCAAATGGGAAATTAAAACCGCGGTCATCCAGAAGAGACCGCAACAACGCTTAATGACGCAATGCCCCGATTCACAAACACGAAGGAGACATCATCACAGCGAAACACTCCGCGCTGCTCCTGACGCCGTGGTCTGGGCTTGAACACCCTGGATGTGAAATTGTAGTCGTCGTCTCTGCATCGACATCAGCCATACGAGAGAAGAAGAAGAATAAGAACAGTAAGTGTTTTACAGCTCCAGAGACAGTTGCAGAACCTGCACGAATGTTGGACTTCTTTCGCACCGTACGTAGCCAACCATGATCATGAATCACCCCGCGTCAGGGCCGCCAGTGGCCCGCTGGCCTTGCAAATGAAGAACCACTGCCGTAGCCCTTCGATGGCAGTGTTCCTTCTATGGCGGAGGGAAGACTTTCGAGAGGAAGATTCACTGCATCTTTTCGGCAAGGAGAGAAGGTTACCACCACCGCCAACCTGGCCCTCTCCCGCTCGCTGTTGTTGCCGCTCCCTGCCGCCCACCACACGATAACCCCCTCCTCCTCACCACCCCGCCGCCCCCCTCCGACCGCCCCCTTCCTCAGCGATCGAGCGAGGGATCGATCGTCGATGTTCGCGCTGGAGCCGGTCGTGCCCTCCGGGGACCCGCCCCAGCCGGGCGACCTCATCGAGATCTTCCGCGCCGCGTACCAGCACTGGGCCCTCTACCTGGGCGAGGACCTGGTCGTCAACATCGTACCGCACGGTGAGCGACACACGTCGCCGACACGCCGCGCGCTTGTCTCTCTCTTGGTCCGTGTACTCGCTACGGCTCATTTATTTTTGTTCGACAGGATGAGAACCCAGATAGGCCAGGGATAATGTCATTTGCATGAGTTACCTTGGGAATTAGAAATACACTAAACACACAAAAGCATTTCTAAATGATAGTCTTCGATCGAGATTTAACAGCAAAATTAAATTGTGCTGAAACAAAAAACTATTTTTTATTTTGCTCGGTAAGGCCCACTGAGCTGGATAGCTCTTTTTTAGAAGCGACCTGGCCACAAATGATAGCTCAACGAAGTGGTTTATCACGTGGACATTTATAACAGCCGAATACTCGAAACGCACAAAAGCAGGAAACCCCCAACGTGCCATGCCCAGCGTGATGCGGCTGATGATGCCATTGATGTCACAAAGCCTCGCACATCACCTCCCGTACAGCGGCACACGTGGGCATGCTGGAACATGTTACGTAAACCATGCGTGTGGATTCACACTGCGGGTGTACTGACCGTGTGAACGTGCGTCGCCAGCGTCACAGTGGACGTTCAAGATCCCAGTGACGTTATCAGAAAGAAACAAAATGAAGAGTAGGCCGTGCAGGTCGGCGTCATGGTCCGAATTTGTCAAATTTGAAAAATAATCAAAAGCAACATTCGCCACTTACCGACACTTGCAGGCCGGTGCTTCGTCATTTTGGACATGAAAAAGAGCTTCATTGCTCATCGGATTCCTCCAGTATATTTTGATTGTGATGTTGTGCCACACAGGGGCAGCTGTCTTCAATGCTGAGCACTGTAGTTCCAGTCTGTTCTCGTGTAACGCGGTAGTTGCGTTCCTCAAGAACACAGCGTTACGGTGCGTACGCAGGCTGAACAAAGACGGAGACGCGTGGGTAGCATCTAGAAGCATCCAGCAGCATCCCACTGCCTCGTGCGACGCTACGCCGGAGCAGCCATACATTCCTACTCGCGCTGGGACGTAGTTCCGTTCACTCAATCGCGTTATATCCAATTCGCATCTGCGTTATAACAAAAACGTGTCCCCTAATACATTAATCGCGTTATATCCAATTCGCGTTATGAAAACACGCGGCGTTACAGGAGAGCAGGCTGTGTTGAGACGAGGTGTGACGTAAGGCGCCTCCAAAACGTGCATTAAAGTGCCACGTAAATCCGCCAAAAAAATCATTAACTTTTATTGTTTGGGCCTCACCGTACCTCGACGGCGAATTCCGTGCCGCAAGACTCGGGCGCGCCGGCCTGCTCGGCGAGCGCCAAGTCAGTGCTGTCCCGGCGCGCCGTCGTGCGGCTGCAGTGCCTCGCCGACGCGGTGGGGCCCGACGCGTTCCGCGTCAACAACAAGTACGACGACCGGCACGCGCCGCTGCCCGCGGCCGAGATCGTGCGGCGGGCGCGGCGCCTCGTCGACCGCGACGTCTCCTACGACCTCCTGGGCAGCAACTGCGAGCACTTCGTGACGCTGCTGCGCTACGGGGAGGCCGTGTCGGACCAGGTGAGGCCGCTCGGGGGGGGGGGGGGGTGAGTGAGGGGCGACGTGGGCACCAGGGTGGGGTGGGGCCGGCTGGCTGGCTGGCCGGCCAGGCACCTACCCAACCACCCAGCTAGCCAGCCACTAAACCAGCCACCTACCCAACCAGCCAGACAGCCACTCAACCAGCCAACCAGCTACTCAACCAATCACCCAGCTAGCCACCTACCCAACCAATCAGCTAGCCACCTAGCCAACCAAGCAGTCAGCCACCCACCCAGCCATCCATCTAACCAACCAGCCACCCACCCAAACAACCAACCATTAGCACGGTTGGCACCTCAAGTAAGCACAATTGGCTACGTATGGTGCGAAAGAAAGTTCAGCTTACATTCCGTAACGTACGTCACGTGCGACGGCGGGGGATTGCAAAAAATCCGCAGGAGCCTGTGGAGGTAAATCAAACCAAATGGGGAGAAACGTGAAAACAACAAAACAAAGACCGTCTCGCCAAAATCGGCCTCCCAGTGACTTCCCGTACGTCTCCACAAAGATTCGCCTCGCGGGGAACGCGAACTCATTAGCGACGGTGAAGCGCTGCGGCTCTGCGAGCGAGTGGCTTGAGCAGCGGGCTCTTCCCGGAGGGCATTGAAACCTTGAGACGTCGTTCTCGGCACGAGGCTTTGATAAGACGAGGTCAGTGTCGGTGTTTGTGAAGCGGCTTGCCTGGAGGGGGCCCCTCTTGCTCCGGCTTCATCGTGTTCATGATTGGCAAGCGGAGACCGAAAATTACAAAACAGCTCGCAGCAATTGGCACGACTGAAGTTGTAATGAATAAGGGTTGTTTCTTGGGTTGCGCAAGACGATAGAAACTTGGGAGCAGAGCATTGCGACGTAAGTCTTGTGGCCTGCAGTGTGGCGAGTGGGTTCGTGGGTGGGTGTGTTGTTTTAACCTGCAGTGCGGTGTTTGAGCAACAGTACGGATGAGACAAAAAACAACAAGTCTGCTAGACCAAGTCGTCAGCATGGGTGGAGAAATCAATAAGTGAAATTCACAGGAACAGTGACCACACTCGGAGCAACAAGATGAGTGATGTGGAGGTGTCCGTAAGCGAGCGAATCGGTGAGTTTGTGGGATCATCCGTCCACCTGCTTAACGCTGAACGCTCGTGGCAGGTGTCGCACGCCATGGGCGCCGTGGGGCTGGTGGCGACCGTGGCCGGACTCTTCTCCCTCTTGGGCATCATCCGCAGCCGCACGGCCATGCGAGACTCCTCCTGACTGTCCCTCTTTCACTCACACAGCCTCAACGCCCAAGGGCTCACACGCGCGCGCATCGATGTTCGCAATCCACAAAGGGGTTAGCCGACCGCTTGAGGATAGGGGTGCCGTGGCGGCCTCTGCCAGGCTGGGGGGGGGGAGGTCTGCGCGTTACGGCGTCGTCCCCCATCGCAATTCTCGAGAGGTCCGGTTCGTTAACAACTGCATGCTCCCGACTTATTCATGCAGTCTGTTCTCCTATAACGCCGCGTGTTGTTTTCATGACGCGAATTGGATATAACGCGATGAATGTTATCAGGGAACACATTTTTTATAACGCGGATGCGAATCGGGTATAATGCGATCGAGCGAACGGAACGACGTCGCAGCGCGAGTAGGAACAAGCGGTTGTGCGGCTGCCTCGGCGTAGCGTCGCACGAGGCAGCGGGATGCTGCTGGATGCTTCTAGATGCAACCCACACGCCTCGGTCTTTGCTCAGCCTGCATTACGCATCCCACGTGTTTTCGCGGACTTTACCTACATTATTTATTGTGACGCGATTTTTCCAAAACGCGGTGTTTTTTAGGAACGCAACATCTGCATTATAGAACACGACTGTTCGTACGCACATAACCCGACCCAAACCTACTCGACATGAACACGTTTAAAGGTCAAGAGGTCATCATGCCATATACTGTTGATGCCCCCCTCCAATGCCTGACCAGTTTCCTTCCATCTGGTCCGGTGTAGCTATTGTCCATTGCCGTCTAGATTAAGGGCTTCAGGTCTTCTCCCTGGTTGACGACCGCTGGGTGCCCGATCCAACGTCGGTCGACCCCCACGCCCCCCGATGTGCCCACACACCAAACATTCGCCTGACGCTCCCCCCACCAGTGCCTACACCCCCCGTCATGAATATTGTACAAGACGTGTATTCCACTGCACCTGGGGAATATCGTTATAGCCAAAGTAGACGCTCACAATCGGGCCCGTAACAACTGCCCACCATGCAGCGCAGCGGTGCCTTTGACCTCATTCCAATATCATCGCCACGGTGAGGTCGTGGGTTCGATCCAGATCCTGACGCGTGTAGATTTGGAGTTGGCGTGTTCTCCTCGCGGCCGCATGGATTTTTCTCCGGGTCCTTTCCCTCCACATTTAGAATCAACATGGGTTTACATTATTATCTACATAGCTCAGTGGGCCTTACCTGGTAAAATAAAAATCAAATAATTTGTTTAATAGTATTATATGAAGCATCGCAATTTGCGCAAGGTTTCCATTTAAGAATCGATTATGTGCGATCCCAGTTGTACTGTCTCGTTTGTTCTGCCCGAATTGTAGCCTCATGCTGCTTAAAAAATGTTCGTTCGTTCCATTAGCCTAAAAATAACACTTGCATTTGATTTGCATGAATAGTAAATACTGCTGTTACATATATACGACTCAATGGATGTACCTTGAAGGTAGGATTCCATTGTAATGGACGAATCATTCATTACATGCCTACGTACGACCCAACGTGTGTTGATGCCGATTGCCCCCCTTATATACAAGACGCGTGTCAGTGACGGTGATTTAAACCTCATTAAGGTGACGATGTCCTGACACTTGTCCTGATGTTGACGTGGGCCTCACACCGCCACAACTGGGCTTAGTTCACATTTGCGATTTGAAGGTTTAAATAAAATGCTTTGCAATCCATAAAATGTTGTGACTTGCCGTCGGGTGGATACGCACTAAGAACAACACGAACAAATGTTGCGAACAAATTTTTTTTTTATTCAAATGTAAGAAATAGAATAATTTACACTTTTCAGTCGTTCAGAAAATCTTCATAACTTGACAAAAATGGTGACATTCCCATAAAACTGCTTTGTACTGAATAGTAAATACTGTGATGTAACACACGAAGAAAAACCTGGACTGCATTCTGCGCAGCCATTCTGGCAACGGTCTTTAGAGTTGCCCGAGGCATGACCAATGAACTTTATTTTATCACAAAGAAATACAAATACATTTCTTAATAATCGACCAATATTTGTAATGGATAAAAGGCGACGGTGACGGATGTAGAATGTATTTGATTACGGTATTGATCTGCGTCAACCACCACTGCTACACATCGCAGAATGTTCAACCGCTCCCTATCACCTGTGGTTTTTCAATTGGGGAATATCATTCTATGCAGCCTGGTTTTAATGAATGATGAAAAATTAGGTGCCGTGGTGGCGAGATGTTATCTGCCTCACCTGGTATACAGGATGTTGTGGGTTCGACCCCGACAAAGGACCACTGTAGTTGAGGGTAGTTTCTTCTGTACTCGGTGGCAAGGTTATCACTTCTACCCACAAGCGATCCGGCAACTCACTGCAGTGCACACATTTCACTGCTGGATTGATAGTGATTGAACGATAAACCCAATGGTGCTAGTATCAGTGGTGCGATCATCACCAATTAGTGACCCTAGGCTTCTGTGGAAATTCAACGTTTCCATAGGAAAAGCAATTTTCTCAACAGTGGTTCATACTTTATAGACTTCATCAGGATGATTGACCGAGTTGGGCGGTGGTAGCGCATGCCTGTAATGCAGCACTGTGGGTGCGAGGGTCGGTGGATTGCACAGATGTGGCGAGACTCTCTTCCCATGGGCGTCGAGGAAGTGCCGTACCCTGGCTCGCCATAAATCGGTACAACTAGACTCACCGCCATGTGTTGCCATCTGTATTGGGGAAGAGTGTTGTGCCCTCGCACTCGTGGGTTTCCTCCCACTTGTATCAATAAACATGAATTGGCTGAAAACATCTTTAAAATAAAAGCCCAATGCTGGACCCTTCGATAATTTTTAATATGCAACATTTAGCACCCATATATACAAAGTATTAGCCAGGTGATAAGTACTTTCCTTCCTGTAATGAAAGGGCTGCATTTTCGTTTGAGGCAGGCAAATGTATCTGGCTAATTTGCCTTCACAAATGTTCCCATGCTATGTACCCCCATCTCCTCTAAAGCAGCATCTCTAGATTAAATCTCTCGCTGCTGCATCTCGACAATTTAATTTTGTTTTGCTTATCCCAACCCCCCACCAGCTTTTAACAAAGCCACATGTTAAACAAGTATACACTCAGTTGAACGTGTTCAGCGAAGATGCGTTTTTTTTGTACATTATCAGGCAGTGGTGTACGGAGTGAGACGTCAGGTGACTTTGCAATTCTGCCATCCACCTCAGTACTGGAAGCTCCGTTTCGTCTGAATGTCGTCCAGTATCTGCTGTAGTTCATCGTCCTCGAATCGACCCTCCAGGCTGCGAATGGCCAGCGTTCATGCACGGCATGGGTAGCAAGAGACGGGGAAAGTAAAAACACAGGATTTGAAGTCAGATGAGAATGTCCTGCACAGGTGCACATGCGTTATGTGAAACTCCACTAAAGTAGGGGTGAGATAGGAAAGCATGAAACAGGGGGTTTATTTATATACATATTACTTTCCCCAATTGTATCCCCCGATTGTGCTATCAGTCATGTAAAATATCCATTTGGATATCTCGCACACATGTTAGAGAACAGCCCAAAGAATTCGCTACCACAGAGCTACTTCCGAGATTCCTTCATGATGCCCTCTACACAGTACACTGTAGATGATATGTGTGGGCATCACTTTTCCATTTGCCTTGCCACCGAGAATAATGTTCATCTCATCACAGTAAAAGTGACACGTTTCATTCTCAGAGATGAAATTTAGTCCAATGAAGTGGACAACTAAATGCAATAAAAATATACATTGGTGACCAGACCGAGACGATCAACTCACTAAACTCAGGAATCTGGCGTAATCGCAGGCAACAGCCTGAACTCGAACCCAGGCTCTAAGTGGTTGGTGCCAGCTCAGCACTCTGACCTCAAGAGCCACCCAGACACCTCGAGCCCCGTTCTTAGCAGATAATGCGGGAAACTACCTGGGGATGAGAGCCTTGGCCTCCTCAGCTGTCTCAGGACACAGGTTGGCCAGACTCGCCAGCTCAAACTTGTGCAGCTTCTTCTGCAGCAGCAAACTGGGTCCGGGAGCCACAGCAACAACAATTAGCCATCAGGCAGGCCAAAGTGATGTGCTCACTGGGTGTGTCACAATCCATACATTGAGCACTGGTGGTGTCAGAATCCGTATACAAATCATTAGAAAAATTATAGAACAGCCTGTCCAACAGACCTGACCCTCACCACAAACCAATTTTAATGCAATGGGAAATCCCATTAAGATTCAATGGCTCCCACAGATTTTGAAACATTACAACATGTCTCATGCCAGGCTATTTTAATGGTAGAGAATATTAGCAGTGTCAGGGCAGATAAAGTGAAGCGTTGGATCACACCATAAATATAAATCATAATTATCTACGTAACCTTTAATATGACTTGTCATTCATTTAAACCAGTGGAACAACGTATACGGTCTTTGCATAGACTAGCCTCTTATTATATCGACCCCTACGACCTACTGATCACGCACTCTGCACAACATTACTCTCATTCCCCTAAAAAACAAACGCGTCTTGAGTGACGGTGGCTCCCTGGTTGTTCCCATGAGGCGACCCGGGGCGAGGCAGTCTACCTGCGCACGCTGGCGATGGTCTCGCGGTTCTTGAAGCGGCTGAAGCGGCCCGTGTAGTTGAGCGTCTTCATGAAGAGCTCGGACAGCTCCTGCTCGTCCTCGGCGCTCTCGTTCTGCTGCTTGCGGTGCTCCAGCAGCATGTGCACCTCGGAGATGAGCAGCGTCTCCGCGTTCTCAAACTCTGCGCGGAATTCACAGAACCCACCCCCCCTCGCGGGATTACAGGCGGCAACCTCAGAGACCATCGATGAAAAAGCGTCGCTCTCAGACTCTGCATAGAAGTCGTTTTGCTGCTCTGCCCACCACGTATTCCCGCAGACTGATAAACACGTTATGCACGGTGGTCACTCGTCCGAGCACGATCCGTGCCTCCGATTAGCACGGTTGGCTACGTACGTCGCGAAAGAAGTTCAACATACACCCAGGCTCAGTACTGATTAGCGTCCGAGATCGGGTGCAGTCCAGGGGATTTGGTCAATTTTGGCCACAGGCATATATGACAGTTAATCATTATAATGTAGCGATATCCCTGGTGCTGCCTATATAAACTGTTGGGGCAAGTGCTTTTAGCGAGCACCTATAAAGGCGGGCACGACGCACGAGGGAGGGGTGTGTCTTGCACGAGGTGCTCATTTAAGGCCGAGTCAACCTCAGGAAGGCCCAGGACCAGTTAACATAATCACTCGCCACTGATGGTTAGGGGCCGTCCATAAATGACGTCACGCACCTGGGGGGGGTCAGACATTTGTGACGATGTGTGACGAGGGGGGGGGTTCTTAATTAAATAGACTTTTAATAAATGTTTTCTCCTACAACATCAGAGTGCAACGGCACATTAAATACGCACTACAATGACAATAGTTTAAAGCGATTTGAAGCATGTTTTATTTTGGGGGGGGGGGGGGGGGGCAGAGCTTTGTCACGTCATATTTGAGGGGGGGGTCTGACTTTTTGTGACGAGGGGGGGGGGGTCAAAAATCGCGTGACGTCATTTATGGACGTCCCCATAGCGGTGGTTCCCAACAACTGCCCCGTAGCTCCTCCCCCCACACAGCTGCGACTCTGCGGCCGTCTGGAACGCTCTTCCTCCCGATATAAGGAAGCCACTGGAGTTATGCACTTTTAAATCATCTAGATTTTAAACTAATTTCTTTAGAACAGCTTTCTGCGTGTAGTGTGATATCCTTCCCCGCACCCCTAATTAGCACGGTTAGCTACGTGCAGTGCGAACATACATTACACATGTGTAAACACACACTTTAAGACATCTACAGTACACAATGACCTAGATATGTACAGCCCGGTTAGACAACAAGACACCTCCATCTGAACATAAAATATCACAACGGGTTGCTCTCAAAACCACATCAAATTGAACCAGACGGAGTAAATTACCATTTGTATAACATGTATGAAGCATTGCAACCACTGTACATTTGTTTTATATCGGCTAACACCGCTGATGTGTTACTGGCATCATCTCTTGAGCCTCGTGGGACGATGAACTCAACGACTCGACACATGCGTCAACAACCAATGGTCTTAAACTAACAAAAACATATAACAGGCAACGTTTCGGACAAAGGTCCTTATTCATAGCACATGAATGTCGAGGCCAGACAGAGTGGATACTCGGAGTCGGAGACTGTGGGACTCAATGAAAAGTAATTTAGTTAGAACTTCTCGTTATGCTTAGTGTAGTTATCCTCCCCCCGCACCTCCGATTGGCGCGGCTGGCTACGTACGGTGCGAAAGAAGTTACAAGACACACACGCGGTACGTAACAAGGCTGATCTGGAGATCCAAGACCCCTCATGCCGCTCTCTCTGGGCTTGAGCTCCCGTGTCAACCCCTCCTGCTGCCACCCCCCTCCCAGGCGGTTCACCCTTGGGGAACTGCAGCTGTGAGGCGTCTTCCTCGAAGTCGCCCTGCTTCGTGTCCACGCCGCCGGCCGCCATCGCCCAGCCCTTACGTTGCCTTCCCCGTGCCAGGCAATCGATTCGTGAGAATGTTAAGGGAATCGATTCCACATCCCGTAGGCGCAAAGGGTTTCCGCGCTGAGGAATCGATCCGCGGAAGAATCGCGAGCGCCTCGCGGGATCGAAGCTCTGTACTGTGGAGATTGGATCGAACTCGTACGAATCGATTCTTTTGGGATGCGTGACTCCGACGAATCGGAGCGTGTCACTATTAGCCGACGATTATGAACTTAAATGTTTTTTTTAGATTCGAGGCTTTCGTGACTGCAGGAATTAATCTATTTATTAATAATGATAATTATTTGATTTTCTACGTGACTTTAACGAAAAAACCAAAGAGTAAATGTTTTTTTCTTAAGTGTCACTCCCATTGGAAATTTTCCAAAATACAGTAAACGGATGAGCTGCCTGGCTGACCCTTAAAAACCAACACAATTTCGTATTTCCCAGAATGCTGGACGTAAATTATTTCATTTACATGTTATTAATACTGTACACCACTTACAGTACGCCGTCGTACCTACAATATTGCACAATACACCATTATACAGTACATCGTTGTACAGTGCATCGTTGTTACAGTAATAATTGCACAGCACACAGTAAAGCTCCATTGTTTATTTATTAATTTAAGTCGCCGCCGTCACTCATCACCACCACCTCATCGACACCGAAGCACTTGGCGGCCATCTTGCTCGGGGCACGCGGCGCGTCCGTCCAACGAAGGCCGAGCGAGCCGTGACGTCACAATAGCACCACGCCCCTTTCTCGACAATAAAGGGGGGGGCGAGGTCCTGGGCGGGAGGGTTTAGGGGGAGGGGTTGGGGGGGGGGTTGGGGGGGGGTTGGGGGGGGGTTGGGGGGGGGTTGGGGGGGGTGTTGGGGGGGGTGTTGGGGGGGGGGTTTAGGGGGGTCGGGGGAGTGGTTTGGGCGGGGGGTGGTTTGGGGGGCTCTTGGGGGGGTGTCTTTGATCGCGTTACATTTACGCGATCAAACCCCCCCGCCCCCCCAGATGTTAGTCGCGAAATCCTGCGCGTGCCGAACTCACCCAACCCCCTTACCCAAGATGGCCGCGCCGCTTCACAACACTTCACAACAAGAACGCGCGTCCCGACGACGTCTCACCGCCCCCCCCCCCACGGCGAAACGTTGACGCGACACTTCGCTTGACGCGGGTTGGGGGACGGACCTCTCCTCCCCTTTTGCCGACTTCTCTCTCTCTCGCCCCCTTCCTCTCCCTCCTTCCTCCAGCCGCAGCAGCAGCAGAAGTCGTCCAAACCCTCCTCCCCTCGTCGACCATGGCGCCAAAGCAGAGCGGCCGCGGAGCCGCCTCCGAGGAGGAGCTGCTGCTCCAGGACTTCAGCCGCTCCGTGTCCACCAAGTCGGCGGCGCTATTCTACGGCAACGCCTTCATCGTGTCGGCCATTCCCATCTGTGAGTGAGAGAGAAGAGATTTGTGTGTGTGTGGGGGTTTACTTTTTCATTTTTCCCCGGTGGGGTGTCTTCACTCGCGAGGAAAGTAACACGCAAAAAAATAAAATGAGCCAGCGCGTGCTTTTGGCAGAAGCGTTGAAAGCTCCTGTCGCGAATTGAGATTTTAAGAAATGTAAAATATATATAAACTCATCAGGCGGGTGTTGTATTTACTAATACGGATAGGGCAAACGCGACATGTCGCTGTCTCTCATTGGCTGGCTGTCGGTCGAGGTGGCGCTCCTCACCCAATTGGAGCGCGCCTCGCTTTTGGCACCGCCTAAGCGCGTGCGGAATTGTAATTGCGACTTTTAAATGGGGGGTCAAAAAAATGAAATCTTCACTTTAGCTACTGTTAACTTTAGTCGGTTTTGGTTGAAATGAATACTCAACTCTTGAAAGAAATAGCTCTTCAAAGGAAAGTCTGTGTCAATTTTTATAGACGGTTTGGCGACGGTAAAATGATTTTTTTAATTAATAACCCTTTTGCCACGTCCAGTCTGTGGGCCCTGTGGTACCGATCCATATGGCGGTGATCGAACGCGTTCCTCTATAGGCACATTGGTTTTTGTTGATTTTCGGTGTCTATCCTTGGTCTGTTTCTCATTGCCACGTGTGGGAAAGTTGGCGCTGAGAGTTTGGCGTCGGTGGGAATTATTAATTTGAATCTTCACCCGTGTGAAATAAACTAAACTTTATTTTTTTTTATAATTTGCCAGATAAAAGCCACTGAGCTACGTAGCTCTTTCAGCAGCGACCTGGCCACAAACGATAGCTCAACAAAGTGGCTTATCATCACGTGGAAAGTTATAGCAGCAGCAGCAGCCAAATGCTCTGAACGCGTGATGTTGATTCTAAATGTGGAGGGAAAAAAACCGGAGGACCCGGAGAAAAATCAACGCGATCACGGAGAGAGAGACACCACAAACTCCAAATATACAACAGCAGGCGTCAGGGATGGGATCAAACCCACGACCTCCTGTACACCAGGCGAGGTAGTTAACATCTCATAGCCACCGTGATAATGAAAGAGAGAGACACGCAAACTCCAAATATACAGCAGCAGGTGTCAGGGACGGGATTGAACCCACGACCTCCTGTAGACCAGGCGAGGTAGTTAACATCTCGGCAAGAGCATCGTGTCGGTAAACGTTGACGACGCCGTGTTCATGTTGATGACGCTATGCTAATGAGCTTTCGTGGTCGTGGCTGTTGAACCTGAAGCGAAAGATAACTTGGCTCTGCTGACACGGACATGCTACCCCCCCCCTCCCCGGCCAGCCACGTGGACAATCAAGTTAGCGACGCAGATGATTTACTTTGAAAGTCGCGTCCGTTTGGTTACGATTAGCAGGCAGAACGTGGTAAAATTTCGATTTAAAGCTTTCGTGACTGCATGGATTCATATTCTTGGTTCTTTCGGTAAAGTCACGTAGAAGGGAAATAATAAAATAATAACAATTAAACATAATAAGATAAAATTCTCACTGACAATTTTGACTTTACCGAAAGAACCAAGAATAAGAACGTGGTAAGTTGCACATATATATATATTTTTTCGATGGTGAAAATTTCAGTTTGGTCGAATCCCTGTGACTGACATGGTGTATGTGAGGCCTTGGTCTTATTGTTGTCTATTGACTATGTACGGTGCGAAAGAAGTTCAACATAAATACAACATAATTTTTTTTGGGTTATTTATGACTTGTGTTGCAGTTAATGTGGTCTCATTGGGATGTATAGGTTGCACAACCAACAACAATCTATGGGTAACAAGAACATTAGTCCCAATGACAACATCCTCTTAACAGTGGCTCTGGCATCAGAGCACTGATCAGCGATGACTGAGATAGTGAATTTGTATCTGGGTTTTGACAGCCTGTCATTAAACCGGGTTCCTAAGTCTCGTGAGTTATTGGTCTCGGCAGAATTAACAATGACTGCAGGAGACAATATTAATTTGTTTTTTTTTCCCCAATGAATTTGATGCGAACAAAAATAATAAATTTTTGGGCATGGATGGCTTGAGCAAGGGCATTCTAGACAATGGTGGGTGGGATTTGTTGTGTATTTGCTCTCCAACACACCGGTGTGCTGTACGAGTAACGAATTGGCATGTTCTGTTTAAGTGAAAACCTTACTAATTGGCTGTTACAGGTGTTGGCGGGTTTAACCATAGCTTTATATTTACACGATCTAACCCAAAAAAAAACTATTTTAGGATCTTCCATTTACCACATCACGCACGCATGCTTCTTGCAAAGATGTGCTGCCTATGCCGTTTCCATGCGTGTGCGTTGCCCTTCCCCTGCAGGGCTGTACTGGCGGATCTGGCAGATGGATCTGTTCCAGTCGGCCGTGCTGTTCGGCGTGATGACCATCGCGAGCACGTGGCTGGTGGCCATGGCCTACAAGAACATGAAGTTCATTCTGAAGCACAAGTGAGTGTCTCGCACTGTGCAATGACCGGCCCACGCCAAGTATATCTGCACTGTTGGTTGAAAGCCTACCACCGCCTTGTATCAATCGTGGGGTTGTTTGGCCAATCTTCAGGCTGGTCAGTGCGGGTCGGTGAAGTGGAATGCTGGACTGGTTCGGTTGAATTTCTTTTGCACCGTACATAGCCCAGCGTGCTAACCAGAGGTATTATCACTCGCCAATGGCGTTCACCGGAGCCAGGAATCAAACTCAGTTGCCTGGATTTCATAGTGCATTGTGCTAACCACTGCACGATGAGTCTTGTCTTATGACAGCCACTGTTGACTTCCTTGAAGTGCATTTAAATGCCTGAAGAAGAGTGCTAAATATGTAGATTGTACTTTATTATGATTATAACAAGGATAAAACGGTGGTGCTAACTTTTCTAGAGAGAGTACTAACCACCGTTGTCCATTCTACTCGCGCAAACGATATCCCCATCTCAAGAATCTTGATTGGTTTCATGGAATTGTGCTGCATCGCCTGGGAGTTGTCTGAATCGCGTGGGGTGGTGCGCATTCTGCTCAGGGTGGTGCAGAAGCGAGAGGATGCGGTGGCACGTGAGGTTCTCCGCAAGCTTCCCGAGGCTGACAACAAGAAGATGTCCAAGAAGGAGAAAGATGAGAGGTGTGTTAATGCGCCACTCGTATTGAGCGATTCTCACTCTCACGATGCTTGTATTCAGTTGTGTAAGAATCGGTTATTGACAATTTATGAAAATGTTTGCACGGTTTGGAACAAATGAATCGGAACGAATGAGTTAGCCAATAAAAGTGAGACAGTACAAACAACGTCAACATCAACCCACAAATCATTTCTGACTAAGCTGAGACCCATCAACTCATTAGACCAGTCAACCCGGTCTAATCACAGGCTGCTGTCTGGGATTCGCACCTGGGACCTCGGCAGTGCCAGTAATAATTTGTGAATGAAACGTGATTGTGAATCATTTCTCAATGGTGGTTGCCAATAAGGTTTGTGAATGCAAATGAGATTGTGAATAATTTCTCAATGGTGGTGCCAGTAAGGTTTGTGAATTAAAATGAGATTGTGAATCATTTCTCAATGGTGGTTGCCAGTAAGGTTTGTGAATGCAAATGAGATTGTGAATCATTTCTCAATGGGCGGCACCAGTAAGGTTTGTGAATGAAAATGAGATTGTGAATCATTTCTCAATGGTGGTTGCCAATAAGGTTTGTGAATGCAAATGAGATTGTGAATAATTTCTCAATGGTGGTGCCAGTAAGGTTTGTGAATTAAAATGAGATTGTGAATCATTTCTCAATGGTGGTTGCCAGTAAGGTTTGTGAATGCAAATGAGATTGTGAATCATTTCTCAATGGGGGGCACCAGTAAGGTTTGTGAATGAAAATGAGATTGTGAATCATTTCTCAATTGTGGTTGCCAGTCAGGTTTGTGAATGAAAATGTGCAGGTGAATAATTTCTCAATGGGGGGGGGTCTCTTGTTTTCTCGCGATTGAACCCCGGTCCCCGCAGGATCCTGTGGAAGAAGAACGAGGTGGCGGACTATGAGGCAACCACCTTCTCCATCTTCTACAACAACACCCTCTTCCTTGTGCTCATCATTGTCGCCTCGTTCTTCCTGCTCAAGAACTTCAACCCCACAGTGTATCCTTGCCCTGCCCTCTGACCCCACCGGTTCTCCCTCCTGCTCGGTTTCACCGGCGCTCCGCCTGGGTTTAGCCGCGAACTCGTACGATGGAGTCTTTGGTCGTTGGAATTATACGCAAAGCTTAAATGACTCATCGGTTTAAGAAGTTAAAATAGATTCTCACGCTGGGAATGTACAATCCACGGCTAGATGAGGGCCTCCCCACGCCGTGCAGGACAGGGGCCTTATTTGACCATACTTCACGCTGGTCAGTGTCTACGGCAGGCAGCACATGAAACCTTATGGCGGGACCCCAGGGTCCCGAATAAACGGAAGTCAAAATCGTAATGAATTAATTTTTGGCGACTCCGTCCCACCGCGCACATAAATGCCGCGACCCACCTGGCACGGATCATTCTGTTGTCGTGTCCAAGCGCAGCAGCGAGGACGAATGCGCAGGAGAGCTGAACAATGGAATGCACTCCATGCTCGGGTATGGGCAGGATCATAAGTCTTATCCAAAGCTGCTCAAACTGCCGACACGACTTAAGTCCTTTATTTGTCATCACGGTATGCATAATGCGGTGAAACTGCTCTCTTATCTTCATTATTTTTTGTGACCTACTAATGTGTGCAGCCAGGATCAATCGATGACAATCCTATTACCTGCAGATATTTAACAGATGAGATGCGTTGCACCGTTAATTCCTCCTGTTTGATAATTAACACTTCTCTTGTCCGTATCCGCCTGTGCAGATAGGTTTTTGTTGCGGTTAAGCCATAGTCCCCACATACCGCTCGTATCAATGCGGATAAGAGGAGCGGCAACCCACTAATCTGTAGAGTAACATTGGTATAAACATTTGTTACAATATGAACAACGCATTGAAAACGCGTACTATTTTATGTACTGTTTACAAAGTGCGTTCACAAATCCACATTGAGAAACACGATGATTGACAGAGGGGTGTAAATTATTTTTTCTATAGTCTATTTAAATAGAGGTACTGCAGGTAAGTAGTTTTCAGGTTTAAAGGCATAGTTTAACAAGACAACACTTGCCACCATCCTTCAAACCCATTGGTGAAAAAGCAAAGTTTTTGTTTACTTAATATAATGTTTATGCGAGAGCCGGGAGCTTATGGGATCCTGAGGTCCCGCCATAAGGTTCATATGTGGGATCATATAAGTAGAGTACAACTATGGACATTGTGAAAATGAGCTTCATAGTTAATTGGATTTCTCCAGGACAAAGATTTAGATTCTGGTATGGATTTTGCTACACTGCCCTCTCAACTACCTTCCATGGAGCCCCATTATTGACTATGACAACTTGTTGTGCATGGTGGTCACCCCTGCGTAGCTTCTGGGTGGTGGTGGCGGCGGCTATGCACGCCTCATGCAGCACTGTAGGCGGGGATTGGTGGACTGCACAAATGGGAAACGCCTTTCTTTAGGCATTTAGGTGCGATACCCTGGCTTGCCAGGAGAAGGCGGTTCAACAAAAAAATGAGTGGATACCACCTGTATGGGATATAGTGTTTCCCCCTCGCACACATTGGGTTTTCCCAGAGTGCTCAGAATTTTTCCCACATGTAAAAACCCATTCATTGGTTGGCTGCGTACAGTGTGAAAGATGTTCAACTTGCGTACATGTCGACTACCGCAGAGCCTGGGCAATTGTTGGTGCCGGTTCTCCGCGTGACTGCACTCCCACTTGTCTATGGTTCCTCATGCCTCCAATGGTCCTCTCTCTCTCTTACAAGTTTAAATTATTTATTGTAGTATTATTAGTATTGGCTTCTGAGATCTGTTGAGAATGGGCGCATTCGGGGTATTTTGATCTTAGCCGCTCTTATTTGTCAAAACCTCCTTACGTAGGGTATTGCTTCATGTAAATTAACATTTTGCCTGTGGCCACTCTACAACTGTGACCTTGACTGTGATGCCTGCAATCAGAAACTACATCCTGTCCATGGGTTCCTCGGCCGGTCTCATTGCCCTGCTGTCGACCAGCCGCTAACATTCCTCACTCAGCGCCACAACTCAGGTACGTTAACTCTGCTCCGTTAATTATGTCCTCGACGAGCAACTTATCCCGCAGAAAAATTGGGTACAGCAGGATTAACTTGAATACCAACGCAGTATTCATCCGAAAGAAGTTCAACAGATACATATACACAGCCCTGCAGTAATGAAAATGTATATACAGGTAGTCCCCGACTTACGATGGTCCGACTTACGATATTTCGATCTTACGATGGCGATAGCGATATGACAAAATTGTAAAATATTTTACATTTCGTGCGGCAGGCAAACGCAGCAGCGTACGAGGTACGATACTGTACGTTGGGACGCTGCCGGGATGTACTGTACGCATATAGTTTATACAGTACGCATATAGTTTATACAGTACGGTACTGTAAATTGCTATGTTTTGCTAAATTATCACCATTCTTTAAGACTCCTGGGTAGGCTAGGCCATCTTCAACTCACGATATTTTCGACTTACGATGGGGTCGTCGTAACGCATCTCCATCGTAAGTCGGGGACTACCTGTAGTTATATAGAGAACTGCTGCTTGACCTGGGAGCATGGAGTGCTGTCAGTAGTGTATGTGCTGGACTCCACCCGGCACCTGCATTACCCTGACATAGCCAGATGAATGGGACTGACTCTATTATACTTGCTGTATGTGGGTTAGTGTGGAGGCTGGATTGGTGTCAAGGCTGTAGGTTCGTGTTGGGGCTGTATTTCTGTTGACAGCTGCATATCTATCTTTACAGCTGGATGTAGTACAGACATGGCATGCAAATGATTCTGGGGAGTGTTGGGCTCCCAGTATGCAGGCAAATGCCCCACCAGCTGTAATGTGCGTTATCCATAATATAGTTTTTTTTTGGGTTAGATCTCATTAACATAAATGTGCCGTTAAAACCCGCCACCACCTGGCACTGCCACTTAGTAAGATTTGTCACGTAAACAGAACATGTCAATTTGTTACTAATACAGCACACCGGTGTGTTAGAGAGCAAATCCACAACATTTACAATGTTAACGTGTGCGTTATGTCAAGCAGTTTCATCCGAGTGGCTCCAATAGAGGGCGCTGTGGCAGTGTATTTAAAGGCCACTTGTTAACATGTTTCGAACTTAATCTTAAAGTGTTAATGCAACCCTCTGGGATACACACACAGCCTAAGTAAGTGATTATAATGTAACATGGGGCCAGCTGAGTTTCATTTGATTGACATCTACAGCAGTCGGATGACAGGAGGGATGTCTGCTCACATGATACTTGTGAGTCCCTGTGATTGGCGTGGGCCCGAATAACCCCTGAGGAAGACTGGGCAGACTGTGCCGCTGCTGTAGCCTGGCAGTCAAAATATATTTTGCCGATTTTAATAATGTCTGAAGTGGAAACTGTCTGCTTGTTTGGGCCCAGCAAAAACTTCTTAATACATTTTATTAAATAACACTGTTGGAAAAAGGTATAATAGGTAACATCCTGGGCAATTGCCATTAATCGCACATAATTGACGTGTTTACATTTTATGGCAGTGGTATTGATGACTTTTTTAGTTATTTGTCCTTATGCACGAGTGTCGCCACAGCATTTCTAATTTTTTTAAAGTTGGTGTTCCCCCCCATTTGTATCCCTGCTGAACTACTGTGCTATTTGAAGTGAGCGGTCATTATTTTAAACATAGCGTATATTTATCCTTTTGACTTGACCGTTTTTTTCATGACAAGTAGTAATCTATGAAAAATAAGAATAGGTTTTACCCTTTCTGACAATAAAACAGGAGGTTTTAAGATGTTCAAACAGCAAATTGATTCCTTTTTCAAGTCTGCATTAACCACACTGTGGTGAATGCACATTATCACCAGCGCATGTTTGTTTGAATCTCACCACAAGTACGTGTGGTTAATGCAGACTTGATTCCTGCCAAAAGGTTTCTATTTGCTGTTAGAACATCTTAACACTTCCTGTTTTATTGCCAGGAAGGGTAAAATCTATTCTTATTTTTCATACTTTGATACTGGCAAAAAGATGCCGTAAAATGTGTTTCCTGTTGCAAAAATCAGCTGCAGGATGCTTTATAAACACACGTATTTTACAACTTGTGTTAGTTTTGCAGTTAACAAACCATTTAAATGCTCGATTTAAAGCTTTCGTGACTGCAGGGATTCATCTTGGTTCATTCGGTAAAGTCACGTAGAAGGCTGCTTGCGTTGTGGTCGAAACGTCGTGAGAATTGTATTTTATAATGTTTTACTTTTATTATTTTATTATTTCCCTTCTACGTGACTTTACCGAAAGAACCAAGAAGACATTTAAATGCTGTTGGTCTTCCAATATTATATGCACCATGTATACGTGTTCATAACGTATCCAAAGTATTGGTGCAAAACTGCGTTTAAATGTGAGGTTCTTTATCATCTGCATTTTTGTCTGACTTTGTCATCTGTGTTTGTGTCTGTGCACACCCCCTTCTGGACTGCTGGTGGCCCTGGACGACCACCTGCTTGCCCCCATTAGCTGCAAGTCTTTGGATGGTGTTTGGAAGCCACACGCCATCACTGTCAATTGCATTTATGAAGTTTTATGGGGGGCCCCCATTTTATAAATGCAGCATGTCTTGAGGTCCGTGCTGAGATTTGTCGTCGAACTGTCAATAAAAGCCGGTTGTTTACTTAAGTTTGCATCACCAAATGTGTTATTTTTAAAAAATAAGAATCTTTATTTAGACTGTCGGAATCCAATGAGCTGTGAAGATCTTTTTCGCAGATGTCCAGTGGGACATCTTTTCACAATGCTGGCAAAATGTAACGGTACTCAAATTGTAAATGTTGTGGATTTACTCTCCAACATCACCAGTGGGCTCTGAAGTACTAAATAATTAGCACGTTTCATTTACGTGACAAACCTTACTAATTGGCTGTGTCGGGAGGTGGTGGGTTAACGACACATTTATCCATTACGTAGGTTTTTTTTTGGGTTAGATCGCCTAAATATAAATGTCGTTAAACCCGCCACCACCCGACACAGCCAACTAGTAAGGTTTGTCACGAAAACAACGTGTCATTCGTTACTAGTACAGCACACCGTTGACAGCCAATCATTTACAAACAGTACGACGTTTCGCCAGTAATTACAACTAGCTTCATTAGGCGACAGCCAGATTTGTGGAGAAATCCTCCTGTTTCATAATATTGGCAAAATCGATCTAATCCAAAAAAAACTTTTACTATGAAAGCTAAGGAAGTTACTAAATATAAATACAAACTTTTGAACGGGCACGCCCCCTGCATCATCTTTAGTTTGTGGGACTTTTTTTTCTTCCAAACATTTATTATAGTGTTGGCAAGGGAATTTACATGTCTGAAAGGGAAAACGAGCAATATATGAACGCAAGTAAACAATATACAACCTCAAGGGTGGGAGTGTGGTGTTGGTGGCACAGTGACAAAGCGCACCAATAACATCTGGCAATGGCGTGTGTTTAAAAGGTCTGCTGATGATAGGTAGAAATCTGAAACGAGCCCGAAAGGGTTCCTTTGGACGAGTTGAAGGGTTGTCCCTGACGGTCATCGCGTCATCCTGGACCGTGGCACTGTGCTGCTTGCTTCTCTCGCCCCACGTTGCCTACCCTGCCTCCTCCCCAATCGAGTGCCACATGTTAACATGTGATGCACAACAAAACCCAACATTCTTCAATAGCACTGCCTTAAATAATTATATAGGTGACATCAAGGCCGTAGCCATGGAGTCAACATTGGGGGGGACCAAATCTTACAGGGGGTCTGGGGTCCCCCCCCAGAAAAATATGTAAATTTGAAAACGAATTTCCTGCCTAAAATATAATAAAATTCACTAACACATGGGATGGACTTTTTATTTATTTTTTACAATAATGTCTAATAGTGTATTGTATTACATTGCTCTATTTTTTTTTATTTTTTTACCTTTTCTTGTTTCATTGTATGTAATGGCAGAGATTAGGGATTAATAAAGTACAACCATAACCACAATCATATAAACAGAAATCTATTTTATAGCAATATATTGGGGGGGACATTTTGAGCATATTTGAATATTGGGGGGGATGATTTTTATTAATTTCCTCGTGGGCGTTTGCCTCTTGGCATCCCTTGCATAACTGTCGTTTGTAAAGCGTCTTGAGAAGCGATTTCACGTAGATGCTGCTGCTGCTGCACGTTGAATTTGTTGCTTGAACAAAAAAGTTGCTGTCAAATTTGTCCAAAAAGACCAGTCGTCTGATGGGGAAGACCAGAATTGTGTCTTAAGAATCGTATTAATTTCTCTAGTAGTTGCATCAATATTCTATGCTGCCTCTCTCATACAGTACTGCACCGTGGCATCTTCATCAGCATCTGGTGGGAGAATAAACGATAAAACTATTAACTATTTTACCAGGAAAGGCCAGCTGAGCTATATATAGCTTTTTTTCAGAAGCGACCTGGCCACATGATAACTCACGAAAGTGGCTGATCACGTGGAAATGTTTAGCAGCCAAATACTCTAAAACGCACGTTGATTCTAAATGCGAAGGGGGAAACCGGAGGACCTGGAGAAAAATCCACGACCACGGGGAGAACATGCACACTCCAAATATATAGGCGTCAGGGTTGGGATCGAACCCACGACCTCCTACATACCTGGCGAGGTGGTTCACATCTCACCACCAACAGGGCAGTGAGGGAATGTAACGTGAACAGTGCATGTGAATGCACTTACCCTCGCTATCAAAATATGCTGACACCAGTCACCGACAGGCCTGTGCACGTGAACAAAACAACCTCATTAAACATTCATTGTAATGACCGTGTGGCTAATTAAAGCAGATGGCTGCACAAAGCACACCTCAGTCGTTCAGCTAATTAAAGGGCATTCGATTCACGAGCGCGTGTTGGTTCTGCTAAAGAGCCCGCAACGCATCTGCTATGGATTAGATGTTTGTTGACCGGACGATCCATTGTGCCCTCCCTGGACCCTGTAAGCAAAAGCAAATGCTGAACCAGGATTGTGGAGATAAATAATACACTTTTTTTTTATTTTATCAGGTAAGGCCCACTGACCTGGCCACAAATGAAAGCTCAGTGCAGTGGCTTAATTACACGTGGAAATGTATAGCAGCCAAATACTCAAAACGCATGATTCTGAATGTGAATGGAAAAACCGGAGGACCGGGAGAAAAATCCACCTGACCACGGGGAGAGAGACACGCAGACTCCGAATTGACAGGCGTCGGTGTCGGAATAGAACCCACGACCTCCTGTATACCAGGCGAGGTAGTCAACATCTCCGAGCCACCGTGGCGCCCGACAAGACTCGCCTGCTCTCTCTTCGAGGCGAGGCTCATTCCTGTTGGCGTCACTCAAACAGTGGTGGGAATTCCTCGTTCTCATGGGGGGGGGGGGGGGAGCAGGTTTTCTCATCGGACGGACAAGCTCCACTTCCCACGGAGTGGTGGTACGACTCATAAAGACATCAACTCATTGTTTATGTGTTTATCGAGGGACGATGGGGACGAGTTGACCTTCTGACCAGAATTTGAACTTGTAACCTTTTGATTTGCGGGTTGAGTGCTCTGCTCGTTCCACTGCCTAGCCAAGGTCGGTTAAACTATGTTGAACATGTAAACTTTAAGTACGTGTGTATACTTAACACATTGCTTGTGTCTCTCCTCCACGAGTGAGAGTGTGCATTAGCGGTCTCGCGTGTTCACTCGGAATGTGTGTCAAGTGTTGTGAAGTTTCGTGTTGAAAGTAGGCCATGCTGCAGACCTCGCTGTTGGCACGCGTGCCACATTGGGCAGTTGCCGTCCGCCTGAACATGGCGATAGGCATGCGGCCGCGTGTCAGACACCGACGAGGATTGCCACATTCGCAAACGGCAAATTTGATCACTTACCACAAACCCATACGTGTGTAGTGGTGATACGCGCTGGGTGTATATGTCGTGTGCCAGCGCGTATGTACGGGTGTGTGTGTGGTGACACGCGCTGACGGGGAGGAGCAGGCGTCAGTGCGCGGGTGGGGGTAGTGCTGCTGATTGGCTGTGTGCCGGTGACGCGCCCAGAGGGAGTGATCGGGTAGCAGCGCGGTGTGATTGGTCGGGGAGTGGAAACACGCGCTGAGCGGAACCGGATCGTAGGGATAGCGCGTGGGGATTGGGTAACTGAGGAGCGGTGCCGACGTTGAGGTCCGCATCCGCTCCGTCTCCCGGGAAGAAGAGGTATATAAGGTGATGCACAGAGGAGCAGGGGGCAGAAGTGGAACCATCTAAGAATGAAGACGAAGGTGTAGAGATAGAGCCCGGAGAGGAGAGTAAGGGAGAGTAGAGGAGAGTAATGGAGAGTAGAGGAGAGTAAGGTATAGTGTGTAGCCAGCGAGAGAGAACGGTCTACACGAGCTGAGTAATGTATAGTGTGTAGCCAGCGAGAGAGAACGGTCTACACGAGCTGAGTAATGTATAGTGTGTAGCCAGAGAGAGAGAGAACGGTCTACACGAGCCGAGTATGCATACGGTGTAGCCAGAGAGAGAGGAAGGTCTACACGAGCCGAGTATGCATACGGTGTAGCCAGAGAGAGAGATGCAAAGTCTACACGAGGCGAGTGGAGAGTGTAGCAGAGGCGCAGAGTCTACACGAGGCGAGAGAAGAGTGTAGCCGAGGCGCGGAGTCTACACGAGGCACAGAGAGCCAGCAGCACAGAATCCAGAGAGTCAAGAGAAGCGTAGGGTGAAGAAGAAGAGGTCACGAGTTGTACCGTTGTATGATGACCGCATTGTGAAGAAGAGAGGCCACGCGTTGTATTGTTACAAGTCAAGATTTAATAAAAGAAGTGTGTTCCCGTCAAGGAGTTTCCTGCCGTTATTTTCCAATACTTCATCTGGCGTCAGAAGTGAAACGGGCTTCCAAGTATGGAGACAAGGAAGACCCGTAGGACCCACGGGATTGACCGCGAGGAAGACCTGGACGACTCGGGGCCGCTGGTGGCGGGGGGTGAGGAAGAGGACTTGCCCACGCTACAGGGTCCGTCGACGGCGCCGGCCGAGCGACCGGGGACCGACGCCGGGCTTCGTGAGGCGCACTCCCGACTGGCGGAGCTGCTGCTCGCCGCCGCGTCCATCTTGGCGGAGATCAGCTCGTCGGGAGGAGCGGGGACGGTGGGGGACATTTTACAAGGTCGCCCCGCAGATTCCCGCCAAAACGAATGGGGGATTCCCGCCATTGCGCCTGGGCCTACTTTTGGCGGGAACGGCGAGCGCCACGTGGTGGTGGGTTCCCAAGCGCGCGCATCGACGTCATCAGCGCGAGAGGGGGTCCGCCATCTTACGTCTGCTGCTGGAGCCGCCATCTTAGACACCGACGGACAGGCGGAGAGGAACCACGAGGCGGATGACTTCATTTTTCAGCAGCGCCTGCCCACGTTGTCAGCCTTCAAGGCGGAAGGCGGAGACTGGGGCCAATTTCAGCGAAGGTTTTTGGCGCATCAAGAGATGTCAGCGTGGTCCGATGCTACGGCGCTGCGGGCATTGCCCGCCATGCTGGACGACGATGCGCTCGCGGCCTTCAGGGCTGCACGGAAGTCGGACCGCTCCACGCTGAAGGATGCGCTGGGCTTGTTGGCCAGGGTCTACGGACCTCCCTCTACGTGCCGCCATCAGTTCTACGCAAGACGGAAAGCGGCCACGGAGACCGCGCTGGCCTATCGCACGGCGTTGCTGGCTCTTGCTGATGCTGCGTTCCCTCGGATGGACGAGGAGGGCCAAGACGCGATGGTTTTGGAGCAGCTGCTCAAGTTGGCGCAGGACCTGGGGGTCCCTATCAACACAGCTGACGAGATTGATATTTCTTCTTTGAGAGTCGCCACGAGTATTCAAGCGCACGAGGCCCTACAACGGAAGCAAGGCGTTGGTTGCAACGCTGCTGTCGTCGCAGCCCCGGGTTTGGTGGTCGCCGAACCCCAAGTCGTCAGCCCACGAGAGGAGGCGTTCGCCACGGGACGACCAGGGGACTGGAGGCCGGGGGCCCGGTCGCCTCTGCGATCGGGCCGAAAGTCGGAGCAACCAAGATCTACTCCGACCCTCGTCACGTGCTATAACTGCGGCCTCCGGGGCCACGTGGCGTCCGGGTGCCGCGCTCCGCGGCAGCGCGCCATGGGAGCTCGGCTGGACGACGACCGAGAGCCCAAGCCATCTCTACAATCCCCGGCAAGTCGCGGCACCTCACACGCTCGGCCTGTTTATTCGGCACACATGGGACGCCGCGTTGCGGCGGAGGAGGGCCGGTTAAGATTCGGGGATTCGGTTCGGCGAGGGGGGTTCGGCCGGGACCAGGGAGACATTGAATGGGCGGAATTGGGGCATAGAATTGTGGCTGCTTCGGCGGGTTCGTCCGTTGTTACGGGATCTATTGATGGGGTTGAGATTAGGGTGTTAGTGGACACGGGGGCATCGGCAACTATTATATCGGACCTCATTTATAATATTCTTCCAGTCCAATGTCGTCCGCTGCTTCCAGTGGATGTGCCATTTTACGCCGCTAATGGGGGATCGTTGGGCATTATCGGTCAGGTTAGGGCGTCCATTTGCATTGGAGATATCAAATTGTCGGGACCCGTTTTCGTTTCGTCTTCTTTGGCAGTTCCGTGTCTTTTGGGCACTGATTTTTTGGCTAAAATGCCTATTAAAATTCTTATCGATCAACGATGCATTGAACTGCCATCGGGTCGCCGGATTTCATTTTTGACGGGCCCTACTGACATTCGGACGGCGTGCGCTACGATACAAGCGGTGGCGACGCAGACAGTGCAAGTGCCCCCGGGTTCACAGATGTTGATTCCCCTCCGGTTGCGGAAACCATGGGTGAGGGAGGCTTCGGGACAGAGTATGCTTTTGGGTCCTTCTAACAAGGCTGTCGGGGGTCTTGATTTATCGGTGGCTCACACTTTGGTGCGGGCTGATAGGGATCCGTTTGTGATGGTTTTGAACGCGGGGTCGCGACCAGCTGTCATTCCGCAGGGCACCGTGCTGGCTCACGCGGCGCAGGTCCCTGGGGATGATGGGTTGGTTGCGCAGGTGGGCTCGAGCCCCGCGCGGAACGTTGAGCCAAGGGAGGACCTCGAGTGGGTCCATTCGCTATGTGCCGCCTCGGACGATTTGTCGGCGGCGCAGTTGGGTGCGCTGCGCGAGTTGCTCATTGAATTCTCTGATGTATTCAGTAAACATAAGTATGACATTGGGTGCACGGATTTGTTGCACCATCACATTGAAACGGGCGATGCGGCGCCGGTCAGGCTAAATCCCTTCCGACTGAGTCCCGTGGAGAAGGAACATGTTCAGTCGGCTGTTAACGATATGCTAGAAGCCGATATTATTTCGCCCTCCTCTAGCCCGTGGGGAGCGCCTATTGTGCTGGTTAAGAAGCAGGACGGGTCCCTGCGATTCTGCGTTGATTTCCGTCGCCTGAATAAGATCTCTGTGGCTGACGCGTATCCGCTCCCCAGGATGGATGAGTCCCTCGATGCATTGTCTGGTGCGCGATATTTTTCGACTCTTGATTTGTTATCGGGGTTTTGGCAGTTGCCGCTCGACGAAGAGTCGAAACCTAAGACAGCATTTCGGACTCCAGGGGTGCTGTTCCAGTTTAACCGGTTACCCATGGGACTTCACTCCTCTCCAGCGACGTTTCAGCGACTTATGGAGCTGGTTTTGTCGGGCTTGCAGTGGGATACATGCTTGATTTATATGGACGATGTCATTGTTTTCAGTAAAACGTTTGAAGAACACCTCCGGCGATTGAGAGGGGTGTTCTTGCGAATGCGATCGGCTAAGTTGAAATTTAAACCGGCCAAATGTCACCTCCTTCGTAGGTCCGTTAGATACTTGGGTCACATTGTCGATTCTTCGGGGATCTCCACCGATCCCGCGAAGACGAATTGTGTCGGTTCGTGGCCGACACCTACGTCCGTTTCCGACGTGCGTAGTTTCATCGGGTTTGCTTCTTATTATCGGCGGTTCGTTGAGCACTTCGCCACTATTGCAAAACCCTTGCACGCTCTAACGGCGAAGGGAGTGAAGTTCAAATGGGGACCGGAGGAGGAGGCCGCGTTTCGCTCCCTCCGGGACGCCTTGGTGGGTGCCCCACCCTTGTGTTATCCCGATTTTGCCAGTCCCTTTTTGCTGGACACGGATGCTAGCAACACGGGCATTGGGGGGGTGCTATCCCAAGTCGTTGGGGGGGTCGAAAGAGTTGTCGCCTACGGTAGTAGGGTGTTGTCTCCGGCGGAGCAGCGCTACTGCGTCACCCGTCGCGAGCTGCTTGCCATTGTTTTTTTTGTGCAGCAGTTTAGGCCATATCTCTATGGTCGTCACTTTACAGTCCGAACGGACCACGCGGCGCTACAGTATTCATTGAGGGTCGCCCAGCCCTCGGGCCAGTTGTCGCGTTGGTTGGAAGTCCTCCAGGACTATCAGTTTACGACTACGTACCGTAAGGGGTTGCGACACACGAATGCCGATTGCTTGTCGCGGTTGTTGCCTTGTGATGAATGCGCGTGTTTGTCGGGATCGGCGCGCTGTAAACCGACGCTTGCGGGGGAGATGGGGGCACTGGCTGCGACAGCGGGCGCACCGATCGGGGATGATTCCACTGCCTCTCAGGGTCGGGACTCGCTGCTCTCGCTGTCACTCAGCGAATGGGGCCGCCTCCAGATGGCGGACAGCTCGCTGCTAGCATTGCGCCGCAAGGTTGGGGGTCCCGAGGGGGACCAGGAGCGTACCGGCTCCTATGTACTTGAGCAGGGCGTGTTATTGAGATGGGACAGTTTGTCCCGGCGGAACGCACTCGTGGTGCCTTCCGCTGTGAGGGGGAGGGTTGTCTTGGCGGCACACGAACGCCTCTTGCACTTGGGAGTTAACAAGACGCTTGCCCTGCTTCAGCGTGACTATTACTGGCCGGGAATGGGAAGTGATGTGGTACATATTCTGAAGGGGTGCGTTGAGTGCGCCAGGCGTAAACCACCGGCCGTGGCAGCTAATCCACCGCTGCAATCTATTCAGGTCTCGCGTACCAACGAGCTCGTTGCACTCGATATTTTGGGGCCCTTCCCAGTCACGCCGAGAGGGAATAAATATTTGTTAGTGGGGGTCGAATACTTTACCCGATGGCCTATGGCGTGGCCTCTCGCTAACCAGTCGGCAGCGGCTGTGACGGATGCCTTCGTCCAGGGCTATGTCCTGGACAAGGGGGCTCCCGAACGCCTGCTGACCGACCAAGGTAAAATTTTTTCGAGTAAATTGTTGCAAGAGGTGTGCGATCTGTTGGGTACCAAGAAGGTGCGTACCTCCCCGTACCACCCGCAGACTGACGGGATGGTGGAGAGACTCCACAAAACTTTGACTTCCATGCTGTGCCAGCAGGTGTGCGAGGCACATGTAGATTGGGACCTGCAGGTCCCGGGAGTCCTTGCCGCGTATAGAATGGCCCCCCATGCAGCTACGGGGTTTTCCCCATTCTATTTGATGTACGGTCGGAAAGCTGACCCGCCAATGGAAACGCAACTTGGCCTGTCCGCTCCACGAACTAATTCTAATTTGGCAGAACATATTAAGTTTAATATTCACAAGCTGACAGAGGCGAGGGAGGCCGCACGGCTTAATTCGCGGGCTCGCCAAATTGCTAATGAACGGTTGTGGGCACGGAAGGTGTCCACGCACGAATGGAAACCAGGTGACAGGGCCTGGCTGCATTGCCCTCAGGCACCCTTGGCTACGTCGCCTAAATTGTTGAGACCGTGGAGGGGACCCGTGGAGGTCGTGCGCGTTGCACGGCCCCAGTGCGTTCAGATAAAGTGGGGAAAGCGCCGTTGGTACGTTCACCCCTCCCGACTGAAACCGTTCTCGCCTCCATATGGCCTCCCCTTGTGTCGTGATGGCCGGGCGTGTGACGTGACCGGCGACCCAGAGGGGGAAATGTCTCTGCCTGATCCACACGTATTTTCGCCTGATCTGCTCCCAGGTGTCTCGGAACTGACAGCTGCCGATCACCGGCGGCCGGATCTCCGCGGCGGGGCCGGCCCTTTCAGGCCCGTTCCGCGCCGTCTGGAGCAGCCGGAACCGCCGGACGGTCGTCAGTGTCTCGCCCCATACGATGGACCAGCCAGACGGACTCGCGCCAGGTCGTGCTACTTTGCATGACCTGCCTCGTGAGGAGTCGGGGCAGTTGGAGCGCCTCGTCACTGCGTGTAGTCGCAGGGACGGGGGGCGCGTTCGCTTTCAAATTTGCTCGTATCGTGTTATTGTTGACTTTTCGTGTTCATTGTCAATCTGTACATAGTTATTCTTGTTGTTGTTGTTGTTGTGTTATGTTACGGGGCACACTCGGGGGGTTAAGGGGTTTTTTTTTGTTGGTTGTCGTTTTATCATCGTGGTTGGTTGTTGTTAGCAGCCGGGCCGGCTGCGAGCTATGTGGGAGGGGGTGATGTAGTGGTGATACGCGCTGGGTGTATATGTCGTGTGCCAGCGCGTATGTACGGGTGTGTGTGTGGTGACGCGCGCTGACGGGGAGGAGCAGGCGTCAGTGCGCGGGTGGGGGTAGTGCTGCTGATTGGCTGTGTGCCGGTGACGCGCCCAGAGGGAGTGATCGGGTAGCAGCGCGGTGTGATTGGTCGGGGAGTGGAAACACGCGCTGAGCGGAACCGGATCGTAGGGATAGCGCGTGGGGATTGGGTAACTGAGGAGCGGTGCCGACGTTGAGGTCCGCATCCGCTCCGTCTCCCGGGAAGAAGAGGTATATAAGGTGATGCACAGAGGAGCAGGGGGCAGAAGTGGAACCATCTAAGAATGAAGACGAAGGTGTAGAGATAGAGCCCGGAGAGGAGAGTAAGGGAGAGTAGAGGAGAGTAATGGAGAGTAGAGGAGAGTAAGGTATAGTGTGTAGCCAGCGAGAGAGAACGGTCTACACGAGCTGAGTAATGTATAGTGTGTAGCCAGCGAGAGAGAACGGTCTACACGAGCTGAGTAATGTATAGTGTGTAGCCAGAGAGAGAGAGAACGGTCTACACGAGCCGAGTATGCATACGGTGTAGCCAGAGAGAGAGGAAGGTCTACACGAGCCGAGTATGCATACGGTGTAGCCAGAGAGAGAGATGCAAAGTCTACACGAGGCGAGTGGAGAGTGTAGCAGAGGCGCAGAGTCTACACGAGGCGAGAGAAGAGTGTAGCCGAGGCGCGGAGTCTACACGAGGCACAGAGAGCCAGCAGCACAGAATCCAGAGAGTCAAGAGAAGCGTAGGGTGAAGAAGAAGAGGTCACGAGTTGTACCGTTGTATGATGACCGCATTGTGAAGAAGAGAGGCCACGCGTTGTATTGTTACAAGTCAAGATTTAATAAAAGAAGTGTGTTCCCGTCAAGGAGTTTCCTGCCGTCATTTTCCAATACTTCACGTGTTATAAGTCCGTCTCTTCAAGAGGTTGCTGTCACGTCTGAGACACCGAGCCGCTGCTGCTGAGATCTCGGGGGTCCGAGCGCTTCGACCTGATTCTCAAGCTTAGCAACTCGACGATCGTCTCGCCACGGTCAACAACGACGACAGCTCACAATCACAATCACTCCGCAAGGCATGTAAAGTCGCCCCCCCCCCAACTAGTGTGGATAACGAGGCGATTTAAAGCTCTAGAAAATAAGTAGCTTTGTGACGTTATCTTCGGGGGTCGTTCTCTGACAGGGTGGTGCACTGCTCACTGCAAGAGTTCCTCATGGAGACGTCTTCGTCTCGTGCTGTGACACCAGCAACATTTCACTCGAACTCGTCAGCTCTCGGAAGCTACGCAGCCTGAAGCCTGGATAGCCCTCGGGAGGGTGACTACCGTGCACAGCAGGCGGCATAGGCTGGGTGGCCACGTGTGACGCAGCACAGGGGCAGCACAAAGCATCGCTGTCCGCATTCACCAGCCCGCATCGACCGGCGTGGTGAACCAAGTCCGGTCAAGTTACTCCCACGACCCCACGCGGTGTAGGCCGGCTCTAATCCAGCAGTGGATTGACACAAATACAAGTCGTGCCGCGCGCGTGCAACTCTGCGGCGACGGCGATGGAGCAGCGGTGAGGAAATCCCGCAGAGGCCTGCCTGCACCGTGGAGGGCATTGAACCTTGCCGCGATGAGTAAAGCAATAATATTCCGTGAATAATTGAAGGGAAGGTGAGAGAGGTGAAACTCCCTCGGACCGCTCGCACAGCTCACGGCAGCGCGGGCGGACACCGATACCCCCCTGCTCCTTCGCATGCCACCCGATCCCGAGTGCTGTTTCTGCAAAAAACAACAACCCCCCCCCACCCCACCTGACTCACTTTTGCCCAAGTTACATCGCAACACTCGAACCCCACCCCTGCGACGTGCCACGCAGCGGGCGGAAAGGTGAAACAAACGAATGAGACACAGCGGGGAGAGGGGTCGCGTGGATTGACCTTGACGCTGACCCCTGGCTCGGCTCGGGGCGCTGTCCAGCCCTGACTCTATCCGTTGTCCATGCCGGGCGAAGCAATTGGAAGTGACAGAAGACAAAGGCGCGCGTAGCGCTCATTTCACCGACACCTTGATTAAGACTACCGGCCAGGTGGCGCCCCAGGACGAAACAAACAACATCGAACGTTGGTTCAACGTTGGCACGTTTACTGGTTCAGGTGTAGGGTCAAGCGGCTCGCAATTGGAAGGTTGTTAGTTCAAATCCTGTTTGAAGGTTGACATGCCAATCATCTCTCTCTAGGGTCGATAACATAGTTCTGGTGGTCGTGTGGAGAGACTCGCGTCTGCCATGGGAAGGTGGAATTTCCACCACACGAGATGTGCAGCGCCTCAATGCTCACTCGAGCTGGACATTACTTTGGTTTGACACGTAGGAGGCTTTCGCCAACAATATTATTCATAAATGTTTTTTTTAGTTAGATCGCGTAAGTATCAATGTGTCGTTAACGACGCATACGCCCGCGATCTAACCCAAACACCTTCATTATTCGAGCAGGAAATTACTTTGAATTTGGTTTTGTAACTTTATTCAGCAGAGTCCAGCTCTGAGGACTAAACAAAAAAAACCAGTTTAATTGGCACGTGATGAGCACCGCTAAATAGCAGCGGGGCATGTGAGAGGGGGCAGCACCACGTCACGGAGTGACGCGCAGGGCGGTGGCCCAGCACGTGCCGGAGGAGGCTGCAGAGTGGCTCTGTGGCTATGTGTGGGGGTGTCTGACGTCCACTTAAAGAACATTGATTTATGTATCTCTCTATATATTTTGTTCATGTATCTGGTGGTGTTTTGACTGTGAAAAAGCATTCGCCAAATAAACAAACTGCAAAGTCTACGCGTCCACGGCTCTGCCGTCCGCATTCGCCAATGTTGCACTCACAAAGCACGGTGACGTAGTATGGTCTAATCCCCCCCCGCCCCATGACCGCATGGCATGGGGAGGCCCTCATCCAGCAGTGGATTGTCAAAGGGCTTTACGTGTGACACCGATGAGTAACGTGTTGTTATCATGTCGGGCAGAGTTGAGTCGAGTAGGGCGATTGTCACGATAATTGGCTGACTGGCATCCAAGCGAGTGTTTACGATGCGAGTTTACGTTCATTTTTTTTAGATTCGATCGATCAATGGTGCCTGGACGTCGGTATCGAGACATTGAGTGTCAATAGCCCTGTCCCACGGGGTGTCAGCAGAAGACTCCCGCTGCCCGGACACTACATGCTACCCTCATCCACCCCCACGAGCAGGGGCGTCACGAGCGTAGGGGGTCTGGGGGTGCCCTGCACCAAACACAGCCCGCCCTCCCACCCCCCTTGTGGCCACAGCTACCAGTTGGGGCCCGTTCTTGACAACCGCCATGGTATCTGTATTTAACAGGGAGCTTTAAAATATTACACTTCCGAGAATTTGCAACAACGAGAAATGTGCGCCTCCGGGCTTTGGAGAACACCTGAAGATTCCAGGCAACGCGTTGACAATGATGGCGAACAAGTGAAGACTGACTTTTTGAAGCTACTAACATTACATTTGATAATTGGTTTTTTACCCTTTTATCTGGCAACAAAACTGACACCTTTTTTTTACAAGGAGTCATGATTGCATAGACCACAATACCTGCAGTCGTAATGCAAACAAAAAACATAACTCTGATAATATATGCACTGTCCTTGAAGTTGATTGGTCCACACCCGAGACAGCTTTCCTTAGAGCCTAGTCTCACATGATGTTGAACCAGATGACGCCAAAAGGCGCAGTTTTGTTGCCAGATAAAAGGGTAAAAAACAATTATTATATTTTTTCTTCTGGCAAATGAGGTTCCAATGGTGTAAACATTACATTTGTTATCACGGTACAGTGTATTATCCGTTCTTAAATCCTTTATATTAAGTTCACTTGCTTGCTTGCTTGCGCGCTTACGACCGTGCAAATCTTTCGGTCGTTTTTTAACCCACTTCCCGTGATCCAATCGAGCTGACATTTTCTACACAGACTCGTTGTGCGTGACAATTAATGTTCGTGGACATTTTTTTCCAAAATTTTACACTTTTTAGGAAAAAAAAAAGATATTTAATTACCAATTCTTAATGGTGGCAGGCAATCATCTGACCCATAGGTGGCAGCCATCTCAAGCCAGAGGGCGAGAGGACTCTAGCCGCCACGCATATAAAGGATTTATAGTGAAAAACTTTGTTTCTACGGGTTAATTTTTTTTCCATTCAAAACGATAGTCCCATATAAGCGTCCCATATAAGCGTTAAAACATTTTTTCAATCACCCTGTAGTGTAAATAACAGCAAACTTGTGTAACGATGCGACGAGGCAATATGAGCAGAAGCGATATATAGCCTCGGTGCCACCGTGCGAGACAAATCAAATACTGGGTCGGGCATTGATAAGGGGTTGACAGCTATGAAGTTCACTCAACCACCTTAGTGGTGAATCGCCGCCACGGTGGCCTCCCCACACGAGGCTCGACTGGGACCACCCCCCCCCACTGACCGCCATCCGAGAGGAGCTGGAGCCGGCGCTAACAAACCCCATGGTCAATTTACTCTCAACTATTTTATTTTATTTGGGTGCCACTCCAATTGCCTGTCTCGGTAACCTGCCCTCCTCCACCCTGCACGTGTCCACCCGTCACAATATCCTTGTTAATTGGCTCATGCATTCTGCTGCAGGTTAAGACCAAACATTGGTAAACGTGACCACAAGCGATGCACAAACAACATGAAGGTACTGCATTTAAACTAAAAACTAAACTTTTAAAAAATGTTTTACCGCTTAAGGCCCATTGAGCTATGTAGCTCTTTTACAGAAGCGACCTGGCCACAAATGATAGACCAACGAAGTGGCTTATCACGTGGAAATGTACATCAGCTAAATACTCTAAACGCGTGATGTTGATTCGAAACGTTGAGCGATAAACCGCAGGACCCGGAGCAAAATACACGCGACCATGTGGAGAACGAGACACGCAAACTCCAAATATACAGCAGCAGCAGGCGTCGTCGGGGTCGGGATCGAACCCACGACCTCCTGTATACCAGGTGAGGTAGTCAACATCTCGCTGTGATGTTGAAGGTGATGCTGCGCATTTTTTTCCGCACACTGAAGAGAGTGGGCAGAGTTTTGCAGGTAGGGAGGATTGCGGCGCAAGTCATGTTTCGATGACTCTTGCAACTTTTTTTGTGCGATGAATAATAAACAAGTGCATCTCTTCTTACAGTGTCATTTATTTATACCAATTATCCAGCCATAGTGATTTTGTGACTCACAATCGGAAGGGTGTGAGTTCAAATTCTGGTCGGGGGGGGGGGGGGTAGGGGGGGTGTCGACTCAGCGCAACATCCATCCAGGGGCTGGAGAATGAGTGGGTCTGTGTGTGGAACGTCTCACAGTGGTTATCCTCTGACTCACTCACACTCGCCACCTTCACTGTAACCGTGCATTGATTCATCGCCGTTCCAGGCGAAGGCATTCCTCCCAAGCCGTTGCTGTTTCTCTCTCCCTGCCTCGCGACGGCGAACAAACGGTCCGACTCGCGTCTAACGCACGAGCTGATTTCACCGACTCGCGTCTAACCCACGAGCCGATTTCACTGCCTCGCGTCTAACCCACGAGCCGATTTCACTGCCTCGCATCTAACCCACGAGCCGATTTCACCGACTCGCATCTAACGCACGAGCCGATTTCATTGCCTCGCATCTAACCCACGAGCCGATTTCACCGCCTCACATCTAACCCACGAGCCGATTTCACCGACTCGCATCTAACGCACGAGCCGATTTCATTGCCTCGCATCTAACCCACGAGCCGATTTCACCGACTCGCGTCTAACGCACGAGCCGATTTCACCGCCTCGCATCTAACCCACGAGCCGATTTCACCGCCTCACATCTAACCCACGAGCCGATTTCACCGACTCGCATCTAACGCACGAGCCGATTTCATTGCCTCGCATCTAACCCACGAGCCGATTTCACCGACTCGCATCTAACGCACGAGCCGATTTCATTGCCTCGCATCTAACCCACGAGCCGATTTCACCGACTCGCATCTAACCCACGAGCCGATTTCACTACCTCGCATCTAACCCACGAGCCGATTTCACCGACTCGCATCTAACGCACGAGCCGATTTCATTGCCTCGCATCTAACCCACGAGCCGATTTCACCGACTCGCATCTAACCCACGAGCCGATTTCACTGCCTCGCGTCTCACGCACGAGCCGATTTCACCGACTCGCATCTAACCCACGAGCCGATTTCACCGACTCACATCTAACCCACGAGCCGATTTCACTGCCTCGCGTCTCACGCACGAGCCGATTTCACCGACTCGCATCTAACCCACGAGCCGATTTCACCGCCTCACATCTAACCCACGAGCCGATTTCACTGCCTCGCGTCTCACGCACGAGCCGATTTCACCGACTCGCATCTAACCCACGAGCCGATTTCACCGCCTCACATCTAACCCACGAGCCGATTTCACTGCCTCGCGTCTCACGCACGAGCCGATTTCACCGACTCGCATCTAACCCACGAGCCGATTTCACCGACTCACATCTAACCCACGAGCCGATTTCACTGCCTCGCGTCTCACGCACGAGCCGATTTCACTACCTCGCATCTAACCCACGAGCCGATTTCACCGACTCGCATCTAACGCACGAGCCGATTTCATTGCCTCGCATCTAACCCACGAGCCGATTTCACCGACTCGCATCTAACCCACGAGCCGATTTCACTGCCTCGCGTCTCACGCACGAGCCGATTTCACCGACTCGCATCTAACCCACGAGCCGATTTCACCGCCTCACATCTAACCCACGAGCCGATTTCACTGCCTCGCGTCTCACGCACGAGCCGATTTTACCGACTCGCATCTAACCCACGAGCCGATTTCACCGACTCGCATCTAACCCACGAGCCGATTTCACCGCCTCGCATCTAACCCACGAGCCGATTTCACCGCCTCGCATCTAACCCACGAGCCGATTTCATTGCCTCGCATCTAACCCACGAGCCGATTTCACCGCCTCGCATCTAACCCACGAGCCGATTTCACTGCCTCGCGTCTCACGCACAAGCCGATTTCGCCGACTCGCATCTAACCCACGAGCCGATTTCACCGCCTCGCATCTAACCCACGAGCCGATTTCATTGCTCGCGCCCGGCGTGGTGCTCCGGGTTTCTTCCACGCGTAGACACACTCATTACCGGGCTGATAACACCTTCATAATTGGAGCATTGCAAGACTTAGAAGGTGGGTGCCACCGTCTCGCTTGCTGTGGTTCATCCTCGCGCCTCTGAGTCATTCTGTCTCTCTCTGTGTCTCTGGCGCGCGCGCGAACACTGTGTGCCGTGGCGCGTTACGAGTTGGCACTATTCATGATTCATTATTCATGTCACAACAGGTAACGTATACGCTGATTAAATACGCTGTTCGTTAGGCTCATAGGTATGTTTTGCACTTTAAAAAAAATCGGGTTTTGCAAAAGCTTATCAATCAGCAATTGTCCACCTCGGCTTATGGACGCCGCGCTGACGAGATGTTAACTACCTCGCCTGGTATACAGGAGGTCGTGGGTTGGATCCCGACCCTGACGCCTGCTGCTATATATTTGGAGTTTGCGCGTCTCTTTCTCTCTCTCTCTCCGTGGTCGCGTGGATTTTGCTCGGGTCCTTCAGGGTTTTCCCCTCCACATTTATAATCAACGTTACGTGTTGATAGTATTTTGGCTGCTATACATTTCCACATGATGATAAGTCACTTCGATATCATTTGTGGTCACGTGTTAGAGCAGGGGCGGTTTCTTCATTAGGGCGATTGGGCGACGCACCACCAATGTCATTCAACCACAGAGTCACGCGAGCCGTCACTGTGCCTCTGGATATAGTCCAATCAGCGTCATGCTACGTTCTGTGGAGTACCGCCTCTTTTTGGGCGATTTCACTCCGGCTGAGAATCGCCCCGAGTGTTCCCATAGACTTACATTCAAAGATGTTTTTTTTCGAACGGGGGGCGCTGCAATGCATTCTCTATGGCTTCCGGGAGGGCTCGCCCTAACGTGCTTACGTCATCATACGTGCTTACGTCATCATACGTAAGCACGTTTCATCAACAATATAATTTGTCGCCACCTAGTGGAATCTTTAATAAAATAAACTTGAGTGGTTTGTTTTAATAGTGAGTATAGAAACAAACAAGATGTATTGTAAGAGTCACTTTATTTTTCATTAATATTAAAGAAGTGAAGTTGCCTTTACATGCTTAAGCTGTTAATTTATCCTTTGCATGGGTGGACCTTATCCTTATAAATCATCCAGACATTTGCCCCCCCTGAGAGATTTTGCAGGAGCCGCCACTGTGTTAGAGCCATCATTTGTGGTCAGGTGCACTTCTGAAAAAGAGATAAATATCTCGGTGGGTCCATATTCCTGGCTCTTTCGGTGAAGTCACGTAGATAGGAAATAAAATAAAAAAAAAAGTGAATAAAAAAAAAAGAATAAATTGAAAATAATCAAAGCAAAAAACCACGACGTTTCGATCGCAACACAAGCGGCCTTCATCAGGCGACCGAATGTGTTGCAATCGAAACGTCGTGGTTTTTTGCTTTTAATTATTTTCCATTTTTTTATTTTTATTTTATTGAATTTTATTATCTTTTATTTTTTTATCTACGTAACTTTACCGAAAGAACCAAGAACATGAATTCCTGCAGTCACGAAAATTTGAAGTCAAAATGTATCTCGGTGGGCTTTACCTGGTAAATAAAAAAGTTTAAAAATGTGTTTAAATTCCCTCATGTTGATCACTGTACACCTTCAATAACTGCCCCAGGTAACCCTTTATGTCCCTCAGACAGAGTTCTTAATTGTTTAGCCGACTTGTTGTACGCCACTTTTGTTTCCCTGATATTCACGTTGAGCGTCACCTCGTGGCTTTTCTCGTTAAATTCTTGATATCATTTCACGAGCGAATTTTCATCAGTTGTTATAACAGTTCTAAACGCCCGCGAGGACACGTCTACCATGAGAGGATGGCGTCACGGGGAGCGAAATGAATCGTTACGTCGCAAGATGATGCGGGGTGGTGATGGCTTGGGGAGGGCTGCCTTGTAAACATGAAGACGTTGGGTCAACGTTGGTCCAACGTATGACAAGTGTTGAGGAGGTACACCAACAGCAGCCTACTCGTACTGGGGGAGATCTACAACGGTTCCCGAACTCTGATCTTCCATCCCTTATATACTCTTCCCACACCTCCCTTCCTGGACATTCTATCAGCCATTGCAACGACAGGCAGACCTCGCTTAGCACGACCCCGTAGAACGTTGATTCGTCGCAGCGCTCTGTATCCCGGAGAACATGGGAAAAAAAAATCTGCGCAACATGAAGAATTGTTTTTGGTGTAAGTGCGAAACGTTTGACAAATGACTACATTTAGATGTGAGCGGTTGAGGTACGGCTATGAACGTGACCGTGACATCGTTAACAGTGCAGGCCAACCACACAGTTGGCAACTGAGGGTCAGGGTTGACGACCTGCGGGCAAAGTCTCCACGGAAGTTGTCGTGAAGGCGTCCTGCTGACCGTCCACCACGCGAGGCGGATTGTGGTGAAGGACGTCTGACTCATGGGGGGATGGAGGGGGGGCACACAAGAGCCTCGTGAAGTGACAGGCATCTCCAGAGCCTGGCAGAGGTTGCGTAGGCGGGTGAACGGTGGAAGCGATGCAATGGTAGGCGTGGCATGGACGTATGGTGAGTGGGGTGCACATACCAACGGCGACGTCGTAATTCTTACCTTCTTAGCTTATATACAGATGTCAACTACCTCGCCTGGTGTACAAAGAGGTCGTGGGTCCGATCCCGACCCTGACGCCTGCTGCTGTATATTTGGAGTTTGCAGTGTCTCTCTCTCTCTCTCTCTTCCCGTGGTCGCGTGGATTTTTCTCCATTGTCGTCTGCGTTTCCCCCTCCACATTTAGAATCGACGTCACGCGTTTAGAGCATTCGGCTGCTGTACATTTCCACAAGGTAAGCCACTTCGTTGAGTTGTCATTTTTTGACAGGTCGCTTCTAGAAAAAAAAGAGCTCATATAGCAACTGAGATGAGGACCTGACCTGGTAAAATACATTTTTTTAATTAAAATGGTTTTCACCAACTGGGGGTGAGGATCTCAGCCGCGTTAGGGACGAATGTCTTGCGTTGCGCCGTGTCGCACGCGCAGGGGAGCATGGCAGTGGGTCGACCGCGAGCAGAGCACCACCATTCGCGTGACGCAGACCCCCCCCCCTGTGACGTACCGCTACGTAGGAGCCTCTGTCGCGTGACGCAGACCCCCTTGTGACGTACCGCTACGCAGGAGCCTCTGTCGCGTGACGCAGACCCCTTGTGACGTACCGCTACGTAGGCGCATTCCTGTAAGGCGCTAGACCCATCTCAGCTGGGTTGGTCGACGCGGAGCGCGTGATCGCAAGCCGCGTGATCAGTGCCCGCGTGTGAATGTGTCGTGCGTAGGGCTACTCCTGCTAACAGTTCTCAACGGGTGGCGCAATGGCGCCGTTATGCTGGTGGCGGGACACGGCTACCGGACCCTACGACCACCTTGTGAGAGAATGGTTCCGAGTGTTCAGTAGAGGCCGACCGAAATTCGGTTTCGGCGCCGAAAGTTGGCAAATGGCCTCATTTGGCATAGTTTCGGTTTCGGCCGAAAGTACATTTTTAACTTTCGGCATAGTTTCGGTTTTGGCCGAAAGTAATTTTTTACTTTCGGTCTGGTTTCGTTTTCGCCCGAAACCTGAAATTCAGTTTCGGTCGGCCTCTCGTGTTCAGGGCAACCGGGAGGGCAACGATTTGGGTATTCCAGGGGGCGGGGGGTGGGGAGCCTCTGTCGCGTGACGGTGGTCCCTTTTGCCGGTCCCCAATTAAATCTTTGATTTTTTTTTCCCACCACGGTAAGTTCGTGAAGGGGCTTAGCAACGGTGGTGAAATTCGGAATAAAGTGGCAATGGTAAGACACGCAGCCCAATAGCATACACGCATGTCGGAGCCTGTCAGAGGAAGGGGCCCGTGTCCGCACAAAACGCCGTCTTCTCAGGGCCTGTGGCCACTCACCAACCACAGGACCCAAGTAGCACACAGATTATCATAGAGGGGTTCTTGTTGTTGTTGTTGTTGGGTTATATCGCGTACATATAAATGCGTCGTTAAACCCCCCACCGCCCGACACAGACGATTAGTGAGGTTTGTCACGGGAACAAAACGTGGCTAATTGGTTACTAGTCCAGCACACCGGTGTGTTGAAGAGTAAACCCACAACGTTTACATTTCGAGCACGACGTTTCGCTGGTGATAGCCAGGATTGTGAAGGCAGTCCTCCTATTTCGTTATTTTGGATAATATCGGTCGCGAAAACCTACGAGTTGAACTGGCAAACAGATGACTTTACCAAGTTAACACTTGGAGTCCTTTAGCTTTAATTTAGCATTTCTAAATCGGGGAAAAAAACACGTAACTTAGGTGACACACGTGTTCTTCGAGAGAGCGACCGAAAACGATATCATCGTGGTAAATAAGACACGTGTCCCACTGAAGACCTGCAAGTACGAGTTCTATTTAGCTTTGGAAAGTCGCTGGCACTGTTCTGCAAACCCATCGGAAGGCAACTCAACTCAAAGAGTTCCCCGTGGAGTCCCGAATGCGGTCTATGATCGGGACTCTGCATCGAAAGGGACTTGCCCAAACCTGGACAAAAGGGTCCGGGTTGCTGAGAAATGTGGTTCCTGGCAAAGCGAGTCGTCTATGCGCAGTAACGGGCAAGCATCGGCTATGGTGACTTTTGTTGACGCAGTGGAAGCCAACACAACAGCACGGCGATCCATCAGATTGATTAACAAGGATGACTCGTGCGCGCCCCAGAGGCTGGGAGACATTGATACAATCTCAACTCACAACGTGAGATTTCTCGGCCAGACTCGTCCAATAGAGGGATTGTTTTTATTGGATGCATCTACTGCATCGATGTGATTTTCTAATAAATTTGCGTGACCCAAATCGCGAGGATTTTAAGTTAAAAAGGTCCGCGTTATCGTCCTGCCGAGCCAGGCGTCAGCCGCTTTCATCAACGGTGTGGAGGATGGGCCCCTGAGACAACCATCGGGTCCTGTCAGGGGCCACGGCCTGTCTCTGACCTCGTCCACAGAGTGAGTGGTCACTTGCGGCCTCAGCTGCGGAGGTTGGCCGTACACGGGCCCATCTTCAGCGACCAATGAGCAGGTGACACAAGCTTCTTCTTGTTGTTGTTATTATTATTAACCTTAGGCCGCTGTCCAGTGCGACGGGCTCACGAACAGCAGTCACCGCTCAGTGCAACGGGGGTGTTTATCCGCTCGTCCATTCAGAGGCACGCACGCGTGCATGGCAGGTGTTTGCCAAGTAGCCGAGTGCTTTGTTGGCCTTTGGGAGTCAATTGTGCGCGGCCATTGTGAGAGTGATATGGGCAATGCAAGGGCAGGTCTGCGTAACGCGCGGTGGAAAATAGTTGTCAGGAAACCAATAGAATGCATACGCGGAGGAAGGGCTGAGACAATGAATGGCGCATGGCTTTTCCCCATATCCGCTGTGTGTCTCTGTGTGTGTTAATTGGGAGAACGCCTCCGCTCATCTTCTAGAAAGATAAGTGCCCAACTTGAGCTTCCGAAACCTGTGCTTCCGATCCCTTCTGGAAGTAGCTAGGAAATTTATCCTCGGAATTATGTAAAACGTTTTCCCGGGGGACATTTAAAGTCTTGGTCAGCTGCGTAATAACACACCTCTCGAGACAGTGCATGTGACGTGTAATTCTCCCCACCGTCAGTATTGAGGTGTACCTCTTCTTTGTCCTGGCATTTTGTACCCCAGAGGTGGCAACCCTCGTCCCACCCATCCCATTCAAATGACACGCTCAAGACACCGTTTCTCCAATAAAGCCCTGACCACAAACCACCGCTGCGTTTGTGGAATTTTCGTAACCACCGGTGCTGGTCATTGCGGTGCCCTTCACCCAGGAACCTCTCCACACCCGTGCCCCTCTCTTAGTACAACACAGCCGCCAGCTGCCGCCAGCTCGTCCAAGTACACGATCCACCGGGTCTGTATATAAACAATGAATAACCCCGGGAGGTTCAGCTATCAGACCGCCTTGCCCAGCTCGTATTTTTCCTGCGCCCGCGAGCGTCGATTTAATTAATCCCCTGCAGCCCGGCGCGTCCATTGCAGTTATGTTATTTGTGCCGGCAACACGACACCTCTACCCCCCCCCATATGTATGGCCGAGCGAGCGAGCCGTGGTGCAAAAGCTCCGTCTGTTTGTTTCCTCTCGTGCGCCCTGTTGGCTCTTCCCGTCTCCACCCTTTTTATATCCATTTCGCGTGTGCTCGATGAAGTTTGATCTGTGTGCAGATGTTATGATATCCCCCTACCCCCCACCACCCACCCCACCACCCCACCCACACCCCTACCCCACCCACACCCCCACCCCACCCATACCCCCCCCACATCCTCCATCCCACCCACCCCACCCACACCCCCACACCACTCCCACACCCCCCACCCCACCCACCCACACAACCCACACCACCCACCCGACCTACACCCCCACACCACCCACACACACCACCCACCCCACCCACACCCCACCCACACCACCCACCCCACCCACCGCACCCATGCGCGCCAGGGCCCGCACCGTCTCACCTTACCCGCCCGCCAGGTGTGTGGCTGCTGCCACTCGGAGCGGCATTGCCCCAGAAGACGCTCGCAGCGCGCGTGCGTGGGCAGTGTGCGCAGCTGCACGTGGTGGGGGGGGGGCTATGAAGAGGAAGGGAGACTAGCCAGGCCCCGTAAAGATGCAACGCGGGGCCAATGTTAGTTTACGTTGAGCCAACGTTGACTGACGTTGGATCGACGTTGACTGACGCTTGGCCAACGTTGACTGACATTGGATCAAGGTCGGTGGACGTTGAGCCAACGTTGATTGACGTTGGATCAACGTCGCGCCAACGTGATGAGTCGAGGAAGCGCTTCATTAGTCGCGGCAGAGGCCACGCTACCCACGCCGCTGAGAACGCTCGCAGGCGGATGCACCGAGCTGCTTTCGTGGGATTTGTTTTACTCGACGAAGCGGCCTCGTCTGTTTGTTTACAATGCAACCGTCCACAGTTCACATGTTAATACAATGACTCTGTGCCACACTGGGCAGGGCCCCCGTGTTGTCCATAACACCGGGCAGCAGCTTGCAAAAGCGTTTCTCGAACAGGTCTGACTCTGCTGATGAGACTTGGAGAAGCAAAAACACCAGATCAGAGTGTGTTGCTTTATACAATGCCGCTGTAACACGTAGACCCAGAAAGCAGAATCGGAATCTTTATTTATCCTGGAGAAAAATCTGATGAACTATGAAGCTCTCCCCCCCACACATGTGAAACACGCATAGGCCGATGGGCTAATATCGTTACAGAAGTTATTAGTATTAAAACAAATGTCTCGTAACAATCGTGAGGTTTTGTAAAGTGGCGTGGTTCTATTTTAAAATTGGTACGCAGTCAACAAAAATAAGGATAATTTTATTAACGGGCAGCCTACCGCATACGTCGCTGGGTTTGGCTAAGCATGGTTTTATATTTAATGGGCACCGTGGTGGGGAGATGTTAAATACATCGCCTGGTATACAGGAGGTCGTGGGTTGGATCAACGCATGTTGATTCCAAACGCGGAGGGAAAACCCCGGAGAAAAATCCACGCGACCACAGGGAGAGAGACACGCAAACTCCAAATGTACATCAGCCGTCAGGGTCGGGATCGAGCCCATGACCTCCTGTATACGAGGCGAGGGAGCTAACATCTCGCCATCGTGGCGCTATTGCTGCTAATGTCTGTCGTGCATTCTGCTCTGGCTCTCACCCCCTCTGTAACTATTGTAGCAGTACTCTTTGGTTCTTTCGGTAAAGTCACGTAGGTATAAAATACATTAAATTGTAGCAATATTTTGTTTTTATTTGACTCCGATAAGAAGGATGAGCCTTGGGCGTGGAGGGCGGCTACAAAACCAGCCAACCGAGTTCAATTCTCGCTCACGACCAATATGACAGTGGCGAACATTTGAAGAGGTCCCGGTCCTCCCATAGGTCGACTCGGCCTTAAATAGCACTTGGTGCGGTGTGCAAACATCAGCTCTGGGGAGACAAATTCGACCGGGCGTGGTGCTGATCACACACCCCTCCCGTGCGCCTTGCCGGCCTTAATAGGTGCTCGCTAACAGCACTTGCCCCAACAGCCTATTAAAGGCCTATGCGGGCGAGGGGGGGAGAGGGGGACATTTGTTTTGTCTTCACCTGTAGCCCGCGTGGTCGCCTAGGGGGTACCCTGTGCACACGAGACAAGCGGAGCCTCTGGCACGGCGCTTACGTGATAATTACATGGGCTGGCACGCTTGGAGCGCGGCTTTTGGTTTCAACACGGCCGTGTCGCGATTTCAAACAAGTTGGTCACTCAATTTAATTACCTCTGGCCATTCTGCGCGGGACATCGGATCCGTGTCAGCTTAATTACATCAACCGCTCTATGAGGGGTGGGGAATGGGGACAAATGGGGAAGAGGATGAGGAGGAGGGATATTGAGGACGAGCGCCGTTGCTTGTGAAGTTGAAGTCGCTTGTTCTCTCGGCCCCCGACTCGTTACGGTTCAGTTCGAAGGACAGCGCCTCCGGCAGGGAGGCAGTGGGAGGGAGCAGTTCGGCCGCGTTGTTTAAAACACCGATTTTATTTACGACCTCCAGCCGGCGGACAACGCTGAAAGTGGTCCCAGTGTTATCTGTTGTTGCTGTTGTTGCTGCTGCTGCTGTTGTATTTAATGTAGTGTTACGTGGTTAAGTGTAAGGTTTCACTCCGGCCAGCGTCATAGGGGCCACCTGCGTTGCGAGCGAGTGCCGAGATGCAAAGCCGAGGAGGATCGCGGTGCTGAACGTGTCGAGTCGTCTCCGCGGGACGTGCAGGTGTTGTTAGCGAGCGCCTATTAACGTCGTCACGATATATGCATAGGGGGTGGTGTTGTCAGCACCACATCCAGCCACACACACACAGACACTACTGCGTTTACCCTAGAATCACACACACACACACACGTACATGCAGTTTAGCAAAAGATCGCACGTTTAGCCGTGCACGCGCTTCTAGACAAAAATCATCGTGAACACACAGCAGCATCGAGTGTGCGCTATCGTAATGCCAGGCTGTTGGCAAAGGTCACTCAATCAGTTTTTGAGAGACACGCAACTACACAACCGTGGAGGTCGCAATTTAGCTTTGGACACATAGACACACATGGCTACGCACACCAACACAGATAACTGATTAGTCATATATACATGCAGTACATACTACACAGAAATGTACTATTTATATTTGTATACAAACACCGATTCGCACACAGATACTCACGTTAGCCTAATGGACATAAGATTGCAAACATATATGATTTAATGTTGTAGATACACGGACAAGATTACGCGTTTAGCCCAATTTACACAAAAACATTTATTCCATTTAACTTCAAACACACTTCAACACACGAGATTAACATCACCTATTTAGCCACACACACATCACCCATTTAGCCCAACAGACACATTCATATTAAGCCTATTAGACATAGAGACACATAGATCTAGCCCAATAGACACACACAAATACAAACAAGCACTCATGTAGCCCAATAGATACCCACAAACAAATACATGCATTCTCCATATAGACACATAGACACACACATAGGGTATCAAACTCAGATAAAGTTCACTCGTACAGCTCAATAGACATGCACACACGCCTAGAATTCCCCACACACATATAGAGCTCCACACACACATAATAGTCTCAAACTTTCGCGCAGATAAAGTTAATTTATACAGTCCAACAGTTCACTCATACAGCTGAATAGACACACACACGCACACGCGCGCTCCCCAACACACACAACACAACACACACAACACACACACCGACCGGCAGGACCATGTTCACGGCGCGTCCCGCCAACCCCACCGTGCCTGCCGGCCGCGGGGCCGCGATGGCCATCGAAGACCTCTACCGCATCAAAGCGCCGGTGAAGAAGCACAAATCGGCGGCGACGACCTCGGGCGTGGGTCGCGGGGTGCCCGGGGCTCCCCCCTCCTCCTCGTCCGCGATGGGCTCCGGCGGCAGGAGCCACTCGGGCGACGAGGCGCGGAGCCGGGCGGCCAGGGACGCGCGCGCCCTCGCCAAGATGCGCGACGTCGAGCGCTTCCTCAACGTGCACGGAATCTCGCTCGCAGACAGCGCGGCGGCGCGCACGGGCATGCGCTACAGGTGAGGTGGTGGCGCGACTGGCTGGCTGGGTGGCTGATTGGGTGGGTGGCTGGGTGACTGGGTAGGTGGCTGGCTTGCTGGCTGGGTGACTGGGTGGGTGGCTGGCTGGGTGACTGGGTGGCTGGCTGGGTGGCTGACTGGGTGGGTGGCTGACTGGGTGGGTGGCTGGCTTGCTGACTGGTTGGGTGGCTGGGTGACTGGGTGGGTGACTGATTGGGTGCCTGGGTGGGTGGCTGGGTGGCTGGGTGGGTGGTTGCCTGGCTGGCTGGGTGATTAATTGGATTGATGGATCGCTGACAGCGCGGCCACGCACACGGGCATGCGCTGCAGGTGAGCCGATGGCTGGGTGGGTGGGTGGCTGGGCGATTGGATTGGTGGGTCGCTGAAAGCGCGGCCACCCGCACGGGCATGCGCTACAGGCGAGGCGACGGTTCAGCTAGCTGGGTGGTTAGGTGGGCGATTGGATTGATGGCTGGGTGGGGGTGGGGGGGGCTACGTGGCTTGCGCTGCTTAGCATGACTGGCTGGCTCGCTCGGAGGCTGCGTGGTGGTTTTAGTGGATTGCTCGTTGGGTGGCCGGTTGTTTGTTGGACTTCTTTCGCACCGTGCGTAGCCAACCGTGCAAATTGGAGGTGCCAATTGTGCTAATGATTTGGTTGTCTGGATGGCTGGTTAGTTGGATGGCTGATCGGGTGGGTGGCAGACTGTTTGGTTTGGTAGGGTGGCTTGATGGGTGGTTTGTTGGGTAAGCGGCTGACTGGTTGGGTGGCTGGATGAATGGCTGGTTGAGTAGATACTGTATCTAGCTATACTGCTGGTAAGGCGGCTGGCTGAAAATCTGGGCGAGTGCATCCATGTACACAGCCACTACGGGTGTCCTGAGTGTCTGAACAACTACAAAATGTGTATAGATGGCTAAGAGGCATCCACAAGATTTCGGATAATAAAAAAAAGCATGGCATTTCTGAGGCCTTAAACAAGGCGACATAAATGAGCGTCACAGCAATGTGTGTAAAACATAAACACAGGGCCGGCTGCACATAAGAGGTATATGGAAGTAGCGGAGAACAGGTGGAAATTTCAAACACAAATGCAGGCGCTTCTGCAAAGGCTAATTATACGGTCGGAGTACATGTAATTTATACCTTCAATAATGAACATGGGTGCGTGTGGATAATGATAAAAAATTCATGGCAGGCTAAGAAACTTTGTAGTTCAGAATATAACGTGACAAGATCACGTTGTAGATGTAATCAGCATGAGGAGGTTGTGATGGGTGGACAAGTGCAGGGAGGAGGATGAGGGCGGGTTACACAGACGGGCATTGGAGTGACACCCAGAGGTTTGCCATCAAGTGAAAGACCTGGGGAGCGGTGGCGCAGCAATTAGCACGCTGCGCTCACGGCCAACACCAGTGACGATTATCTCACCGGCTCCTGGGCCTTTCCCTTTAGGTCTACTCAGCCTCAAATGAGTACCTGGTGCAATGTGTAGACATCGCCACGAGGGAGTCAAATGCTGGGTCTGCGTGGTGCTGGCCACCACCCCCTTCGCGTGGCGTGCCGCCTTTCATAGGCGCTTTGTTCACAGCACTTGCCCCCAAAGTCTGCTAAAGGTTACACAGGGGGTCTTTGTTGAGGTTGTAAAAAGGTCGGGTGTCGGTTGCACTACAGCTGGGGGATCTGGCAGAAGGAAATAGGCGATGGGGAGGTGTGGCGGCAGCAATGATATTGGTCGTGATGCCCTCTCGACCTTGACCTTGAGAGTTCATGCAGGTGCTGCGGTGACGAGATGTTCACTGCCTCGCCTGGTCTACAGGATCCCATGGGTTCGATCCCGAATCTGACGCCTGCTGTATATTTGGAGTTTGCGTGTCTCTCTCTCTCTACCCGTGGTCGCGTTGATTTTTCTTCGAGATTTACGGTTTCCCCCCGACACATTTAGAATCAACATCGCGCGTTTAGAGTATTTGGCTACTAATATAAATTTCCACGTGATAAGCCGCTTCGTTGAAGTATAATTTGTGGCCAGGTTGCTGCTGAAAGAAGAGCTACATAGCTCAGTAGACCTTACCTGGTAATTTTTTTTAAATAGTTTAGTTTTAAGCTTAGATGCAGTTACCTTCATCTTGTCTGTGCATCGCTTGTGGCCACATCTACCAATGCTTTGTCTTACCCTGCAGCAGAATGCATGAGCGAATCTAACAAGGATGTTGTGACGGGTGGACACGTGCAGGGTGGAGGAGGGCAGGTTACCGAGACAGGCATTGGAGTGGCACCCAGAGGTTTGCCATCAAGGGGAAGACCTCGATTCAGACGGTGGTGGTGTTGTTGGTGGTGATTGTGGTGGTGTTGTTGGTGTTCCTGGGTGTACACCCGCCACCGGAGTGGAAGAAAGGCAGGCGCATCTTACAGATGACTAGTCGATGGTCAGAGGGCATATCAGCTCCCCGGTAGGTCCTGGTGTCAAGGACATGGGCTCGCATCCGCTGGTCCGTCACTATGTAGTCCAGCAGATGTTCTTGCTTGGACCCGGCATGCATCCATGATGTTGTGTGGATGCGCCGATGCCGGAAGAGCGTGTTGGTAATTACAAGCCCATGGGCTGCACAAAAATCTAGCAGCCTCCTACCGTTATTATTGAGCTGATCTGGCCCATGCCTTCCAATCACTCCAGACCAGGTGCCAGCATCATGACCAACTCGGGCATTGAAGTCACCCAACAAGATGACTCTGTCCCGAGTGGCCACTTTAGCCAGCACCTGTGACAGGAGGTCATAGAAAGCGTCTGACTCATCGGCTTTGCCTGCATCCCTCCACGGATGTTCGTCTTCGGTGGGGGCATAAGTAACCACGACCACCACTCCTCGCCTCTGATTGATGGGAAGGCGAGCCCAAAGTATCCTGGGGCTTACAGCTTCCCACACCTCACCGCCACGCTCCCACGCCCCCTTCATTCTTTTGTTCAGAAGAAGAGCCACACCCTGTTGTTTGGCAGTCTCCTGCCCCGAGTAGAGGACTGTCCACCCCTCATGGTGGCAGGATCCAGAACCGGTCCACCGGACCTCCTGAATGCTACAGAGATCCAGGCGGTACCGGTCCAGCTCCCGACAGAGGAGTGGCAGCCTCTCCTCCGCAGTGAGCGTTCGAACATTTCACGTGGCCATCCGCAATGGTTTTTCGTTGTTTCTGGAGGAGCCCCGAGGGTGAAAATGCAATCTGCTGGCTCCGCCAAATGGGGTTTGCCTGGGTATTTTGTACCATCGGACACTCCACCCCCACAACTCCCAATTGGTGATGGGGCAGTTGTGGAGAGAGTGGAGAGTTTCCCATACCTGGGCAGTGTGCTTATGACCGGCTCCAGTTTATCAGCAGAGGTCTCACTCCGAATCAGTCGAGCGGCAATATATTTTCATCGGTTGCGTAACGCTGTGTGGAAGCTACCTGGTCTGTCGCTCCGCACGAAGCTTCAGGTCTTCTCGGCCACGGTCATTCCCTCCCTTCTCTACGCTTGCGAAACGTGGACCCCCCTAGTGGAGCATCTTCACCGGTTAGAAACATTTTGGCTGGCCTGCCTACGATCCATCCTGGGTTTAACCAGGCTGGATTGTGTGAGGAGCTCACAAGTCCTTGAAAGATCTGGGCAAAGTCCCATCAGTGAGCTCCTCCGGCAGGCAAGGCTGCGTTGGCTGGGTCATGTAGCCCGCATGCCCAGCCACCGCATGCCTAAACAGTTTTTGTTCGGCCGGATCGAGGGGGCTAAACGGGCGCGGCACGGGCTAGAGAAGAGATGGAGTGATGTGGTACAGGAGGACGTGGAGCTGAGTGGACTTGCCGATGACTGGTACCAGCGGTGTCAAGATCGGCCTCAGTGGAGGAGGCTCGTGAAGGACGCTACTGGGCAGTTGGAGGCAGTCGCCCTCCAACAACAACGGAGGGCGGAGGAGCGACGCTCACAACAACGAGCGGAGCGCCGGGTGGCTAAAGCACAGCAAGTTGGTACAGTAGGGGGCACAGGTGGTGCATCAGCCAGTCATCTCGGTCATCTCGGTCAGTCGACCCGTGGCACCTGGGTCTGCCCTGTGACCTCCTGCCAGCGGGCGTTCGACACTTCACGTGGCCTCAAGGTGCACATGGTCTGGCACAAGCGTCGTGGTGACGTCACCGCCACTTAGTGGCGAATGGCGGTTGTTGTTGTTGTTGTTGGTGTTGTTGGTGGTGGTGTTGTTGGTGGTGTTGTTGTTGGTGTTGTTGGTGTTGTTGGTGGTGGTGTTGTTGGTGATGGTGTTGTTGGTGGTGGTGTTGGTGGTGGTGGTGGTTCTGATGAGACTGGGGGAGCGTTAGCGCAACAGTGAGCACGCTGCCCCACGGAACCCGGTGACCAATGCACTCGACCTCCGCCATTCTCTTTCGAACCCCCCTCCGCCCCGTTAGTTTACGCAACATATTACGGCGGCACAAACACCCACACAAGCTTCATTGTCGCGGTGACCGCATAGAACATCGACGCGGGACGCACATCACGCCCTCGTCGGCGCGCAGTGGACTGGGCGCAAGTGACATCGTCCATGCACGCGCAGCGGCAAACGGCGGCTTCACGCGCAACACGATGTGCGAGAAGAGTCCACCCGGTGGGGGGGGGGACAGCCTCGCGCTCGTTTCTTTGTTGCGTGCGGAGTTAGGTGGCGTGTCCGGAAGACGCCCCCCCCCCGTGCGTTTCGTGGCACGTACCAGGGGGGCGGTGGGGGATGGAGAAGCCGCAGACGCCGTTGTCGGAAATGCGCGACCGGCGTGTGAGCACCGTCGCGTTGCGCCTCTTTGCCGGGCAACTCGCGCGCCTGTTGTGGACTCGTTCGTACGCGTGTACGTTGAACTTCTTTCGCACCGTACGTAGCCAACGTTGCTAACCAAAAGAGCGGGGAAATATGCTTACAGTGGCATTCGAAATGTGAGCAAGGGAGACACGGCGCACCTGTAAAGTACCTGCGGACACCGTGGCCACAAAGCTGTATAGACTCTCTCAATGACAGCACCGAGGCAGCAGTCACCCACACGGGGCATCTTTGTGTGTGAATTGGTGAGGTTGCAGGCTAAGCTTTTAAATATTTAGCGACTGGTTTTGTAATATTCACGCGAGGAGGTTTATGGCTTTAAACATCTGGACGGGTTGCTGTAAGGGTTATGACGACGGCTATTTAAATGGTAATGTCAGATCACTCAGTATTTGGTTATTTTCTCTTTACATTTTCTAATTTCACAAATGTAATGGGGTTCAATTGTTACAAGAACATAAAACAGATCCCCCGTATAGCCTTAATAGACTGTAGGGGCAAGTGCTTTTAACGAGCACCTATGAAGGCCGGAACGGTACACGAGGGGGTGGGTGGCCAGCACCACGCCCGACCGCCTTTGTCTCCCCAGTGGCGATGTTTACACACCACACCAGGTACGCATTTGAGGCTGAGTCGTCCTAGGAGAGGCCCAAGACCGGTTCAGATAATTGTCACCGGTGTTGGCCGTGAGCGGGAATCGAACTCGGGTCGCCGGGTTCGTAGCGCAGCGTAGCGCTAACCGCTACACACACACGCACATGATTTGCAATCCTGTAAATTCGGTGCTTTTGAGGCAGGGGTTGGTGAATCCACACTTCGATTGTGGTGCTGCGACTCCAAACTCCATTGGGCAAAGATGTGGCAGGGGTACGGCAGTACAGCAAGTGGGTTTATGACCGGTGTGGGAGGACCTTCCACTTTGATCATCTCATATACTTGGATCTCTATGCAAGTGTCCCTCAGCACAATGTCAGGGGGCCACTGGCGACCCATGATGGCCTCTTAGTGCGGCCTGTGACTTGCGGCCCCTGACAGCACACAAATGGTGACAACAACAACAACCGCCATTCGCCACTAAGTGGCGGTGACGTCACCACGACGCTTGTGCCAGGCCATGTGCACCTTGAGGCCACGTGAAGTGTCGAACGCCCGCTGGCAGGAGGTCACGGGGCAGACCCAGGTGCCACGGGTCGAGTGACTGAGATGACCGAGATGACTACACCCTCCATCACCGTCATCGTGCTGCTCTCAAACCCCCAGATGGTTTCAAGTGGGGTAGCGGCCCTCGTCTTACCGGCGAAAGTGGCCCCACCCCCATGAGAATTAGTGAAGAACACTGCTCGAGGCGCTCCAGTTACTCTCAACATCGGAAATATTTTTTTAAGAATTGTAAATTTAAAGAAATGTTTGGTCATGCTGCCGAGTTGGCCAGTGGTGCGCAATGGGGAGCGGTGGTGCAGCGGTTAGCGCTACGCTGCGCTACGAAACCGGTGACAGGAGTTCGATTCCCGCTCGCGGCCAGCACCGGTGAAGATTATCTGAAACGATCTTGGGCCTCCCCTAGGTCGGCTCGGCCTCAAATGAGTACCTGGTGCGGTGCGTAAACATCGCCACTGGGGAGACAAAGGCGGCCGGGCGTGGTGTTGGCCACCCACCTCCTCGTGCGCCGTGCAGGCCTTCATAGGTGCTCGCTAACAGCACTTGCCCCTACAGTCTGTTTAGGGCATCTTTGGTGCGCAGTGGACACAACCACTCAACGCGTGTGTCAATCACACTGTGGCCTTAAAATTATATTTTTATAAAAACGGGACGTTTCAGGTGTTGGCCCTTCTGCATAGCGAGAGGGGCCATTGCTGTAAATTTGTCCAGACATTCCAACGCAAGATGGTCGTGAAACAAAAGTGATTTGAGGTCAAGTGAAGCTTCCTTTGGATGAAGTAAGGGCGAACATTTAATTATTCACGACACATCTAAATGATCGCGTAGACTCACTTGCGCTGTGGTTATCCGCGAGAGTGAGTCGCAGCGTACAAAAGTGCAGTTCCCTCTTCTTAACAAACACGACGAAGAAATACGAGACGAGGAATATGAGTCAATACAAACACCGTCAACGTGGCAGTACAAACAACACGGGACATGCGAGGCGAGGCTCTAGACAGAACAAACAAAGACGGTGCTTGCGACACAAAAAAAGGGAATAAATTCTTGAACTCCGGTGCCGAAATCGCATCGCCCAACGGCGCTCGATGGGGCATGAAACTGCATCTCGATAACGCCGCGAGCATTGCCATCTAGAGGCGGTCTGACGAACCAACCCGGCAGGTGGACGTCTCTCGCGGGGGTCAAGCGGTGGTGGGTTGGTTTGCGGTGGGGTCGTTGCGATCAGGGTGGGGGTGGTCACGATCAGGGTGGGGTGGTCACGATCAGGGATGTAATCCGAATTCATGCGCGATGATGCAATGTTTGGTGACCTATTCATCCCATTGCTTTTGTGTATTGCGTCAGTGAAACTCGTAGTTTGGATCCACAAACGCAGGCAACCCAACCTCTCTCAAGTCTTAGTTGGTCACGTGTGTTAGTCCAAGCACACGGGCCTCAACGTTACGGAAGAACAATAGATGTTTATGTTCTATGGTTATATCGCGTAAATATAAATGTGCCGTTAAAGCCGCCACAACCCTGGCACAGCCAATTAGTAAGGGTTGTCACGTAAACAAAACATGTCAATTCGTTACTCGTACAGCACACTCGGTGCGTTGGAGAGTAAACCCACAATATTTACAATTCGAGTACGACGTTTCGGCCGGTAATTACAACCAGCATCATCAGGCGACAACAGCCAGAGTTGTGAAGAAATCTTGAAAAAAAATCCAATATCATGGATAATACTGGTCGCGAAAGCCTCCGTGTTACGGAAGCAGTTACAATTCTTGTTCGGGATGAATCGTCAGCCATCGCCCCTTGATAAAGGGTGTACAGCGTCGTGGAATGGGCGAGTTTTCTCCTGGGAAATAAACTTGAAACTTGACTACCTGTGTGTCAGCAGCGGACTTTTTTTTGCCAGTGTTCACCTCCGGTGGCGAGACGTTAACTACCTAGACAGGTATACAGGAGGTCGTGGCTTCGATCCTCAACCCTGACACCTGCATATTTGGAGTTTCCACGTTCTTCTCGTGGTTGCGTGGTTTTTTAAATCTGGGTCCTCCGGTTTTCCCCTCACATGGTCTATGTCCATGGTCTTTATCTCTCTCTGGCTCTTGCCAAACGGTAAATCATCTTCTTTGCTATCAAGTTTCTGGTAGAGTTGTGCAAATGCTGCTCCTTTTGCCACTGCTCCCACTCGCATTGCCTCTCTTCTCGCTGCCAGGCATTCATCCAGATGGTCATTCTCTCTCTCTCGTGTTCTGCCACTTCTTAAACTTGACCTTTTTTTCTCTTATTGCCTTTTGCACTTCGTAACTCCACCACCACGTTTCCGTATGTTGCATCGGTCTTCCCTTGCTCGCTCCCACCTGCTGCTCTCAGTATTCCACTCGCCAGTCGTTACCACATTTAATTCACGCTCCTCCTCGGCCTTACGCTTTTGAACTTCTCCACAGCTTGCCTGCAGAAGTTTTATTTCTCCTTGTTTAGTCGCCACCAATTCACCCTGCTGCAGTTATTTTGTCTCGTCTTCCCCTTCCTACCCCCTTTAACTACGCAATCTGCCACCAGTAGTCTGTGTTGTTGTCCAGTCACACAAAACTTTGCAGGGATCACTTTGCTGTTTTTCACTCCATTCAGGTGCTTCCTCCTCACCAAAATAAAATCTATCTGGCCCTTCACCTCTCTACTCTGGTAGGTCATCGGATGTCCCTCCTGCTTCTGGAAGGAGGTATTCACCACTGCAAGATCATTTGCCTGGGCCGTTCGAAGAAAGCCCTCTCCTCCCGCATCCCTAATGTCATAACCGCATCCTCCACGGTTCCTTTCATATCCGTCCTTACCTCTTCCCACTTTTCCATTTAAGTCTGCGCCCATGGCCACTGCTTCATCTACCGGTAAGCTCTAGAACTCCTGGTCTAAGCTCTCCCAAAATGCATCCTTCACTTGCCCACTGCAGCCCATCTGCGGGGTATACGCACACACCACATTTACAACCCCACTGTCCAGTACGAGTCTGACTATCATCAGGCTGTTAATCGCTCTTCTGACTTCCACCACCTTTGTCTTAATCTCCTCACTCAGCACAACTCCAACCCCATTTCTCCTTGTTGTGGTTCCATGCAATAACAATTTAAAACCACAGCCAATCTCTTTTGCTTTGCTGCCTTTCCATTTTGTTTCCTGGATGCATGCAATGTCGACTTTCCTTCTTCTCAAGCAGTCCGCTAATTCCTGACCTTTCCTTTCATTGTTCCAATATTCCACGTGGCCAACCTTATCCTCCTCCCGAGCAACCTTCTGCTCTTTCCGTTGTGTTTCTCCGTCTCGATATGTGCACGCAACGCAGCTACCACCTCCCGGGTCTGCACTCCCTGCAGCGGCAGAGTCACTGGGTCCCGAGATTCTCCGCACGCTCTGCTCACTTAGGGGCTGCGGGGGACTGAGGGCCATTCGTTTGCAAGGACTTTCCATGCTTTGGCTTTAGGGTTTTACGGCCGGTTTCCACCAGACGCCAACCCTTCTCCTTTTATCATGGCCTGTGACAGGCAGAAACACATTTCTGGCGGAGTTAATTTCAACACACGTACATACATGCTTATGAGGGGACTGGCCCCCGCCATGGGAATGTGGAATTTCCATCACTGGTGCAAGGTTGCCGGTGGAGATGAGAGCAACCGCATTGCTTGCGTGAGCATGGAGAGGCGCTGTTGACCTCCGACCGCTTCGGTGTTGGGAGAATTCACGAAATTCAGTGACTCGGCATTTCACCAGCAGAGGGCGGCCCAACTCCTGATATAACGGCGAAACAGAAGGGGCCCATTCCCATCACCACGAGCCCTCGAAACGTCCCTTTTCTCTCCAGCACTGAGTGCGATGTTGGCATGGAATATGAGCCCAAGGATGGAACGCACCCAATTGTCTGTCCATCGTGGAATTGGAGCGATGACATCGGCCCCTCCGGGAGCTATATTCCTTGTTGTTGCATCGCACGGTTCGTGAGAGATGCGAGCGGTCGGGGACGTCTGAATCCAGCCGTGGATAGACCATGGCTGGTAATGACACGTGTGCGCCGAGTCTCATTCGACCGTGCCATCTGCGCGTGCTTTGAGGCTGGAAAACCAGGGACGGATTCTGACATTCATGCTTTGGTCACATTCCACCATTACTCTAAATCCATCTTGTGCGATTAGCATCGCGCCATGAGATTCATAAATATATGCAGGAGATGTATGTGCTACGAAGAAAGGTCATCGCACGACACCCCACCTAATGTACATTCTTCATTTTAAGGCCACTGTGTGATTGACGAATGCGTTGAGTTGTTGGTTTTGTTATTTGCTCTTTGTGTGAATCACTGCCAACGCAACAGAGGTGTCACCAAATCATCTGTTGGATTTCCAGTGAGAGGGGGTGGCCCTGGCAGGGTAGGAGTGCAGCAGTGCGGCTCTATCTTGCTGGTGGTCACCGTCTGACGATTCGAGCGTGGGCCCAATTAATGCTGCACGCTGTGCCGCTTTTGATATCTGCGGCAGCGTTGCGAGCCAACCGGCGCGCGCGTGAAACAAAGATCGCAAAGCCAAGCGGCTGGTGTGGACACTTTGCCGGCTCGCTGTGAGACCCACACCGAGCACAGCGGAGACCTGGCCCAGTGGCAGCTCTGGTTTAGATAATTACATTTATTTAAATTAATCAATAAATATGCATTTTACATTTTTTGCTGGTGTTAATTTACACGTGACAAGCCACTTTGTCGGGATATCGTTTGCGGTCAGGTAGGTTTCTGAAAAATAAGTTAATAGCTCAGTGGGCTTAACCTGGTGAGATACAACATCGCTTTGTTGTATTTGTATATTGTTGAAGTGATGTGTTTACCTCTCCAATGGTTTGCACTCCCGTCGGGGTTTTGTTTTGTTGTTTGTTATTGTAACGTCCTGAAACGCCCCAACTAGATATCCGTGAAAAATATGTTTATTAGCTCATCAGATCCCTCCAGTATTATAACATATTCTGATTCTGCTGATACTGCGGGTGTATTAGCCGTGCCGTCTGCTTAACAGTGGACGTTAAAGATGCCGTGACGTTGTAAAAAATCAAACAGTAGGCTGCGTCTGTCGGTGCCACAATATACATTTTAAATGTTTTATAAGTTACTCGCACCATTATTTAATCGGGAAAGCTCACCGCAACATCAGAGCATCTTCGTGATTAGCCTTTGCGCTATAAAATTAATGCGAATACCAAACGCACTAGTTTAAAAAATGTGATTTAAAGGCGTGGAAACTGAAGATTCCGGCAGACTTTCTGAACTTTCCCGACTGCCACTGGCCCTTTGCTTCGCGCGCTGGCACGAATTTCTCCACCGGCATGCGGCTTGAACCGTTGTTGGAAACCGGGGCGGCCGTGCCGATTTGCGAGTGGCCGAATGCGCGAGAGGACAGACGCCCCGCAGCGCGCGGCCACGTGGAGTGCGAGCGCTCCTCGTGTCGAGCGCTCATCGTGTCGACCGCGTGACGGCGGATGGCTCTGCGACGCATTACGACGTCTGATGCGCTTAGGAAATGCACAAAAGGAATTGGGTCATCGGCATTACTTTGCAATGTACGTCTCGTTTCTTTGCACTTTTACATGTGATGCCCTGTTTAGCACCAACTTATCAGTGATCTCAGCAAAAACTATAATTGAATTAAAAAGTATTGCAATAGTTCGCGTTTGTTATACAACTATCGACATTGCTGGCTCCATTGCTAAGGCAGCGGTCTTTTATTTGTTTTGTTTCTGAAGAAGAGCCATTGCCCGTAACATGTTCCCGTCATAAGGCCACGCTCATGACAACTTTGGCAAATCTATCTGATCTTGTCATGAACACCACTGCTGTGAGTTAAACACGTGATTAGGAGATGCTGTTACGTTGACAGTTGTGCACAAAAACTCCAACAACACTGCCTTGAAATAAAACTGCTATAATTGGTGACATTTTCGGCAACGGCCCTTCATAGCACAAAAATGGAGAGGCTTGAGACGCAGCGGCATTTGATTTTACCGAACTGAAATAAACCACCCGGGCAATTCCAAAAATTTGCAACGTCACGGTAAAATTGTCTAATTGACCTAACCAGCGGATGTCATGTTGATGGAAGTTATCTGTAATGGCTTATTTATGGAATGCGTTTATTGGGTTGGCGCTTACACGAACGCGCATGGACCACTGCAGTTCCGATGGTGGATATAAAAAAGTAATTTTGCTACGTCAGTCCACTGCTGGATGAGAGCATCCCCATGCTGCGCGGATCGTGGGAACTGTTTGACCATACTTCACCATGCCGGTCAGTGCGGGTGGGTGCACACGGTTCGCGGTTTTTAAGTTGATTTCGTGTCACCGGGCTGGAGTGCTCGACGACTCGCTCTGCAAGGGTTGGGCCCCTAACAATGACAAGAGCAAGGGAAGTTACGGCGACGAGGGTAAAGCAATTAGAAACACACATTTAAAAAAAAACCGACAAAAAAACCAAACTGTCAGATGAGAAACAGAAAATACTGCAAAGTTATATCAACGTTAAATCGGAGCTAAATATTAAATCCCACCCGCGGCGCAAATCAGCTCGGGGCAGATTACCCTCAGCACTTACCAGAGCAAAAATGACAAGCCACTAAAGCTGTAGAAACGTGAAATAGATAAAGGGTGACCGCAATACTACGAAGTAGACAAAAGCGAGGATATTGATGGAGCAAAAACAATGCAAGTGCCTATAGACGCTGTGACATAGTCCAGTGACAACGGCGAACTTTGCTGCACTGCACTCGACTGGCGACACCCGACGTAGAATCTGTTCAAGCCGCGGTGGTCGCCCATCCAAGCACAATACAGGCTTAAACTTGCTTAGCTTTGCAAGATCTGACGAGATCGGGGGAATATTCTGGGCCGATTTCGTCATCGGCTCCCCTTGAATATCCAGGATATGTTATGATGATGATTATTATTATCTGTATAGACAACACTACGAGTGGATTCCCTGCTCAAATGAGCACGGGGCTGTTACTAATCTCTCATGGCAGTCATGAACCTGCGGTGTCAATTTCAGATTCCTGTGCCAGGAGTCGGTTCCCGCCAACGGGACAATCGCTGTTTGACTCCCAACAAAATTGTTTACCGGAGTTGAAATTGGTACCCCATATTTGCGAGTCAAATGTTCCAACAACACCGCCATCGCATTTAGACGCTATATATGTGGTGTAACTATAAATACACCGTCACTCTATACCGTGATTACAGCATGAGAGGTTTCGGAGCGTGCGTTTTACGAGCCGATATATTTGGAGCTTTTGCAGGGAAATTCACGGCGCGTGGCCCAAAGGACGCTCGCGATTTATCGCCACGCGCGCCGTGAACGTTTGCTCAAAAGTTGGCGATTCGGCGGAAATGGCAGCGCGCGCTGCTGTTGCTGCGAAAATTGTAAATGTTGCCGCAGTAGCAGAAGCGGCGGCAGCGGCAGCAGCGGCGTTGTCGTGTGTATCGTGGCCCCATTGATCGGTCGGAGGGGCTGAGAGAGTCACTGCGCCTCGGTCCGCCTGGGCTCGGCTCCGCGGCTAATGACCGGGCGTCAAGTGTGCAGGGGAGGGTTGAGAGGGTTCATTGACCTGATTGCCTCGTGCTTCGAGTGGGCCCGCGTTCGGGTCAAAGGTCGACGCGCGTTCAATCAGCGGCGCGTCGAGCGGTGATGTCGGCTCGGCGTGGCCACTCTCCGAAATGGGAAACGCTCCTCGCTGGCGGAGTGCGAACGCGGAATGTTGCCGCGTCGTTCCCGCGGTCGGTCACGGGTTGTCGACAAGACCGCCGGGATTTTCACGAGCACGAGGTTGAAAATCCATTTCTTTGGAACTGATTTTTGTGCGGCAATTTTTTTTCCGTCCTTCCCCCGCCGCGCGCGCACCACCGATTAGCACGGTTGGCTACGTACGGTGCGAAAGAAGTTCAGCATACAAATACAAAGATCGCCCGTATAGCCTGAACAAACTGTTGGGGCTATTATCGAGCACCTATGACGGGTGGCCAGCACCACGCCCGACCATCTTTGTCTCCCTAGTGGCGATGTTTACACACCAGACCAGGCTGAGTCGACCTCGGGGAGGCCCAGGACTGGTTACATACATATGAAGTATCTGAATGACGGCGGGAAACCACTTGACGGGTAGCACACTTTATTTTCACTTGTCTTCCACAATAACACGTGTGGTCACTATTTCTCACACTACACACTCCACCTGACACTGGTGGTTACTACAGCTCACGCTACACGTCCCACTTGACACGCGTGGTTACTACAGCTCACGGTACACGCTCACTTGACACGCGTGGTTACTACAGCTCACGCTACACGCTCACCTGACACTGGTGGTTACTACAGCTCACGGTACACGCTCACGGGCACTCCAGCCCCGTAGCGTCCGTGGCGCTACAGACCCACCCCAGCTTGGGCGTGGGTCTCGACCTCTGGGTCCCGCGGCCCGGCCCTCACACGGACGTCCGGCCCCGGGTCCCAAGATCCCGCCTCTGAGCCACACAGGGCCCCGGTCCTGACAAGGACGGCGGGACTAGGTGTCTCAGGGCCCTATCTCTTCCTCCTCCGTCTTCTGTCTTCACTGGTTACCAACTCCCCGTGCGCCTGCGCGCACCGCCTTATATAGCCTCCCCTCCCGGGAGACGGAGCATATGCGGACCGCGACGTGAGCACCCCCTTAGTTGACCAATCCCCACGCGCTTCCACACGATCCCTTCGCTGTCAGCACGCGTCACCGATACCCAGCCAATCACCGCCTCACAACCCATGACCCCGCGCTGACCTATGATCCTTCACCGTCAGCGCGCGTCACCAACACACACAGCCAATCAATACGCGCTGCCACACGATCCTCACCCCAGCGCGTATCACCACTACATCACCCCCTCCCACATAGCTCGCAGCCGGCCCGGCTGCTAAACAACACAACAACAATAACAATAACAATAACAACAACAAAATCCCCACCCCCCAGTGTGCCCCGTAACACAACAACAACCAACACAATGACACAACACCAGACGATAACCTATGTACAAACCGACGAACAATACAATAAAAAGTCAACAACAACATACAACACCAGACAACAACCTATGTACAAACCGACGAACAATACAATAAAAAAACGTGTCCAGTGTCTCTGTAACTATCGATCCCCCCTCCGCTCGTTCCTCAACCGGGGTGATAGAGCGGTCGAGCGGATGGGGAACGCAGTGACGAGACGCTCCGGCCCATCGGCCCCCATTCAGTTGGTCAGGAAAAGTTGCGCGACTTAGCGCGAGTCCGCCTGGCCGGTCCATCATACGGGACGGGACGCTGACGACCGTCTGGTGGCTCCGGCAGCCCCGAAAGGCACGGATCGGGCCTGGAAGGACCGGCCGTGTCGCGGGGATCCGGCCGCCGGTGGTCGGCAGCTGTCAGTTCCGAGACACCTGGGAGCGGATCAGGCGGAGACATGTGAGGATCAGGCGGAGACATTTCCCTCCTCGGGTCGTTGGTCACGTCACATGCTCGGTCCTCACGACACAAAGGGAGGCCATATGGAGGCGAGAACGGTTTCAGCCGGGAGGGGTGAACGTACCAACGGCGCTTTCCCCATTTTATCTGAACACACTGGGGGCGTGCAACCCGCACGACCTCCACGGGTCCCCGCCATGGCCTCAACAATTTAGGCGACGTAGCCAAAGGTGCCTGAGGGCAGTGCAGCCAGGCCCTATCGCCCGGTTTCCAATCGTGCACGGACACCTTTCGTGCACGCAAGCGCTTGTTGGCGATTTGCCGCGACCTCGAATTTAGCCGTGCGGCCTCCCGTGCCTCGGTCAGCTTAGCAATGTTAAATTTAATATATTCGGCCAATTTTGAATTCGTTCATGGCGCGGAAAGTCCCAGCTGAGTTTCCATGGGCGGGTCGGCCTCCCGACCATACATCAGATAAAATGGGGAAAATCCCGTTGCTGCATGGGGGGGCCATTCTATACGCGGCGAGGAACCCCGGGACCTGCAGGTCCCAGTCAACATGTGCCTCGCACACCTGCTGGCACAGCATAGAAGTCAAAGTCCTGTGGAGTCGCTCCACCATCCCGTCCGTCTGTGGGTGGTACGGGGAGGTACGCACCTTCTTAGTACCCAAAAGGTCGCACACCTCCTGCAGCAATTTACTCGAAAAATTCTTTCCCTGGTCGGTCAGCAAGCGTTCGGGAGCCCCCTTGTCCAGGACGTAGCCCTGGACAAAGGCGTCCGTCACAACCGCCGCCGACTGGTTGGCGAGTGGCCACGCCATAGGCCACCGGGTAAAGTACTCCACACCAACCAACAGGTACTTGTTACCCCTAGGCGTGACTGGAAAAGGCCCCAAAATATCGAGCGCAACGAGCTCGTTAGTGCGCGAGACCTGAATAGACTGCAGCGGTGGATTTGACGCCACGGGCGGTGGTTTCCATCTGGCGCAGTCTACACACCCCTTCAGTATATTTACCACATCGCTCCCCATCCCCAGCCAATAATAGTCACGCTGAAGCAGAGCAAGCGTTTTGTTTACCCCCAAATGCAAGAGGCGTTCGTGTGCGGCCAGGACAAGTTTTCCCCGCATAGCGGAAGGCATGACGAGTGCGTGCCGCCGGGACAAATTGTCCCATCTCATTAGGAGGCCCTGCTTGAGCAGCCAGGAGCCAGTTTGCTTTCGGCCCTCCTCGGGACCCCCTGCCCTGCGACGCAACGCTAGCAGGGAGCTGTCAGCCATTTGGAGACGGCCCCACTCAATCAGAGACAGTGAGAGCAGCGAGTCCCCTCCCTCAGGGGTAGCGGGAGCGTCACCCATCGGCGCATTCGCGGTCGCGGCCAACGCACCCATGCTTACAACACCTGGCGGTTTACAGTGCGCCGACCCCATTAAGCACGCACATTTGGGACAAGGCGACAATCGCGACAGGGCATCCGCGTTAGTGTGGGGCAACCCCTTACGGTAAGTGGTCGTAAATTGATAGTCCTGGAGGACTTCCAACCACCTTGACAATTGGCCCGAGGGTTGGGCGACCCTCAATGAATACTGAAGCGCCGCGTGGTCCGTCCGGACCGTAAAATGACGGCCATAAAGTTACGGTCTAAATTGCTGTACAAAAAAAACAATAGCCAGCAACTCGCGACGGGTGACGCAGTAGCGCTGTTCCGCCGGCGACAAAACCCTGCTACCATAGGTGACCACCCGTTCGACTCCCCCAACGACCTGTGAGAGCACCCCCCCAATGCCCGTGTTGCTAGCATCCGTGTCTAGCAAGAACGGACTTGTAAAGTCAGGGTAACGTAAGGGCGGGGCACCCACCAAGGCGTCCCGGAGGGAGCAGAACGCGGCCTCCTCCTCCGGCCCCCATCGGAACTTGACTCCTTTTGCCGTTAGAGCGTGCAAGGATTTTGCAATGGTGGCGAAATGCTCAACGAATCGGCGGTAGTAGGAAGCAAAGCCAATGAAACTGCGTACGTCAGAAACCGACGTGGGCGTTGGCCATGAACTGACACAGCTCGTCTTCGCGGGATCGGTAGAGATCCCCGAAGAATCGACAATGTGGCCCAAGTATCTCACGGACTTTCGAAGAAGGTGGCATTTGGCCGGTTTAAATTTCAATTTAGCCGATCGCATCCACAAGAACACCCCTCTCAACCGCTGGAGGTGTTCCTCAAACGTTTTACTGAAAACAATGACATCGTCTAGGTAAATCAAGCAAGTATCCCATTGCAGACCCGACAAAACCAACTCCATAAGGCGCTGAAACGTCGCGGGAGCGGAGTGAAGTCCCATGGGTAACTGGTTAAACTGGAACAGGCCCCCTGGGGTCCGAAATGCTGTCTTAGGTTTAGACTCGTCGTCGAGTGGCAGCTGCCAGAATCCCGATAATAAATCAAGAGTAGAAAAATACCGCGCACCAGACAATGCATCCAGGGACTCATCCATTCTGGGGAGCGGATACGCGTCAGCCACGGAGATCTTATTCAGGCGACGGAAATCTACACAAAATCGCAATGACCCGTCCTGCTTTTTAACCAGCACGATAGGTGCTCCCCAAGGACTGGATGAAGGCGAAATGATGTCGGCCGCCAGCATATCGTTGACGGCCGACTGAACCTGCTCCTTCTCGGCAGGACTCAGCCGGAAGGGGTTTTGCCTGACCGGTGCCGCATCGCCTGTTTCAATATGGTGGCGCAACAGGTCCGTGCACCCAATGTCATATTTGTGCTTACTGAACACATCAGAGAATTCAATCAGCAAAGCACGCAGCGCACCCAATTGTACCCTTGACAAATCCTTTGAGTCCGCACACAGCGAATCGACCCATTCAAGGTCCTCCCCCGATCGAATTTTCTGCGCCGGGACCGGATCAACATGCGCAACAAGGCGCTCTTCCGCAGGGACCCGTGCTGCGTGAGCAAGCACAGTGCCCTGCTGAATAACGGCCGGCCGCGAACCAGCGTTTAGAACCATAACGAACGGGTCCTTGTCAGCCCGAACCAACGTGTGAGCCACCGACAAATCCAGACCTCCGACAGCCCTATTTGACGGACCCAAAAGCACGCCCTGTTCCGAGGTCTCCCCACCCAATGGCTTCCGCAGCCGGAGTGGAATCAACATCTGCGAACCCGGGGGCACATGCACGGTCTGTGTCGCCAGCGCTTGTATCGTAGCGCACGCCGTCCAAATTTCCGTTGGATTCGACAAAAATGAAATACGGCGACCCAATGGTAGCTCAATGCAACGTTGATCGATGAGAATTTTAATGGGCATTTTAGCCAAAAAATCTGTGCCCAACAGACAAGGAACCGCTAAGGAAGAGGAGACGAAAACAGGACCCGACAATTTAATATCCCCTATGCAAATGGATGCCCGAATCTGGCCGACAATGCCCAACGAGCCCCCATTTGCCGCGTAAAATGGCACATCCACCGGAAGCAGAGGTCGACATTGGACAGGGAGAATGTTGTAAATGAGGTCGGAAATTATAGTCGCCGACGCCCCCGTGTCCACTAACACCCTGACCTCGACCCCGTCTACGAATCCCATAACGACCGATGAACCCGCCGACGCAGCCACTATCCTGTGACCCAACTCAGACCATTTAATGTCCCCCCAGTCCCGCACGAACCCCCCTCTCCGAACCGAATCCCCGACCCTTAAACGGCCCTCCTCCGCCGCAAAGCGACGGCCCATGTGTGTCGTGCATGTAGGCCGAGCATGTGAAGTGCCGCGACTTGCCGGGGGTAGTAGGGACGACTTGGGGCCTTGGTCGTCGTCCAGCCGAGGTCCCATGGCGCGCTGACGTGGAGCGCGGCAACCGGACGCCACGTGGCCCCGGAGGCCGCAGTTGTAACATGTGATGAGGGACGTCGGAGGTCAAGGTTGCTCCAGCTTGCGGGCCGATCGCAGAGGCGAACGACCCCCCGACCTCCAGTCCCCCGGTCGTCCAGCGGTGAACGCCTCCTCCCGTGGGCAGACGACTTGGGGCTCGGTGACCACCGGGCCCGGAGCTGAGGCCACGGCAGCAGTGCAGACGACACCCTGTTTACGCTTGAGGACCTCGTACGCCTGGATACTTGTAGCGACCCGCAATGAAGATATGTCGACCTCGTCGGCCGTGTTGATGGGGACCCCCAGGTCCTGCGCCAACTTGAGCAGTTGCTCCAAGACCATCGCATCCTGGCCCTCCTCGTCCATACGAGGGAACGCGGCGTCGGCGAGAGCCAACAACGCCATGCGGTAGGCCAGCGCGGTCTCCGTGTTCGCCTTCCGTCACTCGTAAAACTGATGGCGACAAGCCGAAGGAGGTCCATAGACCTTGGCCATGAGGCCCAACGCAGCCTTAAGCGTGGAGCGGTCCGACCTCTGTGCGGACCTGAAGGCCGCTAGCGCGTCGTCGTCCAACATGGCAGGCAGTGCCCGCAGCGCCGTAGCGTCGGACCAGGCCGACATTTCTTGATGCGCCAGAAACCTGCGTTGGAATGCGCCCCAGTCCCCGCCTTCCGCCTTGAAGGCTGTCAACGTGGGAAGGCGCTGCTGGAAGATGAAGTCGTCCTCTGCCACGTGGCTCCTCTCCGCCGCACCGTCGGTCTGCAAGATGGCGGCCCCTATGGCGGGTGGTCGATGGCGGTCCGTAGCGCGCGCTGATGACGTAAGCGGGCGCGCTTGGAGAACTCCCGCCACGTGGTTCTCGCTGTTCCCGCCAAAAGACGTCCGCGTGGTTGAAATGGCGGGAACTGCCAAGTCGTTTTGGCGGGAATCTGCGAGGCGAGCCCGTTGAATGTCCGCCGACGTCCCCGCTCCTCCCGACGTGGTGATCTCCGCCAGGATGGACGCCGCGGCTAGTAGCAGCTCTGTCAGACGGGAGTGCGCCTCGCGGAGTCCGGCATCAGCCCCCAGCCGCTCGTCCGGCGGCCCCGGTGGGTCCTGCGGTGTCGGCATCTCCTCGTCCTCTCCCCCCGATGCCTGCTGGCCCGAATCGTCGTGGTTATCTTCGCAGTCAATCCCGTGAGTCCGACGAGTCTTCCTTGTATCCATGCCTGGAAGACTGTTTCACTTCTGACGCCAGTTGAAGTATCTGAATGACGGCGGGAAACCACTTGAAGGGTAGCACACTTTATTTTCACTTGTCTTCCACAATAACACGTGTGGTCACTATTTCTCACACTACACACTCCACCTGACACTGGTGGTTACTACAGCTCACGCTACACGTCCCACTTGACACGCGTGGTTACTACAGCTCACGGTACACGCTCACTTGACACGCGTGGTTACTACAGCTCACACTACACACTCCACCTGACACGCGTGGTTACTACAGCTCACGGTACACGCTCCCGGGCACTCCAGCCCCGTAGCGTCTGTGGAGCCTACAGACCCACCCCAGCTTGGGCGTGGGTCTCGACCTCTGGGTCCCGCGGCCCGGCCCTCACACGGACGTCCGGCCCCGGGTCCCAATATCCCGCCTCTGAGCCACACAGGGCCCCGGTCCTGACAAGGACGGCGGGACTAGGTGTCTCAGGGCCCTATCTCTTCCTCCTCCGTCTTCTGTCTTCACTGGTTACCAACTCCCCGTGCGCCTGCGCGCACCGCCTTATATAGCCTCCCCTCCCGGGAGACGGAGCATATGCGGACCGTGACGTGAGCACCCCCTTAGTTGACCAATCCCCACGCGCTTCCACACGATCCCTTCGCTGTCAGCGCGTGTCACCGATACCCAGTCAATCACCGCCTCACAACCCATGACCCCGCGCTGACCTATGATCCTTCACCGTCAGCGCGCGTCGCCAACACACACAGCCAATCAATACGCGCTGCCACACGATCCTCACCCCAGCGCGTATCACCACTACACATACATGCACAAACATACATGTACAAACATGCATGTACAAACATACATGTACAAACATACATGTACAAACATACATGTACAAACATACATGTACATACATACATGTACATACATACATGTACAAACACACACGTAAGACCATCAATTTCGAAGTGTGCTCAGATTGTACCGCGTGTAATTTCGCACAATGTCCGACGTTCCACTCCCACGAACTTAATTTCAGTTTCGGAAGCAGGTGCCGGCACATGGGGCGGAACGTCGGACACCGTGCTGAACCGCCCGGTCATAGGGGTTGTTATGACCATACTCCACTAAGCTGGACAGTGCTGGTTAGTGATGCCAGACCAATTGTCCGAAAGCCAGCAGCATTGATTGCTCCATGGGTGGACTGGATCTTGCCATGGAGACATGATCCTTATGGCGGTACCCCGGGGTACTCTGGAATCCCGGGGTACCGCCATAAGGTTTATATAACATTTCCACGACTGGTTTGTGAAGCATTCGCCAGTGTTGAGGCGTCTTTGCCCACCGTTCGATCACGGGGGACAGTTTGATCCTTGGCATTTTCTTAAATGTGAAACGAACGCAGCGTGAGGAAGCAGCACTCAACCGTGAAGAATGAGACGCTCGTTCCCCAAGGGGACTCCCCTGCCCGGGTCTACTCGTTGGCTGGAAAGCAGCGGCCGATGATCGTTTGGTGGTGGGGGGGGGGGAACGGCGGGATGCCGCCAATTCTGCTGAAAATTGTTGTAAACCGCCATTGAGAAGTCAGGACACTTCTGAGCCGTCACGTGACACTCCGGTCATCCTCGCAGCGGCGGCTATTGGCTGGCCATCGAACAAAGACGGTCGCCGCATCGCGCGCTTTCAGATGAGTCTGGAACGCTCTCCTTCCGATATCACGAAGCCACTGGGAGCTATGAACTTTTAAATTATCTATTTTGACAAACTAATTTATTTAGAACTACTTTTTGTGTTTAGTTTGTTGTCCGTCCACCGAACCTCCGACTACCGCGGTTTGCTACGTACGGTGCGAAAGAAGTTGAACATACGTGCAATGAGGCTTTTACTAATTATTTTAGTTTTAAACAGCAATGAGATGTACCTCTGTTGCGTTGACTGTATCGCCTATTTGTTCGACAGAGTGCTATAGATTGCGGTTGGATTGCCCAGGCACCTTGTGAGGCTTTCACCCCTCCGAGAGGAGATACTCCACGCTTGCATTCGCTTACGCAGGAGCCGACAGCGAGGGGGCACTGTGAGTCGAGCACTTCACTCCCCAGTTGGGACATTTCAGTCACCCGTAATTCGATACGAGATTGCGTGTGTGTGCGTGCGTTGGGCTTCTTTCGCACCGTACGTAGCCAACCGTGAGTGGGTGAGTGAGTGGGACAGTGAATGGGTGAGTGTATGTATGTATGTTGAACTTCGTTCGCACCGTACGTAGCCAACCGTGAGTGGGTGAGTGAGTGGGACAGTGAGTGAGTGAGTCAGTGAGTGTATGTCTGTTGAACTTTTTCGCACCGCACGTAGCCAACCGTCCTGATCGGAGATTATTCTGTATTCCGTACTACTTATATATATATATTTTTAGCAGGTAATGGTTTATCCCTTTTTATCATTACTTACAATTTTTTTTTTACTTTTGAAGATGGTGCCTAAAACTATGGAGAGGGAAAATGCGGTTGTGTCATTACCTGTCGATGTGAGCACAGTGGCAGCCAGCGCTTGTAGCTCACGATACACAGCCCACCCTGGCAGTGTGTGTGTGTTTAACACGGAGGCTTTCACGACCAATATCATTCATAATAGAGGTGTTTTGGGTGAGATCGCATAAATATCAATGTGTCGTCAAACCCGCCAACACCAGACACAGCCAACTAGTAAGGGTTGTCACGTAAACAGAACGTGGCCAATTCGTCACTAGTACAGCACACCGATGTGTTGGAGAGCAAATCCACAGCATTTACAATTTGAGTACGACGTTTCGCCAGTAATTACAACCGGCATCATCAGGCGACAGCCAGAATTGTGGAGAAATCCTCCTATTTCTTTCCTTAAATAGAGGGGTACATGTGATGACATCACGTGTGAGCCCTTCATGTACTCGTAATGAATTGGCACGTTCTGTTTACGTGACAAACCTTACTAGTTGGCTGTGTCGGGTGGTGGCGGGTTTAACGACACATTTATATATTTACGCGATCTAACCCAAAAAAAATCTAAATTATGGATGTGTGTGTCTTGTGTGTAAAATGTGCAGAGATCATTGCCAATCCACTGCTGGATGAAGGCCTACCCCACACCGTGTCAGTTATTGAGGTTGTTTGACCATACTTCACCACGCTGGTCAGCATGAGTGGCTGTGGCCAGGAATAGAACTCAGGTTTTAGGGTTAGGAGCGCATTCCGCTATCCACTGTGTCATCGTTATGGCAACCCAATACGAGTTCATTTCATTTCTTCAGAACTGCTTTTTTGTGTTTAGTTGATTGTCCTTCCACCCGCACCTCCGATTAGCACGGTTGGCTAAAGATGCGCAACGTACACGCACACTTACAATGCAGAACGGTGAGCTTTCATCAATTTCCACGAGGATGGGCGTTCCATCTGATATTTTGGGTGTTTCACGAATCCGGGGGCACCTCCAGCTTCCTGGGTGTTTTGCTTCGTTTGCTGCTGCCCAGTGCCACCACCGGTCGGGAGAGATGCCCGCGTCTCCGTGCCTGCTAGGACGGGGGGATTAATTAGTTGTATTAGTATGGGGTTTTTTGGGGGTTATTTGATTTGTCATTCCTGTACTTTGCACGTTACTATCGTGTTTTTGTTAATTGTTGTGACATTCTCACCCCGTGCCCCCGACTGGACATCGGTGGAAAAAGAGCTCTATAGGTTATCGTATTTCTCCCGTATAAATACGGTAGATTATATTCGGCTGCTAGGGATATCTCATCATTTTTTATTGCTTATGTTAAGTGTTGTGTATATGTTTATTTAGTGTTTTTAATTAGTTTTCTGCATGAAATTTCCTTAAATAAACATACAAATAGACAAAAATGTATATCCTACTGTAAAAAGTTACCGTATTTACTGTACCTTACCACTCCAATCTTGAAGACTCTGCATGGGGTGATGTGTATATACGTGCAGTGTTTTCATTGTTTAAGTTGTACGTAGTGTATCATGTAGTATATATAACATTTGACAGTTAAATCAAGCATCGCTACGTTTTTTGTCATGCACGTGGTGCCGATCGCCGGACTGGGTCACAGCTCTTGGAACGGTGTTGCTCGTCTTGCCGGATTGGCCCGGTAGCGACGGATGTTGGATAATCGCGCCCCGGATAGCGGATGATCAAGTGGATTCTGATTCTGTCTCTGGCTTCCCGTGCCCGTTGGGGCTGCCCGTGGCCTCGGCACGGCGATCGAGTTCCAAGCGGACGCCACCACCACCACCATCAACTCGGGCCGCTTCCACCACCACCACCATCGTAACCACCGCCACCACCACCGTCACCACCGCCACCGCCGCTGCAATTTTCGTCTCCGTTTTCTGCTCGGGCCGATTGATTCCGCGCAGGCAGCAGTAACCGGAGAGCCGCGTGGAGCAGCTGTCACGAGCGGCCTGCGATGTCGCCTCTTTAGTTTATTTATGTTGAAGTCGGCATTCGTGAATTCAGTGTTTGCTTAAATGTTGTGTTTTTATTGACCGCGTCGGTCCCCCCCACCCCCACACCCGTTGTGGACCACGTATCGGAAATAATAAAATGTGCGCGCGACATAAATTTGCCCGCGCGTGTATCCCGGCCAAAGATCAAGCGTCTCATCATAACCTGCCTTCGGGGGGTGGAGCGGAGGCGCCCACAACGAATGTGGCATGTTGGGCAGACGTCGAGTCAACGTCGTTCCGACCGTTCCAACCACAAACGTGGGCCCGGCGTCGGCGTGTTTACTGGGGACGTTTTGGTGATAGTGCGCCGTGCTCACCAAGCCCGGCAGCCAGAGTTTCATTGCTGGCCACGGATAGCGACACACCGGCATGTAATGACGGAACAGAAATAGTGGCAACTGCCCTCCAAGCTCTTCAAAAATACCTGCACTGACCAGCGTGGTTTTAACAACAACAAAAATCCACGACCGCTCTCTCGTCCGTTCTCCTAACAATGAGGCTGCATTATATCTGGCCTATTCTTAGGTTTTTTCGGTAAAGTCACGTAGGTAAAAACATTAAAAAGTAAAATAAAATAAAAAATAAAAATCACGACGTTTCGGAGGCAACACAAGCTTCCGTCTTCAGGTGGTACCGTCACAGCCACGACAGCTGTATCAAGTAAATGAGAGATTGCAGGAGTTACCACTGCGTTTATATAATGGTTGGAGAAGGTGGTGGGGCAAGGGCCGCATACTTTTTATTAATATGGTAAGGTGAGGCTTGAGACTAAGAATAGACTGCATAACAAAGGCTGCCGATCATTGCTACAACTCGGTGGGCTCTCATGAAATTGTATTTTCCGAGACCAAGGTTCTCTGCAAACCTCCTGGCTACCATCAAAGGTTTGTACACGAAGCCATACAAATATACAAACACAGACATAATTTCAACCGTGATGACGGTTACAAACTGAGTAATCATTGGAAAGATGTGATTAACCATGCAAAAAAGATTTAACTACACTTATTTGCCAATCTTATTTGACAGACAACCATTACTGTTTAACCAGGTTTAGTGGTGGTCTTCTTGTTACAGGTTGAGTCACAAACCGCACCTCTCCATAACAAAGGCTCAGCCTTTTTTACGCAGTCTATTCTTAGTCTCAAGCCTCACCTTACCATATTAATAATAAGTATGCGGCCCTTGCCCCACCACCTTCTCCAACCATTATATAAACGCAGTGGTAACTCCTGCAATCTCTCATTTACTTGATACAGCTGTCGTGGCTGTGACGGTACCACCTGAAGACGGAAGCTTGTGTTGCCTCCGAAACGTCGTGATTTTTATTTTTTCTTTTATTTTACTTTTTAATGTTTTTACCTACGTGACTTTACCGAAAAAACCTAAGAATATGAATCATTGCAGTCACGAAAGCTTTAAATCTAGAATATATCTGGCATATTATTTGTTTCATCTTGTTACATCTTGTAACAAATAACTATTTTTTTTTAAAATTATTGGCTCTTAAAAAAACAAGAAAAAAATTGTTGTAAAAAACAACTCCATGACCAACACAGTGTGGGGAGGCCTTCATCGAGAATAGGCAGTTATTTATGTATTATGTGCGTGACCTGCCAATAATTCCTCTGTGGCACACAACGGCCCGCTCTTACATATATATATAACGTCCCAGGGCCTGAAACATCCACTGCCAGAACATTGCTCCCTGGACAGAAGCTCCCTCTGTCACTCTGTTGTCCGGATATGGAACTGCTTCCCTGATGATCGCACACTATCGGCAAAATCACCGATTCTGATCCTCAGGTTTTCAAATGTCTAGCACAGACACCTGAGACATCTCCTCACTTCACCGCACGCCTTGCGGGGACTGAGTGAGTCTTCGAACTGCAGTGAACCCATGACAATGCTCGATTATATGTACCAATGTCTGATATGGCTGTTGTTCACAATTGCACCCGATAACTCAAAAAGAAAGGATCACACTTCATGTCCTGCGGGCTATAGGATTCAGACCAGCAGATCCTGGCACAGAGCGGCTGTGCGGTGAGTGCTGCCCACTAGCCCGCTAGCCCGCTAGCCCGCTAGCCCACTAGCCCACTAGCCCACTAGCCTGCTAGCCCACTAGCCCGCTAGCCTGCTAGCCTGCTAGCCCACTAGCCCACTAGCCTGCTAGCCCGCTAGCCCACTAGCCCACTAGCCCGCTAGCCCACTAGCCCGCTAGCCTGCTAGCCCACTAGCCCGCTAGCCCACTAGCCCGCTAGCCCGCTAGCCCACTAGCCCGCTATCCCACTAGCCCGCTAGCCCGCTAGCCCGCTAGCCCACTAGCCCGCTAGCCCGCTAGCCCGCTAGCCCGTCGAGTCGTCGACCCGCACCGAAGGACACAGTGCAAGCTGCCACAATGCCTGGCTGAGCGTCCTGAGCACGAACATTATTTGGTGATACTGCGCCAGCAGTCGTGCACCAGCACAAATAACAATACACAGTAACTCAACGCGTTCGTCAGTAAAGCACTGCCTTAAACATTGACAATGTGCGGTGGTGCGACGTTACCTTCCTCGCCTGGTATGCGGGTAGTTGTGGGTTCGATCCCGACCCAGACGCCTGCATATATGTTCGAGTTTGCATGCCCTCCTCGTGGTTGCGTGGATTTTTTTTTCCGGGTCCTCTGGTTTTTTCGCCTCCACATTTAGGAACACGCCTTTAGAGTATTTGGCTGCTATACATTTCCACATGATAAGCCACTTCGTTGAGCTGTCATTTGTGGACAGGTCGCTTCGGAAATAGAGTAACACAGCTCAATGGGCCTTACCTGGTCAAATAAAAATAGTTAGTTCATAGGGGACGTTTCGAGCAACGGGCCTTCTCCACAGCACAGGCAAGAAAGACATTGGCACTTAGATATACCTCTCTAAACGCTGTAAAGAAGGCCCATTGCCTGAAACGTAACCTCATATATTTTTGTCATTTTTAAGATCACAGTGTTGTTGACGAATGTGAGCTTTTACTTATTTATTATCTGTACTAAGCACAAGGAGGGTCACCTAAGGGAATGGGAATCCCTCCCTCGGCAGGGACGCACCCCCTCTACCCGTCATCTCCCGAGTTCTCCGGCCCCAGCAGCCGCGACAAACTCCCAGGGTGCGGATACGGGGTGCACCATGCCAGGGCGGATGAAGGTTCTTGTACGGCCCTAGGCACTTCTGTTTTGTCGGCCTTCAGTGATTAACTTTCTGCAGCTGCTTGCTACTGCTGCCGCCGTCACTCCGCTTGTTTCACGCGGTACTTAAGTCCAGCCGCTGGACAGATGTCGTTACCGATACGTTCATTTGTGAAGCCTGCGTGCTAACTCGATGTGCCGCAGATAAGCAAATGTAATTTTAAATTATTGGGGGGAAAAACCGAGGTATTAGTAGGCAAAACATTTCTTCAACTATTCTTTTCACTATAATTACGTCGGATGACGCAGCTTTGAAAGCATTCCATTCATAAACAAAAAAAATTGTATCATACAAACAAAAACACATGGCACATTTTTTTTCGCAGGTCCTATTGGATCATACGGCCCTGCACGATGCCCCCCCCACCCCTTTCCCCATCGTGCCACCCTCCACCGACCCCGCCACGCCATGCTGGCGCATCCGGTTACCCCCGGGACCTCTGGTCCGTGCACTGACACCACAAAGGGCCCTTTCTCTGCCGCCAAAGCCCCAGGAGCTGTGGTGCCATTAAATAATTCACGGCCGCTGACCCGTGCGCAGTGCGCAAGGCCATCGCAGAGTCTCCGCTCGGTAGCGGGTGGCAATGGCGAGAGAGTGTCGGAGCCTGCGGTTCACATTGCAGAGAGGGGTGGGAGTGTAAGTGTGTGTATGTATGTGGGGAGCGGTAGTGTAGTGGTTAGCGCGCTGTGCTACGAACCTGGCGATCCGGGTTCGATTCCCGCTCACGGCCAACACCCAGTGACGATTATCTGAACCGGTCCTGGGCCTCCCCTAGGTCGACTCAGCCTCAAATGAGTACTTGGTGCAGTGTGTAAACATCGCCACTGGGGAGACAAAGGCGGCCGGGCGTGGTGTTGGCCACCCCTCGTGTGCCGTAACAGCCTTCAAAAGTGCTCGCTAACAGCACTTGCCCCAACAGTCTGTTAAGGCTATACGGGGGATCTTTATCTTTGTATATGTATGTGGGGAGCGGTAGTGTAGTGGTTAGCGCACTGTGCTACGAAACTGGCGACCCCGGGTTTGATTCTCACTCGCGGCCAACCCCCAGTGCCGGATTATCCTAGCAGCAAAGTATCTACATATACTACGGGCCCCGCACTTTCAGAGAGAGAGAGATACCGCAAACTCCAAATATACAACAGGCGTCAGGGTCGTGATCGAACCCGAGACCTCCTGTAGACCAAGTAAGAAGGTTAACATCTCCTAGCCACCACAGCGCCCAATAAAGTTAAACTCATCGCAAAGTGGACCCGGTGAACAATTATAATATATATTGGGGGGGGGGGGGGGACACATCCCCCCCCCCCCCCAATATTTGAGCATATTCAAATATGCTCAAAATGTCCCCCCCAATATATCGCTATAAAATAGATTAAACAAGAAAAGGAAAAAAAGAAAAATCAGAGCAATGTAATACAATACAATATTAGACATTATTGTAAAAGATAAATAAAAAGTCCATCCCATGTGTTAGTGAATTTTTTAATATTTTAGGCAGGAAATGGCTACGTATAAAAGCAGATTGTCTCCTTGCTGAGATGTGCATTGGGCTTGTGACCCTCTGCATTGGTGGCACTGAGTCAGTGGCTGGAAATTGCACATAAATGAACACGTTCCTTCGGAGTGGGCAGGTAGGAACTTGGTTGGACAGCGCATTCGTGCACGGCAGACAAATATGCACGACAGATAGACAAATAATCCTTGGTGGGCAGTGTGGAACCTGTTGTTCCTACCTGTAAATAACCCTATAGGTCCTGACTTTTGGGCCACCCCTGTACGGATCGGAAAATGCACACTGACAGAGATATTTGAACAAACGCTGAAAGTTTTATTAAAGATCCGTGTAGATACGCATGCTGAGAATCACACTGAGAGAAAGAGAGAGGAGCACGTGGATCAGAGGACAAATTTCAAGAGACACCGCGGTGGCTAGGAGATGTTAACTCCCTCGCCTGGTATACAGGAGGTCGTGGGTTCGATCCGGACCCTGATGCCTGTATGCTTGGAGTTTGCACGTTCACCCCGTGGTGGTATGGATATTTCTCGGCATCGTCCGGTTTTTCTGTTCATATTCAGAAACAACTTGCGTTTAGAGTATTTGGCTGCTGTAAGTTTACAAATGATAAGCCGCTTTGTTGAGCTGTCATTTGTGGCTAAGTTGCTTCTGAAAAAAAAGCTACGTAGCTCAGTGGACCTTACCTGGTAAAATATAAATAGTTTAGAGTTTAGTTTTAGCTAGCCATTAAACTAATACGGTAACTGCATCACACACTTTCAGATGCCCTTCTGTGGCCGTCTGGAACGCTCTTCCTTCCAATATTAGGAAGCCACTGGAGCTTTGCACTTTAAAATAAAGTAGATAAAAAATTCATTGCTTTTGAACTGCACTATCGTGTTTAGTTTGTTGTCCTTCCCCCGCTCCTCCGATTAGCTCAGTTGGCTACGTACGGTGCAAAAGAAGTTCAACGACACGGATACGTTTCGAGTGAGTGGGCTTGGGCAGGACTCGCCGCTCGGAAGGGTGGTGGCTGATGAACGCGACTGGTGGCGGGGCGGCAGCCATGAGACGGAACGCGCTCAAGAGGCCGAACCACTGTGGAGATGGAGTGCAGAGATCAGCTCGCACGCAGGAGTTACACTGAGTTACACTGAGTGACGGGAATGCCTTCATCCAGCAGTTGACTGATCATGGCTATTGATGAAGAAGATTGTTGTACAGTATATTTATAGATCATCAACATCATCATCATCACGTTCCATGAGCAGATAGGCCGTAGGTGCCCATCGCCGCATATTTCGTCAATTGCTTCCACTTTCCTCTGCCATGTGCCAATACACTCAAGTAGTGGCCACATCTTTCTGGCACGAATCTCTGGTGTCGTCGCCAAGCCGTTCTCCGTTCCGCCTTCCTGTCTGCATATGTGTGCATATAAATAGTCTATAATACCCATACATTTTATATTCATACATGTAAATATACTATACTGAATAAGCTTTAATAGCAATTTGAAATTGTTTATACGGGAAATACGCACCAAGTCTCACGCACACACACACTCAGCGTGTGATGGATTTGTTTTTGGTATAATGTATAAACAAACACCCTCGTGCAGAACAAAAATGAAATCCAGTTAATTCCTTTATTAAATGTTCATTCAAATGTAAACTCAAGAAGATAATAAGCCGGTTGGGAGTCACGCAAATAAAAGTTGCATCTGAGACCTCTCCTATTTTCTATTTTTAAGTGGTGAGCGTTCTGTGCGTTTACTGAGCACATTTTTCGTTGTACATCGCTCAGCGCCGCAAGTGCTTTCACAAAGGGGCACACACTGCCACTGTTCGAGTCGTTGCACTTCGTTGACCGACCCAACGGGGCCGGTAGTCCAGCCACGAGAACCATTCATTCATTTGGACCCCACATTTGCTAAAATCAAAAAACATGTAAAACGGCTTTAGGTTAATATTTCGCAAACGCCTTCGAGCGCTCGCGCCGGGTTTGCGGGTTTCCCCGCCGCGGAGTGCGGCGGTGATGACACTGCGCCGGCAGCGTGTGTGGGGATCCCATTGACTTGTCGCAGGCTCCGTTTGTGTTTTGGTAAACGCCGGCCAGTTCGTGGCAACTCGTAAAAGGAGGGCGCCGCGGGCGGACAGGAGATGTTAACTCCCTCGCCTGGTGTGCAGGAGGTCGTGGGTTCGATCCCGACCCTGACGATGCCTGCTGCTGTATATTTGAAGTTTCCGTGTCTCTCTCTCTCTCCCCGTGATTGCATGGATTTTTCTCCGGGTCCTCTGGTTTTTCCCTCCACATGTAGAATCAACATCACGTGTTTACAGTATTTGGCTGCTATACATTTCCACGTGATAAGCCACTTCGTTTAAATACCATTTGTGGCCAGGTCGCTTCTGAAAAACAGCTATAGAGCTCAGTGGGCCTTACCTGGTAGAATAAAAATTAGTTTGTAAGAACAGACCCTCGAGATTGGGGATTAGTAACAACACCCGGTCATCCACTTGAACGCAAACGTAAAAAAATTGGCTCAATTCTAGTTAGTCGTGTGAATTTTCATTGTGGCCCTTATTGAGGTTATCATAGAATATCATACGCGCTGATACAATTTGCTATATTTATATGGGTACTCGAAACTGGTCGCTAACGTTGCCCGCTTGCTACCCACATTCCGTACAAAGGACCTAACATTTGGTGTCGTTGAGCTTCGTGAAGCATATTTTGCTCCAAGACACAGCAGAATACTTCATAATGTGTTTGCCACCCAATTTGGAGGGTTATAATTGAAAAATATGTAATTCATCTGGTTGTCTGTATAAATTTAACTAATATTGTGCCAAATTACAGCTCTAAAGCCCTCCACGTCTGAAGTTTTAGCGACCCTGTTTTGACATGTTGGTGTTTGGATAAACATTTTTTTTATGTTTGGATACGCACCCTTCAATACCTCCAGATGCAAACTCTCCTGGGGTTATGGTACAAAATGTAAACAATTAAAATTGCAAGTTTTTCAAATGATGAGTTATATTATATGACAATATTTGTGCCAATTTCTAGCTTTGCATCCCTCCTCATTATAATGTACACCACTCACCACCGGCTCTATACGCGGTAATTGATATGCGAAACATAAATTTGCCAATGCGCCAGACAAAGGCCTCATGATTGGCACTGTTATTTGTTTCGTCGGAGTTAATGTATTTTTCATGGCGGAGGTGCCAGGTGTCTGATAAGCCGAGCAGGTACTCATCAGAACTGTTTGTCCGAGCTCGGGGCATCGGGGCGCTTAAACTCAATCGCGCGGGTCTAGTTACTCATTGGGTGTCGCATTATTCAGCAGCCTCAATGATAGACCAACTCACCTGTTGATGCTGCTGCTACTGCGTTGGTGGTGGTGCACAAGCACGGCAGCGTTGCGGTTAGCGCTACGCTGCGCTACGAACCTGGCGACCCGAGTTCGATTCCTGTTCACGGCCAACACCGGTGACGGTTATCTGAACCGGTCCTGGGCCTCCCCTAGGTCGACTCAGCCTCAAATGAGTACGTGGTGCGATGTTTAAACATCGCCACTAGGGAAATAAAGGCGGTCGGGCGTGGTGTTGGCCACCCCTTGTGTGCCGTGCCGGCCTTCATAGGTGCTCGCTAACAACACTTGCCCCAACAGTCTGTTAAGGCTATATGGGGGATCTTCGTCTTTGCACGAACACCAACAAATCTCCCCACATTCGTCATCAATATCAGAATGACAATCTTTTATTTATACTGCAGGAATCCGAATAACACTGCCTGAAAGTGACAAAAATATAAACATATATATAACATAGGGGTGACCCGGTGGCGAGATGTTATCTGTCTCGCCTGGTATACAGGAGGTCGTGGGTTCGATATCAACCCTGACGCCTGCATATTTGGAGTTTGCATGTCCTCCCCGTGGTTGCGTGGATTTTTCTCCGGGTACTCCGGTTTTCCCCTCCACATTTAGCATCAACATCACGCGTTCAAAGTATATTTTTGCTATACATATCCACGCGATGAGCCAATTCGACGAGCTATCATTTGTGGCCAGGTCAATTCTGAAAAAGAGCTGTATATCTGGTAAAATGTAATAGTAATTTAGTTCAATTTTAATCGGTGACGTTTTGGACAATGAACGTTCTTCAGAGCAAATACAATTTTATATAAAAGAGTCACCGCGTCAGCTGCAGACGAATGGATGAAGAGAATGATCTAGCCTTAAGCTGCGGCAGGAAAGTACAGCATGGAGTAGACACAGAGAGAGTGAGAGAGAAGATGGGAAAGAGAAGAAGCCAACGAGAGAGTGACGGGCGAGCAAGGTAGAAGATGACCAAGCCAGCACAATGGGCAAACGCACGTGGGACCCTAACCTTCCGAAGAGTCGCGTTTAACCAGTCGATCGCTTTCGTGCCCAGTGGCTGGGGGCTTTGTGGCCGCGTCGGTGGGTCGCGTAAAAGTGACTCTTCGGCTCAGGTCGCTTGAGTGCAGCGCTGGTCAGGCCGGCCGCATTAAATGTTTAATTCATGCCCCGCTAACACGACCTTTCGTGACATTTCACACTGGGGTTTTTTTTAAAACAGATTTTAAGTAAAAGCAATATCCAAACTGACATGCGTGGAATGTTTATTTTGGAATAAATCGCTATTCACATAGTGATTAAAATAATAATAATAATACGAATCATAATAACGTGCAGCGCTTTATTAAATCACCTGCCCGTAAACAACTCTCAATGCGCCCGATCTCCTCCAGTCTCGGAAGCTGTGCCAGGGGTTGAGCCCTGACAATTCTTCAACGGGTGACCAGCATGCATAACAGGTGTTATAGGCTTCTGCTGGGCTACGCTGCGGCCAGCAGAAGGCAGTGCAAAAACATCCATTGTTGCACTGTACATCTATGCTCCCCACCTTCACCAAACAGCACTGGCCAGTGTGGTGAAGTATGGTCAAGTTTCCCCCACGACCCGCTTGGGGTGGGAGTGGGTGAGACCTTCACAAAGCCCAGTGCGATCACTGAGCTGAATTCCCATTCAGGCCTTCACGCAGACCACGGGCGACGATCTTAAGGAAAATCTGGGAGATTATAAATCAAGACATTTCAACGTTCTACTCAAGACTTTTGCACGGGCCGACACGATCTGCCCCAGATTGTCACTGTTTTTTGCACTCATTACACACAAAGTTCTTGCTACAAATGAACCACGATACCTCGCTGATTTCGTCAAGGAGCATAAAACATCATCACGCGAACTCCGGTCATCCTCACAGCAACGGCTTCTGGCTGGCCATCGGAAAAAGACGGTGGTCACCGCATTGCGCAGCACTTTCAGATGCGCTCCTGCGGCCGTCTGGAACGCTCTTTCTTCCGCTATTAGGAAGCCACTGGAGCTATGCACTTTTAAATCGTCTAGATTGAAAACTCATTTCTTTAGAACAGCTTCGTGTGTGTAGTATAGCGTCCTTCTCCCGCACCTCAGATTATCACGGTTGGCTACGTACGGTGCGAAAGAGGTTCAACATACATACGTACTGTTCATTTTAATGATGAATCTATACACAAAAACCACCGCCCCATATAGCCTCTAACAAACCATTGGTGCAAGTGCTGCCAGGGAGCATCTATGAAGGCCGGCACGGCACACGACCGGGTGAGTGGCCAACACCACGCCCGACCGCCTTTGTCTCCCTAGTGGCGAAGTGTACACACCGCACCAGGTACTCATTTGAGGCTGAGTCGTCCTTGGGGAGGCCCTTGACCGGTTCAGATAATCGTCACTGGTGTTGGCCGTGAGCGGGAATCGAACTCAGTTAACCGGGTTCGTAGCGCAGCATAGCGCTAACCTCTACACTATCACTCCCCAGACATACTCACGCACTCTCATTCAAATGGTGGTCCTCGTGGCAGTCTGGATCGGGACAGGGTTCCGCTGGCACAGAGGGTTCGATTCACAATCATCAGTATCGCTAATTTGAAACTCCATTTCGGGGTCGCTTCAGCCCATCATGCATTAACGGTCACTATAAAGAGCACCACTTTGTGGGAAGTCAACGACAGATAATTTTTTGGCATAACTGGCCCCTGTTATGGGAATGTGGAATTTACACAAGTCTGGATCTGCTCGGAGTCTCCCTCCATTCATCGGAGCGTGGAGGCGCCGTGACCGGAGTTTTTGAGCTCAGACAGATTTTTTTTAACACGCAGCGTTTGAGAGCACCTATTTTGGCCGATCAGCTGTGAACCCACGCGCCCCCGGTAAAATTGGTGCAACCGCATTACCACGACACCTATGCTTAGACCAAAGCTGATCCTCCACAAATCCTAAGCGACGTAAAAATATGGAATTCCACCAATGCTCACAGTTATAAATGGGCGCCGCCTCTTAAATTCTCGTAGCCACGAACGGATATGTACGAAGATACTCAACGACAACAACAGCGGCAGCTGCTGCTGCTTCCCATTGGTCTCCAAGTGGTGGTGGTGGTGTCACAGCGGCGCTTGTGCCCAGGCTCGATGCAGTTCGAGGCCACGTGGCGCTGCAGGAGGTCAGGAGGACGGGCTCGGGTGTTACGGTTTAACGAGCACAAATACAATGATCCCCCCATGTTGTTTGGGGGTGGGGGGAGGTGCAAGTGCTGTTATAGCACTGGCACGGCACACGAGTGGGGGGGAGGGCACCACACCTGGTGGCATTTGTCTCCCCCAAAGCTGATGTTTTACACACCGCACCAGGTAACGATTTGAGGCTGAGTCCACCTAGAGGAGGCCCAGGACCGGTTCAGATATTACTCGCCGTTATTGTCCACAGGGGGTGAGAGGTGGGGGGGGGGGAAGTTAATCTCGGTAGCCGGGGTTCGTAGCACAGCGCGCTAATCACTACAGTGCTGCAAAGACAGAGACAAAATTTCCCCGTGTAGCCCGTAACAGACTGTGTTTTCGGGCAAGTGCTGTTAGCGAGCACCTATGAAGGTCAGCACGGCACACGAGGGTGTGTGGGTGGCCAGCACCACCACGCCCAGCCGCCTTCGTCTCCCCACATCGCACCGGGTTCCTCAGTCGAGGTTGAGTCGACGTCGGACCGGTTCAAGGTTAATCGTCACCGGTGCCGGTGGCCGTGAGCTCGCGCGGGAAATCGAACTCGGGTCGCCGGGGTTTTCGCAGCGCGCTCAGCTCGCCGCTACGGCGCTGCGTGTACACACACGCGCAGGGGTCAATGTCGCGTTACCAGCGGCTAACGACAGGGGGGTAGGGGGAGCCCAAGTACAATGGAAATTAAAATAGCGTCTCGCAAAATAAACGTGCCCCCCCATCGCGTCGCATTTTTGTTTGTTAGCTGCGGGCTGCTCCACAGGAACGCGGGCAGGCTCCGCGTGTGTCTCTGCGTGTTGCGCGCTATTCGCTAACAGCACTTGCCCTAACAAGTCTGTTGAGGGCTTTACGGGGGAACTTTGTCTTCGTGCGTGATGGAGGGCAGCGGAAGTCGTAGCGGTCAGCGCTACGGACCCGGCGGGTCCGAGTCCGATTCCCGCTCATCGCTAACGCCAGCGACGAATATCTGAACCGGTAGTGGGCCTCCCCTAGGTCGACTCGGCCTCAAATGAGTACCTGGTGCGGTGTGTAAATATCGCCACTGGGGAGACAAAGGTGGCCGGGCGTGGTGTTGGCCACCCACCCCCTCGTCTGCCGTGCCAGCCTTCATAGGTGTTACTCGCTAGCAGCACTTGCCCCAAGTCTGTTAAAGGCTATACGGGGGATCTTTGTCTTTGTGTGTGCTGGAGGGTAGCGGTAGTGTCGCGGTTAGCGGCGCTGCGCTCCGATCCCTGGCGTTCCCGAGTTCGATTCCCGCTCACGGCCAACACCGGTGACGATTATCTGAACCGGACGTGGGCCTCCCTTAGGTCGACTCGAGACAAAGGCGGCCGGGCGTGGTAATGGCCACCCACCCCTTCGTGTGCCGTGCCGGCTTTCATAGCCGCTGTTCGCTAGCAGCACTTGCCCCAACGGTCTGTTAAGGCTACACGGGGGATCTTTGTCTCTGCGTTGGAGTTAATGGGCCTCCTGGAGAAACCGTTTTTAATGCGGTTAGTTTCACGAAAGTCCAAGCCCGGGTTGGGACTTAACATCAGAACATCATCTCATCCCTTTCATGAACACGTAGAGATATTTTTTTTGGGGGGGGGAGGGGGGCTAATTTGACCGTCCTCCACGTTGGTGAAGGCATGCGAGACGGAAGCGGCATCATAGCGGTGCAGTACAACAGTGGAATTTGCTGCACTGCCCGCCACAGAGCCCGACGGTCGCACATCCGAAGCGCTGTCCGGGCTCGACCCAGTTTAGTTTCTGCGATCGGACGAGGTGCGTCTCACTCGGGGTCATCTGATTTGGAGGTTTGGCCATTGGCGAAGAGTCTGTATGGTGCTCCCAATATTCTAGCAGCAGAAAACAAAGCAGCCCTGCTGACGGTGGTGAGCAGGGTAGTGGATTAATCATCCTTTATTATAATAACAACAATAATCATTATAAATAAATAAAACACAGTTTATAATCCTCGCACATACGTCACAATTCGGACTGATCGAGATTTCGAAGGCGCTGACTGAGCTCAGAGTCCGTCACATGCCAGCCTGGACAGGTGAGAGCCTCGATAGGTTAGAGCCTGCACAGGTGAGAGACTAGAATGGTGATAGCCTGGACAGGTGAGAGCCTCGAAAGGTTAGAGCCTGAATCAGCTGAGAGCCTGAACAGGTTAGAGCCTGAATCAGCTGAGAGCCTGGTCAGGTGAGAGACTGAACCAGGTGAGAGACTGAACCAGGTGAGAGCCTGAACAAGTGAGAACCTGAGCGGGTGAGTGCCTTGAGCTGCTGCTTGAAGGTGGACGGCGCTTGGATGCAGCGAATGTGCAGTGAGGGAGAGTTCCAGATGGCTGCTGGTGCAGCTATTGAAGAAGCGTCGCTCAGCCAGGTCATGGGCACGGTGAGCCGATTCCTCGACGTGCTCCGGAGGACGTGGCAGTTTGCCGTCGTCGGTGGAGTGAAAATGGTGAAGAAGTGCAGAGACCTTGAAATAAAGTTTGGTGGTACATGCTAGCGACGTTGCAGTGTCCCTGATGTGATGGGGAGCCAGTGCGAGGTTTTCAGTGAAGCTTTGCGAATTGGAGAGCTGAATGGAGTTTAAAAAACTCACAAACACCTTCTGAAAGACCCAACGCAGAAGATCCCTGGAGTTTGATCTTCCACGAAGCTGCTCATGGTCCACCCTTAACCGCATCCACTGCACAAACCATGGCAGATGCGGATACCCGATACACGAATGGAAAAGTAAACATCTCCAGTAGTCTGCGACTGTGGTAATCCAGAACAGACCGCATACAACGTATGACGACGCAATGCGCCGATCCACAAAGACGAAGGTAGACATCACAGCGATACACTCTGCGCTACTCCTGCCGAGGTTATCTGGGTTTGACAACCTGAATGTGAATTGGCATTCGTTTGCTCTGTGTCTACATCAGCCATACTAAAGAATAATTGAATCTATGGAAGCCATATTACCATCATACTTTCGTAATTTGATAAAATTAGTATGCGAACATTGGTTCCAAGGGAGAAAGGACATTCGGAGGCACCAGGCATTCCCTTCTACTTGAGGCAGGGAATGGTCCTTGCGAGCTTCAACATCAAGCCATCAATCCAGATGGTGTCGTAGGCCGATGACAAGTCCAAAAAGGCTTCACCGGCCTTGGATTTTTCTGGAATCCGGCATCGATGTGCGTCGCAAGGAGCCAAAACTTGGTCACAGCAACTGTGTCTAGGCCGGAATCTTGCGCTTGTTCTTCAGGGATCACCGACTCGACGAGGCGGCCGATTCTCTGGAGGATGATGATGATGATGTGTTCCAGGAGTTTATCAGTCGTGCACAGGAGTGATATCGGACTATAGCTTCCCTGGTCGTCGGTTGGCTTGCCCAGTTTGGGTATGGCAATGACCATCGCCTACCCGCCGTGCCTTTGGGATGCATCCCAGGTCTTCCCTGACACCATCGCGAAGTTCGCTGACACGCTGGTAGCCGTCGTCTACCAGCCATCCCGGCCACCGCGGCCACTGCATTTTGACACCGCCTCCTGAATAACTTACAAAACACCAAACACTCTTAAATCGTTCCCGTTTGCGTGTCTCAAACGATATATAATTTACCAATCCTGACATTGCAACAAGGCTCCACGATAACACGGCGAGGCCAGGTGACAGCTGATTGGGGTCAAATTACGTGAACGAACACTGTTGGTACCACTTGAGCCGTTTTCGTTTGGTATTTCATTTTACTGCGTTTGCAAACGGTACTGTTACGGTGCTATGGGTCGGTGGGTTGGTTGGCTGAATGAGCTCACAGCCACGTCCTGAGAATCCCATTAAGCACGGCTGACTGCTGACACAGCGGTTATGAGTAATGGCTTTACCGTGAAAGCGCTTCTCACTTCTCCGACTTCCCCAGTGGCCATTAGGGGATGTGGACCGACACACGTGCATTGAGAGAGCGCGTTCATTAAAGCCTCGCCTGAAGCCCTTTTCATTAAAGAGCTAAGTTCAACGGATTCGCCCATGCCATTATTTTGATGTTCTTTACTCGACGCCGCGTTCCTTAAACACGCAACGAGACTGCTCCCGCGTACACACGCGGCGGCGCGTACGCGGGAGTGAGTGATCAAAGGCCTTTGTGAAAGAAAAAAAACCCAACAGTAGTTCCTAAAGAACTGCATTGTGGTCCTCTCATCCTAGGTCACCATCAAAACAATTAAAGTGAGCAAGTGTGGCCGACTTACAGGCGGCGGTCCTAATAAGTCTTTGTCCTTATTAGGACTCGTCATTACAGTACAGTCACCAATGTTCACCGCTCCAGTCACTTACTGACATGGCTGTGTGGTGGTGGCTATGTGCGCGGCCTGTACTCGAGCACTGAGGGTTGGTGGGTCACCGCACAAATGTGGTGAAACTTCCTTCCCGTCGGTGCCATACCTTGGCTGGCCAGGAGGAGGCAGTACAGCGAGTGGACTAATCACCATCTGTTTGTTCCATCTGTACGGGGGATACAGCGTTGCCCCCTCGCACTCGTAGATGTAATACTTGGATGCAAATATGTATATTTTTAAGTCAACTTTAGCAGCAGGACTCTCCCGAAAAAATATTCAGACGACTGTGGCTTTTCTGGATAAATCAGCACAGCAGTTCCCGCTGTGTCAAGCCATGGATTCTGTGATCACTGCTTTTAGGTCAAAATCAAACGCCAGAGCATCTCCCTGATCATTGTCTCAATGTGTTGTCCTAAGCCGTTATCATTATCAGCCATGGTCAATCCACTGCTGGATGAAGGCCAGTGTCAGAAAAAAAAATACACACGCATTATGTTGACTGCTGATTAAAATTTCTGGGCGGGGCACATCGCGAGAAGACACGAGGGCCGATGATCGAAACTACCAATGTGTTCAGTTTGCTGTCCTTCTCCCGCACCTCCGATTAACACGGTTGGCTACGTACGGTGGCGAGAGAAGTTCAACATACACACAACGGAGAAGATAGACCAGAGAGGACGTCCATCGCAGAGATGGGAGTGATGAAATCATCTCATGTGCAGGAGCTAAGATAGATCGTCGGTGCATCGCGAAACCGCGAAAGACTTGGCTGAGGCCTTCATTCAGCAGTGGATATATCGTGGCTGGTGACGATGCTGCTGATGATGATGATGGCAAACTGCCTACGGAGATTCGTCGCCTTGTGATGCGGACCGTGGTTTTGTCGCGCCGTGGAGGTGCGAGGCAGCTGCTCGCGAGATAATTTACTCTTGGGTTACTCTGTGTGTGCCGCCACGGCCCCAACTACGTCAATTGGAACTCATTTCGCTGTAAAATTTCAGCACGGCTGAAGCTGCCCCCGGCTCGGCTGAGGAGGTTCCCGAGGTGTGGGCCGTCTCGTGAGGCCGTCTGGAAAGCCCTTGGCCGCCCCGTGAAGCATCTCAAATCCTACGTCTAAGCTCAGACAAGCACACGGGCGACACTCATCTCGACTAGTGGCCCTTGAAGCAGCGGTGGAAATTCCTCGTTATCATAGCTCTCTCTCTCTCTCTGTTGAGCAACCACTTTTTACGTGTATGTATGTATGTACGTGAATCTTTTTTCTCACCGTACGTGGCCAACCGTGTTAATCGGAGGTGCGGGACAAAGTGGTAGTTATTGCTGAATAATGGTCTCAATTCCCAAGTGGGAGAGGTCACGCAATGTCCAACTCACATCAGGTTTCATTTGCTGTCAATCAGCTGAGTTGGCGTTCTCTCCGTGGTTGATTTTTAAAAAGATGACAATCGCTCTGTGCCATGGAGAGAGCCTGGCTCTGGCCGATGGGGTGTGGGATTTCCACGGCCGGCTCAGAGCTGGCAAGCCACTTCGTTGAGATACCATTTGTGCTCTTAGGTTTTTTTCGGTAAAGTCACGTGGGTAAATAAAAATAAAGTAATAATAGAAATTATGTTTTTACCTACGTGACTTTACCGAAAAAACCTAAGAGTATGAATCATTGCAGTCACGAAAGCTTCAAATCTAGAATTAATACCATTTGTGGCCAGGTCGCTTCTGAAAGAGAGCTCGATAGCTCAGTGGGCCTTACCTGGGAAAATAAAATAAAATTAGTTGAATAGATTTCGGTCAGATATCAATCACCACCGTCGTTAGCTATGGCCAGGAATCAATTTCAATTTGCAAACCACGGTACCATTTATCCATCCCCACCACACTCCCTACTCTTTATCGGGCTCCCAAAACGACGAGTCCACCCCTCTACGTGTCTCCCTCTCTCTGTGTCTGGCGCGATGTTCGCTACGGTCGCTCTCCCCCGCTCTCCGCCCCCCCCCCCCCCCCATATCTGCACACAGTCGCAGTTACTGTTGACGCCGTTCTGCTTGGGTCGCTTTAACCGAGCCGGATCGAGTGCCAGGCCACGTCTATAAATAGGCAGCGCGCCCGACCGCCAGTGGCGAAGCGCGCTCGGCGCTCTGCGCGCGCACGGCGCCGTTGGCGCTCTCGGTCGAGGAAGTCGATGGGAGATTTTGCTTTTTTTCCTGCTGAGCCAGCGCCCCCCCCCCAACCCCCGAATCAAACCCAGAGGTGGACGATCCTGGCACAACCGCGCGCGTGTTGTGACGTCCCCCATCGCCTGCCCCACCCGCTCCAGACTGGCCGCGATCCGACTCGTGAGCTGGAGACGGTTGTCCGTCCCGTGCTCGCAGAGCTGCGCGCTGGCTTCTGGTTGCCGAACGAATAAGTCACACACACACACACAGCGCTCGCTACAAATGAACCACGCTACCCCCTCGCTGATCTCGTCGAGGAGTCTAAAGCAGCGGGCCAACTCCGGCGGTTTTTGGCTCAGCCATCGAACGAAGACGGTCCCACTGCATCGCGCGGCGCTCTCAGATGCTCTTTTGCGGCCGTCTGGGAACGCCCTTCAGATATTAGGAAGCAAAGCCGTAATTATAATATATATTGGGGGGGACAGATCCCCCCCCCCACCGCCAATATTCAAATATGCTCAAAATGTCCCCCCCCCCCAATATATTGCTGAAAAATAGATTTCTGTTAATATGATTGTGGTTATGGTTTTATTTTATTAATCCCCAATCTCTGCCTTTACATACAATGCAACAAGAAAAGGTAAAAAAAACAGAGCAATGTAATACAATACACTATTAGACATTATTGTAAAAAAAAAAGTCCATCCTATGTGTTTTCAAAACAGACTCCCTGGAAGATTTGGTGCCCCCCCCCAATGTTGACTCCATGGCTACGGCCTTGTGAGGAAGCCACCGGGAGCATTTAACATCGAATTGAAAACGAATTTCTTTAGAACTTCCGTTTTGTATTCAGTTTACTCCCTTTATCCTCCACCTCCGATTAGCGCGGTTGGCTACGTAGGGTGCGAAAGAAGTTCAACAATAACCGTCGCCGTAGCGCGGAATGCCTAAGCGCAGCGCCACTAATCACGAGCGCATCGCGATATATTACAGCGCCTCTGTGTAGCCCCTTGGTGGATTGCGACATCGCAGGAGCCGTGGGGGAACGACAATGGCTTGGGGAGGAGACCTTTATCCTCAAGTGGAATAATTATGGCGAATGATTAACGATGAGAGTAATTTTCGTTCTCATTTTTTTATTCGAGTCATATGGATTGGGGGGGGGGGGCAGAAGGAAAAAAAAATTAAAGGTGAAATCTCAACGGAGGAAGTTCGGCAAGGGATGTCTGGAAAGAGACCAGAAAGGCAGTGGAGCAGAAAATGCTCGATAGGACGCAGGGAAATCTTGACTTGAAGCTTTCGTGACCGCAGAAATTCATACTCTTTGGGTATTTCGGTAAAGTCACGGAGGTAGAAAAAATAATATATCACGACGTTTCGATCGCAACAAGAAGACGGTCGCTTGTTGTTGCGATCGAAACGTCGTGATCAATTATTTTTTCTACCCACGTGACTTTGCCGAAAGAATCAAAGAGTATGGATTCCCGCAGTCACGAAAGCTTCAAATCAAGATCGCAGGAATTCATATTCTTTGGGTCTGTCGGTAAAGTCACGTAGATAGGTTCAAAGAAAATAACAAGAAAAATCTACGACGTTTCGATCACCAGACAAGCGATCGAAACGTCGTAGATGTTTTGTCATTTTCTTTGAACCTATCTCCGTGACTTTACCGACAGACCCAAAGAACCGGACGCAGGGAAGTTTGAGTCAAAGCGACGAAAGAGGCGCGCTGGGAGCAGTGTTGACGCGCCGCGATAAGCGCCAGCCACGGCTATCGTGAGCCGCGAGTGATACCGGAACCAATCCTTGGCTACACCAAACCCTTACTGACCAGCAGGGTGAAGTATGGTCAAACCACGCCGGTGCCAGATACATGCTGGGGGCGGCGTGGAGGGGGGGGGCTTCGCCCATCGGTAGATTGACGCGCTGCATTCACCAGCATGCGGGTGTGCACGCACATCCTTCTAACACGCACAAAGACACAAATTAAGCGACTTTAATAATGCAATTCTACGGCATAAACACCTCCGATCAGCACGGTTGGCTGCTCACAATGTGAAAGAAGTTCCACATCCGTACAAACAACGACACATGTCGTGTACAGCGATTCATAACCCGATTAATGACCACTCGCGATTTGAATCCCACATTCGGTGCCGCGAAAAGTACTGCGAAGTGCTCCGATGTCTCGATTACTTCCCATGATTCGCTAACCCTTGCTCTTGTTTTCGGGTGGCACCCCGTGGAGCGAAACGTCGGACAACGCGCGGCACGAAGCCGGCACCACGTCGGAGCGCCTACACGCGCGTGGAGGACACACGCACACACAAAACACTGCGCAGGAGAATCGTTGCCCATCAGAGCTCTTATATCTCTTGACTTTAAACTTTCGTGGCCGCAGCAATTCATATTCTTGGTTCTTTCGGTAAAGTCACGTAGATATAAAATAAAACTCATGAAATAAAATGTTAAGCTTTTATTTTTATTGTATTAAAAAACATTTTATCTACGTGACTTCACCGAAAGAACCAAGAATATCGCTCTTATATCGCCATCGTCTTAAGGCCACACACACAACGTGTTATTCACGGGTGCGTCGACTTCTCCGTAAACTTCTCTCGTGGCTACTCAACACAAACGAAGAGCAAAACGCATCCGGCAAATGGTTCCAGGCTTACCTGTTCATTGTAGCGCTCCCCCATCCCCCACTACACCGGCCTTCCTTTGGCTATCACAGTGAATTGCTTACGCACAGTGCTCGCTGTGTGTTAAGCGCGGACGGCTGCGGTGCGTTTTGATGTATTGCCGTGGGCCACGAGACGGGGGCCTTGACTCGGGGAGACGCAGAGAGCGCTGCTGCTTCTCTTCGCGGGAGAGCCTCGCCATCACTTTGTTACACTTTTGGCTGCATCGACAACATCTTTTGGTCGGCCCAGATGGCCTCAACGGCGAACGTAAGCACTTTGCAGCTCGGCAGGGCGTCATGTAACTCGTTGGTTGTGCGCGAACGCACGTGACCACTAACGAACGCACGTGTTCACTAACGCTCTCTATTTCCAACGTCGTCCGATACGATCCGTTGTGTTTTTCAGCACAAGTTTTTTTTGTTCCTTTTCAATCGAAGGCAATTATTCGAGCGCACCCACCCCCCCTACACACCACGAGGTTCCTTCCCCCGGACGAGGGCGGCAGATTAATTATTTGTCTAGGGCGCGGTCGGAGTGGCGGGAGGTCCCGAGGGGGGTGGAGGGGCGAAGCTGGAGAACGCTGCAGTTCCCAACCGGTGATTTCTGACTCGAGTAGAATTAATCAATGCTCAGTGGGGAGATGGGAAGGCGGGAGGAGAGCGAGGGAGACGTAAATACAAAGGAAAGCGCGGTGACGATCGCACGCATTAAGCGAGAATGCTTTGAGCTCATCACAATGCACTTTGCACGAATGCATTCATTTTATGGCCATTAAATATTGTGTTGGAATTCAACTGCAGCGCATTGTCAAAGGTGTCCACGTGGTGACGGCGATTGGGGAGTTGTGTTTGTTTACGTTTCTGATTCGTCTCGGATTAGTTGCCGATCATTTAATTAAAAAGAAAACTACACCCACGTTTAAAAGGGTACATTAACTTTCATAGGCCACGTGGCACTGATGGATGAAGGCCCTCCGCATACCACGTGGTTGTCTTGACCCCTGGTCAGTGCTGGTTGGTGAAAGGCCCCCGGGGAAGCCCAGCGCCGGTTCAGCTATCGACACCTTTCCGTGACCAGGTCTAAAGCTCGGGTGCCTTGCTCTACGTATGTGCATTGTATGTTCGTTTAATCGCCACCGAAATATCGTAATCAGCTTGCAAATGTTGTGGGGTTTACTCTCCGACACACCGCTGTGCTGAACTCGTAACTAATTGGCACTTTTTGTTTAGCCGGCTCTCTGTGTTGCATTCCATTACATTTCCAAACGATTTGCTAAATTTTGTTTTCTCAAACTATTTATCGCTCTAAAAATTCACCAGGCTCTCACAGGGCCATTCGATCTTCTTTCCCTCGGTCGCTTCGGGGTGGATTCATTGACATGCTGATATCTCTGCCCCAACAGACCCACCTCTCTCTCTCTGCCCCCCCCCTCTCTCGACTTAAGGCCTCGACAGAGGCATTGGGTCTCTGTGTGTCTATGGGGCCGTCTATAAATGACGTCACGCGATTTTGGAAGATTTTTGACCCCCCCCCTTCGTCACACGACGTCACAAAAAGTCAGACCCCCCCTCAAATATGACGTCACAAAGCTCTGCCCCCCCCCAAAAGCATGCTTCAAATCACTTAAAACTATTTTCATTGTAGTGCGTATTTAATGTGACGCTGCACTCTGATGTTGTAGGAGAAAACATTTATTAAGAAGTCTATTTAATTAAGTAGAACGTGTTGTCTATACCCGATGTCATTTGATTTCGAATCTAACGAATATCCGCGGTGTCTGCACAGCGCGACCACGGCGCCAAGTCCTAGCGCTCGGTGCTTCTGCGGAAGGACGATGCGGAGCCGCAGAGCCGGCGAACGTGCGGCCGATGGCTCGGTTCAAGTAGAAAGAGGCCGGTCTCAGCGAGCGAGCTGCTGACGGAGACCGCGCAGTGGAGTCTGTTGCACTGCGTCAGGGTGGCAGCGCGTGAACTCTCTGGCACGTGGTCGTGGCGGGGTCACGGCACGATCCGAATGTGTCCGTCCGGTGCTCGCCGAGCTGCGTTGGCTTCCGGTTGCCAAACGAATTCGTTCCAAGGTCGCACTCGTTACACACCCACAGCGCTTTCCACAAATGCACCACAATACCGTGTTGATTGTGTCAAGGGACATAAAGCATCCTCGCAGCAGCAGCTTTTGGCTGGCCATCGAACAAAGACGGTCACCGCATCGCGCGCTTCAGCATGCGCTTCTGCGGCCGTCTGGAACGCTCTATATTCTGATATTCGGAAGCTATTGGAGCTAAGCACTTTTAAATCATCTAGATTGGCAAACTCAATTCTTAAAAACCGCTTTTAGTGTTTAGTTTGATGTCCTTCCCCTGCACCTCCGATGATAATGATCGCGGTTGGCTATTTACGGTGCGATAGAAGTTAAACATACACACGCCGTGCACCCGTGCCGCCCATGTAGGGATAATCGCTGCTCAATTTAGTCCACACTACCCGCCTTGCCGTACATACGCTACAAAGTCAAAAGTGATTCCCTGCTCAAGTGGCCATTGAGGCAGTTCTCATATCCTGAGCCAGTGGTGGAAATTCCACATTCCCATGGCGAGGGAGGATAACCACTGATGGCTTCTCCACAGAGTGGTTCTTGTTTTGTTGACCCTGCAGGGTTGATGGGCTGAGTCAACTCCCAACCAGGATTTGACCTCGCAACCTTCTGATGCTGAGCAGCTCACTCTACCACTGAGGCACCTGAACGATAACACATTTCTGCGGAGGGAGCTGGTAGGAACGTTGGGTTGCTCGGTCAATGGCCAGGGTCAACGGCGGCGTGGTGTATTCCGCAAATATGCCCGACTGTGAGGGCGGGCACAAGCTGGCGTGAGTAGGTTAAACGTTGAGTTTTATAAGGGCACCACGGGGTGACCAGCCCCTCCCCTCCCCACCCAGCCCCACCCCTCCCACCCCCCACCCAGCCCCACCCTCCCCACCCAGCCCCTCCCCCCCCCTCCCAGCCCCTCCCCACCCTCCCCTCCCAGCCCCTCCCCACCCTCCCCACCCAGCCCCTCCCCACCCTCCCCTCCCCACCCAGCCCCACCCTCCCCACCCAGCCCCTCCCTACCCTCCACTCCCCACCCAGCCCCACCCTCCCCACCCAGCCCCTCCCTGCACGACGGACGGATACAATAATCTCCTGTGGGCTGGTGGAACCAGTGGGTTCCTACCAGTATAGCTACGCGACGTGTATTCCTGCATAACAAGCGATACCAGGGTAAGAATAGTGATTGGTATCCATGGTAAATGATAGACGAGATCAAGTATTTATCATCGCTTGAATAAACATCAACGTGTTGACCTCGGGGTTGCGTGTCAACTGTGCAACAGTCAGAATCAGAATCTGTATTTATACCGGAGGAATCCGATGAGCTATGAAGCTCTTTTTGACAGTCGCCGCGATCTAGCCGAAGGGCGGAAGCGATGGTGAGGGTCTGGTGGCATCGCTGGTACTGCCCGCTATGACCTCTTGACCTTGACGCTGATTGACATTCCAGTTCAAGTCGATTCTGTTGCAGCAGGCAACGCATCTCGCGAGACTAGGACGAGTCTCATCTGCAAGAGCGTCCTGGGAAAGCGTCGACTGAAAGTGTGGACAGAGCGCGGCACTCGCTCACCACTCGACGAGAGACGTCCGTGCCGACCGCCAACCCGAACGCGACGCCCCTCGGCTTGGCGCACGGGGGCATCGCTGAGTCAAGGGGGCAATGGCTGCGAATAATCCGCGAACGTCTCCGCGGTTAGCGCAATGGCACGGCGAAGAAGTAGAGGCGCGCTATGGATTTTGAGTTTTTTAAATAGCCGTGCTGAAAAATTGATGCGGCGGCCTTTGCGCGCCACCGCAGGTGAATTTTGCCGCTCGGCTCCGGTGGGTGACTGGGGGGGGGGCAGGGAGTGTGGTTTAAAATCCGACGTCGTGTGCACGTCGGGGACGCGTGCATTATTGATGCTTTACGGGGGTGACACCGATGCGCGGCCTCAATTTTACACGAAAAGCATTAACCGATGCGAGCAACCTTTTGACCGACTTCCTCCCGCAACCCCAACACAGCCCCCTTCCCGAGTTTATTGCTCCCCCTTACAACGGCGAAGCTCTCAAAATTATAGCTTTGAGAATTAAACAAAAAAAAATCGGTTTTGACCGTCGCACGACGAACGTAACTCTTAAGTGGCGGAGCGGGCGGGGAAGTGCTGAACCCACCGCCCCACCTCTGCGGAACAGAGGTCACCTGAAGGGGACCTCGGAGCATTTATCGCCGATAGATCCCAGCGGAGACGTTTGTCTCGTGGCACGAAGGCAGGGGGATGAACGATACACCGCTCGTGACAACGGTGACAACAACAAAAAAACCTCTCGGCACCACCACCACCACCACGCTGAGCAGCACGCGAGATGCCTCTGATCGAACTTCGAAGGCATGGGTGGAGATTTGACTTTTATATTTGGGGGGGGGGGGGTTGGGGCAAGGGTTCGCTTTGTCCCTGACATTAGGAATCGCGGGTGCATAGGCTTTTATGAATCTTAATTGTAAACTTCTGAAAATAAATTAACAAAGGTGTCCATCCCTTGTTGTTGTTGTACCAGTTCCCCAATCTGACCCGCCATCGTCATCCACGCAAGCGGATATATTGATAATCCATAGCAGCTAATGTGCCCCCCCCCCCCCCCCATTAACAACAAAGCCACTTCCCATTGTCTCCACCACTTAGTTGTAACCAGCTCATAATGTGCAATTCTGGTGCAGTGAGAATGGCATCATCTGTTGTGGAGCCTTAAGTGCCCATCGAAGGAAGGACAGTGCTTGAGTGCAACACATAAATGCTGTTTCGTAAGCCTCTTGCATTAACGGGATTTCATTTCCTCACAGCCACGAGAGAGCCCATGGAGATATTTCTCTTTTGAAAGATTCATATTTTACAACCATTTCCCGGACATTAAGACACACACCTTTTTACCCTCTAATATTCAAAAAAAGAAATAACATTTATCTTATTTACCAAGTAAAGCCCACTGAGCCGTGAACGATATTCAGATACGAGCTGGCCCCACGTGGTAATAGCTCATCGCGGTGGCTTTTTCGTCACGCGTGGGAATGCATCGCACCAGCTAAATCATCTGAACGCATCATGTTGATTCTAAATGTTGAGGGCAAAACCTGGGGACCTGACGAGATACCCACGTGACCACCATGGGGAGGAAGAGAACAGGTGGACTCCAAATAAACGACTAAACTATATTTTTATTTTACCAGGTAAGGCCGACTGTGCTATACAGCTCAAGGAAGTGGCTTATCACGTGGAAATGTACAGCCGAATACTCTGATCGCATGCTTCTAAATGTATTGGAAATAACCGGAGGACCCGTCAAAATCCACGCGACCACGGGGAGAGAGACACACAAACTCCAAAAATACAGCAGGCGTCAGGGTCGGGATCGATCCCACGACCTCCTGCGTATCAGGCGAGGTAGTTAACATCTCCCTACCGCGGCACCCTTGGGTTCGATATCAAGAAAGAGTTGCTGGAGCGCCTCATCTCCCGGTATGGGTGTGCGTGTGTGACCAGATTTGCGCGACCTGACATGGGGCACACGTTTGCGGTGAGGCCTAATTTCCGGAGCGTGTGATTATAATCCAGAGGATGCGGTCAATGTATGAAATAAATCGAGCGCACGGTTGTGCTTCGTCATCTGTGGTCGATTCCACGGCAAATGCAATTACAGCCTGCGACACAGAGCAAAAGTCTCGTTTGGGATTTCATCATCATCATCTTCATCATCATGAGCGGCCATAATCAATCCAATTAATCACCGTCCCCCGTGGTCCTGCAATGTCATCGCTTGGGATGCAATCGTTTCCAAATGTCCTCAACTCTGGGTGGAGACGTGACACGGTGGTTTGACACAAGCTTGATTTCCGGTTGTGGCTATCGTCTGCGGCGAGCGAGAACGCAATCAGTCGTCACCCACCCCCCCGTTCCCCTACCTCACCAACCCGCATTGACCACCAGTCTGGTGAAGTATGGCTCAGCAATGTACTGGCCACGTGCCGTCGCTGATATGAGACGGCAAATATGATTAACTCATCGTGAAGTACCCTCTGGTAGCCGCGCTTCATTGAGACCGCTCCTCTTGCGATATGAACACATTCCGCATGAAGTGCATCCACGGGCCGCTTGAATGCATATCCCTCGTTATCTTATTCATGAGCCATCACTCCAGCTCGGTCACTCTGACATCTGCGTATCGCCCCCCCACCACCCCGCCTCTCTGCGTGGGTCGAGCCTGTATTGACGAGCTCACGCACAAGACGTACACAACGAATGTGTGTGCGTGTGATGTGCGTCTACACAAGTAGAATAATGCTGGTAGGAACCTCCTGGTTACACCAGCCTACAGGGGATTATTGTGTCCGTCCGTCCGTCGTGCAGGGAGGGGCTGGGTGGGGAGGGAGGGGCTGGGTGGGGAGGGGAGGGTGGAAAGGAGCTGGGTGGGGAGGGTGGGGAGGGGCTGGGTGGGGAGGGTGGGGAGGGTCTGGGTGGGGAGGGTGGGGCTGGGTGGGGGGTGGGAGGGGTGGGGCTGGGTGGGGAGGGGCTGGTCACCCCGTGGTGCCCTTATAAAACTCAACGTTTAACCTACTCACGCCGGCTTGTGCCCGCCCTCACAGTCGGTCATATTTGCGGAATACACCACGCCGCCGTTGACCCTGACCATTGACCGAGCAACCCAACGTTCCTACCAGCTCCCTCCGCAGGAAAATGTGTTAGTTGCGTGAAATCGTCACACGTGGTGCTGGTCACTCACTCGGCCTTAATAGGTGTTCGCTAACTTGCCCCAACAGTCTATTGGGGCGAAACCGGCCACCTGAGTTCGATTTCCCGCTCACGGCCAACATCCGTCCTGGGCCTCCTCTAGGTCGTCTCAGTCTCAAACAAGTACCCGGTGCGATGTGTAAACATCGCCGCTGGGGTGGCAAAGGCGGCCCGGCGTGGTGCTGACCACCTAACCACCTCGTGTGCCACAGTGCCGGCCTTCATTCGGTGCACGCTTACGACACTTGCCCCGACAGGTCACGCAGGCTACACGGGGCGTCTTTGTCATTGCGGGTGGGCGTGACGTTCGGATTTTTTTTTCTGCGCGTGTAATTTCAAACATATATTCCTCTTCGGCGTGCTTGGTTAACCCCTTTAATGAAAAACCTTGTACTCAAAAAAGGTTTCCGACACTCCGGCGTAATGAATATTCATTTTAGGAGTCAATGTTTGGCTTGTTCTTGTCTCAACGGCGCATGTTCCATGAAGAAAGAGAGACGTGGCGCTGGGAGCCCCGCGCAAAGTAATTGCACCTGGCAATGAAATCTGCAGCGTTAGCTGAGGCTCACAACATCGCGGACCCAATGCCTCAACGCTCGCACAATTACACTACTCCCTCGCGGGCATCACACCTGCCCACAGGCTTGTGGGTGATTCATGCGTTTTGTTCATCCTGCCTATCAACTTCTCGTGCGGTGACAATGCCTTATAAGGAAAACACAACAAAGCTTTCGTGACCGCAGGATTTTGTTTTGCCATTGGCAGCTGCTGACAGCGAGCGGTGCACCACCAGTGAGATGACGAAACGCAACTATCGTTCTTTTCGTTGTGCCTCTAGGGATGTTTTATTCCTCTGTGTAGCCACATCGAGGGGCACACCTTCTATACCCTTTAACACGTGGGCTGTCACGGCCAATATCGCGTAAGTATATCAATGTGTCGTTAAACCTGCCACCACCCGACACAGCCAATTAGTCAAGGTTTGTCACCTAAACAAAACGTGGCAATGAGTTACGAGTACAGCACACCGGTGTGTTGGAGAGTAAACCCACAACATTTGCGCTTCGAGTACTACAATTCGTGGGCGATTACAACAACCAGCATCATCAGGCGAGTTGCTGGAATTGTGAAGATGTCTTCCTGTCTCGGTCTCAGAAGAAGAAGAAGAAGAAAAACACACACGGGCTGTGCTGTAATCCTGCATGGGTCGCGGGCTAACCGCGCCGATGCTGCCACTGCAAAGGTAGGGGGGGGGGGGGCTGGGTGAGAGGCGAGAGCACGACAGAGAGGTAGAGAGGCACGTGGGTGGAAGGGAGGACAACCACCCACCCACGCTTGTTGGGCAACAGCGGCTCTCTGACAACGAGGCCCCCACCGATGGCTGAGACCTCTCCACACCAGCTGAGGTGTTCACACCCAGCACACACGGGGCATACCCGCGACAGTGCTGCAGAGGCTGCGCTCACAATCAAGTAGGCGGTCACTCAGAGAAGAGCAAAGTTCCTTACGGGGCTATGTCAGGCCACTCCACTGCACGTGGCAGGGTCAAGTCAGGCCACTCCACTGCACGTGGCAGGGCCAAGGCAGCCACTCCACTGCACGTGGCAGGGTCAAGTCAGGCCACTCCACTGCACGTGGCAGGGCCAAGTCAGCCACTCCACTGCACGTGGCAGGGTCAAGTCAGCCACGCCACTGCAAGTCCGTGGGCTGAGTCAGCAAGCACGCGGCCTCACAGCTGCCCTGTGAGCAGGACTTCAGTCCCAGGACCAAGGCAAGGATCGGGAGCGCGGCGGAACAAGGCGGACCTCCGCCCTCTGAGTCTTCTGATCTCGACGACAACCAACGGGACCTCACCGAACAGACACCCGCGACACTTTGATCCTTCACGACGCATCGTCGTCAGGTCATCAAGGCGGGACAATGAGGGGAAAGTCGACAGCCCAGGCGCCAGTGTTAAGCGACGACAATTTCCCCGTGATAATAAATGCCAGGATAGGGTCGTTGTGGAGATACGATGTAACCGCTAGGCACACACAGTAAGATGGACACATCACCGAGGGTACGCCGCTGCGTTCCTGTGTGATTCCGCGTACTGTATCGCTGTGCCGTTCAGTAGTTCGTCATGGACCGCTCAGAAACCGCTTTACAACGGTCCGCGTTACAATGGTCCACGTTACAATAGTACACGTTACAATGGTAAAGTTACAATGGTACACGTTACAATGGTTCGCGTTACAATGGTACACGTTACAATGGTACACGTTACAATGGTGCGCGTTACAATGGTACACGTTACAATGGTGCGCGTAACAATGGTACACGTTACAATGGTGCGCGTTACAATGGTACACGTTACAATAGTGCACGTTACAATGGTGCACGTTACAATGATCCACGTTACAATGGTCCACGTTACAATGGTACACGTTACAATGATGCACGTTACAATGGTGCGCGTTACAATGGTACATGTTACAATGTTACACGTTACAAAGATGCGCCTTACAATGGTACACGTTACAATGGTACAAATTACAATGATGCGCGTTACAATGGTACGCGTTACAATGATACACGTTACAATGGTAAACGTTACAATGATGCGCGTCACAATGATGCACGTTACAATGGTGCACGTTACAATAGTGCAAGTTACAATGGTGCACGTTACAATGGTGCGCGTTACAATGGTGCACGTTACAATGGTACACGTTACAATGACGCACGTTACAATGGTACACGTTACAATGGTACACGTTACAATGGTGCGCGTTACAATTGTACACGTTACAATGGTACGCGTTACAATGGTACACGTTACAATGGTGCGCGTTCCGCGTTGTGCCAAAAGTGTTCTCGCGTGGAAGCGTTTTAGCCACATGAAATATGCACTACAATGACAATAGTTTAAAGCGATTGGTAGCATGTTTTATTTGGGGGAAGGGGGCAGAGCTTTGTTACGTCATATTTGAGGGGGGGGGGGGTCTGACTTTTTGTGACGCCTTGTGACGAAGGGGGGGGGGGAGTAAAAATCGCGTGACGTCATTTATGGACGGCCCCTTTAAGCTGCGGCGTAGCGAAACGCGTGCCCGCAAATTGCACCGGCAGACACGGCGAGCAGCTGCATGAGTTGCGTGAACATGCCATTAATGGAGCCCATCGGCACAATGATTGCATAATGCGTGTGAGGAGGGGTGGCCGGAGGCGGTTCGCCAGTGGAACGCGATCAGAGGCGATTTGAAGCACGCGGACTGCGCGTGCCGCACGAGAGAGCGAATGGGGAGAGCGAGGGAGTGAGCGAGAGACGGGGAGTGGCAGAGGGGATTTGTAGGTGGTGGGGATGAGGGGTCCGATTGAACGGGTGCTGATGTGCGGTGAGGTTTGGATGGGGGAGAGATGGGGGGGGGGGGCTGGGTTTACAGGGGGAGTGGCGAGCGGGCAAGGGGAGGAGGAGGAGGTGGAGACTCGTGCACATGAATGCCCTGGTGGTCCTGGGGGGTGGGGGTTTCGTGTGGAGTGGGGGGTGGTGGAGGGAGGGAGAGTGCTGGCGCGCTACCACTCGTCCGCGGGGCCGTGTCTCCCTATAAAGGCCCCCACCGTCTGCCGAGCGGCGAACGCTGCGCGTGGATAGGATTCTGCTGGAGCCTGAGAAGAGTGGAAGTTGTGGTGCTCGTGCGCTCGTGCGCCGTGTCGGCCTTCATCGGTGCTGCTACTCGCTAGCGGCACTCACCCCAACAGTCTGTTGAGGCTGTACGTGGAGGCGGGGGAGAGGAGGGGAATCCGTTGTCTTCGTAGTGTGCGCCCGTGTCGGACCCACGCAGTTTTTTTTTTCCAGCGAACGCCTTCAAATGATGCCGGTCGAGGGGGCGCAAGCATTGGGTGAATGAGTGCAGGAGCCGTGCTTCTTTTTTCTTCTGAAACTCACAGCGGGACAGCTGTCAAAGTTTGTTTTTGTTCTCTCACTCCGATGGCCTCTTTAACAGTTGGGGATCTTTGCGTCTGACCAAGGCAGGTTACCCGCACGGAAAAGCCAAGGGCGCGAAGTTTCGTGATTTTTGCTTCTTGTTTTACATTTGCCGTACGAATCGTGCGTTTGTGTCAATTGCGGATGCCGCGTTGTCATTCAGCCGAGAGACCACTCGCGTTGTCTTCACCATTGCTGGAAGATTTGATAACATTCAATAGCGGGCAATAGATGAGCTTGCAATTATACAGGGGCCGTGCGTGAAATGTGCCGAGTTCTATTTTAGTTGCCGTTGAGACGCATGAGTACTACGAGCCGCGTGGGAGGCGTTTCCCTAACGCACAGAAATATTATAGTTGTTGCTATTTTTAGGCGGCGGAATTTGGCCGGAGGATACTCGGTCTGACAGGGCTGGAGAGGCATTTGCTTCCAGGAAACAATGAAATGCGAGGATTGAAAAAAAAACATTCGGAAGCATTCGAGGTCCATGTTGAGAGCATCTCTTGATGAAGCACTGATAGAAAGCGAACCGATGCAATGGGATGATATGAAATAGGCTGGTATTACAAAGGTCGAAAGAGTAACTTTCAATGGAGAGCTGGATGTAATTGAATTCGTAAACATTTCAGTTGCTAAATATTGCGGAGAGGGGGTGGGGTGGGGGGGAATCCACCATGATCGTGTTAAGAAGACGCAATTGTGGAACCCCTGTCAGAAAATAAATTTCAAACGAATCACCCGGAGGAGATCGTTCGTTGACAACGCAAGACGGCTTCGAGACAAATTTCAAGCAGGCCTCGGCAAGACCACGGCGACCCGGCGCGGAGGGACACGGACCCCTCTGATCGGCAACACACACAGCGGCAACCACTCTCCGACTCGCCAGGCACTCCGGCCCTGAGTAAACTCCACCAGGCCTCGGCATCGGACTAAATTGTTGTCCTTCGCCCGCGCCTCCGATTATCAGGGTTGGCCACGTGCGGTGCGAAAGAAGTTCAACGCGCGTGCATCAGCCGGTCGGAGCCGTCAACTGCTGAATCGGCCACCGTCGGCCCATCGGCCCGGACCGGGTAGATCGGCTCGGAACGTGCGGACTGCGCTAAAACCTTGCGGTGGGGGTGTGTGGGGATACGAGCGTCGGAAACGTTTCAACAAAGCCTCGGAGAGGGGCGGCTAGAAGATGCAGGTGTCCATCGCGTGCACGGAGCACGCCATGAAGGGCCGGGGCGCCGGCGGGTCCTCGGGCGGCGATGAGCGGCGCCAGACGTCGCAGAACAGCCCGGGCCCCGGCCTGGGGAACGGCGCGCGCACAAAGTTCCGCGCCATCGCGATGGTGGCGCGCAGCGTGACGTCCGCCTTCCCCGTTGGCACGGGGGGCGGCGGCGGGGGTCACGGCGCCGGGCCGCCCCGGGAGTGGACAGGGAAGCACAGCAGCATGAAGTACAGGTCGGTGCAACGTGGCGCGCTCCGACCGGCTTGGCCGGCTCGCTGGCCCGGCTGAGATCCTGGGCTCGAATGCAGGGCCGGGCTAACGCGTCTTCGTCGTGTTCTCATTTTCTCGTTTGTGCGGCCGCTTCGTGTAGACGCAGAGCGGCGGCTACGATTTCACGTGCAGGGGGTTTGAGGCAGACAACCGCGTTGGGAAGTGGCGGAGGAGTGTCGCTTGCCCGTGATTTAAAGGGCATTTTCAAAAGTGGAGCGATTTGATGGCTTTGGCACAATGGGTAGGCTCGCTCGCTCTCTGGCTGGATGTTTGGTTGCTTCGTTTGCCGAGCTGGCTACCAGCTCGTTTGGCTGGCTGGCAGCAAGGGATTTGATGTAAAATTTGAGGCTGGGTGGCCTACCTGGTAGCATAGAATACTATGAAGATATCCCCCCCCCCCCACATCTCTCTTTGCCATTTAAAACATTGTTAGACTAAAAAGAAAAATCACTCAAGGGGGGTTCAATGTGACCAGCCGCTGCCTTCATGAGGTGCCTTTAGCCAGTTGCATAAAATTCCTGAAGTGAAATTTCCCCTTAATACCGACGTAACATCGGGAAGCTAATAGAGATTATCTTATCACTGAAGATATTTCATGCACTGATTTTCAGCTAGGGCCTGGCCACGTGAAGCTGTGTTTTGTTTGCGAGCGGCTTATGAAGTTACTTAGGTTCCTGTGTCCAGCGCCCCTTAATTTGTCATTGAGAGTGAAGGGAAGTTGGTGCTCATCAGTCCGGCAGCCTATGAGGGCTCTCCCAGGCAGCTCGGAGAGCCCGCGACCATTTTCATAAACCACTTTAGATAGAATATCTACCATAATTATTCTGATTCGGATAGAAATTTGAGGAATTTTTGCGTCCAGTGTGTTGTCCTTCCTCCAGCACCTTCGATCAGCACGACGTTTTGCCACGTAAGGTGCGACAAGAAGCCCAAAGTACATACGCACATCTCATGATGTTTTATGTGACTGACCAACGGCCGTTCGAAGCTGCACCGGCAACGATTTGTGGTGCTGACTCTGCAAGGGATCCCGCGAGCGTGCGAGCGAGCGAGCGTGACGTGCGCGCCCCGGCTGTACACTTGTCGCGAAGCGCCACGGTGGCGAGGAGACGTTCACGACCTCGCCTGGTATGCAAGGAGGTCGTGGGCGTGATCCCGACCCTGACGATTCCTGTATATTTGGAGTTTGCGTGTCTCGCTCTCTACCGTGGTCGTGTCGATTTTTTTTGTCTCCGGGTCCTTCGGTTTTCTTCTCCGCATTTAGAATCAACGCGCGTTCACAGTATTTGGCTGTTATAGATTTCCACGTGATAAGCCACTTCGTTGAGCTATCATTTATGGCCAGGATCGCATCTGAAAAAGAGATTTAGATCTCAGTGGGGACTTAGCTGGTAAAATAAAGAAACATTGTTTAGCTTTTAAATAGTTTTTAGTTGAGGCTCTCCGTGCTTTTGATGAGAGCAGCTTTGAGAAGTCTACACGCCGACTTCCCAGCCAAGCGAAATTGAGCTTCTTCACAATTACTTTCTCTCTTGTATGGCGTTTGAAAAGCAACTGACGAAATATATCTACGTACACATGTGTGTATGGTAATTGGTTTCTTACAATTTGTTCTGGCAACAAAACTGACACCTTTTTTACAAGGAGTCATGTTTGCATTGACCACAATACCTGCAGTCGGAATGCAAACAAAAAACTAAACTCTGATAATGTATGCACTGGCAAATGAGGTTCCAATGGTGTAAATGCTTACCCGAGCTCTCATACTCTGATGGTGCATTGTCTTTGAATTGTGCGCCTTTTGGCGTCATCTGGTCCAACACCATGTGAGACTAGGCTCTAAGGAAAGCTGTCTCGGGTGTGGACCAATCAACTTCAAGGACAGTGCATACATTATCAGAGTTATGTTTTTTGTTTGCATTACGATTGCAGGTATTGTGGTCAATGCAAACATGACTCTTTGTAAAAAAAGGTGTCAGTTTTGTTGCCAGATAAAAGGGTAAAAAAACAATTATCACATGTATGTATGTTGAACTTCTTTCGTTACCAACCGTGGTAATCGGAGGTGCAGGGGAAAGGACAGCAAACGAGACACGAAAAGCAGTTCTAAAGAAATTCGCTTTCAATCGAGATGATTCAAAAGTGCGTTGCTCCACAGCGGCTTCCGAATATCGGAAGGAAGAGCGTTCCAGACGGCTGCAGAAAGCGAGTCCGAAAGCGCGCGCGATGCGGTGAAAGATGCCATCGGGCAGTGGTGACGAGGTGTGATCAGGCACTGCGCGTGCGACACAAATAAAGTTGTCAAGTTCGTTTATCCAGCGGTTGAGGAGTGATTATTTTGGAAGTGGGTTTTGTAGCGGTCGTGTGAAAGGCAACACTTTGTGCGATTTCTCAAGGAGCTATCGAATACAAATAATAAAAATAGAGACGTATTATACAAGTGAATCGGGCGGTGAAGCACGTGCCCCCACGTAACAGTCCTCTCCGGCGCCATGTGCCAGTGAGAGCCACTTTTGCGGTGTGTGTCACTCGCGCTGCAAATATTTCATTGAAATCCTATTTTACTGCCGCTCGGTGGTGTTGCGTGCAAGCAGGGAAAACGCGTCGATACGCACGTAATCGGCGAGAGCGCCGGGGCTGGTGTTCGCGTAGGAAGTGGTCCCTTGGGATCACGGGACCATGGGGTGAGACGTAGGAGACTGCGCGGTTTCACTCACAGTTGTATATGGTCATCGTTGCCGAGTGAAAACGGAAACCATTTAGTGACGAGGGTGAACGCAGAGCTGCCGGGAGGCGGGTGGCCCGTGCGGTCGTCACTTATTAATGTAGGTTTAAGAAGCTCCGCAGAATGAATACTGTATTCAGTTGCAACCTCTATCGTATCTTTGTATTGTTTGTTGTTGTTGTTGTGACGTTTGGACCTGCCCCGACTGGACATCTGTGAAAAAGAGCTTCATAGCTCATCGGATTTCTCCTGCAGTATAAATACAAATTCTGATTCTGGTCGAGACCAACGATGGAGTTGAAACCAAAGGAGAGAAACGCGCACGACAGGGAACGTGCGCCGTGGAGATGGAGCGATTAAATCAGCTCGTGCCCAGGTGCTCGTGGAGCGTTGCAACTGCTTGGGAAGGCCTTGACGCAGCAGTGGATAGTTCATAGCTGGTGATGATGATGAAACTATTTCATATCATTAAATAATAAACATTGGGCCAATTCGAACTAAGCTTAATGGACAGAAAATGTCACATTCATTGTATTTGCACCATGATTTTGTTTTGCATAAATAAGCACTCTTTGAATAAGAAATACAATTTATTTGGCGCATGAAAGGTTTTACAAGGCCATGGCAAATGTTTACAACTCCATAAGTGATGTATTTAAAATGCATCTAGGACACTGTGAATAACGAAGTAGACTATATAAATAATTACGTACCTTCTAATTGAAAAGTAAGACAACGTCTCGGTCTCATATAAAAAAATGAGTAATGTAATATATCTTGGATGGAGCTAAATGGAGACCACGATCACTGACGTCTTTGAGAGAGGGCACGGCACACGAAGAGGTTCGACAATAGAAGCGGTTGGTGATGTCACTTCTCATCGTTGCTGATCTGGCAATTTATTGGTGGTTGTTATTCCAAATATTCAATCAAACTTCCCAGAGACAGGAAACCCCATTGCTTGGCCATGGTACGGAAAGACAGCGTCTTTCCGACAGCCCTGTTCTTCACCTGGGGACGGCTGCTTGCGTTGTGGCCGAAACGTCGTGAGAATTGTATTTTATTATGTTTGATTTTTATGATTTAATTATTTCCCTTTTACGTGACTTTACCGAAAGAACCAAGAAGATGAATCCCTGCAGTCACGAAAGCTTTAAATCAAAAGTGTGTGAAGCTCTTGAGTGGCTCAGTGGATCAATGCTTGGCTAAATTGGGCAAACACGTCCAATATGCCAACGCCGTGAAGACCCTGGATTTTTTCAAGTTGAAAGAATATGGGGTGTAATTTGGAAGGTTATTGTCCATATTTTGTCTTACAAAATTTGGTCTTACAAAATATGGCTTATCTTCTTCTCTTTTCTATCAACTCGATAAACTAAGTAAAATGCACCATTTACAACCATCGCTGCACGTCCGGCACCGCTATCAAGAGATGTGGACAGATTGATTCTATTCTAATTACAGTGCAAATTGGTTGACATGCTGTGCCCACGTCGAAAAGCCTTTGCGCGCATCCACACGGTGCGCGGAACGTATGTGCGGAAACCGTGGTGCTGTCCCCCACGTGCTGTAGGCTCAATGGATAAGACCTGGACAGGAAATCACGGAACAAAACGCGGCGGGCCGTGTGCTGCTCCTTCTGCTCTGGTTCGTTCTCTGCTCTCAGGGCACTGAGAGCAGAGAACGAACCAGAGCAGAGAACGAACCAGAGCAAATGTTGCTGGGGAGCACTGGTTCAGAAGTCCCACAGGCTGATAGAACACCAATTTATTGAATCGTTTTTTTGTAGTCTCTTTTTAGGGGCACCACGGTGGCACATATCGGCAACAGCGGGAACAGCAGGAATGGCGTTCGCCTGTGAATAGTTTATTTATTTGGCGCAGCGGTGGCTAGGAGATGTTAACTAAAAAAGAGTTGATTTTTTAAATAGTTTATCTCAACTCTGTTGGACGTCCTGCGTCCATCTGCACAGCGTCTCCTACATCGAGCACCTCCTTGGCCCAGCTGCCATCGTCATCCACGCCGTCGGATACCTGTCCGTGTGTTGAACTTCCTTCACAGTGTACGTGAGACAACCGTGTTGGTCGGAGGTGTGGGGGGGGGACAACGATCATCTCTTGACTCGACCACTCGCCGCCTCCACGGTTGTAGAAGTTAACAATTTGTTCCGCGCCGATTCCTCATGGCGACGCTCCGCTCGCTCGCGAGTTCGCTTTCGAGCGAGTTCTCTAATGTCGGCGATTAATTAATTTTGCTTCGAGGAGTCGAATTACACCTCCGCAGTGCGTTCGCCGAGCGAGCGACTGTGAGCTCAGATAGTTCCGGGAGACCGAGTTTCTACCCCGCAGCAAAGACAACCCCAAGTGCAGGGTACGTGAAGTGCCTGACTGGGTGCTGACTTGCTCACACGCTCCACTTTAATTGTACAAAGCATCCGCCCTCCAATATGGGACGATGAGAGTCATTGCCAGTGAAGAGATTTCACGTTGTGTTCAAGTCATACGCCCGAAAGAATCTCCATGCCCAAATCAACAATGCGAAGGCTCTGTCCGTGACCCCGAGCTAGTGGTGGAAATTCCACATTTCCATGGCAGGGTCAATTTACTCCACGGGACAAACGCTGCTCTCTTAAATCTGACTGTCGGAGCGTATTAATAAAATTATAATCAGACAAATGTTCTCTTCCATGACCATCATCATCACGAGCCGTGGACAATCTACTGCTGGATGAAGGTCTACCCAAGTAGGTGCCATCTCACATAAACTAAAAACTAAACTTTCTTCAACGGTTTTATTTATCACCAGGTAAGGCCCACTGAGCTATGCGGCTCTTTCTCAGGAGCGACCTGGCCACAAATGATAGGTCAACGAAGTGGCTTATCGAGTGGACATTTATAGCAGCCAAATACTCTAAACACACGTCGATTCTAAATGTGAAGGGAAAATCGAAGGACCCGTAGCAAAAGCCACGTGGCCGCGGGGAGAAGACGCAAACTCCAAATATACAGCAGGCGTCTGGGTCGGGATCAACCCACGACCTCCTTCATACCAGGCGAGGTAGTTAACATTTCGCCACTTGGTGCCCCTGAGTGAACGAGAGCTCAGAATCAGTTTCACACTCTTCTCTGCTATGCTCAAACTGGAGTGGACGACTCAGCCCTTTGAATCTCAGTGTACACAGTGTTTATCCATCGTATAAACTGGTCCCTGCCAAGTGAATGTGGAGTGTTCACTCTGGCCCATGGCCACCAATGGGGATGAGTGCCACCTCCCGTGCTCGTTCGAGCATGGAGATCCTTCGACTTGTATGTATGTTGAACTGTATATATGTTGAACTTCTTTCGCACCGTACGTAGCCAACTGCGCTAATTAGAGGTGCGGAGGGAAGGTCAACAAGCTGAACACAAAAAGCATTTTTTTTAAGTCTGAGTTTTCAATCTCGATTTAAAAGCGCTCAAACTGACCACTGCATTGCGTGCGATGTGCGGTTTGCGTGTCAGCGTGTGGCGTGCGCACAATGCTTCCCGAGTGGACAAATGAGATGAGGCATGGCTCGCAGTGAACTCCCGGTACAACGTGAGCCGTGAACGCACACAAACACACACAGACAGCCGAGCGGCAGCAGCGCATTGAGGACATATTATATAACACGCCATGCTGCCGTGCTTCAAGAGTGCAGTTTCTCCCCCAGCGCGTTTATACGGATTCGCTTTGTATTCCCGGGACGGCAAGGGAGACGAGGCTCGATTGGTTCGGGCACGCGCTGAGAGGAGACAGAAGGGTTGTGAATGAGCGGAGGGAGACCGAGGGGGTAATGGAAGAGCGAGGTGAAATGAGATACGAGGAGAGTGGATGTGACCAGAGAAGAGGCGCAGGATAAAAGCTCGTGGAGAAAGAGAATTCGAGCAGCCGAGCCCACACAATACTGGGATCGCAGGCGAGATGTTAACTCCCTCACCTGGTATGCAGGAGGTCGTGAGTTCGATCCTGACCCTGACGCCTGTATATTTGGAGTTTTCGTGTCTCTCTCCCCGTATTGGCGTGGGTTTTTTTCACGGGGTCCTCTCGTTTTCCCCTCCGCATTTAGAATAAACGTGCGTTCAGAGTATGTGGCTGTTGTACATTTGAAGTATTGGAAAATGACGGCAGGAAACTCCTTGACGGGAACACACTTCTTTTATTAAATCTTGACTTGTAACAATACAACGCGTGGCCTCTCTTCTCACAATGCGCTTCTCTTGACTCTGGATTCTGTGCTGCCGGCTCTCTGTGCCTCGTGTAGACTCCGCGCCTCGGCTACACTCCTCTCTCGCCTCGTGTAGACTCTGCGCCTCTGCTACACTCTCCACTCGCCTCGTGTAGACTTTGCATCTCTCTCTGGCTACACCGTATGCATACTCGGCTCGTGTAGACCTTTCTCTCTCGCTGGCTACACCGTATGCATACTCGGCTCGTGTAGACCTTTCTCTCTCGCTGGCTACACACTATACATTACTCAGCTCGTGTAGACCGTTCTCTCTCGCTGGCTACACACTATACATTGCTCAGCTCGTGTAGACCTTTCTCTCTCGCTGGCTACACACTATACATTACTCTGCTCGTGTAGACCGTTCTCTCTCGCTGGCTACACACTATACATTGCTCAGCTCGTGTAGACCTTTCTCTCTCGCTGGCTACACACTATACATTACTCTGCTCGTGTAGACCTTTCTCTCTCGCTGGCTACACACTTATACCTTACTCTCCTCTCCGGGCCCTATCTCTGCACCTTCGTCTTCATTCTTAGATGGTTCCACTTCTGCCCCCTGCTCCTCTGTGCATCACCTTATATACCCCTTCTTCCCGGGAGACGGAGCGGATGCGGACCTCAACGTCGGCACCGCTCCCCAGTTACCCAATCCCCACGCGCTATCCCTACGATCCGGTTCCGCTCAGCGCGTGTTTCCACTCCCCGACCAATCACACCGCGCTGCTACCCGATCACTCCCTCTGGGCGCGTCACCGGCACACAGCCAATCAGCAGCACTACCCCCACCCGCGCACTGACGCCTGCTCCTCCCCGTCAGCGCGCGTCACCACACACACACACGTACATACGCGCTGGCACACGACATATACACCCAGCGCGTATCACCACTACATCACCCCCTCCCACATAGCTCGCAGCCGGCCCGGCTGCTAACAGCAACCAACCGCGACGATAAAACGACAACCAACAAAAAAAAAACCCCGTAACCCCCCGAGTGTGCCCCGTAACATAACACAACAACAACAACAACAAGAATAACTATGTACAGATCGACAATGAACCCGAAAAGTCAACAATAACACGATACGAGCAAATTCGAAACGAACGCGCCCCACGTCCCTGCGACTACACGCAGTGACGAGGCGCTCCAACTGCCCCGACTCTTCACGAGGCAGGTCATGCAAAGTAGCACGACCTGGCGCGAGTCCGTCTGGCTGGTCCATCGTATGGGGCGGGACACTGACGACCGTCCGGCGGTTCCGGCTGCTCCAGACGGCGCGGAACGGGCCTGAAAGGGCCGGCCCCGCCGCGGAGATCCGGCCGCCGGTGATCGGCAGCTGTCAGTTCCGAGACACCTGGGAGCAGATCAGGCGAAAATACGTGTGGATCAGGCAGAGACATTTCCCCCCCTGGGTCGCCGGTCACGTCACACGCCCGGCCATCACGACACAAGGGGAGGCCATATGGAGGCGAGAACGGTTTCAGTCGGGAGGGGTGAACGTACCACCGGCGCTTTCCCCACTTTTTCTGAACGCACTGGGGCCGTGCAACGCGCACGACCTCCACGGGTCCCCTCCACGGCCTCAACAATTTAGGCGACGTAGCCAAGGGTGCCTGAGGGCAATGCAGCCAGGCCCTGTCACCTGGTTTCCATTCGTGCATGGACACGTTCCGTGCCCGCAACCGTTCATTAGCAATTTGGCGAGCCCGCGAATTAAGCCGCGCGGCCTCCCTCGCCTCTGTCAGCTTGTGAATATTAAACTTAATATGTTCTGCCAAATTAGAATTAGTTCGTGGAGCGGACAGGCCAAGTTGCGTTTCTATTGGCGGGTCAGCTTCCCGACCGTACATCAAATAGAATGGGGAAAACCCCGTAGCTGCATGGGGGGCCATTCTATACGCAGCAAGGACTCCCGGGACCTGCAGGTCCCAATCTACATGTGCCTCGCACACCTGCTGGCACAGCATGGAAGTCAAGGTTTTGTGGAGTCTCTCCACCATCCCGTCAGTCTGCGGGTGGTATGGGGAGGTACGCACCTTCTTGGTACCCAACAGATCGCACACCTCTTGCAACAATTTACTCGAAAAATTTTTACCTTGGTCGGTCAGCAGGCGTTCGGGAGCCCCCTTGTCCAGGACATAGCCCTGGACGAAGGCATCCGTCACAGCCGCTGCCGACTGGTTAGCGAGAGGCCACGCCATAGGCCATCGGGTAAAGTATTCGACCCCCACTAACAAATATTTATTCCCTCTCGGCGTGACTGGGAAGGGCCCCAAAATATCGAGTGCAACGAGCTCGTTGGTACGCGAGACCTGAATAGATTGCAGCGGTGGATTAGCTGCCACGGCCGGTGGTTTACGCCTGGCGCATTCAACGCACCCCTTCAGGATATGCACCACATCACTTCCCATTCCCGGCCAGTAATAGTCACGCTGAAGCAGGGCAAGCGTCTTGTTAACTCCCAAGTGCAAGAGGCGTTCGTGTGCCGCCAAGACAACCCTCCCCCTCACAGCGGAAGGCACCACGAGTGCGTTCCGCCGGGACAAACTGTCCCATTTCAACAACACGCCCCGCTCAAGTACATAGGAGCCGGTACGCTCCTGGTCCCCCTCGGGACCCCCAACCTTGCGGCGCAATGCTAGCAGCGAGCTGTCCGCCATCTGGAGGCGGCCCCACTCGCTGAGCGACAGCGAGAGCAGCGAGTCCCGACCCTGAGAGGCAGTGGAATCATCCCCGATCGGTGCGCCCGCTGTCGCAGCCAGTGCCCCCATCTCCCCCGCAAGCGTCGGTTTACAGCGCGCCGATCCCGACAAACACGCGCATTCATCACAAGGCAACAACCGCGACAAGCAATCGGCATTCGTGTGTCGCAACCCCTTACGGTACGTAGTCGTAAACTGATAGTCCTGGAGGACTTCCAACCAACGCGACAACTGGCCCGAGGGCTGGGCGACCCTCAATGAATACTGTAGCGCCGCGTGGTCCGTTCGGACTGTAAAGTGACGACCATAAAGATATGGCCTAAACTGCTGCACAAAAAAAACAATGGCAAGCAGCTCGCGACGGGTGACACAGTAGCGCTGCTCCGCCGGAGACAACACCCTACTACCGTAGGCGACAACTCTTTCGACACCCCCAACGACTTGGGATAGCACCCCCCCAATGCCCGTGTTGCTAGCATCCGTGTCCAGCAAAAAGGGACTGGCAAAATCGGGATAACACAAGGGTGGGGCACCCACCAAGGCGTCCCGGAGGGAGCGAAACGCGGCCTCCTCCTCCGGTCCCCATTTGAACTTCACTCCCTTCGCCGTTAGAGCGTGCAAGGGTTTTGCAATAGTGGCGAAGTGCTCAACGAACCGCCGATAATAAGAAGCAAACCCGATGAAACTACGCACGTCGGAAACGGACGTAGGTGTCGGCCACGAACCGACACAATCCGTCTTCGCGGGATCGGTGGAGATCCCCGAAGAATCGACAATGTGACCCAAGTATCTAACGGACCTACGAAGGAGGTGACATTTGGCCGGTTTAAATTTCAACTTAGCCGATCGCATTCGCAAGAACACCCCTCTCAATCGCCGGAGGTGTTCCTCAAACGTTTTACTGAAAACAATGACATCGTCCATATAAATCAAGCATGTATCCCACTGCAAGCCCGACAAAACCAGCTCCATAAGTCGCTGAAACGTCGCTGGAGAGGAGTGAAGTCCCATGGGTAACCGGTTAAACTGGAACAGCCCCCCTGGAGTCCGAAATGCTGTCTTAGGTTTCGACTCTTCGTCGAGCGGCAACTGCCAAAACCCCGATAACAAATCAAGAGTCGAAAAATATCGCGCACCAGACAATGCATCGAGGGACTCATCCATCCTGGGGAGCGGATACGCGTCAGCCACAGAGATCTTATTCAGGCGACGGAAATCAACGCAGAATCGCAGGGACCCGTCCTGCTTCTTAACCAGCACAATAGGCGCTCCCCACGGGCTAGAGGAGGGCGAAATAATATCGGCTTCTAGCATATCGTTAACAGCCGACTGAACATGTTCCTTCTCCACGGGACTCAGTCGGAAGGGATTTAGCCTGACCGGCGCCGCATCGCCCGTTTCAATGTGATGGTGCAACAAATCCGTGCACCCAATGTCATACTTATGTTTACTGAATACATCCGAGAATTCAATGAGCAACTCGCGCAGCGCACCCAACTGCGCCGCCGACAAATCGTCCGAGGCGGCACATAACGAATGGACCCACTCAAGGTCTTCCTTTGGCTCAACGTTCCGCGCGGGGCTCGCGCCCACCTGCGCAACCAAACCATCATCCCCAGGGACCTGCGCCGCGTGAGCCAGCACGGTGCCCTGCGGAATGACAGCTGGTCGCGACCCCGCGTTCAAAACCATCACAAACGGATCCCTGTCAGCCCGCACCAAAGTGTGAGCCACCGATAAATCAAGACCCCCGACAGCCTTGTTAGAGGGACCCAAAAGCATACTCTGTCCCGAAGCCTCCCTCACCCATGGTTTCCGCAACCGGAGGGGAATCAACATCTGTGAACCCGGGGGCACTTGCACTGTCTGCGTCGCCACCGCTTGTATCGTAGCGCACGCCGTCCGAATGTCAGTAGGGCCCGTCAAAAATGAAATCCGGCGACCCGATGGCAGTTCAATGCATCGTTGATCGATAAGAATTTTAATGGGCATTTTAGCCAAAAAGTCAGTGCCCAAAAGACACGGAACTGCCAAAGAAGACGAAACGAAAACGGGTCCCGACAATTTGATATCTCCAATGCAAATGGATGCCCTAACCTGACCGATAATGCCCAACGATCCCCCATTAGCGGCGTAAACTGGCACATCCACTGGAAGCAGCGGACGACATTGGACCGGAAGAATATTATAAATGAGGTCCGATATAATAGTTGCCGATGCCCCCGTGTCCACTAACACCCTAATCTCAACCCCATCAATAGATCCCGTAACAACGGACGAACCCGCCGAAGCAGCCACAATTCTATGCCCCAATTCCGCCCATTCAATGTCTCCCTGGTCCCGGCCGAACCCCCCTCGCCGAACCGAATCCCCGAACCTTAACCGGCCCTCCTCCGCCGCAACGCGGCGTCCCATGTGTGCCGAATAAACAGGCCGAGCGTGTGAGGTGCCGCGACTTGCCGGGGATTGTAGAGATGCCTTGGGCTCTCGGTCGTCGTCCAGCCGAGCTCCCATGGCGCGCTGCCGCGGAGCGCGGCACCCGGACGCCACGTGGCCCCGGAGGCCGCAGTTATAGCACGTGACGAGGGTCGGAGTAGATCTTGGTTGCTCCGACTTTCGGCCCGATCGCAGAGGCGACCGGGCCCCCGGCCTCCAGTCCCCTGGTCGTCCCGTGGCGAACGCCTCCTCTCGTGGGCTGACGACTTGGGGTTCGGCGACCACCAAACCCGGGGCTGCGACGACAGCAGCGTTGCAACCAACGCCTTGCTTCCGTTGTAGGGCCTCGTGCGCTTGAATACTCGTGGCGACTCTCAAAGAAGAAATATCAATCTCGTCAGCTGTGTTGATAGGGACCCCCAGGTCCTGCGCCAACTTGAGCAGCTGCTCCAAAACCATCGCGTCTTGGCCCTCCTCGTCCATCCGAGGGAACGCCGCATCAGCAAGAGCCAGCAACGCCGTGCGATAGGCCAGCGCGGTCTCCGTGGCCGCTTTCCATCTTGCGTAGAACTGATGGCGGCACGTAGAGGGAGGCCCGTAGACCCTGGCCAACAACCCCAGCGCATCCTTCAGCGTGGAGCGGTCCGACTTCCGTGCAGCCCTGAAGGCCGCGAGCGCATCGTCGTCCAGCATGGCGGGCAATGCCCGCAGCGCCGTAGCATCGGACCACGCTGACATCTCTTGATGGGCCAAAAACCTTCGCTGAAATTGGCCCCAGTCTCCGCCTTCCGCCTTGAAGGCTGACAACGTGGGCAGGTGCTGCTGAAAAATGAAGTCATCCGCCTCGTGGTTCCTCTCCGCCTGTCCGTCGGTGTCTAAGATGGCGGCTCCAGCAGCAGACGTAAGATGGCGGACCCCCTCGCGCGCTGATGACGTCGATGCGCGCGCTTGGGAACCCACCACCACGTGGCGCTCGCCGTTCCCGCCAAAAGTAGGCCCAGGCGCAATGGCGGGAATCCCCCATTCGTTTTGGCGGGAATCTGCGGGGCGACCTTGTAAAATGTCCCCCACCGTCCCCGCTCCTCCCGACGAGCTGATCTCCGCCAAGATGGACGCGGCGGCGAGCAGCAGCTCCGCCAGTCGGGAGTGCGCCTCACGAAGCCCGGCGTCTGTCCCCGGTCGCTCGGCCGGCGCCGTCGACGGACCCTGCAGCGTGGGCAAGTCCTCTTCCTCACCCCCCGCCACCAGCGGCCCCGAGTCGTCCAGGTCTTCCTCGCGGTCAATCCCGTGGGTCCTACGGGTCTTCCTCGTCTCCATACTTGGAAGCCCGTTTCACTTCTGACGCCAGATGAAGTATTGGAAAATGACGGCAGGAAACTCCTTGACGGGAACACACTTCTTTTATTAAATCTTGACTTGTAACAATACAACGCGTGGCCTCTCTTCTCACAATGCGCTTCTCTTGACTCTGGATTCTGTGCTGCCGGCTCTCTGTGCCTCGTGTAGACTCCGCGCCTCGGCTACACTCCTCTCTCGCCTCGTGTAGACTCTGCGCCTCTGCTACACTCTCCACTCGCCTCGTGTAGACTTTGCATCTCTCTCTGGCTACACCGTATGCATACTCGGCTCGTGTAGACCTTTCTCTCTCGCTGGCTACACCGTATGCATACTCGGCTCGTGTAGACCTTTCTCTCTCGCTGGCTACACACTATACATTACTCAGCTCGTGTAGACCGTTCTCTCTCGCTGGCTACACACTATACATTGCTCAGCTCGTGTAGACCTTTCTCTCTCGCTGGCTACACACTATACATTACTCTGCTCGTGTAGACCGTTCTCTCTCGCTGGCTACACACTATACATTGCTCAGCTCGTGTAGACCTTTCTCTCTCGCTGGCTACACACTATACATTACTCTGCTCGTGTAGACCTTTCTCTCTCGCTGGCTACACACTTATACCTTACTCTCCTCTCCGGGCCCTATCTCTGCACCTTCGTCTTCATTCTTAGATGGTTCCACTTCTGCCCCCTGCTCCTCTGTGCATCACCTTATATACCCCTTCTTCCCGGGAGACGGAGCGGATGCGGACCTCAACGTCGGCACCGCTCCCCAGTTACCCAATCCCCACGCGCTATCCCTACGATCCGGTTCCGCTCAGCGCGTGTTTCCACTCCCCGACCAATCACACCGCGCTGCTACCCGATCACTCCCTCTGGGCGCGTCACCGGCACACAGCCAATCAGCAGCACTACCCCCACCCGCGCACTGACGCCTGCTCCTCCCCGTCAGCGCGCGTCACCACACACACACACGTACATACGCGCTGGCACACGACATATACACCCAGCGCGTATCACCACTACACATTTGCACGTGATGATGATAAGCCACTTCGCTGAGCTATCATTTGTGGTCAGGTCGCTTCTGAAACAGAGTTACATAGCTCAGTGGGACCTTACTTGGTAAAATAAAAAGTAGTTGAGTTGTATGTTAATGACAGCTTTGTCCAAGAGCTGTAATTACCTGATATCTCGTGAGCACGCCGTGGCGAACAGTACACGCGTGGACTCCCTGGGCTGCCTCTCCGTCGTGGTTTTGCGTATATATATATATGTTCGGGGTCTCCGTCCGACGTTTCGCTCCACGCGCTCTGTGCGGGACACTTCTCCGGGAGCTGACCACGTGGGGTAGGACGCGGAAACGCACGGGAGGGCTGCACGCGCAGCGCTGAACGCTTTGCATGGCTCAGTCTGACGACGGTACACAAAGCGTTCCACGCGCGTGACATTTACGAATGGGGCTCCTTCTCCGTTACGTTTTTATTCACCCAGATTCACACACTCAAGGGCTCATCGTTCAAGCAGATGTTTTGGAGATTTGCAATGCAGGCCCTCGCAGCGGCGGGAGTAACATTGCATTACTGGGTGGCTCAGCACTTTTACATGGCTTGATGGCGTATCAGAGGAAGAAGCGTGGACCGCTGACATTCTTTCCCACGTGTTTCTTTGGGCCGCGCCGCGTGTTGCTTTGGTCAGACGTCCGACGTTTTGACCCGAGTGTGCGGTGGAGCTTCTTCAGTTTGAAGCGAGATGAGGGTGCAGCCCGAAGCCACGTGGGAGGGTGATGCGGAACGAACATGAACATTATGGGACGAACACCTACGCGGTCGTGCCTCTGAAATCCTTGGTTTCAGCGTCGTATTCATACATATATACACGTGTGTGTGTGTGTGGTCGACTTAGCCTCAAATGAGTACCTGATGTGGTGGAAAAAATCGCCACTGGGCAGACAAAGGCGGTCGGGAGTGGTGTTAGCCAGTGGCCACCCACCCCCTCGTGTGGCGTGCCGACCTTTAAATGTGTTGATAAACGCGAATCCTTATCCTAAATCAATGCACCGACGACGATGCATCGTTACATTCCTGTCGCCGTGTGTAGCGGGCGCGACAGAACAACAACCTGGCGGCACCCTGCACCGGTTTGTGATGACGGCAGGTTCCAGAGCTAAGCTACGGCAAGGCTTAAGACCGACATTAATTAGTTTCAGTGAACGCCGGAGTGCGACTGCATGAATAGCAGAGGATGATATAATGTCTATTGGTTATGAATTTTTGGAAAGCCAGTTTGCCAAAGGGCGCATACATTCCTGTTCGTGTGAATCAAAATTATTTATGCGGCTGCTCCTACGGTGGTGGATTGCCCGAGTGGGAGGCAAAATCCTCACCCCCCCCCCCAAGTCTTCGCGTTATCTTGGCAGCCAAACACAGCTTTGTGGCCACCGTATATCTCCCATCGTCTTTCATTCACAACGCACGAGTCGGCCTGACAAGAAAAATAAAAGGGGAACCTTGGAACGTGAAGTAACGGCGGGCTCCTGATTTGAGTAGCAATACTAAGTTGTGGAACTTTCCAAACTCTCTTCACACTAATGACTGCTTCATTTACAATATTGGCAGAGAAGTCACACGAATAACAATGCCTGGTGGGGTGCTGCTGCTGCTGCGGTGTAAGAGCTCACGGCGCAATTGAAAAGTTGTTAAATTCAAATGCCGGTTGAGGATCAACTCGGCCCATCATCCTCCAGCGTTGTGTTGATAAAAAAAAACCCATTATACTGTAACACACTTTAGTGCCAAGTCAACGTAAGTTTTCGTTTTTTTCCGTGGACAAACTGGGCCCCAACCATGGGAATGTGGAATTCTGACCGCTGCCTCGAGGCCACCGTCAGAGGTGAGCGCCACGCAACAATAATACCAGCGGGAGGAGACGCTTCAATTCGTAGTGCGTTTCTCGTCTCTTGCCACTTTGGGATAACGATGTGAACGTTTGGGGGATACGCAGAGCGGTGATTGCCAGCCGTGCGCAGTGACCAATCCGTGTTTGTTGCGTGGATGAAACAAAGATATTACAAAGCGTTACGCGCTTGCTCTACGGTACCATTCTATGCTTGCGTACGCCTTTTGGCGTCCTCTGGTCGAGCACAAATTGGGTCGAGGCTCAAAAGAAAGCCTCGACCCTTGGTGTGGACCAATCAGTTTCAAGGACAATGCATATATTATCATGGTGTGTTTTTTGTTTGCATTTTGACTGCAAGTATTGTGGTTAATGCAGACGTGAATCCTTGTAAAAATGTTTCAGTTTTGTTGCCAGAAAAAAGGGGAAAACCCCTATTATTATGGAAATATGTTGAGGTAAACTACATGGCAGCGTCGCGCGGTCTGCTGCTAAGCACGACGAGAGGGCTTCAGGAGAGAGTTTGTGCAACTTTGCTATTCCCTCCGTTGAAGGAGCTCAGGCTGCAGTTGTTTACTATTTGGTGCAGAGTTTTGGGCTGCGCGGCTACAGCCGCACTCCTGTGACTTTCAGTGTAAATGTGTGCCCCCCTTTGTGTACAATGGGGGTGGGTGGAGTGGCGCTGCACCGGTTAGCGCAATGACGCTGTAGACACGGCGACCTGAGTTCGATTCCCAGCCACTGCTAACGTCAGTAGCGAACGATATCTGATCCGCTACGAGCCCCCCCCCCTCTTCCCTCCTCTTATTCACCAATTCGCACTGACCAGTATAGTGAAGTATGGTCAAATAACTCCAATTAGTTGTAAGTGTGCGGCTGCTTTTTGTGTGTCAGTGTGTTGCCCTTCCACCCCGCACCTCCCATTAGCACGGTTGGCTATGTACGGTGTGAAAGAAGTTCAAGAGGATGATCATTTTTATTTTACAGAGCGTCATTCATACAATTGCATCACAGATCGTCATTCGATAATTTAGACAACTACCACAAGCAGGGGAGAGTCACAAAAAAGCAACTTGTATGTTAACAAATAAATACAAGACCGAAGGTGTTTCTAATGCTTCCCCGGTCGAACCCTCATCTTCTCACAGCAGCCAAGAGCCATCAAACCCACAGAGCCACCTCCAGAATGCTCTTCCAGCTTGCTCACTCAAGCCAATATCCCTCTGCGTTGAGTGTGCGACTCCCCCATTTACGTGGGGGCTTTCTCCGTGTTGCAACCTCGGCCAAACATCAAAGCGACTTAAATATCCATCTCTGAAGAAACTTTTGCGACTCGGTGAGGCTTTTCGCGGTGGTGACCAAATTTGCATTTCGAGAACGCCAGACACTCCCTCGTGCCCGCCCCTTACATAGCGTCGCCTGTAAGGTGGTCCGTGATAATGTTGGAGATAACAAACGAATGCGCACCCGCACGCGCGTGCAGCGGTGGCCCCAGAGTGAGTGCGTCTAGCCGGGCTCAGAAGCTGCGGGGAGTTCACTGCCGCTTAGTGGCGCATGGCGATTGTTGTTGTCGTTGTTGCACAGGGAATGGAGAAGCACCGTGGCGAGCTCATCACCGCTGCGTGGCGAATGAGGGTTGTCGTTGATGTATTTGTTATTGTTGTTGCTGCTGCCTGTGAATAAGAGGAAGGGAGCCTCTTGTTAAAGACTCATTGCTGGGGTCGCACGCCCGCCATATCATATTGATGTCGGTAAACTTCAACCTAGTTGATAATTGGTTCTTTACCCTTCTATCTGGCAACAAAACTGACACCTTTTTACAAGGAGTCATGTTTGCATAGACCGCAATACCTGCAGTCATAATACAAACAAAAGAACATAACTCTGATAATGTGCACTGTCCTTAAAGTTGATTGATCCACACCCGAGACAGCTTTCCTTAGAGCCTAGTATCATATGGGTTGGACCAGATGACGCCAAAAGGCGCACAACTCAAATACAATGCACCATCAGAGTATGAGAGCTCAGGGCAAGCATCTACACTATGGGAACCTCATTTGCCAGTAAAAATATGATAATTGGTTCTTGTCCCTTCTATCTGGCAACAAAACTGACACCTTTTTACAAGGAGTCATGTTTGCATAGACCGCAATACCAGCAGTCATAATACAAACAAAAGAACATAACTCTGATAATGTGCACTGTCCTTAAAGTTGATTGATCCACACCCGAGACAGCTTTCCTTAGAGCCTAGTCTCATATGGGTTGGACCAGATGACGCCAAAAGGCGAACAACTCAAAGACAATGCACCATCAGAGTATGAGAGCTCGGGGCAAGCATCTACACTATGGGAACCTCATTTGCCAGTAAAAATATGATAATTGGTTCTTTACCCTTCTATCTGGCAACAAAACTGACACCTTTTTACAAGGAGTCATGTTTGCATAGACCGCAATACCTGCAGTCATAATACAAACAAAAGAACATAACTCTGATAATGTGCACTGTCCTTAAAGTTGATTGATCCACACCCGAGACAGCTTTCCTTAGAGCCTAGTCTCATATGGGTTGGACCAGATGACGCCAAAAGGCGCACAACTCAAAGACAATGCACCATCAGAGTATGAGAGCTCGGGGCAAGCATCTACACTATGGGAACCTCATTTGCCAGTAAAAATATGATAATTGGTTCTTTACCCTTCTATCTGGCAACAAAACTGACACCTTTTTACAAGGAGTCATGTTTGCATAGACCGCAATACCTGCAGTCATAATACAAACAAAAGAACATAACTCTGATAATGTGCACTGTCCTTAAAGTTGATTGATCCACACCCGAGACAGCTTTCCTTAGAGCCTAGTCTCATATGGGTTGGACCAGATGACGCCACAAGGCGCACACCATATTTTTACTGGCAAATGAGGTTCCCATAGTGTAGATGCTTGCCCCGAGCTCTCATACTCTGATGGTGCATTGTCTTTGAGTTGTGCGCCTTTTGGCGTCATCTGGTCCAACCCATATGAGACTAGGCTCTAAGGAAAGCTGTCTCGGGTGTGGATCCATCAACTTTAAGGACAGTGCACATTATCAGAGTTATGTTCTTTTGTTTGTATTATGACTGCAGGTATTGCGGTCTATGCAAACATGACTCCTTGTAAAAAGGTGTCAGTTTTGTTGCCAGTTAGAAGGGTAAAGAACCAATTATCATATTTTTACTGGCAAATGAGGTTCCCATAGTTCAACCTAGTTGTTGTGTTTGTGTAAAGCTGTCAAACCCCCGTGCACCAGACTCCGCAGCCCGCCACAGCGGGGGGCGATGCCAAGGGCAACGTAGCGGGGGGTGCAGACGCCGCTTTCTATCGCAGTGTCCCCTCCGGGGCCGCGAGGCGCCGGTTTTTGTTATTGGGAAACACATTCTCGTGGAAAGTGCCCTAATGCAGTAGTCTGCCTGCCCCGCAAACTCTCTCACCCGTGAACGGGCGTTACTTATGAGTGCTGCTCAACGCCCCGTGACCGCCCCGCGGTTGATGCACGCGCGTGAGCTGCGTTCTTCAAAGGCAGAAGAATGGTGTTGCGTCGGAAGAACACGTGGAAGGAATCGTGACGGCGCTAACTTTAATATCGTCTCTAATAGAGGTTTTTTTGAGATCGCACAAATATAAATGTGTCGTTAAATCCGCCACCACCCAACACAGCCAAATAGCAATGTTTGCCACGTCAACAAAACATTCACAATTTCACACCTGATGATAATTGCTTGTGTTGCAGTCGAAACGTCGTGAGAATTTTTATTTTTTATATTTTCATTATTTTATTGTTTCCCTTCTACGTAACTTTACCGAAAGAACCAAGAATATGAATCCCTGTAGTCACGAAAGCTTTAAATCAAAATTAGTTACTAGTTCAGCACACCGGTGTGTTGGAGAGTAAACCCACTACATCTACAATTCGAGTGTGACGTTTCACCGGTAATTATTAGAACCAGCCTCATCAGGTGATCCCAAGAATTTTTACGTGGCAAACCTTATAAATTTGCTGTGTTGGGTGGTGGCTGGTTGAACGACACATTTATATTTACACGATCTAACCCCAACAAAAAAATCCTCAACAAAAAGAAAAACCCTCTTACGGATAACATTGGTCGCGAAAGCCTTCTACGACAACGTGTTAAACTTTAATATCGTACCTGAACATCCCTGACGTGGACCAGTTTCCCTCTCGTGTTGTCCTTCGCTGGCTGACACTCGCGTCCATCTCACCCTCTCCGTTGCTGGACTCGTACGTCGCTCCGACACGAGGGGGGGGGCACCCTCTTGGTGCCCCACGTGGCACACAATCTGTAGCCCAGCTCTGTGCGTGTGCGTGGAGGCGACAGTTGGCGGATCGTAACAAACGCAATTTCCTATCGCGCTTACCACTGCGACCTGTGCATTAACTCAAATCCGTCGCCCATGGATATCTGGGGAGACCATCACTGGGCTTTATCCTAAAGGTCCTCTTCAACAAATCCACGGCAAATTACCGAAAGAGGACCACTTTGTTCCTCTAGCTCCCATAATCTCAGAAGGACCGTCTGATTCCTAGTAAAAAAACTCCATTGTCTTAATACTTTGTTTGGCAACAAGTCTTTCTGCGTTGCTGCTCCACGTTTCTGGGACATCTGCAGCTTGGTTCCCTCCCTTCACCCCCAGCTGTATGTCCCTATTAGACACAAACCCAGGGTGTATTTGCACCTGTACCTAACTTTTTTGTTTGGTGCCTCTTAGCTCTCACAAGTTTGCACACTGTATTGTTATTTATCTACGTGTGCTTGTGTCACTGTTAGGTTAGAATGTAGAGCTGCCTTGCACCTGTACCTCACGTTTTCTGGGACCTCCTGAGCTCATTATATTTGCACTTTTGTATTCGTGTGTCTTGTTTATGGCCGTTAACGACCTCGTTTGTTAGCTGTGCAATATAAATTACCCTGTACTCGGTGTTTGCAATGTTGATGTTTTTTTCCCTTTGTTGTTGTTGTTGCTATAGTCACCCAACACAGATCTCCTTTGTAAAATAGGCAAGTAACTGGCTCACCCGTGTAAAAAATACACTTAAGCCTAACTCTGATGGGGCTCGAGGTGCCAGACCCTGGCTCGCCAGGGGGATGCAGCAACAGCAAATTGTGGACGACACGCGTTTCCGTCGGTACGAGATAGTGTTTCACCCTCGCACGCGCTGGTTTTTATCTGGGTTCACCGGCTTCCTCCCCACATGTAAACAGTCATTCATTGGCTGGTAACACCTTAACACACAGGGGACCGCAGAGCTGCGGGAAAATGTGGTGCCGGCTCATCGCGTGGCTGCTGCCTCTCAGTCGTTCCCTCTCTCTCTCTCTCTTCGAGAGCGAGGAGTGAAAACCGTGCGGTGTATTAGCGTTCAAAACTATGTTTGTATTTTTATGCCTATACTCCATGGCCAAACTCTCTCTTCCTCATCCCTTCCATTGGGCCCTGCAGGACGGTGTTGTCAAGGTCCCTCTGGTCTTGGTACGCCTGACATAAAAAAACAACAATAAAACTAAAACAATTTTTATTTTGCCAAGTAAGGCCCTCTGAGCTATTTCAGAAGCAACCTGGCCATAAATGATAGCTCAACGAAGTCACTTATCATTTGGAATTTTATAGCAGCTAAATGCTCTACACGCGTGATGTTGATTTTGAGTGTGGAGGGAAAAACCAGAGGACCCCGAGAAAAATCCACACGACCACAGGGAGAACACGCAAACTCCAAATATATTGCTGTTGGCTTCAGGATCGCGATCGATCCTACGAACTCCTGCATACCAGGCGAGGTAGTTAACATCTCGCCACCTTGGCGCCCCATACAACAAGCATCGACAGGGTCGGGACCTGTACCCACGACCTCCTGCATACAAGGCGAGGGGATTAACATCCTCGCCGTCGCCTGAGCGACCGGTACGGCGATCACCATCCTGGGGGGGAAGTGAACAAATGGCCGCCCTGCGGAAAGACTGCCCCCTGCTACAGGAATGTGAATTTAAAGCACCAGCTTCGGCCACCAACTGAGATGATTGCTGCTCCCTTTTTCTCAGTGAACAGAGAGACACTGTGACTCGACTCACGCCAACAATGGCAATTATAGATCGAAGCACTTAACGCCGACGCATATTGTTCAGTCACACTTGCCAGTGTTACCCGTAACGGAAAGGGGCCCTAATGGTTTTCTGCCACGGCCTTTACTCATAGTCATCGCGTGGCTCTTAATTGGACTCGTGAAACGATGATGAATGGTTATCGCTTGAAATAGTGATGATTATTCGTCTCGTACACGGAAAGGGCAGGCTGATAAACAACTGACATTACTGCGACTGAACACGTTGCTGTAGATGCCACGTCTGCCTTAGGGATGGCACAGAGATCTTATACATGGAGAAACAACGTGGGTATATTTGGTAAATGTGTATATGCGTAATTGATTATGGTAATTATACGTTTAGCCAAGTCAATGAGCATTTACTTGTTATGCAAACTTATTAAAATTACACATTCTTTATTCATTTTCTGTGGGCTGACCTTCAGAACAATGCAATACACACTGTACGCAGGAACGTATAGAATGCACTCTTTACGCATCAAGGGTTAACCATTCAACACTCCAAACCGTGCCCTTTCGCATACATAATAATATGTTTAAATCAAATCCTGCAGAGGCGTACACTTTCACTGAACGGTCAGGGAATCGAATGAGGGTATTTTTGGTCCGCATATATTTTTACTTTCTTTGCCTTGGCAAATATCCAACCGGTGGCGACGTGTCCTCGACTGCAACCCTATCGCGTGGCGCTGAGGGGGTCAGAGTTCAAATGCCGGTCTGGGGTTTGGCCTCGGCGCATCGTCCGTCGAGGATCGATCAAAATGTCGCGAGTCACCGATGGTTGTCCTGTAAATGGACTGCCGCCCTTGCCCATGGGAATGTGGACATTTTTATCACGGCGAAGATAAACACTGGCTTACGCTGCTCGGTCGACGTTTTGACTCATTGCCTCGGGCGCGAGCAGACGTGCGACGAACGTAGTAAAGGAAAGTCCTCGTGATTTTTTGTTATGTAGCAATACAGCAGCAGCCGATGTAAGGCTCCCCCGTTTACCTCGTTTCGCAAATACGTCGTCACTTTATTATTAACACCGCTACCCGATTAGCGTCGCCTCAACCCACACACACTCACGTCGCCTCAACCCACACACACCCACGTCGCCTCAACTCACACACACTCACGTCGCCTCAACCCACACACACTCACGTCGCCTCAACCCACACACACTCACGTCGCCTCAACCCACACACACCCACGTCGCCTCAACTCACACACACTCACGTCGCCTCAACCCACACACACTCACGTCGCCTCAACCCACACACACCCACGTCGCCTCAACTCACACACACTCACGTCGCCTCAACCCACACACACTCACGTCGCCTCAACCCACACACACCCACGTCGCCTCAACCCACACACACCCACGTCGCCTCAACCCACACACACCCACGTCGCCTCAACCCACACACACTCACGTCGCCTCAACCCACACACACCCACGTCGCCTCAACCCACACACACCCACGTCGCCTCAACCCACACACACCCACGTCGCCTCAACTCACACACACTCACGTCGCCTCAACTCACACACACCCACGTCGCCTCAACCCACACACACTCACGTCGCCTCAACTCACACACACTCACGTCGCCTCAACTCACACACACTCACGTCGCCTCAACCCACACACACCCACGTCGCCTCAACTCACACACACTCACGTCGCCTCAACCCACACACACCCACGTCGCCTCAACCCACACACACCCACGTCGCCTCAACCCACACACACCCACGTCGCCTCAACTCACACACACCCACGTCGCCTCAACCCACACACACCCACGTCGCCTCAACCCACACACACCCACGTCGCCTCAACTCACACACACTCACGTCGCCTCAACTCACACACACCCACGTCGCCTCAACCCACACACACTCACGTCGCCTCAACTCACACACACTCACGTCGCCTCAACCCACACACACTCACGTCGCCTCAACTCACACACACTCACGTCGCCTCAACCCACACACACTCACGTCGCCTCAACCCACACACACCCACGTCGCCTCAACCCACACACACTCACGTCGCCTCAACCCACACACACTCACGTCGCCTCAACCCACACACACTCACGTCGCCTCAACCCACACACACTCACGTCGCCTCAACCCACACACACCCACGTCGCCTCAACCCACACACACCCACGTCGCCTCAACCCACACACACTCACGTCGCCTCAACTCACACACACCCACGTCGCCTCAACCCACGCACACTCACGTCGCCCCAACCCACACACACCCACGTCGCCCCAACCCACACACACTCACGTCGCCTCAACCCACACACACCCACGTCGCCTCAACCCACACACACCCACGTCGCCTCAACCCACACACACACACGTCGCCTCAACCCACACACACCCACGTCGCCTCAACCCACACACACTCACGTCGCCTCAACCCACACACACCCACGTCGCCTCAACCCACGCACACTCACGTCGCCGAGGGGCATCGCCGCCTCTCAGCCTTCGCCTCCACCACCCGCTGCCCTGTGAATCGCTTTGATTGACGTCGTTTCGATATTCGTCGGCGCACCTTTCAGGAACGCATCCCCGACGTAACCCGGGGTGACCCTGCACGTAATTGATTTCCACAGTTAGAGATCAAGGTGCAGCCATGAAATGTCTTGCCCGCGCCAATGCTCCCTGTACTAGTCGGGAGCTCTGGAGAGGTGTTTTTGGCCTTCTCTTCCACGCTGGTCCCATATTTTTTTAATGTAGAGGTGGATGTCCCCACACTGTACCCACCACACACGACCCGTGGTGTCTCTCAAGGCCGTAGCCATGGAGTCAACACTGGGGCGGACCAAATCTTCCAGGGGGTCTGGGGGTTCCCCCCGCCCAGAAAAATTCTAAATTTGAAAACTAATTTCCTGCCTAAAATAGTAAAAAATTCACTAACACGAAGGATGGACTTTTAGTTTATTTTTTACAATAATGTCTAATAGTGTTTTGTATTACATTGCTCTGTTTTTTCTTTTTAACATTTTCTTGTTTCATTGTATGTAATGGCAGAGATTAGGGATTAATAAAGTACAACCATAACCACAATCATTTAAACAGAAATCTGTTTGATAGCAATATATTGGGGGGGACATTTTGAGCATATTTGAATATTGGGGGGTATGTGTTTCCCCTAATTTCTATTATAATTACGGCCTTAGTGTATCTATTTATACTACTGGGTGGGCCGAGGCGGGGGTGGGGGGGATTTATGAAACTTGCACCGTTGGATCAGCTGCCACGCCGGGAGATCGAACTGGCGACCTTTAAATTGCAAGTCCAGCATGGTAACCTTGACACCACGGCAACATCCCTTATTTTTCATATAAAGTTGTACACATGACCCTGGCAAATATTGCCTTTCTCTTGAGAATACACCTTAACATGTAACGTCCACTTTACTACTGGCAGCGAACTTAGACAAAGCCCTTCAGAAAATTGCAGGCAAAGGTGGAATCTCATCCAATGAACCCTGTACGTCTCCCACCTCATTGGCACGCATGCTAGCCACTGGCTTGTACTTTCAGCCAAACCGCTCTGCTTCTCTGCTGTGCCTGATGCTCGAGAGGAGGGTGTCCCTATGTGGAGGCTTCCCAGGCTGGGTGGGAGTCACTTTTCTCGTAAGACTCCACACTGGCTCCCACTGTGAATAATGACGCCACTCTCTGATCGTGCCTACACCGTCGGTGGCATTTCGAAGTGCGCCTTTATAAATTGCGTGCTCATGTGTCTCGTTGAATCACAGCACTGCCCTTTCAACTGATTTTCTTTTTAATTAGTCATTGTAATCACCAGCCCTGATTCGTCCACTGCTGGTTGAAGGTCTCCCCAACAACAACAACCGTCGTTCGCCACTAAGTGGTGGTGCCGTAACCACGGCGCTTGCGCCAGGCTATGTGCACTTCGAGGCCACGTGAAGTATGAAGTGTCGAACGCCCGCTGGCAGGAGGGTCTCGGGACAGAACTGGGTGCCATGGGTTGAAGGCCTCCGCCCACCGTTACCATCCCAAGCGGTCTCGCGATGCCACACGGTACATCTCGCTCCCGCACACGAGCCGATCTCGTCAGGCTCCTATCCGCAGTGGTCATCCTCTTGGGCAGGGCTTGGTAATCGGCGGCTCTTTGCGGACAGAAGTTGTTATAATGTTTTGTAAACTTAAATCTTATTTAAATCTTATTTAATGAAAATAAAATGTATTAAATAAAGGCAGGGGAATGGGTCACTATGGAATGTCTTGGTGACAACAAAATGTACAACAATCAAATTATTATTGTTAAAGAATAACTAAGGGGCGGGGGGGGGAACAAAATAAACGCAGTTTATTCCATAACCTATTTTGTTTATTTAAGTCAGAATGTATTCGTCATTTGCTGTATACCAGTTGCCATGCTTGTGTGCAAGTGACTCTGCGTGTGATGCGGCTTTAAAACACTTTTTTTTTTATCAAAGACAAATACAAATAAAATGTCTCGTCTTTGAAAGGTTGCCTACTCCTGCTCTTGGGCGAGGTCTGTCCTTCTGACTGCCATTCCGTCACCAGTCTCGTCCACCGGCCGTCGTCTCATCTGGCGATGTGTCCTGCCAGAGCCAATTTACTTTCCTGAATAGATAGCAAGCGCTTTATCGCAAAAACCTCATTACACACCGGGCCAAACATTAATCAACGTCAGCATTTACATGGAGCCGAGCATAACTTTGTGTAAGCAATTTTCAAACGTCCAAACAGAGACGTAACAAAGACGTTGCAGTTTTTTACAACAAAGTCATTAATTTTAGAAGTATTTTTTTATTATCAGCAAAATGCTATGAATGTTCAATTCAAAACATCACAGAGCCTTGCTTCATTTCTAACATGCTCCTTTTTAAAAATTTATAGTTCAAAGGGTATTTTGCAATTCCATGACATGTAGCGATATAACGCGTCCCAAATGTACGTAATTATGGCTCTATGTTTAACTTTGTCTCATGAGATGTTTTGCATAGCGTTCATTACTTGTGATGTTTATACGTGATCTGGTGTTGCATGTCCACCCGGCTGGCGGTGATGTGGTTAGAGTTCTTCACTAAAAAGCTAAAGATTTTGAGTTCAAGTCTCGGTTGGGGAGTGACTTCCAGGATCAATGAAGCGATCACTACTTTGTGCAAAATAAATCGAATCGAATCGTTAGTACATATGGTAACCGCGTATTTTTTTTTATAGTGCAAGGCTACCACAACGGCGCTATGTTTCAAAGTCGTTTACAGTCTGAGATCTGCAAGTTAAATTGTAAATTGGGGAAAATGTTGACCGTGTCACCGGCACATAATGGCCGTTTCCTTTTCGAATAACATCGCGCAATCTTCGACATCCACGATGAAGCGGACAGCGAGTTTTCGTGGTTAATTCGCCTTCCATATTAACCGGGGCGGCCGTGGGTCACAAACTGCGAATCTCCACGAGACGCAGCAAACACGCCACTGCAGGGACACGACAAAGATAAAGACAAACATCTCTCATATAGCCTTAATAGACCATTGGGACAAGTGCTGTTAGCGAGCATTTATGAAGGCCGACATGGCACACGAGTGGGTGGGTGGCCAGTACCACGCCGGGCCGCCTTTGTCTCCCCAGTGGTGATCTTTATACACCACTGCATGTACTCATTTTAGGATCAGTCAACCTTGGGTAGTCCCAGGACCGTTTCAGATAATGACCGCTGGTGTTGGCCGTGATAAGGAATCGGACTCTGGTCACCGAGTTCGTAACAGAGCGCGCTAACCGCTGCACTACCGCTTCCCACGGCTTACACGGAGCTCCACATACACACGCCACATGTCACACGCAACGTGTTCACACGTGTTCCTGTGTGTGTATGTGCGTGCGTCTGCAGAAACCTGGGGCGATCGGGTCTCCGTGTGTCCTGCCTCGGACTGGGTGAGTGACGGGTAGCATTTACATCTAAAGTCGGCGTGTATGATGTGCTTTGTGATATTTATGCTTGTGATTATGAGCGCTCAAACATAACATTGACCTTCCGAGGCTGCCAATGCCATAATTTGCTTGCGTACATGAAACGGCAAGAGGCAGATGTCTTGTGGTGCTAAAAAAACCCCCCAACAATGGGTGGATCGTAAAACAAAACGGGATAAAATTAATAGGAAAAAAATCTATTTCATTTTTTCAGCGGTTAAATCGGTGGGATTCCCACACTATACAGTAAAAAAAACACTTTTACATGAAGAGAATCTCTTTGCCTCGGATTAATTTAATTAAAAAGTAACAATGGCAGACCGGGCATATTGCCGTGGCACGCATTGAGGTTTAATTAACGAGAGGTGCAGAGTTCCAGATGCGTTTCGCGGATCGCTAACATCGCGGATAGCAAGTTCGTGAATAACGAGGGAATGCTGCGTACAGAAATACCTCGGTTTATGCCCTCCCGATTTACGTATTTTCTCTGTCACGTACTCGGCTTATTGTTACCCATGTACGGTGGTAACCTCTCCGTAACGTACTCGACATTTACGAACTTTACTGCTGAGACCCAACATTATTTAGGGGCCGTCCATAAATGACGTCACGCGATTTTGGACGATTTTTGATCCCCCCCCCAATCGTCACACAGCGTCACAAAAAGTCAGACCCCCCCTCAAATATGATGTCACGAAGCTCTGCCCCCCAAAAATAAAACATGCTTCAAATCGCTTTAAACTATTATCATTGTAGTGCGTATTTAATGTGGCGCTGCACTCTGATGTTGTAGGAGAAAACATTTATTAAAAAGTCTATTTAATTAAGTATAACGTGTTGTCTATATTTATTTAAAGTTGAGCATTTTGATGTGACGTCACATTTCTCACCCCCCCCCCCCTCGTCACACATCGTTACAAATGTCTGACCCACCCCCCCCCTAGGTGCGTGACGTCATTTATGGACGGCCCCACACTTGCTACTCTATTCATATTTCCCCCCACTTACCTATTTATGGCGACTACTTTTTTACGCACAAGTCTAAAAACAATATTTACGTGATCAACAACGAATAATAATCATGCACATAATACAATACACAAGGTAATATATCTTAATATATTAATAATATGCATTTGCTTTTCACACCGATGGTTGTACAGGATAGATGCGCTATGGGTTACTGAGCATGCTCTGTTTAGGTTCTGCACCACAGTACGATCTACCATCACATTTCAAGTAGTAGTACCACTACTACTACTAGTAGGTACTATACCACGTTATGATCCACCATCCCATCTCTTTGCTTCGATTGAAGTATTTACTTTCTGGTTTTCAGGAACGCATCATGGGCGTAAACGGGGGTATGCATGTACAATAAAAAGCTGCAAATATGCCCCTGTGTATTGATTTTGTTACTTATATTCTCCAAAACGAAGGCAATGATGATTGCGTGTTATCAGATATATCTCTAAATCTAATTGATTAAGTGTTCTCAATCATACAAGCAAACAACTCCACACGAATGATACAAGAATCCACTTGTATGAACATACAGCCATGGGATACTCTAAACTAAACTATTATTTATTTTATCGGGTAAGGCCCACTGAGCTATGTAGCTCTTTTTTAGAAGCGACCTCGGCCACAAATGATATCTCAATGAAGTCGCTTATCACGTGGACATTTATAGCAGTTAAAATACACTAAACGCGTGATGTTGATTCTAAACATGGAGGTTGAAAACCGGAGGACCCGGAGAAAAAAAATCCACGCGACCACAGGCAGAGAGATATGCAAACCCAAATACACAGCAGGTGTCAGGGTCGGGATTGGGATCGAACCCACGACCTCCTTTATACCAGAAGAGGGAGTTTACCTCTCGCCGCCGCGGCAACCTCGAGAACAAAGGCAGAATAATGACAATCACCGTGCTTACCGTATGAATGCCTCTGACTTAACCTTTGTGCTGCAGTGCAACACGGCTAAATAATGTCGATTGTTAAACATGAAGGGACGTGCTATTGTCTTGATGAGAAAACCAACGTTTGAGTACCACTTAATTTTTATACATTTCAACCACTTCATCCCAATAACCTCAGCAATTGAACCATTCTGAAGTAAATGTGGGCAAATCTCTGTCACAATGCTCGCTACACACGCGTGCCTGTTACCCAGCACTGTGGAGGCAGCGAGTGTTGGTGGTTCGCACGAACGTTTCAAAACTCCTTTCCCGCGAGGGTCGAGAAGGGACCGTGTACCCTGGCGTGCCAGAATAGTGCAGACTCATCTCACCTGCCCCTTCTGTAATGGGATTGAGTGTTGCTCCATCGCACGCGCGAATTTTCTCCAGGTGCTCCGGTTTCCTCCCACACGTACAAACACTCGTTAATGACCACATCTTAATAAACAGAGGACCGTAGAGCTTGGGAACTTGTTTGTCTCCGGCTCATTGTATGGTTGCTGTCTTTCCCGCCTGTTTGTGGTTCCTCCTCGTCCCTCTTGAGTCATTCACTCTCGTCCAGGGTGAGCGAATACTGTGCAGCGGGCAACGCTTTTACAAGCTTTCAATGATCATTGTTAGAGTCAATGTCTATTCATTACGTGTTTGTGCATTTCTTCGCAGGAACGTGGGTGACATTTGGAGGGCAGATCAGTGAAGAGGTGGGCAGGGACGCGAGGCTCCTCTTGTTTACAGGCTGAGTGGGCAGCCAATTGTCCCAATTAGCGTACCACGCTGACTTTCACATGCAGGAGGCTAACGAGACGATCTGCGTACCATTGCAATGTCACCGCCTGCCAGCCTCTCCGTTAAGGACCTAGCAGGTGGTATCAGTTCTGATTAAACCGGGTACATTAGAATTCAATTAAGGAAATTGATTTGCTCTGTTATTGGCATTAATCTCAATTAGCCAATGCCAGTTCTCAGACTGGAGTCACTGCCTCCCCACATTCTGTTAAGGCCACTCCAGCCAGGGTTGCCAACTGTTGAGGTGGCTGTACCAGTATTGTGAGATTTTTTTATTCACCTTGATATGTTCCGTGTTTACATCATGAGAGCTCCTTTGCCAGAACTAAAATATAAGAATAGGGGTTTTCCCCTTTTTTCTGGCAACCAAACTGAAACCTGTTTACAAGGAATCATGTCTGCATTAACCGCAATACTTGTGGTCAGAATACAAAAAAAACACACTCTTATAATATATGCATTGTTTTGAAACTGATTGGTCCACACCAGAGACAGCTTTCTTTTGAGCCTCGTCTCAAACGGTGCTAGACCAGAGGACGTGGCCGGTTGTCGGAAGGTTTGCGAGTTCGAAACGTGGTGAATGTGCTTATTGAACTAATTTTCCCTCGTGGGTCAAGAAAATACTGTCCGTACAACTTCATGAGGGTGTCCGCTTTGGCTGACCCAATGAGGCACCGGGTCCCCACCATTGGGGATCTTTGAATTTCCACGACTGCTCTGCTCCACGCAGGGAGACGCCGTGGATTTGTGCCACGTGCTGGCGTTCCCGCGTTAATTCGCGAAGGATACGTTCCGGGGATGCTCGTGAAGTGCAAATTTCGCGGACAATGACATTCGCCTTCGAAAACCAATAAATAAATACAAATATAGGCTAATAAATACATGAAAATAACGTTTCTTTCTCATCACTTTATCTCATCACTTTAACTCATCACTTTCTCTCCCATCACTTTACCTCATCACTTTATCTCATCACTTTACCTCATCACTTTACCTCATCACTTTCCCTCTCATCACTTTACCTCATCACTTTACCTCATAACTTTCTCTCTCATCACTTTACCTGATAATTTTCTCTCATCACTTTCTCTCATCACATTTTCTCCCATCACTTTACCTAATCACTTTATCTACGCCTCTATATAAGGACAGAAACAGGTGGACTTCTCCACAAATATGGCTGTCGCCTGATGAAGCTAGTTGTAATTACAATGCAAAACGTCGTACTCTGTAAATGTTGAGGCTTGGCTCTCCAACACACAACCGGCGTGCTGTACTAGTGACGAATTGGCCACGTTCTGTTGACGTGACAACCCTTACTAGTTGGCTGTGTCGGGTGGTGGCGGGTGTTAACGACACATTTATATATTTACGCGATCTAACCCAAAAACCTCTATTATGGATGATATTGGTCGCGAAAGCCTCCTCCGTGTTAGACTGCATTAGTACTGCCCCCTGCTGTCCAAGGACCCTTTGTGTTTAAATTGCGCCCCTTCTCCGGGGTGCCAGCTCAGCTCTCATTCCCTCATCATGCCCAACAGTGGAGAGACAACTCCATTGGAATAATATTCAAGAGACAAAGGGGCCGAACGTGGACCAGAGACCAACCAATAACCAACAAGGCAAATCACCCGTCCCGCTCACTTTAAATACACGAGAGAGGGCTTGCGTAGCACGGGTCCCTTGAAGAGACGGAAAGGCTTATACTGAAAATTAATGTTGCAAGGGAGTCTGTGGCCAGGTGTTGCACATTTCTGTGCCACATGAGGTGGTGGAAGTTAGCATGTTTTTGTTGTCGTTATTGCTGTTGTTAAATGACAACAGACATTGATACGTGTGTTTGGTTACTATCAAAGAGCGTATTGCACAAATGTACTTATTTCGTGCATTACTTATGCCTCACAGCGAGAGTGACCTTGGTTCGAATCCCGACTTGGGCGCATTTATTGTGTGGAGTTCTGTATGTTCTCCCCATTGTTCTGGGAGTTTACTGTGGGTTCTCAGTGTTTCTAATCACTAAAAAAAAAGAACTCCCACAATGTAACCGGAATTGGCCAAACATCCCAATGCTTAAATATGACCTGCCAATTACTCAACTGGGATTTCACATAGCAACAGGGCCCTTCAAAATAAAGGCCCTTGAGTTAGGCTTTCCTGGCCAAGCAAGTGTAAAAGTGATAATGAATAAACTGCTGTCACCAAGGTTGTGGCTTCCCGGCTGGCACCAACGTCTGCTGTGATCCACAGATGGTGGGTGCAAGAACTAAGAGGGACTGCAGAATAATGAAACCGATGCACTCGTGGGACCGCAGTGGATTACCGCCGCACTGGATTAGTGCCACCACTGTGCCCATTTGAGCAGCGGGGTGCCACTAATCTCTGTTGGCGGCCCTAAGCCAGTGGCGGAAATTCTGTCACTTTTACAGCAGGGACCAGTCACACTATTAGACGGCCGCTGTTGACTTCACGACTGTGAGATCTGCGTCGTGCCGCGCGATGAGCATCTGCCACGGGTGCCTGCGCGCGCAGCTTCGCAGGATATATTCACATGCACGATTGCCAGTGAGTGCGTGTACGAGCAAGCATGCAGGCAGGGGTGATATATGTGCGGCGTGCGCGCACGGTAGCCGTGGTGCTGGAAACGTCTAGGACCGCTCGCTGTGTTTACGCGTGCGGATTTCCGCAGGTGGCGGAGCAGCTCATGACGGCGGCGTACGACCACGGCGTGAACCTGTTCGACACCGCAGAGGTGTACGCTGCGGGGAAGTACGTGGTAGTCATATATTTATCAACAATAATGTTATTAAAATAATAACGCACCAACGGATACCCCCACATTCATGGCAGCGCTATTGCGGACAGCGCTGAGGTCAGAGTGTAGGGTGCGTCAATTGTGGTGGTGCTCATCATTGCTGGTGGCCCTGAGTCGCAGTGGGAAATTCTGCGTTTACACTCTCTCCATGTGACTATCAGGCTTGACTCCCCTCAAAGTGATACCCAACTTACCCAGCGCAAAGGGATGACAGGCTGAGTGGACGCCCGACTTTTTATTTGAACGGACATCCAATCGGTTGTGATTTGAGCGCTGTGACCACAGCATTATTTCATCAGATACGCAGAGATGTGACATACGCAACAATTAAAAAGATAGTTTAATAACAATTTTCAACCCTTGCTTCAATCTGCTGCTGGATGAAGGCTTTCCCTCCCTTCTCCGACCGTGATAGTCACAGGAGGCTGATTGACCATTCCCTGCTTCTTGCAAATTGGTGATAGCGAGGCCAAAGAAAAATAGGGACCTCACTCTCCATTGGGCATCTGTGAAAAAGAGCCTCACAGCTCATCGGATTCCTCCAGTTTACATAAAAGATTCTTCTTCTTGGTTCTTTCGGTAAAGTCACGTAGAAGGGAAATAATAAAATAAATAAAAATTAAACATAATAAAATTATTCTCACGACGTTTCGGCCACAACGCAAGCAGCCGTCCTCAGGTGAAGAACAAGTTTGTTGGAAAGACAGCGTCTGAATGTTTCAGACGTTGTCTTTCGAACAGACTTGTTTTATTATTTCCCTTCTACGTGACTTTACCGAAAGAACCAAGAAGATGAATCCCTGCAGTCACGAAAGCTTTAAATAGAAATAAAAGATTCTGATATCAGCTGTGGCTGGCAATCAAACTAAGGTCCACTGTGCACCTCGCACACCATACTGCCACCTCTCCCCCTTGCTTACCCGTATATATTTAGTTGAAATTAATTATACGCATGAACAATGCCTTATAAATAGAATCGACAGTTGATATTACATGGGGACATTTTTTAAGCTGGTGCTGAGACACGTAGTTTTAAAAAAAGATGTTGTGAAAGTGACGTGCTTGTAAATTGTTTTTGCCAATCCTCTACGACACTGGTGTAACCATCAACCCCTCATCCACGCACTTACTTACACAGCCATTCACCCAGCCACTCACCACTGGTGTCACCATCAACCGCATGGGAACGTCATCAGCAGGCCAATGCGCACATCTCCTTCATGAATGGGAAATTAAAAACGCAAGCCACAGCGGTGCGATCGTGGCCATGCAATCCAAACCATGGACCATACACTACGCCAATGTAGTCTGTGCTTCTTTCATTGAGGAGTAGACATGTAACGCAAACTCTCTCCCGAAGCCTTCTCGTGGCTAGCAGCATACCTCGACTTTGGCATTTAGCTCCTGATCACATTGCCATGAGCAAGAATATAATATAATTGTGTGTCTCGATCTCTGCTCGTTGCGTTAGACGCTGTCTGTCCATCATTTCACTTCACAGTACTGATTAGCCTCTTTGCTTTCTTAGTGTCCGTTGACCTCATTAAGTTTTTTTTCCGCAGGGCAGAGGTGATCATGGGGAATATCATCAAGAAAAAGGGCTGGAAGTGAGCGGCATTGCATTTGCTGATGGCACACACACACACACGCACGTGCTCTCTTTTGTAGTTAAAATACATGTTTGTCAAAGGCCGGGTTTGACTTCTACGGCTTTGGGAGTGGGCGGCAGGGGTTCGCTTTGTCCCGCACATTAGGAATCGCGGGTGCATGTAATTTCTTACAAATGTTAATTGTAAATGATTTAAAATAAATAATAAAGGTGCACAGTTTGGGAGGGGCGTTGTCCCTCCCCCGTGCCCCCCGCCCCTCCCCGCAAACGCCACCCATGATATTCGTTTAAAATGTTTTATTGCAGATAATAGTCGTTAACTGCGATCATTGTTCATATCTATGCAGCTTAAGGAACACAACAATAAACAGCGATACATGAATCATGAAATATGTACCAGGACAGAATGAATAATTCAACATCAACATTTATGACAAACTTGCAAACCGTACATTAGGGGCAGTGGGCAGGGCAGCGTTTGGAGTGTCATTGATCTGAGTAGGAAGGTGCTGAAGATGACCTCGTGTGCACTTTTTTGTACCTTGCTGATGTTGAGTATTCCCTCGGAACCATCAACATGTTCGAGTAAACTTTTGCTCGTGGCTTTGTCTGGCTGCCAAAAAAGTGTCTCTGCGTTCCAATGAGCACTGGCCGTTGCTCTTCTTCAACGGGGGGCTCCGATCCAGTGGCAGAAGTTCCACGTTCTTATGGCGGGACCAGTTTTTCCGTGGGACAACTTCGGTTGACTTACCACAGGGTTATTGTTTACGAGATGGTACTTAGTTTACCAAACCCAGGAGAGATGATGTGCCCAAGTCAAAACCCAGGCTGCTTCTCTACCAATTGAGCTCTGCCCAAGCCCTATGTGTGGTGTGCTACGGATAGACTGGCCCTTGCCATGGGAATGTGTAATTTCCACCACGATATCCGGATCACCAAAAGACTTTGTTTGGTTTTGAGAATCGTTGCGGTAGGTAGGTTGTCACAAGCTATGTTAATCTGTTTGTTTATTGTGTTCTAGGCGATCAAGTCTGGTGATCACGACCAAAATCTACTGGGGAGGGAGGTAAGTAACACCAGTTTACATCTCCTACACATTCCCACATTCTAATACATCTGGTAATATGTTAGACGAGTCCCAATGATCGCGTCAGTAGGCTGCTGGCTCCAGGTCAGGAGACTGCTGTCTGATTTATTAATGAAAGAAAACACGACGTTTCGGTCGCAACACACTCGTCCGTCTTCAGGTGAGAAAGAATGATCTGCTGTTGTGGCTTTATTTAGAGCCAGATCATTTCTTCTCACCTGAAGACGGACGCTTGTGTTGCGACCGAAACGTCGTGTCTTATTTTATTATTTTTTCTATCTACGTGATTTTACCGAAAGAACCAGAGAGTATGAAGGTGAATGTCGAAGCTCATAAAGATGATGTTGAAATGAAGATGATCAATGAATACGATGTTGAATGATGATGATGAATGACGATGTTGAATGATGATGAATGAAGACGATGGTGAATGAAGATATCAGATGATGATGGCATGATGATGATGACACGCGTCTGGCCTCTCCTCTTTGCCGCACAGAGCAGAGACGGAGCGAGGCCTCTCGCGGAAGCACATCATCGAAGGTGACACCGCCGTCACGAGCCCCGCTCGCGCAACACCGCAGCACCGCAGTCGCCGAGAGTAGCACGCGGCACGCCGCCGCCGCCGTCGCTGCTCGATGAACGGCTGCCGCTTCTCCCATCACGTCCTAGCCGGAGTCGTGCGACTCCGTGTGATTTACCTGAAGCGTTTCGAACTGTCGCTTCGAGTCCACACCGTGCAGTGCTGCAGACTCTGCGGCCTGAGATCTCCTCCCATTCCTCTCTGAGTACTCTGTACGGACGTATTGGCGGTACACCGGTGGGGCGTGGGATATAGAAAAAAAAACAAAGAAGCAAAATTTTCGCAATAATTACTTATTTCCCCGCGATTCGCAAACCCCGGTCAGAAAATCTTGCGGGGCGGTGGTGCGTCAAAATCAGTTATCGCGATGTCAAAGCAGTCGGAAGACGAATGTCAGTTCAAATTTGGATTTTAGACTGTTGTATGTGGACCGCTGTGTTATGCTGCATCGGTGTACCGCCAATATGTCCACATGTATATAATATTCCTATTTTGGTGTATGCAACTTCTACATTAGTTACAAATTTGCGACGTGCAATACAGTATGTACGTGTACACGCACAGCTGTTTTGTCAATCTACTGCTGGATGAGGCCTGCCGACGTTGTGTGGGTCACAGAGTGGTGGTTATTTTGTGTATAGTTTGTCGTCCTTTCCCGCACCTCCGATTGTCAGGCTTGGCTATGTAACGGTGGGAGAAAAGTCCAATGTGTGTACATACACATATTTCACCATACTACACCAGGCTGGTCAGTGCAATTTGGTGAAGGCAGGGATCAATAGACGTGGGAGCACATGAGTACAGTTCAAACACATGATTTCGCTGCACTGCCCATCAGATGGCCTCGCAGCAGCCTCTAACAACCTGTTGTGCACGGTGGTCACCCGTCCAAGCACTCTCCAGGCTACACCCTGATTAGCTTTGGAGGCCTGACGAGATCGGGAGCATTCTGGCCGATTGGGTCACGAGACAGATCGTGGACAGCAGCGATAACGATTGCACCTTTTACCGTGGGATTGACAACTATTGACTGAAGCTTTTCCGGGAACGTTTTTCTCTCTCCCTTCTCTTGAAACATGACGCAATGACACGATGCATTCCGTGTTGTGTCATTTATGCTGGCAAGGGAAAATAAAATAAAATAAACTCTATCAGACGGTATGTTTGTATCGTGTTGAACTTCTTTCGCACTGTACGTAGCCAACCATGCTAATCGGAGGTGCGGGGAAGGACCACAAAAACGAAGCCGTGATGTATTCGCAATGAATTAACTTCCGTGCGAATCACGTGCGTTCATTATATTCACGTAATTTCTAAAACTGATCCTGTTGTTAAAATCTCCCGGATTGTATTTCAATAGTTAACGGGGAGATCGACGCCCATTCCGGGAGAGACTCCCCGGCTAATCCGGGAGTGTTGGCAAACCCCGCTCCTTCGCGTCTCTGCGACCTACGCCGCCACCACCACCATCCCACATCACTTCGTGTCCCACGCCATTAGCACCCCCTTGTCTCCTCCCTTGCTGTCTGCCCCCTCTACGGCCACTTTGTTCCCCGTGCCCCACCTCGTCGTCTTTATTCACACCTCCGGCCCCATTGTCCCTTGCGCACCCCCCCCCCCTACCTTGCGCGGCCACTCTTCGTGACTCCCCCTTCAATTTCTCTCTCCCTCTGCCCCGCAACCACCCCCACGTGTTGCCACCAAACCCGTCGCGCTTTGCCAGGGCTGGCCGGCTCGCTGCAGCGGCTGCAGCTGGACTACGTGGACGTGGTGTTCGCGAACCGGCCCGATCCCAACACGCCCATGGAGGAGGTGGTGCGTGCCATGAGCCACGTGATCGCGCAGGGCCGTGCCATGTACTGGGGCACGTCGCGTTGGAGCAGCGCCGAGATCATGGTACGGCCCCAGCGCCGCACACGCGAACAGCCGGTGTCTCTTATCGTGGTTTACCCCCCCCCCCGCACAACCGAGCCACGCCGGGTCTGCGCCGAACGGCTCAGGAGACGCCACATTGTGTTTCCACTGCAGAAGCCGAGCCGTGCTGCCGATGTCGCATGCACAGTGAGTCGAGACGCACGTCGATGACATGGTGACGCTGTGCCCTCGCTGTGTACCGACATCACACGCAATTAAATTGCGATCAGCCCCATCCCTGACCCTGCTTGGCCCCAAGCTGGTTTCACGTACCTTGTGAGGCTGGTATATGACGCTTTGGTTCTGGTTCGGCGCGGCAAATATTCATAGCCAGTGGAAAATTGTCCGATTCCGTGCTGGCTCGGCTCGGAATCACTGATGGAGATGAGCACCCACACCTGTTGACTTAGTGCACGGTACAGCGTTGTATCTCACTGCACACACTGGCGTGCGTGGTGCGTGTATGTTCGAATCTTTATTTAGGCTGGAATAATCCGATTAGCTATGCAGCTCTTTTTCACTGATGCCCAGTCGGGGCGGCTCAGAAGGAAGTGGCGAAAGTGGGTAGTGCATTTTACTCCAAACCCGGGGACCTGGGTTCAATTCCCGGCCATGGTTAACATCAGTGGAAAATGATATCTGAACTGGTCCTGGGCCTTCCGTACAAGTGCTTGGCGTAGTATGTATGCACTGGGGAGACAAAGGTGGCCGGGCGTGGTGTTGGCCACCAACTCCCTCGTGTGCTGTGCTGACCTTCATAGGTGCTACTCGTTAACAGCACTTGGCCCTACAATCAGTGTAGGTCACACAGGAGATCTCTGTTTAGAATATTTAGAATGTTTGGCTGTTTTATATTTCCACGTCATAAACCACTTCGTTAAGCCATCGTTTGTGGCCAGGTCACTTCTGAAAAAGAAGCGAATAGTTAAATGGGCTTTACCTGGTAAAATAAACATCGATTTGTATTTTGTTTTAGTGATTTTATTACCTTTCCTACACTTTGCACTCCTATCGTATGTTCGTATTGTGTGCTGCTGTGACATCCTGACCCGTCCCTACTGGACATCTGTGCAAAAAGAGCACAGATGTTTTACTGCCGGTCGGTGGTGTTGCAGGTCAACAATAAAAACCCCTCGATACACAGCACTGGAGCCGTGTCCACGTAGGAAGTGGTCCCTTGGGATCACGGGACCATGGGGTGAGACGTAGGAGACTGCACGATTTCACTCACAGTTGTATATGGTCATCGTTGCTGATTGAAAACAGATACCAGATAGTGACGAGGGTGAACTCACCGGGAAGCGGGTGGCCCGTGCGGTCGTCACTTCGTGAATATTGTCTTCATCTGCACCCTCTTTCTTATTTTGATATTGTTTGTTGTTGTTGTAACGTTCTGACCACGTGGCCTGACTGGACATCCGTGCACAAAGAGATTTTATAGCACATCGCATTCCTCCAATGCAAACAAAGATTCCGATTCTTGCAGGAGGCCTACTCGGTGGCGCGTCAGTTCAACCTGGTGCCACCGGTGTGCGAGCAGGCCGAGTACCACCTCTTCCAGCGCGACAAAGTGGAGATGCAGCTGCCAGAGCTCTACCACAAGATCGGTGAGAGACCTCCCTGTGCCAGGAGGGCCTACATTTACGATCATTATTATGATTATCAGTTAACATTTCATGGACAGCTGAGGTGGCCGGGTGACTGACTGCTGCTTTACTGGACATCTTATGGAAAAAAGAGCTTTATAGCTCATCGGATTCCTCCGGTATAAATAAATGTTCTGATTCTGGAGACTTTGACCATGGAGACCTCGAATTAAAATCCTGACACTCTGGCGATTAAATTGTGGTCCTCAAGTCTAGTGGCTATATTTACTTTCAGGTGACTGCACGTTCTGTTTACGTGACAGCCCTTACTAGTTGGCTGTGTCGGGTGGTGGCGGGTTTTAACAACACATTTATATATTTACTCCATCTAACCCAAAAAACCTCTATTATGGATTATATTTATCGCGAAAACCTACGTGTTAAACTTCTGGGAAGGTCTTGCCCCCTACTATGAAGATCAGATGCATAGTTCTGTGATGTCCGCTTCTGTGGGTCATTCTTTAACTTGGGGGGTTGAACTTCTTTTCTATTGGATCGGTCCTCCCATCACACCCTGCATTTCAAGTAACATCACAATACAATATTTGTTTGCATTGTTTGTTGTTGTAACTTGCTGATCTGCCCTTAGTGGACATCTGAAAAAAAAGAATAACTTTACAGCTCATCCGATTTCTCCGGGATAAATAAAGATTCTGACAATACTACTCATATAGTACATGCACACAGCCTTGTTTTAGAACACCTATTCAAAACAGACACACTTATGGTCATATTATTTTGAGGCAGCAGTGGTCGGACAATGTGATATATGTATACGGTTTCATCCTTGTTGTGAATCATCTGTAAAGTACAGGGTGCTTCAAAAAATGTTTAACACTTACATGGGACTATCGTTTTAGTGAAAAAAAACGGATAATACACTGTAACATGATAACAAAAGTATGTTAATAGCTTCAAAAATTCAAAGAGTCTCTACTTGTTCGCCATCATTGTCAACGCGTGCCTGAAATCTTCTTCAGGTGGTCTCCAGAGCCCGGAGGCACATTTCTTGTGGTATTGTTGCAAATTCTCAGAAGTGTTACAATTTTTTTAAGCACCCTGTATAGCCATCGTTAGTTTGCATGAGGTTCATATGTCTTTGTGTGTGTGTGGCACAGGCGTGGGTGCCATGACATGGTCCCCGTTGGCGTGTGGGCTCCTGACTGGGAAGTACGAAGACGGGATCCCAAACTCCTGCCGAGCAGGGCTGAAGGTGACTGTACCAGCAACAGTGGCAGCAGCATCACACGTACACCCACCACGTGCACACGCGTGTGCATAGACCTAACGGGAGTGCGTCCCCTCGCCAAACAGCCACGGGCTCACAGTCATCATTACACACAAAGTGCTTGCCGCAAATGAACCACAATACCTTGCTGATCTCGTCAAGGAGCATAAACCATCACGTGAACCCCGGTCAACCTCGCAGCGGCTTTTGGATGGCCATTGAACAAGGCGGTCGCCGCATCGTGCGCTTTCAGATGCGCTTCTGCGGCCGTCTGGAATGCTCTTCCTTTCGATATTAGGAAGCCGCTGGAGATATGCACTTTTAAATTTAGTTTGAAAACTTATTTCTTTAGAACTGCTTTTTGTGTTGAGTTTGTTGTCCTTCTCCCACACCTCCGGTTAGTGCGGTTGGCTACTTACGGTGCAAAATAAGTTCAACATACATACGTACGTAACAGCTGCGTCAACTGCCCCGAAGTTAATCCGGGCCTGAATTAATGTCATTGTTCGCTCTCTAATTCGATGGCACGCTTCTGCCTAGCGGCGTGAGCCTGTTTAAAGGGAATACAAACTAAGGGGATGGGGGGACAACACAGTGTTAAGCAAATTTTTAGAAAATGTTCCAACGTTAAACAGAACGGGTCGCAATACGAACTGCTCTTGTTTATCGTGCATTCTGCTCTGGCCGCCACCCCCTATGTGTATGAGGAAAGGTTGCGACACGGATCACTGGATTGGCTGTAATAATTTAGAGGGGGGGGACCTCAGCCCCCCTCAGCCCCCCCAGCCCCCCCCCCCCAATGATTAGAGGGCTTGCACACATATATTAATACTTTTTACATTTAGTTCCACTTATGTCTGTACTGTCAAATTCAGTTCACCAGTCCTGTAAAATATACCTTTTTTTAATGAAACTAGAGACCTGTAATGAGAGACTTGTATAGCCATTTTTTGTCAATCCACTGCTGGATGAGGGCCTCCCCGCGCCGTGTTAATTTACCATATTTCATCGTGCCGGCCGGTGCGGGTTGGTGGAAGGCGGAAAGCACGGACGTTGGAACAAAATCTAGTACGATTTAAAGCTTTCGTGACTGCAGGGATTCATATTCTTGGTTCTTTCGGTAAAGTCACGTAGAAGGGAAATAATTAAATAATATCAATAAACTATTCAATTCTCACGACGTTTCGATTGCAACACAAGCAATCATCATCAGATGTGAAAACCGCCAGTATTTTCTTAAAATGTATTGCTGTGTTTTTCACACCTGATGATGATTGCTTGTGTTGCGATCGAAACGTCGTGAGAATTTAATTGTTATATTTTTATTATTTTATTATTTCCCTTTTACGTGACTTTACCGAAAGATCCTAGAATACAATATAGTACAGCAATGGATTTTGCTCCACTGCTGTCTGCTGCCCACAACGTAGCCCCGCAGCAGCCTACGGTACCTTGACATTCATGGTGGTCGCCCACCAAGCAACTGTCCAAGCTCAAACCTGCTGAGCTTCCAAGAGCTGATGAGATCGGGTACATTTCGGGTAATTTGATCATTTTCTTTGGTTCTTTCGGTAAAGTCACGTAGATATAATAATAATAAAATAAAGTTAATATTTTTTTTTAACTAAAATAAAAAAAGAATAAAATAACAAAAAAAAACACTGATGTAGACTGAAGCCTCGTTCTTAATCGGAGTGACAATCTATATTATAGATTGCCAGTACACTCACTCTTAATCGGAGTGAGTGTACACTCACTCCAGGCTACAGTCTACACGAGTTTTTTTTTATTATTTAACAAAAAAGTATTCACTTTTATTATTATTTTTCGATCTAGAATATGAATTCCTGCAGTCACAAAAGTCTAAATTTTATTTGATCATTCGCGGCGCACACGGCTTTTTTTTTTATCCATGATGATGCTGATGGTGATGATGTGTACGGTAGCGGTTAGCGCACTGCGCTACGAGCCCGGCGACCCGAATTCCATTCCCGCTCACAGCCAATAACAGTGACGATTATCTGAACTGTTCCTGGGCCTCCCCTAGGTCGACTCAGCCTCAAATCAGTCCCTAGTACGGTGTGTAAACATCGCCACTGGGAAGACAAAGGCGGCCGGCCGTGGTGTTGACCGCTCACCCCCTTCGTGTGCCGTACCAGCCTTCATGGGTGCTCGCTAACAGCACTTGCCCCAACAATATGTTAAGGCTATACGGGGGGGGGATCTTTGTCTTTGTGTGTGCCAGGGCTACCAGTGGCTGAAGGAGCGCGTGCACAGCGAGGAGGGCCGTCGGCAGCAGGGCCAGCTCAAGGAGCTCCACACCCTCACCGAGCAGCTCGAGTGCACGCTGCCACAGCTCGCCATCGGTGAGACTCAACTCATGTTTGGATAGTAATAGGGTTTTACCCTTTCAACTGGTACAAAAACTGACACCTTTATACAAGGCATCATGTTTGCAATAACCACAATACAAGCAGTCAAAATGCAAACAAAAAGAAACAACTCTGATGATGATAATGATATGCACTGTCCTTGAAGTTGATTGGTTCACACCCGAGACAGCTTTTCTTAGAGCCTAGTTTCCATTGGTGTTGGACCAGATGACACCAAAAGGCGTACAACTCAAAGACAGCGCACTATCAGAGTATTGAGAGCTCGGGGTAAGCATTTACACTATGAGACCTCCTTTACCAGTGGCAATGTATAGTAATAGGGTTTTACCCTTTCAACTGGTACAAAAACTGACACCTTTATACAAGGCATCATGTCTGCAATAACCACAATACAAGCAGTCAAAATGCAAACAAAAAGAAACAACTCTGATGATGATAATGATATGCACTGTCCTTAAAGTTGATTGGTTCACACCCGAGACAGCTTTTCTTAGAGCCTAGTTTCCATTGGTGTTGGACCAGATGACGCCAAAAGGCGTACAACTCAAAGAAAGCGCACTATTAGAGTATTGAGAGCTCTGGGATAAGCATTTACACTATGAGACCTCCTTTACCAGTGGCAATATAGAGTAATAGGTTTTTACCCTTTAAACTGGTACAAAAACTGACACCTTTATACAAGACATCATGTTTGTAATAACCACAACACAAGCAGTCAAAATGCAAACAAAAAGAAACAACTCTGATGATGATAATGATATGCATCATTATCATGTTTTGATGTTTACGAGTCAAGAAGGCAATATTTGGCTGAATATGTACACATTTTTTACAACTGTTCTGTGTTACCTTAAGCAGATTCCTAATTATAATAAATTTACATTATAAAAACGTGTGACACACACCCACAGGAAAAGCGTGGGGAACCTGCTTTCTCCAGAATGTCCCCATTGTTGTGACTTACATTGGGGGAGACCCATAACCAATTACATTACCTGCTGTGCAATACATTATATCAAGGGAGCAGATGGATGAAGTGTACAATGCTACACTTTAAACCTAATAAGTGTGAAATTACGCAGTATTTTTTTGTATTTACATTGTAATTATTACATTTGAGGTATTTAAGATCTTAAATTTCTGTTCTTATTTTACTGCTTCACGTCTCTCAGTTTTCTCAAATAATCAGCAAGAATTTACGCAAATGAAGTGCAGAACTGAATTCAACGTAGTTTTGTTATGCAGTCTATTCACTGCGCTTGAGTGTGTAGAACGGAATTTGAATAGTCATTGTAAGAAATGTAATGCAAAATCATGCTAAAATAATATCTTATTCAGTTTAGCCACAGGCTCATATTCGAAGCCAGGGTATTAGCAATGCCAGCTGAAGTGCACTGACCTGTGAGCCAGCCACCCAGTCACCGTCTCACAAAACAATTACTAAAGAATGTACCATAAAATTTCCCACTGCAGATTGCTACGCTCGCTCTGAGCAATTCCCACCGTTATGTCCGTGCACACATCGCTTCTCGCCTTGCTCCCCACCCTCTCAGCCTGGTGCCTGAGGAGCGACGGGGTTAGCTCCGTGCTGCTGGGAGCCTCCAAGGTGGAGCAGCTGCTTGAGAACCTGGGGGCCGTGCAGGTGGGATTGACACGAGCGGATATACATTGCTAAATATCTATTTTGAAATGTTAAATCATATATATATATTATCGCGATTGCATGTGGCAATACAAACAAGATGAGGTTCAAAAAAACGAAAATACAGTCAAATGTTCAGCTTGAAAAGATCTCCATGGATGTCAGGGAAATACCAAACCAGTCATTCATCAGTGCACTTGATGAATTACATGTGTACATGTAACTTTACTGCTGTATGAGTACCTCCCCACATTATGCGGGTCATCTCGCCAAAGTGGTCTGGTGGTGAGATGTTAACTCCCTCGCCTGGTATGACGGAGGTCGTGGGTTCGATCAGGACCCTGACGCCTGTACATTTGGAGTTTGCAAGTTCACCCCGTGGTCGCGTAGATTTTTCTCCGGGTCCTCCGGGTTTTCCCTCCACATTTAGAAACATGCGTTTAGAGTATTTGGCTGCTATAAATTTCCACGTGATAAGCCACTTCGTTGAGCTATCATTTCTGACCAGGTTGCTTCTGAAAAAGAGCCGTATAGCTCAGTGGACCTTACCTGGTAAAATTTTAAGTAAAAATTAGTCAAGTTGAATATTTCACCAATCTGGTCAGTGCGAGATGGTGAAGGTGGGGACCATAGGTGTTGGAGCATAGAAATACAGTAAAACAATTGATTTTGTTTGTCTTGTGTTGCCCACTGCCTTTTGCTGCTCACCACATGCATCAACAATGCACGTAACTCGATGTATCATCAGTGGATGGGCATTGTTTGGCATTTAAAAATGGGCTGTGCCCAAGCTGCAATTGCCCCTTTCCTGAAAGAGACCCTCCGAGCTGCCGGCGCTGTGACGAAGGCGCCCCGTGTCGGTCTGTGGGTGTGCTGCAGGTGCTGCCCAAGTTGAACCCCCTCATTGTCGCCGAAATCGACAACATCCTGGGAAACAAGCCGGAAAGCAAGCGCGAGAGCCGCACATAAGTCCGTGAACAGGAGTGGCGTTCACCCCCCGCCCGCCCCCTGCTGTAATGAAGACTTGGGATCGACATGGACCCTTAGTTTCCTCGTGCGAAACAATGTCCCGTAACGGGGACGAAGCAGCTATGCAGGGAATGGACTGTTACACGTGTCTCCATTTTTTTTTACAAATAATTTTTTAATTTGTGATTTGGGTCATGTCGCTGGTATACCATAATGAACGACAATGAGGGAGGCCTTTACCCAGTAGTGGGAAGTTACACACCGACAACAATAGCGGCTGGTACAGCAACGCCTGCTTTTGTGAATCATATCACATTGCCCTTCTCTGTGAACACACACACAGTGCTGTATAGACATGTATGCAAGATATAGAAAGTTGTGCACCTATGCAGTTACTGCATATACAGTGTACTTTTTCATATACACGTAAAGCAGTAAAAATGTGCCACAATTGTTGTATATTTAAAAAATGCCACATTTTTCATATACAATAATATTGTGTGAACACATCTCCACGACGGACAGTCATAATGATAGTACTCACATATACACCAGGTTGACTATTATTTACTGATATCATGCCCTGGTCACAAAGTATGCATGCTACATGTCACAACGGCGTTCCCCCCCAAGAGGGGTTGTGTTAGGGGAAGGCTGTCAGCATGGATGAACTGTGTTGCCATTGTTACAGGTGTGCTGATCCTTACCTAGCTTTCTGGCAGCAAGACACCACACTCACTATGCAATGGAAGCTGTTATTCGGATGCAGGGGTTGGAGGATGCAGAGAACCAGAGAGCTCCAGGGCGATTTTCTATTGAACGATTTGTGAGCTTAGAGCGCGTCGTAACAGGCGCTAACGGTTTGATGAGGTGCCTAGGCAGGACTCTCTCCCTGTTGAACGAACACCAAGATATGTACACAGCGCAATATGAGAACATGTAATTTGTGATATATTTTCCCATTTATCATCATCATCATTCTTTGCTAAAGAGGCTTTGGGTAATCACTGTAAACCAAATTTGTAATACTATTTAAGTTAGTGTAACTTTACTAACTTCTCCTGAAGCATCTGCATGGGTTCAGATGTAATTGTCAAGTGATCAACCACGTGGCTTTTTCTGGGTACTCCCAGTTAATAAAAAAAAAACCCCCACTGAATTGGCCTGCCTGTAGTAACGGCTTAAAAATGGAGAAAGTTGAAACATCCCATTGCAGGACCCTCTTTAACAAGAGTCGAGGTAACTCATTGGATTATTTGGTTTCAAGGACATTATTTCCCCATCACTGCAAAGGCATTTCTATTCTTATGTATTCATGACATTACCATCAGTGATAAGGTTAATCCCTCTGAAAGCACATTCAATTCAGGAATTACAGCACCACGTGCTCTGTGCTTCCAACCGTGTTTATGCAAGCAGTGGCAATGAAGGCATTTGTTTTAACTGTTAAAGGTCGTTTGTTATTTTGCTCGGACACGGTTACTGGTTTCATGAGTAAGTTAGTGCACATATACTGTAAGCGTAACATACATAGCACTTGTGTGTGAGATTAAATGCAGTGGTAGCCTGCCTATCATATACATTATCCCACTTTAAAGAGTTGTATACAATTCTTAAGTTATATCGGAAGGGGCAAGGGCCAGAATGGGCTCAGTCTTCCAATAAGTAAACCCTTGCTCTATTGATGCTCTCTTTTTTTAAACAACTTTCCAGAATTATTGCATCTTTGAGAGATTGTCATGTAGTTGCGATTCGTAAATATTGTATGAGCTTCCAAGCAATTATGAGAGAGGCCATTTTATTGACACAGCGAAGTGAGGACTCGTCAATGCTGTTAAAATCCGCATTCCATGCAGAAATACACTTGCAGCCACACATAAATTCACAGCCTTTCAAGCACCACTGATATCCCGAATATTATACGGCGTATTAAACCTCCACGTTTTGATATAACCTGATGAGCACATTATTAAGATATTGTACAATAATACGATTAATTTGGGATGTTTACATGATAGAGTTGGCTGTGGGATTGTGGGCTAAAGAATTGTCGTGTAGATGTATGGCTATGAATAGGAATGAACCCTTACAATGTGCCTGTGGTTATCCGACCCATGCAAATGAATAAATATACGGCAATAAGGCCTTGTAGCATGTGCACAATACACCGTACACTTATATTGCATACCGTATATGGTTTCCATAATGCAGTGTATATAATAAATTCCTGCTGTGGCATGATACATGTTGGGTGAATGTTATTTAACAATTTAAATCTACTTATGCATTTTGAGTAAGCATGATCATTTATTATCGCATTACCTCTGTTATTTACCATGAAAGATGATACATTGCTCAGATTTTTCACAAAGAATGTGTAATATGCTAAAACACATTATCCAGACATTATTATGGATGCAATAAAGAAAACGACGTAATTATGTATATGCAATTACCCTTTGCTTTATAATAGCCGTGTAAACATGCAGAGTGATAGTAATAGCTAGGTATGTATTATGCTCTGTTTTGTATACAGGATGTATATAAAAGACTGTAAATGTGTTTGAATTACAGTATGCAGTATGTCAACAGTATATATTATTAAAGAAGGCCCATTGACCAAATTTGTTTTGCGTTTTACAATACAGTACTATAAATTGATTGTTGGGGCGAGATGTTAACTGCCTCGCCTGGTATACAGGAAGGGCATGGGTTTGATCCCGACCCTGACGCTTGCTGCATATTTGGAGTTTGCGGTGTCTCTTTCCCCACATTGAGAATCAACATCACCACGCGTTTAGAGTATTTGGCTGCTATACATTTCCACGTGATAAACCACTTTGTTCAGCTATTATTTGTGGCCAGGTCACTTCTGAAAAAAGCTATATAGCTCAGGGGGCCTTACATGGTAAAATTAAAAATAATATTTACGATATAATAACAAATGATAGTCCTGTGTCAATCAACTGCTGCATGAAGATATCTCTCCATGCCATGTCGGAGTTTGGCCATATTTAAGCAGGCTGGTTAGGGTGGCTTTGGGTAATCGGAGGTGTCTTTTAATCTCCTTCACAGCTGTTGCGCGCCGTACAATGTCCCTATCTATAGCTGGCCACCCCAGCAGCAGCTGTTTCGTATGAAGTAACACTCTGAAAACAAATACATTTGCAAGTAAAAGAGTTTTTTCCCCCTTTCTTTTACTCAGGTAAGATACTATATGGTAATTTAATTAAACAATGAACCCCATGGGGGATATATATATTTGCTTAACAACAAAACTATCGACAAGGTTTCCATTAAAAGGGGACTTTAAATTTGCTAAGCGACCAGACTTGTTTAATAGGTGCTCATTATCAGCCATGGCCAATCCACTGCTGGATGAAGGTGTTCCCCCATCGTCCCACGGCCTTACGATGCCCTAATCCACCCTGCTTCAACTAACACGAGCTCATTTAATCGCTCCATCTCCACTTAGGGGTTATTTGGTCTAATACTGGCAGTGAGACTAAGGCCCTAAAGTAGGTTGCCTCTGGTGTAGACCAATCCGTTTTAAAGACAATGCATCAAATATTACCAGCGCATGTTTTTGTTGGCATGTTCACCACAATATTGTTGTGGTCAATGCAGACATGATTCCTTGCACAAGGTTTCTGTTTTGTGTTGGAACATCTTGACACAACTGTTTTATTGCCAGAAATGTTAAAACATTCTTATATGCACTTACAATTCTTCGGACTTGGTTAAAAGACATTTCTTCATCTAGCAGTGCGTAGCTGATGATTGTCGATATTAATCAATGGCATCCTCAACACCCCGTATCTTCTACGCCGGGACGCTATAGGTGTTAGGATGAAAAATTAAGTCATATAAGTAGAAGGAAACATAACCGTAAGCGTTGTTGTGGAGACATTTAAATATAGTAAATAAGTAGTGTCTGCTTCATATGTTCATCTCTCCGCACATCGTAAAGCATAGATGTCAACCCATACATATCAAGCAAGCATCAGCATGCAATGCCAACATACAGCATAGCATAAGCAGTATAATTGACACCAATGATCAAAATTAATACATAAATCTTTTTTTTTTGCAACATCATTTTTTGTGTTTCTCCCTTGTGATGGAACTTTGTAGGATGAACGTTGAGATGTATAAGGGGCACGGGGTGACCAATAAGGTCTGCATTGGTCTGTAACAAGATAGATAATTAGATAGATAGATAATAAGATAGGGCACTGATAAGGTAAAGAGTGGGTTTGATCGCCAGTTCACCAGCACTGAATCAATTGAAACCCGACACAGCTGATGGATCTAAGACTAAGATCCCGCCGTATATATGCGCCTTAACAGTACTTTCGGGGCAAGTGCTGTTGCTGTTATTTCAGCAATAATCGGTGTATCGATATACTGAATATTACTCTTTGGATCATTCGGTAAAGTCACGTGGGTATAAAATAAAATAAATAAAAAATAAATGAAATCGCAATTTATTTTGTTTTATTTAAATTAAATCACAATTTATTTTGTTTTATTTAAATCACAATTTATTTTGTTTTACTTTCTGCAGGAATTGCTATACTTATTGGTTCTTTCGGTAAAGTCACATATGTATATTTCTACATAATACAGTATATTTACGTGATGTAACCCAAAAAACCCTGTATTATTCATAATGGGCTTTCCCGCGTAAAACAGCTAAGCTAATATATGGCGACGTCATTACGCACGCGTGACGTAACCACGTCGTAACTTTTCCACCGATTTCCATTGCCGCAAAACTACGTGACGTCATCACGCAGCACGCTTTCCCCTGCGAACGCATCCGTTTGGCGCGCGCGTAAAAAAAAAAATCCGTACGTAATCGCCTGCCTACGTCATTACGCACGCCCGGTGACGTCACCTCTTTCTCAGGCAACGCGCTTGTGATTGGTTGAATTCTGCCCGTGACGTAATCACGCATCGTCGTCTGCTGCACCCGCCCCTTTATAAGGCCGTCACGTGGACTGACGCTCTCCTTTCCCCCCGCACTCGAAGCAGTAGGCGCGTTTAGTCAACGCTCCCCTCCACACAAGAGACCCAGAGAATAACTCTCCCGTCGTCTTCTTCAACACAATACTTCCAACATGGTGAAGGCAGCCAAGGTGAGATGTCCGCTGTGCAGCTGTGCTGCTGCTGTAGAAGAAGAGCGGAGAGACGCGGGGCTACCGCGAGGGGAGGGGGGGCGGACGGACGCCATTGCCGCCATTTCTGTTTTCGCGCAAACGAAAGGAGCCTTCGTTCGACTCTCAAGACTGTCGCGTTTGCCGGGATGAATGTTAATTGTTCGACGTTGTGTTTTGTTACGTTTTCGTTGTATTCGCGTGCTCGGTCGTGGCGGCGGCGTTGGGAAGTTTGATGCGTGGCGGCAAGGGTGGAGTGGCTGGGAGGGGGGTAGGCCTAGGCCTGCATCGCGCAAGCGAAGTGAAATCGCGACGCTCGCTCCGTGTTGATTGAACGCGGCCTCGCAGCGAGTTCTTGTTCACGCGCAGTTGCAGAGTGCTAGACGTGGCTTGAGCCGTCGGCTGTGCTGTTCGCGACGTTTAAGCGCTAACCCCCCCCGTCCCCCCACGTGGGTGAGGCCTCAACGCGGGTTCGGATCCTGGGACACGTGGCGGTGTAATGGCACACGAACGCTACATTGACGGGGCTGATGATTTGCTCGATTTGTACGGTTATCGGCCTTGGTTTTTGGCTTTACGGCGCTAGTTTAGACATAACGGGGTTGAAATATGAGCGGCGTGGCGGACACGTGGCGAGCACGGCCCCCCTGGAAGAACACGTGCAGAGCAAATGGCGGCTTACGGGAGAAGACCCCCACCACGTTATCGGTTGCGAACTTAGACTTTTTAGCGCTTAAATCTTAAGTAACTGACATTTTTAATGAACTTGCTTGATAAATATTGTTAGTGCTTGTCTTTGGAGATACTTTGTACTGTTCGTGCAGTTTTAACGCAAGTTGGACTTTTTTGGCCACGTGCTTGTACAGTGCATTGGCGAAACATGTGCTCGCTAAGTGTACTGTACCTCTATGTATTCATTCATGAAAGCCGATAACCTTTCAAGTATAGTTTTAACAGTATAAGTATTTACTAATTTTAAACTAAAAAGCAAGACTAATATTAGATTTTTTTTTTGTAAAAAAAGTTTAGTTTTTACGAAAAACTGTTTAGCCTTTAATTTTTTTAGTTTATGTACGGGCAAACTATTTTGGCCTGGTTAAGTTGCCTGAAGTTAAATTTATGTTGCTAGATGCTTAACTTTTATTTTTTTTACTTGACATTCACAAAAATACGTTATTTGCACTTGCCTGTTTATTTTAAGAGTAAATTGTTTGGAATACAGTAACAATTCTTTAACGCGGTTGTAACAGTGACTAATCGCCGAAATACTATACTGCTTTAAATTTTTCGATTTCAAACTTTCGTAACTGTAGGCATTCATCTTGTTTCTTTCGGTAAAGTCACGTAGAAGGGAAATAAAAGAATAATACATAAAAAAACATTGTATTTTGTTATGTATTACTTATTATCTTATTATTTCCCTTCTACGTGACTTTACCGAAAGAACCGAGAAGATGCTTTAAATTTGTTTGAGGCGCATGGGAGGGACACGTGGGACTTGCATTTAGACACCTACGTTGGCTTCTTTCCCAGCGTACGTCCCCCATAGTGTCCCCAATAACTGGGGGTTCCATCCCTGTAGAATGAGTGACTTAACCGCCGTTACGCGCGTGTGCCTTGCAGGCAACTGCTGTGAAGAATGGCAAACCTCAGAAGAAGGCGCCACCTCCGCCCAAACAGGTGGATGAGTCGAGCGAGGAGGAGGATGACTCCGAGCCAGAGGTAAGAGCCCACGTGGAAGCAGCCCTATGCCACAGCTTGAGTTGTCTGTGTTAAATTGCATTTAAAGTTTTTTTAAGTTAACCGAATGAATGTAAGCCTTGGTGCATTGTTGGTGAAATGGATTGTAAGTGTTCTTTTGAGATGTAATATTTTCCGCATTTGTATTTCCTACCTAGCATTTTTGGTGTTAAATCACATGGGCAATTCATATTGGCTGCTTGTGCAGTATACACAGGGTGGTATATTGCAAATCGAATTGGAGGCACGTGTGATGAGTAGTTCAAGGGACTTAATTCTGACTATTGATGATGGAACTTACTGATGTGCCTGCTTACCATTCACAAATGTGAAAGTGCTGCCCACGTGACCGTGCCACCAAGCTGGCCTGTCTATACATTAACATGTAACCTTGTAGCGGTTGAGTTGATCAATTAGTCGATTCTTACACTGACGGTGCTAGGTTTGATATATGCAGACATTTTAGCACGACCAATGCGACCTTGACAAACAAAATCACTGCGCTGTGCAGGTCCCTGTGAAGAAGGCAACACCTCTGCCGAAAAAGGCTGCAGCCAAGGTGACGGTGAAGCAGGCGTCTGAGGACGACAGCGAGGAGGAGGTGGTACGTATCACTTTGTGGCTATTGCACAATTAATTATGTTAATCCCAATCTATTTGGTGTTTTGAGCACTGCTGGCTCAAGTTATTTTTCGTTTCCCATAGCTGAGGCCTGTTTGGTAGCAATCGTTCAAATTCCTGGTGTCAGTGGTAAATGATGTATGAACTGCTCCTGTGAACCCCCATATCTAGAACCTGTTTACTAGCATGGTTTACAATGATCAAACAATCTCCGTGAAGGGCATTGTGTGGGGAGGGTTTCATTTGTGCATTAACAAAAGGGAATTGCATAAAGAATGGTGATGTAATTACAGTGGGCAATTTGACGTGCACTTGAAATGATGAATAGAACTGATAACAAGGAGGCAGAACCATTAGATGTGTGTTTTTATGACTTGCTCTTTCAGGTGGTTCCTGCCAAGAAGGGCAAGCCTGCTGCCAACAGCAAGGCCGTGGCAAACAACAAGCCGGCTGCCAAGAAGGCTGCACCCAAGAAGGCCGAGAGCTCCGAAGAGGAGTCTGGTAAGTGTGCAAGAGTTAATGCTCCCCCGCTATGAGTGCATCAGCATATCTGACATCACACCTTCCTTAGGAATTTACTTAAAGTACTCGCATCATTGGTGCCTTTTTTCCACGGTAGTGGCCATTTACTGTTGACTGGTCTGCCATTGACAACCTATATGCACCCGCAGATGAGGAGGAGGAGGATGATGATGAGGAATCTGAGGAGGAGGCACCACCGCCACCAAAGAAGACGCCTGCTAAAACAGCAGCCAAGGCCACTCCCGCAAAGGCCACTCCTGCCAAAGCAACACCTGCCAAGAAAGCACCAGCTGATGACGAAGATGAGGACTCTGAAGGTAGTTATGCGCATGCAATCAGTCCATTTGCAAGTCTATGCATCTCTGCTCAGCCTTGCACCAACTACACCATTTTGTGCGTTCCAAGCCTTCAGATGTATATGCATGCACGCACATGCCTTGTAAAGATGGTTTCGACTTAATGCACGCAAAGGGAGGGCATGACAATCTCTGGTTGGCCATTCTTAATTTGTGTGACTGCAGTAGAATAACTGCTGAATACTTTGCTTAACACTGCAATTCCTCATCGGTGCAGAGGGGGATAGGAAGATATGGGACTTGCAGTTGAAGACATTTTGCAATGGCGCCTAAATTTTGGCTTGTGCTGTTACCTTTGTCCACTAGATGGCGTGCAAGGTTAATGTAAGCATTGAACTTCTATCTGAAATGGTGGACCGTGGCATGCATCTTTTGGCATCTTTATTCTCACCCTTGATGTTCATGCATTACGTTGGCTTTACTGTTGGCCTGTATTGTGGTGTTTTAATGAAAGTAAGAGGTGGTATTTTGTTGAATTTACATTCCAAAAAATACACTTCCCCGAAATAGAGCCAAGTTCTTGTAAGGAGTGAGTTGATGGTTCTGGTCACAAATAACTGCGTTAGAAAGTATTCTAAAATATGAATAGTGCAAGTAATTAATTTATAAACTCTTTACTCGTGTAGCTGTGCCAAGAGTTACTTCGGGGTCCTGATGGGTATGACCTTTGTGCCTCTTGCACAGATGATGAAGAAGATGAGAAGCCAGTGGCCAAGAAAGCAGTAGCTGCTGCCAAGGCCACTCCTGGCAAGGCCACTCCCGGCAAGGCCACCCCAGCTAAGGCCACCCCAGCAAAGGGCAAGCCGGTAGAATCCGATGACGACGAGGAGGATGAAGATGATTCGGAGGAGGAGTCCGAGGAGGAGATGGACGTGACCCCTGCGCCTAAAGCCAAGGGTGCTAAGGCAAAGGAAGAGTCTGAGGAAGAGGAGGATGATGATGAGGATGACGACGATGAAGAGGATGACGAAGATGCCGATGGTGAGTTAAATACTGCAGTGGTACAAAAATAGCTAAATCATTGAAGCTTTAATATTTAACAATTTTTTTGGGTAACTTGTGTATCAACCATGTGGTAGCTGCATGCCATGCTGGGGATTGGACGAACTTTTACTGAGCCCCACAGTTCCCGATTACGCAGATCAGAATAGGCTTTGCGCTTTATTCGGTTATTCCCTTCTCCTTTTTGAGCACCGGGCTGTAACTGGGCACGTGGAGACCCCACTTGCCCGGTGATGGCAGCTCTGGTTTCGCAGGAGAAGGAGACGAACGCTCAGCACAAAATCACCACGGCAGCGTCAGTCGGACCTCTTTCTTAATGTCCTGTGGCTGCCTGCCGCCATGGTGCTGTGCCACATTTAGCAACGGATGCCGCATTGAATTTATAGCACAGATGTTATCGTCGTTCCATTACGCATTACTTGGGCACATTGCCAAATGAGTTGTGGAAGTCAAATTGTGTTGTGTAAAGTGCACTTCTGCTGTTGCTCTGTCTGTACAGAACCTCCACCCAAGGCCAAGGCAGAGAAGCGAAAGAAGGAGGAGGACAAGACCGCCTCTGCATCCAAAAAACAGAAAGTTGATACTGGCGATAAGAAAGGTATTATACTGTGGTGTTCTTGACTTTCTCTTAGCAACTGTGCGAATGAGACTTCTAAATATTGGAATGTGACTTATTACTGCACAGATTCCACACATTTTGTACCATGACATGGAGTGGCACAGAATGGGGGAGGCTAGTTGGTCCAATGTACCTAGTTGTAATTGATATCAAAATGATTGCAAATTGCGTTCAGCCATTAGTGCTTAACTGGTTATTGAGCTGGTCATTTTTTATTGACAATTTGTCTTGATCATTTTCTTGGAAGTTAACCACATGTGTTTTGTTTACAGAACGTGACGCCAAGACTATATTTGTGAAGAACATCGCATGGACTTCGACGGTGGAAAGTCTGACGGAGGCTTTTGAGGGAGCTGTTGAAGTGCGGATTCCACTGGGCCCCAACGGGAAGAGCCGTGGGTAAGGAACGGGCATAATGTACCTTTTAATTCAAGTCCACTTTAGGCAGTGCTCTGTAACACGCATTGGTGTAATCCAAGGTTTTGTAGGCATGGCCCATTGGCTCGCTGAGCCAGCTGCCTGCCAAAATAAGTTATGGACAATTGAGCAGCTACAGTTATGCAGGATGTGAAACAATCCTGTCATGGGGCCTGCACAGACCCACAGTCCAGTGACCGTTGATACAAACTATTGTTCCCAAGCCAGCCGCCCGCCACAGTCCCGGTCAGTCCCATTGACCGGAGATTGTCCAGTGGTGGCTAAGAGCAGCGACCAGGGCAGGAAACAGGGAGCCCCCTTTCACCCATGGGATGCCCTGTGCCGAAACCCCGGCTACAAGAGTGCAACTTGGCAGAACATTTATTGAGTTGAACTTTGAGAAGTATCAGAGCGCATTATTGATGTAAATCTCCATGCTGGGAAATGGAGCGTCGTAAAGCCATATGGTCAATTCAGCTGGGTTGCACCCAATATTGTCACTTATTGGAAGCTAAGCAGGGTGGAGCCTGGGAAGTTGGATGGGTGACCACATGCCTAAAACATGAGGTAGTGTAGGCTCCTATGTATGGGGCTATGTTGGTAGGAGAGGCAAATGCAGCAAAATGTGTCTTCAGCCCCCACTAACCAGTGTGGTAATGTATGGTCATCCAGCAGTGGATGTACAAAAATAGCTTGTACTTTGGAGAGTAGATCGAGCATGTTTGTGGCTGCCCGTCGCAGGATCGCGTACGTGGAGTTCCCCTCGGAGGAGGATGCCGAGGCGGCCATGAAGGAGTACCAGGGTGCCGACGTGGACGGGCGCGCGGTCCTCCTCGACTATGTCGGGGATAAGAGCAACAAGGGTGCGGGGCAGCAGCAGGCCAGCTTCGGAGGTAACGCAATGCGCCAACCCCCCCCTTCTAGCGTGGAGCCACGCGCACACTTGTCACGTAGTCCAGTGCGCTGTAACGTAGCCGTTTCAAGAGTTTATGCAAATGTCACGGCTGTCCCAGCTGTGGGGTACCCCGTTATTGGAGAGTGGAAGGAAGATACACAACTATTAAAATCCCATACTTGGCAGTTGTACCTGGACTGTTGCATCCAACACGAGTTTGATGTATTCACAGTTGATTCCGGAGCACTTTGCAGGGACAATGTCGCAGTACATTAAACATTGCATATGTCAGACACTGTTAAACGGAATCGGTCGGTGCTGTGCCATAGGGCCTGTACAAACCTCTAGTACAACGTTGTAACTACTTGATGAAAATGACAATTGTTGAGATAGCCACCCGCCACAGTCACAGTCTCACACCCTTGACTGTAGATTGTCCAGTGGTGGCTAAGATCAATGTCCGGGGCAGGAAACAGGGAGCCCCTTTACCCATGGGAGGCCCTGTGCCGAAACCCCGTCTACACAACGTGTACGTCTATCATAGCAACGTCTTTTTACTGTGGCAAAGGTTGCCCAGTGGCTTCCATGCTTGGACGCAATTTGCCTCCAAGCGCAGGTTCATGAATTTGAGGTTGTATCTCAGCTCGCCATTTTAGTGCTCAACTCATTACAGATCAAAATTAACTTCCTGAACGCATTATCCAAGTTGATTGTATTACTTTAAATCAACACTACCAGTTTCCCAGTATAGGGATGGTGTTGTGTAAAAGACCCACATTTTGCTGCATCAGACACTCGCGTTTATGTAAGCCTTATTTGGTCATAGCGATAACTATGGTGTTGTGTCTATCCTCTCTCTCAGCAAAGCCACAGGGCACCGAGAGCAACACGCTCATGGTGCGGAACCTGTCCTTCCAAGCGGACGAGGACTCTCTGCGATCGGTGTTTGAGAACGCCGAGGCGGTGCGTGTGCTAATGGACCGCGAAACTGGCAAACCCCGTGGGTGAGTCTCCCTTCACAGACACCTGTCGTGACATCCATCCCCCTCCTGATCAACATCATTGTAATATCCCATATTTAGTGCACTGCTGCTGGCATTGTGTACTAGTAATGCGGTGCACATTGCACGTGGTTGAAGGTGTGTAATGCAGATTATGCCGTTGTGCTTGAGCTGATTCCGTTGTGTGTAAATGAGTGCATCGCAGGGCATCAAGTCTGCCGAAGGCTGGAAATTGTGAATGTTTGAGCTGAATCTTATGAAAGAGAATTAGTCGTACTGATCCAGTAATTTATTGTTTTTAAATGTCATTCTCATGTCCAGTTGGTGAAATCGTCTCCTTCCAAGATGCAAGCAAATATCTTGAAATATTCCACTTGTTTCCCAGTTGGTAGGCTACTGATGCGTAATGTCTTCCCTTAGAACGCGATTGTGTTATGAGGTATTCAGTAGGCTGCAACAGGCGTGATGTGGCGTTCTTCCCGCTTGACCGGGGTCCTTGCATGTGTCCCCGTGATGTGGCAGGATGGCATTTGTGGACTTTGCGAGCATTGACGATGCCAAGGCGGCGATGAAGGCGCACAGCGGTGCTGAGGTGGAGGGCCGTGCCATCCGCCTGGAGTTCAGCACACCGCGTGGCGCCCCCGCCCCCAGTGAGAACCCGCACAGCGTTGTAGTCCTATCCTAACTCGCTCACCGGCTATTGCGCTGTCACTCTTCTTCAGACCACAAGCTGTCAATCGGACCACAGGACACTGCTTTCTCAATGCAGGAGATAATTTGTAAAATGTTAATGGAAATGTATATTTCAATGCAGAGGGCAGGTTTGTTAATAGAATGGTGTATGGCAGTTTACTTGATTCATTTTCTTCTGGGCCATAAAATTGGCATGTGGTCTATAATACATTATGACGGCTGGTTTCTCCTATTGGCTTCGTGTCAGGGGAAATGGACAAACATCTCATTGCAAAAGACCCTTTTTTAAAATCCTGAGGCTTGGGCTTTCTATATTGATGAACATGCTTGTTTAGGCCTGTCAGCACTGGTGAGATTTTGGGCGTTTTAATGCCTGTGTAGCTAAAACTAGCTGTGTACTCCGAGCCAGCCGCCCGCCATGATCCCGGTCAGTCCCATTGACCGGAGATTGTCCAGTGGTGGCTAAGAGCAGTGACCAGGGCAGGAAACAGGGAGCCCCTTTACCCATGGGAGGCCCTGTGCCGAAACCCTGGCTACAAGAGTGTAACTTGGCAGAAAATGTATTGAGTTGAACTTTGAGAAGTATCGGAGGTCATTATTGATGTAAATCTCCATGCTGGGAAATGGAGCGTCGTAAAGTATCAATGGCTTGCTTGGTAGTGGGTTAACTAAACGGCTGGCAGATGTACAGTTACCTCTGCTCCGCACTGCCAACTTGATGTAGTTTGCTGCTTTTATCATTTTGAGCGTCGCTCCACCTTGATGTTGCTGGAGGAGCAGTTTTTCCAGCTGCTTAGTAATGCAAATTATGAGCAGCCTCCACAAAGGCTGATCAACACACACGCGTCTGTACACAGGCATGTTGGTAATGGTTGACACTGTGCTGGGTGGGATGCAGGTGAAGCGACCAACACGCTGTTCGTGCGAGGCTTGGGCGAGGACACCTCTGAGGACACGCTCATGGACTCGTTTGAGGGAGCCACGGCCGCACGTATCGTCACCGACAGGGACTCGGGCCAGTCCAAGGGGTACGTGTTCACTGCTGTTTGCTCTTTTTATCCTCTTTCCCCACTGGTGGTGTGTGGGGCCTTGATTCCCTGTGTAATCGGGACCTTTATTGTCACTACATGCCACCCTTCTAGTTAGTAAAATCAGAATAAGCTTTGTGCTTTATTCAGTCATTACCTGTGTGCTTCCCTTCTCCTTTTTGAGCACCGGGCTGTAACTGGGCACGTGGAGACCCCGCTTGCCTGGTGATGGCAGCTCTGGTTTCGCAGGAGAAGGAGACGAACGCTCAGCACAAAATCACCACGGCAGCGTCAGTCGGACCTCTTTCTTAATGTCCTGTGGCTGTCTGCCGCCATGGTGCTGTGCCACAGACCCATTAGCCGTGTTTTACTTTTGCGTTCTTGGGTATGCATTAATATACCATATCGTTGCATAACTGCACATATCATTGATCTGATATCTGACATGCATAACATTTTGTTTTGGAAAGGTTCCTCATAGAGCAAACCTAGAATGCATCATTCTTTAGGAGGATGTTTATAATCCAAGTGTCTGCTCACGGATATCTTGCTTTTGGTTTGTTTTGAGGGCCTTTTCATCCGAGTTGACCAGTGTGTGTTTGTCGCTGCTCTAGGTACGCCTATGTGGACTTCAGCTCTTCGGACGAGGCCAAGTCTGCGCTGAACGCCATGAAGGGTGTGGAAATTGACGGCAGCCAGATCTACGTGGACTTCGCCCGTCCCAAGGGCTCGACGCCCAGCCGTGGTGGTGGAGGCCGTGGTGGTGGCTTTGGCGGCAGGGGTGGTGGAGGCTTTGGTGGTCGCGGTGGAGGCTTTGGCGGTCGTGGTGGTGGTGGATTTGGTGGGGGCCGTGGTGGTGGCTTCAGGGGGGGCCGTGGAGGCGGTGGCTTCAGAGGTGGTCGTGGTGGTAGCAGTGGTAAGTCTGGTGTATATCATGGTCTTGGTCTATAGTCGATTGAAATGTAGTTGAACCAATCCATTTTTAGATGTGCGTTTCTAATTTACTGTAATACGTCCAGCCAGCTGGCACTTTAGTAGTGGTTTTAACGTAGTTGTATTGAGTTAAAATCCTAGTGCAGGGTTTGACTGCTCTTGATCCTGGAGTTCGTTGGGGTGTTTTTTGGGATGTCACCGAGGGCTGCAAACAGGGAGATGTCAAATATTTAATAATTTTAAGTTTATTGGGTTCTGCAGTTGAACTAAACCTATTATCCCTGACATTGTTTTTCAGGAAGGAAGGATGGCATCCAGGAGTTCAAGGGCAAGAAGATGACTTTTGACAACTGAAATTAATGTATGTTTTTCTCCATATTTCGCTAAAAGTTATAAAATGGACATTTTGCGCGCTCACACTCGCGCTCAGGACTGAGAGGGGTGGATGGGGGACTCGGGTCTGGCAGTGCCACGATGCTGGGGCCTGGCATGGAGTCATACGCACCATTCTACCAACGCAAAACCATCCACCCCACAATCCCACTCAATGCGCCCCCCCCCACACCACCAAGAGTACACCGCAGCCCTTGTCACCATCTGGCTGCTAGAAAAGTCCCAAAGGGGGGAGGGAACCTCTTTCCATATTTAAGCTTAGGGCCTCAATTGATTTGTGCCTTTTAGAATATATTGGGAAAAAATGGTTATCCTGACTGGTTTTTAGCTATACTGCATGGGCCCATTTATGGCTCATAATTCTACTGTAAAATAAACATTTCAAGATTTTTCATTGTCTGAAATTGCATATCATAATGGACGTTTCACGCTTTATGTAAAAAAAATGCCCCAAATAACCGTTCATTGTGATACATCGGGTTGATAATTTTTAGTCCTGATACATTGGCATCTTAACCCAACAGCAGCATCTGGCCATAACACGTTCCAAAGGGTGGATGTTTTTGTCACTGATGAATGGCGTTATAAATTTTTTTGCCCCGCTCTCCTTATGGACCCCTTTAAAAAAATTATTAGACGTTGCTGACGTGGAATTTGATTCGTTAGACACCATGAGGCGGTCCTGCCTGGCTCGGTGGAGACACGTGCTTGTGCGCAGGAGACGGAGTCTCGCAGCCGTGATTAGAACATTTTTATCCTGAAGCCTGCTCCTGTAGTCCCTTTGCATATAAAGTACTTGTGTGTGCGTGCTTTTTGTTAAGTGGTTATTTTTTTTACTTGTAAATATGAGTTTCTGTAGTTGCTCATTGTTATTAATTTGTTGACAACGTAACGAAAATGCCGCCTGTATTTTGGTAATATCCAAAATGTGCAGTTGCAGGTTTCTGAAATAAACTCAATAATAACTCCGCTCCCTCCCCCTTATCCTTTATTATATGTCGTAGATGTGGGCTGTGAATTGTGCTGGTTTCTAAGGTTGAATTAAGTTGCTGGACAGTCCTAACTGCCATATGCGTTTGGTTGTTGGCCATAACCATAATTGGTTGCTTGTCAATGTTAAATACTGGTTCCTACAAAATTACAATGGATATAAATAATTTCGGAAGGAAAGTATTACAGGCGTGTAATACTGATTGGTTAATTGTCCAGCGTTTGTACCATCCGAGATCAACCATCCTATTAAATGATGCGTTAAACTAGAATTGTTATTCTGAAATAATTTCAGACGTCGCTTCGTTTGGCTTCTGTAACGATGAGTCATGAATTAAGAACACAATTTAATGTTCTGTTCGGATGCCATTTGGAATATAGTTTGAGCGATCTGCTCACACGAAAACGATCATGCAATAATAGAAAGCTTTGCGATATCCATAGATTGTAAAGAACTAAATTGCATGCACGTTTAAATTCGGGAAATCAAGCCACTAGAGGTCACCGCGAGGTTTGGTAGCTGTGCCACATGCAAACGTGTGGTCTTGCCCTAAAAATGCCGCTGGTAACAGATCAAGGTTATGCGTCTGTTGATGCTTGTTTAATAATTACCCTGCACATCTAGATACCCGTGAATGTCACCAGTTTATTGTGATTTAAATGTGTATGCCACTTGGGAGCTAAAGCTGCATTTCAAGGTTCACAAACAATTTCATTTTTTCCTCGCCCTTGGTCGCAGTCCGCTACAAGGGCCAAACGAAGAGAACCCGGTTTTGTTAGAAAATACAGAAAATACCCAAAAGAGTGAATTGTATTTTGTTTGAATGCGTTGATATACTTGAGAAAGTAGTGGCTGAAGCAGTCAAATCAAGTGCTATGTTTGCAGATTACTGCTACTTTTTTTCCTTTCTAAAAGTTAGCTATTTTGTTTTGCATGTGTACCATTTTTTAAAAGGTGAAACATGTAAAGTAGAACACAATTGCTTGTGATTCGTCATTATTTTACATATTAAAGTATAGTCCCCTATTTGACACGTGCACATTGTAATTTGTACCTTGTTTTAACGAGTGTTTGATCATTTGAACACCAACTCATTCAAAATATACACTACCGGATCTGCACCATTCATTGGTTCAATTGTAAATGCCCTTACGGCAGCATTCATCTGCACAGCATGAGGGGGGAACCATTGACCACTGGCTGCAGAGTAGTCTGCAACACGGTTGGCTGTGTACGGTACGAAAGAAGTTCACCATGCATTCTGCCGTTGACGCATCCCAAGAGATTTCCATCTCACGATTGTGGTCCAGTTTTCAGCCCCATATAGTATTCAACTTAAAGACTCCAGCCTGTGCCAGGCTCCATTATTGGAGCCGTGTCCACTGTGCCCTGGGGCTACGGTCTGTAATGTGCCTCTGGGGAACCCGAGGTTGTCCAGTGCTCTGCTCCGGGACTAGGCTATGTACTATGCTTTGTTCCACTGGTATTACAGTCTGCAATGCACCACTGGGACTGGAGTATGCAGTGCACCACTTGTGCTGAAAACTAAAACGCTTAAACTAGGTCCAGAAGTCTGCAATGTTCCACTATGTAAGAGCACTGTGCAATGCCCCACTGTAACAGCAGTCTGTGCAATGCCCCACTATGTAAGAGCAGTCTGCAATGCCCCACTATGTAAGGGCAGTCTGCAATGCCCCACTATGTAACAACAGTCTGTGCAATGCCCCACTATGTAACAGCAGTCTGCAATGCCCCACTGTGTAGCAGCAGTCTGTGCAATGCCCCACTGTGTAGCAGCAGTCTGCAATGCCCCACTGTGTAAGAGCAGTCTTTGCAATGCCCCACTGTAAGAGCAGTGTGTGCAATGCCCCACTGTAACAGCAGTCTGTGCACTGTGGTACAGCACTGCAATGCCCCACTAAGAGCAGTATGTGCAATGCCCCACTATGTAACAGCAGTCTGCAATGCCCTGCTATGTAACAGCAGTCTGTGCAATGCCCCACTGTGTAACAGCAGTCTGTGCAATGCCCCACTGTGTAACAGCAGTCTGTGCAATGCCCCGCTATGTAACATCAGTCTGCAATGCCCCACTATGTAACAGCAGTCTGTGCAATGCCCCGCTATGTAACATCAGTCTGCAATGCCCCACTAACAGCAGTCTGTGCAATGCCCTACTATGTAACAGCAGTCTGCAATGCCCCACTATGTAACAGCAGTCTGTGCAATGCTCCACTATGTAACAGCAGTCTGTGCAATGCTCCACTATGTAAGAGCAGTCTGTGCAATGCCCCACTGTGTAACAGCAGTCTGTGCAATGCCCCACTATGTAACAGCAGTCTGCAATGCTCCACTATGTAAGAGCAGTCTGCAATGCTCCACTATGTAAGAGCAGTCTGTGCAATGCCCCACTGTGTAACAGCAGTCTGTGCAATGCCCCACTATGTAACAGCAGTCTGTGCAATGCCCCACTATGTAACAGCAGTCTGTGCAATGCCCCACTATGTAACAGCAGTCTGTGCAATGCCCCACTATGTAACAGCAGTCTGTGCAATGCCCCACTATGTAACAGCAGTCTGTGCAATGCCCCACTATGTAACAGCAGTCTGTGCAATGCTCCACTATGTAAGAGCAGTCTTTGCAATGCTCCACTATGTAACAGCAGTCTGTGCAATGCCCCACTGTGTAACAGCAGTCTGTGCAATGCCCCACTATGTAACAGCAGTCTGTGCAATGCTCCACTATGTAAGAGCAGTCTGTGCAATGCCCCACTATGTAACAGCAGTCTGTGCAATGCCCCACTATGTAACAGCAGTCTGTGCAATGCCCCACTGTGTAACAGCAGTCTGTGCAATGCTCCACTATGTAAGAGCAGTCTGTGCAATGCTCCACTATGTAACAGCAGTCTGTGCAATGCTCCACTATGTAAGAGCAGTCTGTGCAATGCTCCACTATGTAAGAGCAGTCTGTGCAATGCTCCACTATGTAAGAGCAGTCTGTGCAATGCTCCACTATGTAAGAGCAGTCTGTGCAATGCCCCACTGTGTAACAGCAGTCTGTGCAATGCCCCACTATGTAAGAGCACTCTGCAATGCCCCACTATGTAAGAGCAGTCTGCACTGTGGTAGAGCACTGCCAATGTGTCTCGTGCTCCATGTTTGTCAATGCCCCCCCCTCTACGAAGGGGAACGTGCCCCGCGCTCCCGACATGCCTTGCGGCATGACACGAGTCGCTCCGCCATTGAAGCCGCGCGTCCCGCTAAGGACGCTGTGCTCGGCTCTCGTCGTCGTCGTTGCCGACTTGCAGCTCGCTCGCACCCATTGCACGCTTCGCCGCTCTCCTCGTAACACCCGGGGAAGGAGCTTCGAGCGTCCATCGAGCCTCGCCGCCGTTGCAGCAACGCTCTTAACTTAGACCGTGGCGAGGGTGGGAGGGGGAGTCGGGTCTTCTCGGGGCGCAAGCGACGCTGTATCTGGCGGACCCGCTAGACCAGGCCGAGGCTTGGGCCTTGCACACATCGGAGTCTCCCTCCGCGAGCCTCCGCTGGCGGCGTTCGCTGTGCAAAAGATAAACTTGACGGCGCTCAGATATGCGACCAGTTCGCGGGGTAGCGACGGGGAGGCTGTCTGAGGAATAAGCGCACGCACGGATGCATTGAGACGTCAGCTGCGTAACGTTCGCGGTGAGAGTGAATTAAGTTTTATTGGGGTCTCTGTTCTATAGGGTCGCTTGGGGTTGCAAGGGGAGTCCTTGAACGGGTTAGTTGGGAAGCTCGGTTGGTGGTGTGGTGAGAGGGAGTGAATTTGCTCGGGGAAGCGATTGGGAGTGAGTGAGCGGGTTACGTTGCGTTTGGCTTTGTGGTCTTGCGTTTGGAATTTGATGTTTTGAGGAACTTTGCTTTGAAGGTCGGTTAAGTTTAGCAAGGACTTTGTTTTGAACATTCTGTTCGTCGGTAGGTGAATTATGTTGAAGTTAGGTGTGATAGTTGGTCGGTGAGTTTGCTTACATGGTAGATTAATTGGTTATGCGATTGTTGATTTTGGGTTCATTTGGTGAGTCCTTTTGAAGGTGGGAAAAGTTGGTATGTTGGTTCATTGGTAAGTGGGTTCTTTTTGGGCTAGGGCTCGTATTTGGTGGGTTGCGTTGTCAGGTGTGGTAATTAGTAGGTAACTTGTTTATAACGTGGGTCAATTGTTTGGTGGGTAACTCCAAAGGGGGCTTAGGTGAGCGTTGAGCGAAGCTTTGGTGCGCTCTGTGGGGCGCCGGCTGCATCGTACGAACGCATCGCTTAATGCGTGACATGGGCAGTAGCATGTGCAGCCGTCGCAAAGGTTTCCTTCAGAGCGCCTTTCTGCTGCTCACCGTGGCCGCCTTCGTCTATGGGGCCATCATGTACAGCGAGCTGCACGGCAAGACGCGGCGAGCTGAGAGTCTGGCGCAGAAGTATCAGCAGCAGCAGGAGTCCCTGGCTGCTCAGCTTCAAGGTAGGTGCCACACGCCACTGAATGGGTGGGTGGTGGTAGGTAGGAGCTTCATGATCGTGACGACTAACTACGACTGCAGGAGTTATGCGTGCTGACATGTTGTGAAGTTATGGTTGTATAGGAGCGGTTGCAGGAAGATTTTTGTGTGGCTAAATTGTTTTTACAGTTTGTGGCTTTGCTCTCCAACACACCGGTGTTGCTGTTCTAGTAACGAATTGGCATGTTCTGTTTACGTGACAAACCTTACTAATTGGTGGTGGCGGGTTTAACGACACGTATATTTAAGCGATCTAACCCCCCAAAAAAACCTGTGTTATGGTTGTATTTACAATTAAAAGTAGCGTTGACCGAAACTACAATGCCATTATAGTTGCAATTAATCACGAACGACACAATTATAATTTACCCACAAGTTTTGGGTTAAGTGGGGAAAGGTTTTTTTTCCCTGCGACCCAGATCGGAGGTTGCCTCGACTGGTATGTTGCCCAGGGCATCCAAAACACATTTTGGCGGCCCCATGTTTATGGATCTGCACACGTGTCCATGTGCATACGAGCGCTTGACTCGGTAAAGATGTCCGTTCAGATCGGAGTCTGGGATAGACTGAGCACAGTGTTATAAGAAATATTAAATATCCCAGAGTCAATGCAGTGGGTAAGTTGTTCGATAGCGTAGGTGACACGTATGTATAAGTAGGTGTGCGTCAATTGGATTGTGGAAGAGTAGGTCAAATACCCTCCTCTCGAGCACCCTGTAGCACCATGTAGTGGCATGAGAAAGTTATACCAGGGCTGCACATTGAGATTTAAATATATATGACAAAAGGTTAAGGTGTAGCCCTAAAGGTGTGAGAATATTGAGTTTCCACCACAGACTGGTAATGTCGATTAGCTGTGGTTGCCCACCCGTACAATGCTTGTTTTGGGTGGTGGGTATGGTTTGATTTGCCTTTTTTAGTCTCGTGCATTCTTCACCCATGGATTTGGCTGCGTGCAGTGTTTGCCGGACATTCATCTGTTGGTTGCTGCTGTGGTAAACATTGAGCACAAATGCCGACTTGTAAATCACAGTCACCGCTGGAAAGATGTTCCCCGTTACTGCTGATGCCTCGCGGTCTAGAAATCGGGTTCTCCCCAGCCTCCCATCAATCTCTCTATTTCCATTGTGTACAATAAGCTCGTTAGGCAGACAGCTCGGTGGGTGGTGACTCTAATCCTTGCCCGATGTTAGAGTAGATACTTTGCTCTGCTGTTGGAGACCCAAACTGTCAATGAGAAGTAGTTTTTCTTGGGTATTTTCGTGATTCCAGGCAATTTGTCTTTAAAAAGTTAATATTAACCTAAACACAAATCCTCAAATAACTGCCCCGAAAAGGAACCGAATATATTATTTAAAATGTGCCATTTCGGGCAATGGCCCATCTTAGTAGCAGATAGATCTAATATGTTAGAAAGTCACAGCCGTTTATCAATACACTTTTGGGGAGGTGGCAGAAGGCCACCTTATGCTGTGTCGTCGATCATGGAATGTTTTGACCATACTTTACCATGCTGCCCAGTACGGGTTGACAAGGCATCATTGTGCCACTGGTCTCCCCCCCCCCACATAATTATGTCGCCATTGAATAAGCCTGCAATGTTTGCTGTGAATCGTCAACACAAGCCACCTGGAGCAGTCGTCACCCAAGTGACGAAATTGTCTTGACACATATGTCTACATTTGATACCATTGTGCTGAAAATGAGGGCCATTGTATGAAACCAGTGACTTTACCGAAAAAACCTAAGAATATGAATCCTTGCAGTCACGAAAGCTTCAAATCTAGAATTGTTTTCTGCCTTTGTATATATACATAGCATATGTGCAGGTTATGTGCGGTATTATATACTTGTGTTTACGATATTCTTTGAAAGAATATAAATTCCTGCAGTCACGAAAGCTATGTGTTTACGAGTTTTTTTCCCCCGGAAGTATTGTAGCTGTTTTTAGCTTGCGTTTACACCTTTGTAGCTTCTGTTATTTGTGCAACAACAGGAATTTCCAGTACCACTAGTAATATGCTATTCACAGCAATATGCAGTTCACAGCAATGCTTCATAAGTCTTGGCATTCCTATAGAAAATGTATTCCCAACCAGTGGTTTGTTGATTGCAGGAAGGGCATGCTATTCGTGCTGATTGGTTCATTTGTAACTCAGCTATTATGCTGACTGTACAGTACTGCAATGTGTTGTTTTTTGTTATATATTAGGCAAAATGCTGGAGTTAAACGCAAGTGTGGCATCCATGCAATACTAACAGAGGGAGTAGTGTTACTATGTAAAAAATATTGTGCATCATTATAATGTATGATTTATACCGCACCTCCCAGGCAGTACATGTCAAGCCATCCAATCAATACTTACCAATACAAATCAATACTTACCAGAAATCTATCATCAGCGATCCCACAATCCTTCAATCCGGATCTGACCTACCGAGCAAGATTTGGTCCTTGAATCGGATCCGGACACTCCATGGAAGATGTTTGGGACACTTTCTGCAGAATTGGAAAATTATCGAGAGTCCAGTCTGTGACTGTGGTGGTACGACATATCAGACCCTGCAACACATCGTGAACGACTGCCCAATCAGATCGCTCAACGGCGATCTCAATCAAATCCACGCGGCCACTCCTGAAGCAGTCGAATATATATCAAATCTCGACATCAATTTGTAATCTGTGGCAATCCCCAAAAATGCCATACGAAAGAAGAAGAACGCTTGCCCGACACAGCTGCTGTATGTACTCTATAGTAGTGATACTAACTTACATAGCTTTGTTCATACACTTCTGGATGGATGAAGACGTCCCCATGTCATTCATTTGTGTTTTTTTTACCATACTCACGCTGTTAAATTCGAGTTGATGAAGGGGATAAAATCAAGACCGGTTCAGATATTGGCTGTGGCTGGGAATCGAACTCGGGTCGCTGTATTTATAGCAGTGTGCGGACCATTGCTCGACCCCACTATAATGTGTATACAGTTTAAAATATGCATCGGTCAATTTAAATTCACAGTATAATCCCAAATATCAATAAAGTGGTACGTGTATCAACTATAGCGTTTTTGAAATGCATGATTTGGTGTCTCTCTCGCAATCTTTTCAGAGGCTGGGTAATATGGATCGAGAAATATTCTTGGACCTCACCTCTTGCTTGCTTTTAGCATCGTATCACCGTCAGGATTAATGGCCTGGCGATTACTGAGAATTGGTTTGAGTGTGCGTATGTGAATACGTTTTGGCACATCAGCTGTGATTTGGAAATAGAAAATTGCTCACTCTTGTACCTTATTCACTCTTGTCAATTTGTAGACCACGAAGCCGTTACAGTGTTGTATAAAAAATGCATTCAACTTGCTGAGCTTGATAAACTGCTGCAGAATTGCCTTTCAATATGTTAAAGCCAATAGTGGCGGCATAGCTGTGGCTGCGGGTTAATGTGGCTATTTTAAAAGTTTGGTACTTTATAAGAACATTTTATAGCCTTGGGCTTGACAGTCACCACATATCATCCCATTGTGTGGACATTGTTGTGTGGCTTTCTCAACTCTGTGTTGAACGTTGCATGCTGATTTTATACTGCACATTGCACATGCGAGTGTGAATTGGTGCCCCGACGCAGTGATGGGTGTGGCGAGTAGTGTTTACGTTGATGTTATACATTGGACGGTAGCCAAATTCAAATATGAATGAAGGAAATTAATGGGCAGTGGTGTACACGTAGCGTCAAATCCGTCAATGCTGCGTTACAAGCAGTGGTGTAGTGTGGCAGGCATGGCCCACGCTGCAAGGAGTTAAATGGGACCGCCTGTCTAATTTCCCCTTCCTCGTCCTCATAGCCTGGTGTGTGTGGGGCAGGGGCGGTTTCTTCATTAGGGCGATTGGGCGACGCACCACCAATGTCATTCAACCACAGAGTCACGCTAGCCGTCACTGTGCCTCTGGATATAGTCCAATCAGCGTCATGCTACGTTCTGTGGAGTACCGCCTCTTTTTGGGCGATTTCCCTCCAGCTGAGAATCGCCCCGAGTGGTCCCATAGACTTACATTCAAAGATGTTTTTTTTCGAACAGGGGCGCTGCAATGCATTCTCTATGGCTTCCGGGAGGGCTCGCCCTAACGTGCTTACGTCATCATACGTGCTTACGTCATCATACGTAAGCACGTTTCATCCAACAATATAATTTGTCGCCACCTAGTGGAATCTTTAATAAAAGAAACTTGAGTGGTTTGTTTTAATAGTGAGTATAGAAACAAACAAGATGTATTGTAAGAGTCACTTTATTTTTCATTAATATTAAAGAAGTGAAGTTGCCTTTACATGCTTAAGCTGTTAATTTATCCATTGCATGGGTGGACCTTATCCTTATCAATCATCCAGACATTTGCCCCCCCTGAGAGATTTTGCAGGAGCCGCCACTGGTGTGGGGGCCCCCTCCGGCCACTCGGCCTGGTGCAGTTGCACAGCCTGCACACGATAGCTACGCCACTGCTTGCAAGAGACCACGTCAAAGTGGGTTTACGTTTGGGTAGTGGCTCTTCTTGCAGAGCTGAGCACAGAAAGTTGGAAGGTTTAATTTTTTATGTCAGGTTTTCGCATTCTCGGCCTATTTTTTTTTATTCCATACAGAAGCAATTCCCTACGGGCCACAGTTTTCGTTTTGTTCGTGAATGTCCAATGCTGTCATGTAATTGACCCCTATTAACGTCCAACTGTGGATTTTGGATAGTGGTTGGGACAGGTAAAGCTTATGGTATAATGACCTAACAACCACTTGTCAATTTAAGTAGTTGCTCTGGAGGAGATTCGTCGTGAAAGCCGATCCTCCTGAAGGCAGCTCCTGAAACGTGAGCTCGGCTCTGCTGTGAACCCACCCACTCCGATTGAAGCTGCCAAAGTGGTCGAACCGGACGGTAAAAGGAGGGAGAAAACCCTGCACTCCAAGGCCCACTTGCAGCTGAACTATCCATCTTTTTTTGATGGGGGGGGGGGCCCTCTCGTGTGGCCCAGCTGTGTGAGTGTACCCCCAGTGTTGTTGCGTATTCAGCTGTGGGGAGGGAGCGCTTGTGCGTGCACAGGTTTGCACCCGCCGACCCTGTCCGAGTTTGTGTGTGTAGGGTAAACAACAGCAGCTTCCGCAGAAATTGTCTCTCTCTCCACAGCCTCACAATGAGTGTGTGTATTTGGCGGTAGCTGTTGGCATCCCGTGGTCTTGTGTGCAACGTTTTCTCAGCCACCACACAAACCTAATGCCAATAGGTTAATGCATAACTTGTTTTTTTTCTTAATTCATATTCTTTCGGTAAAGTCAAAGAAACCTAACACGTAGATAGGTTCAAAGAAACCTAACACGTAGATAGGTTCAAACAAACCTATCTATGTGACTTTACCGAAAGACCCAAAGAATATTAATTCCTGCAGTCACGCAAGCTTTAAGTCAGGATTTATTAATTACATGTCTCTCCACAGCCTCACAATGAGTGTGTGCACACACTCAAGTACGCATTATATACTATGAGACCTCCTTTACCAGTGGCAAAATATAGTAATAGGGTTTTATCCTTTCAACTGGTACAAAACTGACACCTTTATACAATGCATCATGTTTGCAATAACCACAACACAAGCAGTCAAAATGCAAACAAAAATAAACAACTCTGATAATGATATGCACTGTCCTTGAAGTTAATTGGTCCACACCCGAGACAGCTTTTCTTAGAGCCTAGTCTCCATTGGTGTTGGACCAGATGATGCCAAAAGGCGTATCATTATCAGAGTTGTTTGTTTTTGTTTGCATTTTGACTGCTTGTGTTGTGGTTATTGCAAACATGATGCCTTGTATAAAGGTGTCAGTTTTGTACCAGTTGAAAGGGTAAAAACCTATTACTGTACGCATTGTATGTTGATTCCAGAGGGAAGGTAGGCTTCGTCATCCTCTAAACGGGGTTTGAACTGTTAATGTAGTTGAGCTGCGATGTACAGTTTCACCAAAGTGATTTTAGCCAAGGGGACGGTGTAGCCTTTGAAATGCATGCGACTTCATCCGTGTAATATTTCACGTGATCTGGTGTATGCACAGCTTAATCCAATTCACGCTTAGTTTCAGCAACGAATTTCAAAGGCCTATTTTTGCCAACACTTGAGCGCATTGAGCTGCAGGGGAGTTAATGTTTCACGGGAAGGAGTAAGGCATCAGTTCGTGCTCGTGTTATTTTGATTGCTTAGGACGAACGGAACTTCCATGGGGTGACTGTTTCTGCTGATTTCGAGTCCTGTATTCTAAACTAAACAAAAACCATTTATTTTACCAGGTAAGGCCCACTGAGCTATATAGCTCTTTTTCAGAAGCGACCTGGCCACAAATGATAGCCCAACAAAAGTGGATTATCACGTGGAAATGTATCGCAGCCAAATACTCTAAACGCATGTTTCGAAATTAGGAGGGGAAAACCAGAGGACCCGGAGAAAATATCCACGCGACCACGCAGAGAGAAACATGCAAATTCTAAATATACAGGCGTCAGGGTTGGGATCGAGCCCACGACCTCCTGCATACCAGGTAAGGGAGTTAACATTTCGCCACCGAGAACAGGCAGGGGCTTGCTAACCGGATCTCTGCCAATGTTAAGATCATGTTGTTTACAACCAATACACGTTATTTGTCTGTGTAACGCGTTATGACTGAAAACATCAGTTGGTTTTAGAGGTGTTTTGTCTTTTTTTTACCAACTGGAAATTGAAGAGGGGACAATACTAGGAGAGTAAAAGGGGTAGAGGGGGGTGGTAATCCATTATGAGGATATCTGCCTCATGTCTGCACCTCCGATTAGCACGGTTGGCTTTGTACGGTGCAAAATAAGTTTTACATACATACATTTTGTGTCGATGACAGGGAAGGAGAGTTACATTTTTTAATGTTAATCCTCTTTGAATGCGATTATTTGTCGTTGGTATAACCGAAGAGTTTGTTTTATCAAAGCGTGCATCAATGTTCATCAGTAACGCCGTCTTACATCCAAAACGATTTCAAGTTTAGGCTGACGTTCCATACAGTACTTAATTTCATGTAATAAAATTTTGTTCATTAAAACGTCTGCGTTGCTTAAAAACACCCCCACATGTGTTTGACGTGCTTCCGTAAACAATATCAGTTTTATGTGTATCGTCCGGTTGTCAGATGTTGCATAATCACGTTATGCAAATGCTTGATCAAAATGATTGGGCTAAATGCTGTGCCATTCATGGAAAACACATTCCTGCAGAGGGAGCTGGCAGGAACGTTGGGTTGCTCGGTCAATGGCCAGGGTCAACGGCGGCGTGGTGTATTCCGCAAATATGCCCGACTGTGAGGGTGGGCACAAGCCGGCGTGAGTAGGTTAAACGTTGAGTTTTATAAGGGCACCACGGGGTGACCAGCCCCTCCCCACCCCGCCCCTCCCCACCGTCCCCACCCGACCCTCCCCACCCAGCCCCTCCCCACCCTCCCCACCCAGCCCCTCCCCACCTTCCCCTCCCCACCCAGTCCCACCCCACCCTCAACTCCCAACCCAGCCCATCCCTCCCCACCCAGCCCCTCCCTGCACGATGGACGGACGGACACAATAAACCCCTGTGGGCTGGTGGAACCAGTGTGTTCCTACCAGTATAACATTCTCTCATGACAGCGTTGATGTGAATATTACATTGACACACAGCAGCCACATACACACACGCCACAAACCATATATGAAGGTCATCGAATGCACGTTCATATACATTTATTCGATGTATACCAACATGTTACGATGCATGCACCTTGCATGCTGATGTATGCCATGTCTATAACAATACAACAGTCAGTACAATTGTACAATTAGAATGAATTAAGCACCTACAGACATCCTGTTTCTCTTTACCACGACCTATTAATCAAGCACACGTGTTGCATTTATACAATGCACTCTTTTATCGAAAACCAGACCCTGGCTATACAACTCTAGCCAATCTGCCACGTACCGATTGTGTGGGAAGATGTCACTGTGTGAAATACAGTGACATGAGCTCGTGAATTGGAATCACCGGTACAAAAATGATCAGTTTTCCATTGTGCTACTTTAATGTCACAACAGCCAGGGGCAATAGGGGGCCTATGGATTCGTTAGGGGTCTTATTTACATTTTATTGTGGCTTTAAAAGGTGTGATTTTGTAACTTATTACCCGTTGTCAAAATACAATCATAGTGTCTGCTCGAGCATGCCATAATGGGGCAGCACTTACCACCTTCTAGTGTCTCTGAGCCAGTGGTGGAAATTCCACATTCTCAGTTCACGAAATCACCGTTTGAGGTGCACAAATCATTACATGTTTTAACTTGATTCAGATATATTTCGTTTTGAATACGTAAAAAAATTGTCTTTTGGGACAATGCATTGCTCGCTTAAGATTGATCCAATTGCACAGTATTTTCAGTTCCTTCGGAATTTTAATTACAACTAACGTGTCAATTTATTTTACACTGAAGAACTTGTGTGTGGTCTTGGATTATCCGTGTCCTGTAAAACCTCACACGTGCAAACCTCATTAATTCTTCGACGCAACTATAATTTCATGGGGAAAAAGTTAAAAGAGGTTCGCACTCAGGCTGCTTGCGCTATCAGATGCACGTTCTTAGGAGCACGTGGGTCATGTTGCCAAACGCGCAACAAACACATGAAAGCCAAACCTGTGTCCGTGATTGCAGCAGGAGATTAGATTTCGGATGATTTAGCTTCAAATTTGCATTCAACTTCACGGCACGAGTGAAGGCTTTGAGAGTCGGCATGAGAATGCCGTATGACGGTGGTTTGTTCGGTGGTGAAGCAAGAATGTTGGATGTCCAAGCCGGCACTGTTTCCATTTACCTGTTTCTCAAGTTTTGCTGCTACCGACACATGTGCTCGCCATTGGAATGTGGAATTTCCACCACTGAATTACGGCCAGAGATGAATGCCGCAACATAGATTTTTTTTTGTGTTTAGTCAATGAGCTACAATGTTAAAAATGTTTCCAGATATTGAAGTACAGTGCGCTGAGCAAATTTTATTTTCTAACAAAGCTTGATATTAAATTTTGATTTAAAGCTTTCGTGACTGCAGGGATTCATCTTCTTGGTTCGTTCGGTAAAGTCACATAGAAGGGAAGTAATAAAATAATAAAAATAAAACATAATAAAATTATTCTCACGACGTTTCGGCCACAACGCAAGCAGCCGCTTGATATTCTGAGAATGTGCGGGTGAAGTTAAAAATTCAGTTTGTGGCTTTACTTACATGTGACCTCACGCGTGTTAACCAAATGGAATGCACCTTTGTTGGAAGCCAGCATGAGTCACTGTGTGGATAGACTGGCCCCTGTTCCTGGAATGTGGAATTTCCATCTCTGGATCAGGCACGCCATTGGAGATGAGCACCACTTAATGGAACAGACAAAAACACTGACTTGACTATTTTTGTGATCAAATCTCATTCCCACAACACGGTTACTTCATGTTGAACACGGACATTTTTTTCTTGCCTATAAAAAATGTGGCCTTCATGGGCTCAGTTGAATGGATCCATTATAGGACAAGAGTTTGTGCACAGAGTTGAAAAGAAAAAGGCTCCAGTTGCGTGTAATTCAACAGCGGCCAAAGACATCAAACTGAACATTGCCCAAGCCCAGTGTATGTGTTGTATATACATCTTCTAAAAAAGGGACAATGTTTTGACTTGTGCACGTTGTCATTATATTTAGTTTCATCACCGTCTGCGCTCGTAATCGGTCTCCCTGACGCGCCGCTAAAGTGATGATGAAATGAAAGTGACCCCCTGGGAATTGCGGGCGATTGTTCCCCAGCCGTCGTGAAACTAGCCCGCACGAGCTGCCTTCAGGGTTTCTTTCCATAGAATCCGCTGGTTTTTGTACGTGTGTGAATCTAAACAAGGCATTATACCACCGTAACCCATGAGTTAAAAATAACAGCAGAAATAGCCATTGGTAGTGCAGCAAATGTCTGTGCCGCATAAATCACATGCACAGCGTGCGCATTTATTATCGTGCCCTGAGGCTTTTAGGCTTTTTGTGTGCCATGTGCGGTTTGGCGATAGCTGCTGCTGGATACATTAAAGCTATGGGTTCATTAGCTAATGAGTTTAGCCTGGTAAAATTAAAGCCACGTTTATTGGATGAGAAGTGGGAGAATTAAAGTGCTGGTGATGAGCATTAACACTGCCGTTTTGCCAACTCCTCTATGTAAATAAATGTTCCACTGATTGGTTATTACCATTATTCCGATGTGGGTGAAAATAAAAAAATGGCACAACAGCACTAATTTAAGCGCACTCGGCTTCTGCGATTAATCAAACGCACAAGCCCCGTGCTCATGCCTTGACATTGTGTGCTTAATATACCACTTCTGAAATGTAATTTTAAAATGGTAATGATGGTAACTTATTCTGCCGACCGAGCTTTTGCGAAAATTGGTTTTCTGGATCCAGTTATTTTTAAATTACTTTTTATGTTATGTATCTCTAACTGTACCATACTATGCATGCCAATGCTTCCCAGTCAATTATTAAAATGAACACGTACCGATGTTTCTTAGAAATCGGTGTTAAAGTTGGTGTCCTGTACTTGGACAATCAATCATTGGGGTTGCACTTGTTTCTGTTTTAGGCCGTTAACCAGCATTGTATATTCCACATTCCTTTGACACAAGCCAGTCTTTCCATACACAACCTCGGTTTAATTTTGTGCAAAGTAGAAATTAATTTTGGCTGCAAGCCCGTTTAAATATCTGAGTGCATCTAAACCTCGAAATAGAGTGCATTGCTTTCCAAAGAAGACCTGGGGCTTGTTTGAGTCAAAATCAGGCCTTCGCCTGTAAGTCAATCTCTCATTTGCAGAGCTGTTTTGCCATAGCATGATAAATGATTATGTTTACGTTTGTAACCGAGTACAGTGACATGTTGTGGAATTCTGAAGAAAAAAATACACTTGGACCGACCTTATTTTAATTCCTTTTTCACTGACACGGACTTTGCCTGTAGCTGCAGGTGTGGTGCATTGCCTGTCTGGTGAAGATGGATGTTTTTTTCGAGATTACCTTGTCAGGTAGTGGGGGTGGCACAGATGCTTAGCATGGCTTTAGAGATACGCATATGGGAGTCCTTAGAAAATCTGACGGCAAGAGGAAAAACACGCGGGTTAAGGAGGGCACACGACATTTCCAGATATCTCATTTGTTTGTAGGTGAACAGAAATAGGACAACCATTGTATACAGGGAGAATCATTTGAGAAGACATTAGCGAGGGCAGAGATGGGCTGATGAGGTAAGATACTCAATACAGTGTTTTCTTGGGTCTCGTGAGTATTCGTTGGTGCTGATGTGCATCATTGGTCTGAAGCCTGTGATGGAAATTCAGCATTTCTTTGAAAGTGGCCACACTCTACATTGGGTGACCACTGTTTATTTCCTTCAAAGTGGTAAAACGTGGAGTGTTCCCATTATGAGTGGGTTATTATAAATCATAGTCTTAATATAATTTAGCCTGGAATCCTCATTGAGTCTCAATACTCTTTTTCAGAAGAGTCCTGCATTGATATTTTTGGCCAATTCCCTCATGGAAATTTTGCATAAATATAAATAATTATAAAAAAAGTTGAGATTTTTTGCATAAACATTTATTATCTCTGCCCCTTGACATTTAGCTGCATGGAGATGGTTAAGTTGGAAGCAGATTGTATCTTCCAAATAATTTTAACTTTTTGTAACATTATCGGCAAGACTTTTTGCAAACGTTGGTGAGTTGTGTGCTGGGTCTGTGCTTACTTGGCAGATGAATGGTGAAGGCAGGCAGCGTTCACCGTTGTGTAATGCCCTGCCTGCTTTGGCATCGGGGCACTTGTGGAAACAGCAACTTCCCTCAGTGAAATTGCATTTCTTTTGGACAAGGAAGCTGACATTTTGGCTGCCATTCATTGCATCCCAATGTGCTTCGTGATGTCTGTTTCCCAATTTCTTGAACTAAACAGGTCACAACTTGTCCCACTGAAAGCAATTAAATAATTTTTTATAACTTAACTAAAACGAAGCCTTTAATTTTACCATGTAAGGACAGTTGAGCTGTATTGCTATTTTTTAGAAGCGACCCGGCTGACAATGATAGCTCAACAAAGTGGTGTATCATCATCACGTGCAAATGTATAGCAGCCAAATACTCTAAATGCATGTTGATTCTAAATGTGGAGGAACAGGAGAAAACCCCACGCAACCACGGGGAGACAATACGCAAACTACAATTATACAGGCGCCAACATCGGGATCGAACTCAGAACCTCCTGCATACCAGGCAAGGTAGTTAACATCTCACCACTATGGCACCCGATGAAGTGTATACGTTATATATAGTTAAATTGCTCCATTCGTTTTATTGGGTCGTTTTCAATGCGTTAGATAAAACGTCTGTGGTTAATACATAATTAAATACATATATTTGGTAATTGGGGAATGACATGGTAATTTCTTGGTTGTAATACAACGTTACACTTAAACAAGATGACCCATCTAACACATTGCACCAACCTGCCTTATGCAGCAACAGGCAACAGTATAGATCTCGTGACGTATATCAACATTAAAAAAAAAGTTGTATTAGTTTCTTCGTCCAAAAACATCAAAGTCAATATCATTCTTGCAACACGTGCAATGCTGCACCACATTTTGCCAAATAAAATGCAAAACACAGTCCTCGCTCTGTTATGCATGAATGTGCTCTCATTCACATAAACAAAACCTTCCTTTTTTTGAAACCTGTTATTCCTTAGGAACCAATTTCTTTATAAAGCCGGCTTCAAAACGGGCGTGATCTTGGAATATAAAACACGTGTGGCGTTTGAGCAGTGCTGGCATCAATTACTATACCATGCCGCTGCTGGAGGCTTGGTCACGTTTCTCCTGGTTTCTTGGAAAAGTCTGCAAGTTGTGTGTCTATGGCGGGTTGGGGGGGGCAGGGTGCAGCTCCTGGAAGGTAATTCCCAGTAAGGTCTCACCGTACCATGTCCCATCCTTATTCCTTCACCTTTATCAGGTCCCAGGTCAAAGTGGTGAGGGCCCAACTCTATGGTTGAGCTGGGCCGTAGTGAAGGGGCAGCAGGTGAGGTAGTCTGTGCCAGGCCTCGTGTCCTAGGGGGGGGGCTCACAATGAGCCGAGGTTGGCCTCAGAGGAGGCCACAATTTTCCCTGGGCCTTCAAACACGTGTTAAACTATAAAGCTTTTAACTATTTTTTTTATTTACCAGATATAGCTCACTGCACTGAGCTTTATCAGAAGTGACCTGGCCACAAATGATAGCCCAATGAAGTGGCTTATCACGTGGAAATGTATAGTCTAAACGCGTGATCTTGATTTTAAATGTGGAGGGAAAAACCGGAGGACCCGGACAAAAATCCACGCGACCATGGGGAAAGAGACACCGCAAACTCCAAATATGCAGCAAGCGTCAGGGTCGGGATCAAACCCATGCCCTTCCTGTATACCAGGCGAGGCAGCTAACATCTCGCCACAACAATCAAGTTATAGTACTGTATTGTAAAACGCAAAACAAATTTGGTCAATGGGCCTTCTTTAATAATATATACTGTTGACATACTGCATACTGTAATTCAAACACATTTACAGTCCTTTATATACATCCTGTATATGAAACAGCATAATACATACCTCGCTATTACCATCACTCTGCATGTTTACACGACTTATAGAGCAAAGGGTAATTGCATATACATAATTACGTCGTTATATTCATAATATTACGTCTGGATAATATGTTTTAGCATACTAAACATTATTCGTGAAAAATCTGAGCAATGTATCATCTTTCATGGTAAATAACAGAAGTAAACCAGAGGATGTGGAGAAAAATCCACGTGACCACGGGGAGAACATGCAAACTCCAAATATACAGGCGTCAGGGCTGGGATCGAACCCACAACTTCCTGTATACCAGGCGAGGTAGTTAACATCTCGCCATCGTGGTGCCCTTTCAGCGGCCCTGCAAATGAGCATTCGCCATGGCTCATGACCACTGGCTACCCCAAAACCTATTCTCGATAATTCCATATTACCTTGCTGGGGCCAAGTCTTATTTGTAAGCCCGATCACTGTTGACCTCCCATAGTAAACCTCCGAGAGGATGATGGAACTGAATTTGAGCTCGTGGCTTTTCCATTGGGATTCATGCTCACAATCACAGTGCAGTTCTCCATTGGCAGATGCTCATCCATTATTGACAGATTGTACATTATTTTATTATATAGTATTTAAGCAACAGTGGGCAGGCAATGAGAGATGTGGGTTTATATCTACTCTCCAGCTGGTGTTCTTTGGGACAAAATGGGAACTACATTTTTATTCCACTCCCCAACATGATTTTTTTCGCAGCTTTTATTAAAATATCCATACATTGCAAACTATACTATACACACCGACGTGGGCCAATATGGAGCAATGTTTTCTGGAAATATGTATTTAATCATGCCATCTATGGTCCAGTTTAAAACTTTCTGAGTCTCAATAGTAAAATGTGGACTCTCCAACAGGCAGTACTCTGCAGATGAGACTTGGATTGTTTAAACTGGTCTGGAGTTTATCTTTAAACAAATGCGGTGGAATACATTGATTCACAAGGCCCATAGGCTGATGGACTACAGTGTTATATTATCCACAATAACGTTTTTTTTAGGGTTATATCGCATCAATATTAATGTCGTTAAACCCACCACCATATCGCACAGTCATATTTTTCGTTTGATTGTGAAGGGCATTTCCACAAATTAGACCTCAGTGAAAATTTCAAAATCTTCTGAGTATTCCTTACTATTTGGTGATTGTGCTTGGGCAGTGGTGCACAAATGAATAAATACAAACTCAGCTGTGAAAAAGGCCCATTGACCTTCTTCATAGTATTATATACTTTTTATTTTTAAGTATTACATTCTTTTTCTCTATAAGGTAGTGTTATTGACAAATGTGTGAGTTCTTTTCTCATATATGCTCATAATACATGTAATATGTTGTTTTTCAGTTAACGATATCTGTATATTAAAATATATGACTCATTACATGGAATATGACCGTGTGGATGGAAAATTCCTATGTTTTATACCATGGCATTTATGAGCATTTTTCCATTTTCCAAAAAGATGAACAAATTCACGGTCCTAATTGGTTGAAATACTTTGCTCATTTCAAAATCACTTCATGGTTATGCTCATAATTATGCCCATATTGAATAGCAATAATACTATTTGTATTGCCCTTTTGTTAATCCACTGCTGGATGAAGGCCAGCCAGCACTATATCGTTATTGGGGTTTGTTTAACCATACTTCACCACGCTGGTCAGCGCACGGGTTGGTGAAGTGGACGTCCAGGACAAGCAGTTCAGATGTCGCTCGCCACTTATATTAATCGTGGCGGGCATCCAATTTGGGTCGCTGGGTTAAAATAGCTCGGTGCACTATCCACTGAGCCACCCGCTCTTCCCACCACCCACATCCTCAAAAAGTGTCGGAAATGTTACATCCAAAATCGTGGAACTGCCCTTATGTGATTTAATTACGGTGGACCTTGAGCTGAAAGTGTAGCATGATGATGGATGATGCCATTTTTCAGCATCGTATTGGTTTTGTGTAGCCGGTGACCTCGTTTCGGGAAGTCGAGCGGTATGAAACACAAGCAGAGACGCCCGCTGTCTGCTCACACTGGGGGTGTGTTTGGGTTCACTTTGTACATGTGACATTCTTGCAAAGGAATGTGTTGGAGATGTAGAGACTGCCTGCCCCTGGGGGATTAATTTAATTCGAAACTCGTTTAAATTAAACAAGCGGCAGAAAGCTCTTAATATATCCCTGGAGATAACGCGCGTAGGAGGACTGCACAGGGAGTTATGACTGTGCTCGCAGGTATTTTATTCTTTAGGGATCTGACATGCTGGCTTGAAGGAGTACGCAACTCTAAGACTAAATAGCTCCTAGTTCACGGATGCTTACCCAGTAGGGATGTAATTATTCCATCAATTACATTCATAGTTGAAGCCACTCCAGGCGCTTGGATGGGCTACCGCCATGCACAAATTATGGATTGTCATAGGGCTGTATTTTAAACCTGCGCTTCACGAGGAAGCTGAGCTATTGCAGCCTGTTTCTTAAAAAAAAACACTTGGCAAGCCGATTGCTTCCAAGTTTTTTCCCCAGCATATTTCTTGAAGAGCTTCATTGCATCGTGTAAGACTTACACCATAGAAATGGTCACTGTGATTTTTAAACCCTGGGCAACGGCGTGTGCATTGGGTTCTTGAAATGAAAACATTTCGCATGGCAATAGGAATGATGACATGACCCAAAAAGAGAAACACGTCATTGCTTGCAAGCCGACGTGATTGCCTTTTTTTCCCAAGGATAGTTTTTTGAGTGTGTAACTTTTGAAAGAGAGAAAAGTTGTACTTAAATGTTCGTAGAGGAATGCATATTTGGACCTTTTTTTGGCAGTGTCAAAGTATGAAAAACAGATGTGGTTAAAGAGGACATCGCAGATAAGTCTAAGCAAGAACAAATCACTCAGACGTTTTCTCTCAAAGAACACTCATTTGTGGTCATGGCTGTGTTTATGGCATTGTGTACATGTATCCCCTCGCAGGCTATAGCACCTGTTTTATTCATGGTGGTGACCACTCCACTGTTCGGGCTCAAATCCTGCATAGTTCCTGAAATATGATGAGATCAGGCACATTTCGGGTGATTTGGGCACATGTTCATGACTTAATTTTTAACAGAAATCGTGCCCAAGATGTTGATGTTTGTTGTGGCTTTGATGTGATTGAGATGCACACGTGTTTTCACGGGCCTGGCTAAAGGATGCACAGAGGTTGAGTGGGCTATGTGAACCGATATGTGTCTCTCCCGCAGTGGTTTACGAACATCGCTCCAGGCTGGAGAAGTCCCTGCAGAGGGAGAGGGGTGACCACAAGAAGACCAAGGAAGGTGTGTATGCGTGTGTGTCTGTACAGTGCACTCAATGTGCACCTAGCTTGGCACATGCGCTGTGGCGACAGCACCGTCACTTAGGGGCAAATGGCTACAGTGCACATGATGCATACATTGCGTAGTGTTTGCAGCAAAAAACAAATAACACGGCTTGGCAACCATTGGAACCTCATTTGCCAGTAACAAAATATGATAATTGGTTTTTTACCCTTTTATCTGGCAACAAAACTGACACCTTTTTTTATGACTCCTTGTAAAAAAAGTTTTCAGTTTTGTTGCCAGATAAAAGGGTAAAAAGACAATTATCATATTTTGTTACAGGCAAATGAGGTTCCAATGGTGTAAATGCTTACCCCGAGCTCTCATACTCTGATGGTTCATTGTCCATGAGTTGTGCACCTTTTGGCGTCATCTGGTCCAACACCATGTGAGACTAGGCTCTAAAGAAAGCTGTCTCGGGTGTGGACCAATCAATTTCAAGGATAGTGCATACATTATAATCTATGCATTGTCCTTGAAATTGATTAGAGTTTTGTTTTTTGTTTGCATTCCGACTGCAGGTATTGTGGTCAATGCAATCATGACTCCTTGTAAAACAGGTGTCAGTTTTGTTGCCAAATAGAAGGGTAAAAAACCAATTATCACGGCTTGGCAAGTTCAAATTGCAAAGCGTGATGCACAGAGCATACTTGGGCACGAGGGCCACGTAGCATGGGAAGTAGGCATGTACCGATCCGCTCGACTGAACTCTCCTTCCCTTATTATCCCTGTCTCATTCCAATGAATTGCCATGATTGTGGTCAAGATTCAACTGAAGCATCGGTTTTATTTTGTCATGTGCTATATTGTTTGTACTGTCTCATTTATAATATCTGAATTTCCTGTGCCGTTTCCACTGTCTCCTATTTGTTCCATCTTGTCCAAATAAACATGCAGCATACATTTGTACACGTCACTCGATGTATTTATCGTAACCGTAAAAAAAGATTTGCCGATGAATTGAGAAATCATGACATGTATCTCAATGTTTTGTGCGTGCAGCAAGGCACGTGTGGGACAGGCTGCAACACGCACGGAGGGGCGGCACGCACGTCGCTTAGAACGCAGCGCGTAGGCCACCGATGCTCAAACATGAGACGGTCATAGTAATGGTTTGCACAGCAAGTTGTTATCCAGTTTTGGAAGTGAGACACACCCAGAGCAAATGGGCCCGTCGGTACTCATGCATAAATACGCGCACCATACTGCTTGCTTCCTGGCCCACACAGGCATTTGTCTGGTTACCGGAGACCGATCGTCAAACGAAGAATAAAGAACACACGGGATGGGCCAGGCATGCCATGGGGGTGGGGGGGCACCACCGCCGCAGATAGCGCGACTCGTGACGCATGCACGGAACACGACGTGTGGCAGCAGACGACCGCCTTTGATGAATTTGGCAGCACCGTGCAGGCGGCTATTGGCACTCACGGCACGAGCCAAATGCATGGGGAACATTTAACCGCAGATGTCCAGGCTGGACGTTTACAACCGTGAACATTTTTCTTATTCTTTAAGACTGTCCCCACCTTGCCCCCTTCCTCAAATGGTTTGTCCTCGTTTGACACATGTAATTGCCATGTCTGCTGAAGGTGCTGGTTTCTACCTACTTTGCACATGACTGGTTCGCTGATCAACAGTGACAAATGATAGCAAACCCAACACTGCGGTTACAGCCTTAAATGAGTACCTGGTGCAGTGTGCAAGCATCACTACTGGAGAGACAAAGACGGTCGGGCGTGGTGCTGGTCATCATCCCCTCGTGTACCATTCTGACCTTCGTAGGCACTCACTAACAGAACTTTCCCCAACATTCATCTAAGGAAAGGTGTCGCTCGTAACGGCAGGTGCAACTGGGCAAGACAGAGTCTCCCTACTCAAACGAGCAACAGGCCAACAATCAAGTCGCTTGGTGACCCTGAACCAGTGGCAGAACTTCCACAATCTCATTACAGGGTCACATGTTTGTATAGGACTACAAACAAATCTGTATTCAATTTCATGACCCCCAAGGGATGCTGGGTTGCATTTACCCCTGAACTTGAATTGAACTCACAGAGTTGTGCTTGTGCATCAAGCACTCTACCCGAGCACCACACCAGGCCAGTGAGCAGGTAAGTGGGGTCATTGAAATGCCGTAGTGCTGGATTTCAATCTTTGTGAATGCAGAGTGGATCGCCAGTTACTCGGATTAGAGAGCATAGCTCCGGTCCATTACGTCATCACTTACCAAAGGTTACAAAACTGCTGCAGTAAAGCTCAGAGATTGCAGCCTTAGCGGGCGTGTTATTTGTGCCAAGGATTATCTGATTGAGGTTTTTTTTTTCTGTTTGCAATGCAGATTTTCTGCTCTATAAGCTGGAGGTGCAGGAGAATCTGAGCAAGGATAAGGTACTGCACCCATAGTGTCACACACCGACCACTCGCCTCCAACATCCCCTGCTGCTTTAGTGATTCATTTCGTGGCTGCTTTCTAGTTGTATATAAGCCCCATGTGTATGGAAGGTTGGGCCAAACTAAGCATTGATTATATCACGTATTTTTCCTGTCATTATGTTTATATGAGGGTGGAGCGGTGGGCACAGTGGTGAACCCACTTTGCTATGATGCCCAGAGGACCTGAGTTTGATTCCCAGCCATGGTTCATTTTAGTGGTGAGTGATATCTAATTCGGTCTTGGGCTCCCACCTTCACAAACCCCCACTGACCAATGTGGGGAAGTATGGTCAAACATCCTCCATGACTGACAACGGTGCGGGAAGACCTTCATCCAGCAGTGAATTAACAGAGGGCTTTAAACCATCATTATCACGTTCCTAAATCATAATTATCGTCTCTAAATTGAAAACGCATTTCTTTAGAACTGATTTTTGTTTTCCTCCCCCCAAAACCTCCGATTAGCACGGTTGGCTACGTATTTTTGTGAAAGAAGTTCAATGTACACATGGCTATTAACGATGGTTTAGTAAACCAGCGTACACACATATGGCTATTAACGATGGTTTAGTAAACCAGCGCACACACATGTGGTTATTAACGATGGTTTAGTAAACCAGGGTACACACATATGGCTATTAACGATGGTTTAGTAAACCAGCGCACACACATGTGGTTATTAACGATGGTTTAGTAAACCAGCGCACACACATACGGCTATTAACGATGGTTTGGTAAACCGTGTTTTGAAAATATATTGCCTAATGTTTTCTTAATTACATCAATACTGAACAGTATGCTGAAGCATGTTTTATCTTCACCAGGGCACACTAACAAACAAAGATCCCCCATGTAGCCTTCAACAGACTGTTGGGGCAAGTGCTGTTAGAGAGCAGTGCAATCATTCTCTTGGAAACTCGGTTTTGCTTTTACAGCAAGTTTAGCTGTGGTGTCATACAGTGCACAGCAGAAGAGCCACATCCCAGCTGGTGGTGTGGAGTACATTCACACTTGTGGACAGCCTGACCCACGGGTAGCGGAGGTGGATCCTGTAAAGCTTGCTTGAGGATTGGCGTGAAACAGGAATTTAATCAGGCAAGGAGAGAGTTCAGCACACGTGTGAGTGTGAATGCGACTGTCCTTAAAATAGGAATGCGGGGAGTGGTGGTGCAGTGGTTGGCGCACTGCACGAGGAACCCAGCAACTCGAGCGTGATTCCCATTCACCGCTGGCATCAGAGACGATTATCTGAACTGTTCCTGGGCTTCCCCTAGATCGACTCAGCCTCAAAATAGTACCAGGTGTGATGTGTACACATTCCCACTAGGGAGACAAAGGTGGCCAGGCATAGTGCTGGCCACCCCCCCCCCCCCCTTGTCTGCTGTGCTGGTATTTCTTAGGTACTCGCTAACAGCACTTGCCCCAAAAGTCTTTTCAGGCTATACAGGGGATCTTTGTCCTGTCTATAAAATTGAAACGTTGGTAAATGCATTAGTTATGCATGACCGCTAAACATCAGAGTCTGGAAGTGTGGGTCACAATGGTGCTAAACTTGACATTATACCCAGATAAGTACACGCGCAAGTAAAACTGAATGTACTTCTTTTGAAGTGCAAAATATATAACCACGTGTTCTGGCTTTATACCACACATTGCAATGTTGGCGAGCGAGCTGTAATTTGTTTGGTTGTTTGGGTTCTAATTGGTCCATTTATTTATTCATGCTTAAAAATAAGGAACCATCGTGTGGCTTTAGGGACAAATGTCATGATTATTTTTTAAGCTTCTTTCTGCTTAATATAAAGCACTGGGGTGGCTTTCATCTCGTTAGTGGAAATTCCACATTCCCATGGTATTGGCCAGTCCCTCCAAAGGGCAACCATTGTTGAGTTGACTTCCCACAAAGTACAGACAGTCCCCGGGTTACGGAAGGGTATGGTTCCCGAGAGCCATCGGTAACCCGAATTTTCCGTATGTCGGAAACTGAAAAATGTTCCCCCATAATCACGATAAATTCCATTTACCTTGATCCTAGTAAAGTTCGAGTGGAGGGCAGCCTGACGCCTCACTCCGCGGTATTCATCCGTAACGCAAACATTTCCACGTACCGAATTTTATTTCACATGATTTATGGGAACATTTCCATAAGGATCTTCCGCAATCCTGGGACTGTCTGTAGTGGTTTGGATGTACGTTATTATTTCAATATTAGGTTTTATTTGTGTGTTCTACTCGTGCTTACCACCGTGTGCATGCGCGTGTATCCACATGTTGCTTTCAACAGCAAGAATCATTGAACAGATACAACTCGCTCAATGCCCAGCACCAGATCCTCAAGGTGAGCCATCTCAGACTGGTGAGAAAGTGAGACTAACAAACCGGCACTGCACATCTTCAGCTCGCATACACGGACAGCCCTTTGCCAATCCGCTGCTGGATGAGGGCTTCCCTGTGCCATGGGCGTCGTGGAGGCTATTTGTCCGTACTTTACCATGCTGGTCTGTAATCTTCCAAACTGGACAACTCGGCCAATTGTGTCGTTAAAATATAAATAAGTGATGGTCATTTTCAAGTGGCTCACTCTTCTTTCTGAAAAGAGACACGATCTCTCATAACTCTCGCGAGTTTCAAGACTATCAACATTTAAATAATTCCTGAAAAAATACATTTACTTATCTGCTCCACTAATAGTTTGTCATGTAGCTCAGCACGCTCTATTTTAAGCGTTTCATGTTAAAGCTGTTTAAGGCAACCAGCCGCTGGCATCGGATGATAAGAACGGAAACCATGCATCATGCATTGTTTGGTGTAACGTCAACAAGCGTGCCGTGTTTCCATGACCACTGAGAACTGCTGGCTTGGTTACTTGAACCAGGCCGGACCAGGCTAAGTGCCATATTCCTACGGTAGTTCACCTGAGCCAAACCAATCAACAAGGAAGGATGGGGCAGGCCCGGCTGCCTGGTGCGGTTGAATAACCATGGCGCTGCCACTTTCACACTGGCCGATCCTGGAACCACTCGCGATAGCTCTGGGTGATCGGGCAAGCAAGTGGCGTGCCGTGATGTAACTCGCTTGGTTCAACTTTCCAGCCACTGTCCGCAGTCAAAATGCATGGCAGAAGATGGTAAAATGACCAGATTTTTAACTAGCAGCACGGTAAAGCCCCATCTAGCCCGGACGAAGAGAGGAGGAGTCCTGGTCCGGATGGATGAAGTCTGGTCAGCCACGACTGCATTTAAAATGAATGCGGGGGAAAAAAACTAAATCCCTGTATAGTGTGTTTGTCTAGCCGGTATGTAATAAATATGAGTGTGTGTAGTGTATACGCGTTGGGTGTGATTGTAAAGACCAAAAAAAAGTACGGTACGTATGTGTGTACTGTGCTGTACGGTCGTTATAGCCAAGGTACCCGAGGGTATGCTGCTCTCCCCACTCCTCCCTCATCCCCCACGACTCGGCCCTCCCCATAACCCCTTCCCACCATCCTCCACAGCTCCTCCCTTGCCGCTAACGTATTACAATATAAGTGCATTTAATCCAGTTTCATTTAAAGTACATTTAATATAGAATTTTGTGGTGCATCTTATTATGTCTTAACATTGTAAATGATGTCGTATGTAAATAATTGTGTGGTATTTGCTATGCTCTGGAATTTTAAATACATTTGCAGATTTTTTTAAAAACTATTTTCTGACTTGGTCCGGCTCAGTGGGAATTCAAATAGCCAGGGTCTGGCGAGCCTGGATCCTAATGGAGTCTAATCGCATACATGTAAACATTGATCTAAGTCTAAAGCAAACGTTTTGTTTAAACAAACCCTTCCTGACCTCCATCCCCAGCTGCAGTTGGCACGGAGGGTAAAAGGGGTGGCAGTGGCCAATTGTAGAGGAGTGACTGAGGCCCACAGAGGGCACACTTACCCAGGCCTTGGTGATGCTGCTGGGCCAGACCTGGAACTATTGGGTTCCAGTGGCCGAGGATACAAACCTCCACACCTTTGTGTGCTTGCTCATCTGGAATGCCAATATAAAACAACAAAATGTGCACCTATTGTTCTCTTTTAGCCCCCCCCCAACACATTCCATTCATTGGCCCCTCCCCCTCCTCCCCCCTTAACTTGTATTTAAGAACTTGTATCTTGGTATTTTGCCTCACTTGATACAGTAAATCTAGCTGTGACGGTCCCACCTGATGACGGAGACTTGTGTTGCCTCCGAAACATCGTGATTTATATTTTTATTTCTATTATTTCTATTTTATTATTTATTTTCACCTACGTGACTTTACCGAAAAAACCTAAGAGTATGAATCCTTGCAGTCACGAAAGCTTCAAATCTAGAATTAATGCCAATATAGCCGGTGGACTATACATGCATGATACGCATAGAAAAAGAACAAGGGTTCTGCTTATAAAACGCCACGACAAAACATGTATTGTATGCGTACACCACAACAGTCGCAGCACGAGGAGCTGAAGCAGCAGTACACAGACATCCACGAGCAGCACACGGTGCTGCAGGACACGCACGAGCGAGCGCTGCAGCGGCACCAAGAGGAGCTGGGGCAGCTGCAGCAAGACAAGGACACCGAGATCAGCTCCCTGCACCGTGAGCCTCATCTTGTCCTGCCCCCCCCCCCATTCCACCCATGTCTAAATTAATTGTGTAACGCTTGACATCTTCCACGGTGGACTTGTTGTTGTCTGGGCTGAGCGCCATAGGCGACGGAGTGTATAATTGAGCCTAGGCAGGCGGCTCCTCCCAACATTTTTGAGCCAGGGAACTGCGGCACTCTGAAAAAAAATCTTCCCCGTTTGAGAGCGTTCGTTCGTGTGCTCGAACCAAGTAAATAAAAACTCGGGTCACCCGGTTTGAAGAGCAAAGTGCCACCTGCTGCACTGCCAATTGAATACGAAGCAGTCGAGTAAATACAATGTGATACCACCCCTATCCCCTGGCTCATGGGTCTCACATTACCTATGCCTTCAATATATTATGGACCTTACCCATGATAAACTGACTGACCGGCTGATATTCCCTTCCACTGCCACTACCATCCATTCACTGTCCTTTACTCAGCACCTGCCACTCAGAAACCATGCCACGTACATGGCAGCACGTATGCGGCACATTACACACAGGGTGCAAAAACATCTTGAGGCAGCACTTTGCGTCTCGCAGCCTGTTCTTGGAACCCTCCGCCCAGTTTGCCGTTGCTATGCTATGTCCGGCACCCTACACCACAGCACGTGGGCCCCTCGACACAGAGCACTTAGCACTTTTCTCTTCCACAACTTGTGTTCAGCGCTCTCTATTCCATTCTATTTACAGCTCTCTCTACTTGGTACTTTTACACTCCTGCACCTGACAGCGGTGCGGGGTGTGTCAACAAACACTGGCACTTAGCAAACAAAGGTGGAGTGGTTGCAGTGTCCCCCTCACCACTACCCTATGCTGGACACAGAGCTTCAGATGTCAAGCAGCGTTTGCATCAGGAAGTGCGTTTCCCTCCCCGCTGCATTTCATATCCTGAATCCCCAGATGGATTTTGCTCCTTGGAGGCTGGTTTGATGGAGCCCAGATGTAATTTTAGCAAAGGAGTAGACACATGAGTGGCTGCTGGTGGCCACATGGTGCCATCTACGTGTTTACATGTGCTTTGTGCACATGCGATCCATTTATTTAGGGCTCCCCCCCCCAAAAAAATGTATATGTGCCTGTTGTCTCCGTTGTTTGTCTCTCTATGTGCCTCTGTGGGTATTTGTTTCTCTGCCCCCCTGTGTGTATCTTTCTTCTTGCTGTCTTTGCCTCTCGCTGTCTCTCTCGAGCGCCCCTCTTCCCCTCATCTGCACAAGGCCTCGCGTGACGTTGAGATGGTACTGTGGCCATGTGACAAAATTGCTTGAATGTCCCCCCGACAATCAACCATTTTGTGCTTTACGTTTGAATAATAAAGCTCCCCTTTTCGCGCTGCGCTTGCTGCTTGTTTATGTCCTTGGCATGCTGCAGGGGGCACGGTGGTTTCACACACAGGTGCTTGCTCGTGCCGTTGCATTTTTAACGAGCGGCTCTTTGCCCGTGTCGCCATGTAGAAAACATGTACAAGCTGCGGGAGGAAGGCAAACAGCTGCGCAAGGCTCACCAGGACGTGCACAATCATCTGCAAGAGACCCAGGTGACTAAAAATTATTTTTATTTTTTACTCGGGTAAGGCCCACTGAGCTATATAGCCTGCCCACAAAATGGTGGCTCAGAAGCGAGCCAGCCACAAATGATAGCTTAATGAAGTGGCTTATCATGTGGAGATTTCTAGGAGCCAAATACTCTAAACGCACGTTTCTAAATGTGGAGGGAATTACCCGGAGAAAAATCCATGTGACCACGGGGAGAGAGCATGCAAACTTCGAATACACAGGTGTCAGGGTGGGGGTATCGAACCTACGATTTCCTGTTTACCAGGTGAGGTAGTTAACATCTTGCCACTGACTCTGGTCAGACACTGCATGCACTACAGTAAGGGTTGGTAAACAAATACAAATAAGTAATATTTAAAAATACTCCACGACTCCAGGAAGTGGTCCCGAAGCTTGCCATAACGTAAGGGACCATGGTGAATTACAGCCAACGTCAGTTGAGCGTGTACAATTAGACCCAAGCTGAAACATAACGTATAAAAAAGATAGTTTAAAATTTTATTTGTATTTTTTGATAGAATATAGTATTGTTATCAGTAAGACATAAGTATACGAAGTTTTCAGTCGATACCACATTGGGAAGTGGGTTAAAATTGAGTTACAAGATTTGAGGATACGACAACAACAACAGCCAGAGTGAGTTAAATAAAAGAGTGTAAAGTACACTGGTGTGATCGAGCAGTTGATTGCATGCTGTAAGCTAATGTACTGCATGTTGAACTTCTTTCGCACCTTAGACAACGGTGCTAATCGGAGAAGGACAACTAACTAAACACAACAAATATAAACACAACGTCTCGTGATAGTAAATTTCCCATTGCGAATTGTCCGTCCTTTTGTAGAGGACTAGTGGGTGGCGTCACGTCACACTCGCCCTCGGAGAGAGTGGCGTCGCAGAACGTGACGTCAGGCGGAGCTTGGGGGATGGTGACGTCATGTCCCCCGGGGGGTATTTAAAGGGAGACCCGGGACGTAACCGGGGTTCGTCGGGGGTACGAGTTGGGACCCGGGGTAGGTGATCCTCACACGAGGCTAAGGGAAGCCACTCCACCCGACCGGCCGAAGTCGGTTGAGCCCCAGGCCGGTGCAGGGAGGAGATCCGAGTTAGCCGGGGTTGTAGGATTCCCAGTTCCCTGTCCCCGGGGAGTTCTAGGCGAGGGGGTTCTTGTTAGGCATAAGCCTGTCACCCCTGTTAGGCGTAAGCCCTTTATAAACGCGGCGTGAGCCCCGACCAAGACCTGCCTCTGTGTCGTAAGTTGCGCCGCAACACTTTTATCCTTTACACTTTTTATATTGCAGGCCCGGATACAGATTTACAAATTAAAATAAACAAATCCCTTGAGATGTGGTTGTGTTTAGATGCTATTTTAATATAAAAACTGGACGCATTCATCAATAACACTGTGGCCTTAAAATTAAAATATATAATAGGCGATGTTTCAGTCACTGGCCATTCTTCATTGCACATACAGAGAAGCCAGAGGGGTAGAGTGGATGAGAGTGGAAGACTGCATTGTACAATATTGGGGCCTGATTATAAAAGTAATTTGTTGTGATTTTAGAATGTGTGTTCATGATCCGGCACTGTGGAGCCATTAGATTGACAGTTTTCTGCATTTGCCTCTGAGGTTAACCCCCCAGTAAAAGAAACGCTGCATGTCCACACCTCTGACCTCTGTACGCACACCTTCAAAAGAATGTTATGCGCACCGTCTCACTTTTAACGTGCGTCACACCCACTGGTGATAAGCCCCATTCCACTCTGTCATGTTGCCTGCAACAGAGCCCAAATATGTGCCCGTGTATGTATGTACGCGTGTAAACGTATCGTACGGGGAATTCGAGTGAAGTGGATAGCGTGCCGCGCTACGAACCCGTTGAGGGTTTTGATTCCTGCTCGTGACCAATAATGGTGAGGAATATCTGAACCCTTCCTGGGCATATCCTAGGTTCACTCGGCCTTCAATTAGTACCTGGTGTGGTATGTGAACATGGGACCTGGGGAGATGAAGGTTGCCGGGCGTGGTGTTGGCCACCCACCCCCTCGTGCTCCATGCTGGCCTTCATAGGTGCTCGCCAACATAATTTCCCCCAAAAGTTTATAAAAGGCTACATGGGGGGTCTTTGTATCTGTAAATGGAAAGTGGTAATGTAGTGGTTAGCACACTGTGTTAGAACCCAGTCGTCTGGCCTCAGCTAACAGTCCTGATTATCTTAACTGGTCCTGGGCCTCTCCAAGGTTAACTCAACCTTAAATGAGTACCAGGTGAGGTGTGTAAACATCAGCAATGGGGGGTATGAAGGCAGCTGGGCGTGGTGCTGGCCACCCACCCCTTTGTCGTGCACCGTGCTCGCTTAACAGCACTTGTCCAAACAGCCTGTATAGGTTGTTAACGAGGGGGATCTTTGTCTTTAAAAAAAATAAGTATGTGCATGTGTGCATGCATGTTTCTCTTTCCCCTCGTAGCAAAATCACAACAACCTGCTGGAGCAGCATGAACAGCTCAAGGACACCCTTCAGCAGCATCAGTCGCAACTGGCCAAAGCGCAGGTGAGCAACGTCGCACGTGTGGAAAGGGCACCTTGTTATTTATTTTTGTATTTCAAATACGACATCAGCAAAGTGGGGTCATTTGCTGCTGGAGCTGTGGCCACTGCTCCCATCACATGCTAGTGGACAAGCCAAAATAGGTGCTCGCTAACAGGACTGTGATGGTGTTGGGCACCACGGTGGCGAGCTGTTAACTCCCTCGTCTGGTATACAGAGAGTTCGTCGGTTCGATCCCAACCCTGACACCTCTATATTTAAAGTTTTCATGTTCTCCCCGTGGTCGCATGGTTTTTTCTCCGGGTCCTCCGGTATTTCCATCCACATTTAAAAACATGCGCTTAGAGTATTTGGCTGCTATACTTTTCCACATGATAAGCCACTTCGTTAAGCGATCATTTGTGGCCAGGTCGCTTTTGAAAAAGAGCTGTATAGCTCATTGGGCCTTACCTAGTGAAATAAGGTTATAGTTTTTATAGTTGGCCTGAATTCGTTGTCTTGTGTGTGCAGGACTACGTTGTGGACAGCAGAGGGCATTTCAGGAAAATGCGTTTTTGTGTTGTACTTCCGCTGCGCGTCTTCATGACCCCACACTCACCAACATGGTGAAGTTTGGTCAAATGTCCACCACGACCCACACTGTATAGGGAGGACCTCATAATCCAGCAGTCGACTGATAAAAGAGCTGTACACTTATGTGTCTGTGTTTATGTGTGTGCAACAAGTGGGGAGCGGTAGGGTCGCGGTTCGCTACAAACCCGGCAACCCGAGTTTGATTGCTGCTCACGGCCAACACCAGTGACGATTATCTGAACCGGTTCTGGGCATCACCTAGGCCGGCTCAGCCTCAAATGAATAGCTGGTGTGGTGTGTAAACATCGCCACTCGGGAGACAAACGCAGCCGGGCATGTTAGCCACCCACCCCCTGGTGTGCTGTACCAGCTTTCATAGTTGCTCACGAACAGCACTTGCCCCAACAGTCTGTTAAGGCTATATGGGGGATTTTTGTATTTTTTGCAAAAAGTGGTGGTGCATTGGTTCACACGTGCCACTCACATCCCAGCACCCGAGGTTCAATTCCTTGGCGATGTACATCCATGGCAAGGAGTATCTGGACCTATCTTGTGCATACCGTGAATTACGATTACTTTATTGAGTTCCTGGTATGGTGCATAAATACGGCCACTGTTGAGACAGATGAAGCTAGGCATGGTGATCTGCCACACGTTGCTTGCCATGCTTGCCTTATTAGCACGGTTGGCTACCTACGGATGCAAAAGGAGTTCAACATACATACAGGTGCTCTTAATACGCTGTAATACTGAGTGGGGAGGATCCCCGTCATGTTCCTTGTGTGCATGTGGTGCCTGAGCACAGGTAGAGGTACGCGAGTACCAGCAGCTGAAGGAGACTCTGAATAAGATGCCGAGCCTCATGCAAGGGGCGCAGGGCGCGCAGGCAGCCGACTCGGGGCGCAAGGCGGTGGCCGCAGAGGCGGTGCAGAGGGACCGACGGCAACCTGACGTAAGGAAACAATCCCCAAACTCGCATCACCTGTGACGGTAACAATAATGGTGGTGGAGAAAGTTTGCGAATGTTGCTACTGGGCAGTTGGAGGCTGTCGCCATCCAACAATAACAACGGAGGGAGGAAGAGCAACGCTCACTAGAGCGGAGGGCATGGCAGCTAAAATGCAGCGAGGTGGCAGTGGAGAGGACTGACGGTGCATCTGGAGGTCAGCTGTCAGTCAACCTGTAACACTTGGGTCTGTCCCGTGACCTGTCGGCGAGCCTTTGACACTTCACGTGGCCTCAGGGTGCTCCACTCCTGGCACATGCGCCGTGGTGATGTCACCACCACTTAGTGGTGAATGGAGACCGGTTGACTATCCTAGCGGTGGGCGTGCATTACCAGTGGGTCAGCCTGTGGGCAATTAATATGTATTATTAATATATATTATTGTCAATCCACTGCTGTACATATGTAGTAATTACTCAGGAGGCTTGACGACGGGATCGGAGGCACACTTATTTATTAACACAACTTGTATACAGTTAGCGAGTATACACAGGACCTAAGGGGTAACGTCCCCTTACTCGGCTAACAGGGAGACACAACATCTAAGCCCCGCTAACCTAAGCCCAAGTCCTCCACTAGGGAGCTAGGGGAGGCTACCTGTCCCGGCCCTGGTCAAGCTGGGATCCGACCCCCTGAGTTCCCAGACCTGCTCGTCAGTCTGGGCTCTCGGGGCCACGCCACCGGCTTGCCCTGGTCGGCCCTGATAAGGACAGCGAGCCAGGGGAGCTCCGGGGCCTATTCTAGCTGGTCTTCCGTCTTCGCTGGTTAAAGCTGATACCTCGACCTCGAGCCCTCCGGCTCACCCCCTCTTATAGTCCGCGGCCCCCCCGGGAGGGGCCCGTGGGGGATGCAGGTGCGGACGTCGGTGTGGCCACCTCCTATGTGTACGGCCCTAACCACGCCCCTTGTGTTTGTTTGCCATCCGCTCCCATACACAATTACACCTCTACACATATATAGCAGTTGATGTTATGAAAGTTGTTGCAATTTTTAAAGGGTCATACTGTTAACAACTTATATCTTAATTGTGAAGCAGGACATTTATGTAAAAGGTTTTAAGTTAATGATTTAAAGGCTATGCATTGCTCGTGTATATGGACATGGACATACGCATATTTGTTTGTGTGTACACATCAGGATGAGTCACATTTGGATGAGAAAACAAAACAAATGCTTGAAGTGGAGAGAAAAGAGCGACAGGTAAATCCACACTTACCCAAGTGTCTGTGTGCACACAGACAAAGATCCCCTGTATAGCCTTAACAGACTGTTGGGGCAAGTGCTGTTCGGGAGCACCTATGAAGGCCGGCACGGTATACGACGGGATGGATGGCCAGCACCATGCCCGACCACCTTTGTCTCCCTCATGACGATGTTTACACACCGCACCAGCTACTCATTTGAGGCGACCTAGGGGAGGCCCAGGACCAGTTCAGATAATTGTCACTGGTTTTGACCGTGAGCGGGAATTGAACTCGGGTCGCCGGGTTTACAGTGCAGCGCGCTAACTGCTACACTACTGCTCCCCACATTGTGTGTAACCATACACACACACAGATACAAGCCAAAGCTTTTATTACGTATCCTTGTGAAATTTTGGGGTGTGTGCCTAGGTGAACATCAATATAAGCTTCCCCATTGTAGCCAGCGCCATGACCAGCCCCTGTCGTGCTCCCCCTTCTTCTAACGATCCTGGAATCATGAATGTCCTATGTGTGTGTGCACACGCGTGTGTTTGTGTGCACACGCAAGCGTGTGCAGCAGTGGAACAGTGGTTAGCCCACTTCACCATTTATATTGTATATTTGTTACCTGAGTTCAATTCTCAGCCATTGCTAACATCATTGGAAAATATCAGAACCTGTCCTGCGCCTCCCCTAAGTCGATTCAGCCTTAAATAACTACTTGGGGTGGTGTGTATACATAGGCACAAATGTGGTCGGGCGTGGTGCTGGCCACAGCAGCGCCTCGTGGGCTGTGCCGGTCGGCCTTCATTGGTGTTCGCCAGGAGGACTTTGCCCCAACAGTCTGTGTAGCCTACACGGGTGATTTATCTTGGTGTTTGTGTATGTGCAGGAGTTGTTAGACAAACAGCGACAGGCGCGCATTGAGAGAGATCGCCTTATGCAGCAGCAGCAGCAGCCGCAGGACAATCAAATCCAACCTCAGGAGAACCAGCTGCCTGGCCAACAGGTAATATACATTAACGTCTGATTCAGCAACTTTGTCCAGAATTATTTTCTCATCGCCCGCTGAGTTCAGGAGGGCCGAGTTTTTGGTCCAGAGCTGATGTTATGATTTACCCCCTTACGCAATTTAATTAATTGTCCCTATTGGAATCGTGAATTGTTTCACAAACCGTCTCTTTTCTCATTCTCGTGAAATGTAATTCTGAGTCACGGACACGACCCAGCGGTGGCCCATTCACCATGCGTCGCAGAGGCTTGCGGTTCGAGTACGCTCGGTCGTCTTCAGAGGGCACGTTAAAGGTCACGTGACGTCACTTGAAGAACAGTAGGATATTGTGTGCCAGCGTCTAGGTACAAATTTGCCAACTTTTTAAAACTTTTTAATCACTCAATTATGAAGCGCGTGGCGATCGTTGTACATTACTGCAAAAACTTAGCAGGACTCTCCTGAAAAAGAGTCATGAGATTCAGCGAGTCTTACATGGATACTCTTCAAATCTAGATTGCTTACATGGATAACCAAGCATAGTCAGTAAATGTACACATGCAGAACCTGCATATGTAGAGTTGATAGAAATATTATGTCGGCTGTATAACAAGTGCAAGAAGGAAGTAAACAATGTGATCTTCTTCTTTCATATGGCTGATGTAGATGCAGAGCAACAACTACAATTTCACATTCAGGTGGTCAAGCCAGACAACTGCGTCAAGAGCAGTGGAGTGTTTTGCTGTGATGTCTCCTTTGTATTTGTGGATTGGGCATTGCGTCGTTATACGTTGTATGGTCAGTTCTGGATGACCCACAGTCGCACACTGCTGGAGAGTTTCTAATTTTCCACTTGTGCATCAAGTATCCGCATCTACTGCCATGGTTTGTGCAGTGGATGCGATTTGTGGTGGACCATGAGCTTTGTGGAAGTTCAAACCCAGGGGTCTTCTGCGTTGGGTCTTTCACAACAAGGTGTTTGCGAGTTCTTTTGAACTCCATTCAGATCTCCGGGATTCATGGGTGGTTGAACTCGCATTGCATTGTGGTTAGATATGGCGGCATCATCCACGGTGACCTCTTGGCCCTGACCTCTTAGACGCCGATCAGCAAAGTGAAGAGCCATTACGAGACGCAGCTGGAGCAGCAGCGAATGGCGAAGGAGCGCGAGGAGGCGGCGCGCCGGCTCGCCGAGCAGCAAGAGCTGATCTACCGGCAGCGCTTGGCGCAGCAGGAGGCGCGGCAGGCAGCGCTGCGCCAGCAGGAGGCGGTGCAGCAACACGACGAGAGCCTGAGGCAGGCCCGAATCAGGTCGCTCACCCACTCTGCGCTCGCTCTCACTCACTCACCCACACTTACTTATTGGTGTGCTTTCTCGCTCACTTGGTCACTCACAAACTCACTCACTCGCTTACTCACCCACTCTCACTCACTCACACGCTCACTCGCTCACTCGCTCATCCACTCACTCAGTCACTTTCACTGGCTTGCTTGCTCACTCGTCCGCCCGCCCCCATGTTTTTTTATTATCTAGAACAAAGATTACAAGTTAAACCTAAACCACCCTTCTACGTGAAGGAAGAGTGTATGGGTGGCTGTGCGTATGTGGTAAAGGCCACATGAAGTGGTGAGTGTGTGCATAGCTGTGTTGTCGTAGTACGGTCCATTTAAAGTGGTGAGTGTGCGCGTAGCTGTGTGTGCGTGGTATGAGCCACGTGAAGTGAGAGTGTACGTGTGGCTGTGCTTGTTGTGAGCCCACTATGCTATGATCCCCACCGTGGGTTTCATTCCTGCCCATGCACATCGATGGCAAATGATGGCAGTTCAAACCGTCCATCCTGGGTCTTCCTTAAGTCAACTAAGCCTTTAGTGAGTATCTGGTCTCAAGAAAACACCAGCGCTGTGGAAACAGAGGCAGCCAGGCGTGGTTACTACCTGCACTGCACGTACCTATATGGGGTTTGTAAGGCTAACTGGGGCATGTGTGTATCATTTATTTGTGTAGGCAGCAGGCAATGTTTGACCAGGGGGTGCATGGGAAGGAGGGAGCGGAAGAGGAGGAACCAGAGAAAAATGAGTCTGAGAAGAACCCTGAAGCCGCAGATGAACACAAGCCTCAAGGTCAGAGCACAGGTCACTGAAGGTCTCTGTGGGTAACACTTCCCTTGTATCTACAGCAACGGTGGACTGAAAACCTGTGGGAATTTCTGCAAAAACTCTATTGTTGCTAGGTGTAGAACTGAGTATGCTTGACTAGCTTTACTACTGTATTCGGTACAGTCAGAGCTCTACTGAAACCCTTTCGGTGATGGACTTAACTATTCTGATAATTTAATCTCCTTCATCAAAGTGTCTTGCTGCTCAGTTGAGCATTGGAATGGCATTCAAACCCCGTGGATGCCACTGATACACTGGTGCTAATTACACATGGGGGGGGGGGGCGCACTGCTGTGCGAGTTTCAGAATTAATGATTAATCTCATGACTTGCACGCCTATAACATAGTTGGGAAAAATATTTATTTTTTATCCAAATTATACTATATTTAAGTATTGTCATATTAAAGGCCTGATTGCTGCTTTGTGCTTTACTGTTCCAGAATGTACCAAGCGCTCACGGTTGAAGATTGCGTGTGACCATTGCTTCCTCTTGGCCCGTGTCTGTGCTCTGCCCCTATTGGGTGGAGGGGACATAATCTGCATGACAAAGCTCCCTGTGTTTCCTTGTGTGCAGACTCCGTGGCGGAGGAGCAGGAAGCAGCCCGGGCCAACTTAGCACCTCTCAAGCCCGAGCTTCAGCAGCACCAGCCCTTGATTGTACGTTGCCCCGTCTTCCGCCCCTTGCCCATGCGTTGTGTGTTTTCTAGTTTTAAGCCTGTGGTTATACACTGCTGCAGTGTGTGGTGCTGGCCATGCTTGTGACCCTGATACTATTGGTATTGTGGGTATCGCTGAAATACAATACCCCGATATTGGTTAATAGTGAGGTACTGCCTGAATTAAGCAATTTGTTCTGATGTAGATGATCCTATGCAGTCGCGATCCTGGCTTTGCCAGGGAATTCCAACCAAAACAATGATAATGCCATTTGTTCTATCCAGGAAAGCCTCACTGAGTCTCACATTTATTTTTATAAGGAGGTTGCTGATTTTGGGATGTTTAGATTATTCCATTGATGCGTGGTTGGCATGTATGAGGAAACAGGGAGTCCCTAAAGAAAATCCATGCATACGAGGGGATAGCACTCAAAGTTCCACATCGATGGTTTAGATTTAGATTTTATTTAATTCAGCAGGAAGGGCCATATTTCATGGACGTTCTGTGATAGTACAGAGATTACTGCACGCTACAGATCTTAGATCTGCTTTTTGTGTTGAGTATTGTGTCCTTCCCCCCGTACCTCCGATTAGCAGTTGGCTACATACGTTGGGAAAGAAGTTGAACATACGTACACACATCCTATGTCCATTTAATTGACGTGCAGTGTCGTGGATTTTATAACAGTAAAGTCCCATTAATGTTGTGTTTTTTCCATTAAATGTTATATTAACACTATCCATATATGATTGACTGGCGCTTGATGCCCAGCCGGCTCCATCAGCAGCACGGGTGGAGAATCACAATGAACACCACGATGAACACGTCGAGCAGCAGCAGCAGCAGCATCAGCAGCAGCCGCATCAGCAGCAGCAGCCGCAACAGGAAGAGGAAGAAGAGGAGCAGGAAGACGAAGAGGATCAGAACCCGGCTAACGACCCCAACAACCAGGGCGAGGACGAGTTTGAGGCGGAGCAGGCTCTGCAGGAGAGGGCTCAGCGCGTCGCCGTCGGGGCGGCGGCGATGGGCGCGAGGGGGGGGGGCGGCAGTGGACACGCACGACGCCGCCGAGCGGTTCGGGGACGGCGCTAACGGCGGCGGGGAGGGGCGGCACGCGGGGGTGGCGCCCGGCGGCGGCGGCAGGAACGGGCGTGACGAGTTCGAGGATGCGGAGCGCGCTCTGCAGCAGAAGGTGCGCTCCGACGTGGGGCGACACGGCGCCGGCGCCGTCATCCTGGGTCCCGAGGCGGCGGCGGGCGCGGGCGACGCGGACGGAATTCAGCCGGATGAGGACGACCAGCTCGTCGTAAGGCCCGCATCTGTATTTCGTGTTTTCTGGGGGATTTATTCCTCTTCCTCTATGTATTGCCATTGTGCTATCGCTGTTACGTCATGACTGGAGATATGTACTTTTAAATCTAGATTGAAAACTAATTTCATTAGAACTGCTCCTTGTTGTTTAGTGTGTCTTTACCCCCGCACCTCCAATTGGCACGGTTGGCTACATACGGTGGCAAATAAGTTCAACATACGTACATATATGAGGTGAATCCGGAACCTTCGAGAGAGAGACGGTGCAACTCTGTGCTAGCGAACGGCCTGTGGAAGTGAATATCGCAGAACTAATTCTGAGATCCCTTGAAAATGACCTCTGATCCTCATAGTACAGAGCAACACTATCCCGCTTGCCCCGTTTCAGAGAACACAGCACATTCGTCAATGACACTGGCTTTAAAATAAAAACAAAGGCGATGTTTCAAGTAATGGCCTGTCTTCGTAACACGTAAATAGAGAATGTGTTGAGTTTGTGTTAAATTTGCTCGTTATATACTGCCAACGCAGCATAACCAAATAATTTGCTACGGAGGGTATTGTTGCATTGCATGACAATGAAACCAATATTTTTGTTTAATTATCAGGACCAACTCTGAAAATTAGAAGCACATTTCACATATTGGGTTGTTTTTGTACAGTCATTGGTAACCAAGCTCAGACCATCAATTCCATATACTTGACAATATAGTTTAATTACAGGCAGCACTGCCTGGATCCCAACCCAAGGTCTCAGCAGTGCCATGTTGGTGCTCTAGCTGAACCACCTGGTTTTTTTATTTGTATCAGTGTGATTGAGTCTGCTCCACTGTCTGTCTATATGCGTCTTTGTGAGGATCGGTGGCATAATGTGTAGTGCACTGCGTTGCGAACCTGGAGACCTGAGTTTGATTCCTGACCATGGCTAAGATGAGTGGCAAATGATATCAGAACTTGACCTGGGCCTTCCTGGGGTCGACTCGGTTTGAAATAAGTAGTACTTGGTGTGGTGTGTAAAACACCTACACTAGGGAGGCAAAAGTAGCTGGGCATGGTACTGGCCACACCACCGATTGATAGGTGTTCACAAACAGCACTTGCCCCAACAGTCTGTTGAGGACTACACAGGGGATCTTGTCTTTATCTTGCAGGTGGCTGGAAAGCCTGACCAACAGGAGGAGAATGAGCAGGAATACCAGGAGGAGCAGGCAAGCCCTATGCTATCGATGCACTCTGTACCACTTGCTGCTAGCCTTTGTCTGCCGCTTAAAGTGGAGGCTAATTGGTCGACAACTTGAAGGGGATCGTGTGCCTAACGCTTTAAGATCTCTCTCCATCCGAGACAGAAATGTTTCCTCGTTTTCAAGCCGGCCGGGGTGACAGCGCACTTTAAGTGCTTCATTCACAACCCCCGAAATGTGAGATTTCGTCGGAATCGTGGAGAGGGTCGATGATCGATACACACCCCTCGAATAGACGCCCCCGCTCCTGTGCCACTGGGGCCACGCGGAGGGGCGTCCGTGACATGGGCACTGACGCGTGGCCGCCCTCCCTGTGCTCACCCTTCAGGACGGCGGCCGCCGCCGGGTCGAGGGCCCCGGGGACGACACGGGCAGGGACGTAGGCCCGGACGACGCCGTGGAAGTTGAGGAGCACTACGACCACGGCAACGTGAGTGACGCGGGGGTGCGGGGTGGGGAATGCGATGACATCACTAGTGATGTTTGATTTGTTTATCTGGGAATTCCTCACACGGAGTCGCCAAGATCCTTTTGGGACGGTCCTATGTTGGGATCGTTAGGACTTTCTTTTTTTAAAGAGTGTTGTGCAAGTGGCGCAAACTGGGTGTGAGCCACCGTGCCAGACTAAATGATTTATGATTAAAGTGGAGCTCCCATTATCAAGGCAACTCTTTGACATCCTTGATCGACTCACCAGATGTTGCTCATTGGATTAAGCCGTGCCCAGCTCTCATCTTGAAACCTTGTGCTTTCGAAACCACTGCACTGCTGACCGATTGTTCCTGGCACAATAGTTATATGTCCGTTTTAAACGGTCACAAAGACATTCGTGCCCCTTTATGAATTGATTGTTAACATTCAATACGCAAAATTGGTCAGTTGTGTTTCCAGTGGTGAATGTAGCTCCTGCAGTGAATCAGTTTACCAGGTGAGGTCCACTGAGCTCTAAAGCTATTTTTCTGAAGTGACCTGGCCACAAATTATAGCTTAATGAAGTGGCTTTTCACGTGCAAATTTATAGCAACCAAATACTCGAAAACGTATGATTGAAAATTACATACAAATACGTACGATCCAAATTGATTCTTCTGCGCACGATTTGATGCACTTACTGCCAGCTTTTATCGTCTGTCACGGGTGTATTGACGTGTCCTTGGCGTGGCTGCTCGTCAACCCCGTACAAAGAGAGCACATCGTCTCACGGGGAAAACCTCACAGCAGTGGGAATCCGTTTCCTCTTTGTCCTTAGGAGGAGGAGGAGGACGAAGATGGCGACAAGCAGGGCCACGTGGGGCCCGCGGCTGCCGGCGCCGCCGCCAATGCTGCTCGGCACGCGAGGCGCGGTGCCGGCGATGAGGAGGAGGAGGAGGTGGAGGAGGAGGTGTACGAGGACGACAGGGCGGCACGGCACCCCGGCGGAGGGAGACGTGGCGCCGAGATGTAGAGTGGCGACGATGTGCGGCGCTTCGGCACAGTCGAGCGTCAGGCCGGTCGGATAAAACCTCCTCGTCGGCAGCTCAACCGGGCAGGTCACTCCTTGTAACTTGGCAGCAGGACATTTGTTACAATTGATGTTTTTAGCCGAGTGTAGACGAAATTACTTTTGGTGAGTAATTACAAAAAGATATATGGATGGCGTCTTTTTTATCCATAAAAGCCTTGGCGGAGTGTCAAGGCTTGTTGAATCGGCTCTTTTGCATCGATATGTTTGACCAGTTGCTTTTTAATGATGGTTTTTGCATGTGGTAATACATTGGAGTACCCATAGGAAATCTACCGTGTGAAGAGGGAATGATTCTCAACACAGATGGGTCAGGCTACCACTTTGCTGTACCGCAATTCACTGGCATCGTGACGGCCCAGCAGATTGGCACTTTTCCATCCATGTGTGTGTGATCCACCAACCCTGTGGCCACCGTGCTGGATTACATGCACACATCACTTTTCCCGAAAAACGGTACAAAAATGTATTACCCGACCGCCAGAGAAAGATTTCCTACACACATACTGTGTCAAAAATGCTTATTGCCCAGTGCTTAAGGACTGGTGTGGATTTAATGGCCCAGAACTTGGCATTAGTTGTGGGAAAACAAGGCAGAATGCAATCCTGAACCTAGTTGTGACTATATTACTTACTCGGGACTCATTCTGAGTGAAAGGCTCGACGCGTTATTGAGAGACCGGTAAAACCACATTTGCTGCTGGTAAGCATAGGAAATCTAATCCGGTTATGTTTCCAGAATGTCCCTCTTGTACATAATTGTGCGCTTCGGACTATTTGGTTTCTCCGAGGACATGCGAGCTTTTTCTGCAAAAGCTTGTCGGATGTTTTTGTGCTTGCCTTGAAAACCCAACCAGCCTTTGGCCAACTTTACCATAGCAATAACAATAATGGGGCTCTATAATTCATGAAAATTCTATAAGTCCTGCAGATGAGTGTTTATTTTTAGATGATAAAGGAATCTCTTATATGTAACAGTTAAAAAAAATAACCTTCATTTTACATGTTTACCTGTGCTCCAAAACTGAAGTATCCTGAGTTTTTTTTTTACTGAAGCATTTCAAAGTTATGTAGTGGGGTTTGGTGTTTTTATATTTTTTGTTAGTATACATTTGTTTCATGCAGCCAAACGTACATGACCTGCACCTCATACTGAGGTGAATATGCCTTTTTGTTTTTAAATCAACCCTTTCACCTACAAAATGATTTAGTTTTGTAAGGGCTACCTGGCCTAATTTTACTGGCCGAAGAATGTGATAACATGCCCCTGAGACTTGGGGCTTGTGTAGGAAGTGCAAGAAAATGTTAATTGTATCCGTACCTTCTTTAATTTGTTTTAAATATACCCCCCCACTCCCTGTCGTTCATTCGTGGGTGGTTATTTGCTTTACAAAAGAAACTCCCATTTCCAGAAACGGCATTGTGGGCCATGAGGGCACACCGGCAGTCAAGTGTTGGGGAGTAATTGTTTCTTTGAACCCACAGTGATAATGTAGTTAAGAGGATGTGGCTTTCTTTGTGGGAGCTGTGTGTGTGTGGGTAACTGTCCCACATGCACACGTACTTTGTCCGCTGTATGTCGAAAGCATGGCCTTCTGCACTGCCCTTAGAGCAGCCGCGGTGTCTCTTCTGATTCCTGTAGCTTTCCCTCTCGACTCTTTTTCACGTCTTAAGGTCACAATCGACCTAAGTCTCAGCAGGAATAATTACCAGATTTTATTGCGGAAAAAAAACACTACTTTTGGTCATGTATTTCTTCAATCGTAAAATAATAATAATGATGTTATATTTAATATTAATTGCTGGTTCAATTGGCATGTGTCGCAGTAACATAATGCAGTCATTTTAGCATCACAATGGGCTTGTACGCAGGCCAATTTGTGTGACCAAGTAGTTTATTCGCTCAACTACTCCACGTGTTCTCATGCTGCGTGTTGGTAATTCTAGGCGAAAGGGTTTGGCTTGTGGGTTTCACAAAGTCTCAAACCCTTAACTGCCCTCTCTTCCCATTATACTTTGGTCATTCATATGTATAGCCACTTTACTTAGGTGTACAACTGAAGAGGTTTGCAGACTGGCTGGAGAACGTGTAAGCATGTTTTCATAGCCGGTCCTGTATGGCAGTCCTGACCAACCATGCTGGCAATGCAAGATTGAGCACGCAAGGGTCAGTCGGGTTCACCGCGTGTGGTTTGGTAAGCATGGAACAAACAGTTAACACTGATTCTCTCACAATGATAATCACAGCCCTTTGTCAATCCACTGCTGGATGAAGGCCTGCCCATGCTGTGTCTGTCGTGACACCTGAACCAGCTGATCAGTGTGGGTTGGTGAATGGTTTGCCCAGAACCGGCTCGGATATCACGCGCCAACGATGTCACTCGTGGCCAGGAATCGAACTCTGGTAACCGGGATTAATAGCGCAGTACATGACCATTACACCACTGCTCCACCCCCATTGTGAAACATTCCTCGGATCGTGCTGGTCAGAATATATATTTATATTTTTCCAAATCATGAAATGTATATGCTCATGTTACGTTTGGAATAAGACAATGCACGGGATGGACGAAACACATTTGATTACAGACAGGAAAAAATGCAACAAAAATAATTCCATTGTTCTTGAGTATTGCGCAAGCGTGCAACATCTGACAGGGATTGAGTTGTTACATGCCTAGAGAGTTACACTCTGTGCTCACCGTGGCGCGTCCATGCATTGCACGTGGCGGTAGCTGTATATTGACTTGCCTAATGAAAACTCAGCAGTTCAGAGCGGGTTAATCAAATCATCTCGTGACCCGTCAGCGCTCCTCCTTTCATCATTCACCAATGTTCTCCGTTACATGTTATCTCGTTACATGCTTAAGTTGACATTAGGGGCCTTATTGATGTGTCGGTGGCCAAATAAAGGCAGTTTACACCTATTTATGATGGACAAAATGGCAAGACCAGGAAAAAATAGTGGCTATCTTGCCCCACCTTCTCACCAAATAGAGAGAAACTGCCAATTTTCCACCACAAATGTACCCCAGGTCCTATAAAATTTCTAAAGTACAATGCATTCAAATGTTTATGATCAAAACTTAAAACTGAAATAAGATATACCGTGACTTTTTAAATGTTTGAAATGTATACATTTTACTATAGCTGCTATAGGTCATGAGAGTTATAGGCAATATATCTGTATCATCGTGAATGTCAAGTTGTGTAATCGTCACATTGCTGTTAAGTTTCCAAACATAAGGCACTACCACCATCTTGTCTGTTGTAAGGAGTTAAGTCTGTGGTTTGTACCACATTGGATACCGTGTCCTGTACGGGAATCGTGGTAAAATAGCCCTCGTGACCCGCACGGTATGGAGAGGCCCGCACCCAGCAGCGAGATTGAGTGCCCAAACTGGTGCGGTTTGCGGGGGGGGGGGGGGCAAGAACTACGTGGTGATGCGTTCGTTGTCGTCCTGCTTTTGGCTAAACTTTGAGCGAAGCCAAGTCCGGCATTGGCGTTACTCGGGCAGCCACAACAGGGGCCAGAAGAGCTTCCGTTTGATGGCTGGAGACTCGCGCACGCACGGCCACACACATTCATTCCAGGTGTTGGTTGATTTTTTATGTCCCAAGACTCGCGTGTTACAGTGGACAGGACACAACCGAGCTTCCCGCACGTGTCCTCGACACCTGTGTGGCGGCTCCTTGTTCATGGCACGTTCGTTTAGCTCTGCACCGCGTTTATCCACTTTTTTTACCTTCTTGGTCTTGCTTTGTAGTTCAAGCCTAATCGTCTATTTAGCGTAATCCTTCTGTGCAGCTGTTGCGTTTTCTGTGTACTCTGTACATAAGCGCTTTTAACAAAAGGCAAAGTTATTCAAATTTTGACAAAAAAAATTGGTTACACCAATAACTGATGTTTTTAAATGTGTGTGGATGAATTTATTTTTAAAACCTGTACAATTGAATAAAGTGGCAAAGCAGGATATATATACATATATCAGTGTAATCAGCCTAGTTATGCAGTGTGTATTGACAGATGGTTAAGTAATTGTATATTAGTTTGTTGGAATTGATGTAATTTTCCTGCTATTTAAGAGTATACGAACACAATTTTAACAAGCTCCGACACGCTCACACGAGCTCTTAGTGTTGCCAAAGAACACGGATGTGGTAGTATATTTGTCATCGCCGCCGCCGCTGTTGCCCCATGGGATCCATCGCCCTCGTTGGCATCGCACGGGAGCGCATCCTGATGCTGCACATGTACGGATACCCATGCACGTAAACATTCATTCCATTCGCTGCCTTGCGTATGTTCGCAAATCGTCACACACAGACCACCGTGTGTAAAATTAAAGGTGAAATTAGCCATGAAAGTAACCTTGTAGTATACAGCCTCCAAAAGGTTGGAGCAGTTCACAAGTAAATGAGCTGCTGACAGCTAAAGTTGGCTCATTTGTTAAGCAAAATGCACCTTGTAAAAGCGTTTAGCTCCTTAATGGAGCTATTGTACCGATGTTTTGTTTGAAATAATATAAGCTACAACATTTTGACTTTGTAAATTCACAAGTACCATCTAGGATCAGATTATGCAAATAAATACCGATGCGTTCGGCAATTAATGCAACATTTGCACGAAACACTTGTGAAAATTATACAATTTCTGCAAAAAGTTTGGGGTCCCATGGTTTTTTTTTTTGCCATGCAGAGGCGACTGAAAATTCCTGTGGCGAGTTGAGAAGCACTCGTAAATGCGACGTGTTCCATTGCAAGCCTTGCCTGCGTTTTTTTTTGTCAATTCAAAAGGTCTCGCTGCGCTTGTTTCAAGTTTGATTTATTTCACCAGGTGACAACTCCGGTCAGCTCCAGGATAGCCTCATTTGCAAGAGCTCCCCCTGAGTTGAGCGACCGGCTCAAGCCAGCAATCGACGGTGCTCATCTCTGTTAGCAACAGAGCAAGTGGTGGAAATTTCCACATTTCTACGTCGAGAGTTTTGTCTCCCCCGTAGGATGATTATTTTATTTTCCACAGTGGTACTTATTTTCTTGACCTCAGGATCATTGGGCTGACTTTAACCCAGAGCCGCCAAGATTTTAATTCAAAGTCTTGGAATTGCGAGTAAAGTACTCTTGGTGTGTGTGTGTGTGTTTCTGTTACAATCGGGGAGGCCACAGAAGCCTTTAAATTTTATTGTGCCAAAGCTGTTTAATACATTCCACCGCAGCAATTGGAACAAATCGATTCCAGGTAGTAAAGCGCGCTTCAATCGAAATTTGTGCTGCACATGTGGAACGTCTGTTGGCATGTGCAGCAACGTGGCAGTTGTACAACATTTAAATAGTTTTTTTTTATGATTTTAAAGTTGATACCGGAGGTCAGACATCACACACACACAATGGTACTTTATATTATTATGGCTGTGTGGTTTCAGGGCATGATGCATCTTGTTACATTTTCTGAGAGTTCAAGCAGATGATTTTCAGTCTGTCCCCATGCAGTGGAAATCGCACATGGTCACCTTTAGCTTCTAAAACCAAGCAGACACGAATGAAAAAACCGTTTGGGTATTTTATTTTATTTTAATAGTCTCATTCTTGCGCTGAGATTCAGCACTGTTTTCTAGATTGAGCTGATGTTGGGCATACAAGTTGCCCATTGCTAACAGGAGTGTATCTTTGAAATCCATTCTGGTGTTAGGCGTATCGAAACTAAATGAAAGCAATCCTTGCAATTACTTTTAAGAGGGCTTTAAAGCCTTTGTATAGTCGACCATAATATTAATCAATTTGGTACATTTTGGGTTTTATTATCGTTCACATTTGTCTTTGTTTGTAAATAAATGTCTTGTGTTTTATTTGAGAAAACAACGAGCGTACAAATCGGGCATGTGTTACTTTTAAGCTCCTACTCCAGCCAATATATCAGTTTAAATAATATAATTTGTCGTCAAATTTTTTCCGTTGTAATTTTTTAGTCTCCATAAATTGTAAAACAGCAATAAGAAAAACGAGCTAAACCAATCGCAATGTCACGTTCACCGGTTGCTCGCGCGACTTGTACACCCGTGTGAATAACACGTTTTGTAGGCGTGCATTGTGTGCCACGATTAAATCCCATCACGTTTTTCAACACGCCTGCTGTCTCTTCAATGCCGAATAAAACACGCGCTTTGAATTTGAGCTGATGTTTAAGTTATACAGTCGATGTGACCACTGGGTATTACAAACGAGCATGCTGTCTACACTAAACATTTAGCAAAAGTAGGATGTATACATATTTATACATACACAAAATTTTGTCAATAACACTGGACTTAAGAGAAATATAACGTGACGTTTGTATGCATGTTTAACTTCTTTCACACCGTACGTAGCCAACCATGCTAATCGGAGGTGCGAATTTGGCCTATTTATGTGCTATGAAGAAGGGGCATTGGCTGAAACGTCACCCATATCGTACATGTTTTGTTCAGTGAAGACAGTGCTATTGACAAGTGGTTTGTTTTTTGGCGTGCTCGTTCGCCACTGCCAATTAAGCAGCAGCATCACCAACTCCACTATAATCTGAATTTAGTATGAAGTAAAAAAAGGGCTACAATGTAATAGCACTACAATGTTTTACCTTTCACTCTCCTCGTGTGACAAACACTGAGAACATCCATTATGAAGTATGGGAAAATACAAACTAACATTTAAAACACAACGTACACTTATTTCATAAACTAAAACTTTATTTCATTACGATCCAAATAAATGGCACGCCTTTTTAACGAACGTAATATTTCTATACATTTCAGATGTGAAGTCGAGCTAAAAAAAATCATTCAACGAAAGCAACAACAACCGTTAAAATGTTGGTTTTAAATATAAAACTTGTGTTCACGAAATTACATTTAAATACCCCAGAGCCAGGCTCAACGTACAGACGCATACTGCCGCTGACACGAGGACAAACATGCTGTACAGGGGTTCTTCCAGACGTCTTGTGACCCCCAATTAATTGACCCCTAAAATGTTTTATCCTTTGCATATTAATTTCTTCTTTAAATAAACCTTACTTAAAAATATATATAAAGTTTTAGAGAATTAAATGGGGGTCACAAGGCATCTGCACCACCCAGGAGAATAAAAGACGGCTGTGCTTAAAATTCCCACAATTCAAGTTATTTCATATGTACACATTCATGAGATTTGAATTTCATTTCACATAAACGGAATTGAATTTCATTTCATACGGTTAATTTGTTATAAAAATAATCATGGTCCTAAGAATATCATGCATTATTTATGTCAGCTGTTTGCCTGTGCATGGAACACATGCAGATTAAAGACACCATATAACTTTGTAATACATCGTCATCATCATTTGGTAAAATAGTTTGGATTTTGTTCCGGCAGCGTGTGCACTTGAGCAAAAGTCAAATGATCACTGCAAACATTACAAAGGACGGCTGTGTGTTGAGTCCATAGACTATATGTTTTTAAAGTACACATTCCCCGATTATCTATGTGTTTCACTGTCCTCTTAGCACTCAGAGAAGGGTCTCAAGAGGAAGTCTAATGCTGGGGAAACACGTGGAGCTTTCCTCCAGTAATTGACAGGAAAGTGATTTCAGATTTCACTCGCCTGCCCTTTTTAAAAATTTGTGTCCATGTAAAATCATAGCGACTCTGCCCAAACGATCGTAGTAGGGTGGTTGCCCATATCTGTTGGTGGCATCAAGTCAGTGGTGGTAATTCCACATTCCTATGGCGGGGGGGGGGTACATCTTTGTATTAAACGAATTTTGGATTCGTTATAATTAAGACGTTGAATAATTACACGTAATAAATGGAACAACATTACGCGAACAAACGGGCCTTCAACTGGACCGCCAGTCCCCCCATTGGGAGTGGTTCACCGATTCCAGCAGGCCACCCTGGTTAGTACTGGTGGATTATTTCACCATACAAATCCATATCCACTGCTTCACAGTGTGGACGTGAGAGATCCTGCGACGTCTTCCCAAGAAGAGTAGGTCATCAGGCACCGGTGTCACGGTTAAAATTTGCCAAGTTTTGACCACGACGCCGGCACAGACAACGTCCTGCAACGACGCATGCACACAACGGCCTGCAACGACCGTCGTCGACCTCCCCACAAAGTGGTGCTCGTTTTATCGACCCCAGGGAGATGATGGGCAGTCAACCCCACCCCCCGATTGTGAGCCGCTCGCACTACCACCGAGCCACGAGGCCGGATATGTGTTATGACATGTTCAAAATAATTGTATCCAAAAGAGAACACAAAAAAAAGTCGAGGAAACATTGCTGCTTAATGGGCGATAATCATATTGCGATCAGTAAAGTAGCAAATAAAGTAGGTTCAAAAACAGGTCAAGCTACGTAGATGTCAGGATTTTTCCGCAGCCGTGATTAAAATACATGCTTCTAACGTCATTTGGGGTGCGAATACACGGGTAACTGTTAAACAGCTGTTGCTCAAGTCGCCCACCACCTTCCACCCGGTCCACCCGGTCTTTGTGGACGTTGGGAGACTTAAGCAGCAACTGGTGACCAAGTCACACACGCAGTAAAGCCCGTTTAAAATTATAAAATGTAAGGTGAAACCTCACTATGCGCATTTCTCTTGCTGCCGTATTGCACAATGAAGAGGCAGCTCGGTGACGCGGCAACGTGCGAAAGACAACTCTGTATGCCTTGCAAGCCCGCACAAACACACACACGTTGTTACAACTTTATGTTGCACTTAGACAGTTTCACATATATTTAGAATTGTGCCGTGCATTGTAAATGGTAGAAGCACTACAGCCTCACCTATTCACCATACGCAGTAGTCGACAGGCGTACATTTGCATTTAGAGTGCATCGTGTGACTTTTCACACTGATCTGCAGAAATGTAGTAAAATCGGGTTAAAAAACAAAGCACTACATATAAAACAACTCTTACACAGACACACACACACCTTAAATCGTGTCCTTGTAGAGAACTGGGTCAGGCATCAACTGGCAGCTTGGCCCGACTCAGGTCCCGAGCTGTCGTCGGACTCAAAACCCGGGTTGACGCAACTCCTCGAGTTCGCTTGCTCCCCACCCTCGTGCCGTCCCTCACCTCTCTCGTCGCCCGCCACCTCGTCTTCAAACGCCAGAGCGTCCAGCTCCAGCGTGGGAGCGTAGGCCTCGTTGTCGTGGCCATTTGGAGCGCCCTCCGCTTCGGCCTGGAGACGCTCGGCGGCACTCGACCCGCGCGAGGAGGTTTGACGCCCTGTCCCGGATACCCTCAAATGCCGGTGGGAGGGGAAGGTGCGGTCACCGGCCTCTCGGGAGTTCGGGCCGTCTGCACCTTGGCGGTAGCCGAGGGTGGCAGTCCCTTTGGGCCTCGGTGGCTGGTGGCCATTGTTCGGCGCGGATGCCGAGAGGCCGAGGTCCAGCGGCGGCCACGAGGGGTCTTGAGCGAGCTGCTCCGCCAGCGTGTTGTAGCGCGCCTTGGACTTGACGCGCAGGCAACGGCGCAGGCTCCGCCACATCGAACGGTTCTCAATAAGCGCATCCTGCGAGACGGGAGGGCAAGGAGGCCAGGTGGGCTCACAATCAGAACACAGAATTCTAGATTTGAAGCTTTCGTGACTGCAAGGATCCATACTCTTTGGTTTTTTTCGGTAAAGTTACGTAGGTTAAAAAAGAAAACAAATACATTAAATCAGTGATTAAATCAGTGATTTAATTTATTTGTTTTCTTTTTTAACCTACGTGACTTTACCGAAAAAAAACAAAGAACACAGAATCAATATTTAGACTGGAGGAGGAATCCGATGACCTATGAAGCTCTTTTTCACAAATGTCCCACTATGGGTGGGCCAGCGTGTTACAACAGCAAACAATAAAAAAAAACGGAAATGAGTGCCAAAATAGAGAAAATTATATGCAAATCACTAAATGTGAATAATTAAATCATTGTACGTCTGATTTGTCAAGCTTGGGCATGGTGGCAAATACAACAACACAGTCCCAGACCACACCAAGATAACACCACACAACATTAAACATTTAACTATCTATACTACACAGGCAATGATAAAAGTTACAAATCACAGGCCAGCAGGGTGCTAAGAAACTAACTATTAAACTAGACTTTTTGAATTTAATTCAGGTAAGGCCCACTGAGCTATGTAGCTCTTTTAGCGACCTGGCCACAATTATTGCTCAACAAAGTGGCTTATCACGTGGAAATTATAGCAGTAGCAGAAGACTAAAACTGGCACTGTTGATATCCTCGGTTCAATTCTGGACAACTGTCCATGATGAGACTGGGCTCTTCTCAAGTCCAGGGAATCGATGGTATTAACCCGGTCCCCAATGACCACCCCCTGCCCGCCCTGTTACATGTGTAGTGACTGGGAATGTCACTGTGTGGTGTCGGGACTGCGAGGCGACGGCGGGATGTATACTGTTGTGTGTACACCACAGACACGGGGTGTAGTACCAGCCCTAGTGGGGGCTTGGGGGAGCGCTGGTTAAGCGCGGTGGCACCACGCACAGCGTGCGGTGCGGGCTCCCGTTGAGAGAGCGAGGGAGTGTCAGCCAGCTGGGGTTACGTTGGCGGCATGATACTCTGGCTGACCTGGGGACATGTGACCGGATGATACTGGAGGGGGGCCACCGGTGGAGGGGGCCAATGGGTGGTCACATGGTCCGGGGGGAACTGTCAAGAACCTTTGGGCAAGGGCGAGAGAGATCGAGAAGGTGGGCGGGGCGAGAGGCGGAGCCAGCCCCAGCCCGGCCCGATATAAGGGGGGCCCTGAGAGGGGCTCGGGGTTCTTATTGTTGGAGAGATCCACGTCAAGCTTGAAGAAGCCTCCAGCCACACGGTCCGGGAACCAGCTTGTGGTCCGGACCGGGATAGCGGAACCGTGTCTAGTTCCGCCGTAGCATGGTTACTTGGGTGGTCACCACCCGACAGTATGTTGTGTCAATAGTTTAATAAAACGTGTTGCTCCCAAGACAACGTCTGCGACTCAGTTGGACTCACTCCACATTCAATCTGTTTATTTTACACATGGTTTAGAGAAAGAAAGAAATACAAATTCTACAAAATGACAGCATGAATCTATTGCTGGGATAACTGGAACAAACTTGAAAAACAACCAACTTTTGAAGCACCCACTCCAAAGTGGAAGGGACCCACTCCCGAGTAAGGCCACAGACCGTTTGGCCAACCTCGTGAGGAAGCGGCCGCCCCTCCCGCCCCCCGCCACAGTGGCTCACCTCGACGAGGACGGAGAGGATGAAGTGAACGGCCGTGATGAGGACGATGTTCCATCGCCAGAGCAGGGAGGTGCACACCAGCTACACACAGCGCACATGCGAGTTGCATGTCGCGAATTAATTCACCATCGTCGTCGTCAGACATTATCCGTCCATTGCTGGATCGAGGTCCCCCAAAGCCGTTGACATCTCTCACGGTCCCTGTGATGCTGAGATTCATCTGGCACCTTCACGCAAGTCGATTTCATCGCTCTGTCTCGCGCTCCCTCCCTTGGTTTCCAATCTAATGTCAGTCTGGATCATGGGTCAGCAACTCATGGCTCTGTAAGGACTGCTTTGTGACATTATTCACGTACCTCCAATTATCACGGTTGGCTACACACGGTGTGAAAGATGTTCAACATACAGGGACTCGTCTACTTATGAACGAGTAAGGTTCCAGGTCTGCTCGTAAGTCGATTTGTCCCACTTTACTCCTGTCGATTACAAACATGTTGTACCACTTGCACGTTAAACACGGGGAATGGCATTAAAAGTTGTATAATCTCCTGCAGATGTAGGTGCCACTGGTTCTTCATGTTCTGCAGTTACCACTACCGCCATCCATTGCTCGGCGGTTGAACTTCGACTCTCGGTCCGAACAGGCAACTGGACATACGGACAGGTTTGTTCGTATCTCTGGAAGTTCCTAAGTCAAATGTTCGTAAGTCGAGGATTCCCTGTAGATACATTCGCATGCATTGGTGTGGTTATGTGTGTGGTGGTGTGGTGTTTGTGGCATGGTGCCACGTGGTAGTGTCTGGTGTCGATTATCTGAACCGGTCCTGGGCCTCCCCTAGGTCGACTCAGCCTCATATGAGTACTTGGTGCGGTGTGTAAACATCGCCACTTGGGAGACAAAGGCGGTCGGGTGTGGTGTTGGCACCCACCCCCTCGTGTGCCGTACCGGCCTTCATAGGTGCTCGCTAACAGCACTTGCCCCTACAGTCTGTGAAGGCTACAATACGGGGTGGATCTTCGTCTTTGGTGTGGTGCTCTGAACGTGGCGCGGCTGTGCGTGGGTGTGCACTGTGTGCGTGGTTGTGCACTGTGTGCGTGGTTGTGCACTGTGTGCGTGGTTGTGCACTGTGTGCGTGGTTGTGCACTGTGTGCGTGGTTGTGCACTGTGTGCGTGGTTGTGCACTGTGTGCATGGTTGTGCACTGTGTGCGTGGTGCTCTGTGTGTGCTCTGAGTTTGCAGTACCATATGTGATGTACTTGTGTGATCTGATGTGGTGTGGTTCTGTGGATGGTGTGGTGTGGTGCGTCATGCAGTGGCACGCTCTGTGATGTGGTGGGTGCTCTGTGTGTGGCATTGCACAGCGTGGCGCTGGTTTTGTGCCCGCACGTGACACCGTACCTCCATGGTCGTGTAAATGGACTCCACGTTTATGAAGAGGAGGAAGAAGGTGACTCCTAGCTGTAGCATCAGGACGATCATAAACACATCTGGCAGGACAAAGCGACGTCCGTTAACACTGCTGCTGCTGCACAACCACCACCACCACTCACACAGCACCTGTGACGACTGTGCGAGTCTACTGCGGCTCTGAACATTATCAGCCACTCCTGTAATGTCCTGTGGTCATGAAGGATGATAAATTGTATTATGATTATGGTTGTTCACCCATTTAAAGTCTCGCTGCGGAGGTCGTGGGTTCAATCCCGACCCTGACGCCTGCTGCTGTATATTTGGAGTTTGTGTGTCTCTCTCCCCGTGGCCGCGTGGATAGTTCTTCGGGACCTCCACATTTAGAAATATGCGTTCAGTGTTTGGCTGCTATAAATTTCCACGTTATAAGCCCCTTCATTGAGCTATCAATTGTGGTCAGGTCACTTCTAAAAAAAGAGCTAAATAGCTCAGTGGGCCTTACCTGGTCAAATTTAAATAGTTTCGTTTTTAGTTTAGAATCTCAATAATTATTTTCAGCACGGTGCTGCCTAGTCTTCGCAGTAGAGGGCAATGTTGCGTCCTTTAACAATGCATTTTGTTACCAACAAAAAAAACAATGCAGTCCACAACTTGGGATAAAGCTAAGTGTCTCTGAGCTTAAATGAGCATTGAGCCTACACCAGGGTTCTTAGCCAGGGCGAAAAACCAACACATTGAGTCAAGCCCTGATCAGAGTTTGAACTCACAACCTCCTGATCATGAGGCCAATGCACTGCCCATGCTGCCACCTGAATGGATTTCCTCAAAAGGCTGTTAACACTCCAGGCTGCATTTGCTAACATCCTTAATGCAAAACGAGGGAATAGTTTCATATTTCGTTTAAGCAGGTCAGAACTGAACGAGGCCAGAATGGTGACACTTTCAAGAGTCATCTCTGGACCAATGGGCCTGCCAATACGGGGCCGATGATCGCCGTGTGCAATCGCGATGAAGCAAATTGCGGTCCAACTTTCTCATTTGGCGAATTTGGACCGCGACGCCGGGGCCTCACGATGGCCTACGCTGGCGAATTAACTCAGCGAGGGGCATCTTTAACGTACACTGTGAAGCAGACTGCACTTCGCATGGTCATGGTGATTATGGAAACCAGACGTAATTGCACTGAAACCCCGGCTAGCTGGAGAACAGAGCACACAGCCCACACATACACACCGTACTTTATATTCTATCGTATGTACACTAACACGCACATGCGCTGCACGCACTGATCTGGGCTGTAGGAAAGGCTCATTGAACTATGTAGCTCTTTTTCAGAAGCGACATGGCCACAAATTATAGCTCAATGAAGTGACCCAACATCATGTGGAAATATATAGCAGCCAAATAATCTAAACGCATGTTTCTAAATGTGTAGGGAAAAACCGGAGGACGCAGAGAAAAATCCACACAACCACGGGGAGAACACGCAAACTCCAAATACACAGCAGGCGTCAGGGTCGGAATCGAACCCACGACCTCCTTGCATACCAGGCGAGGTAGTTAACATCTCCTACCCACTGTGATGATGATGAGAGACACACACAAACTCCAAATATAAAGCAACAGCAGCAGACGTTGTCAGGGTCGGGATAGAACCCACGACCCTCCTGCATACCAGGCGAGGTAGTTAACATCTCATGGCCACCGTGGCGGTGCCCCTGAGGTTCTGACCAAGGGACCAATCCCTCACGCCAAGGGATTCCCAGGCGGGGCGAGAGTTCCGCAGAGACGCTCGCTCCCGTCACTCGCCAGGCAACGTGGCGCACTCACAGTTGGTGTAGATGGGCCGGCGGAAGGGCCGGCCCTTGGAGAAGACGAAGGCCGCGGTGATGCAGTTGAAGACGGAGAGGAACCACACGGTGTAGTTGTCGTAGCTGGCAAACTCGGACCAGGGCGGTGCGTCGTCCGCGGGGGCGGTCGTCGTGTTGCCCGGCCCGCCGGGCTCCGTCGCGTTCCCGAAGGGCGCCGTCGAGTTGGGCACCCCGCAGTAGCTGCGCACCGCGCCCACAACGTCGTTCCGCATCGCAAGTCGTGTCAAGCGAAGTGAAAGGTACGGGCGGCAGCCCCGCAATCGGTCGCACACGCCAACGCTTGGAGCTCCAGAGCAGTGGCTATCAACCTTGTGTGGGCTCTTGTACCCCCCCCCCCTTGTTGAAATGTGTTTCAATCGAGTATACCCCCCTTGCCTGACCCAAAACGGTTCTGAGAAATAAACGTATGGATAATGAACATCAATATTTTAACCGATTGTCCATTTTGTGATGTATCCTAACTAGCGAATAACACAAAGTCAACGGACGCTCTTCATGTGTGACGTAATTTGTTCGCGCTCGCTGGTTACTCTTGGACACCACATTGTGTACGATCAATGAGTTTATAAAGGTCTTTTATATCGTTCTAGCTTACCATCTGGATTTAAATGTTATCGTAATTATTTTATGTGGGCAGATTCATACTTGATTATTCACCAATGACTCTCATGTGTGATATAATTTCACACATTCATAAATCACCTCACGTACAAAACTGGGACATACGCCACGCACCCCTCTCAGGGGTATGAGTACCCCCGGATGAGAACTACTTCAGTTTCAGTTTTCATTTATTTGGTATAGCCCTGTGAACCATTCGGCTCTTGAATCAGGTGGATCATAGGAACTGTGACGGAACTTTCACAATAAACGACATAAACAACATGTACCACCAGACCCTGCAGGCATAGCTGGCTGCATGAGTTATTCCACAACAGCAGGAGCATCAATCGGAGTATTATAATTTTTCAATGCACCTTTAAAGATCAGCACACTAAATCAAAACACAGATCATACTTTGCAGCGGTCATCCGGAGCGGAACATTTGATTTTAGGCCACTGAATAGCAGTGGCACCAAGGGGTGTACAACTCCTCTAGAGCAGTTCTGAGTGAAGATCTCACAGGTAGTGATCCAAGTTGCAGTTTATTGGCACTCCAGACCCTGGGGGCATCAATAGCAAAGGCCCTTCAGTATTTGTACGGCAATAAGGAATGTGAAGCTGGTAAATGAGCGAAAACCTGAGGTCACATTTGTTCTTCGAAACAGAGAGGAGATCCAGCAGGTAGTCTGCAGATTTTTTTGCTCTAGAGGTTCGCCACCAAAGGGTGTTTAGTCTACTATTCCACTATTCCCTTGCACCTCCGATTAGCACGGTTGGCTACGTACGGTGTGAAAGAAGTTCGATGTACATACATTGGCAGTACTCACACTTGATCCCACCACACACGCAAGATGCCAACTGACCGTGGTGTAACCCTGTCTACACCGCCGAGTTGACAAGCGTATCTGGAGTACATAGTCAATTAAATGTCACTCCAACACGTTTCTAGTTTGTAAATTGGTGTCGAAATGACACACCTCAAACCAATTGGTCATTTCCATCCAACTCACTCGCTAGTCGCCAAAACCAAGACGGTGCCAAGCAGAGGGCCGTTTCTCCGTGGCTGCTCTGACCGTTTGGAATTGCATCCCTCCACACATACAGCAGCAGTAAATGCACTTTAAACAGACGGCTGAGGCTGTTCTCATCTGTCTCATGGAGCATGCGAGTTACCCCGGACCTGGCTGTACGCCTCTGGAGTTGCGACTGGAGACGTTGGGTAAATGTGCGCATTGTACAGGTTTCCCTCGCTCGATGCGCGTTCAGTTTGTGCGATTTCGCATAAATGTGGCTCACATTATTACCCAAAATGCGCTCTATGCGGTTTGGATTCACTCATGTGTCCTAAGCAGTTGGACATGGGACAATATTGTGTGTGTACTGCTGTGTGTGCGCACTGTGTGTATGTACCGTGTATGTACTGTGTGCGTAATGTTTGTATTTTGTTAGTATACTGTTTGTGTACTGTGTATGTTGTGTGTACTTGCATGCGCGTACTGCGTTTGTACTGTGTGTGTACTGTCTCCTGCATGTGCACTGTGTTTGTACTGCGTGCACTGTGTGTGTGTACTGTGTGTGTACTGCTGTGTGTGTGTGCTGTGTCTCCTCGTGCGGTTTCACTTTATGCACCCTTTTTGGAATGCATCTCCCACATAAATCAAGGGAAACCTGAATATTTTATTCTTATTTATTAGTATCGCTCATTTACCTCCAAATGACATTTCATCTGGTAATTTGTACTTTTAGTGCATTTTTTGCAGTAAAAAAAAGAAAATAATTGCAGAGAGAAAGAGAGAGAGGCTGCTGGGTCTTGGCCAGAAATCCACCTCCGCAATGGGGGAATCTCTCCCCCCCTAACGTGCCACCACTACCACCCTCCACCGCCACCACCACCGCCACCACCAACACCTCCACCAACACCTCCACCACCGCCACCACCACCGCCGCCGCCCCCACCACCGCTGCCACCACCACCTCCACCAACACCAATACCTCCACCAACACCTCCATCACCACCACCACCAACACCTCCACCAACACCACCACTTAATTTCCAACGCGTCCTCATGTGCCCCTCTTCTCACCCCGTCACCTCCAGAGAATTGCCCCACCCCCCCGCCCCCCCCCGTGGGATCACACCTGTAGGCCACGTCCGAGTACCACGGCTGCCGCTGCACCAGCAGGTAGCCCAGCACCTGGCAGGCCAGCGTCAGCGCCACGTGCAGCACCACGGACAGCAGGAAGGGGGGCGACACCAGCTGCTGGGGCGGGCGGTACGCGGCCAGGCTCGGGTGAGCCCGGTTCAGGCTCACTGGGGCACAACACGCAAGGTGGTTTTACGTGATGATTTGCATTTTTGTGTGTGTGTATATTTATATATATAGTATTCACTTTTTTTATATCTATATTTTTTAAAAATTTACATTATATAGATTTTTTTTTATATATGTATAAATTATATTTTTCATATTTTAAAATATATGTATATATTCATCTTCTTGGTTCTTTCGGTAAAGTCACGTAGAAGGGATATAATAAAATATTAAAAATAAAACATAATAAAATACAATTCTCTCGACGTTTCGGCCACAATGCAAGCAGCCGTCCTCAGGTGAAGAACAAGTCTGTTCTTCACCTTCTACGTGACTTTACCGAAAGAACCAAGAAGATGAATCCCTGCAGTCACGAAAGCTTTAAATCGAAATTTATGTATATATTATTTATTTATATATCGTCTTATATTTCTTCTATTATAATGTATAATATATTTACGTATGTTTTATATATTTTATACAGAACCATAACTGCACAATGATATAATTTTATATTTGTTTTAGATTTATATTTCATATAAATATTTATTCTTTATATTCGATAGTGTCACACCATCATCCACAACGTGCTACTCTTCTTCAAACGATGCCACGGCATCTTTTTCACCGAGCTACTGTGAATCAGAATGGGGCGCAGTTCACGGTTAACGCGCCCCGCGGCATTAACTAGGGCGGCCCGCTCCATCCCAACGGGGAACAATCTGCGACGAGCAGCGGACGTGCGGCCACCTCCCAATTAGCACGTTTGGCTACGTACGGTGCGAAAGAAGCTCAACACACGTGCGTACACACATTGCAGGGCAGTGTTCTTCACTAATTTTCAGAGGGGGGTGGGGGGCCGATAGGACATCCTCAGTGTGAGGGCCGCCACCCCGCCTGCAAGGGGCGTTATCACCATTAGTTTTATTGTTGTGGGGCCGCACTGAAGGCCACCAGGGGGGCCGCCAGTGGCCCCCGCGGATGAAGAACACCGCTCTGTCGGGCCACTCGCATTCCTCGGCAACTCAAAGCGCCTCTCATCACATCTCACTTTAACTCTTCCAATGTCTGATTGCACACGGGGCAAAGGGAACCCCCAGAGGCAGCTATCCCTGATATGTTGTGTGCAAACCCCGCCCCCCCCCCCAGAAAATTTGAAGTGGATGATGCAACACTCACTGGTGACGGCGATGACGGTGGTGATCACCAGGTCCTGATAGAGAAACTCGTAGTTGGAGAAGCCAGCAAGTTTCTACGGGAAAACAAACGATGGTGCTCAGTCGCCCAGTGAAGCAACATCCGCCTCCCTGTTAAAAACACAGGGGCCTAGTACGATATTCAGGCGAGGAAAATGTGCCGGCGCGTCATTACTGGAACCCGCTGGGCCCCCTGGCCGAAATATGGAAGCACCACGCTCGCCGTGAGATGCACAAGTAGCGTCAGGCATTAGTAAAAGTTTCTCCATACTCCCTTAAGCATTGGACTGTCCCGACAAAAAATAGACGTTAGGATTTTTTTTTTTTAAGAAAGAAGGCTGAAAGATTCATGCACAACGACCTCTCTCTCGGCGTGCTGGTGGAAACGCGCGGTGATACGATCTTCCACGTGTTCTATATTGCTTGCGCCGATGACTGCAGACAACATATAACATTACTGATTGCCGGAATGAAACAAATAAGCAGACAAAATAAGGTCTACTTCACAAGCCATCAGCCGCACGGCCTACTGGGAGAGTGTGTAGTTTCAGCAGCATTGATTCAAGACAAGCAAAACTGGACCGGTTTCAACATGCAGTGTCTCATCAACTGTCAGTCAGGCTTCTTCGAATCAATGAAGGTGAACTGCCAATATTACAGGCAAGGGACCCCCCCTCTCTTGACGCTACCACAGGGTCCGAGTTTTGACGCAAAACGATATCGTTATACATCACTTGAAAATAATCATGAGCGTTGTTGTTGGACAATACGTTAACGGGAAAAAGAATAAGCAATGCATCTCCTTCATGTGTTGTCTTTTTACGGTAAAGCGGGGCTCCCCCAAGGCATTCACAGCCCACAGAGGGTTCTTAGCCACCCGCTTCTAAGATAAACACCGGAAGCCAATCGGCGATTTGTCCACGATGAGCGTTTCCACCAACAGCGAGACAGTCACCGAACGTGCAGAGAGAAGCCAGGCCGTGTGGTTATCAACCAAGAAATGCCCCGACCACACACGGAGGAGCCCCCGGTAAGCCAGGAGAAAAAAATTAACCCGTAAAAAAAAGTTTTTCACTATAAATCCTTTATATGCGTGGCATCGGTTTTATTTTATTATTCATTTCTGTTTTTCTTGAGTAAGAGTTTCATTTATATCACATTGGTATTTTCAATTAAATATGAAATTATTTTTTTCCTAAAAAGTGGAAAATTTGGGAATTTTTTTCACGAAAATAAATTGTCACGCACAACGAGTCTGTGTGCAAAATGTCAGCTCAATTGGATCACGGGAAGTGGGTTAAAAAACGACCGAAAGATTTGCATGGTCGTAAGCGCGCAAGCAAGTGAACTTAATATAAAGGATTTAAAAAGAGAAGCGAGCTCTGGGCAACGCAGCAGCAGCAGAGCAGATGCAGGACACGTGGAACCGAACACGGCACGGCGTCGCAAGGGAATGCTGATGAGCGGTGGTTTGTGCGGTGAATTTACCCAGTACAGGATGAGCACACTGATGTACTGAATCATGCTGTACAGGGCCATGTATTTAAACACACAGAAGGAGGTCACCAAGGCTGCTCGACCCTCCCTGCAATACATGCAATGTTAAGGGAGGGGGGGGGGTTAATGAAGCCACGTTCGCCCGGAATGCAAACAAATGTACACCGTCGCACACCATCGTACCATCGTACCATCGCACAATGTCACAATGTGAGCACGATACATGGGGTAACTATTGCACGGCAATGTGAACAATGAACGAAGCAAACTGTGCGTCGGGATGTGGGTGACCGAGTCGTAATTGTGCGTCGAGCTTGAGGATTCAAGTGTTTGGGGCCGAGAATTCTCATGAGCTGAACATGCATCAGAGGCTTGAGAGACTGGCCGTGGTGAAGGAGGGATGTGATGTACACGCGAGTGTCGACGCGAGCCCCGCGTGCGCGCCGGCCGCTGGTGGTGGTGGTGGTGCTCGTACTTGATGAGGTGCAGCACACACTCGATGTTGGGGATCTTGGACGTGAAGGGGGACGCCACCGAGGCCTCCTGCTCCGACAGCGAGATGCCGGCGTGGGCCATCTTCAGTGCCTGCGTGCACAACAGTTCCACGTGCTGCGTCCACCACGCTCCCCCCCTCCCACGTGCTGCGTCCACCACGCTCCCCCCCTCCCACGTGTTGCGTCCGCCACGCTTCCCCCCTCCCACGTGCTGCGTCCGCCACGCTCCCCCCCTCCCACGTGCTGCGTCCGCCACGCTCCCCCCCCTCCCACGTGCTGCGTCCACCACGCTCCCCCCCTCCCACGTGCTGCGTCCACCACGCTTCCCCCCTCCCACGTGCTGCGTCCACCACGCTCCCCCCCCTCCCACGTGCTGCGTCCACCACGCTCCCCCCCTCCCACGTGCTGCGTCCGCCACGCTCCCCCGCTCCCACGTGCTGCGTCCACCACGCTCCCCCGCTCCCACGTGCTGCGTCCACCACGCTCCCCCGCTCCCACGTGCTGCGTCCACCACGCTCCCCCCTCCCACGTGCTGCGTCCACCACGCTCCCCCGCTCCCACGTGCTGCGTCCGCCACGCTCCCCCGCTCCCACGTGCTGCGTCCACCACGCTCCCCCCGCTCCCACGTGCTGCGTCCGCCACGCTCCCCCTCTCCCACGTGCTGCGTCCACCACGCTCCCCCCCTCCCACGTGCTGCGTCCACCACGCTCCCCCGCTCCCACGTGCTGCGTCCACCACGCTCCCCCCCCTCCCACGTGCTGCGTCCACCACGCTCCCCCGCTCCCACGTGCTGCGTCCACCACGCTCCCCCCCTCCCACGTGCTGCGTCTACCACGCTCCCCCCCTCCCACGTGCTGCGTCTACCATGCTCCCCCCCTCCCACGTGCTGCGTCTATCACGACTTCAGCAGGCAGCTGAAGTCGTCAGTCTGACCTCTCGGCGTGGCAGTTGAAACAACGGGAAAGTGTCTGTCCACCCTGCCGTACAAATGGGTGCACCACGGTTTGTCCATTGGCAGATCGTGTGTGGTGGGGTAGAGTGTTGGTACTCGCACCTCCTCAAAGGCATCTCGCGAGTGTGGAAGAGTAGGCCAAGCACCCTCTAGACGGAGCTGAAGTGGTAGACGCTACACGTGAGCTCCCTCCGGAGCTTCCTCTAGTGGAAGCGCTTCTGCCAGCATGAGCAAGTAATTACAGGGTTGCACCTTTATGCAGCAGAACTCCTCTTAACGACCACCGCTGTTCACGACTAATCGCTTAACGATGGGCCTCCATAGAGCCCAATGGGTCCACTTACCGAACATTCCGCTGTTAATGACGGGCTGTTGTAGGTAGAGTAAATATTAATTAATGCATTGATTAACCATGTTTTTTTATATTATGTGTTTATAATGTTGTTAAAATATTCATGTATTTATTGTCTATTGATTAAAGTACTTTTTTTGGGTGAAAAAGGTAACTTTCGATGTTATCGGAACGATCTTGATTTGAAGCTTTCGTGACTGCAGGAATCCATACTCTTTGGTTCTTTCGGTAAAGTCACGTAGGTAGAAATTATTTTATTTCATTTATATCTCTGTGACTTTACCCTAAGAATCAAAGAGCATGTTATCGAAACGAATTAAGCCTTTTAAATGTATTCCCTATGCTTGCTTAAAGATCGGTTTCGTGGAACCAATTATCGTCGTTTAGAGGGGTTCTCCTGTACTATTAGTGGGGTAACGAGGCAGTGAAATTACAATGCTACTCATAATAACGTGCTTCACTCATCAACGACAGTCTCAAGACTGGGCTTAGCTAAAGCTGAATCCCATTCCACCGAAAGATTCTTTCACGGCTGAGTGGCCAACCGGAACCCGACACAAATGGATGACTTTCACATGGGGATCGTTCTTACGAGAATCGCGATGACTCCAGCAATCATTCAGGGTGGAATCACAAGAATCGAATATGATTCCAGCAGCAATTGCCCCTGTTCTAATGTATATATACACACATGTAAGTAGATAAAATTACTTACCCCACAATCGTTTGCTCCGTCGCCACACATGCCAACATAGTAGCTGCAGGAAAACAGAGAGAACGGCCATGAGCACGGAACGACACGCGCGACATGCGCGGCTCTCCGACGTGTTTTCGGGTCATACCGCGCGTGAGATTCACTTTCAGAAATGCTTCGACCATGACCCATCCATCACCGTCTCGAGGGATTCAATGCATCGCCGTGCCCACGAGCACACTCAAGTGCACACCAGTGTCTTAGTGCTGGCAACTGCGGGACTCACTTAAGTTTCTGGAGCTCTTCGATAAGGCTCGCCTTCTGGCCAGGAGACATCCTGGCAAACACCGTCCCGTTCATCACTATCTGCAGAAGCACATATCGATCAAAGTCATCGCCACATCATCATTGCAGGAAAAACGACGGCTTACCACAAAGTGATACTTGATAATTGTTTTTTTACCCTTTTATCTGGTAACAAAACTGACACCTTTTTTACAAGGAGTCATGTTTGCATTGACCACAATACCTGCGGTCGGAATGCAAACAAAAAACACAACTCTGATAATGTATGCACTGGTCCAACACCATGTAAGACGAGGCTCTAAGAAAAGCTGTCTCGGGTGTGGACCAATCAATTTTAAGGACAGTGCATACATTATCAGAGTTGTGTTTTTTGTTTGCATTCCGACCGCAGGTATTGTGGTCAATGCAAACATGACTCCTTGTAAAAAAAGGTGTCAGTTTTGTTGCCAGATAAAAGGGTAAAAAAACTATTATCATATTTTGCTACTGGCAAAGGAGGTTATAATGGTGTAAAGTGATACTTATTTTGTCATCTACCCTGGAGAGAGGATGAAGGGATGAGCAAGCCACGTCCGGAATATTAACGATGAAACCTTCAAAATTAGAACCACGCACTCGTTGGCGAATGAAGTAGTGGTGAGCGTAGGCACAGTAGGGGGCACAGCTGGGGCATCGGCCAGTCATCTCAGCGAGTCAACCCATGGCCACCTGGGTCTGTCCCGTGACCTGCTGCCAGTGGGCGTTCGACACTTCACGTGGCTTTAAAGTGCACATAGCCTGGCACAAACGCCATGGTGACGTCACCGCCACTTAGTGGCGAATGGCGGCTGTTGTTGTTGTTGTTGGCGAGTGTAGGCGTTCACCTTCTGCAGCAGCTCTGGGTAGTGCTGCAGCAGCACGGCATAAGTGGTGCCCGTCATGGCAAAGTGGAAGGTAGCGGTCGGCTTGGTTGACTCGTTCACAGTCAAATGCACGTCCTGTGAGAGGGCCAGAGTGGGGGGGGGGGGTGTGTCAAAGAAAGCGAGGTCACGGCGTGTGATCAAATGTCCAGTCTAGTCTGGGTCTTGTAAAATTAATACATTTGTTATCGTCCCCCCTCCCCCAATTTTATCCCCCCCGACTGCACTATTGGCGCCGCGGCATCGCAAGGTGTGAGAATCCATTCAAACCTCTTGCAAAAGAGCAGCGCAGCCCTCCGTGTCAAAGAATGGCTGCAGAAGCGGATACCAGAACCTCTGAAATCCCTTCAAGGGACCTCTCGTCGAGGGACAGCACTTTCTCGCAGAAACAAATTAAACGTGGTACGTTTTTTTTGCTTTTCTGTGCAGTCATTGGTGACTGCGCTTGAGATTCTAGTTTAATCACAACGCAACAAAGCATGTCTGGGCTTTGAGTGGATTATGCGCGTTTGGAGAAATCAAATAATTGCATGGAATATGGTAAACAACTCGAAAGTTCAGAATAGAATGTGGCAGGATAGTTCAGCAAAAGGACATGGGGCTCAGGTTAAAAATGACACTATTATTTGTAAATCTGAGCAGGTATTTGCAACAGGCTGTGTGCTGATACAGATACTGTGGCCAGTTAATAAGGTGGTGTGAGTGGTCCCCATAGTTCTTGGAATTGCTCTGAGACAGGAGAAGGAGTGCATGGATTGTTAAAAAAGAGTGGGCTTGGGAAAGGGGACGTCGTTAGAAGGAACGATGGGTGGTGGTTTGAGACGACCTGGAGACAGTCAGGAGAGGGAACAACGCCTGAGAGGACGTCAACCGTGTGGAGACGGAGCGATGAACACGACGACGGCATTGGGAGCCCCTCATCTAGGAGGTGACAGATAACAGCTGACAACGACGACAACGATGACAACGACGTATTATTCAGAATGAGAAAGTTGTTAGCGTTGAAATGTGAGCGACAAGCGGCAGGGGGCTGTGGGGTGTCCCCCCCGTACGTTCGTGTCCCAAGCGCCGATCGCTTTCTCCATCTTCGCGTAGACAATGTCCGGGCGCCGGTGTTTGGGCGACTCCCTGTCCATCACCGAGACAACGTCATGGAGCGGCGGCACCATCCCACAGGTGCGCGCCACCGTCACGGCAGTCAGCATGTTATCCCCTGTGAACAAAAAAGATTAAGAAGAGGATTTTACCCTTTCTGGTAATAAAACAGGAGGTGAGAATTGTTTTCTTTTACCCTTTTATCTGGCAACAAAACTGACACCTTTTTTACGAGGAGTCATGTTTTCATAGACCACAATACCTGCAGTCATAATGCAAACAAAAAACATAACTCTGATAATGTATGCACTGTCCTTGAAGTTGATTGGTCCACACCCGAGACAGCTTTCCTTAGAGCCTAGTCTCACATGGGTTGGACCAGATGACGCCAAAAGGCGCACAACTCAAAGACAATGCACCATCAGAGTATGAGAGCTCGGGGTAAGCATTTACACCATTGGTACCTCATTTGCCAGTAAAAAATATGAGAAGTGGTTTTTTTACCCTTTTATCTGGCAACAAAACTGACACCTTTTTTACGAGGAGTCATGTTTGTATAGACCACAATACCTGCAGTCATAATGCAAACAAAAAACATAACTCTGATAATGTATGCACTGTCCTTGAAGTTGATTGGTCCACACCCGAGACAGCTTTCCTTGGAACCTAGTCTCACATGGGTTGGACCAGATGACGCCAAAAGGCGCACAACTCAAAGACAATGCACCATCAGAGTATGAGAGCTCGGGGTAAGCATTTACACCATTGGTACCTCATTTGCCAGTAAAAAATATGAGAATTGTTTTTTTGTTTGCATTATGACTGCAGGTATTGTGGTCTATGCAAACATGACTCCTCGTAAAAGATGTGTCAGTTTTGTTGCCAGATAAAAGGGTAAAAAAACAATTCTCAAATTTTTTACTGGCAAATGAGGTACCAATAGTGTAAAACAGGAGGTGTTCAGATGTTTAAACACCAGAGTAGCCACTTCGTTGAGCTATCATTTGTGGCCAGGTCGCTTCTGATAAAGAGATCTATTGCTCAGCGGGCCTTACCTGGTCAAATACAAATGGCTCGGTTTCGTTTTTTTAGCCCACGATTTGCTCGCTGTTTGCGACGGTATCAACACCACGTGCGGCAAACGCTGCTGTGAGTGAGCGACGGTGCGCAGACCTGTGATCATGACAGTGCGAATGCGTGCCTTCCGCAGCTCCTCCAGGGCGGCCTGCGTCTCGGGCTTCAGTTTGTTCTCCAGGATCATGAGGCCGAGGAACGTGAGGCCACATTCCACCTTGTCCCTGCGGGCGGCCGAAGATGGCCAAGCGAGGACACGCCGCGTCAGGACGCGCGACCCATTCACCGCCGGGTTTCACAACGCCAGGCCTCGAATGCGATCGGTTCGCCTCGCAACAACGCGGACTCGCGTTTAAAATAATAATGATGTTGCCCGAGGTGGCTGTGTGGTGCTCAGAGCTCAAGAGCACCGAGCTGTCAACTACCGAGATCTCAGTTTCGAATCCAGGCAATCGCCTGCGATTAAGCCAAGATCTCGTGTGTGTGTGTGGGGGGGCTAAGCCCCCCCCAGGTCGACCCCCACCCTCTCTCCGCCAATGCTACAAGGGCTGCACCACAATGCAATGCTGTACCTGAGTAAAACCCAGAAAAGTAAGAGAGTTAATTTATCGCGACACTTTTTTTCCAGTATCAAGACGATGGCAAAATGGGTCCCCCGTATATTTAACTGCTTGACCTGAGCTATTCATGCTTTCATATTTTCATTGCCTTTGTGCCATTCACCTTTTGCCGTCCTTTGGTCCAACACTGGTTAAACGAGGCCATGAAAGGAGGGTGGTCTCTCTTGTAACACCAAGCAGTGTCCAGGACAATGCATACGTTGTTATCAAAGCAAGTGTGGTTAATGCAGACCTGATGCCTTATGATGATAGGTGGCTATGTCCCACCGTAACACCCCGCTGTATTCTTGCCGGGCTCACCTCTCCATGCCGAGCTCGTTCTCTCCGAGCTGCCGGGAGGCGAAGCCGATGACGCGGTACCCTTGAGCTGCGTATTTGTGCAGCTCCTTCTCAAAATCGCATGGCACTGCGAAGCGCACGAGGGGTGGGGGGGGGGGGCACGTTTAGCGGTGTGCGTGTGCGAACGACGCGCTGCGTGCGACGCGGACCAAACACACCCGAGCGTTAGAACCATAAATGACGGATAAAAACCGACAGAAGAAGAATATTATTCTGTTGAAATCGGCTTTTGTTTGGTCGCTCGTAAGGCTGTCAACAGTGACTGGATTCATATTCTCGATTCTTTCGGTAAAGTCACGTAGAAGGGAAATCATAAAATAATAAAAATAAAACAATACATTTCTCACGACGTTTCGATTGCAACACAAGCAATCATCATCAGGTGTGACAACCACAGCAAGAAAATTAGAAAAAAGTTGTGCTTGTGTTGCAATCAAAACGTCGTGAGAATTTAATAGTTTTATTTTTATTATTTCCCTTCTACGTGACTTTACCGAAAGAACCAAGAATATGAATCCCTGCAGTCACGAAAGCTTTAAATCGAAATTTTAGTGACCGGGTTGTTGTTTAGATTATTATTTACATTTACACGCGATAAGCCACTTTGTTGAGCTATCATTTGTGGCCAGGTCGCTTCTGAAAAATAAGTTAATAGGTCAATGGACTTTACCTGGTAAGATAAAGTAGTTGAGTTTTATTTAATTTATTTACCTTTCCCATACTTTGCACTCCTATCGTGTTTTTATATTTGCTTGTTGTTGTCACGTTCTGACCCCGTGCCCCAACTGGACATCCGTGAAAAAGAGCCTCATAGCTGATCAGATTCCTCCAGGATAATTAACATTTTCTGATTCTGTTGCGGGAATGCCTCTGGCGCGCCACGTACCAGTGTCGGGGAGGCACAGGGCGGCCACCTTCTCGGGAGCGCCCTTCATGAAGGCGCAGGCCTCGCCGGAGGCCAGCCGCGCCATCACGGACATGCGCTGCAGCGACGAGGAGAAGGTGAACTGCTTCAGCACAGCCAGGCTCGTGGCGGGCTCCTGCGGGAGGCACGTGGGCGCACAACACGTCACCGTTCCGCAGCGCTGGGCAGCAAGGTGCAGCGCTGGGGAGGAGGGTGCAGCGCTGGGGAGCAGGGTGCAGCGCTGGGGGGCAGGGTGCAGCGCTGAGGGGCAGGGTGCAGCGCTGGGGGGCAGGGTGCAGCGCTGGGGAGGAGGGTGTTTTTCCCAGCATCACAAGGCGACTGACCGCCGGTGAGCCGGTGAATCAGTGAGTGCTGGATCATCAATAAACCCGACTGCTTTTTGTTGAATAGTACGAGTGAGCGCTGTGTAAAAGTATACGTATTGATGCTAAGCAATCGGCATGAGTATTCAGACTTAAAGAAAAAAAAGCACGTTTTGGATTTTCATATTCATAAGGAAAATTTTGCATTTTCGGACCCTTTAATTTCTTAATTAAACAAGCCTTTGTGCTGACAAAAGTGACGTCACTTTGTGTGATGTGACAACGCTCTTGGGAGGGGAAAACACGATAGTCAAGGGCGATGAGTGATGTCATATCCTGTGACGTCATACTCTCGGATCAATCTAAAACAATCTATTTTTTCGCATAATTCAAAATATCGTACCTAAGCCCGATTTAAAGATTTCTTCGGATGAATCCAAAAACTCGGGGGAACATCCCTACTGAGCAAGCAGAGGGCTCAGGGCGATTAACAAAGCCCAGCTGAGAGTGAGTGTGTGAGTGTGATGGTCACCGATGTCTCGACCACTGGTGGAGACAGGACACAAATGGGGCGGAACTTGAGCTTGCCGACCGACACCTCTTCGTCCGTCTCCTCCATGACCTGTTTGAGAGGAAGACGGGGAAGGGCAACAGCAGTGCCACTTGAAAAAGGTTCCCAGCGAAGCAGCTTGGCCCCGTAGGCAAGAGAGGTGGTAAAGGTGTTGCCAAAAGTCCCAGTTAGGTGTATAATTCGGAGCAACGGCCTAAACCACGGTTGTATCTCAAACAGTTGAAGAGTCTCTCTGCTCATAACAAAGCTCATCTCCTTTGGCGGCCCTGAGCCAGCCATGGAAACTCCACATTCCGAAGGCAGAGGGCACCAGTCTATTCAGAGGACAACTACTGTGGTGGTTTCTCATGAAATGACGACTCGCGAATAATCGTTTGATTGATCCTGGACAATGGGCTCGCTTGACGCGGACGCAAGGTTTAAAATGCCCTTAGAATTTCCGAGACAAATGCTCCAAACACTGCAGTGCTTCTTTTGCCGGACATCCCAAGATACTCGCCGTTCCAGTGGTGATCCCCAGATGTTAACTACCTCGCCTGGTATACAGGAGGTCGAGTTCGATCCCGAATTTTGACGCCTGTATATTTGGCGTTTGGGTGTCTCTCTCTCCGTAGTCATGTGGATTTTTCTCTCCGCATTTAGATTCAACATGCATTTAGAGTGTTTGGATTCTATACATTTCCCAATGATTAGCCACTTCGATGAGCTACCAATTGTCGCAAAGGTCGCTTATTAAAAAGAACTAGACAGCTCAGTGGGGCCTTACCTGGTAAAATAAAAATGGTTTAATAAATTAGTCATTCTACTCCCGAAGCTATCTCACGACTCACAAACTTAAACTTGGATGTAAAATTGACACGTACTTACCACACACTACAAGCTCAGAATGATGCGAAAACTAAATGCGTAAATTAGCCAAGGGGGGATTTGGCTAAGATATGGCTGGCAGAAGGGCGGGTTTTTGCTGCATGGATTTTGGAACGTTGTATGTTACCAACGTGTGCACATTTGCAGAGGCATGCAAGGTAAAGGACGATTAGTACTGTGACAGACCAGTGTCCCGGTGATTGAAGGGACCACGAGCGGCAGAGTTAATAAAGACCCCGGGATGAAGGGGGGGGGATACCCATTGCGTGGCCTCGAACATGCGCACGTCCAGAGGATCGCCCTGGATTGCTCCGTCAATGAGCGCCAGCGAGTGGCACGTTGCCATGGCGTCGAAGAGCGCGTCCCGCGGCAGGGCGCGGCCCCGTTTGTAGGGATCCACGGCGCAGAAGCTGCGCGCGTGCACAGAGAGAGAGGGCGCGCCGCCCCGACGTCACGTGACTTCGGCTGTCACGCAGTGTCCCGCAACCAAGTGCCCGGTGCCGAAGAGTCGGTGCGAGTAGTGTGCGTCAAAACCACCCGGGCGTTCGCCAACGGCAGCGGTGCGCGTGGGCTTCAATAGGAGAACGGACACGATAGGCCAGTGGGGACCCTTCTTCGTAGCGTGCGTTTACACGAGTTTCAAACATGTTGCACATGTGAATTGGTGAAATGTTAACTGATTATGCATTGGCGGAGTTTGACTTCTATATTTGGGGGTGGAGGGCAGGGGTTTTGCTTTGTCCCTCACATTAAGAATCCCGGATGGATATAATAATTTTTCATCTCAATTGTAAACTACTGAAAATAAATAATAAAGGTGTCCAGTTTGGGGAGGGGCATTTGCTCCCCCCATACCCCCCCTCCCCCACAAACTCCGCCCATGTGATTATGTGAATGACTCCAGTAACATTTGCAAACGTGGATTGGTTATTAACATGTGCAAATGGTAATACAAAACCAAGTTAGTGCGCGAAACGATTTGAATGCCATGACTATGTAATATGCAATTGCTACGTATTATTTGTCCATGCACTGTGGGATGAAGGGCTCCCCATGCCGTGTCGGCCATGGGGGGTTGTTTGACCATACTTCACCGCGATGGTCGGTGTGCGGGTTCGCGAAGCGGTGGCTCAGAACCAGTTCAGATGTCACTACCCGCTGATGTTAGCCGTGGCTTGGATTCAAACTCCGGGAACGTAGCGCCGTGCGCAAACCACTACGCCACTGCTCCATCGCGTAATTCCAGACACAGCTCTCCACTCATTATCTCGAATTTGGCTTAGACATGGAGAGCAGCATGGCTGGCGAATGCACGGGAGCCGAGTCAGAGGGCAGGCTGAATTGCGAATCGTGAATACGGAACGAAGTTGGGCTTGCCTCTTCTCGGAGACCCTGAGAAGTCCCCACAAGTCGAGCCCATCCTCTGTCAGTGTCCCTGTCTTCATTGCGCACACACACACACACACGAGTCCCAATACGTCTCCATCCACAGGGGTCTCAATACAAAATGTTGCCAGTACACAGATGTCCACAGGACAAAGTTCTATCATAAAGTGTTAAAATACACAGAAAGAACAGCCATACACTGGTCCATCATCAACATCATCATCACCACCACCATCATCATCTTCGCCAGTATCATGAACATCGCCATGACCACCTCCATTCATTAACAACCGCTGAGCTATGTAGCGACCTGGCCACAAATGATAGCTCAACGAAGTGGCTTATCATCATGTGGAAATGTATAGTAGCCAAATGCTCTCGGCACATGTTTAGAAGTGTGGAGCGGAAAAACCGGAGGACCCGGAGAAAAATCCACACGACCACAGGGATAACATGCAAACTCCAAATATACAGGCATCAGGGTTGGGATCGCACCCACAACCTCCTGTACACCGGGCGCGTGCCGCCCCACTCCCTGAGCGCCACGGGGAGCCGCACCTTGTCAAAGCCGACGAGGTTGATCTGGCCGCACACGTTGATGCGTTGCGGGCTAATGCAGAAGATGTTGACCCTGCGGAGCCGCCGCTGCGCGTACATGATGCCCGCCGTCATGGCGGCCGGCAGCGCGGGAGGCACCGCGATCGTGATGATGTCCAGGGCCTTCTTCACGACCTCGCCGGCCTCGGTCTGCGGTGAGAACGATGATCATCGGTGGGGCAAACATTCATCGGAAACGACCGCTGGCATTGTCCTGCGCGTGGGGGAGGTTCCGGATATTTACACCACAAGTGGGGAATTCAGGAGTCGCGAAATTGTGGCCACGGTGAAGTGCAATCCGACGCGCGCGTCGCATTGTATTGTATAGAATGGGTCCCAGTGTGACTCGACGGATCGCTGTGTGTGTCTACGGGTATTCATGTGAGTGTATGGGTCTCTATTGTGACTGTGTAGGTGTGTGATCTATCACTCACATCACCGATCATTGCCCCACACACTCTTTTGCAGGAGATACAAATGTTAACCATCAGTTAACCATCCAATGGCTTTTCAAAGTTAACAGAGTTTTAAATTCGTCCATTACTTTTCAAATGCGGTATGAAAGAAAGGAAAAAACATGGCATTGTTCATTGGCAATGTACTATTATTGACCTTGTTTACTCAGGAAAGCTTCACCTAGTCTCAAGACTCGGTGTTGAACTTCTTTCGTACCGTACGTAGCCAAACCATGCTAAAATCAGAGGTGCGGGGGAAGGACAACAAACTAAACACAAAAAGCAGATTAAAGGAATGTGTTTTCAATTTGTGGCCAGGTCGCTGCTGAAAAAGAGCTAGACAGCCTGGACATTTTTATTATCCCTGGGTAAGCACGGGTCAGCAACAAAACAGATGGACCGCTGGCTTAACACGTAGGCTTTCGCGATCAATATTATCCATAAGAGATTTTTGGGTTAGATCGTCTAAATATAAATTTGTCATTAAACCTGCCACCACCCGACACAGCCAATAAGTAAGGTCTATGACGTATACTAAACATGCCAATTCGTTACTAGTTCAGCACACGGATGTGTTAGAAAGTAAAACCCACAACATTTACAATTCGAGTACAACGTTTTCTCCAGTAATTACAACCAGCATCATCAGGCGGAGAGCCGGAGTTGGTAAGCTGTGCAGCGCCACAGGTGGGCACAGGTGGCGCTGTGGCACGGAGAACCACGTGTTGCGAACCCGTGCTTACCCGTGGATACTCAAATTTCCAGGTCGCAGTTGGTAAATTGGTATACAAAGAATTTACTGTGTATACAGGAATCTGCAGTTGGCAAGTCTGGAGATTGCAAACTAATTTCTTTAGAACTGCTTTTTGTGTGTCTTTCCCCTGCACCTCCATTTGGTTGGCTACATACGGTGCGAAAGAAGTTCAACATACATACATATATTCTTTGGGTCTTTCGGTAAAGCCACGTAGATAGCCACGTAGATAGAAAAAAATACATACATACAAATGATAACTCAACGAAGTGGATTATCACGTGGAAACGTATGGCCGCCAAATACTTTAAACACACATTGATTCTGAATGTGGAGGGAAAAACCAGAGGAGCCGGAAAAAAAAAAATCCACGTTACCACAGGGAGAGAAATGTAAACTCCAAATATACAGCAGCGTCAGGGTTGGGATCGAACCCACGATGTCTTGTATACCAGGTGAGGTAGTTGACATCCCACCCCAGTGTGATACATCTCACTGGGCCCAGCACCGGGCTCTATCACCACTCGGCCCCAACGCGACGTGGCTATCGTGCACGCAGGAGCGGCGAGCGCACCCCACTGAGCGAGAAGACGACCACGGCGTAGATCATTCCCACGAGCGCCACAGCGATGAGCGACATGAGGAAGCGGAAGGCGTCGCGGAAGAGCTTGAAGTCGGTGGGCTTGGGGTAGAGGATGGAGCGCACCAGCTTCCCCTTGCTGGTGGAGAAGCCTTAGGAGGAGGGAGTTGTGGGGGGGGGGTGGGCAGGGGTCAGACGACTCCACATGAACCGGCACGGCACATCCACGCTCATCTACAGGGTTACACGTGTCTGGTCAATTTACACGGTGACCGAGTCGCTCCATCGGCGGACAAGTCACGAGACACAAATCATGTCCACTCAGAATTGTCACGGCTAGCAAGCGGTGCACCACTCCGTTTTGTTTTTTTTTGGTTTGTTTCACGTGCTCGTTGGTGACCGGGGGCTTAGACCATAAACTCCCTACAGTGGAGAATCTGGTTATACCATCACAGGTGGCCAACACATGGGCATGAAACCCAGGGTCTCAGCAGTGCCAGCTCAGTGTCTCTGAATGTATGACTTAACCAGGTACCTCGTAGTCTCATCCCAGCCCCCAAGGATTGGATAAAAAAAAACAAAAAATCACATTTAATTTTGTCCTGCACTTAATTTTAATAAATGCCAGCTGTGAAAATAAAACAAATGTATGTGTTTGACCAGGTTTAAACCCTTTCTGGCAATAAAACAGTAGGTGTTAAGATGTTCAAATAGATAGCTTTGGCAAGGCATGAAGTCTGCATTAACCACACGTACTTGTGGCGAACCTGCCTGGAACGTAGATTTATTTTTTTCTCCGATGATTAGCGACCACGAGTGGCACGTGGTCAATAGGATAACGCTGTCGATTTTTTCTTTCATTGGTTTAAGATTAAAAAAACAAACAAATAAAATCCGATAGGGTGAAGGAGCGGAGGAGCATCTTGGTGCCGCTTTACCTGTGTGCACCGCCACGGCGAGCACCTTGTCGGCGGCGCCGGGGCGCGTCTGGATGAGCCGCGTGCCGCAGAAGAGCACGAAGCGGCGGAAATCCTCGGCGCCCGCGCTGACCCACGGCGCGTCGCCCTCGCGGCGCGGCAGCGTCGACTTGGTCACGGGGACGCTCTCGCCTGGAGGTGGCGCGCGGCAAAGGAGTCGTCAGGACGACGACGACAGCGGAAGAGAACGGCGACGCGGTGGGGCGGGGGTTTCTGCGGGGAGCCGATCGCGGGGGGAACGCCGCACCTCCCGCCCGGCCCCCCTGCCCGCACCCCCCCAGCCGTGCCTGCCCCACCCGCCCTTCCCGGCGCTCTCTCGTCAGATCTCGCACCATACTACGCAGGTCCGAGCCTGCACTGCGCTTGGATGGGCAGGTCAGCATGCACACACAGGTTGTCGTAGGGTGTTACGAGCTATGCGGCAGAGAGTGGTGCAGCAAGAGTTCTACTTCTACGTGCTCAATGGCAACGAGGTTTCGGATGATGTGATCAGATTTGGAGAACTTAATGAGTCTTTGGATGGCAGTTCACGATTAGGGTTTCTTGACTACCAAACAAATAACATCGCTACCTTCTCGGGCAGCGGTAACTGCGATTGAAAGCGTCGGAAACCGGCGAGGAACGGGGGCTTTGCCTTCTTGCAAGGACGTGACACGTGTGTGCGCAGGGGGTGCGCGACTGTGCCGAGTCGCACGGGGCCGGAGGGGCCCAGGGCCCAGGCCGCCGCAGCTTTACCTGTGAGCATGCTCTCGTTGACGACGCAGGAGCCGGACACGAGGACGGCGTCGCACGGCATTATCCCCCCGTTGCTGGGGAATGTTATCACGTCCCCCGGCACCACCTCGGTGGAGGTCGTGTCTCTGCTGGCTGAGGGAGGCACGCACACGAGCTACGGTCAGTCCCGCGCCGCAGAGGAGGGCCCATCTTATCTTGTTATTTGTCTGGCCACGTAGACTATGTTAAAGGTTAAGTACTTGGACTGGCGGTTCAAAACACAATTAGAAGAAATCTACTCAGCCCATCATCCCGTGAGGTTCGATTAACATAAGGGTGCCTAAGGGTGCCACGGTGGTGAGATGTTAACTCCCTCGTCTGGTATACAGGAGATCGTGGGTTTTATCCCGACCCTAACGTCCGCTGTATATTTGGAGTTTGCGTGCCTCTCTTACCGTGGTCGTGCAGATTTTTCTCCGGGCACTCCGGTTTCTCCCTCCACATAGAGAATCAACATCACACGTTTAGAGTATTTGGCTGCTTTAAATTTCCACATGATGATAAGCCACTTCGTTGAGCTGTTATTTGTGGCCAGGTCGTTTCTGAAAAATATCTATATAGCTCATTGGGCCTTATCTGGTAAAATAAAAAAAAATGTATAGTCTAAGTACCACTTTGTGGTGCAAAGGCATTTTTTTGCTCACCACCGATTCAGGGCAAGCAAATTAGGTGAGTACCATCCAATACCCCTCTGAACACGGAGACAATTGTACTTGTATTTAACAAAGCACTAGACTCCACCAGCTCATTTTATTTCTTGATGACGGAAAAAGCAACACGATATTTGCCCCGGCGGGCATGCAACGTACTGTTTTGTGAAAGCAGATTCATTCATTTACACATCAACCAGTTCGCCAGTGCGTTCCCAAACAGATTATATGTCCACGTATTGTGCCAACTGACATTTGTAGGCAATATCAGATAGATACAACAGTATGCGCTATCCTAAATCTAAAACTAAATTATTTTTATTTTACCAGGTAAGGCCGACTGAGCTTAACAGCTCTTTTTCAGAAGCGACCTGGCCACAAATGATAACTGAAAGAAGTGACTTATCACGTGGACATTAAAAGCAGCCAAATACTCTGTGTTTCTAAGTGTGGTGGGAAAAAACTAGAGGATCCGGAGGAAAATCCATGCGACCATGGGGAGAGAGACATGCAAACTCCAAATATACAGCAGGCATCAGGGTCGAGCCCACGACTATCTGTACACCAGGCGAGGTACCCATCTTGCCTATCCAGGGAACGTCAACTCAAGGTCTCACTATAACCGTGTCAAAACTAGACGTGCAACGTATGCATGTGTGGATGTATGTATGTATGTTGAACTTCTTTCGCACCGTATGTAGAGAAGCCAGGCGGGGCAAGCCCACGATCAAACCGGTTTGGCAACTGCAATGAGTTGATGGGCTCAGGCCCGCTCATATTTCATCTTGATATTTCACTTAGTTTGGCTATTTTCCAACTCTGAGAATGTCAAATATCTGTTCGACTGTCACGTTAATAATTACGTTTCTCTCATAGCAGGGCCCGTTGGCAAAATGTGTTCCTGGGTGTGTGTGGATAAAATACGAAAATATACACCTGAAAGTATCTACAAATTCTAAGTATGTACGTACAGGGACTCCTCTACTTACGAACGAGTTAGGTTCCAGGTCTGTTCTTAAGTCGATTTGTTCAACTTTACTCTTGTCGATTACCAAACATGTTGTACGGCGTGTACACTAAACATTGGAAATGGCTTTAAAAGTTGCATCATCTCCTGTAGATGTAGATGCCACTGGTTCTTCTCGTTCTGCAGATGTAGATGCCACCACCATCATCTATTGCGCGGTGGTTGAACTTAAAACTCTCGGTCCGAACAGGCAACTGGACATATGGAAAGGTTTGTTCGTATCTATGAAGGTTCACAAGTCGAATGCTCGCAAGTAGAGGAGTCCCTGTACGTTGAACTTCTTTGCTAATCGGAGACGCGGGGTTTCATCTGACCATCGCTGTGGAACAACAGACCAAGCTGGAAGGCTGCCAGGCAGTGAGCTGACAACAACAAAAACAATGTTCTCTGCAGTTCTCCGGTACATCACGATGTGTTCACACCAATTTGTGCTCGTACCACATGTGGGAGGAAACCAGAGCACCCCATAAAACCCACGCATGCTAGGGGGCAACATTCCACCTAATACAGAAGGGACAGATCATATCAGTCCACAATTTGCTGTACTGCATCCTGCCAGAAAGATGTGGCACTGCGTGAGATAATTAACACAAGACAGGAGGAGGGTGGAAACAAATGACGAAATGTGCAGGTGGACACCAACGGAGCTATCTGCCCATGGATCGTGATGACGACGATGATTCTGCTGGCAGGCCAGGGGGTATTACACCTTGATGCCCAAGAGAAGGAAGTCTCACAAACTTTTTTCCCCATTTGTCCGATCCACAAACCCTCCTCGCTATCTCCACCTTGCGGGGTTTACAGGCACGCATTATCACCACCGCTGCCCAGCTAAAAAGTACAAATTTGCAGACTGTGTTGATATTTTGCACTGCTCTGATGAAGCTGCGAATGGATTCCTCTTCTCGTAACACCATGCCGACAGCACGATCGCTTTCAAACTGAGAATTATTATGTTTTAAACGGGACACGAAAAAATACGAACAATCACCTCGGTTCCATTGCACTGCACACAAAGCAAGGCCTTACTTCCGTCTCTTCCGAGTATCGTCACAGGGAGGTTGCTGTGCTCTTTGACCATCTTGTTCAGTGCCACTGCTTGCTAGGAGGAGGAGGGGAAGGAGAGAAATAGCGCCTTTTGCTTCGGCCATTGAACAAAAACGGCCAACTGCATCGCACGTGTTCAGATGCGCTCCTGCGGCCGTCTGGAATGCTCTTCTGTCTGATATTAGGAAGCCACTGGAGCTTTGCACTTTTAAATGTAGATTGAAATCTAATTTCTTTATAACTGTTTTTTGTGTTCCATTTGTTGTCCTTCCCCCGCACCTCCGATGAGCGCGGTTGGCTACGTACGGTGCGAAAGAAATTCAACATACAGTAAAACCTTGGATTGCGAGCATAATTCGTTCCGGAAACGTGTTTGTAGTCCAAAGCATTCGTATATCAAAGCACTCGTATATCAGTTGTGATCACGTGACGCTCGGCAGACAAAGCGTATACACGAACTACTCGTATTGCAAGACCTCGCTCGTTTATCAAATGAATATTTATTAAAATGTTTTGCTCGTCTTGCAAAACACTCGCAGACCAAGTTACTCGCAATCCAAGGTTTTACTGTACATACATGCAAAATTACACGGCAGTAATGCGGCCAAGCGGTACGCGTTCGCCGCTTGTCGTTCGCAAGACTAGGCCATCGTGTGCCGGCGGTCATGGTCCAAATGTGAAAAATGTATCTCAAGTTGTTCTGAGTTGGAAGATACATAGCAATCATTGCCAGTAAAAAAAAAATTGACAAGCACCTACTGCAAAAACTCACCGAGGCCCTCGTGAGTAAACAAAGCGTAATTTATAACTGAATGTGCAGTGGGGATTTGCATTTCCACTGGCCATTACTTTTTCTTTGGGAATAAATGTGAAACATCAATGTCCTCAAACTTGACATGCATACCGCCTTCCCCCAGCAGAGTTGCCACTTTGCCCATCTCATCACCTTGCGCACGGTGTAGATGGAGAGGCCCACAGATATGAGAGTCATGACGATGATGGCGTACGAGTACTCCATGTAGGACTCCGCAAACCACAGGCACACACTGAACACTTGGAAAATGTAGAACGGGTTGAGCACCTGGCCAGAAAGGAAACACCGCGGGATCTCATCATTCGCAATTCGCGCACACTTTGGGGAGAAAGCCACAGGCTATTCAGTTGCAATGCCACAATCGCCATCTTAACCAAACGACGTGAAAAAGATATGATCATCCAAATTATCCACCTTGGCACTGTGTTTATCCCGATATAATGCTTCCGAAATGTAGTTAACAAAACAAATTACACTTTTATTTATTACTTTTCAGATGGAATACATTCTTTTAAAGATCATGTATTGTTAATTTACAACACCACGTAAAACTAATCCTGTAATTTTCTCCCTTGAAATTGACCTCTCCTGGTGGTGCAATTCTCTCGCCGATGCGCCGAGAGTACTTGCCTCTTTAAAGAGTAACTTCCAAATGGGGGGTACTGGGATGTCGATGAGATTTAGGCCATAGACAAGTTTCCTGGGAACGGAGAGCAACACGAAACGTCAGCCTCAACAACGCCACACCGCACCTGGGAGACAATTTCACGATCACAAATGTGTACAATAAACCCCTGTTAATTCAACACATATGGGGCTCTGGCCTTGCCGAATTATCCAATATTCCGAATTATGTACAATGGAACTGCCCAGTGCCTCCTGCCCAAATACATTTTTGTCCAAATTTGTTTTAACGCATTGACACACACCCTGCATCAATTATATCCACAACTTTAGATTTGTCTCGCAGACTAAGGAAATTATACTTCAGTCCCTTTCTATTACTTCTTGATGTCGGTGTAGGCGACATTTCCGAGGTGGTTGGCTTGCACAGAGTGCACAAACAAGGTAAAGTCCAAAGCGACAGGTCTGCACTAACGCTCACCACGCGTGCCGCCACCAGACCGAGTCGTTGTTCTGGTTGTGGTGTGCGGCGTCACTCCACGTTCATGCCGACATTTGCCCACTCGGTACGACAATTCGGCTCATGGCGAATTTCTAACACTGTATATATGCTGAAATTGCAGCCGTGTAGAATTATACCCAATAATGAATGATCAAATACCCAAATAACGAGGTATTACTGTCATTTACATCAGTCAACAAATGGCACATGTATAATTTATGTGAATACATCCTTTAAATATATAGCCAAGTGAAAGTTCATTGAGACTAAAGTCTATTGCCTTGCAAGGCAGACCTGAGGGATATTTATAATAAAAGGGACAGTTCCACAAATTAGGCAACCTCACAATTAACAATTCAGCAGTGGATATATCACGGCTGATGACATGAATGACATGTATGCTTGCTTATTTTGTTCTTTATATTCTGCACAATGACACTCATGGTTATTGTGAGTTAAAATTAACTGGAATTCAGTGACAGATAAAAAACAATTCAACAGATACCTCAAATCTCTTTGTGACTGATCGAGGCCCTTCCCGAATTGATCGTGGACCTCTGTACAGGTGAGGGTATTCTCCAGTCCACTGCGTAAATACAAATACATATTATATATACAGACAAAGACAAATATTTCCCGTAAAGACTGCTAGGGAAAATGCTGTTAGCGAGCGCCTATGAAGGCAGGCATGGCACACGAGGGTGGGTGGCCAGCATCGCGCCCGGCCGCCTTTGTCTCCCCAGTGGTGATGTTTACACATCACACCAGGTACTCATTTGTGGCTGAGTTGACCTAGGGGAGGCCAGGACCTGTTCAAATAGTCGCCACTGTTATTAGTCATGTTAACGACAAGCACGTGTTTCTTTTGGCACGAGCATCGTAAATTGTACAACGTTAAATTTTGATTTAAAGCTTTTGTGACTGCAGGGATTCATATTCTTGGTTCTTTCGGTAAAGTAACGTAGAAGGGAAATAATAAAATTATAAAACAATAAAAATTCTCACGACGTTTCGACTGCAACACAAGCAATCATCATCAGGTGTGAAATCCACGGCAAGAAAATTTGAAAAAAGTGGCGGTTTTTCCTAACGTCAGCACCACGAACAGCGATTTGGCAGTTGGTCAGATGGACGAGTCCATCTATGTTCGGCGTCGTCTATCTGACCAACTGCCAAATCGCTGTTCGTGGTGCTGACGTTAGGAAAAACCGCCACTTTTTTTAAGTGTTCTTGCTCTGGATTTCACACCTGATGATGATTGCTTGTGTTGCAGTCGAAACGTCGTGAGAATTTTTATTGTTTCATATTTTTATTATTTTATTATTTTCCTTCTACGTGACTTTACCGAAAGAACCAAGCATATTTCTACAACGTTGTTTAGAATCAAACGAATTATCATACAACTTTAGACGAGCGAATAGCACGCAGGGATTCTCCACCTTGAAAGACTCCTTGGCGGAAAGCTCAGATGACAACTGCACTTGCCTGGTAGACAAGGCCAAGCACATAAGAAAGGTAAAAATGTCAAGGTGCAGCCCTGCAATTGCTTGCTCACACCACTGCGAGAGGAAAGGGCCTCCAACTATAGGGAGCTCTTGGAGAGCAATCATTCATTCATTCATCACGCGTAGTCAGCGAAGGACCGTTGCCCCAAACGTATGGCCTCTTGCGACAGCATTTGCATAAACTGCTCTTGCTGCTAATAACCGGCGTCTCGAGCATTGGAGAGACCTTTTAGAGAGTATTTGACCTACTGTCGCATGCTAACCAGATGTCCTGGTTAGCATGGAAGAGAATCCACACTTTATCCCACCCATTTACATATACACTGCTGCTGGCTGGACAGAGGCAATTGGGGAAAGGAATATAATAAACTTGCCCTGTTGATTCAACTCATGTGCTGGGCGATTTAAATTGAAGCGGTGACCTCTGGAATGCAAATTCAGTATGTTGAACTTCTATTGCACCCTACGTAGCCAACCGTGCTAGTCGAAGGTACGGGAAATAATATCAGTGATAGTTGTTAAGAGTTAAATAAGGCTTTGGTAAAGAAAATAAATCCAACTTCTTCTCGGCCTCCTTTGCCTACATGGCAGCAGCCCACGTACGGCCTGGTAGTTCTTTGCATTCAAATTGATAGAGGGCCATGCTTCTATGCCAACAATACAATTCCTTGGATCGTTTCTAAACAATGTTCAATTTCTGAATACTTTTCTCAATGGCTGTATACTGATGACATGAATGTCACGTGTGGTTATCTCGCGACTCTTACCCCAGTCTTTCAAATTTCTCCATCTTTACGTTCCAAACGTAGCGAATCTTCTGATGATCAAAGTAACGGATCTGTGGAGACACCAGCGAAACAGGCGCAGTTTTAGTACGAGCCTATATTGTAATACCAGGCAATCGATTTATAGATACCCCGCTAAAATAATCGGGTAGAAGTTATTATCAACACCTCTACACGTCTCCCATCCATCTCCATACAAGTATTACATATTTTAACTCCCTCCTCTATAAGATGTGAAGCCATACCCCTTTCAGAATATATAATCACCTGTTGAGAAGAAAGTCACGGGGTAATTACAAATATCTATAAATGGATCAGGGTGAATATCACAAACAATCATTTAAAACAGAATGCGTATTAAATCATTCGTTCGTTTCTCAGTCCGCTTGTCCTGGCTAGGGTTGCGGCGGCAGCATGTTGAGCAAGGCAGTCCAGACCTCCCTTTCCCTGGCGACAGCCTCTAGCTCTTCCTGGGGAATTCCCAGGCGTTCCCAGGCCAGCCGAGCGACATCGTCCCGCCAGCGTGTCCTTGGCTGGCCCAGGACACGCTGGCCACCCACCCCCTCTCGTGCGCCGTGCCGGCCTTCATATGTTCTCGCTAACAGCACTTGCCTCAACAGTCTGTTAAGGCTATACTGGGTGATCTTTGTCTTTGTAAAGTGTGCTATTAATCCCGGTGACTAAAGTTCGATTCCCGGCCACGATTCCCAGCCACGGTCAGCGTCGTTTGATATCCAAACTAATCCCACCCCTCCAACAGTCCTACCACCTTTGACGCACACGAACCAGTGTCGAAGTATGGTCAGACTAAATAATTCATGAATTGTTGCCGCCTAGTAAAGAATAGTAACCCATGCTAAGTTAAGGTAAATAATTATTCCTTATTGCTTCCCGACGTTAACATTGCTCGTACAGTTTAAGACAGTGATACATAGGACTATGTTGAACGAATGTAATAGGAGTGGTGCCTTGTAGTGCTACTTTCATCATTCGTATATGTGATGGACTGCTTTTATGTTCTTAATTATATATTGGGCGCCACGGTGGCTGGATGTTAACTACCTCGCCTGGTATATAGGTGGCCATGGGTTCGATCCCAACCCTGACGCCTGCTGTATATTTGGAGTTTGCATGTTCTCCCTGTGGTCGTGTTGGTTTTTTTGATCCGGGTCCTCCGGTTTTTCCCTCCACATTTAGAATCAACATGCATTTGGACTATTTGGCTGCCATAAATTTCCACGTGATAAGCCACTTCGTTGAGCTATCATTTGTGGCCAGGTCGCTTCTGAAAAAGAGCTACGTAGCTCCAGTGGGGCCTTACCTGGTAAAATAAAAATAGTTTCATACATTGAGCAATGATGACACCATTTGCAATTATATTCGTGTTTTCTTTGCCGCGTTTCAAAGTGTTTTCTCACGCATATTTTTGTCTACATACGGAGAATGACATCAAGTGATCTCAACGTAACACCTAGCAAAGCAAACCAATGTTCCCTGTCACTTGTGGTCTTAAATTACCTTTGATAGTGCTATAATTGTGGATAACATGATGGTAAGCATTCAAAGAAAATGCACACGTGTGTATATATACAGATAGTCCCCGACTTACGATGGTCCGACTTACGATATTTCGATCTTACGATGGCGATAGCGATATGACAAAATTGTAAAATATTTTACATTTCGCGCGGCAGGCAAACGCAGCAGCGTACGAGGTACGATACTGTACATTGGGACGCTGCCGGGATGTACTGTACGCATATAGTTTATACAGTACGGTACTGTAAATTGCTCTGTTTTGCTAAATTATCACCATTCTTTAAGACTCCTGGGTAGGCTAGGCCATTTTCGACTTAAGACTTACGATGGGGTCGTCGTAACGCATCTCCATCGTAAGTCGGGGACTACCTGTATAGACCCATTTCACGTGGCCTTAAGTGCACATAGCCTTGCACAAGCTCCGTGGTGACGTCATTGCCAATTAGTGGCGAATGGCGGTTGTTGTTTTTGTTGTTTTTGTTATATAGACCCAGTGGGGAGCGGTGGAGCAGCGGTTAGCGTGCTGCGCTACGAACCCAGCGACCCGGTTTCAATTCCCGCTCGAGGCCAGTGACAAATATCTGAACCGGTCTTGGGCCTCTCCTATGTCGACTCAGCTTAAAATGATTACCTAGTGCGATGTGTAATCATCGCCACTGGGGAGACAAAGCTGACTAGGCAGGGTGCTGGCCACCCACCCCCTCGTGGGCCGTGCCGGCCTTCAGAGGTGCTACTCGCGAACAGCACTTGCCACAACAGTCTGTTAAGGCTATACGGGGTGGGGATCTTTTGCTTTTTACAGACCCACAGTGTCATCACACCCACAATGACTGCACCTAATAAGCTATTCTCTGTCAGCACACTCCCAAATGAAATTGTAACAAACCAATCCAACAAGAACTGGGGTGGGGGGCGGGAGGAAAGTTTGAGGGGGGGGGGTTCGGGGGGGTGGGGGAAGTCGAATTTGATCGCACAAATCGGACACAAGGTCTCGCGTCAGACAACAGAAACACGCAAAGGGTGTTTCTTGTGTTCTCCTCTGCCGTCACAGCCATGACATGCCTTGTGTTTACGGCACCAACCAGCGGTGTTTACATGTCCACATTAAATATTAAAATAATATTGACTTATAATAATTAATATAATAGGACATCGGTGAAAGAGAGCTTTATATCTCATCGGATTCCTCCAGGATAAATAAAGATTCTGACTTACAGACTGGTGCCAATCCACCGCTGGATGAAGGTCTCCCCACGCCGTGTAAGGTCACAGGGGTTGCTTGACTATACTTCACCAGGTTTGGTGAAGGTGGTGTGGGAGGGGGGAGACCGGTTCGGAGATCACTCGCCACAGACGTCATCTTTCTGTGGCCGGCAATCGAACTCAGCTTCATTGGGTTCATAGGCCAGTTTACAAAGCCACAGTGCTCAAATGAGGTGCGCACACTCACACTGAGGCAGTGCTCATCTCCTGTTCATAGCCCAGTCTCGGTGGTGGAAGTTCCACATTCCTATGGAGGAGGCGAGTCTCTCCATAGGACAGCCACTGGTTGTCTTCCCCACAAACTGGTACTCACTGTATTGACCCCGGAGGGATGATGCGGAGTTGAACTCGCCACCAATTGCGAACCGCTCGCTCCACCGCTGAGCCACCTGGTAATGTTGTCACGTTTGTCTCAGCAGAGAGATAATCCCAACGTTGGGCCAACGTTCGCACGCGGCTGGAACCGTTGGCCCAACTTTCCCTGTTTCCTGGGATGTGAGTTTGCAGACGTGTACAGCCCTTCTGTCAAGCCACTGCTGGATGAGGGCTTCCCCATGGCATGCGGGTCCGTGGGGGTTATTTGACCATACTTCACCACCCTGGTCGGTGCTGGTTGAAGATGGGGAGTATAATAGTACATTGCATTACAATTGCAATGGAGGGCTTAGTAAATCACACACGGACGAAGATCCCCCGTGTAACCATAACAGACTGTTGAGGCAAGTGCTGTTAGCGAGCACCTACGAAGGCCGGCACGGCGCACGAGGGGGTGGGTGGCCAGCATCACGCCTGGCCGCCTTTGTACAACTCGTGGCAATGATTACACATAGCACCAGGTATTCATTTGAAGCCGAGTCGACAACGGGGAGGCCCAGGACCGGTTTAAATAATCATCACTGGTGTTGGTGGCCATGAGCAGGAATCGAACTTCGTAGCGTAGCACGCTAACCGCCACACTACCGCTCCCAATATGCACGTGCGCACGCACACACCTTTAATATTCCAGCCGAAAACCGCTGTCATTTAGATGGTTGAAAGTTGAAATTTGCAGGGCGGAAACGGAAAATTAGAAAAAAACTCACAAGCTAAGTGGGTGAAACACGAGGGTGTGTGATGCGAGCACCGAGGAAGGAACACGGCGAAACGTGTGGGGCACAAGTCACTGTGGGCAGCTCGCAGCCCCACTCATGTCACTTGAATGATGGCTCGTTGATGTCGAGGGGAAAACCGGAGGACCCGGAGAAAAATCCACACGACCACGGGGAGAGAGACACGCAAACTTCGAATTACCAGGTGTGGTAATTAACATCTCGCCACCATGACAGACACCATCACCGATGAGCAACACCCGCACTCACCTTCATTTCGGGCTGGTGCAGGGACGAGAATATTTGCGACTTTCCGCTAGCGACCAACGCGAAGTCGCCACGCAGGGCTTCATCCCCACCGCCACCCAAGTGGGAATTCTCACGCAGCTTCAGCCAATCCACCTTTTGCCTCGACCACGTCTGAAACTCATCCTGCACGTAAAATGCGAGATTACGCAGAACGTTGTTCGTTTGTAAAATGTATTTTTTTTCCATAATAAAGATTTTTTTTGTTTTGTTTAGATCGCGTAAATATAAATGTGTCGTTAAACCCGCTACAACCGACGCAGCCAATTAGTAAACTTTGTTACATAACCAAAACATGCCAATTAGTTACGAGTTCAGCACACCGGTGTATTGGAGAGTAAACCCACAATATTTATAATTCGAGTACGACGTTTCGCTGGTAATTACAACCAGCCTCATCAGGTGACAGCCAACATTGGTCTTGAAGGCCTACATGTGTGAGGCTTTTTTAAAAAATGTCCCCGTGGTTTCAGGGCCAGCGAAGTGTAAGCTGCCATCTCCAACTACAAGTCGGTGAAATATCTCTGCCCTCTCTTTCTGCCTCTGCTCTGAAGAAGGGCCATTGCCTGAAACGTCAGCCCATTACAGTCCACGTTTTGCTGCTGTAAGGTCTTGCTTCTTGGCTAATGTGGCGAGTTCTTTCATTTGTGTTTGACCACCGATAACAGTTCCCAAACTTTCCATGAACAAAATATATAACATGGCACCTGCAAGACATCATTCCTATGTACTTGTGCAGAGGGGAAGATTTATATTTTTGCATCTTTTTTAAACGACACTATTGGCACCCCAGGCTGTAAATCAACAAACTTATGGCAGTACCCCGGCTCTCGCATAATGTCCGTGATGCAGTCATTTTTAGCCTGTTGATGGTCGGCCATGCGGCAATGGACTCATCTCGACGAGCCGAACACGATGCACTATTCAGAGTTGAATTTTTCGATAACGGATTTTTTATGTTAATGTTAGGCGTTTCGACATCGCGGAGTAGCACCGATTTCGAATTGATTGGTACCCCAGTCGCGGAGTTAAGTTCACCCCTGGAAAAAATAGTGTCCCAGAAATAAAATATTTAATTGCCTCGGCCATTTTGTATTATTTGGTACCCCGGGGTACCGCCATAAGGATCAACTGTCAAACTATCGTGTATTTACATAAAATTATTAGCCAAACTTATTTTTACGTGGGGCCAAACTTTTCATCCATGTAAGTGACATACACCTTCCACAGTTACATAGGTCATATATATTTTATTTTCCAATGCTGCCAATTCGGTGGACTCTTCACATTAATCTGAAAGTAAAAAATTTGAAAGGTGTTTATAAGCTGGGAAAATAAACACTCGTTTCCATTGGCAGCCCTGAGCCAGTGGTAGAAATTTCTAATTCCCATGGCAGAAAACCAAGTGTCTTCATCAGCTAACCACTTGCCGACTTCAAACAAATTGGTACTCGTTTTATCAACCAGGTGAGACGATAGGCCAGGATGTCAGTCGTGAATCGACTGAGTGTTAAATGCTTCAATCAATGTGGCAATTGGTAAGGCATCAAATCCAACTGCAACGTCAATTCAGGAGTAAAGAAAAAGATGCTGGGCGAGAAGAGTTACCAGAACGTGGTGTGTAAAACCTGCTGCTTCACCAGACAGGCTAGCGAGATGAACAGACACGTTAAAAAGATGGAGAGACACGTAAGACGGCGAGACAAGCGAAACGGACAGATACCTGAGATGGACAGATACGCGAAACAGACGGACAAACACGCGAGACGGACAGACACGTAAGACGGATGGACAGATAAGCGAGACGGATGGACACACGAAACAGACAGACACGTGACACAGATTGGCAGACACGCGACAGATAGATGGACGGACACGCGACACAGATGGACGGACACGCGTGCGACGGTGCTCACAGTCGTGCGGAGGAGCAGAACGTCGGCCTCGGCCAGCGAGCAGGGCACGCACTGCAAGCGCACGCGCCAGCGCGGGTGCCAGTAGAGCAGCAGCAACAGGAAGCCACAGGACAGCACGGCTCCCAGTACCACCAGCGCCTGCCGCCAGCGCACGCGGCGGAAGCCGAACACGGTCTGTGCGCGGCACAGGGTGGGGGGGGGGCGAAGGGGATGGTCAATTAATTCCGGTGGCAGGAAACCAGAGCACCTGTTGGGGAATACCCACGTTGTGCGAGGGGGCAATGCTCTATTCCCACAAGTCCACACTTGCCGTACCGCGTTCTCCTGGCAAGCCTGAGTTATGTGTATGTGCTACGGTGCTGGACTGCAGGCCACGTGCATAGCTAGTACCTTCTAAATAAATGGGGTATTCCTTTTGTAAGGTGAATTTAAGCCCAAAGCTTGACCATGCTGGCTTCATATGTCAAACACCAACCTTTGAATTAATGTATTGACTGGTACCTTATTCACCTCTGAATCGCTTGGGTATTTGCAAGGAACACACCCATAATTAATACTAGCGGGAAGTACCTGGCGTTGCCTGGGCGAAAAAGACACACACACAGACCCACACACACAAACACATCGACTTACACACACACATATGGACTCACACAGACATCCACTTTAGATACACACACATAGAGTTACACACACAAATCGACATACACACATACAGCGACTCACACACACACATCGACCTAAGCACACAGACATGAACTTACACACACACATGGAGCCACGCACACACATGGACTTACAAACACACACATACATTAAATAGACTCACACACACATTGGCCGACACACACACATACAGACTCACACACACAGACATAGACTTTAGATACACACACATGGAGTTACACACACATATCGACTCACACACACACACACACATCGACTTCCACACACACATATGGACTTACACACACATATGGACTCGCACACACATACACATCGACGTACACACACACACATCAACTGACACACATAGACACACACACACATTGATTTACACACTCACATGGAGCCATGCACACACATCGAATAACACACACACATGGACCTAAACGCACACACATATGGACTCAAACACACACACATCGACTCACTCACACATCGACTTACACAGCAATCCCCGATGATGCCACAGCTAGAGCAATTTTCTCTCTCTGCAGCTTTGTAATTTTTCAACAATATTTAGGGCATTGACCCTCCCTGCGTGCTCCCCGCTTTGGTGGAAAGTAAAGGTGCGGTACGGCAAATTTTAAATGGGTGATGTTCCCACGAATGTAACAAAACGATAGACGAAATGCAATGAGCTGTATCTAAGAAAGTCCAACGTATTTAGCAGTATAACATATTAATCAGCATCGCAGTACTACGTATCAGTAAATAGTGTGACGTGAGCAATCAAAACAATAGAAATGCATTGAAGAAATAAGCTGAAATAAGTCTACAGCAGTACGCACAGGTAAGTTGAGAAGCAGGCTACAGTCTAGATTATAGACTGGCAGCACACCGACTCAATGACATAAGCTTGCTGCAGTCCACATAAAAAGCTGGCAATACGGTCAGCAGCTGAAAAAGCAGGATACAGTCGACATGAAAGGCTGGCAGTACACTGAGTGAGGTAAAGAAGCAGGCAACAGATTATAGACTGACTCATAATTGGCAAAAGCTAAATTAGCAGTATAGATAATAGTGCCAGTGCACTGACGTTAATTAATCAGCAGGCAGCAGTCCACAGCACAGACTGGCAGTACACCGTCGCAGCGTCATAAAAACACAACTTAAAAAATTAATATTTAGCAACCTAATAATGGAAAATTAGTTTTCTGCACACAAACATTATTATTGTAATATTTGCCAACTTATTAGTTTCATAATAGTAAACAATGAACCTGAGTTCTTAGCGAAAGATTCAATAAAATTGTACTTTAAATTGCCGTGGTGAGGCCTAGTCCCGTGCAGAGCCCGCGGCCTCGCCTAGATTGCCCAGCCGGAGGAGGTGACACATTGCGCTATGTAAGCGCTATAATATTAATATCTACGGACTTTATATCGGGAACTGCACGCATTGGGGTGGGGGGGGGGAGAAGAGGACATACGACTGTGAAGAATTAACCTCAGCATTGTGTGTATATTGTTTAAGCTTTGTTAACGTGAATGAATTTTTTTAGTGATCGTGTGTGCATTGCTAGGGGCTACTCCTATCAGCGGTTAGTGCATGCGCAATTATGTGCTTTGTCCCGCGCCGGGCGGAAAAACTATGTAAATAAATAAATACCTATAAATGCACAAAATCGCTAAACTAATTTAAAGGTGACGGATGTGAAAAAGGAATAGCGCTTGCCAACCGGGGGGCTTACGGCGTGGTACCTGGCAAATTTTATTTAACCGTAAACCTCACCGTTTGAGAGCCAAATCCATCGCAAGCGCGTGAACACACACAGATAGACAGACAAAAAATTACTTTTATAGGTTAGAAGAAGAAGATAGGTGAGAGATTTCAACGAATTTAGACATTTATTTTTGGGAAACCTGGAGGAGAACATTGTTGTGAACTTTAACTGCCAAACAGCAGGCTCACCATTTTTTTTCCACATTACCCAAAGGACGTATTTCCGTCTGTGACTTCTAAACAGTAACCGATTTCTTCTTTCTTATCTACGTACGTACGTACGTATGACACCAGGTCTTGGCTTTTATTATTGAGTGGCAGAGGGGGCAGGGTAAAAACACCTATTATTGTACTATACTTCTCTGGTACCCTCACCTTCACCAACAACATCGGGGAGCTCCTAACTCGCCGTTGGCAGGTTACCAGACCAGCTTCAGGGGAACCGGATATTGGTGCTACTCGTGATGGCAGCGTCTACATTGAGCCCAGGGTGATTGTTCTAGTCAAGGTCACTTTTAGACTTCAAAGTCATGTCTTAGCTCGAAGGCAGAAATACTAATTATACAATTTCTGCAACTGAGTCCAGTCCAAACCTCCCTCACCACCTCCCCCCACTCCTTAGTGAATTTTATTTGGAAAATCTGAGAGATATTTACACAATTTAATCCAAAAAAACTCTTATGGATAACAAAATGCCCCTTTTCTGGTTGAGTTGGCATGGAACGACCCATGCCAACTCAGTTTCAAAGACAATGCATATACAGTGATACCTCGGTTCACGAACGCTTCGGTTCACGAACAACTCGGTTCACGAACAGAAAATTTCATAAAAATATGCTCCGGTTCACGAACTCCGCTTCGGTTCACGAACAGGAGCCGCGCCCATTTTTATGCTAATTCCAGGCTGTCACATGGTCGTGATTTCCTGTAGGAAGATCGTGGAGAGAAGCAGAGACACAGAAAGAAGTACTGTGAGTACTGTGAAGACACTTTCAGTGACTTTTTGATTTTTGGTGTGCTTTTTAGCACATACAGTACTGTACTGTACTACTGTACAATACTGTACTTACTGTATTGTACAGTTCACCCGTTTGAGTGCTTACTGTCTCCCACCCGCCTCCCACCCGCCTTCCTCCATGCCAGAAGTCATCTCAAGCAAGGTTAGTGTTCTTTCTTTATACATTACTATACTGTACAGTACTACAGTAATCTGTATTGTCATTTGTTTCATATTTATGTGCTTCAAAAACCAAAAAAAGGGTCAGAACGGATTAACCGGATTCACATTGAACCCTATGGGAAAATGTGCCTCGGTTCACGACCAATTCGGTTCACGACCAGAGTCAGTTCACGAATTAAGTTCGTGAACCGAGGTATCACTGTATTACCAAAGCATGTTTGTTTGCATGTTCACCACAAGTACGTGTGGTTAATGGAGACTTGATCCCTTGCAAAGGGTATCTATTTGGTGTTTGAACATCTTAACACCTCCTGTTTTATTGACAGAAAGTTAAAACCTATTCTTATTTTTAATACTTTGAAATTGACAAAAAGGTCCCATGATATGGAATGACCCATCTGTAGTCGCCTGTAAGCATGGAAGACGATGTTAAGGAAATCCAAAGACCACGATGCAATGGCACCAGGGGCGGTTTCTTCATTAGGGCGATTGGGCGACGCACCACCAATGTCATTCAACCACAGAGTCACGCTAGCCGTCACTGTGCCTCTGGATATAGTCCAATCAGCGTCATGCTACGTTCTGTGGAGTACCGCCTCTTTTTGGGCGATTTCCCTCCAGCTGAGAATCGCCCCGAGTGGTCCCATAGACTTACATTCAAAGATGTTTTTTTTCGAACGGGGGCGCTGCAATGCATTCTCTATGGCTTCCGGGAGGGTTCGCCCTAACGTGCTTACGTCATCATACGTGCTTACGTCATCATACGTAAGCACGTTTCATCCAACAATATAATTTGTCGCCACCTAGTGGAAACTTTAACAAAAGAAACTTGAGTGGTTTGTTTTAATAGTGAGTATACAAACAAACAAGATGTATTGTAAGAGTCACTTTATTTTTCATTAATATTAAAGAAGTGAAGTTGCCTTTACATGCTTAAGCTGTTAATTTATCCATTGCATGGGTGGACCTTATCCTTATCAATCATCCAGACATTTGCCCCCCCTGAGAGATTTTGCAGGAGCCGCCACTGAATGGCACAAACAAAAAGCCTGTCCCGAGGCCACCCATGCTCCTCTTTACAAACACGGATGGACATAAGCAACAATGCACACCTTGCCCACTGTACTTAAAAAAAAAAGTTAAACAAATAATTTGGTGCATTGCAATGTGTAATTCGCTCAAGGCTTTTGCCTGAGCAGTGCCCAGCGACAAAGACCTGATTATATATCTAGGAATGTATAGAACTCACAATGGAGGGATTTTGGGCACCGCCCCACAATGGTTCCAACTCCTAACTTGCGAACCGTGCGCAATACGTCACTTATGGGCAGTTTTAGATCTTCGGTTGTATGTGGAGTCCGAAGACGCTGAGAAAGACTGGCCCACGTGCTCGTCTTCTCACGTCTTTACTATATTTTGGTTCTTTCTTTCTTTTTTATCAGGTAAGGCTCACTGAGCTGTGTAGCTCTTTTTTCAGAAGTGACCTGACCACGGATGATCGCTCAACGAATTGACTTGTCACGTGGAAATTTACAGCAGCCAAATACTCTTAAACGCGTGATGTAGATTCTAAATGTGGAGGGGAAAAACCCCGGAGGACCCGCAGAAAAATCCACGCGACCACAGGGAGAACACGCAAACTCCAAATATACAGGTGTCAGGGTTGGAATCAAACCCATGACCTCCTCCATACCAGGCGAGGGAGTTAACATCTCGTTTTGCTCTCCGGAGCCACGAGTGCCCTCCTAGTGGCTGCCAAGGCACTCGCTCGTACTCCTCTTCGGGACACGTGCTCGTCTCTGCATTGGCTTTTAGTTCAAACTCGCACCGAGTTTAAGAGACTCCTACCTGTGATCAAGCCTTAAAAATGGGATTGCCCCATGGTAATTATTTTTTTACCGCCTTCATCGCTCAAATGATCGGTTAAGTTCTGTGCTAATGTGCACATCACTGTACTTTACGTTACACTTTATGTTTTCCGTTCAATTGAAGTTCGATCTGTGGCTTGAAATGAAGATTTTCCTATGGGTGTGCCAGTGTGACAAGACACGATGTCATATAAACAACAGGGACTTGATCACAAAACAGCCTTGCTCTTACATACTGTGTGTAACAGATGAGCAGCAGCATAAACATTGGTGAAACTGTTGGCCATATTCTAGCACAGCTCTTTCAGCCTCTTGACACGGATTGCATCGTCTTAGTTAAGTGTCTTTGTGAGTTGATCCGATTGCCTTTTGGATTTTCGGATGATAATTCTCGATTGCGAAGAAATGCAATGGCTTCTTCTGGACGTATGTCAAGATCACGTAAATATATGCGTACACGGTTCAAAAGCCTGAGCCGACTCCACTGCAAGCGTTTTTCATTGGTGAGGTGTGAGGGTTTCATTGGTGAAGTGTGAGCATTTCATTGGTGGAGTGTGAGTGTTTCATTGGTGAGGTGTGAGTGTTTCATTGGTGAGGTGTGAGTGTTTCATTGGTGAGGTGTGAGTGTTTCATTGGTGAGGTGTGAGTGTTTCATTGGTGAGGTGTGAGTGTTTCATTGGTGAGGTGAGTGTTTCATTGGTGAGGTGTGAGGGTTTCATTGGTGAGGTGTGAGTGTTTCATTGGTGGAGTGTGAGCGTATCATTGCTCATACCGAAAGAACCAAGAAGAAAAACAATTACTATTACTTATTAGTTAAGCACACCGCTGTGTTGGAGAGTAAACCCACAACATTTACAATTTGAGTACGATATTTTGCCGGTCATTGCAACCAGCCTCATCAGGCGACAACAACATCATCAGGCTGTCGCTGAAACGTCCGACTCGAATTGTAATTGTTGTGGGTTTGTTATACACGTTGTTGTGGATTTACTCTCCAACACACCGGTGGGCTGTAGTAGTAATTAATTGGTGCGTTGTTTACGTGACAAACCTGGCTCTGTCGGGTGGTGCAGGATTACGACGCATTTATACTTATGCGATCTAACCAAAAAATCTTTATTATGTTGTGGGTTTACCCTCCAACACACCAGTCGGCTGAAATAGTAACTAATTGGCACGTTTTGTTTTCGTGACAAACCTCACTAATTTGCCGAGTTGGATGGTAGCGGGTTTAACAACACATTTATATTTACGTGATCTAACCCAAAAAACCCTCTATTGTGGATAGGTATGCGGATGATAACTAAAACAGGGTTGTTTTCTGCAGGTTCAATATCAGAAGGTGTGCGGGAATGAATAGCTACTTTTCACTGGGGTCAGCCTGCATCAAGTAGAGAGTATATCTCCCACAGTTTCCTTTCATGTGAACAATGTTCAGTTGTGACTTTATCAATAGAAACCTTAAAGGCTTATGAATGTTCTGTTTGTTCTTTAAGAGCCATTCAGCAATGAAATCAAGTTGAATGAGTTACAGGTTATGCTAGCCAACTGCAAACAATACAAGCCCTTTGCCGATGCTGCTCTTAAATTTCCCCGCACCTTCCATTAGCGTGGTTGGCTACGTACGGCGCGAAAGAAGTTCAACGTACATCAGCAGTAATGATCTATCCACTGCTGGATTTGGGCCTCCCCAAACCGTCGCCATCTCTCACGGTCTTGAGGTGCAACGTTCTATCGAACACCTGCAATATATGTGTGTTGAACTTCTTTCGCACTGTACGTAGCCAACCGTACCAACCAGAGGTGCGGACATCAGATACTGGGCATGTAAATTAAACTGTGTGTGTGTCAATAACAGAAAATTGATCAATAAATCAATTCAAGCTGACACAGAAGTACTGATGGCACGGATCAAATTTCATTTGACTCAACGGAAATATTCACGACAGAGTGCCAACTAAATAAAAAAAAAGACACCACCTTTAGGTTATGAACAATAAAAAAAACTGCAGAAGAACATATGTGCCCAACTGGGACAGGACAAACCCGACAAAGCAGAATCGATTCTGGCATTGAGTCATCACCCCCAGCCATGGCAAGTCACTGAACTCACCAGAGTAGTCAGTGAGTGGGAGTTGGGGGTGGTCAACATTCAGACGAGTCGAGTGGAGAACAAGAACCACACAGAGAGGCTGCGGCTGCTAAGAGCACTCGAGGCAACGCGACACTCCAGCCGACCCTCGGGGCTTAGAGCCACAGCACAAAGCGGTGCTTTCTTAAAATCCCAGTAGAGCTCAGGAACCAAGCAGAGGTTTATTACTGCGCTCTGATGGGTTTGTCCAAGGAAGTGCTTCAGCAGCTAGCTAATGCACCCGGACGCCCGGTACAGGTCACAAGGTATTTTTCTGCCACATGAGAACGGAGTTTCGATCGATGCCCAAGGGTTGTGCCAAACGTCAGTGCTGTGTTCATGTTAAGACCGAATTTCCGTTCGACTGGATGACATCGCCATACTATACTGATGACTCCTACAAAGGATGAAACAGATCCTGCTGCTGCCTAAAGTAATGCGGCGACGATGTCAAAACTCTTGACTGGCATGTATTATTACTTTCACCTGCAAAAAAAATTGCGCCTCGCTACAGAAAACAAATAGAAACTTTTCGAGGAACAGAGGGCGTACACACCCGAGCACTTGCATGGGTGTTACAACGGATGCCTTTGGTGTGCCATCGTATTTTTCTTTTATTATCGTCATGCCTCGGTTAACATTGACATCGGTTAACAGTTTTTCGGTTAAAGTTTCGCATAGGACCCCGTGGTTGACTAATGTCAAAATTCTGATTTAGTGGTACGTTTACATTATGCATGAGGGCACCAACTTCTCCTAATCCGAGAGCTCGTAAGTGGGCTGAGCACGGCCTTCTTTGTTGCCACTGTGGCGACGCTGTGTTTTTAAGACTGGCCCGACAGATTTCCCTCCTTACCTTTCCACCCCCTGCCCCCCCCCCCCCAATATAAATGTTCACTTCTCTGCTCGAGCGCCCCCCAACCTGAGTGAGGCAGTGAGCAGCCCAATCTACCCCCCTCTTCATGAAAAGCCCTGCCGCGCCAGATCTCGGGGCTTTTGTTCGCGTAAATTTTGCGCCCGCCCCCCCCACTTCTTGTTCTGTGATCGGTGCTCTATACCGGGGGTTCACGTTGAGTTGAAATGAAAATAACAATACAACAAAAAGAGTGAGAGATGGCTCGACCAGCATCACCACCACCCCCCCTTTCATTAATTCCTTCCAGAAACGGGTTTTTTCCTTCTCTCAATTGCACGATTTAATTTCGCCATCCTCACTTTCCTTCCCTCCTCTTCCTCCCTCTTTCTCGTACTCTCGCCTGGTTGGTTTTCCCTGCTTCCTAGATCAGAGCCGAGGAGCACACCGTGATTACGCGCATGGCCGTCGGTCAAGCAGAGAGTGTGCCATGGTGGCAAGATGTTAACTACCTCGCCTGGTATGCAGGAGGTTGCGGGTTTGATTCCGACCCTGATGCCTGCTGTATATTTCGAGTTTGCATGCCTCTCTCCCAGTGGTCGTGTGGATTTTTCTCCAGATCCACCGGTTTTTCCTCCACATTTAGAAACGTGCGTTTCGTGTATTTGGCTGGTGTAAATTTCCACGTGATAAGCCACTTCATTGGGCTATCAATTGTGGCCAGGTCGCTTATGAAAAAATATAGATAGCTCAGTGGGCTTTATCTGATATTTTTTTATTTAGTTGTAGTGTATGCCACGTCCTATTGCCTTCATGGTTAGTTAGAAAATAAATAATTAACTATGTAAAGAAACAAATAGAACTGGCTGTTCCTGACAGGTTGCCCAAAGTAGGTGGGCACACCTCGATCTCAGCTGTTGTTCACTTTAAGTACAGGGCTGCTATGGAGCCCAGTAGCGAGGTGTGGCAAGCCTCAGGAATGTGACAATCTGCTAAAATCTAGACTTGTCCACACGGCAATGTCCGTGTGCCAATTGTGACTAACAGAGGGGACAACGGAAGCATTTTGCCATTTGTGTAAAAAGTATATGTTGCTGATCATAACCGTGCAATGTATATTGCGTAATCTATATATATAGAAAAGGAAAATTTGTGAATATGTGTCTGTTCAAAATGTTTAGCATACTTGCCGACATGCAACAAACTTGAAATTTGGCATGTGGGTACTTTCCAGACTTTACACCATGCAAAAATTCTTAAAATAGACTTTTGTATTTTTTGGGGGGAGGGGGGGCGCAAGAATGCATATATTTTGCACCGCAAGTGAGCTGTGACGTCACATCTCTGTCATGTGACCCGCATGCGCAAGCGTCACGCAGTGTGCCTGCTGACGTCACGCATCCCACCCCAACCCTCCGCGAGTAAAGTGCCATACAAATGTGTTTCAGGTCTAAGGCGTTCTTCGCGCAGCATTGCTGCTTTATTATTTGAGTCGTTTACTGCCGTACGCACCCTGAAAGTTGTGTGTGTCTGCAGCAAGCGCGTGTATGTGTACCTATGGACGCGCGCGCATGTGTGTGTGGGGGGAGCGGTAGTGTAGTGGTTAGCGCTATGCTGCGCTACGAACCCGGCGACTCGAGTTCGATTCCCGCTCACGGCCAACACCGGTGACGATTATCTGAGCCAGTCATGGGCCTCCCCTAGATCGACTCAGCCTCAAATGAGTACCTAGTATTTATTTCTAGATTTGAAGTTTTTATTCACTACTGCAATTTTGCTGTGGCGGTTCCACCTGAATACGGAGACTTGTGTTGCTTCAGAAACGTCGTGATTTAATTTAGTTGTTTTCATTTTAATTAATTATTTTTTTTACCTACGTGACTTTACCGAAAAAAAAGCTAAAAGTATATAGTACGTAGTATAATCATAAGGGGGACTGTCTCCAACTGCCCGTAAGCCTCCTACACAAAGGCTGATCTTAACACCCCTGGGTACAAGTCTCCAATAGGTCTACACATCTCCCGGTCCTCCTGCCCTACACATCAGCCCATCTCTTCTTTAGCCCATGCCACACCGACTTCGTCCCTCTAATTTGAGTCAGGCAGTTGATTACCTTTGCAAAAAAAAAAAATACGAGGAACTCTGATTTAAAAAAAAATTGTATCAATTTCCCTCCCTTTTGATGAGCGCATTTGTGCACACCCCATGAACCAATTCACTAGGGTGGCCGAGTTTAAATGAGGCCATGAGGCGTAATGAGTTATTACTTGCAGCCGATCACAAAAAAACCTTCAGCTGCTCGGGCAGCTGAAAGACTGAAGTCCATTAACATCTGAGGAGGTTGGCACTATCTCCCGCGTTACACTGTAACATGTGCCGTAAAATATTTTCTAAAATAACGTTTTATCAGCAACCAATTCACCGGCAATGTACCCATATGCCCCCCTAGCCCCCCGAAACCTCACGCAAGCGTTAATTATTTACCAAGAACAATATTAAATGGAGCCACAGAACTCTGACAACTCCAGATGACAAGAGCCTTACAACTAATATCGCTCCACAGTAGATATACCGTGTAGATGGTATATCTATAATGCACCTTTGCATGTTAAAAGTCAAATTTAAGTCACAGGTGCCTCCCGTTATAAACAAGAAATGGTGCGGCAATTTAAAACGCAAATACATATTTTTGTATTAACGTCATTCTTAAATCAATCATTTGTTTTGATAGTTAGTGGGGCTGCACCAGCAAGTGCGTGTGATCCTGTGTTTCAGACACAAGAGTTGAAACTGGGTTCTCCAGTGCAATGTTTTGAAACGTCGTGATACCTACGTGACTTTACCGAAAGAACCAAAGAGTATGGATTCCTGCAGTCACGAAAGCTTCAAGTTAAGATTTAATGTTTTGAAGGTTTTAGCTCAGTCACCGGTGACTGCACAACAATTATATATATATAAAATACCTCTTTATTTAACTTGCCTCGATTCAGTTCTGAGAATGGTTTACGATGTTTTGCTTGCTGAGCAATGGACACCCGCTGCAGGGCATGTGAAGGAATGCCCCTGGCGCGTGGATAGAGAGGCGTTTGGAAGAGACCTCAGAAACACCCGTGTGATGTCATGTTCCAGTGCCAAGTCTCACCCAAGGTGACAAGGCAGCGACTGCGAAAGTTCCCAAGTTGGAGCATTCTTCTGACCCGATGCTGATGTTACCATTGGAATTTAAGTGGGAGGGTAAAAATTAATTTAAAAACTTCTTCAATAATAAAATTAATAAATTGGAAATGATCACGAATGCAAAAATATAAGCCAAATCTTTTTTTATACAAAGGTCTTTGCTTTCTGATGCCACTGCCATAATGCTCATTCATCATTAGACCTCTTTTGCCAGTACCAAAGTATAATAATAGGGTTATCCCCTTATTATACTTTGGTACTGGCAAAGAAAGAAGGTCTAATGATGTAGATGCTTACCCCAAGCCCTCATTACTTTGATAGTGCATTGTCTTTGAGCTGTACGCCTTTTGGCGTCCTCTGGTCTAGCACAAACTGAGACGAGGCTCAAAGGCAAAAAAAAGCCGTCTCTGGTGTGGACCAATCAGTTTCAAGGACAATGCATATATTATCAGTGTTTTTTTGTTTGCTTTTTGACCACAAGTATTGTGGTTAATGCAGACATGATTCCTCGTAAAATGGTTTCAGTTTTGTTGCCAGAAAAAAGGGGGAAAACCCCTATTATGATGCTCATTCAGTTACAAAGTCAAACACAGTGATTTCCTGCTCAAATGACCACTGAGCCGGTGGTTCTCACCTCTCGTTCAGAGCTCCGAGCCATGAGTGAAAGTTCAATGTTCTTATGGCGGGGGGGGGCGAGTCTAAAATTGCACCTTTCTTCATTACTTTTTACTCAAAATACTTAACGAATAATTGTACAGCCCTTTTTATCAGTGCACTGCTGAAAAGAGGTCCCAATGTATATTAGCAATTAGGGTGGGGGGTTGTTTGACCATACTTCACCATGTGGGTCAGCGAGGGCTGGTGAAGACTGGTGCTCAGGACCTGTTCAAATATTATCGAAACATGTTGACCGTGGCCGGGAATCGAACTCAGGTCGCCGAGTTCATAGCGTGTGGCACTGACCACTCCACCCCATGTGTCAAACTTAAGGACACCTTATATTCATCTCTTTATGAAACAAAACTCAATCTGCTCTGCCAATACAAAATGTCGAAAGGAGAGATATGTACACAATAAGAATACGTAATAAATGCACCCCCTTAGCTTTTCATTATGCCACATAAAGCACGTTTCATCCACCTTGGTATGGATACGAAAAGCACCAGGTACAACAGAACATTTTGTACATAGCGCTGGCATTTGACATCGTGTGTTTGAAGCCGTCGATGTGAAAACGGCATTACACACAAAGCAGTTCGCCGAACAGTGCTATAACCACTGCAAAGACTGGCAATAATCGTCTATTAGCGCAATGCCAGTAAAGTCTATTGCTCTGCTGATACGTTTGCAATTTAAGTGCAGGTTCAAGTTACCCGACTGCCCAGTGCAGACGGTAATTAGGAGTAGGAACAAGGTTTTTCTGACGTCACTCACGCATCAAGACACTGCCAAAGGTTCACAGACGTACCATGCTGGGTGCGTCGTACCCACCATGTTCTCATCGTCGCTGGCACTGATAAGACTCTGGTGGGCGGCACCAGATGGCAGTTGGTCCAAATCCATCGCCTGCGGAAAGTTCAGCTTCCTTCTTGCTCTTCTTGCTACAGATGACAAGAGGATCTGGTTATTATAAGGAAATGTAGCCACAGTGGCGCCTGGTATACAGGGAGTCGTGGGTTCGATCCTGACCCTGACGCCTGCATATTTGGAGTTTGCATGGTTCTCCCCGTGGTCTCGTACATTTTTCTCTGCGTCCTTTGGTTTTTCCCTCCACATTTTAGAATAAACACGCGTTTAGAGTATTTGGCTGCTAAAAGTTTCCACATGATAAGCCACTTCGTTGGGTATCATTTGTGGCCAGGTCGTTTCTAAAAAGAGCTAAATAGCTCAGTGGGACATACCTGGTAAAATTAAAAATGTTTACACTTTAGTGTTATCATAATTCCAAGCGTGCACCTCTCCGTGCATTTGTTACACGTTCTCTTTCATTGTCTACGTTTCTATTCTGCACGTTGTGGCCGACAATATTGATTGAGAATGTTTGCTTTACCCACACACAATGGTAAGGTGTGCAAAGTAATTACCAAGTAATCACCACTGCACTACCATCAAGAAAAAAAATCACAACAGTGTGGGGGGGGAGGAGGGGGAGGTTCACACGGCACTTTAGTGACCGAAATAAATCCAGTCCCTCATCCACGTGGGTTAGCATTTTGTAGGAGCACTGCGACTTTGCTCGTTCATTGTTTAGGTAGAAGTGTATTTCCGTCGGGTGAATTGAATGCCTCTCCGTGCAGGATAACATCCAAGCACAAACCCGCAACCCGGAATCAATTTCATTCCTCTACGGCAGTGATTTTCAAACTCTTTTGGCCCGCCGACCACTCAGCTGGTGTAAAAAAATTCCGCGGCCCATCCAAGACCCACACGCCTGGTGAAAAAACGCAATCACTTATCTCTCCAAATACCAGTAATATTAAATTATTCATATTACCGGAACAGAAAACACGTTTTTTTAAACGCAGCCGTAGGATATTTGTTTGGGGGGGGGGGCATTTCGATCTTAGGGTTAGAGTAGTTAAATCAGAGTATTTTACCTTAAATTAATTGATTAGTATTTTACTTATTATATTTTTAAAAAATGTCCGAAACAAAATGTATAATAAATGTTGTCATAATTGTCTGGATCAACTTTCATCCAGATCACAGCCCCACGGGGACCACATGGAGGAGGGTCGCGGATCCACCACCTGTGGTGCCGGGGACCACCACTGAGAACCATCGCTCTAAGAAGTAGGTCCTTAATCTTCTTATTGTCGTACGGCTGCTGACGTAGATGCTGAACAACGACTACAATTTCACATCCAGGTGCTCAAGCCCAGACAACCGCGTCAGCAGCAATGGAGTGGATCGCTGTGATGTCTCCTTCATATTTGTGGATCGGGCATTAATTAAATTGGTTAATCACACCCTAAAGTCCATCCCAGCTGAGACTCAAATTCGCCGTGCCAAGACATTTGCGACCGCCACCTTTTAAAACACAATAATAATACGATTCGATCACCCTGGTTAAGTGGCTTAGCCCCCTGCTTTGGAGGAATGGCAGTCATAAAAAATGCATTAACATTTCACACATTACATTATTTGGGGACGCTTAGCAAACAGATTAAAACCACCATTTCATGGCCAAAACGCATGACAGTCCACTCTGCCAAGCTATGCTGTTATCGTCTTAAACAGTACTTGGCTATTATTGCTCTTGCAAGAACATACCATAGCCACACACACCAGTATTGCCAACATCGTATGAAATATGATACACAGTACAGCATTGCGTTTGCATTCTGTCGAGAAGAGGTTGCAGGGTGAAACACACAAGTCGCTGAGTGGGTTATATTTTGACACTCGGGTTTCCTTTGTTTACATCTCAAACCCTTCGCTAAAAACACGACGTTGTGCAATTGGCCGAAGCGTTAAGGGTCCGATGTAAAAACAAAAAGGATGCCACCTCATCTCAATCTGCTCGCGTCCACGTCCTTTTTTAACAATCGGAGCTTTCTGTCGACACCCCCCAAATTCCGCTAAACTGGAGATTGCTCCTCTTCTGTCGCTGTCTCCCATTACCTCTCCTCTGGCTGCTTCGTACGGCCATTTCACTTCCCACGTTCCAGTCCAGCTTCTTCGTCTTCTTAGTCTTCTTCTTTGTCTTGTTCTCCACCGCCACCGCCGCCTTTAGTATGTAACTTTATGAAACTATTCTAGTCTCGCCTTTTCAAAAGCCGTTCCATCATTGTCCTCACCTGGGGCGTTCCACGCCTCATCCCCCCTCCCCTCCAATAAAAAGTTTGACACTTTAAATTATCTCCATGCACGTTCGTACTATTTGCACGGTGCCCTGAGATGCGGTCACGTTTCGACTCTTATAAATGAAAATTGTATCCTACGTTATCTCCACATCGCATGCAACACCGCGCATTCAAATTTGCGAGTGGAACTTTTTTTTGCCAAGTAGACCTCTCCCATGGAGTCTGCAATGTAAGCTACCACGCATATTTGCACAACTGCTCTCCCACGTAGTCTGATGCTACATTGCAGGCTACTCGGGAGAAAGATATGCTAATTTAAACCAGTTCAAACCGGTTTTCACAAACGGTTAACCAGAACCAAACCTTTAAAAACATTATTTTGAGCCGACTGAAATGTGTGACCATAGACCGGCTCAAATGGCTCTCGGTGACGCCCAAAACACAATTTGCGGAAAACCAGCGCACTGACAATAGGCAGAACCAACAATGGCAAACAAATTCCCCCATCAGCAATGATAACCCGTCACCCTCATCGATAGCATCCATTTAGATTACTTTGCAAAAGATTGTGAATTCATGATCATGATTCAAATGAAATCGTGATGCATTATTCTATTAATCGTTATCATCATTATAATTGTTTTTTTAACCTTTTATCTGGCAACAAAACTGACACCTTTTTTACAAGGAGTCATGTTTGCATTGACCACAATACCTGCAGCTGGAATGCAAACAAAAAACATAACTCTGATAATGTATGCACTGTCCTTGAAATTGATTGGTCCACACCCGAGACAGCTTTCTTTAGAACCTAGTCTCACATGGTGTTGGACCAGATGACGCCAAAAGGCGCGCTTTTGGCGTCATCTGGCCTAACATTGCATTCCGACTGCAGGTATTGTGGTCAATGCAAACATGACTCCTTGTAAAAAAGGTGTCAGTTTTGTTGCCAGATAAAAGGGTAAAAAAACAATTATCATATTTTGTTGCTGGCAAATGAGGTTCCAATCGTTATCATCATCATAAGTCCCTTAAACATGACTATCATGAGAGACTTTAGCATTCTTGTGTATTGAGGTAACGAAATTGTTTCATACCATGTATCAGGACCAATGCCAAGACTATTTCTACTGCCCCGAGCTATGGTGGATAGCGAGGCGTGGTCCCTGTGGTTGGCGACGACATGTCCTGCCACAGGCCCACTTACTATTCTTAAGGGTCAATGATCCATATAGTCACACGTCGCTCTTCCTGTCTCCCACAGTAATTACAAGTATGCTGCTCTTCCATCTCTCCTTGTGCAACAGGCAAGCAGCAGCCCACCGTTGTGAAGTGGGTTAATTTTGGATAAATTTGCTCAATGGCTTAGAACTCCATGCTGCAACTTAAGACGCTTTTCTGATTAAAGAGCTCTTTTTTAATCATGGCACTTACTTTCTTCCACCTCCATGGTTGCTCCTGGAAATGCATGTTTATCAGTTATTATGTTAAATCCCAAGATTACCGCACTGGGGCGCCCAACACGCGCACATACATCCATAAATTTAATATTACCAACGAACCCCATTTCCGATGGGGTTAATTACCCCGTGCAAGCGAGTCCTCCGGCGCGTAATCCGATTTCATCGCTCCATCTCCATCGTGGATGTCCTTCTCAGATGTGTTCCCTACTTTGTCTGGCACTTTGGCGGTAGTTTCGGCAGCAGCCATCATCCCTTCCGACGATCTGACCTGCCAAAGGCCACGCCACTTTCTTAACAGCCATTATAACCACTCTTAACAGGTATACATATCATGGGACCTCCTTTGCCAGCATCAAAATATGAGAATAAGTTTTCCCTTTTTTTCTGGCAACAAAACAGGTGTTAAGATGTTAAAACACCAAACTTAAACCTTTTACAAGGAATCATATCTGCATTAACCATTCTTACAAAGCAATAAAGAGGCAGGCAAAAGCATATTGGCGTGCTTTTGAAAGGCTGAATATGATGCATGTATGTACGTATGATGAACTTCTTTCGCACCATACGTAGCCAACCGTGCTAAGAGGAGGTGCGGAGGAAGCATGACAAACTAAACACAAAAAGCAGTTCTTAAGACATTAGTTTGCCAATCTAGATGATTTAAAAGTGCGTAGCTCCCAGTGACTTCCTAATATCGGTAGGAAGAGCGTTCCAGACAGCTGCAGAAGTGCATCTGAAAGCCCGCGATGCGGTGACTGCGTCTTTGTTCGATGGTAGCCAAAAGCCGCTGTGAGGATGATCGGAGTTTGCATGATGACGGTTTTATGATTCTTGAAAAGAAGATGTAATGGAAATCAACACACCAAGGTGCCTAAAGAAGAACACTGATAATGACTTGATGTTGATGTAACGCCTTATATGCCGAGGCATCTCAAGAGCACCGTATATCGCATCTCAAACACGTGATAGTGCACCCCAGGCGGCAGCTGTCCCTGCAGGCACAATGTGACAGCACCTGTGGGTGAAGTACAGGATGGCCCACTTACGGAATTCGAGAAATTACGTAAGTCCAGACGTGTCCTAACGCCAATTCCATATGGGAGTTACGCATAAGATTTGTGTAAGTTAGCAGAGAATCATAATTATTAATACAAATTTAAATTCATCTGTACCCTTAAACAATTGTTTTTCAGGGTGCTATGCATGAAAAGGCAGAAATAGTTTAACATCAACCAAGGAAATAAGATGTGAGAAAGACGTTTGAAAATAACTAAAGAGAGAGAAAGCTATTTTAAACAGACATTTTTAGTCGAAATTTGAAGATTTGTAAAGTGTCTCGGCAGTCCTGACCTCGAATGCCAACGAGTTCCAGAGTTTAGGTGCCACAATTGCAAAAGCACACATCTAGGTGTTGTCGAGACCACTATTACGTCGATTGTCAAAGTAAAAAAAAAATAACGTTGATGATTTAAATGAATAACCACACCACATTGACAACGTTTACATTCATTCTAAATATAATAAACATAAATGCCATTATTCACAATTGGTTTATTTTTGGGTTCGACCCGCCCGACAACAACCAATTATTAAAAGTGTCACTTTAATCAAACGTGCCACATCTCTTACTGCTTCAGAACACCGGTTTACATCGCACATTTTTACACAGCCTAGCCCAGGGGTTTGCAGCCTACGGCTCTGGGGCCGCATGCGGCTGTTTAAGTTCTGCTTCGTGACGTTATTTATTAAGGACCACCGTCTTGTGTTCACATGCATTGTGGCCCTTAAAATAGAAGTTTATTTGCATTGTCTTTGAGTTGTGCACCTTTTGGCGTCATCTGGACCAACACCATGTGAGACTGGGCTCTAAGAAATGCTGTCTCAGGTGTGGACCAATCAATTTCAAGGACAGTGCATACATTATCAGATTTTTCTTTTTGTTTGCATTTTAACCACAAGTGTTGTGGTTAATGCAATATGATCCCTTGCAAAAAGGTGTCAGCTTTGTTGCCAGATAAAAGGGTAAAACCCTATTACTATATCTTGCTACTGGCAAAGGAGGTCTCAAAATGTAAAAATAACTCTTCTTCTTGTTTTGATTACTGACCCCTGGCCTAACCCAAACGAAACCAAAAATGACTCATAATACCCAAATGATGAATCATACCTTTGACCATGAAAGCCTACGTAGAGAATTAATAAAACACACTTAACTCAGCCACAAAGCGGCTGAAGCGCATGCAGCAATGACATCATGGTGGCCATGATGTAACCTCCAACACCCACCGTTGTGCACCCAGAGTTGCGATCTTACTCAGACACGCGCGAATACTTGATCTTTTGACGTACACCGTTTCGGATACTAAGACAATTGCTGCCTGTCAGATTTTAAATGCATTTTCTGTACTTGGAGGCCGCTGGCCTGCATACAGGGGCACGAGTCTGCCTATTGGGGGGCGATGATATATATCTTCGTATAATTTTCTTACTACGACCAAACTATGCTAAATTCACCAAACAAATCACAAGGCTTTTCTGGTCAAACGTTCAACTCAGTTGAAAACAAAAAAAAGCTAAATATTCTTTGGGTCTTTCAGTAAAGCCACGTAGATAGAAAAAATAATTAAAATAATAACAATATCACGACGTTTCAATTGCAACACAAGCAATCGTCTTCAGGTGAAAAAAGTGGGGGAAATCTGCCGAGGCAGGTTGTTTTATAAAGGTTTAGAGATGGGCGGGGCAGCTAATGTTAATGTTGGAGAGGTCACCATAACCTGCAGGAGGTCTACACCAATCAAAGAGCTGTTTACAAATGGTTTAGAGATGGGCGGGGCAGCTAATCACAATGTGGGGGAGTTACTACGGAGCTGTGGGGGGGTCACCGTTGTATTGTGTGAGATTAGTATGTCAATGTAAGAAATTTGAAGCTCGGCGAGAGCTCTAACAGCGCAGTGGCCACATGGAGGTGGAAAAGAATAGCAAGCCGCCATTTACTAACACAGCTAACGGTGGCTGTGTTAGTAAATGTGGCTGTGGGGGGTGGCCATTGTATTGTGAGAGATTAGCATGTCAACGTAAACGAACCAATGCAATGGTGGCTGTGCTAGTGAGACATCCAGCTCGTTAGAAAACGAGGGAAACAAACGGGGGAAACAAACGGGGGACAACACCACATGGAGGGAAGGAGAGAGAGACACACACCGAGAGGCACACCCACGCACAGAGAGATACACAGAGATAGACACAGAGAGACACAGAGAGAGAGAGAGACACATGTAGAGAGACACACAGAGAGAGACACACACCACAACATCACAGCCAGTTATAGTCTGCTAAAAAACGAGAGCCACCGCCACTTTGAGGGAAAGGGGCAACGTTGGCTTTGTTAGTGAGACATTTAGCCCGTTTATGTAAAGACATTAAACTTGGTAATGTAAATTGGTAACATAACTCAGAGAGTCGGAAATAACTACTGACAATGGCAGGTAGGATGGAAACATCAACAACCAGTTAAGGCTTGACCTGGTTAATAACGTCCTTCCAATGATTGCTCAAAAGATACATGTAACTGCCGTCCCACATCAAGCCCTGTCAGTACACTCACCAAACTTAATAACCAGGCTACAGTCCACATTATAGATTGCCAGTACACTCACCGATGTTAAGAACCAGGCTGCAGTCTACATTATAGACTGCCAGTACACTCACTCCAATTAAGAAGCAGGCTACAGTCTACATTAGTGTATTTATAAATTTTTTATTTTATTAAATTTTTAGAATTTTAATTTTTATTCAGTTTATTTTATTATTATTATTTTTCTGTCTACATGACTAAACCGATAGAACCAAAGAATAATCAGAATATGTATTCATACTGGAGAAATCCGATGAGCTATAAAGCTATTTTCACTGATGTCCAGTAGGGGCAGTTCAGAAAACAATACAAAAACACGATAGGAGTGCAAAGTACATGAAAGGTGGAAAAAAAAAATCACTTAATAATATACAAATTAAACTAAACTATTTGTAATCTTACCAAGTAAAGCCTACTCAGGTATTTACTTATTTTTCAGAAGCGACCTGGCCACAAATGACAGCTCAACAAAGTGGCTCATCATGTGGAAATTTATAGTAGCAAAATAATCTCAATGCATGTTTCTAAATGTGGAGGGGAAAACTGGAGGACCCGGTGAAAAAAAATCAACGCGGCCACGGAGTGAGCATTCAAACTCCAAATATAAAAGCGTCAGGGTCGGGGAACGAACCCACGAGCGACCTTCTGCAGGTCAGGTGTTGACTGTTATGTTAGCCGACTCTCTGTGTTGTATTGCATTCTATTTCTAAGTTTACTAGGTTTGTTCTCTCTTTCATTTTTACCTGATGATGATTGCTTGCGTTGCAATAGAAACGTCGGATGCTATTATTTAATTTATTTTTTCTTTCTACGTGACTTTACCGAAAGAACCAAAGAGAAACTTCTGCATACCAGGCGTGGAACATAGCATCTCTCCACCGTGACGCAGGCAGTCATCCTTTATACTTATAGGGTCATGTTCCTTCCCAAGCCTACTTACTTTCTTAACAGTCAAATTATGTCTCTAATGTGGGGTTTCTCTCATCCATAGGTAAACATTGATCATCTTAAGCAAATGTGAGCTCCCCCACAGTGGGAATATAGAATGTCTACTCCTGGGCTCAGTGCCACCAATAGAAGCGATTGCTGCTCATTGTTTTAAGCGAGGTCACTTTGATTTGGCCATTGTTTCCCAGTTGCAAGTGGTGATTTACAGTATTTCTTCTAATAAAAAAAAGACTTAAAATAAAATTGCGTTTATCCCTACAGTGTAATTAGAGGAATTCTTGTTGTAAATGTTGTCAGCTGATGGAACCAGCAGAAAGGCTTTAAATGCATAATCAGGTTATCCACAAAAGCTGAACAGCAAAACCCCACTTTTAAAATGTACCAAATAAATCATTAGACAATACACTTTCCTTCACATATCTGTCAACGGAAATAAAAGTGTTTTTTTACACATCCCATCAGCAACACAGTCTTCTGAGAGAACATAATTTCACCAGTATAGGTTCAACACGAGAAAATCCTCGACCAGTGTCAACAACCAGCATCTGTACCAGCAGAGTCTAGGGTCTGCCGGTGTAAAATACGTGTAGGGCGCCACGGAAGCGAGATGTTAACTACATCGCCTAGTATACAAGAGGCCATGGGTTTGAAACCCACCCTGACTCTTATATATTTGTAGTTTTCATGTCTCTCTCTCCGTGGTCATGTGGATTTATCTCCGAGTCCTCCGGTTTTTCCCTCCACGCTTAGAATCAACGTGTGATTAGAGTATTTGGCTGCTATAATTTTTCACCTGATAAGCCACTTCATTGAGCTATCATTTGTGGCCAGGTCGTTTCCGAAAGAGATGTGGGGCCCGACGTCCACCCCACCGCCCTCGCTAGGCAGGTGGAGCGCGACGTCCGCCCGTTCCGCTCCCCATTCCACCGTGTCGGTTGGCTCCCGCCGGGCCCCCACCGACCGAGTGACAGGGCCCCCCACGCTAGCGCCCACTCTGCGAGTGTGTATTCGGTATGGGGGTCGGGGGAGGGGGGTCATGGCGCTGGGATTCCCTGATCTCATGGTCTGCCCTTCTCGCTTATTCAACGGCAGCTTCTCCCGATGTCGTGAAGGATTCATTGTGGCTGGCCCGGTAAAACTTTTTGCGCCCATACACTATTAAGCCAACTCAGGGGCATCGCATTGTAACTTGTCCTGCGAGGGTCGGCCAATCCCCTGGCACCGGGAAACCGTGGGACTTTCCTCATAGGGACCCTTCGGATTAAAACCCGTTGTGCCAGGAAATCCCCCACCAGGACACTACGTGTGTGCGCTGCGTGTGTGTACTCAGTGTGGGGGCCAGGTCGTGGCACTTGCAGAGTGGCTGCGAGGCCTTGGCACCACAGAGAGCTACATAGTTCAGTGGGCCTTACCTGGTAAAATGAACCCGTAAAAACAAAGTTTTTCACTATAAATCCTTTATATGCGTGGCTGCTAGAGTCCTCTCGTCCTCTGGCTTGAGATGGCTGCCACCTATGGGTCAGATGATTGCCTGCCACCATTAAGCAATTGGTAATTAAATATAAAAAAACAATTCCTAAAAAGTGTAAAGATATGGATTTTCTTTTCACGAAAATAAATTGTCCTGCACAACGAGTCTGTGTGCAAAATGTCAGCTCGATTGGATCACGGGAAGTGGGTTAAAAAACGACCGAAAGATTTGCACGGTCGTAAGCGCGCAAGCAAGCAAGTGAACTTAATATAAAGGATTTAAAAATATAAAACACATTCCTGCGGAGGGAGCTGGTAGGAACGTTGGGTTGCTCGGTCAATGGCCAGGGTCAACGGCGGCGTGGTGTATTCCGCAAATATGGCCGACTGTGAGGGCGGGCACAAGCCGGCGGTAGGTTAAACATTGAGTTTTATAAGGGCACCACGGTGTGACCAGCCCCTCCCCACCCAGCCCCACCCCTCCCACCCCCCACCCAGCCCCACCCTCCCCACCCTCCCGTCTCCACCCAGCCCCACCCCTCCCATTTTTGGATGCACGACAGACGGACACAATAATCCCCTGTGGGCTGGTGTAACCAGGAGGTTCCTACCAGTATAAAATAGTTGTGTGGCTGATGGGGAGGGGCAGATACGTGAAGGACGCGTATTTCTGGCTAGTTAAACATTGTTAAATGCTCCACAATAACGCTCATATTTCGTGTCATGTCGAAGATAGAGGGATCACCTTGCTTATATGGATGAGCACTTGGCAGTTCAGGGGCATTCGTTTGGGCCAGCTTCACTCTGCTTATGCAAACTATTCATGATTTATTTATAATCGAAATGTGTACAGGACTGGGAAAATGCCAACCCATACTCTGTATATATATTTAGATGGTTTAATTGGTTGTTGTTGGACTGACTACTTTTCTTACTGGACTAATTTACACTCCACTTCTGAGCGAGTGTTTCTGCAGCATCTCCCTACAGACGGTCGCAACACGGTACTGCAGCTAATTTTTTCTTTAATCCTTTAAAAAACCACCTACTCTAAACCAAAATAAAAGTCTACTTTCTGTACAATTAAAATCTTGTGGATTATCAAGTTTATTTTTTTTAACCCACGAGACGGACAGTTAAACTCAACACTAAAGATGTTGATTGTGACCGGGCACGTACAAATACACGAGACGCAGACTCGCACACAGTATTAAGGACCCAAATACACGTCTAAGCAATGTAATACCCTTAGTCATGTTGGACGAAAATTCAATACAAAGAACCTACGCAACTTAAGTGGCAGTGATCCGCAAAGACAATACACAAATAACACATTCGCCAATAGCACTGCCCTCTGCAGAAGAAATCAAAGCATGTAGTAGGCGACGTTTAAATTAATGACCCTACTTCTAACACCTCTGTCTTCAGGCACCTCCGATTAATTAGCAGGGTAGGATACATACAGTGCAAAACAAGTCCAACATACATACACATACGTCCCTGGACTGTCTGAGACACGATTGAAGCTTCAATTAAATAAAATACTTGAAAGTTAAATTTAGAATCCTATGATGACGGCTTTCAATTTTATAAGTTTAAATATTTAAGAAATCAATATTAAAGTCACTCCCAAGTAAATTTCACCGGGGATATACCGCGGGCCTAACCCTTTAACAATCAGTTTAAAGTTGTTTATTCTTAACATTTGCAGAAGTTTAAAGCGCGTATCGAACAGCATTCAGCGCAAATGCGTCCTTCGAGTTAACGCTTTTTATTCCGTCATCAATAACAGACATGATCAATCCACTGTCGGATGAAGAGCCCTTTCCCCATGTTGTATTTCCCTCCAAATCAACCACAGGCAGAGTGGCACTCACAATGGCAGAAGAAGTCCCCATTCATTCACTCACCCACCTTGCACAGGAGGCAGCGAGCCGCAGCTGCCTGGAAGCTCCACGCGGTTGTGGGTCCCCTGAAGCGGTGCCACGCCAAGTGACGTGCGAGAAGGGGGAGGGGGCTCGTTGCCCCGCCTACAAACACCTCACCGCCCCGCCCCCTCGTCTTATTGGACCAATCGCATTATTGGGAGCCAACGCGTGGCCACGCCTTGAATGATAAGCACGCCCATTGATCATGCCCCCCCCCCCCCGCGCACAGAGAAGTCTCATCATCAATCTCGATTTGAAGTTTTCGTGATTGCAGTGATCCATACTCTTTGGTTCTTTCGGTAAAGTCACGTAGGTATAAAATTTATAATTTTGTAAGTATAAAATAAAATAAATGTTATACCTACGTGACTTTACCGAAAGAACCACAGAGTATGAGTATCATCATAATTAGAATTGTTATTTTATACTGGAGAAATCCGGTGAGCTATAAAGCTCTTTTCACATGTGTCCAGTAAGGAGGCGGGTCAGGACGTTAAAACAACAAACAATGCAAAACCGCGATAGGAGTGCAAAGTGTTGTAAAGGTAAATAGAACCGGACACTGAGCAAAACAATGCTATCCTCTTGTGGGTTAGTATATTCACTAGTAGTTATTATATATAATGCATATAATGTTAGTCACTGTCCCTAATAAATGATGACCAATTACATACATTAATTTGTCACGTTAACATATTGTTTAAATCGGATTGGTTACTCCTGTTTCATTATCTTGTAACACCGTTATTCTGACTGTCTGGACTGTTATCCTAACTTCCTGAGTCTTATGTTGAAGTTATTTGACATATTTGCAAACGAAACGTCGTATTTAATTGCGAGAAGTTCGTTGTAAGAATTGTTCTTCAGCTTACCCGTGAGCTAAAACAATACAAATTGTCAGGTTAAACAATTGCCACGTTAATCAATTAATCAATTGCCAGGTTGAATTTTGTTTGGCTGGCTCGGGCAGTAGAGGGTCTTAATGACACGATTTTGGTGAAATCATTACATGGCCTAACCCGAATAAACAGCTTACACGTCCAAAGTTGCTTGTTTTACCTTGACTTGAATATTGCTTCTTCTTCCACGCGTCTGTCCCACTCACGTGGGCTGGTCCGCTGTCCTTGCCAACCATCTCCACGCTGCCCTGTCCTGCGCCGTCTCTCTTTCTGCTCCTCGGGCCACCGTGGTCCGATCGCACCACATCACCCACCCACCTCTTCTTCTGCCTTCCTTGAATATTTGCCCCGTGAAATTGTGAGAGAAAGGGCTAAATAAACATTCAGAAATTAAAGGTGACCTTGGCTTTGTCTCGAGCGCGACTGTCGCCATCTATTTACCTGCGCTCGTAGGTATCTTTGGAGCAAATTCGGTCAAGGTGGCTCAATGACAATACCAATAATTGAACCTTGTAACACACCGCACAGCATTCACTCACACTCTTCTTCTTTCGTATGGCTGCCGATGTAGATGCAGCGACAACAACTACAATTTCACATTCAGGTGGTCAAGACCAGATAACCGCGTCAGCAGCAGCGGAGTGCATCGCTGTGATGATGTCTCCTTCGTATTTGCGTATCGGGGCATTGTGTCGTCATACGTTATACGTGGTCTGTTCAGGATAACCACAGCCGCACACAGGGCAGTTTTAAATTTTCCATTTGTGCATCGGGTATCCGCATCTGTCATGGTTTGTGCAATGGATGTGGTTTAGGGTGGACCATGAGCTTCGTGGAAGATAAAACCCAGGGATATTCTGCATTAGGCCTTTCACAAGGTGTTTGTGAGTTATTTTGAACTCCATTCAGCTCTCCGAGATTCATTGGGATTGAACTCGCATTGATGAAGGCTAACTGCATCGGTCCAAAAGGGCTTGCGTGACTTTAAGCGATGTCCAGGAACGTTATTGATGTCTCCTTCGTAGTTGTGGATCGGACATTGCGTCGTTATACGTTGTGCGTGCTCTGCTGTAGATGATCACAGTCGCACACTGCTGGAAAGTTTTCGATTTTCCATTTGTGCATCACTCGCACTTCAAGAGAATGACTCGAGAGGCAAAAGGAACCACAGGCAAGCATCCAGGCAATGAGCCACTGCCAAAATCCTCTCCCCCCTTCACCCCAAGCTCTGTGATCCTCTATATATTAAGGCGTAATCAGTCAATTAATGAGTGTTTACATGTGGAAAAAGATCAGAGCATGCAGAGAAACCCCGCACATGCGAGGGTGCAATGCTCTATCGCAGTGGTTCTTAACCTGGGGTGCACGCACCCCCTGGAGGTGCGAGATGCCCTCTCTGGTGTTGCGAGACATGGCCAGATTTTTTTTTAGAAGGTAAATAATCGAAAACACAAATTAAGCACGTAAGTACAACTACCATGTTTCATCAAACCTATGTGTTTATTAACATTGTACATTTTTCAACGGTTTTATTTAACTTCACTCGTTTGTCGTGGTCAAATATTGTAATCAAAAGTTGAATTCCTGCTGTCAAATCAATTCAAAATTTTGCACACGTACTCAGATCCGGTGACAATGCACGCCTGTGTGAAAATCGGCATCAATTCATCAATTAATTGCCTCCTTTCAAGCAATTACAATTTTTGTATGGACGCCTTATTAATTCTATATTTTTGTGTGTAGGTCAAAAACGCCGCGGTCCCTAAACTGTGGAATCGGCTCGCACAAAACGCAGGCGCCGCGTGCCTCAGGCGCCATTGACGTATTTCTCGACCGTGATTTAAACGAAGTTGTTTTAGAAAAAACTTTTTTTAAGGAGTTTATTTTACGATTGAGAACCAAAGGGGTGCAAGGCTGCAGCAAAGGTTAAGAACCATTGCTCTATCGCATACAGATGGAGCAAGTGGAGTTCACATTTTTGGTGTGCCACCTTCTCTTGGCAACCCAGTTGTATGGCACCTCAATGCCCACCCTTCACCTCTACAGTGCTGGGTTACAGGCATCCAACCACCACTGCAAAGAATACCCTCCATTCAGGAGGCATTTTCCAAGACAGACCCTCACACGCACTTGTTTTATTTAACTTCTTTCCTCTACATGGACTCCTCTACTTAAGAATCTGTTCGTAAGTAGAGGAGTCCCTGTAGAGGTATGTTCGTAAGTCGATTTGTTCGTAAGTCTAACTTTACTCCTGTCGATTCCAAGCATGTTGTACGGCATGTACACTCAACACGGATAATGGCTTTAAACGTTGCATAATCTCCCGTAAATGCCACTGGTTCTTCATGTTCTGCAGATGTAGATGTCACTGGTTCTTCATGTGGCATCTACTTGACACGTTTGTTTGTATTTCTGAAAGTTCATAAGTCGAATATTCAGAGTCCTTGTACTGTTTTCTCAAATCATCCTGGCATGAAAACTACATTATTACAGAATATTTTTAAAAACCTTCCCACACACGCCAGTCAGATGCGGTTTGCGTGGTCATCTAATTTCCCAGAAAATTATGTCGGCCTGTTGGCAAATTCTAGCTGAATCCCACATGGGTCCATTCTCGATGAAATGCTCGCCCATCTTTTCATGGCTCCCATTTTCACATAAAATGTATGTAAAGTCAAGTTTATACCGAATGATTGTACACGTATTCTATTCTTGGTTATGGCAATATGATGTCATGGTAATGTAATGATAATCAGTTTGTGTGCAGGTGCTAAGTGGATTGTTACATCGTAGGATCGTTAAAGGTGTGGTGTCTTGGAGAGGCCTTCATCCAGCAGCTGATTAACCATGTATTATTGTGATCCTCATCCTTTCTGCGGTTTTGTTAACAAAATGCAACTATTGTCAAAATGGTATTTTCATGCTATGAGCTGTTTTACAAACCCTCATTACATCTCTAAACCGCAGATACATTTTTAGATAATCTTAAACTTTTTGAACCTGCTGCACCTTTTTTTTTACAAAGTGATGACAAACAGAGATGTTTTTTTCTCAGGCTCCATGCCGGATGCTGCTGTTGCACGATGACTCCCGCACTGGGCTGGACTGGTAATCCAGTGGTGGTCGGTTCAATCTCCCGACGAGGCTGTGGCAACAATGTACTTGTGTCTTACATCTGCCCGCATCGCTCCACCCAGAAGTATAAATGAACACACCACAGTTAAGACATTGATCAGCAGGTTGCTCGTGGTGAGGTAGATTGTGGTTTCTCCCACCTCTTCATATGGAACATCTGGCCAGTGTAGAAAAGGAAAAGTAGGAAAAACATTTTTCTAAGGCGCACTCTACTGCTTCCTCAAGTGGAGACCGTTCCACCTCCAAATGGCAAGAGCAAGCCATTGCAGGGCTGCGCTTATACCTTTTACAGAAGAGTGTTTGCCCCACTGCAATGGATGAGGAAGTAAAAACCTGCTTAGTGACTAGCATCTTTGGAAATTCTACACCACACATTGGACCATTTATTGAGAACACTTGGCAGATTTTGTGATGTTTACATGACTTGCTTGAAAAGCACCGTTGTTGATTTTCCCCAGAGAACTTAACCACGCAACTGACAATAGACTAAAACGTGTGAGTCGTGTACCCATATGTTTTACATGTATGAAGGGGAATGTTGTTTATTCATCAGATATTTTAATCTCAGCTTCACTAAGCTATGTTACAATTTAATAATATCTGACTTCATGTTGCACATGTCAGCAAATATATTTCACCTGAATTAGGGTTGCCAAATGTCCGGCTTTGACCTCACCTTGAGGGTTTGACCTGGAGAGCCCAGAAATTGGCATCTGTGTTCGGGTGGCAGTGATTTACCAAGAAATGGTACGTAGTTTTGCGCTGAATTCCAGAACAGTATACTGCCACAGTTTTGATAGACCGAGAACAGGGGTTGGCAACCTTTCAAAGAAGGAGAGTCATTTATTTTTGTCTTTCACCAAAATTGTTCCAGAGCCACCTCGCACGCAGAGAGCTATTTGTACACAAACACAGCAGCAGGTACACAGCTGATGACAAACTAATTCTGACTTAAATAAACAGAATAGGTGATGGAATACATTGCGGAAATTTAGTTCCCCTCCCCCCTTAGTTATTCCTTAACAATAACAGTTTGACTGTTGTAAATTTTGACCCACTCCCTGTCATTGTCTAAGGTGCTTATTATCTTTGCGTTAAATTACGTTTAAGATTTTTTTAGTTTTTTAACGGCTGCCCTCAATCGGCAGCCGCATCTGGCTACGGCAGCCGCAAGTTTTCCAAACCCTGACCTAGGCTGATAATAAATATGTCCTGGTTTGGTCTGTGGAATAGGCGGCAACTCTCATGTCAATAATTAAAAATGTATCCAACAACATCCAAACATGCATAAGTGTCTCGCTCAAATACCCGAGGGTCAAACGAAAAACAATGCATCAGGGCATATATGGGGACGTTATAATCATAGAAAGCAGTTTTGGATCTTTGAGCGCAGTCCTTCACCTCGAGGACATTTCCCCCAAGCTCTCGTACTTGGCCTCAGGGGTATGGCGTCTGTCCCAGAAGTTGGCTGGAGGGAACCGGCCTTGACACTTGTCTCCACCTCAGCCTTGGTCTTGTGAGTCTCAGCCTAGAATCTAAAGGTTGTAAAAAAAATCTAACTTGTTTCTTGTTAAATTGAGTGATGTATGTATGTTGAGCTTCTTTTGCACCGTACGTAGCCAACCGTGCTAATCGGAGGTGCGGGGGAATGACAACAAACTTAACATAAAAAGCAGTTCTAAAGAAATTAGCTTCCTAATATCGGAGAGAAGAGCGTCCCAGACGGCCACAGAAACACATCTGAAAGCGCGCAATGCAATGACCATCTTTGTTTAATGGCTAGCCAAAAGTCGCTGGTGCGAGGATGGCTGGAGTTCGCGTGATGATGGTTTATGCTCCTTGACGAGAATGATGGGCAGCCACTCATCTCATGCTCAGAAGCCTGATCAGGCAGTAGTGTAAATGTTGCATTTTTTAAATGACTGGGACTGAGTGTATTCTCAAGATGACTACTTTTGATTTCCCCAAAACGGTACTCATTTTGTCAACCCCAGAAGAGTTTGCTCCTGAGACGCATTTCAACTCACAACTAGCCAGGCGGCACAAAAGAAAGGTGTATAGAAGCAACGGCTTTACTTTGCTGTGTTTAAGCCGCCCGGCGCTCCGCTCATCGTGAGCGTCGCTCCTCTGCCCCCCGCTGCCCAGTAGCGTCGTCCGTCACCAGGCTCCTCCACAGAGGCCTGTCTTGACGCCACTGTTACCAGTCACCGGCAAGTCCACTCGGCTTCACATCTTCCTGGACCGCATCATCTCACCCCTTCTCTAGCTCAGCCACGCTCGATTCGACCCCCCCCACCCCCCATCTATCCGGCCAAACAGAAGCTGCTTGGGAATTCGATGGTTGGGCCTGCGGGCTAACAATAACAATAATAATTTACACTTCTAAAGCGTCTTTCACCAAAAGATTAAGAGGCGCTGTCCAAAATAACCCAACCCTACAAAACAAAGGATTCAAGTAATAGACAAAAAAATCTATTTCAATACGAGTGAGGGAGGGAGCGAAGCGAAGGTGTGGTGGACGTGAATTCCACAGCCTAAGGACCACACGAGACAAAGGCCCGGTCACCCATCATCGTACAGAGACGCGACCTCGGCACACACAACAGGCCAGACTCAGAAGACCGAAGTACTACTCTCTCGTTGCAACATATGGGACAAGGAGGAGGCGCTGTATATATGTGTGAGGGAGCAATTGAGAGCCTTGTGGGTGAGGAGAAGAATCTTGAAACTCTACTCGAAACCCGACCGGCAGCCAAAAAAGATCGAGAGATGCAAGCACAGGAGTTCGTACGTTCAGCAACAGGCGTGCCGCGCGTAAGAATTCGGACAGCCGCGGTTTAGGCGAATTAACAGTTGAAGTGGGGATGCCGGAAAAAACGGCAAATAACAAAATTCAATACGACAGAAATAAAATGTACGAACCAGCTTCTCAGTGTCCAATGTTGAAAGGATGGGGGCGTAGCCAGGCTATATAAGAGCAAATAAAGGAAGCTCTAAAATATCTTGTTAATATGTGCTTCAAAGATTAACGAGACACCAAAGACTTCGAAGCCACAATAATGTGGCCATAAATTGTCAGAGACCCAGTCAACAAAGGCTTTCCTGCCGAAGGAGCTCACCTATGGTAATTGTCCAGATTGTTAAAAGATTTGTGAGCTCCTCACACAAACCAGGATGGACTATTGGCAGCTAAGCCTGAATGTTTCAACCTGGCACGGATGCTCCTTCAGAGGGGTTCACGTTCCGCATGCATAGAGAAGGGAGGGCATGACTGGCGGAAAAGACCTGGAGCTTCGTGTGGAACGATATACCAGTGAGCTACACAGCTGATGAAAATGTATGACTGATTCGGAGAGAGACCTCGGCTGTCAAACAGGGGCTGATTATAAGCACACTGCCTAGGTACAGGAACTTCTGCACAACTATCGAATTACTAATCGAGGGTGGAGGGGGCATTCGATGAGATAAAATACCCAGGCAGGTGCTATGTTTTTGTGGTGCTCATGGTAATACCCCATATCTTAGTAGCATGTTCCAGGTTCATTAGTAGCATATCCAACTACTTCTCAGAGTGGACAGCAATTACCAGATCATCCGCATACATAATATGGTTGACCAATATGGAGGCATCCTTTGACCGCACACAGGCATCAATCAGCCTCCCAATGTATCTGTACCAGGTGGAGATTCCACCGATACATCCATGGGAAGCGAATTGAACTACATGGCTATTCAAGATGTTAAATCGTGTAGGGGCCATAGAACTTTCCTGTCGCACCCCAAGGTGTACAAAAATTCCTCTGACTCTTGGCCTGCCCACTATAATGAAGGTCCTTAATAAGTGTGAGCAGATGTTCATATTCTTGGGTCTTTCGGTAAAGTCACGTTGATAGGTTCAAATAAAATAACCAAAAAACATTTATTTGAACCTATCTACGTGACTTTACTGAAAGACCCAAGACTATGAATTCCTGCAGTCACGAAAGCTTTAAGTCAACACACAAGATTAACAACAGCCATTCATCACTTAGTCACGTTGACGGCACCACAGAGCTTGTGCCAGGCTAGGTACACTTTTCAGGCCAAGTGAAGTGGGCACACAGTCAATAAATGTAGTTTTGGTGAACTATAGCCATCCAGTTAACATGCCAAAAGTGAGCCAATATTCCATGTTTACTAGGTTTGCACTTTGAAAACTGGTCTCTTTCGGATGTCTGACCAATGCAGTAACAACCAATTAAACTTTGAAACTAAACTATGTTTGTATTTTACCGGTTGGTAAATGGTTTGGAGACACGAAAGGGGATTGGCGGAGAGTCAGGAAAGTTCCAGAAAGGACGAAGAAGAGGATAAAAGAAGTGGCTAGACTTTTTCCTTTTAAACAACTTTTATGCCGTCAGCAGCAACAGCAGCACTGGAGGCGATTTCGATATGAAATACACAGTCACCAGTAAACAAATTAAATTTAACGCTACAAATGCACGCGCTGTGGCGCTAAAAGCACCGCGCACAACACGAAAGAAAAGTCACATGGTTGTGGTGGTCATCGCGCATGCCACGGTGATGTGCGAGCGCTTCAGAAGGTGAACATGAGGGTGCCGTCCACGCTGGTACAGAGGGTGGCTAGAAGGAGTTGGGAGTGACTTATTCAATTTTGTTCAATATTCCATTCATCAAAATAAGGCCCACTGAGCTATAGATCTCTTTTCAGAAGTGATCTTACCACAAATGAGTGGCTTATCACGTGGAAATAGCAGCCTAATGCAGCTTAAAGCTCTAAACGCGTGTTTCTAAATGTGGAGGGAAAAACTCGAGGAGCAAGAAAAAATACACGCGACCACGGGGAGAAGTAGTAAACATCTCACCACCGTGGCACCCCTGTGTGTACACGCAATGTGTGTGTCTACACAGAGAGCAACCTGGGTTAATTGACAATACAACACTGTTTGTTTGGCCTGTAAATAGTGTGCTCTGACTTTTACTGGACCATACATTATTACAATTACAACTGCTACTGTGTGTTTAACCCTAGGATCTGAACATGCGGATACAAACACCGCAATGTTAAAGCCTAACAATGTTCAACCAGCACACTCTGGGTCCTTTAATATTGCAAGCACGGTTAGCAGTCGCGTAACGAGTGTGGGGGCAGGGGTGCCTAGTACCCCCTCCATCCTGGTGGCCAAAGCGACGAATTCGGGACCCCCTGGACAACTCCCATGATACATTAACTCCTCAACTTACGAACACTCGACTTACGAACATTCAAAGATACGAACAAACCTGTCCCGTATGTCGTAATAGATGGCGGCGGTGGCATCTACATTTGGAAAACATGAAGAACCAGCGGCATCTCCATCTACAGGAGATTATACAACTGTTAAAGCCATTCCCCGTGTTGAGTGTACACGCCGTACAACACGTTTGGAATCGACAGGAGTAAAGTTGGCCTTACGAACAAATCGACTTACGAACAGACGTCTGGAACCTAACTCGTTCGTAAGTAGAAGAGTCCCTGTATATGTTTCAACAACAGTGTAATAGAACAACAACAACGCTTATTTTTGCGACGACTGAGCGCCGCTGCAGCGTTACATTTTCGAGACCGTGAGCGTAACGATGATGTGGTGAGGAAAAAACAAGCCTCACGGATGCGACCGTGCGAGACAAATCACAATATTGGGGTCCCCACCTTACCGATTGTCGCACCCCTGAGTTGATGATGTCGGAACTACGCCACTGAGGGCGAGTGCAGTTTAAAGCCATTGTGTGCTCATGCTGTGAAACCCCATTAAGTGATTACCAACCATAGATCATTGAGGACAGATTATAAACATGTGGCAAGTATTGTTGTAACGTGGTTCTGCGTTCAAGAATGAGTTGAACGGCCGGGGAGGGGGTGATGTAAGTGTAATGATGATGTAATTGTTGATAAGCTCCTCACTCGCGGACAAAGACAAAGATCCCCCGTATAGCCTTAACAGACTATTGGGGGAAGTGGCAACCCTACGCCCGACCCTCTTTGTCTCCCTAATGTTTACACATCGGACAAGATACTAATTTGAGGCTGAGTTGACCTAGAGGCCGTCCATAAATGACGTCACGCGATTTTAGACGATTTTTGACCCCACTCCCCTCGTCACACGGCGTCACAAAAAGTCAGACCCCCCTCAAATATGACGTCACAAAGCTTTGCCTCCCCCCCCAAAAATAAAACATTCTTCAAATCGCTTTAAACTATTGTCTTTCTAGTGCGTATTTAATGTGCCGCTGCACTCTGATGTTGTAGGAGAAAACATTTATCAAAAAGTATATTTAATTAAGTAGAACGTGTTGTCCATATTTATTTAAAGTTGCGCATTTTGATGTGACGTCACATTTCTCACCCCCCCCCCCCCTCGTCAGACATCGTCACAAATGTCTGGTAAAAAAAGTTTTTTAAAAATATTTTTAGTTGAGAGCTGAGGTCAGTTGGGAGCGCGGTGGCAAGATGAGAAGACAGTTTGATTGGCGTGTTGGGCTTTGATGCGGCGAATGGAGTTGGTCCTAACAGGAGAGTGAGGAGGGGAGCTGCCCCGATTACGTTGACAGGAACGGGGAGGGGAGGGGAAAGGGGGGGGGGATCGGATAAATATTGATTCGATTTTATGGAGGCGTTTAATGCTAAGTTATCATTTGAGAATTCGCATACTCTACACGTGATATTCAACTCATTTGTTGACACTGTTGTTTTACTGACCTCATTTGTTCATATGATTGTCCAATGAAACCTTTTATTGCAACCCCAACTTTCCAGCTCTGTCGCTACACTCTGCAGCGCCAACCACTACAATCTCCACCCCGAACACAATCTCGCCCATGATCTCGTGTCTTCAGCTTTTAGGTCACTTCTACCTACTTTTACGCATACAAATCCCATATTCACCCTTCCTGTCCATCTACCGCAGACTAGTCATCCATTGCCGCGAATGAACATTTCTGCCAGAGGTTTAACCCATTTTAAGTGACCCCCCAGTAATGCTCCAAAGCAACGCAAAGTGTTGGTGTATGGCGGTGTTTTTGTGCATTTAAAGGGGTGTCACATTTCATATTGAGTGCGCTTGCCAATAACATCTGACATTCTGGCGGAATTTCGATTACACTCCGGACTGTTGATGAGACCCACACGGCCAGAACCGGTCCAGAACATGCCTGCTTAAATGCCACTTGATAACATTGGTCTGGAAAGTCAATAAGCTCATGGACTAACGCATGTTATATTGCATTAATACGTGGAGACACCGATGCTCTCAGATATGTCCCTCCATATAATGATTTTTATATACGTACAGAATTACTTATACTGGTAGGAACCTCCTAGTTACACCAGCCCACAGGGGATTATTGTGTCCGTCCGTCCGTCGTGCAGGGAGGGGCTGGGTGGGGAGGGAGGGGCTGGGTGGGGAGGGAGGGGCTGGGTGGGGAGGGGGTGGGTAGGGAGGGTGGGGCTGGGTGGGGAGAGGAGGGTAGGGAGGGGCTGGGTGGGGAGGATGGGGAGGGGCTGAGTGGGGAGGGTGGGGCTGGGTGGGGGGTGGGAGGGGTGGGGCTGGGTGGGGAGGGGCTGGTCACCCCGTGGTGCCCTTATAAAACTCAACGTTTAACCTACTCACGCCGGCTTGTGCCCGCCTTCACAGTCGGGCATATTTGCGGAATACACCACGCCGCCGTTGACCCTGGCCATTGACCGAGCAACCCATATTCCGCAGGAATATGTTATTCTGAGAGACGTCCATTGTGTTAATTATCACTACAAAAGATTATCGGCAGGGGGCAGTATTTGCCTTGTCAAAACTGTGATTAAGTTCATGGCTCGCTTTGCTTAAATAATAAAGTATGATATGTTATGAATAGCTTAGATTTATTGTTTACATAATTTCTTTGCTACCCAATTATCAACTATAAGAATAAGGTTTTCCCCCTTTTTTCTGGCAACAAAACTGAAACCATTTTACGAGGAATCATGTCTGCATTAACCACAATACTTGTGGTCAAAAAGCAAACAAAAAAACACTGATAATATATGCATTGTCCTTGAAACTGATTGGTCCACACTAGAGACGGCTTTCCTTTGAGCCTGGCCTCAATTGGTGCGAGACCAGATGACGCCAAAAGGCGTACAGCTCAAAGACAATGCAATATCAAAGTAAAAAGGGCTCGGGATGAGCATCTACATCATTAGACCGCCTTTGCCATTTTGACCACAAGTATTGTGATTAATGCAGACATGATTCCTCGTAAAAAGGTTTCAGTTTTGTTGGCAGAAAAAAGGAGGAAACCCTATTCTTATATATTGGTACTGGCAAAGGAGGTCAAATTATCAACTAATTATTGTTTATGAAATCATGAGCTATTTTAAACACTAACGTTGGTGATAATCTATTGGATGTGTACTTGACACAATCCGGTATTAATAATGTCCTGTGCTTATCCAGGAACGTCTGATTGAGTCTGAAGGCTATTGTTCAGGCGGGTGCTCCATTGGAATGATTGAACATTTCGGTGCCATGAATGGCTTGTGGGGGGGGGGGGGGGGAGCAGAGTACTCGGAAAAAAGCACATGCATACAGGAGAATACTGTAACAACTGAAACCTCCACGCAGATGCGTTACGTTGCAGATATCACCGATTACATTTGATCCACGGCTGGAAATCTTTCTCAGATTGTTGGGGGTTCATAGCGCAAGTGTGATAATTACTGCACCACCCCAAGGCTTGCTCCAGGCAGATGTGGGGCCGAGACGGGGGAGCATGGAAGTACACCACAACGCTGGATTTTACTGCGCTGCCCTCTGCTGCTCACAACATCGCCCCGCAGCGGCCTATAGCACCTGTTTTATGCATCGTGGTCGCTCATTCAAGAAACTGGCTTAGCTTCTGAATTCTGACGATATTGGGCTCATTCGGGGCAGAGGCGGCTCGAGACGAGCTTCCAGCAACTGGCACACTACAAAATCGGCGCCCGCCCACCCCTAAGGGCAGATCTAGGCTGAGGTTTTTGGTAAACTGGGAAACATTTTGACCATATGTTCCGTTTATGTTTTTTTAAACGTATTTGTTTTTTAAACAGGGGCATAATTATTCGGTTTGTCCGCCCGTCATTCCGTCTGTCCATCCAAAACATTCCCAGAAATGTTGAGAAATTAATTATAATTCATATCCCCTCTGTACGCACATGGGAATTGAAATAATGACATCTTCATTATTTTATTTGTATATTTTGTAGTTTTTTTTCCTCGAATTTGGTGTCCCACTTAACTTGGCGCCCGAGGTGACCACCGAGTTCGCGTCTGAGAATTTGCAACAATACCACAAGAAATGTGCCTCCGGGCTCTGGAGACCACCTGGAGACGATTCTAGGCACGCGTTGACAATGATGGCGAACAAGTGGAGACTCTTTGACTTTTTGAAGCTATTGACATACATTTGTTATCATGTTACTGTGTAATATCCGTTCTTTTTCCACTAAAACGATAGTCACATTTAAGTGTTTGTTCATATATTGGTCCGCTTTTCCTACTCTGCTCTATAATTATAATGAATTACCACCGATTCGTGTCACCTGCGATGAAAAAGCTCAAGGTGGCGCTTCTTGTCCACTCTTCCGAAGCCACTCTGATGTTGCTCAAAGCGGTGATTCAATGTGACGTCAGTATTATGTTGAAGTTCTCAGGTCTATTTAGTACAGGGGTGGGGAACGTCAACCCGCGGGCCGTATAAGGCCCGAGAAATAATTTGGTCTGGCCCTGCCAAGGGGCCGTCCATAAATGACGTCACGCGATTTTGGACGATTTTTGACCCCCCCCCTCGTCACACGGCGTCACGAAAAGTCAGACTCCCCCCTCAAATATGACGTCACAACGCTCTGCCCCCCTAAAAAAACATATTTCCATTTTTAAGATAAAACATGCTTCATATCGCTTTAAACTATTGTCATTGTAGTGCGTATTGAATGTAGCGCTGCACTCTGATGTTGTAGGAGAAAACATTTACTAAAATGTCTATTTAATTAAGTAGAACGTGTTGTCTATATTTATTTAAAGTTGCGCATTTTGATGTGACGTCACATTTCTCAAACCCGCCCCCCCCATCGTTACACATCACAAATGTCTGACCCCCCCCCCCCCCAGGTGCGTGACGTCATTTATGGACGGCCCCCAAGGCAACCGCAGGCGGGACTCGAAATTCAATAAATCTAGGAGCAAACCTGGAAAAGCAGTTGCGAGTAGCAACATCATCAATACCAGCTAACATCACCCGCCTCACCAAAGATAAGCAGTTCCAGCCATCGCATTAGGGGTGAGTTGATTAAATGTTTGACCAAATATAACAGGATCATTTTTAAGTTGCTAATTTTGTATGGCCCGCGAATGATGTTATAAATATCCAAATGGCCCTTGGCAGAAAAAAGGTTCCCCACCCTTTTAGACATTGCTACGGAATTTTGGTCATTTTACACAATGGAGACGTTTTTCATTTTCTATCGCCTTAATGTTATTTGTAGAGTGTGTAATTGGACAAGTCTGACTTAAAATAGACATTTTTTTATATTTAAAACGTTAAATTCCTTTCGCAATGAATCCTGGATATCCATCAGGAATCAGCTCATAGGCTAATGGTCCAAAAGGTTCGTAAATGAATGCGAATACAAAGGACAACGACGATATCAACCGCCTTTCGCCACGAGGTGGCGGTGCCAAGTGGCACTAAGGTCACGTGAAGTGTCGCACACCCGCTGGAGGTCACAGGACCGATCCAGCAGATGCCATGGGTTGATTGAGATGACTGAGAAACATACACAAGCATATTACGTCACGGAGCAGCCCGTAGACAGTCGCCTGGGCCTCCCGGAGCTGCAGGTTGCTGACCCCTGGTCTATGCCCACTTCAACCAGGGGAAACCCACCGCCATCAACCCCCTGCCACTGTGCTCCACCATCACCAGCAGTTTTTTTGCACGCACCAAGCCCCCAGCTGCGGCTCCTCCAAGGAAGATATCACCTGCGGTAAGTTCCTTGCCACCTTTAGCTGCCTACCTGAAGGCAACCAATCCTCATCCACTGCTTCTTCGTCGTCATCCTTCCTCATCCAGGAACTCTCTTCCGCTGCACATACGCAGCATCCAAGCACCATCCACCTCCAAGCGACAGCTCAAGGCTCTCACCCGTCCAGGCCCTCACCCGTTCAGGCCCTCACCCGTTCAGGCCCCCACCGGTTCAGGCTCCCACCTGGTTCAAGCTCTCACCTGGTTCAAGTTCTGACCTGGTCCAGGCTCTCACTTGGTTCAAGCTCTGACCTGGTCCAGGCTCTCACCCGTCCAGGCTCTCACCCAATCACGCTCTCACCTGGTTCAGGCTCTCACCTGGTTCAGGCTCTCACCTGGTTCACGCTCTCACCTGGTCCAGGCTCGCACCCGTTCAGGCTCTCACCCAATCACGCTCTCACCTGGTCCAGGCTCTCACCCGTTCAGGCTCTCACCTGGTTCAATCTCTCACCTGGTCCAGACTCTCACCTAGTTCAGGCTCTCACCTGGTTCAGGCTCTCACCTGGTTCAGTCTCTCACCTGGTCCAGGCTCTCACCTGGTTCAGGCTCTCACCCGTTCAGGCTCTCACCTGGTTCAGTCTCTCACCTGGTCCAGGCTCTCACCCGTTCAGGCTCTCACCTGGTTCAGGCTCCCACCTGGTCCAGGCTCTCACCCGTTCAGGCTCTCACCTGTTCAGGCTCCCACCCATACAAGAGGGACTTTGAGTTCTGGATCTGTCTCCGAGGTCTCGATCGAACATTTAATCAGATTTGCGAAATGTGCGCGTGTTATAAATTGGGTTAATTATTCATTGGTGATTTGACAGCTTGGGGAGGCCTTCATCCAGCAGTGAATTGATCCTGTCCGATTAAGTAAACACACTTAATCAATGTATTGTTGTAGTATGTAACATCAGGCTAAACATGATCCTAGAATAAGTTTGACTTTATTAATAAAAAGATCTGAGGATTTTCATTGGAAAATATAAAATAAGCAGATCGATGAGATGTTTGGCAGAACAACTAAGTGAAGGCTTTAAACGTGATTCTGTACTTTACAGGGAGACAGTACAGGAAGGAAAGAAAGAAAAGCAGTAATATAGTGACACGATTTAGATCAGCAAGCAAGGCATTACAGTAATCCCGCCTTGAAATAAACGCATGCACCAGCCTCTCAGGATCAGGAAGGGACGGCTTAGGTCGTAGTCGATATCTGGGCGTCATGGTGGCCAAATGTTAACTACCTTGCTTGGTATACAGGAGGTCGTGGGTGCGATCCCGACCATGAACCCTGTATATTTTGAGTTTGCATATTCCCTCCGTGGTCGCCTGGATTTTTTCCAGGCACTCCGTTTTTCCCCTCCACATTTAGAAACATGCGTTTAGAGTATTTGGCTGCTATACATGTTCACATGATAAATCCACTTCTTTGGGCTATCATTTGTGGCCAGGTCGCTAATAAAAAAGAGCTATATAGCTCACTCGGCCTTATCTGGTAAAATAAGAGTTTATAGTTTAGTTTTAAGTGTAAAAACGAGACTGTGGTTACATTGTGTACATGGGCCTCAAATGATAAACTGGAGTCGAGGATAACACTCGGGTTTGTGACCTCAGAGGAATACCGAATTAGAGTCCCCTCTTTGGCCATACTCGAAGCATCCAATTTACGCACTTTATGTGGAGAGCCCAACTACATAATATTCGTTTATTACACGCTTTTATTTAACTCACTCCGTCTGTTGTCGTATCCTCAAAAAATATTGTACCTCCATTTTTACCCACTTCCCAATGTGCTATCGACTGCAAACTTGATATACTTACGTCATACTGATGACAAGACTATATTCTACCATAAAAAAAATCCCAAACATATATTTTTAAACATTTTACATGCTTTTATTTAACTCACTCTGCCTGTTGTCGTATCCTCAAATCTTGTAACTCAATTTCAACCGTCTTCCCAATGTCGTATCGACTGCAAACTTGGTATAGGTATGGCATACTGATGACAAGACTATATTCTATCATTAAATTTTTTTTTTTAAACGATCAATTTTACGGGTCTAATTGTCCACGCTCAACTCACGTTGCCTGTAAATCACCACGGTCCCTTACACTGTGGCAAGCTGCGGGCCACTTCCTGGAGTCGTGGAGTTCTGCCATTACTCGTATGGTACATTTCATTAAAGCGTGTTTAAAAAAATATTTAAAAATATTTGTATTATCACAATTGAATTTAAGAAAATTTAGGTACACCCACGACTTGAACCTCTGGATGATAACATGATGGTACGGAAACTGCTACTTTGGTATCAGTCAGTTTAAAGACGCATCTGCGAGTAACCGGAATAAAAGTGAAAATGTTAAGCCACGTCGATGAAACATTTGGCCAAGCGGTAAGCATTTGGGTGCGATCCAGACCACGACAATTTATTGCACTGCGTAATCCCAGAAATATCCTGTTGTTGTCTATAGCAACACACATGAACAAGGATCATGGCATTGCTATTTTCACACCACCATTGGACATTGTGACGAGGGTGAGGTTATTCGTCATCAAAGCAATTAAAAGGGTCTGTGGATTTTGATTAATGATTCATAAAAATACTTTATCACCCCGTCATAAAAGATCAAGGTTTATGATGTGACCAACATTGCAACATTTTCCTTTTAAAGCACAATTCATTTTTAGAACGGGATGAGCCAAAGTAAAAGATGTTATTTATTCAGATTTTTTAGCTGCATGGTACATATCCAAAAATCTATTTTTTTCTGCGATGATACAATGTATGTGTCGATGTTCATGCAGTATTTCATTGGAATCTCACAGGGTTGGTCTAATGGGAGGCAAATTATTTTTACTATGTCATGTTAACCATGTATAACTTAAATACCGTGTTGTGAAAGCAATTTATAGTGACGGCTTTTTATAGATATTGATTGTATGAACAATTTCAAAGGTAATGGCTGAAACGTTTTCACTGAATAGCTTCGAATAAAACCTAAGAAAAACTGTAAAAAAATTAGAAAGATCCCCGTTAATTTACATTTGTTATCTGTTTACATTGTTTTGACACAATTTGACAGCAATAAACATTTTGTAAAAATCTTGATTTTAAGCTTTCGTGACTGCAGGGATCCATACTCTTGGGTTCTTTCGGTAAAGTCACGTAGTTAGAAATAAAATAAAATAATTTTGTAAAAATACAAACATTTAAAACTAAACAAGCTCCCAGGACCAGGAGTAAAACGTGAGGCATCATGCCAAACAACGTGCAACGCAGCCCAAACCCACATTGCAGAGGTATAATACTCATAATATTTACAGCTTATTGAAACTAAACTATTGAACTATTTTTTACTTTACCAGGTAAGGACGACTGAGCTGTATAGCTCTTTTTCAGAAACCACCTGGCCACAAACGCTAGCTCAACGAAGTGATTTTTTGTCAAGGCGCTCTCCTCCTTACACCCAGCTTAAAATACGCTGCCAAGCTTAGGATGCTGTCTTTCCGACAGCTCTATTTCTTCACCTGAGGACGGCTGCTTGCGTTGTGGCCGAAACGTCGTGAGAACTTTATTATGTTTTATTTTCATTATTTTATTATTTCCCTTCTACGTGACTTTACCGAAAGAACCAAGAATAATACTCAACGCAGCGGTTTATTGCTTGGAAATGTCACACAGCCAAATACTCTAAGCGCATGTTCCTCAATGTGGAGTGAAAAACCGGATGACCTGGAAAAATATCCACAAGACCGCGGGGAGAACATGCAAACTCCAAATATAGAGGCGTCAGGGTCGAGATCAGACCCACGCCCTTCTGTATACTAGGCGAGGTAGTTAACATCTCGCCACCATATACCTTTCATAAAATCTCAAGGCGCTTCACATCAATGATAATGGGTGGGGTGGTATGCAAGAAGTAGCTGAGTTAAAATATGAGATGCCTTCTGATACAGTGGAACATAATTGCACATGCCTTTTATTTAAAACGTTTAAATTAAGATTTTGAGTGTGGCGGTCAACGAATTAGTTTAGCTGGAGTAAGAGAAACACTCCTGTCATATTAATGTATAAATAAACCATCTCCTATTTGGATTTGACATGTACTGTATGGGGAGATTGTGTTGCACAATGTAGCGAGTGCAACATTGTAAATATATTATTGCATATTGCAACATATATTCAGGAGCTAAATGCCAATGTCGATATTTGCAAGCCACCATAGGGCTTCAAGGGTACAAACTACAGTGTTTTATCCATAATGCAGGTGGCTTGTCTTTAATATTTCCACATATAAATCACATGTGCCCATTGACACCATTGATGTTCTGGTGCGATTAATGATTACACCAGTGGCGAGTAGGTGATGTTTGGGTCTTCGAATGACGTGTTCATTCTGGACGTCTGCATTGTTCCACTCTGTTCGCCAGCGTTCTTCCACATCTGGGCGAGATTCTACGATGGTGGCATACGCGCGATCCCAGAAGTGGGATCGGGACTTGAGTAGTCGGGGTCGAGGTACATTGTTGAGATCTGGATTCATGGGTAGGCGGTTGTCGTTCGCAACAAACGCCGTGTAAACTCCCGTGCACTTTTCACGTCTCTGTGGCTATTTGGTTGCAGGATGCCCGTCAGAACCGGGAACCAGGGAATTGGTGTCGGTTTGAGTGTTCCGGTTATGATGAGGCCACCTGTCGCACGTTTCGAACGTCACCTCGACAGAACAAATGCCATCGCCTAGTTGAAATTGGAGGTTGTGAATACGAATCCAGATATATAATCAGGAGAATGTAATATTTATTTGGCACCAAATAAATATTTGGTCTGCTGGCGCCTTGTCTAAGAAATAGACTCACAATTGAACTGTTGGGAGTTCAGATTTCTGGTGGGGAGTCAATCCAGCCAATCATCCTTCCGACGTCGTTAAAATGAATACTAGTTTTTATTTTAGTATGTCAACAGTGGCTGTTTTATAGACAAGACTGGGCGCCCCACCCTAGTAATGTGGATTCGTCACCATCGACTCTGGGTCACCAGTGGGAGAGATGAACACCACCCCACCTTTGTTTGCGCAAGGGGCACTCCAGACTTGTGCGCTACATGACGTTTTTTGTTTGTGATGCAGCGCCTTGATGTGTGGTTTTGACGAGTTAGAGGTTTTAACGTCTTGTTTTGAGACAAACAGAAGGCGTTTGGCAAGGAAAACCCCCTTCAGTTTGTAAATAAATAATTGTACGAATCAATAATTTTATGCTTTTTGCACTAAAGCCCTGGCATAATGTGCAATGAGCTCAAGTTTGTGTTATGTATGTATGTTGAACTTGTTTCACACCCTACGTAGTCAACCGTGCTAATCGGAGGTGCAGGGGAAAGGAAAACAAACTAAATACACGAAGCAGTTATAAAAGACATGTGTTTTTTTTAACTGGCAATGGAAAAGGCAGAAGCATAGACAAAACACTAATTTGATTAATCCACGCATGTTGAAGTCTAAATGTTTTTTTTTTATAATCCATACAATGTTAAACCAACATACCGGGGCGTCACACCACTTCTCTGCGTCTTTCATCGGCCCCACTCCACTTCGGAATTCCCTGCCGTCATCTCTTTTCCCCTCGATTTCCTCCTTATCCTACTTAAAAAAGTATTTTATGTAACAATTAGCCATTACAACTTTAATAGTATCGTTCGGTCACTAGGTGCTTGACATTACAAAATGGTACGTTTTTGCCAGTATCAAAGTAAAATGTTTTCTTGTTCATGTTTTTGTTTTTTGTTTGTTGCAGTTGCACCCGATTCAAGAGCCGAATGGCTCACAGGGCTATACCTAATAAATGAAACTGAATGAAAAAATAAGAATAGGTTTTACCCTTTCTGGCAATAAAACAGGTGTTAAGATTTTCAAAGACCAATTAGGTCCCATTTTGTAGCTGCTCACCCAGAGCTGTAAATGCTCTGATCGTGGCATTGTCTTTCTGCTGTCCGCCTTTTGGCTTTCTCTGGTCTGACACTGACGAGACTAGGCCCTAAAGAAGGCTGTCTTTGGTGTAGGCCAATCAGTTTCAAATACAATGTGTATATTGTAATATACGTGTGGTTAATACACACTTGATTCCTTGCAAAAGGTGTCTATTTGGTGTGTGGACATATTAACACCTGCTTCATGGCCTGTTCATATTTTTTTAATATTTGACATGTTGCAACTTTGGGCCTGTGCTCACCAACTGTGTTATTAAAAAAAACCCAACACCCCGTACGTAATACTAAATAATTGCAGCCGTTTGCCAACTCACCACTGGTCTGAAGGCCTGCCCATGCCGGTCATAGGGATTGTTAGACCATACTTCACCATTCTGGTCAGTGTGGGCTGGGCAAGTTGGTGGGGGAGTGTGTTCGATTCTTCATTCACTTATCCTGCCCTGTCGCCTCGCCAGCAAGCGACACTAACGAACGTGGTGAGGTATGGTCAGAACAAGCCCCACAATTTATACGGTGTGGGAAGGCATTCGTTGAGCAGTGGGATTAACAAAGGGTGGTAAATTATTGTAATTATTATTAAGGTACAGTAGTAGTTCTGTTTGCGGTAAGAAATATGTACCGTTGATGTATGTGGCACAGTAGGAATGTAAACCCACCAATCAATACTTTTTGTTGTACTAGAGTAATTTGTGGGTGTTTATAGGGTCCCTATTTGCTACTTGTTTCAAGAACACAACCACAATGCCTAGCTGATCTCGTGAAGGAGCATAAACTGCCATCGGAGAGTGACGGTCACCACATCGCGGGCTTTCAGATGCGCTTTTACAGCTGTCTAAAATGCTTCTCCTTTCGATATTAGGAAGCCACTGGAGCTATGTTCTTTTAAATCCAAATCAAAAACTAATTTCTTTAGAACTTCTGTTTGTGTATAGTTTGTTGTCATTTCCGTGCACCTCCGATTAGCACGTTTGGCTACGTACATACATGCCTGTACTCGGGAGGTCAATATGAATTATGTCCAGTAGGTGGCTCTTGAGTAACCTTGCTTGACCACCAGCCATATGTCTAATGGAGGAGGCCTGTATAACGTACACATTGTTGCATTTTACAGGCATTTAAAAATAAGCGTGGCGCCAACGACATGGAGCGCCCTCGTATCTTCATTTATAATATACAACATGCACTTTGCCAGAAAGCAAACCTCCTAGAAGTGACCCCATGCCTATGGCAATAACAAGGTCATTGTGTCGTGTATACAGCGCCTCCATTGACGTCAATGCGCCTGATGACTACCACTAGGTGAGATAGTACTATCTTAAGATAGGTGATAAGGGGGTAACACTACCCTTTTCTTGAGCATGTGTATGTTTAGATAATGCAACTGCTTTGAAAAACATCGAATGGTTACAAAGTTGTTATGACAACGTTTGGAGTTTCGATGTGCAACTCAATTTTATTCTGAAGGTAATCCAGTCATCGTCTCTGAATTGCTTTTGTAAGATTTTTTCTTCGCGTCAGCTACGCAATGCACGCAGCAACTATTGTCAACGTATTCTGTAACATGGTTGGTTTTTTTGCTTTAACTTGTATCCGCATCATTGTTGTCAACTTTTTCGTTTATTGATATTTTCATTTTGGTGACCCAGGTGACCCTCGCAAATGAGACTCATCGTGGTCTTTTGACTTCTCTCAAAAAAGAAATGCGAAACTTTTCATATATTTAATACCCGTATCAGTGGCCAAGTCCACACTTTATGACTTTGACTAATATAAGCGTAGGATGTTTCACTTCATTTTAGACCACAAGAGGTCACACGGGAACGATGTATAACAGCGCACATGCAAAATGAAAAGGGTATGCCGCCGTCGTTTCTGTCATTTGTAATTGGCCTGAGATAATCAACGCGGTATTATTTATTTTACACAAAAATTGTGGAGCACAGGTCCAAAAGCCTAAAATGTCAAGCAGACAGCGACAGTGCCACTATCACCAAGTTGTAACACGGTTCTTGAATTGAATAAGCCCTTGGGGAAAATAGACGATAAGGAGGGAATTTCACAGTCAGGCAGTGCGAGGGTGGAAGCAGAAAACGGCCATACCCTAATAATGTATTAAAATAAAGAATACTACACTTGAGAAGATGGGGTAATCATGTTTTGCTTACTTAGGTTCGAGCCCAAGATCTCAGAAGTGCGAGCTCAGTGCTCTGTCACGCTATCATTGGTCTGGAAAGCTAACAGGCTGATGGAATAATACGTACATTTATTTTAACTGAAGACAGAACACAGTTCTGTTTATACATGTGCAGTAAATGCTTTAACCCAACATTTTCCACCGAAAGAACCAAAGAGTATGGATTCCAGCAGTCACGAAAGCTTCAAATCAAGAGTTTGTGTATAACATTGCGTTTTTCGTTAAAGATGGACCCGTAGTTAAAATGAAGGACTCTTGCCAATAACATCTCATAGCCAAGACAGCATTTGTTTAAAAACCCGACTGCTGATGAGACCCAAAAGGTCGAAACCGGTCCAGAGTTTCCTTGCTTGATGTGCTAAAACATTTGAAAAATGTTATGTGGAGACAGAACAGATAACTCTTCTTATCTGCGGCGATATGGGGGGACCACTTTTGCGGATCCTTTAATCCGTTATCTGTAAGCGTTACTACTCTCATCTGCGGGGTAAAAATCGCGAATAGGATTCATTTTCCACAAGGCTGACCTGTGAAAAAAATTACGTGTAATAGGTGTTTTAGTGGGCCTAAAGGAGTCGTGGGTAATATGGTTGCAGATAAGAGGAGTTCTCCTGTGTACTCTCTACCGTGGCATTGAGTCGGTGAGTCACCCGGCCACTCTTCTAAGCACGTTAAGCGTGCACGACGCTTGGGACAAACCGCGTTACATTTCGATTTGGCTAATTTATATTTATTGGGGACTGGGGCTTCGTAAAAAAATAAAAAGATCGTCACCAAGCAGACAGCCGTGGCAGCAGGTGTCAACGTTGAGAAACCAAATTACTTCGAGATTGCCACACGCCACTGGGAGAGGGTGCTTTAGATCGTATGAGCATTGAACAGGGAGACTCCAGCTTGCTCCTGAAAATATAAATCGCGCGTAAAATGAAAACAGAAATAAAGGTAAATCCCCCCCTCCTAAACTCTCGGGATGTAACGATGCCTAATCGATTTTAAATGAGTTCTTATATTCACAATCCGTGCGTTGCATTGTCAGTGCTAGAATTGACTAATTTATATTCGTGTTCGTTGAATATGTGCTACGTTGTGGGCATTGGCTCATAACAGAGGGCAGTGCAGCAGGGACCATTAGTTTTACTGCACTTCTCTACCCCCACTTATATGCTCCATGTCTTCGCTAGGCTGGACTTGCCATCGTGGCGAAGTGTGGTCAAGTAATCTCCAGCATGAAGAGGCCCTCATCCAGCAGTGGATTGACACATTTGTAGATAGAGAGTACACAGTAACCGTTTGCATTATGCCGACTTCTACATGCACTACAATGGCAACCAAAATAATTGGTTCTTTAACTCAACCGTGGCCCTAAATCGCTGACAGTTCATTTAATCGTGACAGGGGGCGAATGGTTTCATGCCTGTTTGAACAAACGCTACCGCGTGGGTCTTGGCAGTTGTGCTGTACTTCGTGTTCTGAAGAGGGCACCAGCATGTGGGGAGAAACGTCAGACAATGTGCTGAACAACACGCGATACACCTCGAGAAGACATCGGTGAGCTAAACAAAACTAATTTGAAATCTCTTTAAATCAGACGTGCCCAGTGTAGCTTAACTTTCAAAGCCGTTATAAATGTCACGTCAAATAAATCGGACATTATGGTTAAGTTTGCTGCGGGTGACAAAAGAACCATTCTTTATCAGTGTTCTCATGCACAAGTTCAAGTGTTTACAAATATTTGGTTTATTCAGGTGGGAAAACTCAAGAGGCCAGGATAAGCCTAGTTTACATTAGCGACCTTTGTCACCAAACATAAAAGAAATAAGAGACAAAGTACAGCAACAGGAAAGCAATCGGATCAATCAAAAGACAAAAGCAGCCTGGCAGTTTCACTTGTCTGAGAGCAATGCTGACGTGAGCGCCTCAGGTAATCGGCAAAATAATTCCTCTTTCGTGTCGATCTGCGGTGCTACAAAACGGTGCAACATCCACAGCCAGAGCAAGCGACCCAGTAAAAATGCAAACGTTGGACCAACGTTGGGTCAGCGTTGGGCTAACGTTGATTGAATATCCTCGATCCAAGTACTTGTATATAGGCGCAATTGGAATGAGACTTTGCACACCTAATGGGGGGCATATCTTGGCCGTCGATAATTTGGTGATTGTTAAATTTAACGCATTCCTAAGTAATCGCAAATATACACCCGAGGCTGCTCGGACAGGGCCTATGGCACTTGCAGTGCAATCATCAGGCATTTGCGCATTTTTCTTCCTTCGTATGGGGTGATGTAGATGCAGAGCAACAACTACAATGTTACATTTATATGAGCATTGTGAGCAGGTTTACAGGAAGCAGTGACAAAGCTGTTGGCCACGACAGCTATTAATCTGAAACTTGCAAGTGAAAAGCAGACCGCGACATGATATTCATTGCATTAATGCGTGTGCAATTTGTAAGGGCGCGGTGACACAGACCTATTTCATTTTAAGGTTATAATCCCTTGTTCATCACGACGTCCTTTTTACTTCGATGTCTCAACAGCGTTACGGAGATCACGTGACGCGAGGGTTCTGCCTTTTTAGTGAGGGTTGTAAGTTGACGCCGAGAAGGGGGGAAGAGGCGCCTCGCCCCCCCATGTGGAGTGACGTCACCTGCTCATGAGTATTAATGAGGGGGGGGGTCCATTTGGAGGACGTCCCCTGCGCATGATTATTAATGAGTGGGGTGGGGGTGATCCATGAGGAGTGACGTCACCCACTCGTGATTATTAATGAGGGGAGGGGGGTCCATGTGGAGGACCCCACCCCTTGTTGCTTACCCCCCTTTTCTCTTCGCCTGATGACGACCGCTTGTGTTGCGATCGAAGCGTCGTGAGTATTTAATTATTTATTTTATTTTCTATCTACGTGACTTTACCGAAAGAACCAAAGAATAGGACCAATTCATGATTATTAATGAGGGGGTCTGGTCAACGTGGAGTGACGTCACGCGCGTTACACACAAACAGGCATTCTTGGCTCATTATTTTAGTGATCTTTACTTTACCCCAAATGACATTAAATGACGGGTGCATGCAACTCCATCGGCTGTGTGCACTGTTCAAAGTTTCAGTTAGGCAATTAATGCAATGCTGCTACAAACACATACAATGTACACGGCAGTGGAAGTAACTATTAGTGCATTTACTATGTTTGAACAATCTTCGGAATGTATTAATATTGTGACCCATTGATATATCTTCTCCACCCGAGCTGTGAGTGTTCTGTTGCATGCATTGTCTGTGTACTAGTCGCCTTTTGGCGTTGTTCTCTGGTCTAACACTGGTGGTGAGACGAGGCCCCATGAAGAAGGCTGTCTCTGGTGTAGGCTAATCAGTTGTAAAGATAATGCCTATATTGTTATCAGAGCGTGTTTGTTTGCACGCTCACCACAAGTACGTGTGGTTAATGCAGACTTCATGCCTTGCAAAAGCTATCTATTTGTTGTTTGCACATCTTAACACCTCCTGTTTTATTGACAGAAATTGTAAAACCTATTCTTATTTTTCATCATTTTGGATACTGGCACAAAGGTCTCAGATCATTTGTCAGCATCCATTGCATGTACAGTTGCATGATGGGTTATTCCTAACACGCTTGCAGTGACTAACCAAGTGCATAACGCAGTCAGGCAGTGGCTGGTTTAACTCAGCAGTAAGAAAGCAAATTGTTCTATATACCTCTCGGGCTAAAATATTGTCAATTGTAGACCTAAACCAATGTAAATGTATTTACGCGATACATACATACATAATACAGGATGCTTAATTTTTTTTTAACACTTCTGAGAATTTGCAACAACACCACAAGAAATGTGCCTCCGGCCTCTGGAGACCACGTGGAGAAGATTCCAGGCATGCGTTGACAATGATGGCGAACAAGTGGAGACTCTTTGACTTTTTGAAGCTATTAACATACATTTGTTATCATGTTAGAGTGTATTATCCATTATCTTTCTATAAAAAACGATCGTCCCATATGAGTGTTAACATTGTTAAGCACCCTATATATATAAATAATAAGATTTTTTATAAACCACTATTTTTTTCTTTAAATGAAGAAACAAAAACAATGTGAATAATTGACTCTTTATGATTCACGTAAATATAACATTGAAAAAAAAATACGACGTAAACTCTGTGAATTGGTTAAAGTGTAAATCTTGTTGTCAGAAATGTGCAGCCATTCTAAATTATGTTTTAAAATCATCAATGTGACAAGTGAAAAATAACCACTTCAGTGCATATCATGTCTTTAATGTAAATAATCTCTCCCGTGTAAACCAATCAATGTTTAGTTAATAAATTGCCACCATTTACCACCGACATTTCACAGTACAGGGACTCCTCTGCTTAAGAACATTCAATTTACGAACTTTCAGAGATACGAAAGAACCAAAGAGTATGGATTCCTACAGTCACAAAAGCTTCAAATCAAGAACGAACAAACCTGTCCACATGTGCATTTGCCTGTTTGGACAGAGGGTAGTAAGTTCAACCGCAGCGCAATAGATGGCTGTGGTGGCATCTACATCTGCAGAACATGAATAACCAGTGGCATCTGCATCTACAGAAGATTATGCAACTTTTAAAGCCATTCCCCGTGTTTAGTGTACACGCTGTACAGCACGTTTGGAATCGACAGGAGTAAAGTTGGACTCATGAACAAAGTGACTTACGAACAGACCTCTGGAGTCACGTAGAAGGGAAATAATAAAATAATACAAATAAAACATAATACAATACAATTCTCACGACGTTTCGGCCACAACGCAATAAGCCGTCCTCAGGTGAAGAACAGGTCTGTCGGAAAGACAGCTGCCTTTCTGCTTGCGTTGTGGCCGAAACGTCGTGAGAATTGTATTTTATTATGTTTAATTTTTATTATTTTATTATTTCCCTTCTACGCGACTTTACCGAAAGAACAAGAAGATGAATCCCTGCAGTCACGAAAGCTTTAAATCGAAATTTAGACCTCTGGAGCCTAACTCGTTCATAAGTAGAGGAGTCCATGTACTTTAAGGGGGGCACTTTTATGGAATGTGAATGACATTTGGGGAATGTTTCTTCGTTTTGTAGTCTCTTCACAGCACAATTATTGATTTGTTCTCGCGGTATCTGTCCTTTATGCTATCGAACGTAATCGCCTTTCCAAATCGATGGAACACAGCCGTCAGTGTTTGATTGTTCATTTACATTTCAAGCAACGATGGTCAAGACACCGAACTCTAAAGACATGTTTCTAAATGTGGAGGGAAAAACCGGAGGAACCAGGAGAAAAATCCACGCGACCACGGGGAGAGAGACATGCAAACTCCAAATATTCAGCAGGCGTCAGGGTTGGAATAAAATCAATGACCTCTTGTATACCAGGCGAGGTAGTTAACATCTTGCCACCGGGGCGCACCCAATATCACCCTGAATGTGCCCGATCTCGTCCGATCTCTGAAGCTAAGTAGGAACGAGCCTGGTTAGTAATTGGATGGGAGAGATGTTTGTTGTGATTTGTCCTGAGAGCCACAAAAGTATTTTGCGATCCACGTATTGCCCACAGCTCTTTTAAAGTATGGTTATCTCAGGTCTTTGGAATGTTATCTGCAAAATAACAAAAATCACAACACGTGTTAAAAAGACTATACTACTATGTCTACAATTTAAATGTAGAGTACTGGGTTAATATAGTCAGTAAAGTAGATTTATATAGAACACAAGTAAATTACTTTATCTAGTTTTCTTGTACGAAACCAACTCCTGGGTTCAACAGGTAATTAACACTGCTTAACTTACCACTTCTTGGGTGACATTTTCAAGGGTGGGTTTAAAGACTCCAGGTGGAATGACGTCTTCTGCATTACAACACCACCAGAAAATCAATATTAATAACATTCCATAGTATATATGACACTGATCGATGTTCAGCCAACATCGAACAAATACGGTTACTGCATCGAGCGCTTTCAAATGCGCTTCTGCGGCCGTCTAGAACGCTCTTCCTTCCGCTATTAGGAAGCCACTGGAGCTATGCATTTTTCATGTAGATTGAAAATTCATTTCTTTAGAACTGCTTTTTGATTTTAGTTTTTAGCCCCCCTCCGATTAGCACGGTTGGCTACATACAGTGCGAAATAAGTTTAACATACATACCATCGTGGAGGGCAATTCAGTGGGCCAAGTTAATATTTAATACATACACACATAACTTAGTCCCACACCTATACAAAGTGTTTATGTTGGACCGATATCCTCGAATCTTAAGATACCCACAACACTAAAGTATTGAGTACACAAAACTTGAATGGGTCTCATTCATTCTCCGGTAAATCACCTCGAATTCCAACGCTTCAAAGACACCCATGGTTACTCTCCTATCTAAATCACAAGCTGACTCTTTCATTGCATATCGACAGAAAATACAGGGCAGTACTCTATGCAGTGTTGTTTAGCTCTGTTTCCCAACGCGTAAAATAATCGAAACAATATGCATTGCATTTGGTACTTGATGGACAAAGTGAAGCGGAATGTATTGCCTTAATCACATAGTGATTGTACATTAAAAAGGAGTTGTGTTTTTTGTACAATCTATACGGTGCATCTGGCAGTGTTATTGAATCGGATGCACACGATCGATTGTCTGGATTATTGCCACGCTGGTAGACCAAACGCTGTTCGTCGACCTCCCTGGTCGGAGCAGCGAGCCATCGGAGAATGTCCGATCTCCTCGACGTACGGCCCCAACGAAAAATTTCTGTGCACCTTTGACAACTTGCTGCTGCCCTGCAATAAGTTTGCCATTTCTGCAGCGAACCATATGACGGGAGAAGAACCTCACTTGCAACCCCTGTACGCGAGGATATTAATGCACGCGACTCTGTTAAGGTAGCTATACAAAACAAATTGCATCTTTGTGTCAATGCAATGCTGGACAAAGGCCTCCATGTGATTGGGGGTCGTTCGAACATACTTCTCCATGGTGGTCATTGTGGGTCCACCAAAGGGGGTGGGGGTGTCAGGCCGGTTCAGATATAACTAACCGATAATGTTAGCTATGGCCGGGAAACAAACTCGGGTAACCTGATTCATATCAACATGAAACAATACATGTACTGGGACATGCACAGTGAATGTACCTCGAATAGCATTTCCCTCCACTTCAGGAAGGGCAATGACTATTAACAGTAAAGATTATATGTGGACTTCATCTGTTGCTGGACTTTATCACGCAAATGACTGCCTTATAAAATGCAGTGTAAAAAGACTGTCAGTGTCATTCGTTTTACAATGCATGGCTATGGCCTTGAACTCCACCTGGATATAAACTTGAGAACAAGTGTGAACGCTGAATGCTGGAGAAACAACATTAGCGTGCCACACAACAAAAGGGTTGCGTGTCGAAGAGCTACTGAACCCATTTGCGAGCAATGGTTAGCCTTTCACTTTTCCACGCGCATTTTTTACAAATAAACAACCCATGCAGATGTTTTTTGAGGTTGTGACCGCATTTTTGTTCGGCATGATGTTATCAAGAACTTAACTAAGTAGCTCCCCGGAATGTGGGCCAAAAATATCGTAAGGTAAAACGCTTTCTGAAGGAGTATCGACACGCCCCACCAAACGAGACCCGAAAACGCATCGGAGGGCTCCACAACACGACGTCATGAACCCACGCAGTTTCATTATCCATGACGAAGTGCGTCTTTAAGTGTGCTAGAGCTAAATTTTGCCACATTTAATGTGAGGAGTAACTGTCTATGCGATGGTCACCGTAGCATTGTAAATTCGTGGTTTCTGTGATGTTGACTTGAAACCACAATGTATTTGTGTACAGTTTCACACGTAGGCTTTCGCAACCAATATCATCCATAATACATGGTTTTTGGGGTTAGATGGCGTAAATATGAATGTGACGTTAAACCCGCCACCACCAAATCTGGCTGCCGCCTGATGAGGCCGGTTGTAATTACTGGCGAAACGTCGTACACTCAGATTGTAAATGCTGTGGATTTGCTCTCCAACACCGGTGTTGCTGTACTAGTAACGAATTGGCCAAGTTCTGTTTACGTGACAAATCTTACTAATTGGCTGTGTCGGGTGGTGGCGGGTTTAACGACACATTTATATTTACGCCATCTAACACAAAAAAAAATTATATTTGTGCACACTTGAAACTACGAATTTGCTATGGATATTATTAAATACTATTTTAGACACTTAGAAGGGCAAAGAATTTGCATATATTATTGTATATACAAAATAAAGCTTTACGTGTGCAAATGCATTCTCTTACAGCAGAATATTAGCCTAATAAACTGGTATATACACGTTATTATTTGTTTCTTTAAGATTGGTATATACACGAATGCATGGCCAATACAATGCAATAAGGTTTACAACCTTTCAGATCATGTAAGAAATAAGGCATTGCATAGGGGCTCTACAAAGGACGTGTATTTACAAATTGATTCAGTCTGTGAGTTCCAATCAACAACTGCAGCGCATGAGAGGTATGCACAATAAGGATACGTGGGTCAGCTTGCCTTTAAAAATAATGTTTAGTCACCCAAGGCGAAATATATGTTCCGAAATATTGTCATAGCAGAGTAGGCTATTCTGTGCAGAAAGCGTGCCTGTGATCAAACCACCCGGAGTGTGCCTGTCTTGCCGGATCTTGGAAGCTAAGCAGGCCTGAGCCTGGAGACAGTAATTACAGACTGCTGCAGGGCTACGTTGTGGGCAGTACAGGATAGTGCAGCAAACGTCATTGTCGTGTAATTATACTGCAATGTGCTCCCACGTCTATGCTCGTCAAACCCAAGAATGGAATAATAACCCTCAGGATCCAAACGGCACGGAGAGGCGATCGACAGCAGGGATGGACATACACCTCTACAGAAACAGCTTGCATGTAAAACATGTACGGTACGCTATACTACAACTTTTTACCTATATCCATGCATCACGTATTTCATTGTGCCTGACTGTTGGTTGTAGCTTTCAAGTAAAAAAAAAGCAGTTTATTCTTCCAATCATACTAAAATCAATGACACAATTTTTTGCACGCACATATTTCGCGGACCCAGAGCTCAATGTCCCACCCGTATGTTATGTTATTAAAATTAGCCTTAATAACATACCCAGCGTTGCAGAGAGAGAGAAAAAATTACGTGGCACGAGTGAATATAAGAAGTTTAATGGCTGCCACTTCAACCATTGTGGCTTCAATGCAACTGCATGGCGATCCCCTGCCAGTTGGATGGGCGCTAAGAACATCTGTCGTGGCCATTAAAACAACTCAGCAGGTACTAAAGGTGGGACATACTGCATGTAAATGTTGTGTACCCCCTCTGGGGAACGAACACTGAGTTTAATCCATAGATGTGAGCTTGAGGCCCAAGGGACAGCTTTTGATATCTATGGGAAATAAGGAGCATAAACCGTCACGCGAACTCCGGTCATCCTCGCAGAAGATTTTGGCTGGCCATCGAACAAAGACGGTCACCGCATCGCGCCTTTTCAGATGCGCTTCTGGGGTCGTCTGGATCGCTCTTCCTTCCGATACTAGGAAGCCACTGGAGCTATGCACTTTTCAATCGAGATTGAAAACTCATTTCTTTAGAACTACTTTTTCTGTTTGTTTTCCTTGCCGATTGGCACGGTTGGCTATGTACGGTGCGAGATAAGTTCAACATATATATACATACGAACAAGGTAGGACGTCTTCCTCTGCATCATTAAGTTAAGCATAACTGAGCTATGTAAAGGGTAGAGGTGCAGCCCTGCTATTTTTTGCTCATGCCACTTCTAGTGGAAAGGCCTACACCAAAGACAGCTCTTGAGTGTCCCCCCAGATAACACATTCTTGCGAAGGGAGCTGGTAGGAACGTCGGGTTGCTCGGTCAATGGCCAGGGTCAACGGCGGCGTGGTGTATTCCGCAAATATGCCCGACTGTGAGGGCGGGCACAAGCCGGCGTGAGTAGGTTAAACGTTGAGTTTTATAAGGGCACCACGGGGTGATGAGCCCCTCCCCACCCAGCCCCACCCCTCCCCACCCAGCCCCACCCCTCCCCACCCAGCCCCTCCCCACCCTCCCCTCCCCACCCAGCCCCTCTACACCCTCCCCTCCCCACTCAGCCCCTCCCTGCACGACGGACACAATAATCCCATGTGGGCTGGTGTAACCAGGAGGTTCCTACCAATAATATTTAGCATAATCTTCTAAGCTGGCCAGACATCTTGGAAAAAGTGTGACTACCCACACTTTAATCCACCACACACTGCTGATTGACCATATGCAATTCATAATAAACCCTTATTTATACGATTAGCATCTTTCGTGTGCAAAGTAGTAGCGTTACGTGTACCTTTACATTTTTGTTACGATTGTTCTAAATCGTAATAAATTTACAGGAAGAAAGAGTCGCTTTCTTGAGAACTGTTACTGATTCACCAGCAAGTGTACCCTTAGCTCATACATGCTAACCATCCGTCTGTAAATGAGATATGCAGTATTTTTTTTTTAACTAAGAGAACATTAATTGTAAGTAAAAAAAAAGCCAAAATATGTTCTGAATGGATATGTCGGTGCGCTATGACACGTTGCCAATTATCTGAAGTCTCTTTGTGACGAAGCTGCCAGCACGTGGAGCCAAACGTCACAGACATCATGCCGAACAATACCACAAAACGCAATCCGAGGGCTCTCGCCCAGTTGCAAATAAAAGCAACTGAACCGATGTGATAGATGTCATGTATGTATGTAGAACTTCTTTCGCACCACACGTAGCCAACCGTGCTAATCCACGAAGACTTGCAAAGTTACCAGCATCAGGCAGATGTAGAAACGAGTGTACAGCACACACACACACATTAAATATGAAACAATACGATCACCTCCTGATCACATTCAGTCACGCTAACAGGTGTGATGGCAGGGAAGGTCCCATCATACCACATACCTATTTTGTCTGAGGAGGGATCGTAGAGTGGGTTGTCGTGGGAACCTGGCGAGTCATCATTTTCTCCTTTCCAATGTTCATCAGCGTATTCGTAGTTTCTGACGCTGTCAAAAAATATAAAGCGGCGGAGTATTACAAACACACTCGCTATGAACGAAGTTAAACAACACAATTAATTGCAGAGGCAACGATGACGTACTTTTAGCACAATTGAACTGAGCGTTATTTTCAAAATACGGCTAAACACCAGACATGTGACCACATTTTATAAGTAAATCTCTGCTTGTTGTTGTGTTTATTTTGTTGTCCTTCACCCCCACCTCCGATGAACACGGTTGGCTACGTACGGTGAAAAGGACGTTCAACATACATACATACATAGAGACGACTAAGTGTCACACCCGTTGTCATCGTAATGCATCGCACAAGAGAACACGTAGGTGTTTGTATTAATTCACAAATGAGGAAGGGAACAGCAGAAGAAGATGTAAGTGTCACTACATTGAACATTTGTCCGATGATATAAAACTCACCAAGGGTAGCAATGTAAAATGTGATTTTACATATAAATTAGGAAGAAGCAAAATCATATTCCCCATTGTAAAATATACATTTTGATAAAATTATTTAGTAAATTAACAATTACAGCTACATATAAATTAAACAAATACATATTCCTGTTATATTTAATCACTTTTGTTTTTGCCTCATGAAACAGAATGAATCACTACCCACGTGGGTTGCTTGAATACGATGAGGAAATGGGTAATCTAATGGGGAGGTCTCGTGAGAAATGCGTCGCTTTTGACAACACTTTAGGCATTCAGAATTATAGGCCATGAGGTCTTGAATGGCACCAGAAAATGATGTCATGGAAACAATGTATATCTTGTTTCTTTTTTTTGTGTAGTGTTTATTGAAAATAACACAGTATATTTGAACTATGCCAAAGTTAAACATGCCTCTCTTCAGAATAGCACGTTTTGTATTGAATAATATATCGATATATAGACATTCATGTTCTAGCTTGGCACTTGTTTTCGTAGGGAAGACTCTTTTCATGATATTCCCTCAAGCATGTTAAAGAAATTATATTTCCCTTTTTTAAAAAAAATGTACATGACTGTGCTGGTGAATAACACCTATAAACATTATTTTTAACTTTCAGCCCAATGTAAATTGCATTAGCAAGTGTTCAAAGTTCTATTACGTTGTAGAACTCATTGCGCCACTAAACGTGAACAGGAATATTGGCGTACAAAGTTCCAATATGATGCCTAATCATGCTTCAAGAATTGTGGCAATGCTCAAAAGAGCCCAATGTATGGCATATACCTGATTAGGGCCTTGCACTATAACATTGATGTTTATTGGTTGTCAGTCGTGCAAGTAATCTAATCTCTATCAATGGGCGATTGGCACGACTGACTGCAGAACGATTTGTAGGGCCATCATAAACAAATGCACCAAGGTTAACAATGCTTGTAAAACACCACACGCACCACTGACCCTTTGTGCTAACCGCGAGAACGCCGTGGCACTCAACACATTCAACATCACAAACAATCTAGTCACATGGATATGTTTGAAATATCTGTGTCAGTGTATTTGTTGCTATGGAGGCCATTTGGACATTATGTGCAGAATGTATTTGTGTTTTTTTTTATCGCAGGGCTTAATCTATTTAGCTGAATATGTTATGCTGTCGGTGGTAGGCACGCGACTTGAAGCCACAGCCATAGCGAGATGTATTATAATCATCAATATGGTGTGCCGGGAGTGGAAACTTTTCTTAGACATTGCTGACCTGGACATACCAAGCCGAATTATGTCCTAGTTATATGTATGGACCACGTAGCAAATACAAAATGTTTTGCTTTTTAAACCGATGAGCGTGGTCATCCCATAACCCAGTGTTCTTCAATGCCAAGGCCCGCGGGCCACTGGTGCCATTGGTTGACTTCACTGCTGCCCCATGACGTGCGGTGTGGCGGCCCTCACATTGGTGATATCTCGTCAGTGAAAGTGGCCACCCTCTGAGAAGTAGTGAAGAACACTGCTCTAGCCAGTGCTGGCGTTCGTTTCTTACCTGGCTTTAAAAGCTTTTTTTTTCTTGCTTCTCTTGATCATCACCACAGTCAAAATAATGGTGGCCATGAGCAACACGACGAGTGGTACGGTGATCCCAGCAACCAGACCGGCGTCAATTTTTTCACAATTTTTACCAATGTAAAAATCTCGGCAACTGAAATAAAAACAATTCTCCTTGTTAAAAATGTATGCAAAATTAATTCACATTTTAAACATTTGACTTATAATAATAATCATGGCATATGGTGAACCTGAGGAATACAACTGCCCTTGAAATAGCGTTATAGCTGTTGGCAGTGCAGCAGACATCTCAAGAAGAACAGAGGGACTCCCAAACGATCTCTTGGTTTTAAAGCATTTGCACGCATAAAGATAGTGGTGGTTTTCCCCTCAAACATGCAGTGAGGTGGTACTAATCTAATGTTTATAGCCTTTATCTCGTTGTGGAAATTCGACAATCCTTCCAGGGGTGAGTCACTCCATAGAAGAACCACTGCCTACTTCCCACAGAGTGCAAATCTTATTGACACCACGGACAGAAGGATTATAAATTCACAGCCTTCTGATTGTAAGCTGCGTGCTCTGACCACTTTGTCACGCAAACACAAATAAACATTATAATTCGTAAGTTACGCTGTGAGCTACACCGGGGCTGTGTGGCTGTTTTGTCATTGTTGAATTTTGTTTGAGGAATGTATTGCAGCATTCCCTATCGAAGTTGATCAACTTTCTCAAAAGTGTTTACAAAATTAAGTGCGTTAAATTTTTATTCTGAAATAACATTGAACATTACTAAAATAACAGTGACATGATCGGGCCAAATAACTAGAATTCATGTCTCTAAAATGATGCCTATGGCCTATGAATACAAAAAACATCATACTTGACCACATTTGGTGGTAATTGCCATGACTATCAAGATGAGCAGAGATAATTACAAAACAATTACCAGCCAACTGTATGAGAACAAGTATTTGTAAAACAAAAGTAACACACAACAGCAATCTTAACGAAATAGGTCAAAATATAACACTAGGATTTTTTGTCCTGCAGGAGGAGGGCTTTGTCTGTGCTTCGCGCTCAGCCCGTCGTCCCTACTGATGTCCTCTTCCCCCCCCCACCCCCACGTGTGCAGATACTACTGCGTTGTACCTCAAAGTTCATTAGACATTTATTTTATTGCATTCTACATCCATGACCGCAACTATCAAAACTCTAAATAAATGCTCAATAGATGGAAAATATATATCTGCATAATGGATGAAACAATAATTTAGATTGATCATATTGGTCGTGGGTCGTGGGATTAGTCAGTCTCCAAACCAAAACGACCAGTCAGGCTGAAACATGTCTGAAAAGTGTGGGGGGGGGGGGGGGACAGATGTTGGCATATATGCCTACAAAATAAAACTGGACTCTTTTGTATGTACGGTGTGTATGCCAACATCTGTGGGTGGGGGTCCACTTTCGACTGAGGCCTTCAGAACGGTTCCCTTATAATTTAGTTGACTGACCAAACGGAACGCCGGACTTTTATACTAGATTATAGGGAAAGAAATGCAGCTGATTGACAACATTAATAACAGTTGCAACCAAGAGGGTGAATACATAGAGGCTAACCGTATCTCATTTGATCAAAGACCATAGCAATCCACTCAAATTGACTGATTAGATTAGCAATTAAAATGTATACAGTATTCTCACAATACGCACGTGGTAATTGTGAACTTCATGTGTGTGTACTTACTAGCATACTGAAGTATATGGCTTCTCTTTAGTGATCGTGCATTGTCCACCATTTTGGCAGAATAATGTGCTGTAGTTCGCGTGACACTCAGTTATACAAATGTAACTTCCATTGGTGGACAATGCTTCAAAACGTATATTGCTTGAGATATTCAAGTTGATACAAATGTCACTTGGCTCTGGAGACGACGAATATTTTAGCATGCTTTTAATATAAAGTACACTTTTTTAGTAATCCAATATGTATTTTACAACTGCACGAGTTCACTACGATTAACAACATTTGAATAACAAAATTACAAAAACCAAGATGTCATTGTCTATAAACAATACGAATGCATATATTAAAGTAGTATTTTCAATCCTTTCAATAAATGTTCTAGTCTGCAAGAGACAACATTGTCAACAATCCACCCACCCCTGTTGATAGTAGGGTCATGCGCTCTTAAGTCAGGTCCACACCAGAGCCATTAGTCACGCAATCAAAATGCTCAAAAATTCACGCAACTAAATTGCCTACTTATATTTCAACGTCTCAAGTTATAGAGATTTAGTTTGTGGCATATGTGTTGCTATACATTTTAAAAAAATATCTTAGTTACTTTTGCCACAATGTACAGTAATTCCTTGTTTTAACGGTAAATGCGTTGCTGAAAATTCGCATTAAGTGAAAACTCATTCATCTACGACTTGTATTTAGTTTAGCTTAAATTCTCGACAACATATTAAGTATTTAATATATTGTGGATAATTGAGGATAAATTGAAAATCAAGGATTCCCATTCATGACCCAGCATTCCCATTAATTACCCAGCATTCCCATTCATTTCCCAGAATTCCCATTCATTGCCCATCATTCCCATTCATTACCCAGCATTCCCATTCATTACCCGTCATTCCCATTCATTTACCAGAATTCCCATTCATTACCCAGCATTCCCATGCATTACCCAGCATTCCCATTCATTACCCAAAATTTCCAGCATTTCTGCCTGGGCAGCGGTCATTCTCTGTTGTTGTGTTGTCCGCTCTGCGGTTCACTACGACGTTCTCTGCGCTTTTCACGAACATTATCAACCCCCATCATCCATAAGAGGTTTTTTGGGTTAGATCGCGTAAATATGTATATGTGTCGTTAAACCCGCCACCACCCGACACGGCCAGTTACCCACATCGTTTCAAATGACGTTTCTTTACAGAAAGTGACGGTAAAAAAATAAATACGCAGCACAGTGCTGCATCCGTGCGTGACGTCAGTACAAAAGAGGCCCCCCCACCCCCTTCATTAATTTTCATGCCCGCGTGGAAATTTACACGAACGCACAAGAAGGTCACGTACTTCACATGCCGCACCCCTCCCCTCATTAATAATCATGAGCGGGTTATGTCACTCTACATGCCGCACCCCTCCACAATAACCATGAGGGGGTGACGTCACTCCACATGCCGCACCCCTCCTCAATAACCATCAGCATGTGACGTGACTCCACATGGGGCAACCCCCCCCCCCCCCTCATTAATAATCATGAGCTGAATAATTTTTTTTATTGAAGATTTTAGATTTACTGCAATATACACCCGTCCTTGGACGAGCAAAAAAGCCAGTTAGTAAGGTTTGTCACATAAATCGAGTATGCCAATTCGTTCTCGTACAGCACACCGGTGTGTTATTCTGTTTACGTGACACATCTTACTGATTGGCTGTGTCTGTAGGTGGCGGGTTTAACGACACATTTAGATATTTACGCGATCTAACCCAAAAAAACTTTATTATGGATGATATTGGTCGCGAAAGCCTACGTGTTAAACTAACCTCCATCATGTCTCCAAAGCGTAAGAGTGGTGAAAGTGTTGAGGGTGCTAGTAAGAAGAGGCACACTATTACGATGGAAACTAAAGTGGACATTATAAAGCGTTGTGAACTAGTTGCATCTATATCATGTGATGTTCATATGATGAACAATACTCACACCTGTCAACCCTTTATCAGTGCCTACCTTATTACAGACCAACTTAGACCTTATGCGTTACCCCGTGCCCTTATAAATTTCAACGTTCATCCTACAAAGTCCCATCACAAGGGAGAAACACAAACAAATAGAAAAGAACATTGCTGGTATTGAAACCTGAAAACTTAATTTGCTTGTACAAGAATATGGGTAAACCGAATTGGTTGACATGTATGAATACTGTACACACTTGTGCATTCGCGAAATGCCAAAGTACCATTTTTATTTGACCGATAATTCAATTTGTAATGTTCATTACGTTAATGAATGCAAATACTGTATGCCTAATAACTACAATGAATAATTTTCGCCAAACAAAACACTTACCAATGTCGTCTCCGTCTATTATTGTGGTATTCTCCGCATTCAATATAAATCCAATGCAGTTGGCTGTGTATTACAACAAACAACATGAGAAACTGGATCACTCATCCGATGTATTTAGCAATTTAATAGGTATGCATTCTACGAGCATTACATATACTCTTTGGTTCTTTCGGTAAAGTCACAAATTACTGGATACAGTAATTTTGCTGTGACGGTTCCACCTGAAGACGCAAGCTCGTGTTGCCTCCAAAACGTCGTGATTTAATTTAGTTGTTTTTTCATTTAATTTTTTACCTACGTGACTTTACGGAAAAAACCAAAAAGTATGAATTCTTGCAGTCACGAAAACTGCAAATCTAAAATCACATCGGTAGAAAAAAATAAATCACGACGTTTCGATCGCAACACAAGCAACCGTCATCAGGTGAGAAAGAACTGCTGCAACAAGAGGTTATATAAGGTAGCAGGAAAGCTGCTGATGCAGGCTGCTTATAAAGCAGCGGTCCCCAACCTTTTTGGCACCAGGGACCGGTTTTGCGGAAGAAAATTTTTTTCACGGACTGGTGAGGGGGGGGGTTCATCATTGGGTCTTTTCCCCTTCTCAAAGAAGTTCTCCAGCAACGTTTGTTTTTTACTTATTCTGGCTACTAGGGGTCAGCTTGTGGGCTTACCAATACTGTGCAAGAGACAAGTGCGCAGTGCGGGAAATAGGCGCGGACGGAAGTGGTAAATAAAATAATGGGCAGGCCACGCGGGGACTCACCGCTAGCCTCCTGCTGCTGTGCGGCCCAGTTCCTAACAGGCCACGGACCGGTACCAGTCCGCCCTTATACAACTCAACGTTTAACCTACTCACGCCGGCTTGTGCCCGCCCTCACAGTTGGCCATATTTGCGGAATACACCACGCCGCCGTTGACCCTGGCCATTGACCGAGCAACCCAACGTTCCTACCAGCTCCCTCCGCAGAATTGTGTTTAATTTGGCCTTCAGTGGGGAGTCCACATTTTGAACCCGGACCTTGGCAATGCTGAAATACGCCTTAGCCTCATGGATTAGTTTGTGCGTTTTAGATGTATTTATTACGTACCTCTTTCAGTCGTGCTTGTATTGCTGATACAGTTTTGTTCACTTAATAATTTTTTGATTTCAAGGTCCACGTTGTTTAATGTTTCAATGACATCCACATCATTACTATACTGAAATAGCACTGTGTGGTTCACAAATACACTTCCCGGTCTGTTAACATTAATTATGGACAAAATGCACACGTGACACAATTAATAACTCATCATCACACATTCCCGAAAGATGTTGTATATAAAATACAGCACAGTCCTTGTCAGCCCATACAGAAGAGAATTATGTTTTTTACTCAGTTTTGTTTAAAATCTATCATCCAGACCGTGAATATGTATTGCGGCATATTTTTAGAATGCATTCAGGAATATGTTACAAACACGACCACTGCATCACGTGCTTTCAAATGCGCTTTTGTGGCTGTCTGGAATGCTCTTTTTCCGATATTTGGGAGCCACTGGAAGCTATACACTTTTAAATCGAGATTGCAAACGAATTTCTTGAGAACTGCTTTTCGTGTTTATTTTGTTGTCCTTCCCCCACACCTCCGATGAGCACGGTTGGCTACATACGTTGCAAAAGAAGATCAAGGTATGATAATTGTTTTTTTACCCTTTTATCTGGCAACAAAACTGACACCTTTTTTACAAGGAGTCATGTTTGCATTGACCACAATACCTGCAGTCGGAATGCAAACAAAAACACAACTCTGATAATGTATGCACTGTCCATGAAATTGATTGGTCCACACCTGAGACAGCTTTCCTTAGAGCCTAGTCTCACATGGTGTTGGACCAGATGACGCGAAAAGGCGCACAACTCAAAGATAATGCACCATCAGAGTATGAGAGCTCGGGGTAAGCATTTACACCATTGGAACCTCCTTTGCCAGTAGCAACATATGATAATTGAAATTGATATGTGTTTTTTGTTTGCATTCCGACTGCAGGTATTGTGGTCAATGCAAACATGACGCCTTTTAAAAAAAGGTGTCAGTTTTGTTGCCAGATAAAAGGGTATAAAACCAATTATCATATTTTGCTACTGGCAAAGGAGGTTCCAATGAAGATCAACGTAATACTGTGCATATATGTTGATATACAGATACCAAAACATCTCATGTGGCAAGACACGACTGCTTTGTATGTACAATATTTGCATGCAATGTGTTTGAAGAATTCTCTGTTTGGCACATTTATACCTCCATGTGTATCATGAGGGTATAGACGTAACGACAACGACACCCGAAAGATGTGTGAGTGCTTGTTGGCGTGATACACCGCCTAGAACCGTGTCCCCTTGATTTAGGATCAGTTCACTGCACAACACGGGGCATTTAGAGGGACTACATCCTCTATAAAAAGCATTGTAACTCCACAGCAGAGTGGATGAATGTTGGGGTTATGTGAAAAGATTCAAGTATTTGTAAAAAAAACCTGAAAAACCGGAGTGATCTTTAGCAGCAAATAACAGAAGCGTTTGAAATAATCAAAGGTGACAAGCCGGACAATATGGTCTCCCTCAAATCTCGCTATGGTGTACGCAGCCATTGCCTTGACAGACACGTGGAAGTTCATATAGATGAAACACGTATAAATATTTGTTCTGAATGGGAAAGATTAGTTAAGGTGAATGTATGCCAATGCAGTGTTTTGACACTCTTAGGTTTTTTCGGTAAAGTCACGTAGGTAAAAAATTAAATTAAAAGTTAATAAAAGTAATAATGGAAATAAAATAAAATAATAAATCACGACGTTTCGGAGGCAACACAAGTCTCCGTCATCAGGTGGGACCGTCACAGCTAAAATTACTGCATCAAGTGAGGAAAATTCCATAAGACCAGCCCTTAAATACAAGTTAAGGGGGGAGGGGCTTATCTGAATGTGGTAACCAGGGAATGGAACGTGAGGGTGGTGGGCGGGGCTACAAGAGAAATTGGTCAACGTCGACCTGTGCAAGACAACAATCGGTGTACCTCGACCTAAACCGATGTTGGTTGAATCCAAATACAAAAAAGCAGTACTGTTAAACGCTGGGGATGTTAACACTCGGTAAAGTAAAAAAGTACCTGTCAGATAAGATGGTACAAATATGTGTAGTTAAATCTTTTTTACATGGTTGATAACATTTTTCCAATGATTACTCAGTTGTAGCCCCGCACACCACCCCCACGTTCCATTCCCTGGTTACCACATTCAGATAAGCCCCTCCCCCCTTAATTTGTATTTAAGGGCTGGTCTTTTGGAATTTTCCTCACTTGATGCAGTAATTTTAGCTATGACGGTCCTACCTGATGACGGAGACTTGTGTTGCCTCCGAAACGTCGTGATTTTTTATTTAATTTTATTTCCATTATTACTTTTATTAACTTTTAATTTTATTTTTTACCTACGTGACTTTACCGAAAAAACCTAAGAGTATGAATCCTTGCAGTCACGAAAGCTTCAAATCTAGAAGTGTTTCGACAATTACTGTGAAGATAAGCAAATGCTGAATATGTATACGTATTAAAAAATAAAAATGTACCTTATATCTAGAACTTTGATGTCTTTATATCCAATAATTTCCTTGTAGATGGGCTCCATCTAAAATATAAAACAACAATACAGATCTCAGTCGTAACAATTAAACTCATACTCTTTGGTTCTTTCGGTAAAGTCACGTAATTAGAAATAAAATAAACTAAAACAAATCACGACGTTTCGATCGCAACACAAGCGGTCGTCATCAGGCAAAGGAGTCAGCCTCTAAAGGCAAACTGTTTATAAGGGTTTGGGGATGGGAGTAGCCCAAGTGTAAAAGCAACACCAGAAGGCGGTGCACGAGTGCCAATGCAGCAACAATGCCAAACGCTGGGGATGCGGGGGGAAATTAACTTGGAAAAATAGACTAGTATCCGGCAGATATGATGTAACAACCATAAACAGTTAAGGTTTTACCTGGTTAATAACATCCTTCCAATGATTGCTCAATCACAGCACAGCACCACTCCCCAAAAATACGATAAAAACACCCCACTGAAAATGTAATTCAGTGTTTTTTTTTCTGACTGCTTTCCAAATCAACTCACGTCATATATCCTTATTGTTAATATATTTCCACGATAATTATTTTACCAAATTGTAGGAAATATTTCAAGTTATCTTAGGGCGAAGGAAGACCTCTTAAATGTCAAAAAGGTCTTGATTTAAAGCTTTCGTGACTGCAGGAATTCATACTCTTTGGGTCTTTCACCTGACGACGATTGCCTGTGTTGGATCGAAACGTTGTGATCTATTGTTTTTCTATCTACGTGCCTTTTTCCGAAAGACCCAAAGAGTATGTCAAAAATGTGTTATTTTTGTTGTATCAAACATGATATCATAAACACACAAAGCATAACAAATTATTTATATTTTCCTATGGAAGCACATGCTGCACCTTCCACTGTGACTAACTGATAGTACACCCAAGGAAAGCATTTCGTACCAGACAGGATTTCATCTTTCATTTAGGGACTTTTCTTAAGTTTTGTCAAGAAACATGTGGTCAGGTGCATGAAATAAACAAATTAAGTGAAAAATATATTTAGATTCCTATCTAAATCAGAATTAAGGTAGTCGATGCAACTGGCCAATGGTGCTTAAGTACCATATATCATGAAGTTAAAAACTGAGGGTAAATAAATGCAAAGTGTTTTATATTAAATATGCTTAGATTCATTATAAGAGCACTGGTTTTCTCCCACATACAAAACAATACAAAAATACGTTCACTTATCAACATTTTTTTCAGTACAACCTCACAAGGCTCAGTGATAATTTTTTGCAAAAAATGTAGCTATTGAATCACTTAAATCGTGCATGTTCTTTAAATAGTACATCAAATATTAAACATTTACATGTCATACTTACCAAATGTTTAAATAATTCTACAAATTCTTTATATTCGGATGAATCTTGATTACCATATTGGGATGTATAATTAAAATTAATTATTTGTACGTTGACTTTTGCTGTTTTGAAAGTGGTAATATCTGTAATAAACAAATCACATGTGATGTATGCAATACATGAGAAAGTAAACAGACCCTACGTTTTAGCTAACAACTCTTCAGCAGTCATTTAGGCTTCTGGACTACAGTCTTATAAATAACAATCCCTAATAGAGGTTTTTTTGGGTTATATATTTTTTTGGGTCTAACCCAAAAAACTCTTATGGATGATATTGGTCGCGAAAGGCTACGTGTTAAACTAAATAACAATCCCGTTTGCACTGTTCACATCAACATGTAGTCATTCATAATTAAATGCAGCACTTGAAGCACACGCAAATTCTATTTCAAAGGCTCTACATATTCTGTGATAATAAAAAACACAGAATCAGAAATGACCGGATTAGCTGTCTTTCCTCACAATTATACAAAAATTGAACTGCTAAAGTGTGATATTGGTCTGTGTTATTACAAGTGGGTCACTTCATGCAGCCACCCTTTATTCCAGTTAATAATTAAACATCAGGAATAATTACAAAACAAAACATTACTGTAACACAAGTGCTTCCTGACAATTACTGTAAGTTGTTTGGAAATTGTTTCATTTTCTGCATCACTAAAATTATTTACTTACTTGGTTGAATGTTCTCACAATATTTTCCAGCAAATGGGGCTTGACATTGACAAGTGTTAGTCATACATTCTGGTATTCCTCCATTTGTACATTCTATGCACAGGTCTGGAAAAAAAAATTCTCATAGATAAGTGAGTTCAAACCATTGTCACTTCTTTAATGACACATTTAAATGCGGCATTTATAATATATGTAAATAATTGCAATGGTATGTAGTGATTGCCGTATAAACGAAATAGTTTAAACATATCTTAAAATATATAAATCAATGCTTTTGCAACAATCAAGCAGTTGAGAATACAGTTGATTTATGCAAAATTATTTTTGTTGTTACTTTGAAATGCAATTTCTTTCAGCCTCTCTGCTGCTCTGCTGTGATGAATTGACGCTTTTACTTACTTGAAATGTTACGATCGCAGTGAATTACCATCTTTATCAATATATTTGAAAATCGTTCACATATAAAGTGGCCGCATTTTTTACAAAAGCAACTTAACCTCACTTTGGTTATTAGCAGCCATGCGTTTTTTAAAAAACTAATTTAATACAGTCTGTGAGTTATGCCACAGGCTGGATGGGACAAAATGTAAAGGCAATTTGGTTTCTGAAGCAGAAACTCTTGCAAATGTGTGGTGGAATGAGGCCAGAGGAATTAACATTGTCAAATAAGATATTGCATTTACCTGTGGTTGGTTTTGTAGATGTATGCGTGGTGGCGCCAGTCGTTTTAGTAGAAGGGACTGTCGGTGGGGGCGTACTTAGTGCATTTGTTGGGGATGTTGTATGTGTGAGGGAGGAGGCATTTGTCGCCGCTGATTGTGCCGTGTTTGCTGATGGTGAAGTGTTTGGGCCTGCTGGACCTACAGGCGGAGTGGCCCCTGACAGTGGTGATGTAGGTGACGCGTAATCAGTAGTGGCTGTGTTTACTGATGATGATGATTCTGAAGCATTTGGATCTGATGCACTTACAGATTCAGTGGGATCTGAGAGTGGTGATGTAGCTGAAACGTAATCAGTAGTGGCTGTGTTTACTGATGATGATGATTCTGAAGCATTTGGATCTGATGCACTTACAGATCCAGTGGGATCTGATAGTGGCGATGTAGCTGAAACGTAATCAGTAGTGGCTGTGTTTACTGATGGTGATGATTCTGAAGCATTTGGATCTGATGCACTTACAGATTCAGTGGAATCTGATAGTGGCGATGTAGCTGAAACGTAATCAGTAGTGGCTGTGTTTGCAGATGGTGATGATTCTGAAGCATTTGGATCTGATGCACTCACAGATTCAGTGGAATCTGATAGTGGTGATGTAGCTGAAACGTAATCAGTAGTGGCTGTGTTTGCAGATGGTGATGATTCTGAAGCATTTGGATCTGATGCACTCACAGATCCAGTGGAATCTGATAGTGGTGATGTAGCTGAAACGTAATCAGTAGTGGCTGTGTTTGCAGATGGTGATGATTCTGAAGCATTTGGATCTGATGCACTCACAGATTCAGTGAAATCTGATAGTGGCGATGTAGCTGAAACGTAATCAGTAGTGGCTGTGTTTGCAAATGGTGATGATTCTGAAGCATTTGGATCTGATGCACTTACAGATCCAGTGGGATCTGATAGTGGTGATGTAGCTGAAACGTAATCAGTAGTGGCTGTGTTTGCAGATGGTGATGATTCTGAAGCATTTGGATCTGATGCACTCACAGATTCAGTGGAATCTGATAGTGGTGATGTAGCTGAAACGTAATCAGTAGTGGCTGTGTTTGCAGATGGTGATGATTCTGAAGCATTTGGATCTGATGCACTCACAGATCCAGTGAAATCTGATAGTGGTGATGTAGCTGAAACGTAATCAGTAGTGGCTGTGTTTGCAGATGGTGATGATTCTGAAGCATTTGGATCTGATGCACTCACAGATTCAGTGAAATCTGATAGTGGCGATGTAGCTGAAACGTAATCAGTAGTGGCTGTGTTTGCAGATGGTGATGATTCTGAAGCAGTTAATGGTGTGCTTTCTGTTGGTGATGCGCTGACATCTAACGTAGTTTCTGATCCAATGTCAGGTGATGTTGAGGAAAACGATTGGAAGTCTGATGTGAATGCAGTACTGTCTGAGATAGCATCTGATGATGAAGAGCCTTCTGTTGATGATGCGTCTGTGGGATATGTCTCGTCTGTTGTGTCTTCAGTAGCTTCGGGCAGTGCTGGTGTGCCTGTTGAATAAGAACATGGATAAATTAAGTAATCTTGTGTAAGTAATCATATTCGCACTATTTGGTAAGCTTTCAGATGGGCTTCTCAAAATCTACCATTTAGAAAAATAAATGAACAGAAACAATGTTTTATAACCCACTGCCGGAATAAAACCTTTACATGACATGTAAGTCACGTAGGAAAAAATAAAATAAAATACATTAAAAAAGTAAACAACTAAATTAAAATAATTTAGTTGTTTTCTTTTTAATTTATTTTAAATTAAATGATTTTTTTTCACGTTGACTTTACCGAAAATCCCAAAGAGTATGGATCCTTGCAGTCACGAACACTTCAAATCTAGAATGACATGTAAGGTCGTGGAGATGACCTGAGTTGAATTCCTGCCTATGCCTCACTTCAGTGGTGAGTGACATATTGACTCATCCTGGGCCTCTATTTCACCAACCCGCATTGACCAGCGTGGTGAAGTATGGTAAAACTCAATGTAAAAAAAAAATCCCCATTGACTGGCACGGGAATTTGGAGGTTTACTCAATGAAGCAGTGGATTTACAAAGGGCTGTAGATTATGATGAGTCACACAAATAAATAACATGACGAAAGCAATGAACGGACCCATTCTCATCAGGGCAACATGTAATAAGAGAGGCAATTCTCATATTAAACAACTTTGATAGAGCAGAGAGTTATATACTAAGTCCTTTGAAATTGACTGCTTTGAAATGTACTTATATTTGAAAGTCTTCTAAATAATTCACACCTTAAAAGATAGCCAGGTACAGATTACAAATAGATGCAAATAACAATTATTTGGCAGTTCGTGATGTGACAGCAGGTACTTAAAGCCCAAAAACACTGAATTTCTAAGTAAACTACCTGATGAAACTCAAAACCATGCTGATTTATGTTGATGTTAAATTCAGTAATGAAAAGTCTTTTCATTAGCACATATAAATAATATTACTGTAAACATGACAACCTAGTCGGATGGTGGAGGGTTAACGACCAGAATTTAGCCTTTTGGCCCTACCCCTAAAACAAATATGGATCGTTGTATTTTCTACAAAAAACCCTACGTTTTACGTTTTGCGGTCAACGATTGTTCTTAAATTTAATTAAAATCTAGCCCCAAAGCAGTAATCAAAATTACCAAAAATGTATACCAATATCTATTCAACATTTTCACGAGTAATAATTTTCAGTCGTTATCAATCCACTGCTGAATGGAGGCCTCACCATACCGTGTCCGTCGTTTGACAATACTTTACCAAGTTGATCAATTATGTGGTTTGGTCCAGGACCGGTTCAAATGGAGTTTACTGTGGCTGGGAATTGAACTCAGTAAACCAGGTTTATGACGCAGTGCACTAACCACTGCACTGCTGCTCCACCATATAAAACTATTTGAGTGATCAAGGGTAATGATCTTTTTTTGCAAGCCAGTATATTTAATTTAACAGTGGAAACCATTGAGCTCCTCATCATTTACAAGATGCTCTTGGCCAGATTGCAGAAATATGTAAATGTTAAACCAGCAGACAGAACTAATTCATCTGGCACACCATTTCAAAAACTAACTTTAGTCATCGTAAACAAATATAGGGCGTTAAAATAAAATAAACGAACATGGGAGAAATGCGCCTCTGATTATCGTGGTTGGCTACGTACGGTGCGAAAAAAGTTCAACATACGTACAAATGGTATGTAGTATTGTCTTATAAACTGTTATAATATTATTTTAAAACAAAGTATACATTAATGAAATGATGCATGTGGCAAAAGGGAGACATTTTGAATCAGGTATACTAATAACCACGTAAACCTTTTCTGTATAATAGTTACATGTACAGGCTAAATAAACTGCTCCAGAGTTTACTGTCGAGGAAATGGCAGTTGTTAACAGTGATATAATTGCAGACAAGCTAAGACATAACACAACAGCTGTCTCAAACTGTACTACTGTTGCACGATAGACAATACGGCTGGGAGAGTCCTCCGGGATTGATATATATGCAGTTCGTACGATTTCCACACAGCACGATCCCCACACCTCCCATTATCACCGTTGGCTACGTACGGTGCAAAATAAGTTTAGCATACATACATGGTGCTTCTTATATGGGCAAATCCCATGTTAACATTTTCATTCATTCTAATGGAATTCTAACAGGTAAGATTCCACCAATGGAAGATTCCACCGATATAGAACATTTCTGATCATGGCGGTGAGCTTTCTGTCCGTGATGCTCTGAGAGAAATTGATAATAATTCTGATGCCGATGCAGTTCTTACTCCCTGTGGCCGTTACCCATATAATATAATTTAGTGGTGATTTCTGTGATAGAGTGTCGGACAGCTGGAATCGGTGTCAATATCAGTGAGTCGGTATTGCCCACAATCACCAGTTAAATGTGTTACATAAGCATCGACCGTGAATAATAAATGGAAATTCCACTCGGCTGCTGCTGTCCCCACCCAAAACCTGTCCACAATTCCACGATTCTAATCTAATTTTTTATCTAGAGAGCGCCTTCACTCGAGGCACTTTACATCGTTTTTTTTAAAACGATGACCATGACAGAATTATGTAGATGCTAGGGGCTTACAAGGGCTTGAGGAATGAGTGGCCGTGATAGAGAGGGTGTTAAGGGATCACGAAAGAGTAGGGGAGGGACGGGAAGGAGTGCAGGGGAGAGGAAGCGAAAGGGCGACGGAGAAGGAGGTGAGGCTTTAAGAGAGGGACGGAAGGAGGTTAAGGAGGGAGGACTGCTCATTGTGCAGGGGAAGTTTATTCCAGTGGAGGGATGCAACAGACGGAGAAGGACCGAAAACGGGATTGTGCACAGGGAGATGGATGGACAGAAAGAGAGCCAGAGAGAAGATTGGGAATAAAGAGGATGAGAAGGGTCAAGATTACACCAATCATTCACGAACGGCATCCATTTTCAGAATTAATTTGTGACTCCAGGCTAGAAATTGTGAAAATCACCCAGCGCTAATAGACATGTTCTGAATAACATTGCACTTAAAAAAGCAGACTGAAACTTTAAACAAACATTGCCTACAGCTAATGTTGAAACTCACTGGTTTGAGTTTTAGATTTCATGACATATGCAGTCAGGATGAGGATGGCGATCATTGCCCATTGGTTCTTCATGTTTGATGCCTGAAAGTGAGAAAAGTCCCGTTAAACTAGTCCACACACACAAAAAAACATTTTAAAATAATAGCATATGATAAAGTACAATCGTATAACACCGAGAAACAACCACATAATGTTAACCATTTTGTATTATGAAATAATCACAAGAAGGAGAAAATGCTTAGAACATTTAATTTCGAATTGCTTTTTTTACATTTGCACCTAACTGAGCTAAACAAACTATAATGCAAAACTGCACAATATAATACAATGTTCGAGAACAAGAGAATAAACCCCCATTGTCGCCTTACCAAGAATGAGTTTTTTTTTACTTTACAATTAAAGTCGTATTAACGTTACATAGCTTCTTTGCCTGTACCCTTAAAAAAACGTTTACCATTCCACAGGCAAGTAAAATGTTCTTACATTGTCAAATTCCAACTGGCTTTATATAGCCTGCCCACCAACCACGTGTGTTGATGACGTTGTGCTGCAGTGCAAGGTTCATCTTTAAAAAGCAGTAAATTATGCGCAAAGCCTTTCCTGCATCTGTCTTCACTTGCTTTTCAACACAACACTAAAATGTAGTTTTTTATATATAGGATGGCAATCATGGTCATAATAAGCTATACTCTCAACTAAAATAAATCCCAAAAATATTTAGTGCGTAACACATTTGTCTCTCATGCCCGAATTTGTTAAACACGAGATGTTAAGTCTCGTGATGGCAAAATGTTGTTCATCTTTATCAATGCAGTACTGTGCTCTCAATTGAAATATGTATTAAAGTAATGGGTTTGGTAATACACCGTCTTACAAGAGCGCATTTGTAAATGCTCTGCTACTCATTTTTATTGGTTTTGAATTTTCAAGGTTTTTTTTGCAAAAGAGTACAATAAGACATTGAGTTTAAAGTAGTGCTTTGAGATGCTTTATTAGATTTACGTAATGAATGAAAATCCTTAACATCAAAAAGTCAATTACTGATATGGGGACACTCAGTTGGTGGTTACACACCTTTTGGCTGTACCAAGCTTTGTGAATAATCATTACCACACGGTCTTCTGCAGGGGCTGAAAAACCATCCTTGGCAGGTAGATGAATCTGATTACTATTGTAACACTTGTAAGCTATTTAGCATTTTCTTGAGTTGGTGTCCTGAGTGGTGAGCTAGCAAGTTCAGGGCTGCACCCTTACATTTTATTTGCGATTACATAATAGAAATATACTCTGTAAATATGTACAAATTATACCTATGGCAAATCTATTAATGAAGCGTAATTGTTAACATTCACATAAAGAGTATTGTGAATACGGTATTTGTCTCAAAACGACTCTTTCGTAAAATACTGTTGCTGTGCTCGGGCGCCACGGTGGCGAGATGTTCACTAACTTGCCTGGTACACAGGAGGTCGTGGGTTCGATCCAGCCCCTGATGCCTGCTGTATATTTGGAGTTTGTGTGTCTCTTCCCGTGGTCGCAGATAATTTCTTTTCCGGGTCCTCCAGTTCACATTTAGAAACGTGCGTTTCGAGTATTTGGCTGCTATACATTTCCACACGATAAGTCACTTTGTTGAGTTATCATTTGTGGCCAGGTCGCTTCTGAAAAAGTGGGACTTATCTGGTACAATAAAAAATAGTTAATAGTTTTGAATAAAAATTGTGTATATCTTTTAGAGTTTGTCTACTTTTAAAATCCTTTATATTAAGTTCACTTGCTTGCGCGCTTGCTTGCTTGCTTGCGCGCTTACGACCGTGCAAATCTTTCGGTCGTTTTTTAACCCACTTCCCGTGATCCAATCGAGCTGACATTTTGCACACAGACTCGTTGTGCGTGACAATTTATTTTCGTGAAAAAAAATTCCCAAATTTTCCACTTTTTAGGAAAAAAATAATTTCATATTTAATTTAAAATACCAATGTGATAAAAATGAAACTCTTACTCAAGAAAAACAAAAATGAATAATAAAATAAAATCGATGCCACGCATATAAAGGATTTATAGTGCAAAACTTTTTTTTACGGGTTAATTTTTTTCTCCTGGCTTACCGGGGGCTCCTCCGTGTGTGGTCGGGGCATTTCTTGGTTGATAACCACTCGGCCTGGCTTCTCTCTGCACGTTCGGTGACTGTCTCGCTGTGACAATGTATTTTTGTGAAAAAAAAATTCCAAAATTTTACACTTTTTAGGATTTTTTTTTTAATATTTAATTACCAAGTGCTTAATGGTGGCAGGCAATCATCTGACCCATAGGTGGCAGCCATCTCAAGCCAGAGGACGAGAGGACTCTAGCCGCCCGTTTCAAAGACCAAGTGGGCTGGGTTGTGGCCCATTGAACACGCATATAAAGGATTTATAGTGAAAAACTTTGTTTTTACGGGTTAATTTTTTAAATGTGTCTGCTACAGCGGGCCATTTGTTATAGACATGCAAAGCATCCGCGCATGGTTGAGTGGAAATCTTTGTATAAGTAACATATCTGATTAATGAAACCAAGTCAATAGGTTCCAGACTTGTACAATAATAGGAACAAACCAACGAACCTTAAACAATAATGCAGGACAAGATAATACGAATGTTAGTCTGATTCTTTCCAGTTATGAAATAAGCACTCTTTTGCCTTATGCCAAAGTAATATATTGCTGATACTGTATATCTAGACCATTCTAGGTACCCGATAGATTTTTTTTTAATTATAGATATTACAGATGTTTATGGTTACCATATAACCAAATCATCCAGAGTGCACCCGGTCTCATTATATATGCAGGAACTAAGCAGGATGGGGCTTGGATAATGCTCTTTTAGGTGAGCACCATGCACAGAAGGCAGCTGTAGTCGAGCAGTGCAATAAAATCTATTCCCTCCCCTACTTCCCTAACTCGCACTGGCCAGCGTGGTGAAGTATGGACAAATATTCTCTCATGGCCAGCACGGTGTGGAGAGGCCCTCATCCAGCAGTGGATTGACAAAATGGTTTCTACACGGTTACCACAATATTTTTTTATTAAGAGCACGATTCATAGGGCTCGGCCAAATTGTTTGTTCTGTTATGGGAAGTTTGTAAATGCAGATATATTACATATGAGTGTACTTGCCTCCAAATGCTCACGGTTATGTTCCCACAGCCTACCAGTTATTTTTGCAATTAGAGAAATGGCTGCTGCGGACATTAAACAATTATAACAGGAAATCACTAATATGCCAGTGTCATAGGTCAAATCCCCAAAATCCCACAATTTAATTCTTCTTCTCTTGTATAGCTGCTGATGTTGATGCAGAGCAATAGCTACAATTTCACATTCAAGTTTTCAAGCCAGATAACCGGGTCAGGAGTAGCGGAGTGTATCATCGCTGTGACGTCTCCTTCGTATTTGTGTATCGGGGCATTGAATCACTGTATGTTGTACGGTCTGTTCTTGATGACCACAGTCGCACACTTGGGAGTTTTTTTTACTTACCATTTGTGCATCAGGTATCCGCATCTGCCATGGTTTGTGCAGTGGATGTGGTCTAGGGTGGACCATGAGCTTCGTGGAAGATCAAACCCCAGGGATCTTCTGCAATGGGTCTTTCAAAGGGTATTGTCAGTTATTTTGAACTCTATTCAGTTCTCCAGGCTTCATCGGGGTTGAATTCGCATTGTTGAAGGTTAGGCGCATGGGTCCAAAAGGGCTTGCGTGACTTCAAGCCATGACGAGTGATATTATTGACGTCCTTTATTGGGAAGGGGTCGCTTGTTTTCCTCGATTCGCAGAACTTCTCGGAGGGTTGCAGAATTGCAGTGGATGGGTGGGGGAGAGATTTGTGACAGCACCGGCAGCTAGGGTGTTTGGGTCCAGTGATGCACCACATCGCAGTGTTTAGTTGAACATTAACAAATCGAGTGGGACTACATTTGGTACATACTGGTGCACAGTACTCGGCTACAGAGTATACAAGGGCCATCGTTGATGTCCATAGCACTGGTACTGATGCTCCCCAGCTTGTGTTTGCCAGTTTCTGGACCAGGTTGACCCTTGTTTTGGTCTTGGCAGCTACCTTTTTCAGGTGGTCATTGAAGGTTAGTGTACAGTCCAGCTTCACTCCGAGATAGGTTGGAGTTTGAGCGTGTCGCACAGTTTTGCCGCAGAAGGTCAATTTCAGAATGTGCTTGGCTCTCATCAAGATAAAATGCAGTGACTGTGGGGTTGTGGCTTGAGCCTACATTTCCGGATATATTCCCCCATGGTGTTTAGGGTCTTGGTTCAGAGTGGATTTGATGTTGTTGAAAGCGGTTGCTTGCGTTGCCAGGGCAATGTCATCCGCACGTACAAATCTGTGTGACCCGGTTGGTGGCATGTTGTCGTATAGACATTGAAGGGCATTGGCGCGAGCACTGAGCCTTGTGGGCAACCTATTGTTGAGGAATCGGGGTGAGCTGGATTTGTTGCCCATATAGACACGCAGTCGCCTATTGCTCACCATCCATTGCAGGCGTATTGTTTCGAGGCAGTAAATGGTCCTTGCAAGCTTCAACATCAAGCCCTCAATCCAGAGAGTTGTAGGCTGATGACAAGTCCACAGAGGCTGCGCCGGTCTCGGATTTCTTCTGGAATCCGGCCTCAATGTGCGTCGCAAGGGGCCAAAACTTAGTCACAGCAACTATATCCAGGCTGGAATCCCGCGCTTGTTCTTCACGGATTACCGACTCGACAAGGGGGCTGATTCTCCGGAGGATGATGATGATGATAATGATGCATTCCAGGAGTTTATCAGTCGTGCACTGGAGTGATATTGGCCTATAGCTTCCTGGGTCGTTGGTTGGCTTTCCAGTTTGGGAATGGCAACAACCATCGCCTCCCGCCATGCTTTTGTATTGCATTCAGTTTTCATGGTTTTTGTGTACAGTTTTTTGGAGTCCCCGAGGGCCTAAGCCCTGGAGGAATTCTGGGGCAGTACCATCTCTGCAGACAGCCTCCCCGTTCTTCATTGCAGCCACCTACTTGATCGGGAGTAACCCCGCGGTATGACGATCTGTGATTGGTTGTGACAATCTGTGATTAGTTGTGATGATCTGTGATTGGTTGTGACAATCTGTGATTGGTTGTGACGATCTGTGATTGGTTGTGACGATCTGTGACTGGTTGTGACAATCTGTGATTGGTTGTGACAATCTGTGATTGCTGGCAGAGAATGAGGTTACAGGCATGAGGGGAAGGGAAGGTAATGGGAGAAGGGACCGTGATTGGAGAAGAGAGCTGCGGATGTAAGAGGGAGCTGTGTGTGATGGAGGTGGCATAAATTGACTAAAACCTTTCCCTGTCTACGCGTGTTGGTGAGGAGAGTGTCCGATACATATCCATTAATGGCTTTGGTTAGAGTTTTAGTTTTACATTGAGGTCAAAAAGGAATGCCTGAGTCCAAACTTGGTTACATCAGTTGATGGAAAATGGCACATTGAAATATGATATTCGTCGAGTAACCTTGCGTAGGGGTCACGTAAGGACACCTGAAGTAAAATAATTAATGAATGACATCTGTGCACAACCGGGCGTGGGATTGACTGAGGACTCGGACAGAGGGATTTGGGCGGGAAAGGAGGGAAAGGGGAAAGTTGAGGCAGAAGAGGAGATGGTGGAGATTTGAAGAACCATCTGGAAGGTTCCATAAGGAATGAGGAGGTGGTTATATAAAAGGGGTGTGATGGATGTCCAGGGCCTATTGGAGGGGACTGGAGAGTAAGCCTTCACAAGTATTATGTTGTATGACATGAAACAATAGCGTTCCCTTACCAAACACGACTCGTGTGGACGCCCCTTTCACTCGCATGCTCACCAGACACGTGGCCAATGGAGGCCTGATGCACGCCTGCCCAGTGTATCGTACACATTGTTACATTTGACAGGTATTTCCGAGTAAATGTGGAGCGCCTTGTATGTTAATTTTATAATGTTGCAGTGACCATTGGTTACTCTCGTGGGTATAACAGGTTCGTGTGATAAAAACGGACAAATACCTTTCTTTTTCTGGTCCACCATCATATTTTATTGGAGAAACGTTATGCAAATAATTATGCTGTTTTGGACCACTATCGCCAAAGATTAGGGTCTCGGGCACAGGGAGTTTCAAAGTCTAGTTGATGGATCTGTTATGCAATTTTCATAACATGGCGCAGAGATTAGCGTGACTTGCGGTGGGCAATATATTTCGCATATGGACTTTAATTTCCTTGACATCTAGCATGTGTTCAATCAGCACTATTGGCTATGACTTGGATCAGAAACATAGATCGTGACAAATAAAATGGAACAAAATATGAAAAGTGCACAAAGTTCATCCTGGCTTGCGAGGTGCATGCTTGAAGCTAAACTGAGAGACAGGAAAAGGAACACGTGGGTCATTGAACAAACACAAATGATATAAGTTTTGTTGACAAATAAAAGTCACCATTGGAACCTCATTTGCCAGTAAAATATGATAATTGTTTTTTTACCCTTCTATCTGGCAACAAAACGGACACCTTTTTACAAGGAGTCATGTTTGCATAGACCACAATACCTGCAGTCATAATGCAAACAAAAAACATAACTCTGATAATGTACACTGTCCTTGAAGTTGATTGGTCCACACCCGAGAGACTAGGCTCTAAGGAAAGCTGTCTCGGGTGTGGACCAATCAACTTCAAGGACAGTGCACATTATCAGAGTTATGTTTTTTGTTTGCATTATGACTGCAGGTATTGTGGTAGTAGGTTTTTACCCTTTTAAACTGGTACAAAACTGACACCTTTATTCAAGGCATCATGTTTGCAATAACCACAACACAAGTAGTCAAAAAAGCAAACAAAAAGAAGCAACTCTGAAAATGATAATAATATGCACTGTACTTGAAGTTGATTGGTCCACACCCGAGACGGCTTTCTTTAGAGCCTCGTCCCCATTGGTGTTGGACCAGATGACACCAGAAGGCGTACAACTCAAACACAGTGCAATATCAGAGTATTGAGAGCTCGGGGTAAGCATTTACACTATGATATCTCTTTTACCAGTGGCAAAATATAGTAGTAGGGTTTTACCCTTTTAAACTGGTACAAAACTGACACATTTATTCAAGGCATCATGTTTGCAATAACCACAACACAAGTAGTCAAAAAGCAAACAAAAAGAAGCAACTCTGATAATGATAATAATATGCACTGTCCTTGAAGTTGATTGGTCCACACCCGAGACGGCTTTCTTTAGAGCCTAGTCCCCATTGGTGTTGGACCAGATGACACCAGAAGGCGTACAATTCATTATCAGAGTTATGTTTTTTGTTTGCATTATGACTGCAGGTATTGTGGTCTATGCAAACATGACTCCTTGTAAAAGGTGTCAGTTTTGTTGCCAGATAGAAGGGTAAAAAAAACAATTATCAAATCAAAGTCAATTGGCTTGGGCAGGACGCACCGCTTGATGAGATGATGCCGGATTGATGATGAGACTGGTGATGGAATGGCAGCCATTGCAGATAACGCATCCCAAGAGCCACCACGGTCATTTCATGTGCAGGCGTGAGATGTATGGTAGCAGCACTAGCCCGTGAGAGATGGCGACGGCACGGGGAGGGCCTTCATCCAGCAGTGGAAAGGCAATGGCTGCTGATAATGAAATTGTATGCTTGGATGCAATTGGTAAAGTCTGCAATTGTTTAACAATTCTTAGAATTAGAAATGAAACTTGAAGGTTGAATTTTCAGTGACTTATATGTCGAGGCCAAAACACGTAACATCTAACCAGCATTGTTATTATTCCTCGTATTAAAAGGAACATGGACAGACAATAGAGATAGGTAACGTCACACTGAGATTGAACACATAGGGGGCCGTCCATAAATGACGTCACGCGATTTTGGACGATTTTTGACCCCCCCCCCTTCGTCACACGGCGTCACAAAACGTCAGACAATGTATTTGCTTTCTGTCAATAGAACAGGCAAGTAGCCTTGATGGTATGATGTTAACTACCTCTCCTGGTATACAGGACGCCTGCTATATATTTGGAGTTCGCATGTTCTCCCCGTAGTCGCGTGGATTTTTCTTTGGGTCCTCTGGTGTTCCACATTTAAAAATATGCGTGTAGAGTATTTGGCTGTTATAATTTCCACATGATAAGCCACTTTGTTGCGCTATCATTTGTGGCCAGGTCACTTCTGAAAAAGAGCTATATAGTTCAGTGGGACTTACCTGGTAAAATACAAAAAAGTTTAGTATAGGATAGTCTATTCTCAACTGTTAGAATTGGTTACATCGACAGTGATTATACTGTAAACATTTGTATTGACATCGTGGGATGTCAACGTGCAGTGCCGACCCTAGAGAGGCACGGCATGCGGTGTAACGACATCGCGGATACCACAATGGTGTGGGTGTAGTACCGGCCCTAGAGGGGCCTGGTGAGCGCTGATTGATAGCGCGAGATGGCACCACGCTTGGCGTGCAGTGCCAATCCTACAGGACAGGGTGTGTGGGTGCTGGCCGAAGGATGAGGTTACTCGAAGCCATGGCACTCTGGTTGAGGACACGTGACCAGTTAAGTCTACAAAGGGGCCCCAAATGGGGGCTAGGGGTGGTCACGTGGTTGGGACCGAGATCCTTCATGAGGATTCTAAAAGGTGGTCGTGGCCAAGGGTGGAGCCGGCCACGCCGCAGAGAATATTAGCCGGGTCCCGAGAGGGACCAGGGTTGTTGTTCATCCTGGAAGAAACCTTCGTCTACGTTTTACATTCAACGAGTCTCCAACACGTGGACCTGAACCCAAGCTGTTGGTCCCGGTCTGAAGTAGCAGTTACATTGTAATTAGTGTAGTTAGCCTGGTGGTCACCACCACAGGATGTATTTCTGTTCAGGGGAAAGTTACCCCGTGTGTTCGAGTTGAATAAATGTGTTGCCTCCAAGTCTATGTCTGCGACTCAGTCGAACTCACTACAGATTTGCAAACAATGACAAACTTAACACGTAGGCTTTCGCAACCAAAATCATCCATAATAGAGGTTTTTGGATTAGATCGCGTAAATATATAAATGTGTCGTTAAAACCCGCCACCACCCGAGGAAGAGAAATACCTGATCAAACCAAGGGCATCAAAACCACCAAGACTTTATGGGCTACCAAAAATTCACAAACCTGATGTCCTATTAAGACCCATAGTTAGTACAATAGGCTCTGTCAAGTACAAATTTGCACAATACGTAACGAAATAAATACAGCCCTACATCGGTGGGACCTCTTCATTTAGCAAAAACATTGAACATCTCTTCTAGATTTGAAGCTTTCGTGACTGCAAGGAATCATCTTCTTAGGTTTTTTCGGTAAAGTCACGTAGGTAAAACATCAAAATGAATGAAAATAAAATAAAATAAAACAAAAATCACGACGTTTCGGAGGCAACACAAGTCTCCGTCATCAGGTGGGACCGTCACAGCCAGATTAGCTGCATCAAGTGAGGCAATGATTCAAGATGTAATCCCTTAAAAGCGAGTTGAGGGGGGGAGGAGAGGGAGGGGGGAGCTCATCAGACTATGGTAGCCAATGAATGGAACGTATCGGGAGGGAGGGGGGGCGAGGCCAAAAGGGTGGGCGACGGCGTGCAAGCGATTGTGCGCAAGCGGCTAATTTTTTTTACTTTACTTTACCGAGTGTTAACATCCCCAGTTATTTTTTAACAGTACTCTCTTCATTGTTCAGCCAGCATTGGTATTAACATGGGCATTTTCGTTCTTTTGTCTATCATGTGTATTAGAGCTTCCCTCCCCCTCTCTGCCCATTGTGTTGGCGTGTGCGGCAGTTGGCCGCTTGCGCATAATCGCTCCATTGTGTTGGCGTGTGCAGTAATTAGCCGCTTGCGCACAATCGCTTGCACGCCGTCGCCCACCCTTTTGGCCTCGCCCCCCCTCCCTCCCGATACGTTCCATTCATTGGCTACCATAGTCTGATGAGCTCCCCCCTCCCTCTCCTCCCCCCCTCAACTCGCTTTTAAGGGATTACATCTTGAATCATTGCCTCACTTGATGCAGCTAATTTGGCTGTGACGGTCCCACCTGATGACGGAGACTTGTGTTGCCTCCGAAACGTCGTGATTTTTGTTTTATTTTATTTTATTTTCATTCATGTTGATGTTTTACCTACGTGACTTTACCGAAAAAACCTAAGAAGATTGAACATCTCGTACATATAATTAAAGATATTAAGCTTAATCCTAATGATATTCTCGTAAGTTTTGATGTGACCTCTCTGTTCACGAGAGTTCCGGTCAATGAGTCAATTAAATTACTCGACACTCTGGTAAGGAACAAAGGTTTAGCCAAAGAGATCCCAAGACTTGCTGAACACTGTCTAAAGCACACTTACTTCTTATGGCAAAGGTGACTTCTATAAACAAAAGGAAGGAGCAGCAATGGGCTCTCCTTTGTCTCCTGTGATAGCGAATTTATACATGTGTAATGCGGGCGTAAGCGACCTTCCGGATGTGACGTCACGGGGAGGCGGAGCCAGGTGACGTGGGTGAAAGGTTGGGGTCCTTAAGTGGGTAAACCGGAAAGGGAAGTCAGTCGGGGTGTGAATGGAAAAGAGTGGGGCCGCGTGGGCGAACGTGAGGAGGGGGCACCGTTGGCCAGCGGGAGCCAACCCCGGAGAATAGCAGGGAGCTAAAGGGTGGTGAGAAGCTACGGAGAGTACAGCCAGGAAGGCTGTGTGTTAGAGGCAGCGGTGTGGCTGCAGAGAGTCGCAGGAGCGACGAAGAGAGAGAGAGAGACAGCACGAGGCTGTCAGCGCTGCGGAGTCAGGAGCGACGAAGAGAGAGAGAGAGACAGCACGAGGCTGTCAGCGCTGCGGAGTAAGCAAGAGGGAGAAGAGCAGCAGCGATTACAGCCAGGGGGGCTGAGAGTGAGTAACAGCAGCGGAGCTGCTGTGGGGGCTACAGGAGCGACAGGGGCCAACAGAGGGGCTGCTGGTGGAGAAGAGAGAGACATCGGAGTCAGTACTGTGGGGACTGAGCAAAGAGGAGATGTGATGCCGCCGCCACGAAGCCGTTCGGCAGGCGCCCAAACCCCCGACTTCGCCACCACCAAGCAACGGAGCCAACCCCGCGTCCCCCTCACCTCACCTCACACGAACACACCCGCACGCATTTCCCCCCCCCCATAGAGCTCCGAGGGGAGGTCACCTGGCCGACCGGTTTTTATCCGAGAAACCCTTATCGGGGTTAACTCTCACGGTTTCCGGCGATCAGGGAATTGGACGACCTCCCCCGTGCTACGTTGCGCCGCGGCGCTGCGACCAGCCGTAATATGGTGTGGTCGCGGCATGGGGCATTCGGCCACCGCGGTTGAGGTGCATTTTCCCCCCACACACACCCCCACGGGTCGACGGGGCAAGCAGGGGAGGGACGGGACAGCACGAATAGCGGGACCGCAGGAGCTGTTGCGCATAGTCATGGAGGGTTGGGATAATTACGCTTGAGCGCGCAGGCACCATTGTTAGGGGAGTTAAAGGATAAGGCTATTAGTATAAATAATTGGGAGAGGGGAGGCGCGCGAGGAGCCATGCACAGCTTCCCACGACGGGCCTTTGTGATGGACACCGCCGCATGAACCTCGATGATGGGGGCCTGCGTGAGAAAAGGATTGATTGGAATTTGCGCCGCGCAGGTCGCTCATTGATTAGCGGAACAAAGGCACCGCGGAGCTGCCTGGCCCGGGCGAGGGGGGCGCGTGCCATTGTTTGGAGTTCACGCCGCGCGGACAAAGGATTAATTAGCATAGCGAAGGCGCACGGTGCGTGGGAAGGGGGTAGGGAACGTCGAGTGCCTCAAACCGTGAGTAAGGAGGTAAAAGTGTTTCGTGAACGATAAATAGGGAATAGGTTCCGGGTTAGTAGAGTAGGCAGCCTCGTCGATTCATACTGACTCAACAACCAGTCCCACGTAGCAGACAATAAATCATGAATAGCTGATCGTGGCCTCGTGTGATCTCGTGTTATAAGTGTGAACGCGTGTGGTACTGTGTATGCGTAAGCTCGCGGCGTGCGTAATCAGCGTACCCCAGGTGCGCGATCATAACGTGAGCGGCGAGCGCGGCGCAGAGCGGCGCAAGAGTGGGTATCGCGTGTGGAGCTGTATGTGTGTGTGCGCGCACGTTCACGACGTGTATAATACAGGTGCGCGATCCTAGCGTGAGTGGTCAGGGTTGAGTGAGTGCCGCGCAGAGATGTGTGTGGGTGTGCGCGTACGTAATTAACCATGCCTACTACGCGGACCCGCGGGGGAGGGGAATCCTGGAGCGACGGCTCTCACCCCATGGGTGAAGAACGCAGCAGCGGTTCGCCTAGCAGCGAGGGGGCGAGTAATGAGGTTAACCCGGCCGTTAGGGGTACCGAGGGAGGGATCTCGGGGGCTAGCGACCCTCACATAGTGGTGTCAGAAACGGGACGATCCCCTGCACCCCCAAGGGAAAGAGGCCCCCCAACCCAGATTAAAATCAAATGCACATTTACGGGCAAAGGAATTCCAACATGGAAATCGTTTGCCCGCAGCATCAGGGGGGCGAAAAAGGTTAATGGGTGGTCAGATGAGGAGGCGTTGCAGCAGTTAGAGCTACATTTAGATGGGCGGGCAGCAGACTTTGTAGAAGCGTTGCCCGCAAGCGCACAAACCCAGTGGGAAAAATTAATGTGCGAACTAGAACGGCGCTTCGGCGCCTATGACGAGGAGGATGCGCAGACGGCCTTAGAGGCACGCCGCCGCCAACCCGGCGAAGATTTACGAGATTACGCCGAGGATGTACGCATGTTGACCCAGCTCGCGTACCCAGAGTACGAGGCCAAAATAATTGAGGGCCTCGCCGCCGGTAAAATCCAGCGATATTTGGCACACACCTCGTGGTGGCAGCCAAATGTCGACGGTACACGCCTCTCCTTTAACACCCTCGTCGAGCGCGCGCGCAAATGCGAGAAACTCTCGGGTGAGCGCGCGGAGCCTCGAGGGAGGGGACGAGAGTGCGCCGTAGCGAGCCTACTCTCCGACGAAGAGGAAGAGATCGCCATCGCAGTAAGGGGACGGGCAAGGGAGCCCCAGAGACCCAGCGAGAAAACCCCGGGGTGGGTAGCTGGGTTACAAGCCGGTATGGGAGATATGATAAACCAAGTAGGTGAGAGGGTAACCCAAATAGACGATAAAATGAGCCAAAATATGGTTAAGCTACAGTGTACCGTTGAGACTGAGATGGGGGAACTACGCTCGACAGTAGGGGGACTAGCCGGGAGGGTGTCCCAATTAGAGTCCGATTTGGGACAACTGCGCACTGGGGGAGGAGGGAATGGGAAGAGAGCCCACTACGGAGCCGCCACCCCTCCCCGGGCGTGTTATGTGTGCGATCGGCGAGGGCATCTCAGGAGAGACTGTCCTCAGGTCGCCCGAGCTAGACAAGAGCTAAGGTCAAACACTAAGGCCCCCCTAGAGAGGGGACCACCGGGGGGTGAAATCGACGTAGCCCCAACACAAACAAGCTGTAGTGATAATGGCGAGCAAGTGATCTCCACACAGGTTCCAGCAACAACGCCCACGGAAACAGTGACTCCTGGCGACTGGCTACGGGAGCTGGTGGCGGGGATCACGGGGGCCACGTCGCTGGTGGAAGGGGAGGTAAACGGAGTGCGTACCCGAATTCTGCTGGACACGGGGGCGGTGGCCTCGCTCGTGAGCGCAGCGCACTGCAGCGCGATCGGGGTCGACGTGCGTCACCTGCAGGCACCGGACCGCGCGCTGCACACGGCGAGCGGAGCCGGAATGGGGCTGCTGGGGAGAGCCACCCTAGAGGTCCGCATAGGCAGTCAGGTGTGCACCCAGGAGTTCTACGTGTCGAGTGCGTTGTGTCACGAGTGTATCGCAGGTACCGACCTCTTAGAACGGCTAGGACTCAACGTGCAACCCCGCCAGCGATGCGCCACCATGGAGAGCAACGGCGAGCGGATACCGTTCTTGGGACGAGAACCGACGCGCCCCCGCTTCGCACCTGTGGTCGCTATCCTGGCGACGGCAGTCACCATCGGCCCGCTCACCGAGATGCTGGTGCCGGTGGCAACATCCCCCACCGACCCCGCGCTCCGACCATCAGGAGAGGTAATGCTAACTCCTCACCCGGAGTGGGCAAAACGGTATGGGATAGTGGGATCCGCCACGTTGGTAAACGCAGATGGGGACCGATTGTTTATGCGGATGTTTAACCCCCACAGTACCCCAGCGATACTGCGGCGGCGCACCCCGATAGCCACCGTACACCCCCTGCACGCACGCCACTCTAACGACTCGGTGTTTGCACTCTGGGCTGAGGACCCCGGGCGTCCTGAGGGTGACCAGGACCTGGCCTGGCGAGTCGGCCCGACTCCCCGAGCCGAGGTCGTTCCCCTGCTCGACGCGTTACATGTACCATGGGCGGATTTACCTAAGGGAGAGGCCGATCGGCTGCGCGAGTTACTGCGGGAGTATGCCGACGTATTCAGTGAACACGACTCGGACGTGGGTCGGACCGATCTTGTTAAGCACCAAATTGACACCGGTGCAGCCCGACCCATCAAACTCCCTGCGTACCGAGTGGGCGCACCCGAACGCGCCCAGATCAAAGAGGCAGTTGGGGACATGCTTCGCGATAACATAATTCAGCCCTCGGCGAGCCCCTGGTCAGCCCCAGTGGTACTAGTAACGAAAAAGGATGGGTCAACCCGGTTCTGCGTCGATTACCGTAAACTAAATGCAGTCACGCTCGGCGATGCCTTCCCCATACCCCGCATCGACGACACCTTCGACAGCCTCGCCGGAGCGCGGTATTTTTCCACCCTCGATCTCGCGTCCGGGTACTGGCAGGTGGAGATGGCGGAGGAGGATCGGCCGAAAACCGCATTCACCACCCCGATGGGACTATTCGAGTTTCGAGTACTCCCGTTCGGACTCACCAATGCGCCTGCGACGTTCCAGCGGCTGATGGAGTTGGTGATGCGGGGCTTGCAATGGGAACAGTGCCTGATTTACTTGGACGATGTGATAGTGTTCAGTAGATCTTTGTCTGAGCATTGGTCCAGGCTTCGAGAGGTGTTCCAGCGACTGCGAGCGGCTCATCTCAAGCTCAAGCCACGTAAGTGTTACATCGCACAACGCGAGGTGGGGTACCTCGGGCATCGCGTCAGCGAGGCAGGCGTGCACACCGATCCGGAGAAGGTACGCGCCGTAGTGGAGTGGCCACGGCCAAGGAATCTGACGGAGATCAGATCATTTTTGGGGCTCGCCACCTATTATCGTCGATTTGTAAAGGGATTCAGCGAGATTGCACGCCCCCTCACCCAACTCACCTCCCCTAAGCACCCCTATCAGTGGACGGGGGCCTGCCAGACGGCCTTCACCACTCTCAAAGACCACCTCACCCACGCCCCCACCCTCGCTTTCCCCGATTTTACCACCGATTTTATTTTGGACACCGACGCCTGCAGCAGCGGGCTGGGCGCGGTGTTGTCACAGGTACAGGATGGGACAGAACGTGTCATCGCGTACGCCAGCCGGACCTTGAGTGGGGCCGAGCTGAACTATTGCGTGACCCGCCAAGAGTTGTACGCCGTGATTTTCGCATGCAAACAGTTCCGGCCGTATTTGTACGGCAGGAGATGTCGCGTACGCACCGACCATTATGCTTTGCAGTTCCTTCTTACATTCAAGGAGCCGCGGGGGCAGATGGCCCGGTGGTTGGCGCAGTTGCAGGAGTACAACCTGCAAATCGAGTATCGGGCTGGCCGGACGCATGCAAACGCGGACGCCTTGTCGAGGCGACCCACGGTGTACGCCGAGACAAGGGCGGAGGAGGCCTGCCCGTGTTTCACGGGGGGACGCTGCCGGCAGGCAACGGACCCCCGAGCGGCCGCGGCCACTGACCCCCCCCCCAGCGAGAGAGAGTGCAGTGTGCGCCACAGAGGCCCTCACAGGTGGCACCGAGGATCCCGTCGACCGCCCGGCAAGCGCGGGACCCGCGGCTCGGGACCCGATCGGACGGATCCAGGAGGACGTCGGCTGCGCCTTCCCGGGCCTGAACGACGAGCAGCTGAGACAGACCCAGCAGCGAGATCCCGATCTGGCGGCAGTGGAGGCGGCCCTGCGGGAGGAAAAGAGCGCCCTACCAGGACCCTGGAGCGGTTTGTATGCCCGGTTGTGTGTGCAGAACGGAGTGGTACGGGAGTTAACCGAGGCCGGCCAGCCGGGGTGCATCTGTGTTCCTGCCCAGGTGCGACCCCAGCTGCTACGGCTGGTGCATGACCACCCACTCGGGGGCCACGATGGGGAACGACGCACGCGAGAGACCCTGCGTCGCCAGTATCTCTGGCCCAAATTGGCACAAGACGTGGCGGCCTGGATACAGGGCTGCCGCGCCTGTCAGCAGTGCGGGCCGAAACCGGCACGATACCAGGTACCCCTAAGGCCGTTCCGCGTCAGCCGCACGAATCAGCTGGTCAGGATCGATCTACAGGGGCCATTCCCACGATCCCATCGAGGCAACCGGTATATTCTAGTCGCAGTAGAGTATTTCACCCGCTACCCCGTGGCAGTGGCCATCCCTGATAAAACGGTCTTGGTGGTGGCCCGGGCATTCGTGGAACATTACGTACTCAAGCACGGGATCCCAGAACGAGTCCTCACCGACCAGGGTAGCGAGTTCGAGGCTGAGCTGTTCCAGGCACTGTGCCGAGAATTCGGAATCCAGAAGGACCGAACCACAGCGTACCACCCCCAGGCGAATGGTATGGTAGAACGCATGAATCAGACCCTAGCGGGGAAACTCAAACGTATGGCGGCTGCAAATCAACGGGATTGGGACGAACACCTCCCCTACGCCCTTTTCGCCTACGCCACCACCGTACACACGTCGACGGGGCAAACCCCGTTTTTAATGATGTTCGGCCGTGAGTCTCGTTTACCCGCAGATCTGCTATTCGGCGTCCCTTCCCCCCAGCCGGAGGAGGGAAGCCGCCCCGTGGAACACCTGTTGGAGACCCTGCGAGAAGCCCGAGGCCGAGCATACCCGCAAGGGGAAGCCGCGCATCGGCGGCAGGAACAGGGCACCCGACCCCGCATGGAACCCCCCTTATTCCTGACAGGTGCTAAGGTGTGGCTACACACCCCTCGCGTCGGGGCCGGGCAGGTGGGGAAACTGACGACCTACTGGCGGGGACCCTGGACCGTGGTGCGGCAGATATCCCCCTGGACGGTACTAATCTATGGCGGGGAGAGGGATCGAGAGACGGTGGTCAACGTCCGCCGCTTAAAACCGTGGAAAGCGGCCCCGGCGAGAGAGGACCCCGTCACCCGAAGGCCCCGAAATCCCGGAGTACCCGCACCCCTCGTGTTGGGGGGCCTCGCACACTACATGGGCCCCGCCGGGCCCCCGAGACGCCCCGATCCAGTCCGGAGAAGACGCGGACGACGGCCACTAAACCCTTCCGCTGCTGAGTTTGTGCCCCAGCCCACAGGTGCCGGAGGACGGGGAGAGCCGCTGGAGTGGAGGAGGAGACCGCCGCAGGAGCTACAGAGGACGGAACCACCCGCCCCGAGGCCAGCCACCAGGTCCGGACGGATCCCCCGGACCCCGCAACGTTTCCTCGTGGGCGCGGCCCAAGCGAGGTGCTCCAGTCAACCCGGGACGGGGACTGGCACCTCGGGGGGCTATGTGATGCCGCCACCACGAAGCCGTTCGGCAGGCGCCCAAACCCCCGACTTCGCCACCACCAAGCAACGGAGCCAACCCCGCGTCCCCCTCACCTCACCTCACACGAACACACCCGCACGCATTTCCCCCCCCCCATAGAGCTCCGAGGGGAGGTCACCTGGCCGACCGGTTTTTATCCGAGAAACCCTTATCGGGGTTAACTCTCACGGTTTCCGGCGATCAGGGAATTGGACGACCTCCCCCGTGCTACGTTGCGCCGCGGCGCTGCGACCAGCCGTAATATGGTGTGGTCGCGGCATGGGGCATTCGGCCACCGCGGTTGAGGTGCATTTTCCCCCCACACACACCCCCACGGGTCGACGGGGCAAGCAGGGGAGGGACGGGACAGCACGAATAGCGGGACCGCAGGAGCTGTTGCGCATAGTCATGGAGGGTTGGGATAATTACGCTTGAGCGCGCAGGCACCATTGTTAGGGGAGTTAAAGGATAAGGCTATTAGTATAAATAATTGGGAGAGGGGAGGCGCGCGAGGAGCCATGCACAGCTTCCCACGACGGGCCTTTGTGATGGACACCGCCGCATGAACCTCGATGATGGGGGCCTGCGTGAGAAAAGGATTGATTGGAATTTGCGCCGCGCAGGTCGCTCATTGATTAGCGGAACAAAGGCACCGCGGAACTGCCTGGCCCGGGCGAGGGGGGCGCGTGCCATTGTTTGGAGTTCACGCCGCGCGGACAAAGGATTAATTAGCATAGCGAAGGCGCACGGTGCGTGGGAAGGGGGTAGGGGTCCGGGAATCAGGATAAATGGGAAGCGCAAAGGGGAAATCGCGGGGGCTCCGAGAAGCCAACGTCCAGGACTGCCCCAGCTCTGCCCTCCGGACGTCCGTGCGACGTGTCGAGGCAAGCAGCGAGGAAAACCCACGGAACGTCGAGTGCCTCAAACCGTGAGTAAGGAGGTAAAAGTGTTTCGTGAACGATAAATAGGGAATAGGTTCCGGGTTAGTAGAGTAGGCAGCCTCGTCGATTCATACTGACTCAACAACCAGTCCCACGTAGCAGACAATAAATCATTAATAGCTGATCGTGGCCTCGTGTGATCTCGTGTTATAAGTGTGAACGCGTGTGGTACTGTGTATGCGTAAGCTCGCGGCGTGCGTAATCAGCGTACCCCAGGTGCGCGATCATAACGTGAGCGGCGAGCGCGGCGCAGAGCGGCGCAAGAGTGGGTATCGCGTGTGGAGCTGTATGTGTGTGTGCGCGCACGTTCACGACGTGTATAATACAGGTGCGCGATCCTAGCGTGAGTGGTCAGGGTTGAGTGAGTGCCGCGCAGAGATGTGTGTGGGTGTGCGCGTACGTAATTAACCATGCCTACTACGCGGACCCGCGGGGGAGGGGAATCCTGGAGCGACGGCTCTCACCCCATGGGTGAAGAACGCAGCAGCGGTTCGCCTAGCAGCGAGGGGGCGAGTAATGAGGTTAACCCGGCCGTTAGGGGTACCGAGGGAGGGATCTCGGGGGCTAGCGACCCTCACAGAGACAGCCGTGTGGGTAATACAGTACGGACCAAATAAAGGACACTGAGCCAGAGATCGTGGTCAAGTCTTTTATTACACTGGTGCCAGAAGTGAAACGGCATGTCGAAGCAAGTGAGGAAGAAGATTACTCCGCCGCCAGCATCAGCTTCATCGTCCGACGACGACGAATTCCCTCCAACCATGGATCCTGCTGGGGTGGTGGAGGAGAGCTCTGCTGAAGCGAGCATGGGGACGGGTGTGGAAGATGTCGGCACGATGGCGGGGCCGTCAACATCATCGGACGCTGATCAGAGATGGCAACAGATGGCGGTGCAACTGGAGGCACTCAAGGACGTCCTGGCGCAGCTATGTCAACTCGTCACGCCGAGGACGACGGAGGAAGCTGAAGGTGCTCCACGGGCCGCCACGTTGCCTGCCCTGCCGCCGCCATTAGCCACGCGGCAAGAAGCCGCCATCTTGCACGTCCCGCGGCGCCAAACCGCCATCTTGGACACGCCTCGGGCCGACGCCTTTTTGAATTTGCCTCCAGAACAACCAACAATTGAAGAGAACGTGAAGAGGAGTCGGAGTTGCCACCTCACCACAGTTAAGGAATTCTCCATCGGGGGCGATTGGAGCGCTTTCGCCTGCCGATTCTTGGCGGCGGTACGTTCAGCAAGATGGACCGATGCTGAGGCCTTGGAAGTGTTGCCGACTCTACTGGACGACGAATCGGTTCGATTTTTCCGTTCCATAACGGCCGATAAGAAGAAGACTTTATGCGGAGTTTTTGAAGAAATGGCCGACGCTTATGAGCCACCTGACGATGCGCATCGGCGATTCGCTCAACGACAACGAGCACCCGAGGAATCGCCCGTGGCGTTCAGAGGTGCGGTGCTGGAGCTGGCCATGGCAGCTTATCCGGAGACGCCACAGGACCTGCTCGAGCCTCTCATATTAGGCAAAATAATGGAGCTGTCTCGGGATCTGGGGATCCCCATGCCTGTGTGTGGGCATGAGAAGCTCACTTCCCGGGCGGCAGCAAAGTGTCTGGATGCGCAGTTTAATCTCCGTCGCTGGAAGCAAGTGGCGGCATGGACGGGTGGGCCCGTCAAGGAAGGAGGCGCGATGGGGTGGGACCCCACAAAGGCGGTCTATGTGCCGGATGAGCGGGGTCCTCGGGAGCTGACGGCCGCCTCCTCTCCATGGTCGGGACGCGGAGGCCCGGGGCCGCGCGCTACGCCATCGGAACGGGGCCGTCGGGATGCAAGGCCTGCGCTTCGGCGCAACGATGCCGATTGCTTCCGCTGCGGCCGTAGGGGCCATTACGCCAAGGATTGCTGGGCCCGCTTCCCGGGTCCGCCGCAGCGGGAGGTTTCAGTACCGGACAAGCCGCCCAAAGACCCTCCGAAACAGGCATGTCGGCACACACCAGACACCCGGCAAGGCTTTGCACCTCACCCATCACCTTCGTTGCGCGACCCTATTGTTGTTATTCATGATAGGCCATCGACGGGGCCTTGTCGCTCGGTGACGCAGTGGCGCAAATTGGCACGGAGAGTTGTCGCGGCCGCTACGGGTTCGTCCACTGTACCGGGGTCTATACAAGGGGTGGACGTGCGCATTTTGGTCGACTCCGGAGCGTCTGCGACTATTATATCGGATGTCATTTTCCATCTGTTGGGCATCCCGCCGGGGGCTGTGCGCCCGGTTTATGGGTCGTGCGTCGCTGCGAACGGGGGTAGCATGGGTATCGTGGGCCAGGTGGATGCTAAGATTTCTATTGGGGATGTGTCGGCTTCGGGTGTTGTGTTAATATCAAGATCTTTGGCGGTTCCTTGCTTATTAGGCACCGATTTTTTGGCTAAAATGCCCATTTTGATCAAAATCAATGAGAATTGTATTGAATTGCCGGGTGGCCGTCAAATATCGTTTCTGCCGTCGCCCTGGGGGCGACCTGCTTCGGCCGTACAGGTGCAGGCGCTGTCCGTCGCATCTGTGGACATCCCACCTGGTTCACAGATGCTTATACCCTTGCGGTATCGGAAGCCCCTGCCTAATCGTCTGGGAGCAGTAGGGGTCTTGTTGTCGCCATCTGCCACGATAACAACAGGATTGGCGTTAGTTGGGGCACAGACCATTGTCCGGCCGGATCAATTACCGTTTTTACAGGTGCTTAACGCGGGGGTGGAAAACATCCGTGTTCCGGCCGGTACGGTTGTGGCACATGCCACTACGGCGTTTGCGACGCACAATTGTCCGCATAGCCGGGGAGTGGTCGCTGGTGTTTCCGAGCCGAGGGGTTCGGATAATCGTTGGATTGCTAACTTATGTGACGAAAATTCTTCCCTGTCCGTGGAGCAACGTGATGCGCTGCGTAAATTGTTGTTGACGTATTCGGATGTGTTCAGCTCCGATGATTTGGATCTGGGCCGCACATCGTTGCTTTCCCATCACATTGAGACGGGCGACGCTGCCCCTATTCGATTAAATTCGCATCGGATGAGTCCTGCGGAGCGAGAACACATTCGGGGGGCAGTAGAAGGCATGTTGGCTGCGGACATCATATCGCCATCTAACAGCCCATGGGGCGCTCCTGTGGTCTTGGTTAAGAAAAAGGATGGCAACTTGCGATTTTGTGTTGATTTCCGGAAATTGAATAAGATATCGGTGGCAGATGCGTACCCCCTGCCGCGTATGGACGACTCCCTTGACGCATTGTCGGGGGCTAAGTTCTTTTCCACACTGGACCTCTCTTCGGGATTTTGGCAGCTCCCCCTTGACGAGTCCTCACGGGAGAAAACCGCTTTCCGTACGCCGCAGGGGTTATTTCAATTTAACTGCCTCCCGATGGGATTGAATGCGGCCCCTGCCACATTTCAAAGATTGATGGAGCTCGTTTTGACGGGGTTGCAGTGGGAGACGTGTCTTATATATTTGGACGATATCATTGTCTTCAGCCGCACATTTGAGGAACATTTAACACGGCTGGAGACAGTGTTCACGAGGATGCGCTCTGCGAATTTAAAATTTAAACCAAAGAAATGCCACCTACTGCAACGGTCCGTCCGTTATCTGGGGCACATTGTGAGTGCTGAGGGGGTGTCCATGGATCCGGAAAAGACGGCGTGCGTCCGGGATTGGCCGACTCCGGCCACCGTGGGGGATGTTCGGCGGTTTTTGGGATTTGCCTCGTATTACCGAAGATTTGTGCCGGGGTTTGCGACGATTGCGAGGCCCTTGCATCTCCTTACAGGTAAAGGACGGAAGTTTGTTTGGGGACAGCCGGAAGAGGCGGCCTTTCGGAGTCTGCGTGATCTATTGGCAACGGCCCCAACATTGGATTATCCCGATTTTGATCGCCCATTCATTCTTGATACGGACGCGAGTGACACAGGTATTGGGGCGGTGTTATCACAGTCTAAAGGGGGTGTAGAGCGCGTCGTGGCGTATGGTAGCCGAGTCTTGTCTCCTGCGGAAACTCGCTACTGTGTCACTCGTAGAGAACTTTTGGCGGTTGTTTTTTTCCTACGGCAATTTCGACCGTACCTTTACGGTCGTTCCTTTGTTGTGCGAACGGATCATGCGGCCTTGCAATATGCACTTAAAATGGACCAGCCATCCGGACAGTGGGCACGTTGGTTGGACACGCTACAGGAATTTTCCTTCCAAATTCAACATCGGAAGGGGGTGCGCCATGCGAACGCTGACGCACTTTCCAGATTACCGCGGCGAGCCCCTTGCAAATGTGAGTCGGGGACGCATAGGTGTTCGCCGATTCTGAACCCCCCTCAGCCGCTTACGTTGGCCGTCGAGAAGTCGGATACTCCGATGGAACCGGGACCGACTGACGGGGTTTTGAATCTGCCGCGGTCTGTCTGGATTCGGGAACAGATGATGGATGAGTCGTTGTTGTCCATGCGGAAGCGGTCTACGAGGGACAATGGGAGTCCGAGTTCGGCTGTGGGGCCGCGAACCGCTCTCCGAGATGGTCTGCTTATGTGGCGAGAAGGGGTCCAGGAAAGCTGGCGTGTGGTGGTACCAACGTCCTTGCGATTCGAGTTGATTAGGACTCTCCATTGTGAGACACTCTTACATTTAGGGGTGCAGAAGACTTTGTTGACGTTGCAACGTCATTATTTTTGGCACGGCATGGCGACAGATGTCGTAGGGCACATGCGCGCGTGCCCTGAGTGCGCCCGACGTAAGCCGCCTAAACATCCTTACGTGCCGCCTCTCCAGTCGATTCAGGTGTCTCGAGTCAATGAATTGGTGGCACTGGACATATTAGGACCCTTCCCACCATCGGCGAGGGGAAATAAATATTTGCTGGTAGGGGTTGAGTATCTCTCCTGTTGGCCGATGGCCTGGCCGTTGCCCGATCAGTCGGCCGCAGCCATCACCGACGCCTTTTTGTTTGGGTATATTATGGACAAGGGGGCGCCTGAGAGACTCCTCACGGACCAGGGCCGAAATTTCTCTTCTAAATTATTGGCGGAAGTGTGCGCGGGCCTTGGGACTAAGAAAATACGGACATCCCCATACCATCCGCAGACGGATGGTATGGTCGAGCGGCTGAACAGGACATTGTCTGCCATGCTTTGCCATACTGTGAGTGAACAGCAATCAGATTGGGATCTGCACATCCCCGGAGTGCTTTCGGCGTACAGGATGACGCCTCATGCGGCTACAGGGTATTCGCCGTTTTACCTTATGTATGGTCGGGAAAACGTGCCTCCGGTGGATGTGCAATTGGGTACTGGGGTGAAGGGACCTCGTAAACCACTTCGTGAATACATTCAGGACACGGTTCGCCGGGTCACGGAGGCGCGGGAAAATGCCCGCGTAGCTACGGCCAAAGCCCAGGCCCGGAACGAGCGGTATGCTCGGCGGTCCGAGGGGGAGTGCCCCTGGAAGGTTGGTGACCTGGCCTGGCTCCATTGCCCGCAGGTGCGGCCGGGGACCTCTCCTAAATTGCACAAACCTTGGCATGGTCCTGTGCGCCTCATTGAGGTTCCCAATCCACAGTCGGCGCGCGTTCAGATTGGTTCTCGCCGTTGGTTTGTTCATACGTCGCGGTTGAAACCATATGTTGCTCCCCTACGTGATGCGTCATCTCCCAATGTTGCCTTGCCGGGGTCTGTTGCTGCCGACTCTCCCCTGCCTGCGTCCACTGATCTTGCTCGAGCGCCTGTCGTACCTGTTCCAGACAGGTCGGCCGTGACACCGAGGGGGACGAGGGGCCCTGCTCGGAGGGCGCCTGCCAGGTCTGCGAGACCTTCGAGCCCTGCAGCCCTTCCGACCCCGCCGCAGGCACATTCAAAGGACACGGCCAAGACTGATTCTTCGGGAACACGGGACGTTGGTGGACTTCCAACCGCAACAGGAGAATTACCCCCTGTCATTCATCGAGTTCCATCGCGTTCCCGTTCTGCGACCGGGCCGCCGACCGTCCGGGACGGGCCGGCGACCCGCACACGCTCTAAATCACTTACGTTTCGTTGATTGTATGTTGTGTTGTTGTTCTTGTTCTTACCCTTGTATTTATTGCATGCTTTCTGTACGTCCGTTGATGTTACTTGTTGTTATTGTTCTGTTGTTATATTGCATGCTTGGTGTCCTATAGCGCGTAAGGTCGGTTCACCGCATTACGCTTTGGTATTGTTCAGCCGAGGTCGGCTGGGTTTTTTCTACGGGGGAGGGTGGTGTAATGCGGGCGTAAGCGACCTTCCGGATGTGACGTCACGGGGAGGCGGAGCCAGGTGACGTGGGTGAAAGGTTGGGGTCCTTAAGTGGGTAAACCGGAAAGGGAAGTCAGTCGGGGTGTGAATGGAAAAGAGTGGGGCCGCGCGGGCGAACGTGAGGAGGGGGCACCGTTGGCCAGCGGGAGCCAACCCCGGAGAATAGCAGGGAGCTAAAGGGTGGTGAGAAGCTACGGAGAGTACAGCCAGGAAGGCTGTGTGTTAGAGGCAGCGGTGTGGCTGCAGAGAGTCGCAGGAGCGACGAAGAGAGAGAGAGAGAGACAGCACGAGGCTGTCAGCGCTGCGGAGTCAGGAGCGACGAAGAGAGAGAGAGAGAGACAGCACGAGGCTGTCAGCGCTGCGGACTAAGCAAGAGGGAGAAGAGCAGCAGCGATTACAGCCAGGGGGGCTGAGAGTGAGTAACAGCAGCGGAGCTGCTGTGGGGGCTACAGGAGCGACAGGGGCCAACAGAGGGGCTGCTGGTGGAGAAGAGAGAGACATCGGAGTCAGTACTGTGGGGACTGAGCAAAGAGGAGACAGCCGTGTGGGTAATACAGTACGGACCAAATAAAGGACACTGAGCCAGAGATCGTGGTCAAGTCTTTTATTACACATGGAAGATTTTGAAACAAAAGCAATAGCTTCAAGCACACTAAAACCATCTGCTTGGTTTAGATATGTGGATGACACATTGGTGGTTTGGCCACGTGGCAAAGATACACTGAACGCATTTCTAAATCATCTCAACTCGCAAAACCCATCGATCCAGTTCACCATGGAAGTGTAAGCTGACAGAACTCTACCATTTCTGGATATTCTGCTCGGACGGGGTAGAAATGGTAAAATAACACACAGTGTTTACTGAAAGAAACGCATACTGACGCCTTTCTGAATGCAGAGTCACACGATCACCACCACAGAAATCGGCTCTTATCAAGACGCTCATTCATCGAGCTAAGAAAGTGTCAGATGGTGACAGTTTGAGAAGTGAAATTCAACATGTTAAATAAGCGCTGCAAATGGACGGTTACAATGATGCACAAATCAACGGGGCATGGCATACCAAAACCAAATCAAATAACAAGAGCATTGAAACTGCTCAAATAATTAAAACGATCAAAACACCGTACATTTCGGGAGTAACTGATAAACTAGCCAGATGTTTGGAAAAACAAAACATCCGAGTCAGATTTGGCACGGTACATAAAATACAGAATTTAATATCTGGTACAGAAGATGCATTACCGAAGCTATCAACAGAAGGTGTATACAGGATTAACTGCACGTGTGGTAAATGTTATGTTGGGCACACAGGACGAATGATCAGCACGAGACTAAAAGAACATCATAGAAATATTAAATTCTCCCAAATGCAACTGTCAGCAGTAGCAGAACACGCGTGCCACTCAATTGATTTTGATAATGTTGAAGTTTTGTGCAAAACTAGCTACTACTGGCCAAGACTAATTAGAGAATCTATCGAAATTGAAAGAAATCAAAAAAACTTTAACCGTTCGGATAGCTACCATTTTAGTGCTGCGTGGAAGCGAATCATCAAATAATCCATTTTTAAATGCATGCCTACAAAGGGCAGCGTACTTCAATAGGGATTACCGTTGGCAGGGCTATTTTAATAAACACAATAGACAGGAAGGACAAGTTTAAAGGGCTCGCATAATGCATAATGCACTTGCATAATGTACGTTGCCTCAGTAATCCCCCCCCCCACATTGTGCAAGAGCGCAGAAGGGTGGTCAACACATCGACGCCTCGATATCAGAAACGAAATAGTAAGACTTCTCCACAAATCTGGCTATCGCCTGATGAAGCTAGTTGTAATTACTGGCGAAACGTCGTACTCAGTTTGTTAATGTTGTGGCTTGGCTCTCCAACACACCGGTGTGCTGTACTAGTGACGAATTGGCCACGTTATGTTTACGTGACAATCCTTACTCGTTTGCTGTGTCGGGTGGTGGCGGGTTTTAACGACACATTTATATATTTACGCGATCTAACCCAAAAACCTCTATTATGAATGATAAACTGATATATAATTTCCAGGGATCATTGAAAGTTAACAAAATCTGAAAAACAATTGAAGGGCATGACAGTAAGTAGTATTGCTGTGGACACAAGTGTGATAAAACATTCTCTTCTGAGGCGAAGTCTGTGCAAAAGAACTCCAGTCATAGAAACGGCAAATGTATGGAAACATACATGCACGATATTATAATGTTGTACAGATGATGACTGAGGTCTCCCTCTCATGACATTGTATGGTATGACGTGTGAAGAGGTCAACATGCATACAGAGGCATGCAAATTTTGCCTTTGGCATTGACCAAACTGCGTTGCACTCTCCGAACCAGGTACGAATTATTAAAACTGTCATTGCACAAAACAAGCAATAAAAGTGTTTATGACTCGTTTTACAACTAAACTGACCCTTGTTCACATATGCAGGGTGGAGTAAATAGATTTAATACAACACCCCTTCTAATGACCTCGTGACGCACATGGCGACTTGTCTTTGAAATCTGGAAACGTTCATCACGTTTCCTGGATATACTCCAAGATTGTCCCCTCCCTAACATGTTGCTTTAGAAAGTCAGACAATTGTTTCACTCTTTAACACACCGGTGGGCTAAACTAGTGAACTATTTGTCTTTTGTCAACGTGACACTTTTTTGCTGATTGGCCGTGTCGGGTGGTGGAGGGTTACGACACATTTATAAATAACGCGATCTAACCCAAAAACGTTTATTATGAAACCACCACCACTATCCTTCTAAAACAGGAACATTGGATGATTGTTAGACCATTCAATAACTGAGTCACTTCAATCTCTGGACTCTCAGCTTCTTTTCATTTCGTCACACATTTGACGTTATTTTTGGAGCGGTGGTTCTATCCCAATTGGGGCCCTCATCTGAAATTATATTTGGGACCCCCCCCTCTCCTTTCAATTTAAGAAATCTTCGGGAGATGGCAGACGATATCTGGACAATAGAGAGAGATAAGATAAATGTAGGGGGGATAGCTTAGCGAGTTTAGAGATACAGTCAAGCGGTAGGTGAGAGAGCTGAATTGAAAATGTTAATTCGCTTATGTTCATTGGGATTTGAGTATGAGCTGGTATTTTATGCTCCCTTATTTTTAATGAATCCCGTTCCCATTGGGCTTTTTGGGGTCCTAAGGGGTTGCTTGGTTTGTCGCCGTTATTTTTTGTCATGACACCTGCACGAAAAATTTGGGAGGATTTGTCTACGTAAAGACCCGGAGGCACAAGGCAGCATGAGGGCAATGGTGACTCTACTGATTTTTCCCAGTAACAATTAAACCGGTACGTTCTGACTGTCCTGCTACTGTTCACTATTATGGGCATAATATGCTGACTTTTTTAATATGTATCTCTGTTCGTGACTATTGATTTAAAGTGAGCATGATTGTAATCCTTTAGTTATTCATAATTCTGGCAAATCGCCCGATGAAGCTGGTTATAATTACCAGCGAAACATCGTGCTCAAATTGAAAATGTTGTGGGTTTACTCGCCAAAACAGCAGTGTGCTTGTTTACGCGACAACCCTTACTAATAGTCTGTGTCGGCTGGTGGTGAGTCTACAACAAATTTATATTTACGCGATCTAACCTAAAAAAAACCCTTTTATTGTGAATAATATTGGTCGCGAAAGACTTTGTAATATTGGTCGCGAAAGATTTCGTGTTAAACTTTAGTTATTCTAATGAATTGAGAGACGAAGTGTATTTTAAACAGATTTCATTTACACAACAAATGTAAACGATTACTTACCGCGTGCGATTTTATCTGTATCATCATGTCAATTAAATCACTGTTAAGTTTATCGTGAACATCCGTCTCGTCACTTGGCAATAAAACATGCGATAAATTTGCTTTATGATGCGATTGTCTGCAGATAAGCACGCACTTCGTAATGAATAGTAGAGGCGACAGGTTTTAGCAGTTAATGTATTTTTTTACACGGTGAAGATGGGGAGCATAGAAACACATTCCTGCGGAGGGAACTGGTAGAAACGTTGTGTTCCTCGGTCAATGGCCAGGGTCAACGGCGGCGTGGTGTATTCCGCAAATATGGCCGACTGTGAGGGTGGGCACAAGCCGGCGTGAGTAGGTTAAACGTTGAGTTTTATAAGGGCACCACGGGGTGGCCAGCCCCTCCCCACCCAGCCCCACCCCTCCCACCCCCCCACCCAGCCCCATCCTCCCCACCCAGCCCCTCCCCACCCTCCCCACCCAGCCCCACCCTCCCCACCCAGCCCCACCCCACCCTCCCCTCCCCACCCAGCCCCTCCCTCCCCACCCAGCCCCTCCCTGCACGACGGACGGACACAATAATCCCCTGTGGGCTGGTGTAACCAGGAGGTTCCTACCAGTATAACAATTGCTTTATCCTCCTCTGCTGCTCATGCATAACAGTACCTGTCATGCATGGTGGTCGCCCATATACAGCACTAGGTGCTTAGGCATTCACAAAATGTAAGTACAGCATTTACCAAATAGTCAATTAGAAGTGACACTACTAAAATATGACAAATTCACAAAGCGAGTCTTTGCCAACAATAATATGAAGTCACATGTACGTATACTGTGTTCTTTGTCAAAAACCTACTACAGCAAAGGCATCCTGTATAATTGTCAACTATGTAAATTTATACTCTTTGGTTATTTCGGTAAAGTCACGTAGGTAGAAATAAAACAAGATAAATCACCAGGTTCTACATTCAGCAATACATAAAAGGTATTGCTTTAAACATTTTTACAATGTGCTGATACTTAAATTATTATGTGTGGGCCTTTGCAACTTTGACCAAATCACCTAGAATGCACCCGGTCTTGCTAGGTCATGGAAGCTAAGCAGCATTGAGCCTGGATAGTAGGTGGCTTGACCAAGGCTCCAAATCGATATTTATATTCTTGATTTGAAGCTTTCGTGACTGCAGGAATCCATAAACTTTGGTTCTTTTGGTAAAGTCATGAAGTCAGGACGTCGTGATTTATTATAAAAAATATTATCACGATGCCGTGATTTATTATATAATTTTTTCTACCTACGTGACTTTACCGAAAGAACCAAAGAATATATTTATATTATTTTACGAGGCAAGGCCCACTGAGCTATGTATCTCTTTTTTAGAACCGACTTTGCCATAAATTACAGCTCAACGATGTGGATTATCACGTGGAAAGTTCTAGCAGCCAAATTCTCTAAACGCGTGTCGATTATAAATGTGGAGGGAAAACCCGGAGCATCCCGAGAAAAATCCATGCGAACGCGGGGAGAACATGCAAACTCCAAATATACAGCCGTTAGGGTGGGGATAAATGACCTCTTACATACCCGGCAAGGTAGTTGACGTCTCGCCGCCATGACACACAACGGTTTGCTGAACGAGTAAATAATTGGCATGTTTTGTTTACGTGACAAACTTTACGAATTGGCTGTCTGGTGGTGGCGGGTTTAATTAACCACACATTTATATTTACACAATCTAACAATCTTGGTCGCGAAAGCCTACGTGTTAAAATAGACAAAGCTTATTTATTTGCATTTTTACAAATGACTGAACGCCTGGTAACATGTGCCTATTTGGTGTAAGAACATTGTAATACCTGTACTTTTGCCAGAAAGGGCAACGCCTTTTTAAAAATATCATTCAAGGTCTTCATAACAAGGCCGTAGCCATGGAGTCAACAATGGGGGGGGGGGGGGGGGGGGACCAAATCTTCCTGGGTGTCTGGGGGTCCCAACCCAGAAAAATATCAAAATATGAAAATTCATTCCCTGCCTAAAATATTAAAAAATTCACTAACACATGGGATGGACTTTTCATTTTTTTTTTTTTTACAATAATGTCGAATAGTGTATTGTATTACATTGCTCTGTTTTTACCTTTTTACCTTTTCTTGTTTCATTCTATGTAATGGCAGAGATTAGGGATTAATAAAGTACAACCATAACCACAATCATATAAACAGAAATCTATGCATTGATTTATATGAAGACAAGTCCAGATATTGTAGCCAAGGTTTAGCAAATTGTTGTTTTTATTTACATAGCATACCAATTTTTATTTATAGCAATATATTGGGGGGGGGGACATTTTTGAGGGTCCCCTAGATAGTTTAAGAAGTCAACATGTAACAATCCTGCCCTCTAGTGGCAAGTCTTAAATTGTTATTGTATTTGCGCCCCCTTACATTGAACAGAGACTTTACTTACAAACGAGTTATGTTCCAGAGGTCTGTTCCTAAGTCGATTTGTTCGTAAGTCCAACTTCACGCCTGTCGATTCCAAACATGTTGTATGGCATGTACCCTAAACACGGGGAATGGCTTTTAAGTTTGTATAATCTCCTGTAGATGCCACTGTTTTTTCGTGTTTGCAAATGTAGATGCCACTGATTACTCTTTGGTTCTTTCGGTAAAGTCACGTCAGTAGAAATGACTTTACCGGAAGAAGCAAAGAGTATGGATTCCTGCAGTCACGAAAGCTTCAAAACAAGAATGCCACTGATTCTTCACGTTTTGTAGATGTAGATGCCACCACCGCCATCTATTGCGCGGTGGTTGAACTTGCGATTCTCGGTCCGAACAGGCAACTGGACAAACGGACAGGTTTGAGGAGTCCCTGTACTGCATTAAGAATACTCTTACAGTTCCACGATAATGTATTAACGGGGGCCGTGCTGTATTGGTTCACGCAAATGCTCTATCACCTGAGTTCGACTCCTGGCCACAGCTCGCATCAATGGTCAATGACATCTGCATTGATCCTGGGGCACTCTTTTCAACTGGCCAATCCACTGTTGGATGAAGACCCCCCCCCCCACCCGCCAATACCATGTCAGCCAAGGGGGGTTGAGCTTTGTTTGACTATACTTCACTACAATAGAAGGGGCGCTCAATACCGGTTGAGATATCACTCTTCACTGATGTTAGTCAACGCCATTCCATATTAGTATTATTGTCATCATCATCATCATACAGCAATTGATTTGTGCAAAAATATGAGATATTTACTATGTAGCACTTATTTTAATTAATATATAATGCCAGAATGGCGTACTCAGTGTCATTAGCAAAATATAAGTACTTGTTCAGGCGGGTCCAGATGTCTTGTGACCCCGATTTTATTTTCTGAAATATAGTATTTTTAAAGTCGGGTTTATTTAAATGGAAATTAATATGTAATAGGAAAAAATGTTAGGGGTAAATTAATTGGGGGGGGGGGGGCGTTACAAGACATCTGGACTATCCTGTACAGGAGAAGACCTCTTACCTATGCTGATGTTGGGAACCAATGTAACGTATCCAGTTATCAATGGGGTTATTAGCAGTTTTTAGTCCAGTTCAGGGGCAGTTTCTTCATTAGGGCGATTGGGCGACGCTCCACCAATGTCATTCAACCACAGAGTCACGCTAGCCGTCACTGTGCCTCTGGATATAGTCCAATCAGCGTCATGTCACGTTCTGTGGAGTACCGCCTCTTTTTGGGCGATTTCACTCCGGCTGAGAATCGCCCCGAGTGGACCCATAGACTTACATTCAAAGATGTTTTTTTTCGAACGGGGGCGCTGCAATGCATTCTCTATGGCTTCCGGGAGGGCTCGCCCTAACGTGCTTACGTCATCATACGTAAGCACGTTTCATCCAACAATATAATTTGTCGCCACCTAGTGGAATCTTTAATAAAAGAAACTTGAGTGGATTGTATATTAATAGTGAGTATAGAAACAAACAAGATGTATTGTAAGAGCCACTTTATTTTTCATTAATATTAAAGAAGTGAAGTTGCCTTTACATGTTTAAGCTGTTAATTTATCCATTGCATGGGTGGACCTTATCCTTATCAATCATCCAGACATTTGCCCCCCCTGAGAGATTTTGCAGGAGCTGCCACTGGTCCAGTTATCCGCGGGAAAACATTACGGATAATTGTAGTTAACGGAATTAACTTGTCGCATGAGATGAAGCCACTCCTCAATTCACTTCAGTAATCGTGGAAAATTGCAGAAACATGGGCAACAGGAGTTTTCACAGACCCAGATATTACGAGTCACGGACAAAAGGGTAACGGATAAAAAGAGCGCGTCAGCAATATACTGCTATCCTAACGCTGTGAACTTGTCACGTCAGCGTGTGTGACGAGTTCCCCCTGGTGAAAAGACCGCGTTTGAAACTGAGTTCAGGGCTCTATGTAAACGTAAACATTCGGCAGTGTAGACGATTCAAACGTTGAACACATTTAAGATAAGGCAGCAACGAGAGCTTGTTGGAGACTCGAACACACTGGCAGAGCTCTAAGTGCCATTAAAAAAAAGACGCCGAAGTGAACATTTTGCTGTGGCTGAAAGAAAAGTACGAGATGCCGAGAACTGAAAACGTTTCCGGCAGTGGGACGTCGCTATAACTGTCATTGTCCTGTGGAGGGCACTGCTTTACCACGCTTGGTAAGCAAGCGATGAGACATCTCCAGTACGTGCTCCAAGATCTCTTATCTAGATTTGAAGTTTTCGTGACTGCAGGGATCCATATACTCTTTGGTTCTTTCGGTAAAGTCACGTAGGTAGGAAATAAAGTTAAATCACGACGTTTCGGGCGCAACACAAGCGTCCGTCATCAGGTGGGACAACCACAGCAAGAAACAATTGCTGAAGTGGGCAAAAGGGCTGCTCTTACCTATATAGCCTCTTGTTACAGCAGCCCTTTTGCCCACTTCAGCAATTGTTTCTTGCTGTGGTTGTCCCACCTGATGACGGACTCTCGTGTTGCGCCCGAAACGTCGTGATTTAATTTAATTTTATACCTACGTGACTTTACCGAAAGAACCAAAGAGTAAAGATCTCTTATGATGGCCAGGAATGTCGAAACGACAGTGGGAAGGGGTAGCAGCTGCCCCAAAGATTTTGGAAAGGGAGGAAAGACGCTTTTTGCATTCCCCTTACGGGATCCCGAGGCTACTCGACATGGGGCCTCATGACTGCTCCGCACTGACAATGGCGATGTGTTTATTACCTCACCTGGTAAACAGAAAGTCGTGGATTCAATCCCGACCCTGAAGGCTGTATATTTGGAGTTTGCATGTCTCTCTCCCCATCGTCACATGGATCTTTCCTCCGGTTTCCCCCGCCACATTGAGAAAAATGCGTTTGAAAGTATTAGGCTGCTATATACATTTCCACGTGGGAAGCCACTTCGTTGAGCTATCATCTGTAGCCAGATCGCTTCTGAAAAGAGCTATATAGTTGAGTAAGCCTTACCTGGTAAAACTTTGTTTTTAATATATAATAGTTTAAACCCTTACCAACTTCTAAATGTTTGTTTCGTGCCTTTGTGATTGAATGAATGTAATGGTGATGACACACACTGTATAATAACACAAACACAATTTTTGTTCCTGGGTAGTAAGTGTTATTTCGTAATTGCTTATGTCTAAAATGTATAGAAAATGGCTATTATTCCCCACAAATTTTGCTTTTGTGACCAGGACAGTGATATTTTGAAATGTACCTATTTTCAATGAGATAACGGGCGAATTTGTGTCTTTTCGTTCACATAAAGTCAGAAAAAAGAACATATGCATCAAAATTAACATGTATTTATACTAAACTAATACAAAAATTACCACAAAACATTTATAATTGAGTCGTTCTTCGAGATTTACGATTATACAGTAAATCACTTTCACGAATCAGCCCCCATATGTAGTCTCCCATCATGTTCTCGTTATACTGTCCTTGGTAGCGGCGTTCAAAGTCCAGTATATCCTGGTGGTAGCGCTCGCCTTGTTCCTCCGAGTATGCGCCCACGTTCTCCTTGAATTTATCAAGATGAGTATCAAGGATATGGATTTTGAGGGACATCCTACAGCCCATTGTGCCGTAGTTCTTCACCAGAGTCTCAACCAGCTCCACATGCTTTTCGACCTTGTGATTGCCCAGGAAACCACAAACCACTCCGACAAAGCTGTTCCAAGCCACTTTCTCTTTCCTAGTGAGCTTCTTGGGGAATGTATTGCACTCCAGGATCTTCTTTATCTGTGGTCCGACAAAGACACCGGCTTTGACCTTTGTCTCAGACAGCTTAGGGAAGAAGTCTTGAAGGTACTTGAAGGCTGCTGACTCCTTATCTACAGCTCTGACAAATTGTTTCATAAGGCCCAATTTGATGTGCAGTGGTGGCATCAGCACCTTCCGGGGGTCCACCAGTGGCTCCCACTTTACGTTGTTCCTACCCACAGAGAACTCGGTCCGCTGTGGCCAGTCCTGCCTGTGGTACTGCGCCATGGTGTCCCTGGTGTCCCCAAGGCAAAGATAGGGAAACATGGTAAAACCGCCTTGGAGACCCATCAGGAATCTCACCATTTTGAAGTCTCCGATGACCTCCCAGCCGTACTCATCATACTTCAAGGCGTCAGGCAAGGTCTTGATGCTGTTGTAATCCTCTTTGAGGTGCACCGAGAGAGCCAGGGGAAGAGACGGGTACTTGTTACCATTATGGAGCAGCAGTACGGCTTTGAAGCTCCTGGATGAACTTGTCAATGAAGAGGCGCCACTCATTCTGGTTACAGGCGATTCCGATGCCTCGAACAGACTGGTCACATTGTGGCAGAAGCAGAGCCCATCTTGATGGGTGAAGAAGCTGCAAAAAGGTTGGTGACGCTTCCTCTGATCTGCGACTTGCATACTTTCATCCAACAAGTTTCACTGCTTGAGCCTACACGTCAAAAGCTCGGCATTGGACTTGGTGAGACCAAGATCTCTGATCAAGTCGTTGAGATCTTATTGGTTGGGGTAGTATAAGTTTCTCTCCTCAGCTCCACCTCTGAAATTGTCATCTGGATCTTCAACGTCTTCCTCGCTCTCCGACTTGCTGCTCTCTTCTAAAGACGGCTGCTATCTCTCCAGAGGAGTGGATACGGGGAGCTCATGGCAGTGTGGCACCGGGGCGATGGATGAAGGAAGGTCCGGATACGTGATAGCAGGTGCATTCTTGCCAGTCCAACGTTTGGAAGGGTCCACCATGCAGAAGTAGAAGTTGCTTGAGTGGTCAGTGGGTTCCCACCAAATTATTTGGATAGCGAACTTCATGGCTCTCTTTTCCCCTCTGTACCATCCTACAAATATACATTTATTTCACCCATGACGAATGTGTAAGAGATTCTCGCAACATTTTTCATATATGATATATTTTTTCAATAACATGGAAAATTGTAAAACATTTTAAAATAAAAAAACTTTTACAAATTTACAAATTTTTACTCGTTCTATAACATAAAATTCCGAGCAACAATTGTCCATCTTACCTTCCAGAGTTTTTTTGCATTGCTCGCAAGTGAAATGAGGTGACCAGGGTTTATCTTAATCCCCAACAGGCATGCCGAAATATGCCTTGTAGGCCTCACACATCTTAGCAGATGCTTCCACAGAGTACTTTTTCGCTCTTGTCTTGATAAATTGGCCGCAGACAGCAAAATGTGTCGGCCGGATGCTTGCAGCCTCTTGATGCCATCTTAGAAATATATAGATATGTATCCACTTAGCCAGCTGGAACTAAACTGAAGTGGTGGGCTTAAGGCCTCTGTATTTATACTATTTATATGACTGGAAAGTTCTAGAATGTTCTAGAAGTTACTCCAAGTTTACTCAGCACTGAATCTATCTGAAATGTTCTGGAAAATAAGTCAATTTCAAAATATCACTGTCCTGGTCACAAAGGCAAAGTTTGTGGGGAATAATAGCCATTTTCTGTACTTTTGAGGCATACGCAATTAGGAAATAACACTTACTACCCAGGAACAAAAAAAAAGTTACACAGTGTAATCTGTGATCACCGAAAGAGGTGGAGTCGTGGCGCAGTGGTTAAGGCAGTCCATCCACCAACCCAAGTTAGATTCCTGGGCACGGCTAACATAAGTGACACGTGATATCTGGACCAGTTCTGGGCACTCACCGAGGGTCAACCAACCCCCCCCATAAATTCGGTCAAACAATCTCCACAACCAACATGTCATGGGGAGGCCTTCATCCCACTGTGGATTGTAATTTATCACTGAAGGACCTGAGAAAATAAAATGTATTAAACTCTACAAACAATATGAATATTTTCCAGCCTGGGGCATGTACTGGGAGGGCCCTCTAAGAGGCTGTCTAAGGTCATGGTATGTTCATTAGTAGACAGAACCTTAAAGCGAAGCAATGGCGCCACTTACAGCGTGCAATATGTCCCTATTGCCACGACGAGACATCGCTTGATCTATTTTAGTACAGAGCATTGCCCCTTTCCAAACATCTTAAAAGCGCACCATGAACGAATGAACAGATTGTGCAGGAAAGATAATTGTGCTTAACAAATACGATCATTGGCTGCAGTGTTTGAATTGGCCAGTGTGACATTTTATGGCACCCTGGCATCTGCCCGTCATTGCTTAACGTTTGGGATAAATATTTACAGCTGTAAAGTTCTTTCTATTTGAGTCTGGGAAAGACCCCGCGAACTTGATCGGATACTGCCTATCTATCATTAACATTATTCAAATGGCCGTGCTAGGCACCTCGATGTTTGACCTGGCAGTGTATATTTGCATATGATTCATACCTACATTTCAGAAAAAAGATAGCGTGTGAATGTGGGAAATAAGACATTGAAGAGGCAAATCAGGAGTGGAGATGGCAGGGAAGGGAGTAAGAGGTACAAGGGTTGTGGCCTAAAGCCAAAGAACGTTGCTGCTGTCAATGAAAAACAATGACTATTCTGAATCAAGTCAATATGTCAAACAACCTTCAACGTGTATGAAATCCATGCTGCAACAAAACGTTTCTTTTTCTAAGTTAAACTTTTTCAATGGGATTTAATTTGCTTATGCATTGAAAATTTTACTTAATCTTACATTTTCAATAAAACATTCCCAAAAAAGTGATTTTGTAAACTAACAACGAGAGATATCAGGGTGCAAAGATTCTAAATTCACCCGATATCACCAGGTTTGTGGTAATGGAGTGGGCCACGGTTATCAGAATGGCCAGAGCCCTGGAAAACCCTTTAGTGATATACCTGGTGCCGGGCGTTTGGTGTGCATTTTGTCGACAATTATTGCGCAGTGCACGTATATGGAAAATATTACACGATATCCACGATCTCTAATCACCACATATAAATAAAATAATTTCTCACGAGACAAAATAATTACATTTTGTGAGATTTGTAATGATGACGATGATGATGACAGAAAAAAACTTTTTTCATCCAATTAACAGAAGGCATTCATCTGGACTGGTTATATTACAAGATACAATTTGGTTTAGGGCTCCCAATCATGAGATTGTGAGGTCAAAATCCCAGCAAAGATTGAGTCAGACCATCAAGTCTCTGGGGTCCGTAAAATGAGCACCACCGAACGATGTTGTAAGACTTGGTGGGAAGTGAACAACAATTTACGATGAACAATACCCAGTGCTCATGTGAGCATTGGTGGACTGACATTAAAAAAAACATTGTCTCCACTACCCACATCGTGGCGAAAGACAGTAATGATGCTGTGCGCCGTATGTGTTCAATTGAAAGTCAGGAACTAACAGGGCAGACCCTAGGTAAAAGTTTTACTCGGTTGTTTTTGAGCAGTGTTAATTAATAATTGCAATAATCTACAGCCCTTGTCAATCCACCTTTGCATGAAGGTCTTTTAAAGCTGTTGGTCATGACATTTGTTCAGGGTGCGTTTTTTAAACGGGGCCAGGACCAGGGGCCAGGAAACGAAATTAGATTCCTTGGTTTATTGGGCAGTATGCTTAACTCCTCGCCCACCACGGCATCGTGAGCAGTAGTAATGTTGTTACATAAAAGGCTCCTTTTGATGTTGACTGATTACGTATTTAAAACGGTATTAAACAAGAATGACTGCAGGTATTGTGGTTAAAGGCAGGCATGAATTCTTGTAAAAAGGTTTCAGTTTTGTTGCCAGAAAAAGGGGAAAACCCCTATTATTAATGTAAGACGTACTAAATGATTTCACAAATCTTCTTGGTTCTTTCGGTAAAGTCACGTAGAAGGAAAGTAATAAAATAATAAAAATAAAACATAATAAAATAATTCTCACGACGTTTCGGCCACAACGCAGCTTATGTATATGCTCCAAGCACGTGTGCTGTTTCATTCAGACGCTGTCGCCTCGACAGACCTGGTTTCACCTGAGGACGGCTGCTTGCGTTGTGGCCGAAACGTCGTGAGAATTATTTTATTGTGTTTTTTATTTTTATTATTTTATTACTTACCTTCTACGTGACTTTACCGAAAGAACCAATAAGATGAATCCCTGCAGTCACGAAAGCTTTAAATCGAGATTTCACAAATGTTCTACAAGAACAGGGAAATTGTATCGCTGCCCCACACCAATGTCCCCTTAATTAAACTTGCATTAATAACAGCAGCAAACAATACGTCCATGAGTTAATTCAATCATTGTGTAAAGGCAGTTAATGTCAACTGTCATGGAAAGAAAGGAAAAAAACCAATGGCCCTTTGGATATTTTACCTGAGCAATTAAGCACTATCAGAACTCCCTGCCAATTGATACATTTAGTCCAGAGTATCTCCCATGTTCCATTACCAGTGAAAAACCATGAAGTAAATTTTACGAAAGACAACCAACTCTAAAATACCAGTTTTAAAGATTATGTATCTCCTTACAGTAATACATTTCAATTACGTTTTGCCAAGTGGCGCTGTGGTTATGGAGCAAATCGTCTCAAATTTGGAAGGTTGCCAGTTCCAAATCCTGGCTGGGAGTTGATGTTCGGAAAGTAACTGTGAGTTATCCTTAGGACCAACTGGGCCCTGCCATGGGGTTGTGGAATTTCCACCACTGGCTCAGGGCTGCCAATGGAAATGGGCAAATGTGCCACGATTCCTTAGCAAAGGGCGACATTTTGATGTTTCTTGACATCGTTATATTGTGTAAGCAAACGCTGATAATTTTCTAAATTAAGTTACTGCATCAAATTTTTTGTTACTGTTGGCCCTTCTTCACTTGCCCCCAACGAACGTGCTGAGTTTTCGCGGAGAGTTTTCGTTTTTTGCTCTTGCGCGCCACTGCCAACGCAGTTTCGACCTTCCCATTATTTTGTTTTATTTTACAGCTCTTTACAAAGCCGTGCGGTAAACGCGCACAGACATCCGTGCCACCGCAATCATGCCGGTCATACGGATAACCGTAGGACGACAATCCTTTGATTGTGTGTGCTGAGATAATTCCCGGAATTAAAGACAACAAATGATTGCGTGTGTACCACCTTCACAAAAATACGGCTGTAAAGTTAAGTCATTGTCCATCTTGTGTCACTGGACAGTTAATTAACGGCCACTAACTCTAACTTATAATGACTTGTATCTTCCAGTATTCAATGCATGTTAATGTATTTGTTAGAGAAGTCCAGCAATAATGCCATCATGATATGTGTTTATTTTATTGCTCTTAAGATCATGTAAAAAGATAAAACTTGAACATATAGTCTTCTTAGGTTCTTTCGGTAAAGTCACGTAGAAAGTAAAATAAAATAAAAACAAAAATCACGACGTTTCGGAGGCAACACAAGTCTCCGTCATCAGGTGGGACCGTCACAGCCAGATTAGCTGTATCAAGTGAGGCAATGATTCAAGATGTAATCCCTTAAAAGCGAGTTGAGGGGGGAGGGAGAGGGAGGGGGGGGAGCTCATCAGACTATGGTAGCCAATGAAAGGAACGTATCGGGAGGGAGGGGGGGCGAGGCCAAAAGGGTGGGCGATGGACGTGGAAGCGCTTGTGCGCAAGCGGCCAATTACTGCACACGCCAACACAATGGAGCGATTGTGCGCAAGCGGCCAGCCACTGCACCCGCCAACACAATGGGCAGAGAGGAGGAGGGGAGGTCTAATACACATGATAGACAAAAGAACGAAAATGATGATGGGTACAAACTTAGGGGGAGCTCATCAGACTATGGTAGCCAATGAATGGATCGTATCGGGAGGGAGGGGGGGGCGGGGGGGGGGCGAGTCCAAAAGGGTGGGCGACGGACGTGGAAGCGCTTGTGCGCAAGAGGCCAATTACTGCACACGCCAACACAATGGAGCGATTGTGCGCAAGCGGCCAGCCACTGCACCCGCCAACACAATGGGCAGAGAGGAGGAGGGGAGGTCTAATACACATGATAGACAAAAGAACGAAAATGATGATGGGTACAAACTTAGGGGGAGCTCATCAGACTATGGTAGCCAATGAATGGAACGTATCGGGAGGGAGGGGGGGGGCGGGGGGGGGGGCGAGTCCAAAAGGGTGGGCGACGGACGTGGAAGCGCTTGTGCGCAAGAGGCCAATTACTGCACACGCCAACACAATGGAGAGAGAGGGGGAGGGGGGGTCTGATACACATGATATACAAAAGAACGAAAATGCCCATGTTTATACCAATGCTGGCTGAACAATGAAGAGAGTACTGTTAAAATAACTGAGGATGTTAACACTCGGTAAAGTAAAGTAAAATAGTGCCTGTCAGATAAGATGGTCCAAAAAATTTGTGATTAAGTCTTTTTTGCGTGGTTGATAACATCTTTCCAATGATTACTAAGTTTGTACCCATCATCACGGTTGAAATTATGTCTGTGTTTGTATATTTGTATGGCTTCGTGTACAAACCTTTGATGGTAGCCGGGAGGTTTGCAGAGAACCTTGGTCTCGGAAAAGACAATTTCATGAGAGCCCACCGAGTTGTAGCAATGATCGGCCACGGCAGAAGAATCAGTTCTGCCGTGTTTCAGATCTGACTTGTGCTCGCGGACACGATCAGAAACATGACGTTTCGTTTCTCCAATGTAGCAATCACCACAAATGCAACTCAATTTGTAGACTCCAGGATACTGTAAGTCAGGAACGACATCCTTCACAGATGGAATCAGATCACGGATTTTATGCACTGTACTGAATCGGACTTGGATCTTATGTTTGTTTAGAATTTTGGAGATCCTTTTGGTCACGCCAGCTATATATGGTAACGTGATGGTTTTGGTCGGAGTTTCATGTGGCTGTTTCTGTGTGGTGGGAGAGACAGCTTGGCGGATAGTACGGTCAGAGTATCCGTTCATCCTGAGGGCCCGATGTACATGTCTTAATTCACCGGTCAGGTGGTGTTTGTCAGAAATGCCATGTGCTCTGTGGTATAGCGTTTTGATGAGAGAGTTCTTTTGAGATGGGTGGTGGTGGGAATCCGGTTTCAAGTAGGAGTCTGTGTGGGTGGCTTTTCTGTAGACAGAATGTCCCAAGGAGCCGTCAGGACTCCTCTCAAACAGAATATCCAAGAATGGTAGTTTACCGTCTTTCTCCACTTCCATGGTGAATCTGATGGATGGGTGTCTAGAATTGATGTGGTCCAAGAAGTGGTTCAATGCGGGGAGGCCATGTGGCCAAATGACGAAAGTGTCATCCACATATCTCTTCCACAGGGAAGGACGCAGGGTGGATGTCTGGATGGCGTCTGATTCAAACTTTTCCATGAATATGTTGGCTATAACTGGTGACAAAGGGGAGCCCATAGGGGTACCCTCATTCTGTTTGTAGAAGGTGCCATTCCAGGTAAAATAGGTGTTGGTGAGGCAATGCCTAACCAGCGCAGGTGCATCAGAATTTAATCCATGTTGGACTAAGTCCTCAATTATTGTTAGGGTGTCCGGTACTGGGACTTTGGTAAACAAAGATACTACATCAAAGCTGACGAGGATGTCATCAGGAGATAGTACCATGTCCTTAACCATAGAGACTAATTGGGTTGAGTTGAGTACTGCTGAAGAGGTCTTGCCTGTGAAAGGGAGCAGAGTATCTGATAGAAAACGGGCTAGTTTGTACGTAGGAGAGTTTATCGTCGACACAATGGGTCGTAGCGGGGTGCCTTCCTTATGGATTTTGGGAAGACCATAGAGTCTGGGAGGTCTTGCCGCCGATGGTTTTAGAGAGGGACATTTGCTTGGTTCGATTAGGGAAGTCGAACTCGTGATGATACTGTTGGTTTTCCTCGTTAGGCTTTTAGTGGGATCGTTTTTAATTTTAGAGTAACTCCCATCATTAAGAAGGTCCAGGATTTTGTTGTTGTATGAATCTTTATCCATGATGACCGTGGCATTGCCCTTGTCTGCCGAGAGGATGACTATATCATCTCTCTTTTTTAGGTCCGCGAGTTCAGAGCGTTCGTTTTTGCTGATGTTACTAGTGGGTTTCTTAGCATTCTTAAGAATAGTAGCTATTTCAGCTCTTGCTACATTCTGCCGTGGCCGATCATTGCTACAACTCGGTGGGCTCTCATGAAATTGTCTTTTCCGAGACCAAGGTTCTCTGCAAACCTCCCGGCTACCATCAAAGGTTTGTACACGAAGCCATACAAATATACAAACACAGACATAATTTCAACCGTGATGATGGGTACAAACTTAGTAATCATTGGAAAGATGTTATCAACCACGCAAAAAAGACTTAATCACAAATTTTTTGGACCATCTTATCTGACAGGCACTATTTTACTGTACTTTACCGAGTGTTAACATCCTCAGTTATTTTAACAGTACTCTCTTCATTGTTCAGCCAGCATTGGTATAAACATGGGCATTTTCGTTCTTTTGTATATCATGTGTATCAGACCCCCCCTCCCCCTCTCTCTCCATTGTGTTGGCGTGTGCAGTAATTGGCCTCTTGCGCACAAGCGCTTCCACGTCCGTCGCCCACCCTTTTGGACTCCCCCCCCCGCCCCCCCCTCCCTCCCGATACGTTCCATTCATTGGCTACCATAGTCTGATGAGCTCCCCCTAAGTTTGTACCCATCATCATTTTCGTTCTTTTGTCTATCATGTGTATTAGACCTCCCCTCCTCCTCTCTGCCCATTGTGTTGGCGGGTGCAGTGGCTGGCCGCTTGCGCACAATCGCTCCATTGTGTTGGCGTGTGCAGTAATTGGCCGCTTGCGCACAAGCGCTTCCACGTCCATCGCCCACCCTTTTGGCCTCGCCCCCCCTCCCTCCCGATACGTTCCTTTCATTGGCTACCATAGTCTGATGAGCTCCCCCCCTCCCTCTCCCTCCCCCCTCAACTTGCTTTTAAGGGATTACATCTTGAATTATTGCCTCACTTGATACAGCTAATCTGGCTGTGACGGTCCCACCTGATGACGGAGACTTGTGTTGCCTCCGAAACGTCGTGATTTTTGTTTTTATTTTATTTTACTTTCTACGTGACTTTACCGAAAGAACCTAAGAAGATGATTCCTTGCAGTCACGAAAGCTTCAAATCTAGAATTGAACATATAGGATATCTCTTTTATCCATAATAGCTGTGGAACATGATAATATAGATAGAGAAGAGAATAGTAAAACAATAGATATGCTGGAAGTACTGCCATGATGATGGTGATAAAAGACAAATAGAATAGAAATTACCGTATGATATAACTTTTAAAGACTCTGAAAAAGGTAATATAATAGTATTTCCTAGTGTTTAAAAAGGCTATCTTGGTTAAGTCGTCGAATACAGAAAGTGTGAAATAGTTAGAAATGTATACCACAAACATTTTAAATTAAATATACAAATGTTACATGTTTTAGTTCTTTGAATATAAAGGTATTACCGTATTTAAAACTAAAACAAATCAAAATTCCTGTTACTCAATTTAAACCCAGAATAGAGATTTTTGGGTTAGGTCGTGTAAATACATAAATGTGTCGTTAAACCCGCCACCACCTGACACAGCCAACTAGTAAGGGTTGTCACGTAAACAGAACATGCCAATTCGTCACTAGTACAGCACACCGGTGTGTTAAGGTAGCCACTCCACAACATTTACAATCTTGAGTATGACGTTTCGCCAGTAATTACAACTAGCTTCATCAGGCGACAGCCAGATTTGTGGAGAAGTCCACCAATTTCAACCATCAATAACATTTCAAATGTGCACGCCCATAGACAAAAATAATGCCCACTAAAACAACAGGACAAAGAAAAAGCAAAACATGGACCTTGACTCAATCACTATTGGTTCATAAAGAATAAAACATACATAAAACCATTCTCATCTCAGCTTCTCCACTAAACACAGTGATGTTGCTGGGTGTGGTTGCTCTATATAAGTTATACTACAACCTAAACATTCTTTCGACAACGTAAAGTATGATCGAAACATTCTTAAATTAGGCCGCATGTAATCAAAGTGTGGCTTTCTGGGCCAAACTGCGTGTTGAGCGTTTCTCTTTTCAGCTTTCGCCACGCACTACCGCAGGTATCATCTCAGACAAGAAATGCCCGACACACAGCCTCACTCAGATTCAATTAACAGATGCATACTACTTATAATAATATAACGCAGCGCACACAATCGTGCAGTGAATTTCTAACACATTTCAGAGGCGCGGATTAATTATTCACCATGTTCCAGTTTGACGAGTCCTTAGCTTTTACATAAAATTTCTGGCTATGCCTGCTCTGATGAGTACATCGCGATCAATTCGAGTGGCTTTGGTGATAACTGTGGGACAGGTTCCCAGTGAGCAGCTGCCATTGTAACCCACTTGCTGTGACGGAACTTGGTCCTTGCGTGGCGGTCGTGGCTTAGGTGACCACTTTTTCTCTGTGGTGAAAGGAAGAGGGCAGTGGATTCCATGGCCGAGGGAGCTTCAGCTCTGTCCTCATTGGAGGACATCTGGAGACAGGACCTCTCTGCTGATTGAAACACAATCTTCATCAAAAAAAAAAATAATAATTAATAACACATTACAAATGCACACTGGAGTTTGTTGTTCCCAAAAAAGCTGAATATAACCTTACAATTAATTGTGTGGAAGGGCCTGCAATAAGAGGGAGCTCTTGATAACTCCTCTGGAGGGTTATGTGGCCTACTTTTTAACGCTGGGCAGACGTTTTAGAATAAGTGGGAGAACCCACACTTTACCTCACCACACGTGACCTGCCGATTGACTAACTTATGGACCCATTTATACTGCTGGGTGGACAGAAGTGATGGGTGGAGGGGTGGATTTAAGAAACTTGCCCACATTGTTTCAATTGCCGCGCCCAGAGAGTATGGATATTCAACATCCTTTTTTCATTGCAATGATCTATGTCATTGGTCTAGGTTGCGCTCTTTTGTGGGGCTTTTGTTAGCGCGGCGTCCAATATATTGAACGCCTTGCCACTTGAAATCAGGAAATTAGAGTCGTTAGATATATTTAAGTATCCTTTGAACCCCCATCTCTTTAAAGTGGCCTTCCCTCTTTAGTTGGGTTTATTGCTCTGGTTCTGTTTTGTTTCCTGCGTGAATTGCGCATTGGGATCCGCTTGATGAATTATTATGTTATTACTATTTGCATCCCAAACTGTATTGTGCAGTCTTCCAAGATAACAATGTAAACATGTTCCAAATGGCTGGCCTTCTATTCAGCTGAGTCTTTGTCTCTCAGCAACAATTACTCCGGCTTAAATTGTTTTATTTAATCAACCGGCAAATAGTTGGTGAAGTGAAGCGTCAATTTTATTGAGTTTATGTGCTACTGATTAAACACATATCTATAGCACACAGGTGTGCAGTTATATGCGGTTGTTAAAACAATATTAGTTTTATGTAATCCACTGATCTAAAATATTATTCAGTGATTAATTATTATATTAATGATAACACCATCATTTTACAGCCCTCTGTCAATGCACTTCTGGATGAAGACATCCCCTGGCTATGTCTGCCATTGGAGTTGTTTGACCATACTTCACCACAATGGTCAGTAGGGGTTGGTGAAGGGGTTGCGCAGGACTGATCCAGATGTCACTTACCACTCATGTTGGCCATTGCCAGGAATCGAACCCAGGAAACCAGGTTCATAGTGTGATGCACAATCCTCTACACAGCGGGCAGGGTTGAGCTGGACTCGAATTCAGAATCTCGGCAATGCCGGCTGGGTACGGAGACATCTCGGGGTTTGAAAAAAAACCGGAATAATTAAGAATGCAGCGACCCACCATAAACAAACACCAGTCATTGTTTTACAGCTGCCTGGCATCGGTCATGACAACAAGTGACACCCTTGTGTGTGTTTTCCTCCCCTGAGCAACACAGCAATATTAGTAATAGTATTACCGTACTCAGCTGTCCAAGTGGATGGCTGGTGAGAGGTAACGCGACTAATTTTATCGTTAACCGTGAATGCGCAATGCTTATTTATAGCTTTACGACAAAGAAAAAGAAGAACATTTTTGAGTGCGTTCATCCTGTCGAGTAAGTAACCTTTTTGTTGCGTGTAAAGTAAACTGTGCAAAGCAAACACTCTGAAACACAATCTTACCATTGGCGTTCTGTCCGGTATGTTAATGCACGGGGCAATAACGTTACAACAACAAACAATACAGAAACACGATGGTTTTACCTTAAAACTGACAAATGAAGTTAGAAGTGGAATGTAACCAACGGACGTATACATCTGTCACATAGGCCTGTTATTTAAAGATACCTGATGCACAAATGGAAAATTTAAACTCTCCAGTGTGCGAACGCGGTCATCCAGAAGAGACCGTAACAACGCTTAACGACGCAATGTCCCGATCCACAAACACGAAGGAGACATCATCACAGCGAAACACTCCGCGCTGCTCCTGACGCCGTGGTCTGGGCTTGACCACCCTGGATGTGAAATTGTAGTCGTCGTCTCTGCATCGACATCAACCATACGAAAGAAAGAAAGATTAAAAGATAAGTAAAATATCTCATTTGTCATCCCTCTGTGCCGCTGTCTGAGGTATAGTCCACTCCAGTTTATCAATTGGACACATGGCCCATGTTACGATTGAAACCTCTAAAGTACATAAAACCAGTGCGTATCACGGTAATAAGATTATCTTACAATAATTGGAGGGAACAACTGCATGTAAATGCGTGTATTGCTTTGAGTGGTGTATTTTTAAGAAAATGACAGAAGTCACGAGTTTACCTTCCTGGGAAGACTTCCAGATTTCCCAGCTTGGCTACCTCAACAAAAAAACAGGGGGTGATCCTGGGAAACGATGAAAGGTAGCATCCCACATTTATATAGACCATAGGTCAAAAATCATGAACAGCAGTCAAATGCATTTCAGCACATACATGATTACATAAACACTTGTCTAATTTATTACAAAACAATTACAATTAATTTTAAAAAGATAACTAAGATTAATAACTGGGTTTTTTCTTCTTCTTCTTCTGACCCTGAGAAGAAAGATATATATTTTAACGTGTGTTAAGAATGTATGATGTAACTATTCACCGCCAAATGAAAAAACGCACCTCAAGAGGATGACCACCACGGAGGTCGGTTGTTGCCTCACTGGACCATGCAGAATGGAGATGACGATGACACGGTGAGGACTTAATTCAGCAGTGGATTGATCATGGCTGGAATTAATGGTGACAACTATACACCACTCAGAGACTCACTCTCGGACCGACCAGTCCCTGAGTTTAACAGCAATACGATGTTAGCAAGTGCATTGTATTTGAAGGTTAACTGAGATGAAAAGGCAACAACAAACAGGCCTCATATGACCTCGACGCCACCACCATCAAATATCGAAGATCACGCACGGAGATTACTACACCACGTGGGGTTTGTCCCAAGTTCAACAGAGACGCGCTGAACAATCCTGTCGACGTAGCTAGCCACAGCCGGACGATTGGACTTGAAAAAAACACATCAGTACGTCATTGTCATTGAACAACCACAACCATCAGAGTCATACACTATGAATAATGTACATAAGTACCATTGTTAAATCACTAACCTGCTCACCTTTGCAGAATTGCAGCAAGTAAAACTAAACTATGGTTTAATTGACCAGGTTAAGGCCCACCGAGCTATGTAGCTCTTAATTCTAGATTTGAAGTTTTCGTGACTTTACCGAAAGAACCAAAGATTATGAAGCTCTTTTTCAGAAGCCACCCGACCACGAAGTGATAGCTTATCATGTGGAAAAGTACAGCAGCCAGAGAAAAATCAATGCGACCACGAGGAGAGAATACGCACACTCCAAATATACAGGCGTCAGGGTCGGGATCTGGAATGAAGCCACAACCTCCTCCGTACCAGGCGAGGGAGTTAACATCTCGCCGACACAGTGACACAGTAAACAAAAAGGTAAGTGTACATGCTGCAATTGCTGGCTTATACCACTGCTGGCAGAAGGGCGTCCACTCGGGGTAACTCGAGAGAGACTGGATAGATGTGATTAATGTTGGGCTTCATTGTTATTGCAGTTGCATTGACATATCCATCATTGCCAAGCATGCTGTCGACAAATAACACTATGTATAGCTCTTTAGATCAGAGATTGTCAATTTGCCGTGTCATACTTCCGAATTTGTTGTGATAAGATGTGCATTAACTGTCATATTAGCTGGAATCTGTAAATGTGGAGTTAATATGTATCAAAACACTACATTGACCAATATGTATTCCATATTGATGTATTTTTTTACCAGCTTTAACATAGAAAATACGTGTTTATATACCTATACATTATATCCCAATGAAGTATAGGAAGTGTACATCATCTCAGAGACCAACATATCGAGAATATGTGTGTGTGCATACTGCATTTACTGAATCCGCGACCGGAATTCACTTTCCGCTCAAAAGCCAACATTGGTGAGAAATATCTGACCTGGTCTTGGGCCTACCTTAGGTAGACTCAGCCTTAAACGAGTACCCGGCACAGTGTGTAAACTTCAGCCTTGGGGAGATAAAGATGGCCAGGCATGGTGCTGACCATCCACTCCCTCGTTGTGCCGTGCCGAGCTTAACATGTGCGAACTTACAACACTTGTCCAAACAATCTTTTCAAGGCTATACGGGGAACCTTTGTCTTTGTATACATGAATATATGCGAGACTTTTTTTTAGGATCACGTGTTTATTTATTTACGTACAGCATACAAAAAAAAGGAAAGTGCATAGTTTACTACACGAATCAAAAGTGTACTGTGATAAAATAAAAATCTTAACCTATTGAGACGAATTTACGTGTTGGAGAAAAGGCAGTTTTTTGTCAAATATTTGGTGGGAAAACAGACAAATTCCAAATATTTTATAGCTTTTGACACTGAAAATTAACAACAGGATACATGTCCTCCCCAACTAACGATTAATTACAGACAATATTGAGTGGGGGGAGGGAGGGTGTAGCATCTACTGTCATACCTGTGCGTGAGATCTTCTGGTTGTGGCATGAGCTGGGGTAATAATAATGACGATGATACTACATTTCAATTGAGAACACGCACGGCTATCCCTCACTCTCGTCGAGAGGGAATAACTCGGATGCGCGAGGAGGAACCACAGACGAGTGCCAAAAAGTAGCAGAACAATTGCCAAAGCTCTACCGGTCCTCTATATATTAAAGTGTTCTTATCGGCCAACCGGGCACGGAGTGGTTACGTATTGCAGTCCGCACGATTTCCTAAATCCATATTATTTATGAAGTAAATTACATGCCACGTTAATTTACTGCTGCATTTTATTAGGTCATTGAATGACAATGTCTAGGAACTCGCAAAAATGAGATATTATTTTAGTGGATTGGAGAATAACTTTGGGGGAGAGGTCGTACCTCCGATGAGGACAGTTGGTTATGTACGGTGTGAAAGAAGTTCAAGATACGTACAGATGGGGGGGAGGCAACTTCCTGGACTCAAGAATATGCGTTGTCCCTGCTGCCCCAACGCATAAATCCGTCCCGTTTTAGCACCGTTAATTTTATTGAAGGCAACGGCCCTTATTCACAGCACATTCATGTAAACATGTGCTATGAAGAAGGGCTGTTGTCTGGAACATCCGCTATTATTATACATATTTCCATTTAAGTCTACAGTGCTACTGACAAATGTGTTCAGTTTATTTATTAACTAAACGTATAGATTGGTTCGAAGTGGTTTTACAGAATAACGTATGTTTAGTCGATATATAAAACAAATAAAGTAAACTTTTGGCGAGTTAAACGTTAAGTGATATTCCGGTAGCACTATTACACATTCACTGCTGGGATTTAAACAACGGTGCACATTGATATCAGGTGTTATTTTAATAGCGTACGTGCCAGCGAAATTGTTATAAATTATAAAGGTGCACTGACTTACAAAAAATAAATTGAACAATCAAAAACTGCATCGGCCACTGCGCAATACCTGCCTGCAGGTGGTATATTAAAGTACTGTCAGCATTTAATTTGACAATTACATCAGAAACAAACATCAAATACAATTCCCCCCCTCGCCCCCCCCAAAAAATATCGTGAGCGAATGAAGACTTACAGCAAAAGACGCGTCTGAACTTTTAATGGAAATCGGTGTCACTCGGCGCATTGACCAGACCACGTGGGTGCCGTCCGGACGTGTGCACGTGAATCGCGACAGAGCGTGTGCGTCAACAGGTCGAGGCGCAGGCCTGTGCGATTGCTTGCGAAAGAAGTTCAACATACGTGCAGGTGGGGGGACAGCTTCCTGGACTCAAGTATATGCTCTGCTGGTGGAAAGGGTACCTCCATTCGAGGGAGCTCTGGAGGGATTCCTCCCTCCAGGGTATTTTGGACGACTAAACTCAAACTGAACAGAGCTTTTATTTGCCAGGTAAAGCCCACTGAGTTATATCACTCTTTTCCAGTTACACGCTGGCCAGATGTATTGAAAGAGGTTGGATTGCCCAAACTTTACCCCACTATATGGGAACTGCCGATATATGAACCGTGATTAATCAATTTATATGCAGGAAATACCGTCATCGACTTACGAACACCCACACTTACGAACTAGCTTCCATGACATGTTTTTTTTTTAACAATGACTTAAAACGTGGACTCTCACTTACAAATTTAACTATTCTGTTCAGCTGAGTAATCTTACGCGAGATGTAAATGAGTCAGGCGTGTGCTGGGAGTGAGCGTGTGTATGGACATTTTTAAGTAAGTAGAATACTGTGTTCCGACTTACAAACCGTTCGACTTACGAACGGGTCCCAGGTACGAATTGTGTCCGTAAGTCGAGGACTGTTCGTACTATAAATAATTGTCTATTTAAACATTTGTTTTGTATATTTTACTGGTTGTATACTGTTGTCCCGTGATGTTAGTCTTTTGTCATGTAACATTATCAGTGTGAGAGGAATTTGGATTGTAATTACTGACAAAGAATTTACCACAATCCTGGCTTAACGTTGCGGTCATATATTGAATGTTTGCATTTAATTTGAAATGTTAAAAGTTTTCCGTTTGGAAGTAATTATTTGAATAGCAATTGCACTGAACTAATGTTCGTATTAAATAATAAGATATTCTGTTGCTTGTTGGAATATAAAACCATGAGGTAATGTAGATTCAACAATCAAGTCTTATGATGACAAAGATGTCTTAAGTCCAAAAATCAATGTTATGTATTATCGAGCTTTCTGCCATTTTTTATGTCTGTAAGGAGTGTGAGTTATGCAATCGCAGACTCCATGAGGTCGACTGACTGACAGTTCACTGCAAAGTATATCTCTTGATGTAAAATAGTCTCAGCTGTTGTGATTATCAGTTCCAATTGGAATGGACTTTATAAGCCGCGCAAGTTTGTCTGTGTGTTAAATGTCACCCTAAAATGCCATCTCAATCACTTGAGGCCTCTTGAATATTATCTGAGAAAAAAAAATAGTAAAGGAACATTAAGAACACTGTTGTTTACAATACCAAAATCATGATCACACTTATATGCTCTACCATGAGCATACGTACATATACAATAACGCATAGTGTATTTAGTATTTCTGAAAGACAGTTATACATCTATTCGCCAATAATCAATGGCCCTTCTTCCATACCAGAGTGAGATTTATGAAGGTCCATTGCCAGAAATGTCACCTATTATGCTGTTCTTTGCAGGACAGTGGTACTGATGAATGTGTAGACGTTTTGTGATGTATATATGTTGAACTTCTTTCGCACCATACATAGCCAACTGTGCGAATCGGAGGTGCGAGGGAAGGATACCAAAATAAACACAAAAAGCAGTTCTAAATAAATTCGTTTTAAATCAAGATTTTAAAGTGCATAGCTCTAGTCGCTTCCTAATATCGGAGGGAAGTGCGTTCCAGACGGCCACAGAAGCGCATCTGAAAGTGCTGCGCGATGCAATGACCATCTTTGTTCGATGGCCAGCCAGATGCCGCTGCTGTGAGAATGACCGGAGTTTGGTTTATGCTCCTTGACGAGAATGATGGACAACCACTGATCTCTTGCTCAGAAGCCTGATCAGGCAGTAGTGTAAATGTTGAATTTTTATGTGCTTGTGCCCCACTGCCAATGATCTATTATACATAGTTTTTATGTTGAACATATAACGATTCACATGCACATCCGCATGTATTGAGGCCTTCTTGAAAAACATAACACTGAGTGAGTCACGGAAGATATTGTGCTGTTTCCGTTGTCGCCTCCTGTCTGGCACAGGTTTTTCCAAGTGACCAATGCACCACGTACGAATACAATTACATCTGACCTTGATGATGGCAATACATTGATAGAGAAGGGGGACAGGCAGTGTTAGCTCATGGCACAGTGAAAACACAATCTTCTACATGAAAATACACTCCATTGTTGAATGGGACAGTGGAGTATTCACAAACAAATCACAATAAATGTAATAGCTAACACAAATGTGACTCAACAGGATTGGTCAAACAGTGCACGTGTATTTGTTGCTTTTGTCTGCAATTTTGGTATTGCGTCTGTATTAGAAGTATTTCGACAAAGCTATTGGTGAAGTCGCTGGAAAAATACACGGCGCATTGTTACGTTATGCACAGATTGTTTCTTACCTCTTCCTGGCTAACCTCCGTAAGTCTGGGGTGGTGTGCTCCGAGTGGATAATCGAAATCATCTGTTTGAAACAAATGTGATTCATGAGTAGAGAATAACCCTGTTAGAACAAAACTCTTATACTTTAGTCTATTACCCCGCGACTCATATTATTCGCAAACACTCAGCGGCCCTATTCTTCCTATTATCCGCAAGAATCTGTGAGTACCCCCCCGCGCAAAAGAGTGGAGTAAAATCGCAAATAACCCCATGGATAATAGGATCCGTAATACTGCCCCCCCGCATCATCACGGACGAGTGGAGTTCAGTCCAGTATTGATATTCTTACACGCAACTATTTTTGTGTGAAAACCACAGTAAGAAAATTTTTATTTTTTTTGAAAATGTTCTTGCTGTGGGTTTCACACCTGATGATGATTGCTTGTGTTGCAATCGAAACGTCGTGAGAATTTTATTTTTTAATTTTTTATAATTTTATTATTTCCCTTCTACGTGACTTTACCGAAAGAACCAAGAATATTTTGGTGTGGGCTTGTAAGAAGGTTAATGAAAGTTGACTGGTGCAAACATAAACGGATGTTTTGGCACGCCAGGGGGTTGGGTGGCCAGCACAAAATCCCACCAGCTACTCATTTGAGGCTGAGTTGAAGCCCACAACGTTGGCCACGAGCAGGGAATCGAACTCGGCCCGTCGGGTTCGTCGAGCGGTGCGCTAACCTCGGCACGACCGCTCCCCAACACCCTCTACATCAACTAGGCTGCTTGTAGAGGGCGGTGGGCATTATTGACGATACAAAAAAAACAATGTCACCCTGACTCCCTGTATTGCAGAACCAGATCGGACAAATACATTGTTACATATATAAAAAAAAGTTTAAGCTCAACATCATCATCGGTCATGATCAAGCCACAGTTAGATGAAGCCCCCACCACTGTCACCATCTCTCCTGATCCTCTGATGATCCACCTAGCACCTGCACACGAGCTGATTTCATCACTCCGTCTCTATGGTTTGACATCCTCTTAGGCCCATTCCATTGCTTGGATGACATTCCCATAATTATTGTTGATAGCATTAAATGCAATGGAAGAAATATGTAACGAATATATATTTATGTTTTAGAGAAATATAAAACATATTGAAATTAACATGATGAACTGCACCCCACTGCCCGTACTTAAGCCAGCATACACCACCATGGAGTTGTAAAGAGAATAGGGGGTGATATTGTCACAACGACTTTGCTTTTATGATTTTTTTTATTTCTTAATCTTAACAGCATTTGGTGTGGTCGGGTATTGTCAGCAGGTTGTGTTGATTGCATTGCCACTTTAACATAACACTTGAACACGTATCACTGTAACACAGCACACTTTAACACGTACCACTGTAACACAGTACACTTTAACACGTACCGCTGTAACACAGTACACTTTAACACGTACCGCTGTAAGACAGTACACTTTAACACGTACCGCTGTAACACAGTACACTTTAACACGCACCGCTGTAACCCAGTACACTTTAACACGTACCGCTGTGACACAGTACACTTTAACACGTACCGCTGTGACACAGTACACTTTAACACGTAACACTAACACAGTACACTTTAACATGTACCACTGTAACAGTACACTTTAACTCGTACCACTGTAACACAGGACACTTTAACACGTATCACTGTGACACAGTACACTTTAACACGTATCACTGTAACACAGTACACTTTAACATGTGCCACTGTTACACAGTACACTTTAACACGCACCACTGTAACCCAGTACACTTTAACACGTACCGCTGTGACACAGTACACTTTAACACGTACCGCTGTGACACAGTACACTTTAACACGTAACACTAACACAGTACACTTTAACATGTACCACTGTAACAGTACACTTTAACTCGTACCACTGTAACACAGGACACTTTAACACGTATCACTGTGACACAGTACACTTCAACACGTACTAAAGTAACACAGTACACTTTAACACGCACCACTGTGACACAGTGCACTTTAACACGTACTAAAGTAACACAGTACACTTTAACACGCACCACTGTGACACAGTACACTTTAACACGTACCGCTGTAACACAGTACACTTTAACACGTATCACTGTAACACAGTACACTTTAACATGTGCCACTGTTACACAGTACACTTTAACACGCACCACTGTAACACAGTACACTTTAACACGTACCGCTGTAACACAGTACACTTTAACACGCACCGCTGTAACCCAGTACACTGTAATACGTATCGCTGTGACACAGTACACTTTAACACGTACCACTAACACAGTACACTTTAACACGTACCACTGTAACACAGTACACTTTAACACGCACCGCTGTAACCCAGTACACTTTAACACGTACCGCTGTGACACAGTACACTTTAACACGTACCGCTGTGACACAGTACACGTTAACATGTAACACTAACACAGTACACTTTAACATGTACCACTGTAACAGTACACTTTAACTCGTACCACTGTAACACAGGACACTTTAACACGTATCACTGTGACACAGTACACTTTAACACGTACTAAAGTAACACAGTACACTTTAACACGCACCACTGTGACACAGTACACTTTAACACGTACTAAAGTAACACAGTACACTTTAACACGCACCACTGTGACACAGTACACTTTAACACGTACCACTGTAACACAGTATACTTTAATAATACGTACCACTAACACAGTACACTTTAACACATACCACTGTAACACAGTACACTTTAACACGTACCACTGTTACACAGTACACTTTAACACGTACCACTGTAACACAGTACACTTTAACACGTACCACTGTGACACAGTACACTTTAACACGTACCACTGTAACACAGTACACTTTAACACGTACCATTGTAACAGTACACTTTAACACGTACCACTGTAACACAGTACACTTTAACACGTACCACTGTGACACAGTACACTTTAACACGCACCACTGTAACACAGTACACTTTAACACGTACCACTGTGACACAGTACACTTTAACACGCACCACTGTGACACAGTACACTTTAACACGCACCACTGTAACACAGTACACTTTAACACGTACCACTAACACAGTACACTTTAACCCGTACCACTGCAACACAGTACACTTTAACACGTGCCGCTGTTACACAGTACACTTTAACACGTATCACTGTGACACAGTACACTTTAACACGTACCACTTTAACACAGTACACTTTAACATGTGTCACTTTAACATGTGTCACTGTAACACGTACCGTTGATATCATCCGCCATGTAGTTTGGGTTGTCACGTCCTTCACTGTACTTTTCATGTCCTGATCTTTAGTATAAAAAAAACAGTAATTATTTATCAATATAGTATATTTATTGAAAATTGAATATATCCAAAGGCATGCAAAGTTATGATTTTGAAGTTATCCGAGTCGTTGAACATTGTCTGCAATTTACATGACTCCGCTATTTATCTCAAAGGTCATCGGCATTTGATGACATTTCATAAGCAAATGAAATACATTTTCCAAATTTTATTAAAGCATGTATGATTTTAATATTTACCGCAAATGTGTGTGTCTTTACATCCAAATGTCTGAGAATAGGGTTTTTCCCCTTTTTCTGGCAACAAAACTGAAACATTTCATGTCTACATTAACCACAATACTTGTGGTCAAAATGCAAACAAAAAACACACTCTGATAAAATATGCATTGTCCTTGAAACTGATTGGTCCATACCAGAGACAGGTGCTAGACGAGAGGACGCCAAAAGGCGTCTAGCACTGTTTGAGACGAGGCTCAAGGCTGAAAAGAAAGCTGTCTCTGGTGTGAACTAATCAGTTTCAAGGACAATGCATATATTATCAGAGTGTGTTTTTTGTTTGCATTTTGACCACAAGTATTGTGGTTAACGCAGACATGATTCCTCATTAAAAGGTTTGAGTTTTGTTGCCAGAAAAAAGGGGAAAACCCCTATTCTTATATTTTGGTACTGGCAAAGGAGGTCAAATGATGTAGATGTCTCTTTGTATGTCAGGCACAATGTTCAGATGTGCGAAATTATGATGTCACGAGAAGGCAATCGCATTTCCACGAGACCTATCTACTTTGCGGTGAATATTTCCACAGCATGTGTAATGTGTGTTGAACTCCTGTTCTCATCGGCACTGCACAGAGGCGACGTCTTGAACATTTTATGTAATTTTTTTGCAATTGCACAGCTCCATGATTTTGTACGAACATTTCAAAACACGTTCAAGATGCGAACAATCGTGAGTATATGGACATAGTATGTCAACTATTCGGTACTGCAATTCAGATTCAATTCAATTACCGGTAATCTGTCCACCTTTCTTGATCAGGGAAGAAAGCTCGTAAAAATCCGTGGTGTCAGACGAACTCAGATAAACCGACTTTTTCACCCATTCTGGGATGGTGCATTCAATTTCGTGTTCATGTGTAAACACCGTTGTTTTTTTCCATAAACGAGCCATGTGTATTTTTAGGATGATTTAGTAGATTTTTCCTGTGAGTTTGGCTTTGTGTAATATGTGGAACTACCCAAGTGCTTACTGACATACATTCATCTTTTTCTGGATTTTTGGAAACGTGTAAATTGTATCTGCAGCTTTGCCAGGGAGTGATGTTGAAAATGTAAGCATATAATTCATGTTATTATTTTTAATTAATTAAGGTAACCAAATAAAAAAGATGCAGTTTCATCCAAGTTTTTAGGGAATTATATTACCATTGCATATTAAATTAAATTCACACCAGGCACTACATTTAAAAGAAACGTTTTTAAAAAATATCTCTTTCTCTTCATACTCATACTGCTGGGTTGCAGAAGGATGCAACGCTGCCTGATTTTCCATTTGGCTGTGTACAATTGTAATCTGTATTACCTGTCCTGCACAGGGTATGCATTTAATCAATCAGCACAGTTCTGGAGATTGCAACTGGGTAATTCATTAGAGCCAGGTGCATATGCCAGACATTTTAGCCCAGGGTCATGACTTTTAAGTAAACACCAATGTTATACTGGTTGGAACCTCCTGGTTACACCAGCCCACAGGGGATTATTGTGTCCGTCCGTCCGTCGTGAAGGGAGGGGCTGGGTGGGGTGGGGAGGGAGGGGCTGGGTGGGGAGGGTGGGGAGGGAGGGGCTGGGAGGGGAGGGTGGAGAGGGGCTGGGTGGGGAGGGTGGGGCTGGGTGGGGGGGGTGGGGCCGAGTGGGGAGGGGCTGGTCACCCCGTGGTGCCTTATAAAACTCAACGTTTAACCTACTCACGCAGGATTGTGCCCGCCCTCACAGTCGGGCATATTTGCGGAATACACCACGCCGCCGTTGACCCTGGCCATTGACCGATCAACCCAAAGTTCCTACCAGCTCCCTCCGCAGGAATGTGTTTGTGCGTGAAAGTGGTTACACAAGGCGCCTTACCCAGAAGCACGGGACCTCCTGCGTTTGCGTCTCTTGACGACCACGACTATGATGGTGACGATGACCATTAGCAGCAGAATGAGTGGCACGACGATGCCAATTATTAAAAGAATAGTAGCGGAATCTACGGGCTCTTCACAATGGGCTCCTTTAAAATCATCCGGACACCTGAAATAAACAGAGTTCACGCATTCAAGTGATGTTCAAATAATTAACGGAGGCAGTACAATCTGGCAATGAATTGACAATCAACCAACACCATTGCTTGTAAAATAACACTTACATAAGATAACCATTAAAATTCTGATCAACTTCACACCAACGAAATGTTCATCCTTCACAGGCGGTTCCTTTGAGAATCCCCTATGCCCTGGCTGTCTTCAAGGCTCCGTTCTTGCTTTTATTTCTCTATCCCTGATAAACTACAAAACTATAAACGATGCTCCCACAGTCTCGAACTCTCTCGCTCTGGCCATCCGCACTGCTAACTCGATCCCTCTCTTCCAGCCCAGGGTGAAGACCTTCCTCCTCTGTTCATGTGTCCAAAGGCCATAAAAAAAACCTATTCTTGAATAAATAATTATATTCCTATTTTTATTGTCCTTCCCCATGATGTAATCGCGTGTCTCGTGGTGGTATTTTGTACGACATCTTGAGATGGTCACAGTTAGATGATTCATAATGAGAATAGATTTTACCCTCTCTGGAAATAAAGGAGGAGGTGTTAAGATGTTCAAACACCAAGTGGATAGATTTGCAAGGCATCAAGTCTGAATTGTTGAGTTAGATCGTTTAGATATAACCCTGTATCACCTGACTAAGCCAACACATGAAGTTTTCACGGGGGTGGGGGGGGGGACAAACGTGCCACATTGATTCTGTCTTTCAGCATACCGGTTGTTTTTTTTTCTTCTTGGTTCTTTCGGTAAAGTCACGTAGAAGAGAAATAATAAAATAATAAAAATAAAACATAATAAAACAATTCTCACGACGTTTCGGCCACAACGCAAGCAGCCGTCATCAGGTGAAGAATAGGTCTGTCGGAAAAACAGCGTCTGAATGAAACACCACTAGGCTTGGAGCGTATATTTAAGCTGGGTTGGAGGGGGAAGAGCGCCTTGACAAAAGAATTTGCATATGCGTACGCTCTCCAACTCAGCTTAAATATACGCTCCAAGCCTGGTGGTGTTTCATTCAGACGCTGTCTTTCCGACAGACCTGTTCTTCACCTGAGGACGGCTGCTTGCGTTGTGGCCGAAACGTCGTGAGAATTATTTTATTATGTTTTATTTTTATTATTTTATTATTTCCCTTCTACATGACTTTACCGAAATAACCAAGAAGATAAATCCCTGCAGTCACGAAATCTTTAAATAGAAATTCATACCGGTTGTGTTGAAAAGAAAACAAAGTTCGACAAGGTTAAATGGCGTTTTGCTGGCTATTACAGCCAGCATCATCAGCTCACATTGACACTATACCTACACGATCTAATTCTAAATAAACCATTTATGAATCATAGTGTTGGTCACGAAAGCCCACGTGTTAAACACGTAGATGTTTTAATAAATTAAAATCGTATTAATATAGCTTTTAATTAATTAGTGCTTTTAAAGGTTATTCAGTTGCCCTGAACAGTCTTTTGGAGATGTGTTGGAGTACACACCATATACACGTGTACTATTAATGGAGTAAAGATATGGAAGATTAAACTAAAATATACACGAGGTCACATTCCCCCTACTGCATATTATTTAAAAAATAGTTTATTCAGTAGGCCGTAATGTATATTTGTTGAATTTCTTTCGTACCGTACATCGCTAAGCGTGTTAATCGGAAGTGTGATGTTGAAAGCGATGACAAAGAGTTGGTGTTGTACATAATATCCATGTGAAGTTGTACGTAGCATTTACGACTGTTTTTTTTGTTGCAGTTACGTTTCTGTCTCTGCTGCTTCACTTCGCCTTAAAGGAATGATGAATACTTACTCACACACCGGTCCAGTTGCATGTATTTGGCACGTTCCAGGCCCACACGTGTGATATTTTGAGTTGTTTACAATACATTCAGAAATACACTCTGAAGTGCTGCCGTTTGCAAAATACTCATAGTATTGACTGAGTTGAACATATTGACACCAATCTGCCACACCTAGAAATGACCCAACATGAACATTACTTATCAGTCGTCAAGGAGAGCGTACACATAATCGTCTTAGGTTATTTCTGGGATAAGGTAATATGCAAAGGACATCGCAAGAGATAATATGTATTGTTCATCCACACACAGGCAACACCCCGCACTGTTTTCCCTGATTATTAAAAGTTTTAAGATTGGCTTTAAATATATTCAGAGTATATGCCCATAATGCTTTGTTTCCAGCAACATTTTATAGCTTATTAAATGAGTATATGTAGTAATGCTTTAAATTATTGAAGGGTTTGTCTGTGACTCAATAGCTACTATTAGGTAACTATTAATATGCCTATTTAAAAAGTTGTGGTCATCAGAAAACATTAGACAAAATTACTCTTATTAGGCCCCATAGTGTTAAGTGCAGTCTGTAACTGTTATAATCCACTCTATCTCACTGGGCTCTATGTAACATGAAAAAAGGACATTGCCCACAACGTCACTGATTACATCGGTTTTTTTGTTTACAGCCACACTGTTAAATTTTGATTTAAAGCTTTCGTGACTGCAGGGATTCATATTCTTGGTTATTTCGATAAAGTCACGTAGAAGGTAAATAATAAAATAATAAAAATATAAAACAATAAAATTCTCACGACGTTTCGACTGCAACACAAGCAATCATCATCAGGTGTGAAATCCACAGCAAGATTTTTTTTCTTCAAATTTTCCTGCTTGTGGATTTCAAATTTTCTTGCTGTGGATTTCACACCTGATGATGATTGCTTGTGTTGCAGTCGAAACGTCGTGAGAATTGTATTGTTTTATATTTTTATGATTTTATTATTTCCCTTCTACGTGACTTTACCTAAAGAACCAAGAATATGAAGCCACACCGTTGTTGATGCGTGTGTCGAGTTTATTGTATTTACTGCGTGTCATCGTCAAAGGGTATAAAATCACGTCAGATATAATTATGACGCGACCCTTTTCCCCATCACAATAATTGTGAGTACTTTTGTTCAGCAATTTTAATAAAAAAATAATTTGGTGATTGTTCATGTACAGTTTTATGCTAAGTAGCACACATTCATGATCAGCATTTGTGCCTTCCAATTCCTGCTTTCACCAATCGCAATTGTTTGAACATGAAAACCTGTCAACAATTTTATCTAGATTGCATTTCTTTATCACTGACACGAGTATCACAACCACAAAACAGTCGCCACATTCAGACAGAAAAAGAAAGAATTGGACTTACCGTTGACAACTGTATTGTCTGCAGCTATAACTGTCTTATTTACGTCCAAATAAAATCCCATGCAGTTTTCCTCTGTAAGATATAACATGCATTCACAACGCGTGTAAAAACATCAACATTATAGCAGTAAAACCAGTTTGGAGCTTATGGTATAGTTTAGTAAATTGCATTGAAATGTTATAATTTAAGGAATTATGTTTTTTTGTTATTAATTAAAAAAAAATCAAAAATGTTCTTTCAATGATGTGATTGATATTTGGCTTTTTTTTTACCAATCAGTTATATATTTTTCTGCATAAAAAAAAAATTCAAGGTTCACTTATTCAAATGTAATTAAACTTTGCGTGAGATGATTCAGAGGTCAAGAGGACCCGAGATGGTGCCGCTGAGATCCTGGCTTTGACCCCCAGGCACAGCGCCTGTGCAGTGGTGAGTTGTGTGTCTCAGCCAGGTTACCAATGACCAACCCCCTCCCCCAAATCCTTCCAGCCATATGAATGACAATTACGTGAAAACCCCCCTGCGACAATAAGTTGTGGATAACATTGGAGTATTAATAATCTTGGTAAAAAGTAAAAATCACACGCTCTATCAGACAGCTGTTTTTGTGCTCGGTCACAGGTTCTCCATTGATTGCTCAAACGAAAATGTTGTTTCTGCACTTAATTGGGCAACATTTCAGTTCTGAGATTTTAAAATACTGAATCTTATTTGTCGTGCGATGTACGCGAATGCTCGCATTGGCCTGCGAGAGTTCCCAATGGATTCTGCGTCCAGTGGCATGGCACTGATGGCACACTCGGGATAAGATCCTCGGCGGAATAGATGACACAATATCAAATTGTGTAAAAACTATATCGGCACAACGAATTATTTTTCTGAATAGTTAAAACTAAACTCCAATACCTTAATGCATCATTGATACAAATAGAGCAGTGCAATTGCTTCCTGTTTGGCCATAGCACATCAAGAATAATCTGTGCAATCTAATGCAGCGAAATGTAATTGACAGTGCTTGTATAAAAGTAATAAGTAGCCAATTGAAGTAATCATATAAAAAATAGAACAAACACTGTGAAAATAATTACGCATACTGTAGAGTACTCTACACAATGCACTGTTTTGTGTGAGCCCAAGAAAACTGCCATTTGCTTCGACAATGCCCATTGACAGGTCTCTGTCTCACACTCCAACCTGTCTGATTTTGAGGTTCCTTCCTCACGTCACTGTGCGTTACCCCTTGCTGCCTTCAAGTTATACGAGCAGTATTTGACGTTTACTACATCTCGATTTAAAGCTTTCGTGACTGCAGGGATTCATCTTCTTGGTTCTTTTGGTAAATTCACGTAGAAGGGAAATAATAGAATAAGAAAAATAAATCATAATAAAATAAAATTGTCACGACGTTTCGGCCACAACACAAGGACGGCTGCTTGTGTTGTGGCCGAAACGTCGTGAGAATTTTATTTGATTGTGTTTTATTTTTATTATTTCCCTTCTACGTGACTTTACCGAAAGAACCAAGAAGATGGTTTACTACATCCTCCAACTTCCTTCATCAACCTCTCACCTCTGAGAACGTGTCCAATGCAAATAATTTATGTTTTTTTAAATTGTTTGAAACAAATGTCTCTCCGACCTAACCTACTCTAGAACTTCCTCATTACTATTTTTCTCAGTCCAAATTATTTTCTCCATTTCACGCCACAGCCCACAAGACTTTCCAGTTTTCTTCCGTTTCCCTTTCTCAAACAAAAAGTAAATAAATAAATAAGTTGATAAATAAATAAACACACCACTCCACTCCATACTCGTAGATAAGCAGACAATGTCTTCTCTAGCAATTTTCTTTCCTTGTAGAAATAATCTTTATAAATGTAATGTATGTGTTATTATACTTTATAGATCTGCCTCGCCACGTCACGAAAAAATTACACAACCCATCGACCCCACGGCATTCTGGAAGCGAATACTTTTAAGAGCATCAATTTAGTACAAACAAACTCTGGACCGGTTTCAATATTCACTATATCATCAGCAGTCAAGCTTGCTTGACTCATTGCCGGTGAACTGCCAGATGTTTATGTGGAAGGACTAGCTTCAACATTAAGTGTCTCATCAGCAGAGTCAGGCTCACTTAATTCCATGCTAAAAGCAAGGGACACTCTTCTTAGGATATTGTCCTAGTCAACGCTCTGCTCTCACTCTAATTTCCCTTTTGAGATGATGGAACGCTATTTAAAAGTTGTTTTTGCACGTGTCCATAATTAAGGCACACATGCTATGCACAACTTACCTGGTGAAGTTGTAATGCTGTCCTGGAGAATGCATGTCGTATTGCTGAATGCTTTTTCTATACTGTTTTGCAAGTCGTTCAGGACCGGGGAGTTATCAGGACTGTGAGAGTACTGAAAAGTGACTCTGTGATCCACCACTGTACTTCCATTACTGTGAGCATCACAAACACAATTCAATTGTTAGGTTGTATAGTTTACAACCAAAGTTTATACCACAAGTGTCTTAAGATTATATTGCATCAACGATATTTCACCATGCAGTAAGTAAATTCAAAGTTAATATGGTTTTCAGCACGAACAAATATAACTTTTACAGTACGGATTAGCCCGCAGAATTTCTAGGAATAATTAACTTCGTAAAAACGTAATTGCACCAATGAAATACAATACGAGTGTGGTAATTTAATGCTGCATTATAATATTGCAATGCCTTATGTTGTAGTTAATGCTGAAAATAATATACACGAATACTGTTGGCCTTTTTAACTTGTAACAAGTGCATTAAACACACATACCAGTGGAAATAAATGTATCTGAAGCAAATGGCCATATTATTTACGAATAGAGCAGCAACAATAATGAACCCGTTAACCTATTTCGTATCATTAACATCAGTAATAATAAGTAGGTTGATTAAATATCACTGTATAAACTGTTCATTATTGGGATGTTTGGCCTTTTCATCTGCATGGGAAGTGGATTGAGTGCACTCAGGAAATTATAGATAGCATGCAGTGACTTACTTGCAGTTACTGCATACAAATGCAGTACAGTACAACACATGATCCCTTTGTGATCCTCTAACCCCCATGTGAATGTACGCGACCCCACTCTGTAACACATAAGCAGCGGCTATGGCCGCTCTGTTGTAGTGCCGTAGGGGCCGTCCATAAATGACGTCACGCGATTTTGGACGATTTTTGACCCCACCCCCTCGTCACACGGCGTCACAAAAGTCAGACCCCCCCCTCAAATATGACGTGACAAAGCTCTGCCCCCCCCCCCTAAATAAACATGCTTCAAATCGCTTTAAACTATTGTCATTGTAGTGCGTATTTAATGTGGCGCTGCACTCTGATGTTGTTGGAGAAAACATTTATTAAAAAGTCTATTTAATTAAGTAGAACGTGTTGTTTATATTTATTTAAAGTTGCGCATTTTGTTGTGACGTCATATTTCTCAACCCCCCCCCTCGTCACACATCGTCACAAATGTCTGACCCCCCCTCCCTCCAGGTGCGTGACGTCATTTATGGACGGCCCCGTAGCACACAGAGTTATGCGTGCGTGTTAGCCCTAACGTGGGCCAGGACAGGGCATCAAAAGACAGGACATCACCCATATCACCTGGTCCTGTCCCGCATCCTGCCAGCGTGCCTTCGACGCACCGCGTAATCTCATAGTGCACTTAGCCTGGCACAAGCTCCACGGTGACTTCGCCATCATTTAGCACATGAGTGCTGGCTGTGGGTGGTAATAACCCAGAAAAAGTATGCTCCAGCATCAATTGTTTTTTTAATTATCTCGACCACTCTGAAGTTTAATCTCATTGTTTTCTTTCTTGCGAACACCAGGAACGCTCTCGTGTTCTCAGGTTTAGAGAGATTAGACTCGTGCCATAAAATCTGTATCCCACCGTGTGCATGTGGCTTTAAAGACCGAGCACACACCGATTGCAATGTATTATTTAATAATGGATGATACTTTTATGGACATACCCATTCCTGCCCGAAAATATGAAACTCATGATGTATGCAAAAAAAAGCAAACTTACGTAATTTCAATAATTTCTGTACTTTGGAATCCAAAAATCTGCGAATAAATGTTTTTCATCTACAAATAAACCAACAACAAATGATTAGTTACGTACAAATTCAAGCATTTCGTGATTTTTAAAAAGTTACTATCATTATTGAGAGTTAAAAATATTTATCGGACCAATGAAACGATTTATATTGTTGACTGAACTTTGCAATAAAAACATCTGTACTTACATAATTCAGAAACTTTCTCTCAAATGCCTTGTATACAGGATGTGTTTTATTTTTCAAGTCCATGGAAAATTCTTCATTTGTTATTCGAATGGTAATATTTGCAGATTTTAGTGGTCCCTCTGTAAGTGTGAAAAGCCGATGAAGTAAAATTATATGTAACCACACATTCATGATACACACACCCTTTATGTCCGTACAAACTTGGAAGACTACCAATCTTCGCTGCTTTCATGCGTATGCAAAAAAACTTTGATTGAAATTACCTTGCCAATCAAACTATAGCACGATTCTTCAAGGATAAGCACGATAACATCGGTGAAATCCTGATTGATTAAATCATTTCCAAAGTACTTGTCCAGAAAAATCAACACTGAGTCTTTAAGATTCTTTGAAGAGGATCCTACATTGGTGTGTTTGACCAATTCCATATAAAAACCAACAAAGTATCAAACGTGGACTAAAACACCTTAAAGGTAAATAATAATAATTTATAATGTTGAAGGTGTGGATATTATTATTACATTTTGCAAGTGCTAAATACTCAGCTCTGTGATTTACATAGTAATATTTACATTGTGATATTTTAAAGCAGGATGTCAAGTTAGAAAAGTTCGAAGTTCATTGTGGAGTAGGAACGAATAATTTTATTTTTGTTGCAACATGTCTCCACGATGTTTTTGGTTGAAACAGACGGCTAATTTAAACCTTTTAATTTCCGAATTAGGACATACGCATTTCATTCAATAGCATAATATTTATACTGTGAGGTGATCATATTAAAGCAATACAGTAGAACAGCGGTGGCCAACCGGCGTCTCCTGAGTCGCATGCGGCTCTTTAATCCACCACGTGCGGCCCTATCAAAGGAGCACAACGTAGAACGTACTATCACAGTCGGAGCAAAAAAGAATAAATGTGTCCCGTGCTGTGCCAAAAACTGCCAATATAATCTTGATTTCAAGCTTTCGTGACTGCAGGAATCCATACTCTTTGATTCGGTAAAGTCACGTAGATATAAAATAAAATAAATCACGACGTTTCGGGCGCAACACAAGCGTCCGTCATCAGGTGGGAAAGCAATATATATACCATTATAAATGTACACTTGGCTTTTTGCACAACTAATGGGTCCTTTTGGCTCTTGGTCTGTTACAGGTCGGCCACCGCTGCAGTAGAACTCATCTGCCCTATTATCCGTGTCATAGGTAGGATCCATGGAAACTCCTATTATCCATGGTTCTATTCTCCTAATTCTCAATTGATGTTTTTTCCCCCCCATCCCGCATTCAAGTGGCCTAAATTTGCAGAAAATAGGATCCACATTACCACCATGGATAATAGGAGTTCCGCTTTATTGAAGTTGGATACGTTTAAAAATAGTAAGTGTTTATTCGCTGTCAGACTTTATCAGTAAAGTGAAGGTAGGTGCTCTATTAAAGTAAAATTACATGAAGCACTCATGAGACTTACCGGCCTGAAATGCATTCTGGTAAACCTCACATGTTGGGCCACTAAATTGATTTGAACATTTGCACTGACCAGTGTTACAATCCGCCGTTCCTCCATTTACACATTCTATGTTCGGACATGTCACTGGTAAAACAAGAAAACACGATGTGATTATGCACATTAGGCATACAAATTACATTGTACTTATCCACAGTTGTAGTATATTTACTTTCCATGTGTGCTTATTGCAACATATGGGCATTTATACAGCTCAGTAAGAGGAAATACCCCAAGCTGATGTACTACAGTTACTTCCTGCAGTATTTAAAACATCTCTGTTTTGAAAAACATCTTGCCATGCCTCTTTCAAAGTCATTCGTTCTTTAAAAAATAAAACTACACAAATACCTAGGGTGCCCTGAGAAATGGGATATAAACCTATACCATATATGCAATACGTACTACAATGCAACATGTTTAAATATATATCAAATTACGATCAGTGGGAATTTTAAATACTTCATTGATTCTCGAGATCGGTTACAGTGGGTTTGTGTCTTTGCCGAAAGCCTACATTTGAATAGTGCCTGCAATTCCCTTTTAGAGCAGTATTTTCGGAAAATGTGCAGCCCTGCAATTTCTTGCTCAGGCTAGGGCTGGCGGAAGGGCCTCCAGGAGAAGGAGATATATATATATATAGAGGGCCCCTCGAGGGGGTTATTTGGCCTATGCTTCCATGCTGTTCAGACATCTCGGAAGAGGTGTCTGAACAGCATGCCTTTGTTGTGCTTTTGCTGCCTAGATGATACAAAAAATGCCGCAATCTACAGAATGTGTGCAAGAATGGTGATGTCATGTTGACAGGCAGAGTAAGGTGGGATTCCTGCTATAATTTTCTGTTCAAGACAGTTCTTTAGCGAACATATTGTATCTTATTTTTGATTTGCACACATGTTTGCCTGGCTCTTGAATTGCCACCTTAGCCATACAAAAAGGTACTTGATCTTTTTTTTCAATCATATTCACTTTATGAGGTAATCTTCAGGTTTGAAAAGGGATTATGAAATGCTTTAAAGTGCTGCTAATTAGCTTGCTGTTAAGACTATACTGTGCTGTATTGTATTGCTATACCTGGAAATGTTATTTCAGGTGGTTTTGTTGAAGAAACTTGACTTGTACTCCCATGTGATGGTGCTAGTGATGTTAAGACTGTTGGACCTTGTGATGTTGAGATGGTTGAGCCTTGGGATGTTGAGAATGTTGAACCTAGTGATGTTGAGAATGTTGAACCGAGTGATGTTGAAACTATTGAACCTTGTGATGTTGAGACTGTTGTGCCTTGTGATGTTGAGACTGTTGAACCGAGTGATGTTGAGATTGTTGAGCCGAGTGATGTTGAGACTATTGAACCTTGTGATGTTGAGACTGTTGAGCCGAGTGATGTTGAGACTGTTGAACCTTGGGATGTTGAGACTGTTGAACCTAGTGATGTTGAGCTTGTTGAGCCGAGTGATGTTGAGACTGTTGAGCCGAGTGATGTTGAGACTGTTGAACCTTGGGATGTTGAGACTGTTGAGCCGAGTGATGTTGAGATTGTTGAGCCGAGTGATGTTGAGACTGTTGAGCCGAGTGATGTTGAGACTGTTGTGCCTTGTGATGTTGAGACTGTTGGGCCTTGTGATGTTGAGACTGTTGAACCGAGTGATGTTGAGACTGTTGAACCTTGTGATGTTGAGACTGTTGAACCTTGGGATGTTGAGAATGTTGAACCTAGTGATGTTGAGAATGTTGAACCGAGTGATGTTGAAACTATTGAACCTTGTGATGTTGAGACTGTTGTGCCGAGTGATGTTGAGAATGTTGAACCTTGTGATGTTGAGACTGTTGTGCCTTGTGATGTTGAGACTGTTGAACCGAGTGATGTTGAGAATGTTGAGCCGAGTGATGTTGAGACTATTGAACCTTGTGATGTTGAGACTGTTGAGCCGAGTGATGTAGAGACTGTTGAACCTTGGGATGTTGAGACTGTTGAACCTAGTGATGTTGAGATTGTTGAGCCTTGTGATGTTGAGACTATTGAACCTTGTGATGTTGAGATTGTTGAGCCGAGTGATGTAGAGACTGTTGAACCTTGTGATGTTGAGACTGTTGAGCCGAGTGATGTAGAGACTGTTGAACCTTGGGATGTTGAGACTGTTGAGCCGAGTGATGTTGAGACTGTTGAACCTTGGGATGTTGAGACTGTTGAGCCGAGTGATGTTGAGATTGTTGAGCCGAGTGATGTTGAGACTGTTGAGCCGAGTGATGTTGAGACTGTTGTGCCTTGTGATGTTGAGACTGTTGGGCCTTGTGATGTTGAGACTGTTGAACCTTGGGATGTTGAGACTGTTGAGCCGAGTGATGTTGAGATTGTTGAGCCGAGTGATGTTGAGACTGTTGAGCCGAGTGATGTTGAGACTGTTGTGCCTTGTGATGTTGAGACTGTTGGGCCTTGTGATGTTGAGACTGTTGAACTGAGTGATGTTGAGACTGTTGAACCTTGGGATGTTGAGAATGTTGAACCTAGTGATGTTGAGAATGTTGAACCTAGTGATGTTGAAACTATTGAACCTTGTGATGTTGAGACTGTTGTGCCGAGTGATGTTGAGAATGTTGAACCTTGTGATGTTGAGACTGTTGTGCCTTGTGATGTAGAGACTGTTGAACCTTGGGATGTTGAGACTGTTGAACCTAGTGATGTTGAGATTGTTGAGCCTTGTGATGTTGAGACTATTGAACCTTGTGATGTTGAGATTGTTGAGCCGAGTGATGTAGAGACTGTTGAACCTTGTGATGTTGAGACTGTTGAGCCGAGTGATGTAGAGACTGTTGAACCTTGGGATGTTGAGACTGTTGAACCTAATGATGTTGAGATTGTTGAGCCGAGCGATGTTGAGACTGTTGAGCTGAGTGATGTTGAGACTGTTGAACCTTGGGATGTTGAGACTGTTGAGCCGAGTGATGTTGAGATTGTTGAGCCGAGTGATGTTGAGACTGTTGAGCCGAGTGATGTTGAGACTGTTGTGCCTTGTGATGTTGAGACTGTTGGGCCTTGTGATGTTGAGACTGTTGAACCGAGTGATGTTGAGACTGTTGAACCGTGTGATGTTGAGACTGTTGAGCCTTGTGATGTTGAGAATGTTGGACCTTGTGATGTTGAGACTGTTGAACCGAGTGATGTTGAGATTGTTGAACCGAGTGATGTTGAGAATATTGAACCGAGTGATGTTGAGACTGTTGAACCTTGTGATGTTGAGAATGTTGGGCCTTGTGATGTTGAGAATGTTGAACCGAGTGATGTTGAGACTGTTGAACCTTGTGATGTAGAGATTGTTTGGCCTTGTGATGTTGAGACTGTTGAACCTTGTGATGTTGAGATTGTTGAACCAAGTGATGTTGAGATTGTTGAACCAAGTGATGTTGAGACTGTTGGGCCTTGTGATGTTGAGACTGTTGAACCGAGTGATGATGAGAATGTTGGGCCTTGTGATGTTGAGACTGTTGAACCGAGTGATGTTGAGACTGTTGAACCGAGTGATGTTGAGACTGTTGAACCGAGTGATGTTGAGACTGTTGAACCTTGTGATGTTGAGAATGTTGGGCCTTGTGATGTTGAGAATGTTGAACCGAGTGATGTTGAGACTGTTGAACCTTGTGATGTTGAGATTGTTGAACCAAGTGATTTTGAGACTGTTGGGTCTTGTAATGTTGTGACTGTTGAACCGAGTGATGATGAGAATGTAGGGCCTTGTGATGTAGAGACTGTTGAACCGAGTGATGTTGAGACTGTTGAACCGAGTGATGTTGAGACTGTTGGGCCTTGTAATGTTGAGACTGTTGAACCGAGTGATGGTGAGAATGTTGAACCTTGTGATGTTGAGAATGTTGGGCTTTGTGATGTTGAGACTGTTGAACCGAGTGATGTTGAGAATGTTGGGCCGAGTGATGTTGAGACTGTTGAACCGAGTGATGTTGAGAATGTTGTGCCTTGTGATGTTGAGACTGTTGAACCGAGTGATGGTGAGAATGTTGAACCTTGTGATGTTGAGAATGTTGGGCTTTGTGATGTTGAGAATGTTGAACCTTGTGATGTTGAGACTGTTGTGCCTTGTGATGTTGAGACTGTTGAACCGAGCGATGTTGAGAATGTTGAACCTTGTGATGTTGAGATTATTGGGCCTTGTGATGTTGAGACTGTTGGGCCTTGTGATGTTGAGACTGTTGAACCGAGTGATGTTGAGAATGTTGAACTTTGTGATGTTGAGATTGTTGGGCCTTGTGATGTTGAGACTGTTGGACCTTGTGATGTTGAGATTGTTGGGCCTAGTGATGTTGAGACTGTTGAACCGAGTGATATTGAGACTGTTGAACCGAGTGATGTTGAGACTGTTGAACCGAGTGATGTTGAGACTGTTGGGCCTTGTGATGTTGAGACTGTGGAGCCTTGGGATGTTGAGAATGTTGTTGGTAATCCTGGTGATAATGTTGTATCTGTAAAAAAAACAATCACAACAATAATTTAACATCAAAGTGAAAATTCAAAATGACCAATTAATGAGAAATGAGGGCAATGACAAAGCAAACTGGACAAAACCTAAAACGTATGTGAATAAACATGGAAAAACACAATGAACATATGGCTCACGGAACAAATACAAATTAGAGACACTATGGAATTTTTTATGCAATGAGTTTGGTGTATTACGCAGTTTTGTGAAAAATGTCAAACCCACTGGGTTTAAAGATTGCCAGGACAAGACAGTACAGAAAATGGATTTTCAGGCTATTTCTTGAGACTTTGTGTTTTCTCTTTGTTTGAGTCTTCTGCTTTTAATGGAATTGTCCAAATATATCAATGCAGGACCCTCCTGAAAAAAGTATTCTTGAGGTTCAGTGATGCAATCCTAGATAAATACATGTTATTTTGTTAGTGCAATACAGGGTGTTTCCGTTTCTTGATCGAAAATGTAAGTAGATAACTTTTGTTTAGTACATACAACTGTGCACAGACTGAATACTGCTAAACAAATAGACTGCAGGCAGTATTTGTATAAAATTCGTAAGTATCCGGTCGTCTGTCATTCTCTGGATCTCCCAAACGGTACATCGGAGGGAAACATGCACACAACCAAAACTGTCTCCTGCTGAGGAGATTCCCGGGAAATTGTGTAAAAGGTCTGCGAATATACAAAAAAATGTAGAGGAGTAGAGGAGAGTGGTGGCGTCGCGTGCGCTGTCCGGTGCGGTGACATCACGGGACGTGGGGTCGCACGCGCTGGGCAGTGCACGTGACATCTCGCCTCAGAGGGTATTTAAGGGAGACCCCGTGACGTAAGCGGGGTCACTGGAGGAACGGGGATAGTGGAAGGGGTGATGAGGGAACCCTTTATAGTGATACTTGTTAATAAACCCTGGCGGAAGCCCCTAACTCACCTCCGTCTCCGAGTACCTCCGTCTACAACAGAAACAACTACTAAACAACTGGTGTCAGAAGTTTACACCGTCGCCAACATATCAAAAGCGGGCGCACGGCGTAAGAACCCACCGGCACATGACTTGGAGGGTGCCGAAGGCGGAGAGGAGGCTCCAGCAATGACACCGGAGCCCGGGACCCCGGTGACGGTCCCCATGGAGACGAGCGGCCCGGAGCGGGAGGAGTCAGCTGCGGGGAGTGCCAGCTCACCGCCGCCGCCAGAGACGGAGAGCGTCCCCGCAACTCTGCTGCACCAGCTCCTGCAGGCGGTGGGGCAGCTGACCGTCAGGTTGGCCGAGGTGGAGGCACGGACGCAGCCAACCGCCCCGCACTCGGGACGGGAGCAACTGTTAACTGCCAACGTTGAAAGCACCGCCGTTTTCCCAGTGACCGCTCCACCGGAAATGGCCGCCATGTTGGCTGCGACGCAATCCGCGGCAGCCATGTTGGCTCGGGAGCCGTATGCGGCCGCTACTACGGCTGCGACGCGGCGGCCGGCGGACATTGTTGCTGCGACGCCGCAAGTCGGCGCCATGGCTGCCATGGCGACCGCGACGCACGTCTCTCCACCGACGCGGCCGGGCTTTCTCGGCACGCCGCTCCTGCGGGACCAGCCGCCGGCGACGACGCGACTCTACATCAAGCTGCGCCCGCCGGGGGGGCCCCGGGTAAGTGCGCGCGTGCCGTCCTCGCCGGGCCGCCGGGGTGGGCAGCGGTAGCTGCCGCTGCCCCGTACATCGCCGTGCCGCCGGAATGGGCCGCGGGTGCTGCCGCGGCTCCACCTGTCGCCGCGCTCACGGGGCCGGCCACCGGCGATGCCGCGGCTCTGCACCACGCCGTGCCTGCGTCCCTTGTCATGGATGCCGCCGCGGCTCCGTGTTATAACGCCGCGTCTTCGGCGTGGGCCGGGGAGGCCGCAACGCCGTGGTGCCTCGCCGCGTCGCGAGAGGTTGCCACGGCTGCGGCCGCTGTCCCGCACCTCGCTGCGCCGGCAGGGTGGGCCACGGGGGCCGCCGCGGCTCCGTGTCATACCGCCGCGTCTTCGGCGTGGCCCAGGGAGGCCGCAACGCCCTCGTGCCTCGCCGCGTCGCGAGAGGTTGCCGCGGCTGTGGCCGCTGTCCCGCACCTCGCTGCGCCGGCGGGGTGGGCCGCGGGGGCCGCCGCGGCTCCGTGTCATACCGCCGCGTCTTCGGCGTGGCCCGGGGAGGCCGCAACGCCCTGGTGCCTCGCCGCGTCGCGAGAGGTTGCTGCGGCTGCGGCCGCTGTCCCGCACCTCGCTGCGCCGGTGGGGTGGGCCGCGGGGGCCGCCGCGGCTCCGTGTCATACTGCCGCGTCTTCGGCGTGGCCCGGGGAGGCCGCAACGCCCTGGTGCCTCGCCGCGTCGCGAGAGGTTGCCGCGGCTGCGGCCGCTGTCCTGCACCTCGCTGCGCCGGCGGGGTGGGCCGCGGGGGCCGCCGCGGCTCCGTGTCATACTGCCGCGTCTTCGGCGTGGCCCGGGGAGGCCGCAACGCCCTCGTGCCTCGCCGCGTCGCGAGAGGTTGCCGCGGCTGTGGCCGCTGTCCCGCACCTCGCTGCGCCGGCGGGGTGGGCCGCGGGGGCCGCCGCGGCTCCGTGTCATACCGCCGCGTCTTCGGCGTGGCCCGGGGAGGCCGCAACGCCCTGGTGCCTCGCCGCGTCGCGAGAGGTTGCTGCGGCTGCGGCCGCTGTCCCGCACCTCGCTGCGCCGGTGGGGTGGGCCGCGGGGGCCGCCGCGGCTCCGTGTCATACTGCCGCGTCTTCGGCGTGGCCCGGGGAGGCCGCAACGCCCTGGTGCCTCGCCGCGTCGCGAGAGGTTGCCGCGGCTGCGGCCGCTGTCCTGCACCTCGCTGCGCCGGCGGGGTGGGCCGCGGGGGCCGCTGCAGGCCCGAATTATACCGCCGCGTCTTCGGCAACGCCGTGGTCCCTCGCCGCGTCGCGGGACGACGCCGTGGCTTCATACGCCGCCGCTGACAGGTTGGTCGCGAAAGCGCAGGTGCCTTTACACTTCGCTGCATCTACGGCGTGGCCCATGGGGGCCGCAACTCAGCCGCAATTCGCTGCATCTACGGCGTGGCCCATGGGGGCCGCAACTCAGCCACAATTCGCTGCGCCTACGGCGTGGCCCATGGGGGCCGCAGCACCACCGCACCTTTCCGCGTCTTTGGTGTGGCCCGCGGGAGCCGCAATGCTGCCACCGCCGCACCACGTCGCGTCCGCCGGGTGGCCCGCAGGTGCCGCTTGGCTTCCACACCTCGCGGCGCCATGCGGCCAATGGCAGCGCCGGTTACCCGACATTGCGCCGTTTGTCGCGCAAGGGGGCGACTGGTCGGCCTTCCAGGACCGGTTCGACGCGGCATACATGTCGGTCGGCTGGTCCATGGAGGAGGCCTTGCCGGCGCTTCCGACCTGCTTGGACGAAAGGGCTCTGCAGGCCTTCAAGTCAATCCATCCGGCCAATCGGGCTACACTCCCGGCGGCCTATATCCAAATGGCCAACGTTTTTGAGCCGCCGTCCACCGCGGAGCTAAAGTTTTCATTGCGGCGGCGGGAGGAGGGGGAACTGCCGCTAGGCCTTCCTCTGCTCGCTCCTGGCCCTGGCACAGGCTGCATACCCTGACCTGTACGGCAGGGCACTTGATTCTATGGCCTTGGGGAAGCTGCTTGACCTGGCAAGGGAGCTAGGAATTGCTCTGTCGATCAACAATGATCGGCAGATCACATCCTTGGCGGTCGCCGAAAACATTCAGGCGCACCTCTCCCTCCGCCAACGGCCTCAGATGGCGGCGTGTGCGGGGGGTCCCGGCGCCGGATGGGGGGGTCACCTCTCAGGGGGTGGACACCCTCGCGGCCCTGGCGATGCCCGATCGTCGAGGAAGGGGGGCGGGTGGTTGCCGTCCGGAGCAGCGGGGGCGGCCGGGACCTTCCCGTCCACAGGAGGCGGACACGGTGGCCTGCTTCCGCTGTGGTCAGCGGGGCCACATTGAGCGGGGCTGCCGGAATGCCCCGGGGGCCTTTGGAAAAGGGACTCCACCTTCTCCCAGACCCTCCTTGGCATCGGGTCCGGGGCCCCAGGCGAGTCGCGACGCATCATCTGCGCGGCCGCTCCCTTCACCTCATGCATCTAGCGGGGCTAGGGCCCATCGTCATGGGGTTGTCCTCGAAGGGTCGGGTGCACCATCGTCATCACCCCCTCAATGGCCCAGACAGACCCGCCACTGGGATGCGCTTGCGCATAGGATGGTGGCGGCAGCTGCCGGCTCCTCAGCAGTGGCCGGATATGTGCAAGGGGTGCACGTTCGCCTCCTGGTGGATACGGGGGCGTCGGCCACCATTATTTCTGAGGCCATTTTTGGGCTGCTACCCCGCAGCGTGGGTCCATTAAGGCCGGTTCGCGGGGCTTGTGTCGCCGCAAACGGCGGCAGTTTGGGCATCTTGGGCCACGTTGTAGCGTCGGTTCGGGTTGACGAGATTGAGTTGGCCGGGTCGATTTTGGTCTCCAGGACCTTGGCAGTGCCATGCCTCTTGGGGACCGACTTTTTGTCTAGGATGCCCATCCGAATTCTCGTTGACCAGGGCTGTGTGGAAATGCCGTCAGGGAGGCGGCTGAAATTCCTACAATCGCCTACCGTCCTGTCTCCCTTGGTCGCCGGTGTACGGGCCTTGAATAAAGTGCCGGTGACCGTACCACCGGCGTCACAATTCCTGATACCCCTTAGGTTGCGCAAACCACTCGAAATGGGCTCCACGGAGACGGGTATCCTCCTGTCCCCGTCAAGCTACTTTTCAAGGACGAAGGGGTTGGTGGGCGCCTTGACAGCCGTGTCGGGGGGCCAGGATCTTTTTTTGCAGGTCCTCAATTCGGGACCCTTGCCGGTCGTAGTCCGGGCCGGCGCCGTCCTGGCACACGCGACCCCGGCTCCTCCACCCGAGAGCGCTGCCCCGGATGGAGGGGTCGTGGCGGGCGTGATGCGCACGGGGGACCCCGACGCATCATGGATCGCCACGTTGTGCGACGAGAATGCCTCGTTGTCCTCCGGGGACCGTCGGCAACTCCGCGACCTCATCGAGCGGTTCACCGATGTGTTCAGCCAAAGTAAGTTTGATCTGGGTCGCACTACTCTTTTGAACCACCACATAGACATGGGCGACGCGGCCCCTATTCGACTAAATTCCCACCGCTTTAGCCCAGCGGAAAAAGATCATGTCCGCTCGGCTGTCGAGGAAATGTTGGCGGCGGACATCATCTCCCCATCTACTAGCCCTTGGGGTGCCCCCATTGTGCTAGTCAAGAAACGGGACGGGAGTCTCCGGTTCTGCGTCGATTTTCGTAGATTGAACAAGATCTCGGTGGCTGATGCATATCCATTGCCTCGCATGGATGATTCCCTGGACGCCCTCTCGGGCGCGCGGTTCTTTTCAACTTTAGATTTGCTCTCCGGCTTCTGGCAATTGCCACTGGATGAGGCCTCTAGACCCAAAACAGCGTTCCGCACGCCCCAGGGGTTGTTCGAGTTCAATCGGCTTCCTATGGGTCTCCATTCGGCCCGGGCCACCTTCCAGCGTCTCATGGAGATGGTCTTGGCGGGGCTGCAGTGGGAGTCTTGTCTAATCTACTTGGATGACGTTATTGTTTTTGGCCGTACGTTTGGCGAGCACTTGCAACGCCTTGAGGCGGTGTTCGTCAAAGTGCGTGCTGCTGGCTTGAAATTCAAACCCCAGAAATGCCACTTGCTACAACCATCGGTGAGGTATTTGGGACACATTGTTAGCACGTCAGGTGTTGCCACGGACCCGGATAAAACGGCTTGTGTCCGGACGTGGCCGACTCCCACATCTGTCGCGGAGGTGCGTAGCTTCGTTCGCTTCGCATCGTACTATCGCCGGTTTGTCCGCGATTTTGCGACCATTGCGAAGCCACTGCACGCCCTTTCCGCCAAAGGCCAAAGGTTTCACTGGGGCGCGGAGGAGGAGGCGGCTTTTGCGGCGCTTCGCACGGCCTTGGCGGATGCGCCGCCCTTGGGGTACCCGGATTTTACGAAACCCTTCCTGCTCGATACCGATGCCAGCGACATGGGAATGGGGCTGTCCTGGCCCAGGTGGTCGACGGGGTTGAGAGGGTGGTAGCCTATGGCAGTCGCGTTCTGTCCTCGACAGAACAGCGATATTGTGTGACCCGGAGGGAGCTTTTGGCCATAGTTTATTTTGTTCAGTTGTATAGACCATATTTGTACGGTAGGCTGTTTACGGTCCGAACCGACCACGCGGCCCTGCAATATTCGCTGAAGATTAGTCAGCCCTCTGGTCAGCTGTCTCGCTGGCTCGAACGGCTCCAGGATTACCCCTTTGATGTAATCCACAGGACGGGGACACAGCATGGAAATGCGAACGGTTTATCCCGATTGCCGGCAGGCGGCGGGTGTGCTTGCGCCCTGGGCTCTAGCCGTTGCAAGGCCCCAGGGGACGCCGCGGCCCAGTTGGTCGCATCGGCCAAGGCGGACACCCCTCCAGGTGCGGCGGCGCCCGCGGATTTCGGCCTTGGACTTCCCCGGGAGGTATGGTCCGGCTTGCAGATGGAGGATTCCTCTCTGCTGAAGCTACGGCGCCGTGTCGGACATAAGGCCCGGAGCTCAGCTTCGTCGGCTGCCCCGGTGATCGCCGTGCATGATGGACTACTCATGCGTTGGGATGCCCAATTGGAACGCTATTGTGTGGATGTGCCCACTAGCCTGCGTGGTAAATTAACCCGAGCCATTCACGAGAAGCTTATGCACCTTGGCTACCACAAGACCTTATTGACCCTTAAGCGGGACTATTACTGGCCGGGTGTTGAGGGTGACGTGGCACTGATTTTGAAGGGTTGCCACGACTGCGCGCGGAGGAAGGCCCCAGTTGTCCGGGACCGGGCCCCGCTGCAGTCCATCCAGGTTTCTCGCGTTAATGAGCTCGTGGCGCTCGACATTTTGGGGCCATTCCCTGCATCCCAACGGGGCCACAAATACCTCTTGGTGGGCGTTGAGTACCTCACACGTTGGCCCATGGCATGGCCTTTGGTCGATCAATCGGCCTCTTCTATCACCGAGGCCTTCGTCCAGGGGTACGTGTTTGACAAGGGCGTGCCGGAACAATTGTTGACTGACCAGGGGCGGAATTTCTCGTCTAGGTTGCTCAAGGAGGTGTGTGACCTCCTTGGCACCAAGAAAATCCGCACCTCGCCCTACCACCCCCAGTCAGACGGGATGGTAGAGCGCTTGAACCGCACCCTTACGTCCATGCTGTGCCACCAGGTGAACACGTCCCAGTCAGACTGGGACCTGTTCGTCCCGGGGGTCTTGGCGGCGTATCGGTTGGCCCCTCATGCCTCCACGGGATTTTCGCCTTTTTATTTGATGTATGGTAGGGAACCGGAGCCCCCGGTGCACGTCGAGAATTCCGCAAGCCGGCAGGCGGCTAATGAGCGGCTGCCCAAACACCAGGCAGCTGGCCTCCCGTGGATAGCGGGTCAAAAAGCGTGGCTGCATTGTCCCCAGGTCCCCGTTGGCACATCGGCCAAATTGCATCGCCCTTGGCAGGGCCCCGTGGAGGTTGTGGAGGTCCGCCGGCCGCAATGCGTCCGGATTCGGTTCGGTCACCGGCAGTGGATAGTGCACCCGTCCCGGCTCAAACGTTATGTTCCATCTACCCTGGGGGATCCACCCCCAATTCCGGAGCGGCCGGCTGATGATGTGTCCGGCGTGCCTGACCGGCCGGGTCTCGTTGACGGAGGTGACGTCCGACCTGTGTGTGTGCCCCCAGGCCCCTCCCGAGTGAGGCCGACAGAGACCCCCCGGTCACCGGAGGCCACGGCGGTGGGCCTGTTGCCCGCTGACGGGCCACCTGCACGGGAGGCGGACATCATACGGGGGAGCGGGCCAGCAGCGCATACCCGCTCGAGGGGGATGCGGCTCCGGTGACGGCCCTGATGGCCGTTCAGCGGGCCCAGCCCCTGGCGCCCGTTCGGCGCTATCCGGCGGATGAGGCCTTCGGGGTCTATTTGTTTTGTTTTTTGTTGTTGCTGTTCTGCTTGAGGGGCCGTGCTGCCCTAAGGTTTAGTTTCTAGCAGCCGGTTATACCTTCAGGCACACGAACTCGTGAATATTCGGTCTTCGGTCCGGTGTGGGACCCGCTTGCGGGGTGCTTGCAGCCGGGTCGGCTGTTTTTTTTTCACGGGGGGGGGGGGGTGATGTAGAGGTGTAGAGGAGAGTGGTGGCGTCGCGTGCTCTGTCCGGTGCGGTGACATCACGGGACGTGGGGTCGCACGCGCTGGGCAGTGCACGTGACGTCTCGCCTCAGAGGGTATTTAAGGGAGACCCCGTGACGTAAGCGGGGTCACTGGAGGAACGGGGATAGTGGAAGGGGTGAAGAGGGAACCCTTTATAGTGATACTTGTTAATAAACCCTGGCGGAAGCCCCTAACTCACCTCCGTCTCCGAGTATCTCCGTCTACAACAGCAACAACTACTTAACACAAATATACATTGCAAGAATAGGGGTTGTCCCTTTTTTTCTGGTAAAAAAACTGATACTTTTTTACAAGGAATCATGTCTGCATTAACCACAATACTTGTGGTCAGAATGCAAACCAAAAACACACTCTGATATTATATGCATTGTGGTGATTTGAAGCTTTCGTGACTGCAGGAATCCATACTCTTTGGTTCTTTCGGTAAAGTCACGTAGGTATATGCATTGTCCTTGAATCTGATTGGTCCACACCAGAGACAGCTTTCATTTGAGCCTCGTCTCATACGGTGCTATACTAGAGGACGCCAAAAGGCATACAGCTCAAAGACAATGCACAATCAAAGTAATGAGGGCTCGGGATAAGCATCTACAGCATTTGACCTCCTTTGCCAGTACCATAATATAAGAATAAGGGTTTTTCCATTTTTTCTGGCAACAAAACTGAAACCTTTTTACAAAGAATCATGTCTGCATTAACCACAATACTTGTGGTCAGGCGCGGTTCGTCCACTTGAGGCGTTGAGTTGCCACCCCACTAAGCAGCTGGAGATGAGAAATTATTTTTCTCATAACAAAAATACTTTTCTCTAAATTGTCTTGTTGGGTTGAAAAAAAAACAATTCTTTCAACGTGAATTGCCTAATGAAGATAACATTTTAAGTTGTTCATATTAGAAACCGCTGCAACACCACAGTTTGAGGTCTCGGGGCGGCTGTGAAGGCGTCCGAGTGAGATATTTCCCTTCATTGCGATTTGCTTCTAGCATTTTTGCCACGCCGTTTGAGACCCATTCAGGGCGGTGAAAAAGGTGCCCATGGCAGTAATGACTTCGTCACAACGCGAGGCTGCACTGTGCAAAATACAGCAGGCCACGGCCTACACCCTCTAGGAGGAAACAACAGCAATGGCGATGGCAGCAGGTGCAGCAAGCGAATAATTAGCAACGAACACTGTGGAGTCACTCCTAAATATTCAATTTGAAAGGATAACTATGCAGGAGAAGTTGAATATCAAGCAACAGAATATTTTTGTGTAGGTGGGTGTACGACGTGTGTGGCTGTTATTGTACAGTATGCAGTGTCTTGGTTGCCTTGGCTAATTTGTTGAGTCGTGTCAGCTGATCATTAATTGTTCTTTAGGCTGTTGGCAATGTCAAAGTGGTTGTGTAGTGTGGACTTGAGGGTCATGGGGACACCATTTTAGTGTTTTGTTGTTTTGTTCGCATTGTTTATAAATGCCTACCTTTGGTAGATAAGACAGTTATATCACTTTCACAGGAAGGCCAATAACAAGACGAGGTTTTTCTTAATTAGAACACATAATTTTCAGAGGTCACTCACAACAGTCCCACCTACTGTAAATGTCACGAGCCGCTACTGATTATTATTATTATTGTCAATGTACGTACTGCACGAGGCTAAACTTGTTTTTGTGTTCGTCAATGGTTGCGTCAACCTCACTTGGGGCTCGGGCTCATTTGGAACGTTCAGGTTTGGCGGGAATCGCGTGACCGTGCCGGCTTCCCTTTGCACGCGCCCGTGGCTGTGGTTATGGTTGTGATTATAATGTGGTGGTTACGGTTGTAGCTACATTGCAGCTGTTGTGTTTGTGGTTGTACTCCAAAATAAAGCGCTAACATTGTAATGTCTTACAAATAGTTCACAACACTGCGAGTCTTAAACAGTACCATAAGAGCATATGTAAGCGAACTCTGTTTTGTCTCCACGTGTAAATTAAGAATAATATTTTTTCTAATTAATTTGTGTATGGTACCCGAATTTTTTTTCTCTCTACAGTCACTTGCTAACATTACTTTGGGTAGACTGAGTGGCATGCCGACTGAGTGGCATAGGGAATGAGTGGCATTGGGAATGAGTGGCATTGTGGCATCGATCAATTCAAGATTGATTGATGGCACAATCCAAGATTTATGCAACAAAAAGCTGAGACGGAAGCACGAATGGCACTGAGAAAATTAAACTAATTTAAGCAAAGAAGAAGAGAAAATACATGTTTTAGTCTAATCTTAAAAGCACCGATTTTACGGCTGAGCAGACTTCAGTCGGCAGACCATTCCAGACCACCATTGCTACCAATGAAAATCTCCGTTCTGCTGCCCTAAGCCGAGTCTGTTTCACACAGCAGCAGGTCCATACCAGATGAGCATAGAATTAATGATGGTCCGGCAACGTTGAACTGGACTCTCTAATATACTGATAACCAGTATAGCTCCTTCGAAAGGTTTGAAGAGCTCACGAGAGGTGGGGCCAGGCAAAGGACTCCAGCGATCATGTTCTGGAGACGCTGGAGACGTTTTCTTAGGCCATCATTTACAGCAGAGAGTTGCAATATTCAAGGTGTGTGGCAACTGGACTACGTGCTATGGTGTTGCGACGTAGCAGTCTATGCAATTTCTGATATCGCGTACACCTTGGGTGTGGTGAGTGCATGATCAGATGAATTCGTTGATATGTGATTCAAAGGTGAGGTGTTTGTTGAATGCAATACCCAGTAACTTGAGATTGCTACGTGTGGGATGCCGATCAGAGACCGAATGACGCCGGATATATCTTGTTCATGTTTGATAACGCTAGAAAAGCCAGTGGATTGATGGTGTAAAAAAGCAGCAAAAATGTCCAGTCTGACCAGTGCTACCGCCAATTCAGAATTGTAAGCTGCCCAGAGGTTGTTGATACAAGCCACGACCATGGTCTCAGTGGAGTGGATAGCTCGAAATGCAGACTGGACAGGGCTGAAGCTTATCATGTAGACTGTGCGGCATGTATAATGTACCAACCAGTATGTAGAGTGAGTGGCATGTACACCGAATGGCATGTAGACTGTGTGGCATGTAGATCGAGTGGCATGTATGCCGAGTGGCATGTAGACCGAGTGGCATGTAGAAATGCATGTATGTTGAACTTCATTTGCACCGCGTGTAGCCAACCGTGCTAATCGGAGGTGTAAGTGTAAGCCACGATGAGACAAATCCAATCCCAGAACCGGCAGCCTCGAGCTCCCGCTCTCGGCTCCTTTTATCCTCCCAACGTGGCCTAACTCTGCCCTGGCCATGCCTCCCTTCTTGAACCCACAAGCGGGTTCCAGGGGATTCCAGATAGGGTCCTCCGTGACCCTTGCCCCAGTTCCTCTGCCCTGCCAACACACCCGAGCACACGCTCACCGGCGTGTGTACTATAGTATACATCTGTCCGCACAGTTACCACTGCTGTCCAGCAGCCGGCGCTATTACACTACACCTTTATACGTGCACATGAATTGGAAGTTAGAGTGCCTGTGGTGCCATGTATTAAATTAAAGTGTCACGTTACACATTCGTAGTAAAACACGGCATGTCCCTAGATTAAACTCTGCTTGTAAATCATTGGTGACCAGATATCAACCCGCTGCACTTGAGAACCTGGTTTAAGGGTGTGGTTTATAAATGTCATTACTTGCCTTCCCACCTTCCTTCCCACTGCTATTGCTGCGGTGCCAACACTCTCCCACCAAATGTTTGAGTTACCAGTCGCTACTGCTTTGCTTCCTTTTAAAAACTATGTCTTCACATTCAGTAACGCCCCCTTACCGTCTCTGCCCTTGCTACGGCACAGGCTATCAGTGCTCCATCCCCAGATGTTTAATTAATCTTAAGTTTATCCGAAGCAATGGGATTGTATACCTAATATATTTGAGTTTTGCCCATATTGCATGGAGCGCTCTCCTTTACACAAACATACAACTTTCATCTTGCGCTAAAGCTACGTGGAAAGTATTTTTATAAGCCCTCTCTGCAATGACGGTTATCATTCACCCACACAATTTACCATACTATCTTTCATCGTAAAGGATAAGTGTGCCAATAAAACCTCAAATATTAACTTTTTTCAGTCATTTGTAGGCTTAGCTTTATTCTTCTCATCACCTTTGCACTCATAGAGATGCGTGTCTGATTGTGTGAATGTCAATGCCGAAAATTCTAGGATTCCCCTAACACAGGCACAGTAAAACCGTCCTATTGGCCGCAATTGCAACTCGTGTGTGCGTCACTGAGTCGATTTGACATGAAGACGTCTCTTAGAATTGCATGCTCAGCTAAAACACACTCATCAACAAGGCATTGTTAAATGACAATGAAATACTTTTTGTTTTTCCTAAAACAAACTTCTCAACGAAATATTTGTTTGTAAAATGTAACAAATGGACGTGTTTGTTGCATTACAGCATCATCGGTTTGTAATCACATTCCTTCCCATTCTCAAACACTTATCAACAAGGTGTTATAATCTAAATATAGAGTACTTTTAACATATAATACATATAGGGTTGCTGCATTATTTGTGTATGTTATGGTTTCCATTTGACATCCCTCACGCCTTTCAAAGCTTTGATTGATTTAACAGTTGATGACGTGCAGATGTTGGCCTTGGGCCAACTTTTAATCAGTACTGATGTTACTATTAACACCTTCTGTGAAAGAAAAAAAACATTTGCCCATAACACTACCGCCTTAAAAGGAAAATTGGATAGCAGGCGACGTATGTGGCAAAGGCCATTCATCAAAAGCGCCTGTTATGTGTGCTTTGTGCACCACTGCCAACGCAGTATCACCAAATAATTTGGTTTAACGTCTAAATTTGCTGGAATAATGTGGGATAAATTATTGAACCGTGGTGGTGATGGCAATGGTGCAAAGACCCCGCATTGATTACGTGATAAAACAAAATAAATTAGGTAAAAAACTAGTGTTTTAATGCACACACACTTTTATTTGCACTCAAACGTAGAAAATACATTATTTTGACCCCATAAATTAATACAATTTGATGTGCTGCATTGACACACATATTTGAACCTAATTAATTTTCGTAAAAAATTGTTTAAATTTATTATTTTAATGGTTATTTCAAAATAATATTGAAAAAGAAAGAAATTGGTTGCCAACAGAGACATTTTTGAAAATTGTTAATATTTTCAAATTGGCAATTTGGTTGGGGGAGAGCGGAGACAGTTGTAGCGTTTTTGTTAAATACTTTTTAAAATATATTGTTAGACATTATTATTTTATGTTTAAGTTTTAGTCTCATTGTCATTTACTTAAATAAGACTTGCACGTAAATACTGGTCATTTTCATATGGTAAGCTTGTGCAATGTTAAGTCCAGCAAAGAAATACAAGTAGCATTGGTCCTTTTATTTATGTATTTATCCATATCCAAATTTAATATCAGATTTAACGGTAATTGAATGAATGCTTTGAATTCCAATATCTGTAAAATCAATTGCATCTAATTTATTTTGACCACAGAATTAATTAAAATTTATTTGTAAAAAACTTTAAAATGTATTTTGTAAATTTACTTATAGTTTAAGTGTTTTTATACAATTTTTTTAAATCTTGTAAAAAATATTTGTATATGTACATATTCATTCTAAGATCTCAATCCAGACAATAATAATAGCTAATTATTGTCCGGATAATTCTCATATATAAAAAAAAAATTAAGTAAGAAACACGAAGAGGCCCAGGATCGGCGGGACATGGACCGGTTCTTTAAATAAAATATTGAATTGTCACGCGAGACGAAGTCTGTGTACAACATTTCAGCCCGTTAGGCTCCGTAGATCCGAAGACATAAGCGTCATAGATTTGAAAGACTATAAACAGACAACAGGGCAAGTTAAATACAAGTGTGTAGACAAATATCAGCCATTGTGTCCATTACAATTTTTATTTTGCTAAAACAAAACCAGATCACCTCTTATACTCCCGATATAGAGCAGCGGTAATCATATCCAGGGGGGCTGTGGATAAGCATCCATGTCGCGTCCCTTGTCAGTACCCCCCTCCACCCCCGCTGGGGTAGCTAAATGTACCAATCAGAGGTGACAGCATTCTGGGAGCTCCAACTCGACGAATTCTGTCCTCCAGCGCACATGCTAAATTAATGACTCATAAGGAGATCATTTTACAAAATGTGTCCCAAGTCTTGAATGTCCCTTTTACCATCAGGAGACTTAATATGAAAATATTAAAACTGCCCCCTCCTTTGTCAGCCCACTGACTGGATGAAGGCCACCCCATGCTACAGCTGTCATGGGAAGCTGTATGAACATACTTCACCATTCTGGACAGCGCAGGGTAGCGAAGGTGGAAAGGGGTGCCCGGAACCTCTTCAGATATCACTTGCCACTAATGTTAGATGTGGCCAAGAATTTAACTTGGGTCGCCAGGTTCAATAACCATTGCGCCCACGGTTCTTCTCAGTACATTTTATATGGGTCCACACCTAAGCAATCAGTTGCGCAGCCTTGTTGCATGCAACCAATCTCTTTATTTATGCGGACGTCTCTGGAAACAGAGAAACGTTCGCATGTAGAGCAGGTGACGATCAAGTTGCGTGATTTCGAGAGTGATTTGCTTGCTCAACTGAATGTTCCCTCGTGGACCCGGCTTATGTTGTTTTTTGTGCCCGTTATCACTGCGCAGGAATAAATTACATGGGAACTTAATTTTTCACGCTCACATGATGCGATGAATCAACAGCATTTGCATCTATCACTGCCTTTGCAGCCGCCACTCTTTCGCTAGGGTGTTCAAATGCGTTTGTTAAAACACGTACCTCCCAAACTGTGGTAATTTCATGGAATAGAAAGCTGAGAATATAGTCCAGCGCTTTGCTCAGTTAATTTACTCAAGTGATATACCTTGTTATTTGTAAGCAAAATGCAACACAGTCTCGAGAAAGAGGTCTGAACATCTATTTTTGTGAAATTAAAACGCATCTACGATTTGAAGTACAAAAAACTATGCACAATAGGAAACAATGATACGCGTGATGTAATTATCTTAATTGTAAGAAATACAGTTTTAAGTGAGTCTTGATTGGGATGTTTGGTAAAATATCTTCAGGGGTAACTTTTGCATAAACCAGATACCTAAAGAATGACTGTTAGAAATAAAACAGACTGCACACTGATATTACAGTTTCCAGCCCTGATTTGGAGAGAAAATACTAAGTGTGAATAGTGCCATTTTTCATCCCATTAGAAACAAAAAATGCTTATCGCAGGTTATAGTCATATTTTATTTTAATATATGTATTTTATTTACAAACAGTTTGTTCTTCTATACTATTTGGTTCTTTCGGTAAAGTCACCTAGGTATAAAATAAAATAAATCACGATGTTTCGGGCGCAACACAAGCGTCCGTTATCAGGTGGGAAAGCATGCTTTCAAAGCGCCGGGAAACGTCGTGATTTATTTTATTTTATACCTACGTGACTTTACCGAAAGAACCAAAGAGTATGGATTCCTGCAGTCACGAAAGCTTCAAATCAAGATAGTCTGTTCTTCTATAACGCCGCGTGCTTTCATAACGCGAATTGGATATAACGCGATGAATGTATTCGGGAACACATTTTATAGCGCGGATGTGAATTGGATATAACGCGATTGAATGAATGGAACTATGTCGCAGCGCGAGTAGGAATAAACAGTCACACAAGGCATTGGGATGCTGATGGGTGCCTCTAGATGCTACCCACGCACCTCAGTCTTTTTTCAGCCTGCGTGCGCATCTCACGTGTGCTTTAGCCCTATATTATATAGTATTTATTTTTCCATAACGCGGTGTTCTTCAGGAACGCAACTACCGTGTTATAGGAGAACAGACTGTAGAAAAAAAACCTGTCTAATCCCTTGAGATGGAACATCTGTCCAGAGTGTCGAGTAATACATATATAGTGTACCTGTAAATTGGATACCAGCAGTGTTTTCACACGTGTTGTGTATTGTTGGGGTCCGCACGTCAGGGGCCGCACTAAAGGCCACCAGGGGCCGCAAGTGGCCCGCGGGCCTTGCAATGAAGAGCGATTGGTCTATGTATTCTAAACATACGCAATGTGCATGTCATGAACGCACCGTTAACACAACAGCAAGCACACCGAGGAGAAGCACAGGCTTAAACATATTCGTCTTTGTGACCAATAAAAGTATGGATGCAAGGTATAATGGCCAAATATGAGCAACTTTTGTAAATGAATATTGCTTTATGATGAAAGAAGTATAGATCATATACGTTATATTATACTAGCTGTACTCCCCCGGCTTCGCCCGGGACTTGGATCCAGCACGCCCGGCCACCTTTGTCTCGCCAGTGGCGACGTTCACACACCACAACAGTTACTCGTTTGAGACTGAGTTTTTCTAGGGGAGGGCCCCGGGACCGGTTCAAATAATCGTCACCGGTGGTCGCCGTGAGCGGGAATCGAACTCGGGTCGCCGGGTTCGTAGCGCGGCGCGCTAACCACTACACTACAATGCGTTACGCTTCCACGTGCGCGGGTCACATGACAGATTTGACGTCACAGCTCACTTGCCGTGCAAAAAAGATATGCATTATTGAGCTCCCCCCCCCCCCCAAAAAAAAGTGTATTTTTTAAATTTTTGCATGGTGTACAGTCTGGAAAGTACCCACATGGCAAATTTGCAGTTTGTTGCATGTCGGGAAGTACGCTAAACATTTTGAACAGACACACATATTCACAACTTTGCCTTTTATTTTTACGGAGATATATATTGTAGATGTGAAGCTTTCGTGACTGCAAGGATTCATACTCTTAGGTTTTTTCGGTAAAGTCACGTAGGTAAAAAAAAATATATATGTTTTGTTTTTACTCGACACCTCTGGTGGCAGCACAGCTTTCCTTATCCCTCTTTCTTATCAACGTGAGTCTTTCTCCACCGTCGCAATGAACATTCATGTGAACAAGGTATTTTTCATCATCTATGCCGCAGTCATAACTTCCAGTTGTAACTGGCAACCAGTGGATAACGGCAAAGGCTCGAAAAGTACGTTTTTACCAAGGTACAAAACAATTTTCTGTAAACCTACAGCATACTGCAATGCATAATATCGTGCATCGTACTTTATCCGAGTACATTTGAATAGGGATAAACTCAAATTTCGTGGTCATGAAAAGGAAGGAAAGCAAAGGGTAATTGTAGATTCCATGAAGTGTGAAATATCCTTAATTTTGCCTTCCCGCTCTCTATTTAAATGAAGCCAATAAACTTTTGCACCGGTAATTGCCGAAATAATGACCGCTCCGTGTTTTCTCACTTTTATAAAGTGACATTGGTCCAAGGATCTTACGCATTTTAGCACTAAACCGACGCTTTGCAAAACCTTCAAAACTCGTTAAAACACAACGCAACTTTCAATTTCCACTCTCTGCGTATTTACTTGGATACATAAAATGTAGGTGCAACAATAAAACAAAGGGAAATATTTTCCCACGATTGATGCTATTTGCGAAATATGTGACTAAATTCGTTGATACGTGAATTTCTGGAGTTGTAGATAATGTAGTTGAATCATCCTGTTTATTTCAACATTTCTATGCAATTACATACACTTGCATATCTGTACACAATACATGCGTAAATCCCTAATCAAGAAAAGATGCAGCTGCAAGCATTCCCTATAACAATTCCCCTCGCTTTTTATTTAAGATCTCAAATTTTTTGTATGGCTATTTTCTTTGATCATACTCTTCACAATGTACAGTTTTCGATTTGTCCTTATAGTTTCAAAAATATATATTTAAAAAAAGGTAAAAAAAGAGAGGAATATGGAAAAACTGTTTTGTAAATGAGGCATCTCTAAGCAATACATCGTTTAATGCAATCTGAAACCCTCAGTGTATGCTGCTGAGTATTGTAGTGTAAATTATAACACAAAATATAGGTATAGTGGTGGTGAGACTTACTGCCAGCCTCAGATACGACTGCAACTGTCATCAAGAGCACAGCAATTGTTCGTTGAGTCTTCATTTCTTGACAGATGTGGTCAATTGAAAATGAATGAACACACAAGACACTATATATTTTCCCCTTTCAAATGTTTCACTTCTCAGTTGTGCCAACGGTCACTCTTCTCCTGCTAGGTGGTCTCCACGATATTTGTGTGGTGTATTGAAATTATTCTGCTTATATATGGCACTCCACTGTGACGCACGACGACATTTATGGCGACTTAAGTCCGTGTCACGCCTGTGTAGTATGACCCTTGCGTTTACACTAAAAAGAAAATTTAATATTTAAACAGACCAAAAATAAACCTCACTGTTAAAATAAATGACACCAGAATATTTTTGAGCATTTTTGCAGGCGTTTTTTAACGTATTCATTACAGACTAGCAACCCACCTTACCTTTGGACGTTACTGTCCTCCCATTCGCTCGCTCATCCGTCCGTCCGTCCGTCTGTCCGTTTATCCACCCTAGATGGAGTACCGTGGTGGCGAGATGTCAACTACCTCGCCTGATATACAAGAGGTAGTGGGTTCGATCCTGACTCTGATACCCGTATATTTGGAGTTTGCAAGTCCTCCCCGTGATCACGTGGATTTTTTCCGGGTCCTCTGATTTTTTCCTCCACATTTATAAACACGTGTTTCGAGTATTTGGATGCTATACATTTTCACTTGATAGGCCACTTCTCATTGGGCTGTCATTAGTGGCCAGGTCGCTCCTGAAAAATTGCGAAATAGTTCAGATGGCCTTACCTGGTAAAATAAAACTAGATAAAGTAGATTAGCTTAGATAGCCAGCCAGTAAGACTATTAAACTTATATAGAGCCCTGCCTCTCACCACATTGCCTTCTCTGTGCTGTATATCGCAATGCATCTATATTTCTGACATTGTTCCTGTTTCTCTCTTCTTGTCCCCACTTGAACCTCTCCTTCCCTCCACTGTATCCTACTCACATCCCCCCTCCTGTCCCATCTGTCCCTGCTTCTATCTCTCGCCTCTCACCCTCGATCTGCTTCTTCCTGTCTCCATCTCTCTTGCCCTCTTCCTCCACTGCTAGCTGTTTTGCCTTGCTCTCCTCTTTCCGTTTTGCTCCCTCTTTCATCTCCGTTTCACACTATTTTCCTCTCTCACCTCTCCTCTCCTCTATGTTCCTTTCCGTGTCCCTCCCTCTACTTCTCCTTGCTCCGCAGATGTCCATCAGGGGCCGAGTGCTTGTCGCTAACACCCTGGCAGCATCCGTGCTGTGGCACAAGACCAAGGCCCTCCAGCCTCCTGATTGGCTTCTCACTAGAGTCAACCGCTCACTCGCGCACTTCATCTGTCATGGGATGCACTGGTTCAGGCCGGGCATTCTCTGCCTGCCGGTGGGCGAGGGCGGCCAGGGTCTGGTGGACGTCACCGCCAGGGTCATGAGTTTAATGCTCATGGCCGTCAGGCGGCTGCTGTACGACTGGGAGGAGCTACCCTGGAAGTTGCTGGCCCTCGCCCTGCTGAGGAATGAAGGGGGGTGTCTGGTGTACGGAAAGGAGCTCTTCCTGATGGACCTGAGCTTGGTCGACTACACGAGGCTGCCAGGTTATCACCAGAGTCTCTTGGACGTGTGGCGGAGCTTCGAGTGGAGAGAACGCGTGGGCCCTACGACCTCGCGCAGTTCCTGAACGAGCCCTTGTTCTGCAACGGCCTCTTCCAGGGAATCAGAGGAGAGAGGACCCTGGCTCTACGCCTCACATCAGCAGGGCTGCGGACAGTCTTCGACCTCGTGCAGGCGCACCAGTGCAAGTGGAAGACCGCAGCTGAGATCACCAGCACTGCGGGACTCCGCTCCATGCTCACCAGGGAGAAGCTGTTGGGACGTGCTCCGTGCCATGAAGGAGCTGCGCCTGAAGCTGGAGGCGCTGGGGGACGGTGGCGGCCTTCCCCCCCCCCCCTGCTCCTCCTTCCCGGAGTTGTGCATCTCCTGCGCGCAGCCCCCTGGCCAAAGCTCCGAGGCTGCAGGGACGTGCCCTTGAAGAGCACCCCGAACAAAGTGCTCTACACGTGCTGTGTCAAGGCGCTGCATTCCCGGGACCTGGCCGACCTACCGGACACAAAATGGAGAGACCATTTCTCTCCCCTCGATGTGGCCGTCCCCCAGTGGAAACAAATGTACAAGTCTCCCATAGCCAAATGCCGCGGTGACCTCCAGTGGAGATTGGCACACTGCACGTTGCCATCGGCCATGTGGCTCAGCCGAATCTCGCTGGGGGTAACAGGGAGGATCTGCCCCACCAGTACTTACGCTACCAGCGCCTCAAACCAATTTTCCGCCTTGTGGGGGACATCTTCAGGAAACTGGGGGTGCCCTTCTACAACAGCAGCTTCGTATATGGGGTGCCTTACCTGGCTAACAAGCGCCATGGCCTCGCCAACTTCGCCTGTGCTCATGCGAAGATGGCGGTGTACAAGACGAGGAAAAGATACTGCAAGGTGACACTGACGGCTGCTCTGTGCTTCCAGTGTTCAGGGGCCTGCTCAAGGCGCAGCTCCGGCTGGAGCACGCATACCACACACATGCCGGTCATGTGCGTGTCTTCTTCAAACGCTGTGGGGCCGGAAAAGCCCTCTCTCTGTACCAGCATGAACGGCACCCTCATGTTCACTTTCTAAAGCGCTCGCTCGTCCGCGTGGCGAGCGCCACGACCACGTGACTTTTTTGTGCTGTGCACGGCGCATCTAGCACCACAGCGCGTGTTTTTATTGTGTTTGTGTTATTTGTTGCTGGCGACTGTGTGTTACGTATCGAATCGCCCTCCAGTGCTGTTGCTGCTGGCGGCAATAAAAGTTGTTTTAAAGTCAAAAGTCTCTATCTCTCTCACTCAAGTCCCTCCTCGATCTCTTTCCTCTATCTCTCTCTATCTTTCTCGCTCACCTCCCTCCTCTATCTCTCTCCTCTATCGCATGTGCACGGGATCAACGGCTGGGGTGCAGGGTGGTTGGGGAGGGGGCGGAGCCAGCGCAATTGTTAGTGCGCGGCAATGAACCCAGTCCCAGTAACCTGATTTGTTTTTCCTTAGCCACGGCAAACATCGGTGGCGAGTGATTTTAATCTGAACCGGTCTTGGGCCCCCTCCCCTCTTCCTCGACACCAGTGGTTCTTAACATTTTACTGCAGCCTGCACCCCTTTGGTTCTCAATCGTTAACATTTTGTATAGCGTTAATAACTACATAGGTTTCTTGAAACAAAGTAGTTGTATTCACGTGCCCGTGCTTAATATGTGTTTTCGATTATTTACCTTAAAAAAATCTGGAAGGGCATCTCGCACCCCCAGGGGGTGTGTGCACACCAGGTTAAGAACCACTACCCAACACCAACCCGCACAGACTGAAACATGTGAATTATGGGCAACCTCCTACCCCCCGACACAGCGAGAGATATCCCTTCATCTTGCCGGTGGATTGACAAAAGGAAATGACAATGATTATTCCTCGTGAATATAATCCACTGGCACGTTTGCTCTTCGTCACCAAAGTCGGTTTTCCAAACGCATTCCAACTCGCTCTCGTCCCCCTCTCTATGGTAGGCATGATCCCTGAACATGCCTACAATAATGACAGAGGTATTCATACCGTGTTCCACTCGCTTACCTCCCAAGAGGTGCCTTCAACTGTTTGGAAAACGTTGGTGGGCGTGGCTCTTGTTCTGCTCAGATTTATTTTGATCTCAACTTGCTATGATCAAAATCTAAGATGGTTCAAATTTTCTCCATTTATTTGGCCGCCTTCCTTTTTGTCCAAGCCACTTTTCACGCTAAACATTAGTTCCATTTACAAAGAGCGTGCGCGTGTTCTCTGCAACGACGTACGGGTGAGGCATGTGGACCACCGCTCAAAGAAAACGGAAAAGCATTGCAAAGAAGCAAATTGTGGAGAAAAAGATATCCTGGCTTCGCATTTCCACCGAGAAGAATCGGAACAAATGGATCGTAGGTCAAACGCGAGCCAGACGCATCGTATTGACGCTTAAAGAAAGTGGACCCAGAGGATCCACGGTCATGACAGGCTCACTCGGCGCGTGTATGCTATCTTATTTTTCGGTTCTGTTTTCGGTATTTTTCTATACTCCCCCCCCCCCGCCCCTGCCTCACTTGCCTCATCTTCCCCTCCCCTACCACGTTCCCGATCGTTGCCCCTACTACGTGTGAGTAGGGGGACAGTGATCCCAAACACCTTTCCCCTACTCCGAGGGCACGTGGATTGGGGCTTGTCGTTCGCGGAATATCTGTACCCCACAACCGCCCGCCCCCACACATCTCCCCGTTGCTCACGCTCTGTACCGTGCTCTTGTTTTTGAAAAGCACGATTATATAAATAATATAGTAAGTGGGCTGGGGCAAGCACGTCGCTAGATGGGATGCCCGGGTGGTCGATGCTAACGATGGAGATGGGAAAACCAAGGAAGGAATACGGCCCAAGAGGGCAGCCAATGAGGAAATTACAATGAAATAAACTCGTGAGCAGCGGCTGACTTGGATTGTTGTATCACGGGATTGGGAGAGAGGGTGGAGGCTGCTCTGGGGATATGTTGGAGGATTGTAGAGCCCTTCAACCAGCAGTGGATAGTCCATGGCTAATAAAAATAGATTTTTAAAACACATCACATAATGTACTGTGTGTTATACAATGTTCTCTTAATCATTGTATAATTAAGCTTTCTAATTATGCAGGAATAAAACAATGTTCTTACATTCGTGGCTCATTAACAATGCTAATACCGTATCACCAATACCGAAGCAGATGTGTAATCGTCCCACACCATCATCATCAGCAATGGATAATCCACAGCTGCGATGAAGATCTCAAGCTACCGCCATCTGTTGGCTATGCCGCGACGTAGTGATCCACCGAGCGCCTGTTAACGAGACAATTTAATCGCGCCATCTCCTCGGCAGACGTCCTCTCGAACACGCGCCGTTCCTTGGCCACCGCTCTGCCACTATTCTTGACCATCGGCCATCATTCATTCCAGCGGCGTATCCTGTCCAAGGCCACGCAGATTTTTTTGGCAGTTTGAATACTGTCTTAGACCTGCGTATCTTCCCAAAGCCATGCCCCCATATTTCTGTTCGGTGTTGTGATACCAAGCACGCGCATCTCCACGTTTCTTTTTACACTTTTCAGTTTTCCTACACCAGATTAGAAGATAAATTACTCACATTTTACTTGGAATGATCATCACCATGCACATAATAGGACTCCATTTCACCCAACCACTGTCTCAACAACACCCCCTCCATCTGACAATGACACAATTATCGGCATGTGAGATGCTAGTCGATGGATACTGAGATCCAGATTGGAAAACATTGCGTGGCTGTAAAGGAAACTCAACAATGTTAGTGTAAACAGACTCTTCGAAGAAAATTCATTCATGCGCATTTCAGTTAATGGAGCACAAAAGGCGTTGCTCTTCAATGTATTTTTCCGACCATTGCTCACACAAGATCCTCTGCCACTGCTGCCAGAAGGCTCCGAAGAGCCCTCATTAATTTTTGGCCTACTCCTCCACACTGGCCAGATATTTTGGAAGACGACTGGGTGTTGGTGGCGCCCGCCAGTAGTCCAAACACTTGTGGAGGCGAGGTTTGGTGGGTTGGACAAAATGTTTTGAGGGTTTCTTTCCATAGTCATGAAGGTGCAATACCCTGGCGTGCCCGCTATAAACTAAAGTATACAAGTATTCTTATTTTACTGGTCAAGGCCATTGAGCTTTTTAGCTCTCTTTGCAGAAGCGACCTGGCCACAAATGATAGCTCAACGAACTGGCTTGTGATGTGGATATTTATAGCAGCCAAATACACTAAATGCATGTTTCTAAATTTAGAGGGAAAAAAAACGGAGGACCTGGAGAAAAGTCCACGCGACCACGGGAAGAAAATGCAAACTCCAAATATACAGGCATCGTCAGGGTTGAGATCGAACCCGCGACCTCCATGCAATGCCATGCGAGGGAGTTCACATCTTGCTACTGCAGCGAGAATGCATACTGAATGCATTGTAGCAAAAGTGTGGACTCATGTCATCTGTCCCTGTACGGGATAGAGCGTTGCTCCACGCGCATGCATGGGTTTTTCTTAAGGGGTGCTTCGATTTCTTCCCAGATGTATAAACATTAAATGGCTGAAATATCTTATTCCAGCATACAGTATAGAGAAGGGCAGAGCAACTTTTGGTGATGGCCAGCTCACCACCTGGCAGTATTCCAGCTTGTCTGTTGTTCCACATCGATTGTAAGATGTAATTTGCACGAACGACTCCATATAAAATTAATCATAAAACTAAAATTGATCATTAGCTTCGGTGGAGTCCCACACTTTACCTCGCCCCACACAATCTACCGATCGGCTAACCGTGTTGTGCTAATTTATACTGTTGGGTGGACATAAGTGTACAGATTTCACAAACTTGCTCAATTGTTTCAACTGTGGGACCAGGATATTAAAACATCCCACGTTTCAATGCAACGTAATACATTTCACAACTTATTTGTAATCGGGTTCATAAATTCATAATTTATCAATGCAATACATGTTTTATTGGTTGTGGAAGTAACCTCATCTGATGAAAGTCACAGACAGAATTAAGCAGAGTAATACCTTTACAAAGTGTCAAACTTGACTTGCGATCTTTGACTCGTCGTGTTATGCAACCTCGTGTTAACTTTGATCGGGCATTGTTTATCAGTGCTATATTGACGGTCTCTGTGTCCAATGATGGTTGGGCCATTCCATCTCAGGGAGAAGCCCTTTGGCACAAAGTTAACCATTAAAGAAGATTCACAGTGGTGGGCTGGTCCCCGCTGCTGACATGATTGGCGTGTGTGTAAAGAGTGCCCTCCAGTGTTTTAAAACAAGGTGGAGTGGTAATGTTATTGTTGATATTGTGTTCGGTGCAGAGCTAGGGTGCATTGTCAATTAAGCAATTTTTTTTCATATAATCTTACTCGGACCCTTTAAAAAAATGTTGGGAAGAGGTGGAGACACGTGTTCTCCCAACTATCATTGTGCAATTCTATGAATAGTGTAAGGGACTCCTCTACTTCCGAACTACCCTGTCCGTATGTCCAGTTGCCTGTTCGGACCGACTTACGTAAGTTCAACCGCCATGCAATCGATGGCGGTGGTGGCATCTACATCTGCAGAGCATGAAGAACCAGTGCCATCTGCACCTACAGGAGATTATACAATTTCTAAAGCCATTCCCCGTGTTTCATGTGCATGCCGTACACCATGTTTGGAATCGACAGAAGCAAGTTGGACTTACGAACAAATAGACTTACAAACAGACCTCTGGAACCTAACGCAATCGTAAGTAGAGGAGTCCCTATAGTCGATTACTTTAAAAAGTCGTGTATTTATGTCTGTTGAATATCTTTCTCACCGAAATCAGATAAACCCAGCTCTAGTTTAGGGCACAGTATCTACTCAGCCTCATGCTTATATAATATGTTGCATAAAGTTTGTATGATTTCAATTGAAATGTCACAATTGAATCAACACGTTCTATGCCAGGTTTTTATTATTATTAATTTTTTAAAGATAATTTTGCATACTCTGGCCAGGTTGTGCATTTTGTTCAGTGTCTTTCCTCAACCAAAGATATAAAAAACGATTTATAAACAGTGCATATGGGTTTGAAGCTCTGGTATGCAATATTTTATCAAATAACACAGAATTAATTATAAAGATAAAGGAGGTATGTAAAATATTATTTGATGGCAATTTTGCAAGCAATATAAAGTTGCTGCCACAGTGGTGTAATAGTTAGCGCACCGGACTTCCAATCCAAGAGGTCACCAGTTCAACCTCTTGGTGCGGTCGTCGAAACAATTGGGAAAGTTTATTAACACATCCCCACCGTCTCTGTCGATCTCGCAGTATAAATGGTTGCACCACAGCTAGTCGAGGGGCACCGTGGGTGCCACGGTGGCGAGATGTTTACTACCTCGCCTAGTATAGAGGAGGTTGTGGGTTTGGTCCCCGACCCTGACGCCTGCTGTATATTTGGAGTTTGTCTGTTCTCTCTGTGGTCGTGTGGATTTTTATCCGGGTCCTTCGGTTTTTCTCTCTACATTTAGAAACACGCGTTTGGAGTATTTAGCTGCGAGAAATTTCCACGTGATAAGCCACTTCGTTGAACTATCATTTGTGGTCATGTCGTTTCTGAAAAGAGCCATATAGCTCAGTGGGCCTTACCTGGTAAAATAAAAACAAAACTATTTAATTTTTCGTTAAAATTATGGGTACTTCAAGGGGCCGTCCATAAATGACCTCACGCACCTGGGGGGGGGGGGGGGGTCAGACATTTGTGACGATGTGTGACGAGGGGGGAGGGTTTGAGAAATGTGACGTCACATCGAAATGCGCAACTTTAAATAAATATAAACAATACGTTCTACTTAATTAAATAGACTTTTTAATAAATGTTTTCTCCTACAACATCAGAGTGCAGTGCTACATTAAATACGCACTACAATGACAATAGTTGAAAGCGATTTGAAGCAGGTTTTATTGTTTTGGGGTGGGGGGGGCAGAGCTTTGTGACGTCATATTTGAGGGGGGTCTGACTTTTTGTGACGTCGTGTGACGAAGGGGGGGGGATCAAAAATCTTCCAAAATCGCGTGACGTCATTTATGGACGGCCACCAACCTCTTTGACGATATCTGGGCAGCGTAGAAGAGTAGGCCAAAATACCATCGAAAGCAGGGGTCGGCAACCTGAGGCACTAGAGCCGCATGCAGCTCCTTAACGACTGCTTCGTGACGTTATTTATTAAAGAGCCACCGTCTCCACTTAACTTTCATGACTGCAGAAATTAATATGATTTGGTTATTTCGGTGAAAGTCACGTAGATTGACGTTTCGATCGCAACACAAGCGGTCGTCATCTTGATGACGAGCGCTTGTGCTGTGATCGAAACGTCGTGGTTTTTATTTTATTATTTGTATTTACTTTTTTATTATTATTATTCTATCTACGTGACTTTAGCGAACGATGCATTGCCGCGCTTGAAATATATATTTTTTACCGAATCAAAAAAACGTCTCTTGTTAATATGTCTCCCGACTCCTGATCTAGAGGGACTCTCTAGAGCCCTCTCTAGTGAAGGTCCTTCTTACGCACAAGTCAAATTGTGGCACAAGATGAACTTGTAAAAACGATATAATCGTTGCACACAAGATCAGCAGCCACCTGGACGAGGTGATACAACTTCGTATAATTGGTAGCTCATAATCCGCTCGTAGGCGATGCACAATCAGTAAATTCATGGGTAATGGGTTACGTACAATAATGAGGGTTAAGTGATATTTTATATGGGGTTATAATTGACATGTACGTGAGAACCCATGTGGCATGCTGGGAAGGGGCGTAGCTGAGCGTGCGGTCCTCGAAGGCTGACTCGTGATTTGGTGGAATCACGTTGTAGGCCTTTGTCGGTGCGTGAATAAAAAGGCATCATCACTCCGCGGTGCCGACAACGACTCTTGGATATCTCTTTGTGCGGCGAGGTGGCGAGATATCATGGCCAAACAGGGTGAAACACATGCGCTCCGAGGTACACTCGTGCAGGTGACTCGGATTATAGTTTTGTTTCGTGTACGGGCCACATTACTCACAATCCCACTGTGGGGATCGCTGGATTGAGCTGGAGAGTTGTAGAAACTGCACTTGGGATTCATCGCACTCAATGTGCAGCTGCACTCGACGATGATGCGCATCATCTAGGGAACTCTTCGACCCGACGATTCCTCTTCTCCATGGCTTCAGGTACTGAGGCAACATTGCTCTCCCCCGTCACATCGGACGGGAAGTTGCAACTAGCGAGCTACTGGAGAAGAGCAATGCCAAACGAAGCCCCCCCGCTACACGAAGATCTCCAAAATCACCTTGCCGCAACGTCTTCCACCATGTATGTTGAACTTCTTTCGCACGTAACGAAACCGTGCTAAATCATCACGACACCCACTGCGGTCCAAGCAGCGACGCGAGGGCTGCTCGACAGAGAACCGGCTGGCGGGATGAACGGAAAGCTAAATCGGCACCAAACCAGTTAAGCACCGCAGATCCTGGAGTCTGTTCGCCTGCCTGCCTGCCATGCCCGTCAGTGGACCTTGCTGGACAGGTTCCAGACAGGGCAAGGTCTCTGTGCAGCCAATCGCAATCGCCACCGATGGGGTCTTCGCGACAAAATCCAAATCGCAGCTGTGGCACGATACAATGTCACCTATATTGGTGATGGCTATCCACTGGCTTCAGCGGAGTTGGACGAGAACTCCATATGGCCAACCGAGGACGCTACCGAATGGTCCGGCGGTTACGCAAACGCTGATCGAAAAATAAAACAACGACTTTACAGTACCATATCCAAACACAAGGTAGCAAATTTGGACAATATTGCCAGCATTGATATCGCATCACGTGCATCTATGCTGCATGCCGGAAGTGAACCAAAATTGCAGCTCCCGGACAAAGTGAAGATAAACACATTCCTGCGGAGGGAGCTGGTAGGAACGTTGGGTTGCTCGGTCAATGGCCAGGGTCAACGGCGGCGTGGTGTATTCCGCAAATATGGCCAACTGTGAGGGCGGGCACAAGCCGGCGTGAGTAGGTTAAACGTTGAGTTTTATAAGGGCACCACGGGGTGACCAGCCCCTCCCCTCCCCACCCAGCCCCAACCTCCCATCCCCCACCCATCCCCACCCAGCCCCTCACCACCCTCCCCTCCCCACCCAGCCCCTCCCTACCCTCCCCACCCAGCCCCTCCCCACCCTCCCCTCTCCACCCAGCCCCACCCCTCCCATTTTTGGATGCACGACGGACGGACACAATAATCCCCTGTGGGTTGGTGGAACCAGGAGATTCCTACCAGTAAGAGACGCAGCTAATTTGTAAACCTTTCAAAGCCGGATTTGATTTGAAACTGGAGGAATCTGAGCGGAGTTTATGCACGAGTACTCACAGGGGCACTCCCGACGTTTATCCAAATGAAAAATTCCACAGCCAACCAGCACGAGCGAAACGGTCGCATGACCACCGCACGTGTGTCTTGTAGCGCTGGGCCACGCGGACATTGTGGGATGTGGCACGTCGGGTCAAGAAGTTTGGCCACCATTGATATATAAACGGTGCTGTGTACTCTTACAAAAATGTTCAATGGAAGTTCCGTTCAAGCTAAGCGACTCTCCAAAACCTTCCGTTGGTATTCCATGGATCTCGATCATGTCAGGCGCATATCCTATGGCAATTATATTTAAATATGTAAATTATTTCCTTACATGGGATTTTCCATGCCTTAACCTATGAACACCGATTCACAGTATATATAGTGAGTTAATTCACACAACGTATACGTGTGAAACTTTTTTTTGTGCTTTCCCTAATAATATTATCGCGATTGTGCTATGGATAGCATATCATGAGACAATCGATTGAGAACTTGTGTAGGGCGCTGCACTCCATGAATTAAAATTACCCACAAAAGTGGCTATCACAGACCTACTTCGGATATCTCCTTCAAGTGACTTCTGGTCCACGCGCAGTAGGGGGCAGCACTTCGTTACTCGATGCAGTGCATATACAGTCACTTTAATCGAATACCAAAGGAAATGTTTGTGTTTTACAAACTGAAATGTAACCGAAAATAAACGTAACGACGATTTTTTATATTATTTATATTTCAGTTAACGGTGACCAGGCTGAGGCCATCAACTCATTACATTTAAGAACCGAGTTTAGTTACGGGTTTCAATCCAGTTACAAACAATGTGAAAAACATCTTATTCAACACAGTAGCAACACTGCTGCTTAATACGATTGTTGCAACAATTTTTTACGTAGATTTTCTGAATCGCGATCCTCATAAAAACAATCATTTGCAAACTAAAACAGTTCCACAAACAAAAATGAAAATACACAATTTCATTTTATCGTTATTATTATTACAAATCAACGTGAGCCAGGAACAGAGCGCGCATCACAGAACGGTGTGGTGAACAAAAAAACCCGGGAACAACAGCCCGGGTTCGGCATGACAGGACTTCATGAAGGTGGACACACACACACAAAATTGCATTTAATCAACGAATATTTGGCTATACGTGCCATTAAACACCTGATGATGGACGCTTGCGTTGCGCCCGAAACGTCGTGATTTATTTTATTTTATACCTACGTGACTTTACCGAAAGAACCAAAGAGTATAGTACACAGGAGCTTTACAATAAGGGTACAGATATTGCTGTGGGTGCCCAGGGCTGTCCAGCGATTTCTGGAGGCTCAGGGATGGAATCCCTGGGCAGAGTGCCACATGGGGGCCCTCTTATTCATGAGGGACAAAAAAAACCGGGCTCGTTGTTGGGCCCTCTTTAAACTAAACTAAAATAAAACTAAACTCAATTTTATTTGAGCTGCATAACAATTTTTGCAGAAGCGATAGATCAACGATGCGGCTGAGCACGTAGACATTTAGAGCAGCCATATACTCTCAACGGACGTTGATTCTAAATGTGGAGGGAAAAACACAGGACCCGGAAAAAACTACACGCGGCCACGAGGAGAAAGACGTGTAAACTTCAAATATACAGCAGGCGTCAGGGTCAGGATCAAACCCACGACCTCCTGTATACCTGGTGAGGTAGTTAACATCTCGCCACCGTGTGAGTTTCAGAGTAAATTGTGGGTGCCCCACTCCCACATAGGTGGTACCCTAAGTTTACTGGATTCCTAAAATCAACAATGACTGTTGTGAGTGGATATAATTAGCATATTTACCGATGTGAAATTCAAACAGCCTCTTTCGCATTTTACAACGCGTAACCTTTGGACCTGTTTTTTTCCAAAAAAGCAAATATCTCCGAGCACGTCATGCTGCATTGGATTTTAGTCCATATCCCCCTTTCATTGTAAATTACCACATTTATTATCAATCATTAGCAGCGATGGTCAATCCACTGCTGCCACCATCTCTCATGATCCTGAGATGCAAAAATCCACCCAGCACCAGCGCTGCTTGTAGGAATTTGATCGCTCAAATAAAATATGACTACAACTGCACTATCTCAGCACATCGACAATATATATAAAACTCACAAATTCAAAACTTAAACAAATTGTCATTAAAATAGGTCGTAACGTCAACAATGAGACATGGGTTTATTTTTAAATCAATCGTGTAGGATAAGCGTGGATGATATTGTTACAAAGGGATGTTGCATCTATCAAGTAGATATTGAGATCCATGAATGTAACACAATCAACGGAAAATAGTTGTTTTATATTGGTGTGCGCGGTGAAGGGGCATTGCGAATATCAAAATGTGACAAGGGCCACATGACACCAACTGGCATCCTGAAAAACAGATGTCTCAGCACACAGTTTACATGCATGATAAATTTGCACGTGTACAATGCTTTGGCTCCCATCCCAGCGGCTAAAACGACAGTGCATGTTTCTTAACTTCCCCTATCTCACGGTTCTGACATCCCAGCAGTATAAATGGTAATGTGGTTCAATTGCTTGTCACAAATGAACCACAATACCTTGCTGATGTCGTCAAGGAGCATAAACCATCACACGAACTCCGGTCATCCTCGCAGTGGCTTTTGGTTCTCCATCGAACAAAGGCGGTCACCGCGTCGCGCGTTTTCAGATGCGTTTCTGCGCCGTCTCGAATGCTCTTCCTATTAGGAAGCCACTGGAGCTAGGCACTTTTAAATCTAGATTGCTAACTCGTTTCTTTAGAACTGCTTTTTGTGTTTAGTTTGTTGTCCTTCCCCGCACCTCCGATAAGCCCGGTTGGCTAGGTACGGTGTGAAAGAAGTTCAACGTACATACAAGACCACATTTGTGGGGTAAGGTGTAGCATTCCCACCACTTTCAGGACATCTAGCCAGTGTAGAAGAATAGGCCAAATACCCTCTAGAGAGCTTCCTCTAGTGTGGAGGTCCCTCTACCAGCAGCGGCGTAAGCAATTAAAGGGTTGCACCATTGCCTTTTTAATAGCATTATGTACACAAGTGGTTTATTTACAAATGGCGACTCGTTTGGCAATGACACGCCCAATGACGCACATGCGGTTATTATTACTACCAGTAATGCATTAAACAATGGGTGAGGTAAACGCGCGGATCATGAGGCGTATTGTATCCAGCCTCTTTGTGGGTTGTCTATGGGAATTGCAACGAACAAACGTAGGCTCATATTTGTTTGTTTTTAAAGTTTTTTGGGGCGGGGGGTGTCGATTTATTTCGGTTTTTAGTGGTTTTTGTTTCTTTTGGGATTTTTTGTGTTTTCTTTGTTTTTCGATGTTTAGTGTTTTTTGTCGTTTTTTTGTGTTTTTTGGGGGGGGGGGGGGGGGGTTTCGGTTATTGTTTGCGTATGTATGTTTACTTTATTTCGCACCATACGTAGCCAACCGTGTTAATTTGAGGCACGGGGGGGGGTGGGCGATTCCACTCGCATCAGAAGCAAGGTATCTCTGGAGCCCTTGTTCACAATAGTGAGGTTCTAAAACCCCCACTGAACATGACTCGTTTCACATATATTGCACCTAATTAATCCACACTTGTTCACCTTGCCAAGGACTGCAAGTGTTTTGAAGGACGCTGTACTACTTAGTATGATAACCCCCCTTAACAAATCCCTGACTATCGTGTTAGTACATATTTACAGTTTGACCTCTGCACTTACCATGAAAGAAAGGGGATAAAAACACACACAATTAATCTAAGGTGATAACATTATCAACTGATTGTACTCACGATCATATGACGTGAAAGACTACAGCAGTGTAAATACATCGTCTATGCACTTGCAAGCCTTCTACATCCGTTGCGCATGATTGCCGGACGACGATGAATCACTCGATGAATCACTCGCTTGTTGCAGAGGTAACCGTTTTAATACAACGGCCGCCCTGGTTATTACTGCCGGTGTCTTACCGTAGAAATACGTGAACAGGGCATCGTGTGCTGGCGTCATGGTCCAAGTTTGCTTAATTTGGAAAAAAAAAATAACCCACCCTCTCCTTAATGCCAAAAACTAGACAGGACCCTCTTAAAAAATAGTAATAACGGTACAATGGCAGCACATAAACTATTTAAAGATGTTTTATTTGATCAGATAAGGTCCACTGAGCAATAAGCTTATTTTTCAGAAGCGACCTGGCCACAAATGATAGCTCAACAAAGAGACGTTTCACGTGTCATTTAAAACCCCCGAATACTCCAAACGCATGTTTCTAAATGTGGAGGGAAAAACCGGAGGATCCGGAGAAAAATCCACGCAACCACGGTGAGAACATGCAAACTCTAAATATGCAGCAGGCGTCAGGGTTCGGTTCGAGCCCACGACTTACAGTGACCCCGCTGTGCCCCCACAGACCCCTTTTTGTTGCAAAAGCTATATAATGTGGTTTGTTTAACAAAAACATTATTTATTTGAATCCTGGTTTTATAGTATATTGCTTATACTGTAGCAAGTTTGCCAATTGCCCTACATGACCGTTTCACCATAACGGCCTGTTTACCGAACATGGTTGTAGAGTCTCGCACACAAAACAGAAGAGTGTAATGAAATACAAGTACAAAGAACCGTACATTTTGATTTAAAGCTTTCGTGAATATGAACCGTACTTTGCTTAAAAGGACCTCCCAACGTATTAAAGTACATACTTTGAATGCATTTCGGTTTCTGAAATAGTGATACCAAATACACTTTGGTTCTTTCGGTAAAGTCACGTAGGTAGAAAAATTAAACCAAATAAAATTGTGACTTTACCGAAAGAACCAACGAGTGTGGATTCCTGCAGTCATGACAGCTTCAAATCAGTGATACCAATATTTAAAATGACTGCAATATTCAATTACGGGACCTCATCCAGGCCCCATTGTAAGGCTTCACATTGGGATGTTTGACCCATATTTGCGAGTTTTGTCGTTGAGTTTTAATTAGTGAGCTTCATCGGTGAGTTTTATCAATGCGTTTCATTGGTGAGTTTTATCGGTGACTTTTTATCGGTGACTTTTTGTTGGTGAGTTTAATCGGTGAGTTTTACCAGTGAAGAGGACAAAATGCAAAACGTCTTCTTTGTTGTTGAGTTTAAAAATGTAATTTTTTGAGTTTTAAAATGTAATTGAAGTGCTTACAGCAAAATATACAATTTACACGATGAAAGGAAGTGTAATCCCTTTTTTAAGGCCTAATTATTGCATCTCTCACACCGGTGCTGTCTTCAGCTGTAGAAGATTACCTCTCACTTGGAAGACAATTACATCTGAAATTGTACTATACTTCTCTACAAATCAACATGAAACAACAATAATGCAGCTCTCTGAACACCCCGAGAGACCACTGGGAATGGACACCAGAGTGACTCTTGCAGTGACTGTCGCAAGACCACGCTGCAATGCCAGTAATGTATGTATGTTGAAGTTCTTTCGCACCGTATGTAGGCAACCATGCTAATCGGAGGTGGGGGTGGGGGGGACAACATACTACGCAGTTCTAAAGAGATTTGTTTTCAATCTAGACGATTTGAAAGTGCTTAGTTCCAGTGGCTTCCAAATATCAGAAGAAAGCGCGTTCAAGACGGCCGCAGAAAGGCATCTGAACATGCGCGATGCAGTGATCGTCCACCGTCTTTGTTCGATGGCGAACCAAAAGGGTTCTAGTTGGGACTCCTCTAACCTGTATGGCCGGGTTGATTTTTTGACATTACTATTTCCTAACTTGTATTTTGCTTGCAGGAGTTTTGCAGACGTTGAAACCATTGTTGGGGTTTTGTGTTTGTTTTGCTATGGGTTATTAATTCAATGTGTAGTTGTCCAGTAACGGCAACTGCGGTGGACGAGTAGTACACACGCAGGTGAGCACTTCGCGGGTGATTCAGCAGGGCGGAGGAACTGGTCAAGGGTCACAGAGACCTTGTCTCGAAGCCCCTGGGACCCGCTAGCGGGTTCGAGAAGGGAGGCGCGGCCAGGATGGAGCCAGGACGCGCCGAGTCGGATAAAAGCAGTGGAGAGCGAGAGCTCGTGGCTGCCGGTTCTGGAAAGTGGACTCGTCTCGTCGTCACTGTCGTTTTTTCCGCCTTCATAGCTGCCGTCTTCACTAGATAATTGCGCGGCCGGATAGTTGTTGGCTGTCTCGGTCGACAGCATCAGTGTAACACAGTCAGGGTTGTGTCTAGGCTAGGCTATATGACTTGGGAGAAGCGAGGACGAACCTGTGAACCTGAAAGTGTTAAATTAAGTAGGTGCCTCCTCAAGAATCCTGTGTCCCGCTCCGTTGACACTACAAATTTATGATGAAGCGGCGGGGGGGGGGTTGTTATTCACGTCGAGTTTAGGGCCTGCCTATGCGTCAAGAAAGAGGGGTTGTCTTAGTATGGCATACAAAGTGATGGGCAAAATAAGAAAAAGACTCAACGCACTCTTCAACAACACTGCTTTGAAAATAAGTATATAACCAGCGACTTTTTGGCCAATGTTCTTCGCTCATAGCACATCATATTCTTGTTTATATACGTATTTAATTTAAGACACTGTTGTTGACAAGTGCATTACGTTGTTTTGTCTATAAAGGAGAGTGAGTGTGCTTGGGCAGAGCACGCCATAAATAACGACGGCTTGGGTAGCCAAGTTACAGTGATGGAACGCGCCAGAGAGGAGTTCACCGAGGAGATGGAGTGAAGAAATTGGCTGGTTAATAGGTTCTAGGAGGATTGTATGTACGTATGTTGAACTTCGTTCGCACCATACGTAGCCAATCATGCTAATCAGAAGTGCGGGGGATGGACACAACAAACTAAACACAAAAAACAGTTATCTTCATAAATAAACGAACAGCCTACATAATGATATTAAAATGACAAAGGTTCAACTATAAAATTGCTTACGTCGCTGCTGACGGAGGGGCCTCCACAATAGAAGGAGCTCTTTAGAGGGTATTTGGCCTACTCTTCTACACTGGCCAGATATTCCGAAACTGGTGGGAATACCTACACCTTACTCCACAAATGTGGTCTTGTATGTATGTTGAACTTTGTCCGCACCGTACGTAGCCAACCGTGCTAATCGGAGGTGCGAGGAGAAAGACAACAAACTAAACACAAAAGGCATTTCCTAACAAATGAGTTTGCAATCTAGACGATTTGAAAGTGCATAAGCTTCCATTGACTTCCTAATATCGGAAGGTAAATCTCACAGTCATGTGAGGAGGTGGTGGACTGGGGAGATCTTCATCCAGCAGGGGATTGATCATCGTTGATGGTGGCGATAAATATCAATACATACTGACTTAAGCACGTAATCATTTACAACGCGATTGTAAAACCCATAAACGTTTTGCAATTCAGCAGCATGCAGAGTCCTTGAGTGAGTCATGTATGAATGTCGCTTCTTGTGGCATGGTCCTTTGTCATTTTATTATTGCTCGTAATTTCAACACCATACAGCGTGACTAAATGACCTTTACTCTTCGTAAATATTTAATCAATGCTTTATTTATTGTTATGTTTTAATGGCGAGCAATAACGGTTGCGGTTGCACACCCTGATTCACCCACCCGCACTCATCAGCAGCAGGGCCACGTGGGCCAAACAACTCCCCGACCAATAAAGTGTATGAAATTGCGTCGCCACCTTTCCTCGTTTTTTTTCCTTCTTCTTCCCAGTATCGTCCTTTTTTTGAGGTAAGCTATCTCAGGTAATCGGTAAGTGTTCCCAGATCACGACGATCCGTGCTCGCATTCACATCTTCGCGGCTTTGCGCTAAAGTTGAGCCGCAGCTGAGCACTGATGTCGTTTCATAGAAGAGGTGGGGCAGCGTGCAACTCACCTGAGCTGCTCAAATGTGATGCGATGCCCACTGACGTCAGTCCATCGCGCATTACAATGATGGTTCTAATGATGATGGGAAAAATAATAATGGTGGGACAAATTATTGTTGCGCGTAGTGATAATGATTTCGTTGGACGCATTGATGTTTACGCTAATTGTAATTGTGGTGCCACTTAAAATAATAGTACTACACTCTGAATGACGACCATGGGTCGAATTTTGTTGATCATGGAACTGAATGACAACGAGAAAGATGATGTGTCTATGAATTACAAAGATGATTTCACTAAAGATAGCATGGCACAGTGAAGCCTTTAACAACACCTCAACTTCACCTCAAGTAGGGTCACAGTGGAGTCCCAGTACCTTCAGAAAAGCATCATTATCAGTCTTGGTCAGTCTCCTAAGGAATGAATACCCTCACCAAGCTGCCACCTCTTACGATCTCCAATTCCTGTAGCAATCCACTGAGGAACTTGCAAATGATGTGTGGATTTATGTGTGCCTATTGCGAATATGTACATACCTTTATTAGTGGTTTGGGGAGAAACTCATTCTACTCCAACAAAAATACCTCAAAGACTTGATCAGAGATCTTGGTCTCACCAAGTCCAATGCCGAGCTTTTGACGGCTAGGCTCAAGCAGTGGAACTTGTTGGATGAAAGTGTGCAAGTCGCAGATCAGAGGAAGCGTCACCAACTTTTTGCAGCTTCTTCATCCTTCAAGATGGGCTCTGCTTCTGCCACAATGTGACCAGTCTGTTCGAGGCAATTGGAATCGCCTGTAACCAGAATGAGTGGCACCTCTTCACTGACAGCTCATCCAGGAGCCTCAAAGCCGTGCTGCTCCATAATGGTAGCAAGTATCCGTCTCTTCCCCTGACTCACTCGGTGCACCTCAAAGAGGATTACAACAGCATCAAGACCTTGCTGGACGCCTTGAAGTACGATGAGTACGGCTGGAAGGTCATCGGAGACTTCAACATGGTGGCATTCCTGATGGGTCTCGAAGGCGGTTTCACCAAATTTCCCTGCTATCTTTGCCTTTGGGACAGCAGTGACACCATGGCGCACTACCACAGGCAGGACTGGCCACAGCGGACCGAGCTCTCTGTGTATAAATACATGTTTATTTTGATTCATATGTAGTTTTTTTCTGACTTTATGTGAACGAACAGACACAAATTCGCCCGTAAATTTCAAATATCAATGTCCTGATCACAAAAGCAAAGTTTGTGGGGAATAATAACCATTTTCTATACTTTTTAGGCATAAGCAATTGAGAAATAACACTTACTACCCAGGAACAAAAATGGTATTACATCAGGAGATATCTCATCATCACCGTTCCCATCATCATTAGACCCATGGTTTTCATCTTGATCATCAGTGCTAACATCAATACACCCAACAAAATAATTTTCATTTATCCACACAATAATTAATCCCATCATTATTAGTTCCCTCATTATCATAATTCGACTCATTAATTAGACCCAACATCGTAAGTTATATCATTAACCTGTTTCATATTTTACCTTGAGTAATGCAGAGAGCAATACCGTACACAAATTCATTATTTTTGTATTTGTTGATATTATGCTTTTTATAGTCAGGAAATCCCCATTGAGTCTCAAGATTATTTTTCAGGAGGGTCCTTGCTAAGTTTTCGCAGTCGGGACGATGTTTCTGCTAATTTGCACGCTTTTTCAGCATTGGAATGTTTTGGCCAATACCAGTTACTTTGTTTTTCAGCTATCGGAGAAAACCGGAGAACCCTGAGAGGAAACCCATGCAAAACGGGGGGGGGGGGGGGGGGGCACAAACTCACCGCAGAAAGGCTCCATTTAGGAAATCGGGCCCAGGAGCATCTTGCAATGAAGTACCAGTGAGGTACAAGTGTTACTACTGCGCCGCCCTGCCATGCCCCCCCCCCCCAAATAATTATAGCCAAAAATTGCCTCTGTTAATGAGACCCATAAGTACCAGAGTTTCCTTGCTTAATTAAACAACTGCTGCTTGATAATATTTATACTTACTCGGACGAACCCAGTAAACCTCTATTTTTATAATATTGGTCTGGAAATCCAATAGGCTGATGGACTAAAACTTGTTAATGGTCATCTCGAAACGGTGGCGAGATGTTTACTACCTTGCTGAGTATGGAGGATGTCGTGGGTTAGATCCCAACCTGACGCCTGTATATTTTGAGTTTGCATGTTCTCCCCGTGGTCGCGTGTATTTTTCTTCGGGACCTCCGGTTTTTCCCTCCACATTTTAAAACATGCTTTTAGATTGTTTGGCTGCCATAACTTTGTGGCCAGGGCCTTACCTTGTAAAATACAAATTGTTCAGTGTTTTTAGTGGCTACGTATGATGTGAAAGAAGTTCAATATACATCCATATGTAGAGAAACAACTCAGTGTTGCTTTTATATTATTTTACTCTAAGAGGATTTTATTTTGCATTTTGCTGTTTAGACCATTACATTGTAATGTGCTGTCAATCGATATTGCCGACTGAAAATGTGTTCAAATGTGGAGTGCGATATAAAAAAAATAATTGTTTTCAAGTCATATTATCCACAATGAGTTGTTTTTAAAGCGTGTTATGGTGCAGTGGGTGGAGCAGTGGCACAATAATTCTCACACTCTACTATGATCTCAGCGACCCAATTTGGATTCCTGGCCATAGCTAACATCACATTTCAAGTTTAATTTGACAAACCAGGTGAGAAACCGATAGACCAGGATAGTCTCACTTGCAAGAGTGAATTGGAGCCTTAGTCTGCAAATCGGGGGGTCGATGATTGCTGTGCATGATCCCATTTTAAGTAATTTGTGGGTCATTTTCGAACTGGGAAAATGTGGACCCTCATGCTTGTACACAATGGTCTGCTTTGTAAATGAGAGCACGTAATGTTACGACGATTACATCCTCGGTAATAATCAAGACAGCCACTGGATTCAAACTGTGAGCCTCTGCAACAAGCGGCGAATGCGCGACCGCTAGTCCATGTCACCCGTTCATGGCGAGTGAAATCTAGTGGCATAACATCGATGGCGAGTGGCATCTTAACCAGTCCATTTTCACGAACCTATACTGACCAGCCTTGGGAAGTATGATTCAACAGCCCCCATGACGTCTGGAAAAAACATTACCAAGCTGCAACGTGTACAAAACTCTCTGGCACGTGGTCGTGACGGGTACTTTAAGATCCGGCCATGTCCGTCCAGTGCTCGCCGAGCTGCATTTGCTCCCGGTTGCCAAAAAATACATTACGAGGTCGCACTCGTAACACACAAAGTGCTTGCCACAAATGAACCACAGGACTTTGCTGATGTCGTCAAGGCGCATAAACGACCACGCGAACTCGGGTCATCCTCGCAGTGGCTCTTGGCTAGCCATCGAACAAAGACGGTCACCGCATCACGCGCTTTCAGATGCATTTCTGCAACCATCTAGAACACTCTACCTTCCGATATTAGGAAGCCATTGGAGATACATTGAAAACTCATTTATTTCGAACTGCCTTTTATATTTAGTTCGTTGTCCTTCTGCCGCACCTCTGATGAGCACGGTTTGATACACATGATGTGAACGAAATGCAACATACCTAAAGTACATACATTACCAACACGGTGTGAAGAGACTTTCATCCAATAGTGCAATGACAAAGGAGTGACATGCAGTAATAGTGTATTGCACTCTATTTCATAATGATTACAACCCACCACAGTTATTTTACTGGCTGACTACACTTAAGTGGTAACAATGGACCTATTCACCACCGGGTAAGAATGGGCATTAGATTGTATAATTGGCTCTTTTACTACTTTTACTGAAAATAAGATGTTTCTCGCACCTTTACAAGGCAACTAAACCTAGGTTAGGCAGCATCAAGTTGGAGCCATTGAAAGTAAGTACCTTTTATATGTCCGTACTGTTAGATTGTAATTGGCAACTTACCGTTACTGTCACGTGTTATTTTTGGTTATCATTATTATTTGTCACAATTCTCTTACGCGAGTGCTTTGTACCCAGCCTTTATTTTATCTGGAAACCCTATGTGATCCGCACACACCTTCATATTATCTGTGCGCTAGATTTTTACGATTAGCCTAGCCATTGCATCGATAAGAGAGGTGGCCCTGGAAGTGTTGGCAAATCCTTTCTCGTGCCGTATGTTGAACTTATTTCGCACCGTACGTAGCCACCTGTGCTAATCAGAGGCGGTTTCTGCAGGCTTACCCGCCTGCATAATCCATATTCAATGTGATGGGTTAGTTTGGTTTAATCTTTGGTGAAAAGGCCTAGACGATGAACCCGCTACACTTAAGAAGCCCGCTAAATACAAATCCAGGGTGTCTTGCAGTGCCAGACAAGCGGTTTGACCTTTGTAGCCACCTGGCCACATCTCCAAAGGATTGTCATTGATAATGCAGAAACCACGATGTGTGAATACCTCGACTCACAATGCCTTCAAGTGAAAACCAACACCATTTCACTGCTTCCAAAAGTAAACAAAAAAAAACATGGACGTCCCACACACGTGTTTTTTAATTCATATTTTTGTTTATTTATCGTGGTTACAATATTAACGCATTTTATGAAAATAAAAGTTGTATGCTTTTGCGAATGAAGTGTAATTTAAGCCAGTATGAAATGGATCATACTACACATATCACACTAAGATGTACTTTGTATACAGGGTACACACAATATGCTCTCTGATAATATATTTGATATATTTGCATCGGTTTAGACTGCTGGCAGAATTCTTGACGTTACCCCAGTCGTGGATTTACACAGTTCATCATCGCTGTCCATGAATAAATGAAATGAATACTACTCGTAGGTGGATCACTATGGAGAAATGGATCCTTTCCATGTTAATAATTACCATATGAATGAGAAATTGTCACCATTGGTTCGTTTTACGTATTGTACACAGTAGTGTGTATATATAAAGAATCTTTGAACAATCAATGTATGACTGTACTGTTGACTCTAAAGATGAACCAGCCGGGGAAAGGAATGTTTGCACACGTCTGACGTAATAGCTCAAGTGGGGAATGTGTGAGAGAATGCATCGATTCACGTGGGTTTTTGTTGTTATTAATATAGTTGCTGAGCAAAGGGCCCAAAGACCCAAAATGTCAAGTGGTCAGCAAAGAGTAGCAAGAACACGGTGTGGGAGCCCTGTATATCTTCGTTCGTAAGGCGATGAGTTGATCAGCATTGTCAATGTTCATAGCAATTGTTTACACGTGACTGAGGCATTGCCACCATGGTTGGTGAGTGAGCCAGTAGATGGCTTTACGAGTAGCCTGTAAATATCTCAATTGCTGCCGGTGAATTATAGAAATGGGCAGTGGTGTGATGTGTGCCATTTGAGAGGCTTGACGTAAAACCGTGTATATGTTTGTTTTAATGTTTCCTAACAACGTCAGCATTGTCTGTTTACGTCTGATCAGATTCTGTGCATTTTTATCCATTGCCTCTACTTTATAAAACTAGTCCCTTTCATGTCCAAAAGTTACGTTTTTAAGTCAAATTGCATATACCTATTTACTTGCCTTTATTTATATTGTACTGTATTCATTTCTTGTCAAAAGGAGTCTAAATTTGTTCGAGCAAATGTTTTATAAATATTGTGTTCTTAAATTGTATCGTGATGCAACAGGCCACCCTTGCAAAATAGGTAATGCTGTTATTTAATCGCCTGGTTAAGTAAAGGTCACACACATTAGGTCTCCTTGGTCAAATATGTTTCTAAATTAACTTCATTTGTTCTCAGTGAAAGAATAATGATAAGTTACTGCACGTACACGAAGCAGCCAATATCAGAATTACAGTCCCATACTGGTCATGGACAATGTAATTTACAGTGCACTTTTGAATGCATTCTAAAGTACATTTACATCTGATGGATTCAAAAGACAACCGTACTCCACTGTTTGCAATCGTCTATGTCGATAGTATACCCAATTTTATGTTTTATGCAATACATCAATCGAGATTGGTATTGTTAGAAATTGTCATTGCAGTTGCATGAACATTCATTTAATTGTAGAGCACTGAAGAGGAATATTGTCCAACTTTCGTTTGATTCGTGTTTTGTGTAGAGAGCTGGACGAGCTCGCAATCGAATGTTCTGCTCGAGACCCAGCGAGAGTTGACTCGACATAACTTTCATAATTTCTTCTCGTCCATATGGCAACTGCCAAGTGTTGCTGTCCCGTGATATTGCTGGCCTCTCTTGGTCAGCACAGGCGGCAAATTGAAACGCCTCGCTCATGCTGCTGCTGGTGGAAGGGACCTCCACTGGGGAGTATTTTGTTCTGAGAGAGCTTCCTCTCGATGTTGTTTTGGCCTACTTTCCCACACTCGCTGGGCACCTTGGAACATGTGGGAATACACACAATCCCTCCAATGGACTAACTGTGGTGTACCCATTTATCGTTGGATTTAAGAAACACACATCCCATTGTTTTAACTACTGCACTCAGGAGATGAAACCAGCGACCTCTGTATAGCATCCCAAAGCAATATCGGGAATGGGTTTAAAATATAGTATAGGTGGGGGGGGGGTGCTGAAATACATTTTTTAAACAATTAAGAGTCTCCTTTTAAAATAAAAAAAGAGTAATGTCCCAAAACGAGAGCGCAAACATACCACGAGCAGCAGGCTTGGTAGACTGAAAGGTCCACGGACCTTTTTGTCACCACTCTCAGCTGTACTAAGTGCTGGCCTTTCGCTCTCCAGCCGAGTGTGGCTTCAAGAGGGGGTTCCCTTCTGAGTAGGACATGTTTGAAATCAATCTGGTAGATAGATCTCATAAGGGGGGCTAAGGCCCTGTTATTTTTCTTAACTCTAGACCCCCCCCCCCCCGCCAATGATTAGCAATAATTTTAGTAAATGTCAGTGAAGTTTAACAATGGGGGTGGGGCGACGGGGGATGAAGGTAAAATGTAACCTGTAAATCATAGCCAAGTGTTGCATGCATATATTTGTATTATTTCCTGTGCAGGCAATACGTGATTGTAATTAGTTGGAGGAGTGTTAAATTAGGCTTTCAGATAAAATTTTTGGCCTCTGGAATACAACCTGAAAGAAAAAAAAGAAACAGTAAATGTGGTGACATTAATACATCATGTCAATAAGCAACAAACGGTATCTCATTAACAACCTGAGATCTTAGCTTATTCACATAAACATACCGCACTCAAAATACGTCTATAACACGTTCCTTCGGAGTGGGCAGGTAGGAACTTGGTTGGACAGCGCATTCGTGCACGACAGACAGACAAATAATCCCTGGTGGGCAGTGTGGAACCTGTTGTTCCTACCTGTATGTATAAAAGATAACTTGACTTTAGGTAGCCAGGCAGACAGCACACTTAACTATCCCCCCCCCCCTCCCTTAGGCCCCTCCCCCCTTAGGCCCCTCCCCTGACCCCCTTTCCCTTAGGCCCCTCCCCTGACCACCCCCCCCCCCCCCATATCCTCAGGCCCCTCCCCTGACCCCCCTTCCCTTAGGCCCCTCCCCTGACCCCCCTTCTGTTAGGCCCCTCCCCTGACCACCCCCCCCCCCATATCCTCAGGCCCCTCCCCTGACCCCCCTTCCCTTAGGCCCCTCCCCTGAACCCCCCTCCCTCAGGCCCCTCCGCTGACCCCCCCCTGAGGCCCCTCCCCTAAACCCCCCCCCTCAGGCCCCTCTCCTGACTCCCCCCTTCCTTAGGCCCCTCCCCTGACCCTCCTCCCTTAGGCACCTCCCCTCTCCGTACCCGGCAGTAGGTCTCCACCAATCAAAGAGCTGTTTGTAAGGTCTCCACCAATCAAAGAGCTGTGTGTATTATATATTTATTTATGCACGACAGACAGACAGACAATCAGACAGACAGACAGCTAAATAATCCCTGGTGGGCAGTGTGGAACATTGTTCCTCCCTGTATAAACCGCTAAGTATTACTACAACATGCACAGTCCATTGTGTTACGGGGTTAGTTCTTTGCAGGATGAATATCAGACACAATGAGCAGCAACATCACTTTAAACTTTAGTTGACACTGACGCTACACAAACACATGGATTACAACTATTGACTGTGATCTCTCTTTCCCATAACAAAAGGAAAATGTGTGACATGTTTTAAAACTAAAATTGAATACGAAAATAGGATTTTGGTATGCCTTAACTAAATATACTTTGCATGCGTTGTTCCATACTCTTGTCAAATGCCTTGGATTTACATGTCTAAGTGAAGGCAACATACAATGACAGGTAGGTATAGAACGATCCACACACTTGACGATTCAATTGAATCGTCACTATTCAGGCTTGGAATTAACTTCAATAAACAATTTATTTTACATTGTGGTGAATGGTAGTGCCTCGAGTGGCTGCAGGGGTGACGTGAGCCCATTACAACAGGTACGAATTAAAAAAACACACATTGATTCTCTACACTACGCTTGTGTTGAACTTAACGGTACAATTGAATAAAGGATGCATCATTCCGTCCCGGGTGACAGGAACAGTTTTATGATTGTGCGGAAGGCGCGTTGCAGAACTATGAATGCAGTGGATGTGTAGTAACATCAGGGATGTCACTTTATGGTGCCCCCCCGGAAGGGTCGTGCCGTTCGATGTTTCTACATCGTGCACATCACCGTGTGGGTGGCTGTGTGTAGCACCAGCCCTAGCGGGGCTTGGCGAGCACTGGGATAGTGCGGGCACCACGCACAGCGTGTGGTGGGGGCTTCCACGAGGGGGAGTGGGTGAGCGTCAGCCCAGGGACAGGGTTGCCCCGGGCCATGGCACTCTGGTTGACCCCGTAGAGACGTGATCCGGAATATCCATACAAGGGGGCCCAGGTGGGGGGACTAGGGGGTGATCACGTGTCCGGAGAGAGCTCTTGAGAAGGATCGAGAGGGAACGTAAATGTTCGGGAAGGTGGGCGGGGCCGAGGGCGGAGCGGTCCCGACAGGGGTCGCTGCATTCTACAAGCGGGAAGCCCAACATCTACAAGCGGGAAGCTCTACGTCTCAAGCTGAAGCTCTTGGTCTTACGAGGCAACCACGTGGTCGGAGACCCGAGTGAGGGATCGACCCTTCGTAGCAGTAAAGGGGCAGTTACCCTTTTGTGTTACGGAGTTACGGTGTTACAAATAAAAGTGTTGCCTCTAAAAGGAACAACAGATGGACCCACTACAGATGTGTCAACCATGTTTTCCTTGTAGTCACTGAAAAAAGAGCTTCTCATCTCAATGGGCCTGACCCGCAATGAACTTACTGTGTTCACATTGAGTCTCATCGCGTTTCCTTGCATGTTCTGTCCCATATAAACTTTACCACTCGCGGGTACTGACAGGCAAATAAGGATAGGCATATTATTCTCCGCATTTAAGATGGGTTGTTCAATCTTATCAGACCACTTGCGTCATTTCTAGTTATTTTCCTTTGTCCTGGGTACATTTACAAGCGAGTGTAAAAAAAGTTAAAGCTTTAGGTGTGTGTGTTTTTTAAATAGCCGTCATTCCCTTTTTAATGCCCTTAAAGGGTATATTCCCTTGGAAACCAAAAAACTTGGGGGACAGCATAACATTGAGTGTTCATCTAAATGGGGTTCCCTTTAATATCAGTCAACAATTTTTTTTTAAGTCATTCAGTTTGATAAAAAAAATCATCAAGTGCAATCTTGCAACTTGAGTAAACACATTTGTGCAAAGGAATGGAAAAACAAGAACCTTGCTATCCATAGAAACACAAGATAAAGGTCCTATCATTCGTTCTCAAGTGATTGTGTCAACGGCGATGGTACGGCCAGTTACCACAGTCACAAACCAACGCCCCAGGACATTGAGTAAGTGGCATAATGTTCGATTCACTTGGCACAGCAATATGGGTGGCAAGGAGTACCATAGTACCATCATCACCTATTATCAGTCCACTGTTCGAGGAAGGCATCTAAAAAATCCCACCATCTCTCATGACCCCACAATGCAACCATCTACCTAGAACCTAAACAGGAGCTGATATCATTGATCCATCTCCTCATTGTACGTACTCTCAAGACGCGTTCCATACCTTGACCATAGGCCCCATCATCACTTCCAGTGACGGGTCCTGCCCAAGCCAATGTATGTTCTCTAATCTGCGTGTTCTTCATTATGTCCTCTCAATGTTCTTCCAAGCTCTACCCCACTCAACGAATCGCATCTTTCATCAGTCACACAATGTAATTAATACTTTGCAATGTGATTTGTTGTCAAGGTTTCTGCATTTCCATTAAAATGGACTTGCGTGTTAGAGGTCGTGTTTATTTATAGTAATATAAATAGAACTGATGTTGTTTAAATTGCACGCAAAGCACTCACCACTTTTTGGCTAATATTTTCAAGGGTAGGGTTGAATACTCCAGGAGGTATAGTGAAATTAGCTGTGGAAAACAAAGCATGAAAAACATGAGATATATATAACGTAAATAAAGCTGCAACCCCTACAGAGACAGTCCCATTCTGCGTGCGTATCTTGATCTCCATTTTACCCCACTTGTACAACGGCGATTTGACCAAATCAACCAGACATGTGTCCGACCTCATCCGATGTCGCAAGCTAAGCTGGATTTTTAGCCTGGGTAGTGCTTGGATGGGCCACCACCGTGCACGACAGGTTCCAAGTAAACATGGAAAGTTGTGCCAACGTTGAGCCAACGTTAGTCCAACGGTTTAAAACACATGCTATCGTCGAGCCAACGTCGTGCGTTCACTGTGTGTTACAGGCGCAGAGCTATGCTGTAGGGCAGCAGCTGACGGCTCAGCAAGTTCAAGTTAATTTATTAGGTATAGCCCTGTGAGCCATTCGGCTCTTGAATCAGGTGCAACCGCAATAAACAAAAAACAAAAACATGAACAAGAAAACATCTTAAAGTGACTATGTGACTATTTGCAAACTGAAAATCCAGGAAAAAAACCAGCAAAGATTCCAAAAAAAAAGCACCGTACACCAACGCTGTGCAAAAATCCCAGTGGGATGCAAGTCAAACAACAACAACAACAACCACAAGACAACTTAGATTAAGGCCATCATTCTAACTCCGTACTACAACAAACAAACATGGCCAAACCAAAACACTTTTCGAAATCACCAAAATAAAGCCATAAAAGCAATGTATCAGTGATCATAGGAACTGTGACCGAATTTTCACAATAAACGACATAAACAACAATCATTGTTGTACTGTACTACTTTGCTCACACTCGTCTATGTTCCCAAGCTTCAATCTCCACGAATGAATTTGGTGAAGTATGGCTAATTAACCCTCATGACCCTCACCGTGTAGGCAATCGTCGTAAAACTAGCTACAGCGTCAGGGTGTGTCTGGACGCTATGCAGTATGAATAATACATATGTCAATGATAATAGCATGTCCAACAGCAGATAGCACAATACAGTTAAAGCCTCTCCTTAATAGAGGTTTTGTGGGTGAGATCGCGTGAATAGAAATGTTGTCGTGAAACCCGCCACCACCCGACACAAGGTTTGTCACGTAAATGAAAACATGCCAATGAGTTACCAGTTCAGTTACTAGCCCTCAGCCCGATGTGCACGTGAATCAAACAGAACAACCGCGTAAGACGATGAAGAATTACTGACTTCCGATGCAAGAGAGGGGTTATCGTCCTTGACGGACTGCATGATTGATGACGACGATGAGTTCAGCACACCGGTTGTGTGTCGGAGAGTAACAGCATCGGCTGCCAATTACCAAGCTCTGTGTCTGCAACAGCTTGGGTAAATGCTATGCACTGTGTTGCATAAATACAACAGCTGATTAAAGCACTGCACTTTGTCAACAAAACTCGGTTATTACGGCAGGGTTCACCTCAAAGATGAAAGGCGAATGCGAGAGCCTTATGGGTTTCGCAATGTGATAGTGTGTGAAATGAGATAATATTGTCATATGTAAAGACACCAAATGTCGATGTCAGAACAATTATTTTTGTCGTACATTAAAAAGTACAGTAGTTGTTTCGGATGCTCATTGGCTGGAGAATAACTTGAGTGTGTGTGTGTTAATAGGGATTGTGTCTCTTCCGTTATGATCCAGGGCAGAGCAGCAGCAGGCAGTGGTTGTGCTGTGTTATGAACCTGGTGGCCAACTGAGTTCCATTGACTACCAATATTCTGTGGTTGAGTAATATTTGACTGTCCCAGGGGGCCCACCCTATCACCAACTACAACGCCACCGGCATGGTTAGGCAAGATCAAACAAACACCGTGACTGAATAGCACGGGGAGTTGGTTTGACAGAGGGCTGAGGTTATTGCAAACCGTGACGAGTCGTACAAGACGTGGAAGTTTGTTTTGAATGAATTGGGATAAAAACAACAACTGGGCAGGGACACGCGATTGTACGTCAACATGTTGGTCAACGCGAGTTTACTCCCCAGCTCAAACTATCACACTGACAATCACAGAAACATTTATTTCCCTTTTATGATGTGTCCAGACAACCGTTACCAGATACTGAATGTATTACAATTTGTTTACAGTCTGTCATATGTTTTTATTATGTACGCTTGGGCTTACGCGAACGTCATACTTTTAGCTTTAAAAAAAAACATATCCGTTGTATTGTGTGAAGCATGCGGACCCCATATATTGTGAATTAAACATTTAAAGGGTTTTTAAACACCGGAAAGGTACAGACCATCGGCCTAGGGGAGGCCCAGGGCCAGTTAAAATATTCGTCATTCTTATTGAAAATGCCTATTAAATGATAAACAAAGACAGCATACATACATGTACATAATTGCATATGCTACGTTGAAATTGTAATGCAGTTTATTAATGATTTCCACTTTTTTGTCATATGAACAATCTTACGGCGACGAATTGGGATTGAACCGCCCTTTCATTTAACAATAGAGATACCTCAACTACAGCAAGGAGATCTCCTGCGGAAAGCGGTGGGTCCCTGGATCAGATTGCGCATTGAGACTGTGCACAACACCGTCCATCCCATTACCCTCCTCTCCTCGATAGTTTCTGTGCCCACTCAGGCCTACAGAGGACGTTGTCTAAACGCCAGACTAATGATGACGATCATGCTCTCCTTGCTGTTTTTGAAATGTCTTGCTTAAAGAACAAAACAAAACTCGCGCACCCAAAGCTGTCAGGGGTATAGTAGAATCTGAATGCAAGCACACCCATTGCGAACAAGATCGGGAGTGCTTATATTCGAAGTAGTGTGCGTCAGAAGTTGCCCTTTATCCTTGCCCCACAAATGCAATGTAAGGATGTGTTGTGTATATAAAAAATATGCTCATTTTAGGTGTGCTTATATCAAGGCCGTAATTATAATATATATTGGGGGGGGGGGGACACATCCCCCCCCCCCCAATATTCAAATATGCTCAAAATGTCTCCCCTCAATATATTGCTATAAAATAGATTTCTGTTTATATGATCGTGGTTATGGTTGTACTTTATTAATCCCTAATCTCTGCCATTACATACAATGAAACAAGAAAAGGTAAAAAAGAAAAAACAGAGCAATGTAATACAATACACTATTAGACATTATTGTAAAAAAGAAATAAAAAGTCCATCCCATGGGTTAGTGATTTTTAAAAAATATTTTTTAGGCATGAAATGTCAGGAAATTCGTTTTCAAATTTAGATTTTTTTCTGGGGGGGGGGGGACTCCCAGACCCCCTGGAAAATTTCCCCCCCCCCAATGTTGACTCCATGGCTACGGCCTTGGCTTATATCCAGCTTCTACAGTGGTCGTATCCCTGCTACCATGTGTGCATTGGGTGGCAAGGGTGGGGCAACACTTGTGCCTCACAACAAGAAGCACCAGGGTTCAATTCCCGATATATATAATACAATCAATGTAACTGATATTGGCCAAAGTATCCCAATACTGAAACATTACACTCAATATTACTCAATTAGGATGCCACACAGCAGTATTGCATCCGCCTACTGCAAAAATAAATCTTGGCATGACCCCTGCTAAAAAAAGTCTTGAGACTCAGTGAGGCTTTCCTAGCTAAAATTAATAAATAGAATAAAATATAAACATTTCACTCTATCAGTGTCCACAAACAATTGCAGCTCGCCATGTGCGATGTACCTTCTTCACGAACATCCTCGACGTGACCATCATAGTTCGGGTTGTCTTGCCATTCAGGCAAGGTCTTAAAGCTTCCAAAACTTAAGTTTGAGTTTCTACTGAAGGAAGAACAGCTGAAAATATACAAATCATATGTTAATACATTGTATTTCGGTATACATGACGCCCATGTTATTGCTTATGTTCTGATAATCTTTCCGGAAAACAAAGATGGTAAGTTTGCTGCTGGAAAGTTGTGAGTAAAATTTAGTGCCAACAAGATAACCTGGTGGCACCATTGCAATAAAGCAGAACCTGTGATTAACAGACCATAGAAAAATATACATAACGTCGAAGAAAGTCTTCTATTGCAGCTCCATGCTTAACTCTATATCAGTGTTAAATATTCAATGTTAAATATACATATATCTACGAAACTCACTGAAATAATTTGTTTTGGCATTGGGGCTCATACGTCACGTGTCATTTATGGCTTTCATGACTCGCCATAACTATGAAATGTAACACCCTTTTTATGATCTGCGGCTTGAATTGTGTGATCATCAATAACATACCGCTGAAGCAGAGCGACGTAAACCAACAGTATTATCACTTTCAGAGGCATTCTTTTATTTTATTATGCATGGATTTATATTGCTTGTACAAGCTCATGGCAACATGCGCACCGAGTCGTCATTGGGAAGAAGCAGTGTTTTTAATCCGTATACGTTGCACGTAAATGGGTTCACAATGACCACTGGCCGCAACACTCGCGGCCGCTACTTTTCACCACAACAAGAATTCGTCTCATCTTGACTGAATCGTGACGATCCATTGAATCGCCATCATATAAACCACGGAATTATGACCGACAGTGCATGCATGATAATGAACATATTTCGAACAAAGTAATGTACTTTCTTTTAAAATGTACATTACTACTCAAAACAGTTCTTATCTCTACTCTTTGGTTCTTTCGGTAAAGTCACGTAGGTAGAAATAAAATAAAATAAATCACGACGTTTCGATCGCAACACAAGCGTCCGTCATCAGTTGTCCTGCTGTATCGGTTCCGCCTAATGACGGTCGCTTGTGTTGCGATCGAAACGTCGCGATTTATTTTATTTCTACCTACGTGACTTTACCGAAAGAACCAAAGAAAGTTAAAATCCAGATTAGTTCCTATTTCGTTTGGCAGTTTGCCTTTTTTAAGTGAAACAGCACCTTTCTTGGCAGTACACGTGTGTGGTAAAAACTGCAGTGGATGAAGAGCATTTCTATTTCCAGAAGCATATGAGAGTTATTGGCAAATTATTGTCTTAAATGACTTTGTACTGACACCTACGAGTAGCGTTCACCGGTTTAGTCAAATCTAATTTGAGCCCTACTGTGTTAAAATAAGCAGCCCTAAACGATGAACATTGATATTTAGAGAGTGATATTATTTAAATATATCAATGAGCATCAATGATTAACAATTTGAAACAATATGCAGTTAGCAGCAGAAGAATCCATCAGGATGGGATGTCGTACGTAGCCTGTAGTTTCTCTAAAAGTGATGCCGACTCGTACCAAAGTTGCAAGTGGGAGTGTTCCATCATCGATTCAGTTTCAATTGAAAATGTTTATATACAAAAGCCAGTTTGCTTTGCTTGTATCTTACATTCCAATGCCAAGGTTTATTCCAATACCAAGATAAATCAATGCCATTCGCTTCATAAAATATACTCATGTCAAAAGTAGCCACAAAACACCCACGCACATTTTTCTCGTATTTTTATCACTCCAATGCCTTTTATAATCTAAACCACCACCGGATGCGGTTTATTACAATCGCTATCTTTTAACAGTCGAACGTCCGAAAGAGTCTGAAAGTAATTATTGTCTCCAGTGTGCAACAGTTAATGCATTTTATGATGGCGTGTGGTCAAAACGGTGAAGGGTGATTGCAGGGCTGGGTGGGTAAGAAGAAGTGAGACCAGTCGTTGGTACAGAGTTCCTTTTGTTTTACACATAAATGAAATACTTCAATCGTGGAATGATGTCTTACTCATTTTATTTTCATTATTATTTAAAGAGGCCAATAAGACTGACTTGGTGTGTAGGGAGTGTACAAGTACTGTATACCTCGACTTGCGAAAGGGAATTGGTCCTCAAAAAACATGCATAGAACGAAATTTTAGTAAATCAGAATGGCTTAATTTAATACATAAACAAATTTTGGAATGTTTTTCAAAGTCATTCCAACTCTACTCCTAACCTAAAAATATATACCCCCTATATCCCTTTCACACAAACATTAAAGAGCATAATTACTAAAGTGATTGAATAGTAATTGATAATAAAAAATGCAATGAACTCAATCAAAAGATCTTGCTGCATTTTAGAATGACTGGTAAGGTGATGTGAAGGCGTTACTGTTGCACTGCAGGGTCACGTGACACTGCCAAGGGTGGATGATGCAACCTCCGATAGTTGTTCTTGTTTGATATCGCGGTGCGTATCGAAATAAAATTGATCGTTGACGTGGAAATTCGATTTTGTAAGTCGAAAAGTGTAAACTTTTCATCATTAGACCTCCTTTGCCATTACCAAAATATAATAATAGGGGTTTTCCCCTGTTGGCAACAAAACTGATTCCTTGTAAAAAGGTTTTAGTTTTGTTACCAGAAAAAAGGGGAAAAACCCTATTATTGTACACTTTTCGTCAATTGCGTCAATGCGACATTTCGTGAAAAAAAAAACGAACGTTCGTAAATTGAGAGGCAACTGCGCTACAAATTTGTACCGTATTTTAGATTGGTGCTAACTTTAGCAGTATTAACTATCTTATCTTTCTGATTGAAGAGACGTATTGCCAAATCGTAGCCTTTACTTTGTGGTTTTATTACATGCATCACGTGACATCAACGGAAAAAGGTGTGAGAATCGGGTGTGTTTTTACAGTTTTGCAGTTCCAGAAATTCAAGTGACGATTGCCTCCAGTGTCTCATTTGGAATGCTTGTTATTGATTCTCAATGTGGCGTGATCTTTCAACGTGGACATTAAATACGGTATGGGTGTGATGAAACAACCAATCAGAGGAATGAATCGGTGAAGTTTGCAGGAACGAAACCACGGTGTTAGCTGTAGACGAGAGTGAGATCAGGAGGTGACTATTGGTGAGCCAGTGGACTGATGTGAAACCGGTGAGTGAATGGGCGCAACCCTCCTACCTGGATTCGACTGAAAACGTTTTCGTGCTCGCTCGCCTCATGAGCACCAAGACCACAACAATGACGATGATGATAGGCAATAAGACGAGTGGTACCGTGATTCCTGCAATTGCCGCTGCATTGGCGAGCAAGTTGCACTGACTATCTCTGTGCCAGAAAATCGAGGTCGGCAGGCAACTGCAAACAAATTGACGAGTGACAAAAATGCAAAAGAGACGATTGTTTAAGCAAATTGATCGAAACACAAAATAATGGACAAAGCTTAATTACGAAATAACTTTTGATTTAAAGCTTTCGTGACTGCAGGGATTCATATTCTTGGTTCTTTCGGTAAAGTCACATAGAAGGGAAACATTAAAATAATTAAATACAAATTTATCACGGCGTTTCGACTTTACCGAAAGAACCAAGAATACAAAATAACTGTTAAGAATGTTGCTAACATCTACACAGTATTACGAATTTATATGAAAAATAAATGATGTGGTAACTAACTAGGCCTATTCTATGGATTATCAAGATGGGCGTCACAATTGCATTCAACAATTATTATTTTCATGGAATTTTTTTAAGCATTGTGTGTATCTATAAGTGTTTTTTTTTTTGTAAAAAATACGTAATTTCTCATTTAAAAAAAGGTGTGTATACATGCAGGCATTCCCTTCATTAGCCTAAGTGCAACATTGGTGTGTCGTTTCACTAAAAAAATTATAAAACCTGAAATACTTCTGTGACCATTTACAGAATTGAGCAAATACCAAGACTGATGACATTAGTCCCAAATCTATATTCTAGTATAATGACTTTATCTCAGCCACATAACGATGTCTACTGATGCCAGAGAGATGTACATAGCCTCAGCATGTTGGGTAAAGGGAAGTGGAAACATGTGACACAAATTTTCAGTGGACGCCTACGGACTTTCTGCCCGTGGAGTTTGATGAAGATGAAGTTTACTTACACACACTCCGGGGTTACAACAGTTGCGTTACATTTCCCACCGTTGGCGCAATAAGGTTGTGTAGAGTTGGCATCGCACCTATGTATGCAGGAAATTTGCGAATCATTTATAATCGATATTGTGTAATACTCAGATATTTCAGAGTCGGAGCAGAAGTCATTCAAATCTGGAAAAAAAGGATAAATATTAGAAGCTGCAACATGAGTAATTGTCATACAAAAAAATCAACTGCATCGATAGTTAATCGCACAATTCAGCTTTATATTTACACGAGGAATGTTCCGGGGACGTTACAGTCGTACCTGTGTAATAATACTGTACAGTACATATATACAAAATTCAATCTTTTTCCGTTCAAATAAGCATTGAGGTGGTAGTCATCCCCTGTTCTCAGCCCTGGGTGGTGGTGGGATTTTCCACACCTTCTATGGTGAGAGCGAATCTACCCATACGACAACCAGCTGTTAATTTCCCCGATAAATTGGTCTCTATTTTATTGACCCCAACATGATAATGGGCTGAGTCAAGCCCCCGACTCGGATTTTAACTCTCAACCTTCCAAATGCAAGCAGCTCACTCTACCGACCGCAAAGCCACCTGGCAGATTCCCTCCACATTTAAAAACACGCATTTAGATGATTTCAATTATTTTGCTGATATAAATGTCCACATGATAAGCCACTTTGTTGAGCTATCATATGTAGCCAAGTCGCTTGTGTAAACGAAGTGAATAGCTCAGTGGACTTTACATGGTAAGATAAATAGTTTAGTTTTATTTGTATATATATATTTTAAGTCATTTTTTACCTTTCCTATTCTTAGCATTTTTATCGTTTTTTTATTTGTTTGTTGTTATAACGTTCTCACCCGCCCTGACTGGACATCTGTGAAAAAGAGCTTTATAGCTCATCGGATTCCTCCAGTAATAAATCAATATTCTGATTCTGTACATATCATCAATAATAGAGTAATATTAAACGCATCATTAATACGTTTTAAGTAGTGGAGAAACGTTTAACACGTTTAATTGTCTGTTGTATTATGTCCTTGAAGATACCGAATCTGTTTTCAATACGTACCGTTGATTGTTATATTATCGGCAACCACTGTAACGTTTTCCATGTCCAATAGGAAACCTGTACAATTATCTGTTACACACGTTCAGGATGGAGACGAAATATGGTGTTATCATCGTGAATTCTTTTTTAAACGTCTAATTCGACAATATTGAACTCTATCGTGCGTACTAAAACAATGAAAGTTTTATAATCCCAGACACTTTTTTCTTCCCTTATACCAAAATAGTAAGGTGCGTATTGCATTGTATACCAATTGAATCGATGTAGGTATGGAACAATTAATTGATTTAATAGATGAAAACCAATTTGTATGCTCGCAATACGTGCACAGATGCATGGAAATGTATGCACATTGTTCATCTGCAAGAAGGAATGAAACAGGCGAAGCCCTACAGCACAGCCAACACAGCACAAACGAGACAGACAAAGATACTGGAGTATAACCAAATATGGTATACATGAGAGGGGCAGTACAGATGGGACAGCACTGATGAGATCAATAATTGATTCTTGAATGCAGTCATGACCCCTGGAACGGTGCAAATGTATTTAATTGCGAAGGTGCGGGTGGGAAGGAGGGGAGTGGGATTTTTTTTTTAATGATAAAAATGTGTCAACACGATAACGTAATCCTATTGTGATGCTGCATAGCAGGTACGATACCTTTGGTGTGACTGATGTTTTGCTGAACACCATGACCTTCGTGCCATTTATAATACGTTACTCCTAACTAGCTTAACACGTAGGCTTTCGCAACCAATTTGATCCATAATAGAGGTTTTTCGGGTTAGGTCGCGTGAATATAAATGTATTGTTAAACCCATCACCACCTGACACAGCCAATTATTACTGGCGAAACGTCGTACTCAAATTGGAAATGTTGTGGGTTTACTCTCCAACACACCGGTGTGCTGAACTAGAAACGAATTGGCATGTTTTGTTTATGTGCCAAACCGTACTAATTGGCTGTGTCGGGTGGTGGTGGGTTTAACAACACATGTATACTGATAGGAACCACCTGGTTCCACCAGCTCAGAGGGGATTATTGTGTCCGTCCGTCGTGCATCCAAAAATGGGAGGGGTGGGGCTGGGTGGAGAGGGGAGGGTGGGGAGGGTGGGGCTGGGTGAGGGGTGGGAGGGGTGGGGCTGGGTGGGGAGGGGCTGGTCACCCCGTGGTGCCCTTATAAAATTCAACGTTTAACCTACTCACGCCGGCTTTGTGCCCGCGCTCACAGTCGGCCATATTTGCGGAATACACCACGCCGCCGTTTACCCTGGCCATTAACCGAGCAACCCAACGTTCCTACCAGCTCCCTCCGCAGGAATGTGTTATTTATGCAATCTAACCCAAAAACCTCTATTATGGATCCTAACTAGCTATTTTTAATCTTCGTCCAAAAGTAGCCGTTTTACATCACAACGACGAAGTGATTGTTGCCAAGAATTCTGCTCTGCTCTCACTATATAAACTGTGAAGCTCGCAAAACACCTTTGCTGGCGTATGGATGTGCCATTCCTCTTCGTGCGTAGTGTTGCCGATATTTCAAAAGAGGTGTGACTTTTCTGTGATAACTGTGATGGCCAATCCGTGATTACTTGTGTAACAAACTAGGGCCCATTGCTTAAATAAAGGGTCCTTGCTTATAAACGTCATGCAATTCACCAGTATTGATTGGTTCAAGACTCTGCTGATGAGAGACAATGACTGTCAAAACTGCTCTAGAGCTTGCTTTAATTGAACCAATGCTGCTGATAAGATGCACTCCCAGAAGGATGTGTGGCTTATGAGTTGTTTAAAACTATACTAAAAAATAAACAAAAACGTATTTTAGCAGGTAAGGATCACTGAGCTTTATATAGCTATTTTTCAGAAGCAACCTGGCCACAAATACTAGCTCAACCAAGTAGCTTATGTGGAAATGTATGGCAGCCAAATAGTGTAAACTCACTTTTCTAAATGTAGAGGGAAAAAGTGGAGGACCCTGATGAAAATCCACGCAACCACGAGGAGAGAGAGAGACATGCAAACTCCAAACATACAGCAGGCGTCAGGGTCGGGATCAAGCCCACGACCTCCTACGTACCAGGCGAGGGAGTTGACATCTTGGCAAATATGGGGAAAAAATGATGATTATTGTGTTACATCCAGCCTTCTTCCAGCCATTGTTCATTCAACCTTGATACTATCTCTCCTCTATTTTTAATTAAGGCACGTTGAGAAACATCTTAGACATCTCGAGTGAAGCTTTGCTTTTGAAGGATCAATGGACCTTGTCGCCAAACTGCTTTGTGGTTACACTGCTGTTAGCTTCAGGAATTTACAATACCAATAGGACTGACTATCTCTAGAGTTTGCATGACCTCAGTAATTAACTTTTTCAAATTAAATACTGAAGGGCAACATAAATATGTAACCTTAAAATAAACACATGAAATCTTACCATAATGTTGTCAGTGCATTCAAGTTATGCCCAAGTAGGTAAATGTACTTCGGCAACATATAATGTTCATTTTAGGGCAATAAAGTCTGTTTTCAATAGTTCTGACCACACAGCGGTTACAGACGCATTAACGCATAATGCTTAGGGGTTGCTGATGCTCTTACCTGCTGTAAGTCTCTCGTTGGGGTTGTTAGTCACACATTCTCTGTTCATTAAAAGGCCTTGAAGTTGTTGTTGCAAATCGTTAAGTATGTCAATTACTGTCTGACTAGTGCTGTATGTATACGTGACAGTATGATCCACTATTATACTTCCTTCCCTGTAAATAATGAAAAAAACATATTTGTGTATGCATTGCACCCATACAATTGCAACAATAATAACTCGATACACTTTATTAATAACACTCACACCATTATGGTAATTAGAATCGTACTGCTCTCTCAACGAGTGGCTACAGTCGTCGCTGTTACGTTTTTGCCAATTAATAAGAAAAACCTAGAAAACATATACCGCAGTCAAAAAAGTTACAATTATTTCCTGCTCATATGAGAATCATATCCTGTGTATAATCATGAGCCATTTAGTGGAAATTCCACATTCCTATGGAGAAGGTGACTCTATCCATAACATAACCACTTTTAATTTCCCGATGAAATAGTACTTATTTTCATCGACCCCAGGGACATGATGGGCTGAATCAACTCCCAACCAGGACTTGAACTTACAACTTTCCAATTGCGAGCCACTCGCTCTGCAGCTGAGCCACCTGGCAGGTCAATGAAGGTTATTGTGCAATCCTGATATTCCGTGCTCACGTCACTTCTGGCTGAAGGGCCTACACTTGTAGGAACTCTAGGCAAGCCATCTTGAGGGTATTTTGGCCTATTCCTCCACGCTGGCCATACACCTTGGCAGAAGTTTGAGTACCCAGAATCATAATCTTTATTATCCTGGAGGAATCTGATGAGCAATGAAGCTCTTTTTCACATATTTTTAAAGCTATTTTTTATTTTACCAAGTGAGGCCCGCTGAGCTATACAACACTTTTTCAGAAGTGACCTGGCCACACACGATAGCTCAACAGTGTGGATTATCGTGTGTAAATTTATAACAGCCAAATACTCGAAACGCATGTTTCTAAATGTGGAGCGAAAAACTGGAAGACCTGGAGAAAAATTCACGTACCCACAGGGAGAACATTCAAATTCCAAATATACAGGCGTCAGGGTGGGGATAGAACCCACAACCTCTTGTATACGAGGCGAGGTAGTTAACATCTCACGACTTTTGCACCCTCTATCAGGGGCGGGTCAGAAAGTTATACCAACAAAGAATGCATTAAACGATAAGGAGTGCAAAGTAGAAAAGAGGTAAGCTAGTCACTGAAATAAATAAATATTAAGTGCGTGAGAACAAATTGCGAAAGAACACTTCACCTAAACACACACCACATGCCTTTTGACTGACTTTGGTGCACTCATTTATGCTGCCGGGTGGATAGAGGTTGCGGATATTTATCTGGCGACCTTTGGATTGCAAAGTCATACGCACAGGCAATTGAGGAGAGCTTCCCATTCTAAGGACGCTGTTATCTCAGTGGACTGTCGCATGCTTCTAAAGGTTAAACAGATCATCCCAAAGGTGTTCTTGTTCGACTGTAATTACCCTACCATTGGCAGCAACTCAGTAATATGCGGTATGTATTACACTGTATCCTGTAATATTGCGGGAAGTGGTAGTGTGGAGGTTAGCGCTCTGTTCTACAAACCCAGGCACCGGAGTTCAGTTCCCGCTCACGGCCAACACCAGTAACGATGATATGAACCGGTCCTGGGCCTCCCTCTAGGTCGACTCAAACTCAAATGAGTACCTGGTACGGTGTCTAAAAACATCGCCTTAGGGGAGACAAAGGCGGCCGGGCGTGGTTCTGGCCAGCCACCCCCTCATGTGCCGTGCCGGCCTTCATAGGTGCTCGCTAACAGCACTTGCCCCAACAGTATGTTAAGGCTACATGGGGGATCTTTGTCTTTGCTGTAATATTAACAAACTGCTGTGAATGCACACATGCATGGTGTTGTCTGCTGTGTCTTCAGATGAAAATTAATACATTCCCATTGTTTATTTTCATTGCTTATTGTTTTCTTAAAATAAAAATTCTGCAATAAAATGTATATTTTAACAATCGATATTGGATGTTTACCTCTTCAAAGAAAAGTGTACATTATTACATAATACATGTGAATTTTATATTTATTAAAAAACAAAAGACATTTTTAATCAAACATTTTTATTGTAACAATGTAAATATACAGAAATGTTGGCATTCCACTGCTGGATATGGGTCTCTCCATGTGGTTGAGGGTTTTTTGTGAGGATTGTTTGACCATATTTTACCACAGTGGTCGGTGCAGGTTAGTGTAGGTTTGAGAGCGAAAGCACGGGAGCATAGAAGTACAGTGCAATAATGGATTTTGCTGCCCTGTCCTCTGCTGACCACCACGTAGAAGAGCTCTGACAAAAGTGATGTGCATTGTGGTGATTCAATGTTAGTACTATCCAGGCTCATTCCTGCATAGCTTCTGAGATCTGATGAGGTTGATATATTATGATGTACTGTCATGTATTGTCTATCAAACAATAAATCTTCACATTTCATTGAATAACCTATGATATGCATTTAAATTATATCTGAATAAGCAATGAAGCATTTCATCACGTACTGAATGATACCTTACTTTATAAGTTATTTATTTTTGCATAACCACAAATACAACACAACAATGTTTAGATGTATTACCCTGTGGTTAGTCTAGCATAAAATGTAATCCATAGATATCGCATTTCTGGGTAATTGTAGAATTGTATAAACATAACTAACTGTATTGTGGTAAATGAAAGCAAAAACAAGACCTTACCTTATAGATAAAATACGTATATCTTTAAACCCAGGGATTTGTTCATAAGTGGGCTTCATCTGAAAGTGAATGACACGAAATTAGGAATGAGCATTTCTCTCACACACATTTGAAACACACAGTACCGTAAATTGAAAAAGTGCTAACGGACACTAATGTTGAAACTAACAACCTGTATTGCGAGAGATTAAACCATATATGACGCTTATGATCTCTACCTATTTATAAATCTAAATGCAGGACCCCTGGCTGTTAATTTAACCAAGGTTTAGTTGTTTCCATGTTGTTTCTCGTCACGGTACATTTTAATGGCACTTTATATGGCAGCCGTGTTCCATTAAAACCTCTGAGGTAAACCAAAAGATTTTAGTGGCATGTCATTACCCTGCCAACCTCTCACCTCGTTGTGTAAAATTTACAGTCCAGTAGTTTGTATTATTCAAGAACAACATATACGCACACAGAATGGGAGCTACACCCATTTTATTGCCAAGTCATAGCAGTTATATTGTTTCAAAGATTTCTGAAGGATGTATGTGTAAGGTGATTCTTTTTTGTCTTGTGCGAATACGTACTTATCTGACTAAATGGTCACAGTTATCTTGCAAAAGTGTCGCATGGGTGGACAAAGTGAGAAAGATGCTAACACACAATTGGTTGATGGAGTGCATTTTTATGTTAGTAATATTTTAACATTTGGCCATTATAATGAACAATTCAATCCCAAAGACAATCATTTTGGCAAATTTTACATTATTTGACAAGATTGTGAATGAAAATTCCACTTGCCTAAAGTAGATTTGAAGCGTTCGTGACTGCAGGAATCCATACTCGTTGGTTCTTTCGGTAAAGTCACGTAGGTATAAAATAAAATAAATCACGACGTTTCGGGCGCAACACAAGCGTCCTGATGACTTTACTGAAGGAACCAAAGAGTATGTTTGCCTAAAGTTATTGAATTTCGGCCCTGAAACATTACAGATTTGATTTATTTCTTTGCAAAGCTAAAGTTAAGTGCGAAGTCACATCAGAACTTTTTTTAAACGACTGCATTTGTTTCTTCTCTGCAACAAAAATAACAGCTCACTGTGTACATTTTAAGAAAACCATCTCAGTGTCCTCACAGCCAGACACAGACACGAGTACGACAATTACGTGGTTTAAGATTTAAGGAGTTTTTCATTATGCGTTGTCTACGCAAGTCCTTCAATTTGCTCAAATGATAGGTCACGCCTTTGCGCTGATCTACTGCAAAGCCCACAATGTCAAATGTATGTTTGTACGTTGAACTTCGTTCGCACCATACGTAGCCAAACGTGCTAATCAGATGTGTGGAAATGGCTATATACCACACGTAAGGCATGCTACATCGTAATTTACATGAGTCCGAGTAAAACGTGAGTCATACAAATTCCGCCACCCAACACAGTGAATTAATAAAATTGGCACATGCCAACGTATTGCTGCTTCATTACGCCGGAATGCTGGACAGAAATACACAGCATTTAAACAATTGGGTTCGATTGGGAAGTGCTCTCCAACACCCCGGTGTGCTGATGCAGTCATAAACTGGCACGTTTCTTCATCACGTAACAATTTTATTAATTGGCTGGGCCATGTGGAGGAAGGGTTGCACAACACACATTTTACCCACGCGGTCTGACCCAAACATCTATTGTGTATCATTATATTGATCACGAAAGCCTATGTGCTAAAAAGGCATACTACTGTTTGTTGGTGGAATGCCGTGCGATAAACATGGCTAAAATGATGACACCAAAGTTGAATACTTACAGTGCCTTGAAATCTTTTCTCAAAGTCTTTGAATTTTGATGACAAATTATTGGCATAGTCTCTGTCATAAAGTTCATTTAATATCCGAATTTTAACTTCAGCTGCCTTTGCGGTATCTGCAGTATGACAAAAAAAACATACCGTAGTTATTTCATGCAAACTCTTATGTTATTTAACAAAATGCAGTTAAATAAGTTTTACTTTAATGCCTCAAATGTATACAGTACAGTATCGTATTAAATACTGTAATTATACTGATACATTTACTCATACAGTACTCTTCACCATATTCCATACCACAGTATTAAATAACGATGCATAATTACTGTATCTAAGCAGAATTAACTGACAGAGACAGAAATGTAAAACAATACTCAGTGAACCAGTAAAAATACCAATGTTGGGCCAACGTTTCCATGTGGTTGGAACCGTAAGACCAACTTTGGCTCAATGTCGGCCCAAAGTGCCATGTTTACCTGGAATGTATCTATGTGTAGTGGGTTTTATGGAGGCACACTGGAACTCGGAGGATAACGACATAGGTGGTGACTACCACGAGTAACTCAGATTACAATGGGTAACTACATCACCGGGCCAGTCAGTAACGCACTGCCTGACCCACGAAGCCGAGCGTAACGACCGAATACCGAAGAGCAAAGACCGAAGAGACAGGTTGATTCCAGAAGACAGCCACGATTGCTCTCGGGAACTCCCTTTAATGCTCCCGAGCGTGGCCTCGCTCTGCCTTCGGTCACGCCCCATTCTGGATCTCACCAGAAGGTTCTCGACTGAGCATCACGTGTCCCTCAAGCCACCCTTTAGGCCTCCTCGCTACCCTGTCCCGGTCATGTGCCCTCTCGGGTTCATCCACACTGTTACGTCCTTACTTGCCCTCTCTCTGACCGTCACCAGAACCATGCCCCCTAGGGCCCGCTTCCATGCCATAGCTACTCTGGTGCCAGAGAGAGGCTCAAGACGCGTAGTTCCACTCTTGTGACAGTAGCTGGTGCTAAACCCCATTGTGACTCCATTTACGTCACTACATATGTATAAGATTACAGGTGTCCAGAGTGATAGTAACACATTTTGCAATTATAGAACATATATATCTTGTCATGGGCATCAACAATGCATGCAGGGATTAAGCTGCATTAACACTGCAATGCTCCACATGCACACAGAAACAAAAATAGATATTTAGATAAAGGATCATCACCACCGAGGGACAAAAAACTGAGACGTATCATGGGAATAAGAATGGAGAACTATGTGTACATGCATTGTCTTGCGTGGGGTATTACAGTGTCTGGCAATTGACAAAAACTATTTCTAGGCCTCAAAAAGAGAATAATCCTGGACAAACCAGGGCAGGCGGCGGACCCTATTTAGACATACGATATGTCTCACCATTTTTGTTTCACCAGACACCGTAATCACTGTCCATCGTTGAGATTAATTGACACAGCTTCAGCTTTGTCTGTACCATGTGAGCAATACCCAAGCTATGGTAAAACAATATATACGATAAATGACAATGAAAATCGAATTGGGTAGTGACACGGCCCAGCGGTAGCAGGTTCACCACTTCTTGCATAGATTCCAATCCAGCAGCTGCCCTGATTATCACTGTGAGTGTAATAAACATATTCATACTACACGCCATCTGCCTTACAGTTGACGTTAAAGATCTTGAACTATATAAAACGTTTATTTTATTTTAGAAAGGTAAGGTCCACTGAGCTATACAGGTCTTTTTAAAAAGCGGCCTGGCCACAAATGATACCTCAACGAAATAGCCTATCACGTGGACATTTCTAGTAGCCAATTACTCTAAATGCATATTGATTCTAAATGTGGGGGGAAAAACCGAAGGATCCAGAGAAAAATGCACGCGACCACGGGGAGAGAGACACACAAACTCCAAATATACAGCAGGGCCGGGGATCGGGATCAAATCTGTGTCCTCTTGTATACCAGGTGAGGCAGTTAACATCTCGTCACCACGGCGCCCCTGATGCCATTTACAAGAGTAGGCCATTGTGTGCTGGCGTCTGGGTCCCATTTTACCGGACATCTGTGAAAAAGAGCTTTATAGCTCATCAGATTCCTTTAGTATAAATAACGATTCTGATTATGATAATTAGCTACATTTTAATAGTAGGATTTTACTGTACATATCAATCATCACACCTACTGGCAGACTAATGCCCAAGGTCACTCTTGTAAATGTGATTTTACTGATCTCTTGAGTTGTCACCTCGTTAAAAAAAAACGAAATCTAATTTGAAATACCGTATATACATTATTGCACGTAAAGAAATGCTGTTGTATGAACATCTCCTTGAGAAGTGTAACTGTATGTTATGCATTTCCGACAAGAATCCATGTGCAATACTGTACTTACTGTTTGGGATGAACACAGGTTGAATCGACTCACAGTGCATTCCGGTAAAGGGGGGATTGCATGTGCACATATTAGAATTGCAATTTGGTTTTCCTCCATTTTGACAAACGATGCATGACGCTGAAGAAAAAAAATCATGAAAACATTATGTGGTGAATACATATCTAATGCTGGTGTTTTTTGTCACTATACGATTGGACATCATCGCAGATTCTTATAGTGATTTGCAATTTATACTTATGGCTATTAAAATAACATAACTAATATCCCATTGAGCAGCAGTTCTCAACGTTTCTGTAAACTAAAAATGATAAACTATTTTTTATTTTACCAGGTAAGACCCACTGAGCTTTCTAGCTATTTTTCAGAAGCGACCTGGACACAAGTGATAGATGAACAATGTGGCTGATCTTGTGGAAATTTATATCAGCCAAATACTCTAAACGCATGTTTCCAAATGTGGAGGGAAAAGCCGGAGGACCCGGAGAAAAATCCACTTGACCACGGGGAGAACATGCAAATTCCAAATATACATCAGAACCGACAACCTCCTGCATACCAGGCGAGGTAGTTAACATTTCGCCTCCGTGACACCCACTGTACCCAGGGGATCACTGTACAACCCTCACATGTTTTTTCCTTCGTAATCTGAAACAGTTCTGTGGACAACTTCCCAACAGCATTGCAGACAACTGCCATAAGACTATCCACAATGATGCAATGATAAAATGGTATTTTCTTTTCAGGGAGCGGGCAATTTTGGAATCGAGTGGACAATTGTTGGGGTTTCATGTGTGCAGTCACTGGCTGGTTTTGGCCAAAACATAAAAAGAATCAACTTAATGTCTGTCGGTAACTTACTGCATTTTCCCATGAAAGCCAAATGTAACCCAAGTGAGTTATACCAAAATAGGCCTTTCCCATACAAAGGTGGATTGATGCTGTGGGATTTGTAATGCGTGACACAGGGGATGATGTTGTATCTTCTGTGCAATTATGATGAACGTTGAAGCTATAAATATGGCTAATAAACAATGTTGTCTCTTAACATTGTGTGGGCTATTGGGATAGAATTGGAGTGGGTGAGATTATTACTGTACCTGGTAAAGTGGTTGTTGTAATTTTGGGAGTTGACCTTAAAGTAGATGTTGATGTAGTAAGTGTAGAACTTTGGGACTCAGAAACAGCCGTAGTTGAAGTAGCTTGAGATCCAGTGGATAAGGTTGGGATCGTACCATTCGATGATGTCGATGTTAAGGAAGAAGATAGTCCTGATATTGTTGTTGATGAAGTAGACATTGGTTGTGATGTTGATACTGATGATGGAGATGATGTGCTGTGTGAAACGGTTGATGCTGTTGATGGTCCAAGTGCAATAGATGTTGTATGGGATATAGGTGATATCGTTGAGGTTGTTGCTGTTACACCATGTGAAGCTGTTGATGGCACCACTGTTGAGGATGTAGACATAGTAAGCGTGGTTCCTTGGGAGCCTGTGAATGCGGTTGAAGTATTTGATGATACTGTTGAGCCTGTTGATGTTACACGCTGTGATGTTGTTGGTGACACTTCTGTGGAGGATGTCGACAGAGTAAGTGTGGTTCCTTGGGAACCTGTGAATGCGGTTGTGGTGTCTGTTGATTCTGTCGATCCGGTTGTGGTTGTACCTTGTGATAAAGTTGTCAAGGATGAAAGAGTTGACGTTGACTCATTTGGAACTGTTGTTAAAGTCTCTTGTGGCAATGTCAAAGGCAATGATGATGACGCTTGTGAAGATGTCGATGCTGTCCACGGTGATGTTGATGGTCTGGTTGCACTTGATGTTTGGGATATTGGTGATACTGTTGAGATTGTTGATGTTACACCCTGTGATGCTGTTGGTGACACCTCTGTTGAGGATGTTGACAGAGTAAGCGTGGTTCCCTGGGAGCCTGTGAATGTGGTTGTGGTGGATGGTGATTCTGTCGATCCGGTTGTTGTTGTACCTTGCGTTAAAGTTGTCATGTATGAAAGAGTTGGCGTTGACTCATAATGAACTGTTGTTGTTAAAGTCTCTTGTGGCAATGTCAAAGGTAATGATGATGACACTTGTGAAGATGTGAATGCTGTCAAGGGTGATGTTGATGGTAAGCTTGCACTTGAGGTTTGGGATATTGGTGATAATGTTGGGCCTGTTGATGTTACACCCTGTGATGTTGTTGGTGACACTTCTGTGGAGGATGTCGACAGAGTAAGCATGGTTCCTTGGGAGCCTGTGAATGCGGTTGTGGTGGATGGTGATTCTGTCGATCCGGTTGTTGTCGTACCTTGCGATAAAGTTGTCAAGGATGAAAGAGTTGGCGCTGACTCATATGGAACTGACGTTGTTAAACTCTCTTGTGGCAACGTGAAAGGCAATGATGATGACGCTTGTGAAGATGTGAATGCTGTCAACGGTGATGTTGATGGTCTGGTTGCACTTGATGTTTGGGATATTGCTGATATTGTTGAGGTTGTTGCTGTTACACCATGTGAAGCTGTTGGTGATACTTCTGTTGAGGATGTCGACAGAGTAACTGTGGTTCCTTGGGAGCCTGTGAATGCGGTTGTAGTATCTGATGATACTGTTGAGCCTGTTGATGTTACACCATGTGATGCTGTTGGTGACACCTCTGTTGAGGATGTCGACAGAGTAAGCGTGGTTCCTTGGGAACCTGTGAATGCGGTTGTGGTGTCTGTTGATTCTGTCGATCCGGTTGTGGTTGTACCTTGTGATAAAGTTGTCAAGGATGAAAGAGTTGGTGTTGACTCATATGGAACTGACGTTGTTAAACTCTCTTGTGGCAATGTCAAAGGCAATGATGATGACGCTTGTGAAGATGTCGATGCTGTCCACGGTGATGTTGATGGTCTGGTTGCACTTGATGTTTGGGATATTGGTGATACTGTTGCGCCTGTTGATGTTACACCCTGTGATGCTGTTGGTGACACCTCTGTTGAGGATGTATATAGAGTAAGCGTGGTTCCTTGGGAACCAGTGAATGGGGTTGAAGTATCTGATGATACGGTTGAGCCTGTCGATGTTACACCTTGTGATGCTGTTGGTGACACTTCTGTTGAGAATGTCGACAGAGTAAACGTGGTTCCTTGGGAGCCTGTGAATGCGGTTGTGGTATCTGATGATACTGTTGAGGTTGTTGCTGTTACACCATGTGAAGCTGTTGATGACACCACTGTTGAGGATGTAGACATAGTAAGCGTGGTTCCTTGGGAGCCTGTGAATGCGGTTGAAGTATTTGATGATACTGTTGAGCCTGTTGATGTTACACGCTGTGATGTTGTTGGTGACACTTCTGTGGAGGATGTCGACAGAGTAAGCGTGGTTCCTTGGGAGCCTGTGAATGCGGTTGTGGTGGATGGTGATTCTGTCGATCCGGTTGTTGTCGTACCTTGCGATAAAGTTGTCAAGGATGAAAGAGTTGGCGTTGACTCATATGGAACTGACGTTGTTAAACTCTCTTGTGGCAACGTGAAAGGCAATGATGATGACGCTTGTGAAGATGTGAATGCTGTCAACGGTGATGTTGATGGTCTGGTTGCACTTGATGTTTGGGATATTGCTGATATTGTTGAGGTTGTTGCTGTTACACCATGTGAAGTTGTTGGTGATACTTCTGTTGAGGATGTCGACAGAGTAAGTGTGGTTCCTTGGGAGCCTGTGAATGCGGTTGTAGTATCTGATGATATTGTTGAGCCTGTTGATGTTACACGCTGTGATGTTGTTGGTGACACTTCTGTTGAGGATGTCGACAGAGTAAGTGTGGTTCCTTGGGAACCTGTGAATGCGGTTGTGGTGTCTGTTGATTCTGTCGATCCGGTTGTGGTTGTACCTTGTGATAAAGTTGTCAAGGATGAAAGAGTTGACGTTGACTCATTTGGAACTGTTGTTAAAGTCTCTTGTGGCAATGTCAAAGGCAATGATGATGACGCTTGTGAAGATGTCGATGCTGTCCACGGTGATGTTGATGGTCTGGTTGCACTTGATGTTTGGGATATTGGTGATACTGTTGAGATTGTTGATGTTACACCCTGTGATGCTGTTGGTGACACCTCTGTTGAGGATGTATATAGAGTAAGCGTGGTTCCTTGGGAACCAGTGAATGGGGTTGAAGTATCTGATGATACGGTTGAGCCTGTCGATGTTACACCTTGTGATGCTGTTGGTGACACTTCTGTTGAGAATGTCGACAGAGTAAACGTGGTTCCTTGGGAGCCTGTGAATGCGGTTGTGGTATCTGATGATACTGTTGAGCCTGTTGATGTTACACCCTGTGATGCTGTTGGTGACACTTCTGTGGAGGATGTCGACAGAGTAAGCATGGTTCCTTGGGAGCCTGTGAATGCGGTTGTGGTGGATGGTGATTCTGTCGATCCGGTTGTTGTCGTACCTTGCGATAAAGTTGTCAAGGATGAAAGAGTTGGCGTTAACTCATATGGAACTGACGTTGTTAAACTCTCTTGTGGCAACGTGAAAGGCAATGATGATGACGCTTGTGAAGATGTGAATGCTGTCAACGGTGATGTTGATGGTCTGGTTGCACTTGATGTTTGGGATATTGCTGATATTGTTGAGGTTGTTGCTGTTACACCATGTGAAGCTGTTGGTGATACTTCTGTGGAGGATGTCGACAGAGTAACTGTGGTTCCTTGGGAGCCTGTGAATGCGGTTGTAGTATCTGATGATATTGTTGAGCCTGTTGATGTTACACCATGTGATGCTGTTGGTGACACCTCTGTTGAGGATGTCGACAGAGTAAGCGTGGTTCCTTGGGAACCTGTGAATGCGGTTGTGGTGTCTGTTGATTCTGTCGATCCGGTTGTGGTTGTACCTTGTGATAAAGTTGTCAAGGATGAAAGAGTTGGTGTTGACTCATATGGAACTGACGTTGTTAAACTCTCTTGTGGCAATGTCAAAGGCAATGATGATGACGCTTGTGAAGATGTCGATGCTGTCCATGGTGATGTTGATGGTCTGGTTGCACTTGATGTTTGGGATATTGGTGATACTGTTGCACCTGTTGATGTTACACCCTGTGATGCTGTTGGTGACACCTCTGTTGAGGATGTATATAGAGTAAGCGTGGTTCCTTGGGAACCAGTGAATGGGGTTGAAGTATCTGATGATACGGTTGAGCCTGTCGATGTTACACCTTGTGATGCTGTTGGTGACACTTCTGTTGAGAATGTCGACAGAGTTAACGTGGTTCCTTGGGAGCCTGTGAATGCGGTTGTGGTATCTGATGATACTGTTGAGCCTGTTGATGTTACACCCTGTGATGCTGTTGGTGACACTTCTGTGGAGGATGTCGACAGAGTAAGCATGGTTCCTTGGGAGCCTGTGAATGCGGTTGTGGTGGATGGTGATTCTGTCGATCCGGTTGTTGTCGTACCTTGCGATAAAGTTGTCAAGGATGAAAGAGTTGGCGTTGACTCATATGGAACTGACGTTGTTAAACTCTCTTGTGGCAACGTGAAAGGCAATGATGATGACGCTTGTGAAGATGTGAATGCTGTAAACGGTGATGTTGATGGTGTGGTTGCACTTGATGTTTGGGATATTGCTGATATTGTTGAGGTTGTTGCTGTTACACCATGTGAAGCTGTTGGTGATACTTCTGTTGAGGATGTCGACAGAGTAACTGTGGTTCCTTGGGAGCCTGTGAATGCGGTTGTAGTATCTGATGATACTGTTGAGCCTGTTGATGTTACACCATGTGATGCTGTTGGTGACACCTCTGTTGAGGATGTCGACAGAGTAAGTGTGGTTCCTTGGGAACCTGTGAATGCGGTTGTGGTGTCTGTTGATTCTGTCGATCCGGTTGTGGTTGTACCTTGTGATAAAGTTGTCAAGGATGAAAGAGTTGACGTTGACTCATTGGGAACTGTTGTTAAAGTCTCTTGTGGCAATGTCAAAGGCAATGATGATGACGCTTGTGAAGATGTCGATGCTGTCCACGGTGATGTTGATGGTCTGGTTGCACTTGATGTTTGGGATATTGGTGATACTCTTGAGCCTGTTGATGTTACACTCTGTGATGCTGTTGGTGACACCTCTGTTGAGGATGTATACAGAGTAAGCGTGGTTCCTTGGGAACCGGTGAATGGGGTTGTGGTATCTGATGATACTGTTGAGCCTGTTGATGTTACACCCTGTGATGCTGTTGGTGACACTTCTGTTGAGAATGTCGACAGAGTAAGTGTGGTTCCTTGGGAGCCTGTGAATGCGGTTGTGGTGGATTGTGATTCTGTCGATCCGGTTGTTGTTGTATCTTGCGATAAAGTTGTCAAGGATGAAAGAATTGGCGTTGACTCATAAATGACTGTTGTTGTTAAAGTCTCTTGTGGCAATGCTGTTGGTGACACTTCTGATGAAGATGTCGACAGAATTAGTGTGGTTCCTTGGGAGCCTGTGAATGTGGTTGTGGTGTCTGGTGATTCTGTCGATCCGGTTGTGGTTGTACCTTGCGATAAAGTTGCCAAGGATGAAAGAGATGGTGTTGACTTATATGGAACTGAGGTTGTTGAAGTCTCTTGTGGCAATGTCAAAGGTAATGATGATGCCGCTTGTGAAGATGTGAATGCTGTCAACGGTGATGTTGATGGTTCGGTTACACTTGAGGTTTGGGATATTGGTGATACTGTTGCGCCTGTTGATGTTACACCCTGTGATGCTGTTGGTGATCCATCTGTTGAGGATGTATACAGAGTAAGCGTGGTTCCTTGGGAATCAGTGAATGGGGTTGTGGTATCTGATGATACTGTTGAGCCTGTTGATGTTACACCCTGTGATGCTGTTGGTGACACTTCTGTTGAGAATGTCGACAGAGTAAGCGTGGTTCCTTGGGAGCCTGTGAATGTGGTTGTGGTGGATTGTGATTCTGTCGATCCGGTTGTTGTTGTATCTTGCGATAAAGTTGTCAAAGATGAAAGAGTTGGTGTTGACTCATAAATGACTGTTGTTGTTAAAGTCTCTTGTGGCAATGCTGTTGGTGACACTTCTGATGAAGATGTCGACAGAATTAGTGTGGTTCCTTGGGAGCCTGTGAATGTGGTTGTGGTGTCTGGTGATTCTGTCGATCCGGTTGTGGTTGTACCTTGCGATAAAGTTGCCAAGGATGAAAGAGAAGGTGTTGACTTATATGGAACTGAGGTTGTTGAAGTCTCTTGTGGCAATGTCAAAGGTAATGATGATGCCGCTTGTGAAGATGTGAATGCTGTCAACGGTGATGTTGATGGTTCGGTTACACTTGAGGTTTGGGATATTGGTGATACTGTTGCGCCTGTTGATGTTACACCCTGTGATGCTGTTGGTGATCCATCTGTTGGGGATGTATACAGAGTAAGCGTGGTTCCTTGGGAATCAGTGAATGGGGTTGTGGTATCTGATGATACTGTTGAGCCTGTTGATGTTACACCCTGTGATGCTGTTGGTGACACTTCTGTGGAGGATGTCGACAGAGTAAGCGTGGTTCCTTGGGAGCCTGTGAATGTGGTTGTGGTGGATTGTGATTCTGTCGATCCGGTTGTTGTTGTATCTTGCGATAAAGTTGTCAAAGATGAAAGAGTTGGTGTTGACTCATATGGAACTGAGGTTGTTGAAGTCTCTTGTGGCAATGTCAAAGGTAATGATGATGACGCTTGTGAAGATGTGAATGCTGTCAACGGTGATGTTGATGGTTCGGTTGCACTTGAGGTTTGGGATATTGGTGATACTGTTGCGCCTGTTGATGTTACACCCTGTGATGCTGTTGGTGACCCCTCTGTTGAGGATGTTGACAGGGTAAGTCTGGTTGCCTGGGAGCCTGTGAATGTGGTTGTAGCATCTGGTGAAACTGTTGTCTCTGAAGATGTGGATGGAATATTTGATTGAGTCGTTGCTGGTGGTGTTGTGACGACCAATGTTGTTTTTTCAGTTGCCATCGTGGACACAACTGAAGTTGTTTCAGCAGCTGTGGAAAGAACAGTCGTCCATGGAGATGTAGTTGATTTCGTTTGAATTACTGTTGTGAATTCCAATGAAGTTGTGGTTGGTATAACTTGTGAGGAGGTCGTAATATCAGATGTAGATGTAATTTGTGTCGTGTCTCCTAATGTTGAACCAACAGGAGCAGAGGAAGTCATTTCTGTAGTTTCCGATGATGGTGTAGAAGGGATATTTGATGTGGTAGAAGATGCAATTGGTGTCGATTCATCAGATGTAGTCAATGGAACTTCTGAGGTTGAGGAAAATTGTGTTGTCTCTGAAGATGTAGATGGAATATTCGACTGAGTCGTTTCCAGTGGTGTTGTTATGAACAATGTTGTACTTTCAGTTGCCAATGTGGACTCTATTGAAGTTGTTTCAGCAGCTGTGGATGGAACAGAAGTCCATAGAGATGTAGTAGATTCCATTTGAGTAACTGTTGTAGATTCCAATGAAGTTGTGGTTGGTATAACTTGTGAGGAGGTCGTAATATCAGATGTAGATGTAATTTGTGTCGTGTCTCCTAATGTGGATCCAACAGGAGCAGAGGAAGTCATTTCTGTAGTTTCCGATGACGGTGTGGAAGGGATATTTGTTGTGGTAGAAGATGCAATTGGTGTTGATTCATCAGATGTAGTCAATGGAACTTCTGAGGTTGAGGAAAATTGTGTTGTCTCTGAAGATGTAGATGGAATATTCGACTGAGTCGTTTCCAGTGGTGTTGTGATGAACAATGTTGTACTTTCAGTTGCCAATGTGGAACCTATTGAAGTTGTTTCAGCAGCTGTGGAAGGAACAGCAGTCCATGGAGATGCAGTAGATTCAGTTTGAGTTTCTGTTGTGGATTCCAATGAAGTTGTGGTTGGTATAACTTGTGAGGAGGACGGAATATCAGATGTAGAGGTAATTTGTGTCGTGACTTCTAATGTGGAACCAACAGGAGCAGAGGAAGTCATTTCTGTAGTTTCCGATGATGGTGTGGAAGGGATATTTGATGTGGTAGAAGATGCAATTGGTGTTGATACATCAGATGTAGTTAATGGAACTTCTGAGGTTGAGGAAAATTGTGTTGTCTCTGAAGATGTAGATGGAATATTCGACTGAGTCGTTTCCAGTGGTGTTGTGATGAACAATGTTGTACTTTCAGTTGCCAATGTGGACACTAATGAAGTTGTTTCAGCAGCTGTGGAAGGAACAGAAGTCCATGGAGTTGCAGTAGATTCTGTTTGAGTTACTGTTGTGGATTTCAATGAAGTTGTGGTTGGTATAACTTGTGAGGAGGACGGAATATCAGATGTAGACGTAATTTGTGTCGTGTCTCTTAATGTGGACCCAACAGGAGTAGAGGAAGTCATTTCTGTAGTTTCCGATGATGGTGTAGAAGGGATATTTGATGTGGTAGAAAATGCAATTGGTGTTGATTCATCAGATGTAGTCCTTGGAACTTCTGAAGTTGAGGAAAATTGTGTTGTCTCAGAAGATGTGGATGGAATATTCGACTGAGTCGTTTCCAGTGGTGTTGTGATGAACAATGTTGTACTTTCGGTTGACAATGTGTAACCTATTGAAGTTGTTTCAGCAGCTGTGGACGGAACAGAAGTCCATGGAGATGTAGTAGATTCCGTTTGAGTAACTGTTGTAGATTCCAATGAAGTTGTGGTTGGTATAACTTGTGAGGAGGTCGTAAAATCAGATGTAGATGTAATTTGTGTCGTGTCTTCTAATGTGGAACCAACAGGAGCAGAGGAAGTCATTTCTGTAGTTTCCGATGACGGTGTGGAAGGGATATTTGATGTGGTAGAAGATGCAATTGGTGATTCATCAGATGTAGTTAATGGAACTTCTGAGGTTGAGGAAAATTGTGTTGTCTCTGAAGATGTAGATGGAATATTCGACTGAGTCGTTTCCAGTGGTGTTGTGATGAACAATGTTGTACTTTCAGTTGCCAATGTGGACACTAATGAAGTTGTTTCAGCAGCTGTGGAAGGAACAGAAGTCCATGGAGTTGCAGTAGATTCTGTTTGAGTTACTGTTGTGGATTTCAATGAAGTTGTGGTTGGTATAACTTGTGAGGAGGACGGAATATCAGATGTAGACGTAATTTGTGTCGTGTCTCTTAATGTGGACCCAACAGGAGTAGAGGAAGTCATTTCTGTAGTTTCCGATGATGGTGTAGAAGGGATATTTGATGTGGTAGAAAATGCAATTGGTGTTGATTCATCAGATGTAGTCCTTGGAACTTCTGAAGTTGAGGAAAATTGTGTTGTCTCAGAAGATGTGGATGGAATATTCGACTGAGTCGTTTCCAGTGGTGTTGTGATGAACAATGTTGTACTTTCGGTTGACAATGTGTAACCTATTGAAGTTGTTTCAGCAGCTGTGGACGGAACAGAAGTCCATGGAGATGTAGTAGATTCCGTTTGAGTAACTGTTGTAGATTCCAATGAAGTTGTGGTTGGTATAACTTGTGAGGAGGTCGTAATATCAGATGTAGATGTAATTTGTGTCGTGTCTTCTAATGTGGAACCAACAGGAGCAGAGGAAGTCATTTCTGTAGTTTCCGATGACGGTGTGGAAGGGATATTTGATGTGGTAGAAGATGCAATTGGTGATTCATCAGATGTAGTCAATGGAACTTCTGAGGTTGAGGAAAATTGTGTTGTCTCTGAAGATGTAGATGGAATATTCGACTGAGTCGTTTCCAGTGGTGTTGTGATGAACAATGTTGTACTTTCAGTTGCCAATGTGGACACTATTGAAGTTGTTTCAGCAGCTGTGGAAGGAACAGAAGTCCATGGAGTTGCAGTAGATTCTGTTTGAGTTACTGTTGTGGATTCCAATGAAGTTGTGGTTGGTATAACTTGTGAGGAGGACGGAATATCAGATGTAGACGTAATTTTTGTCGTGTCTCCTAATGTGGACCCAACAGGAGTAGAGGAAGCAATTTCTGTAGTTTCTGATGATGGTGTGGAAGGGATATTTGATGCGGTAGAAGATGCAATTGGTGTTGATTCATCAGATGTAGTCAATGGAACTTCTGAGGTTGAAGAAAATTGTGTTGTCTCTGAAGATGTAGATGGAATATTCGACTGAGTCGTTTCCAGTGGTGTTGTGATGAACAATGTTGTACTTTCTGTTGACAATGTGGAACCTATTGAAGTTGTTTCAGCAGCTGTGGACGGAACAGAAGTCCATAGAGATGTAGTAGATTCCGTTTGAGTAACTGTTGTAGATTCCAATGAAGTTGTGGTTGGTATAACTTGTGAGGAGGTCGTAATATCAGATGTAGATGTAATTTGTGTCGTGTCTCCTAAAGTGGAACCAACAGGAGCAGAGGACGTCATTTCTGTAGTTTCCGATGACGGTGTGGAAGGGATATTTGATGTGGTAGAAGATGCAATTGGTGTTGATTCATCAGATGTAGTCAATGGAACTTCTGAGGTTGAGGAAAATTGTGTTGTCTCTGAAGATGTAAATGGAATATTCGACTGAGTCATTTCCAGTGGTGTTGTGATGAACAATGTTGTACTTTCAGTTGCCAATGTGGACACTATTGAAGTTGTTTCAGCAGCTGTGGAAGGAACAGAAGTCCATGGAGTTGCAGTAGATTCTGTTTGAGTTACTGTTGTGGATTCCAATGAAGTTGTGGTTGGTATAACTTGTGAGGAGGACGGAATATCAGATGTAGACGTAATTTTTGTCGTGTATCCTAATGTGGACCCAACAGGAGTAGAGGAAGCAATTTCTGTAGTTTCTGATGATGGTGTGGAAGGGATATTTGATGCGGTAGAAGATGCAATTGGTGTTGATTCATCAGATGTAGTCAATGGAACTTCTGAGGTTGAGGAAAATTGTGTTGTCTCTGAAGATGTAGATGGAATATTCGACTGAGTCGTTTCCAGTGGTGTTGTGATGAACAATGTTGTACTTTCTGTTGACAATGTGGAACCTATTGAAGTTGTTTCAGCAGCTGTGGACGGAACAGAAGTCCATAGAGATGTAGTAGATTCCGTTTGAGTAACTGTTGTAGATTCCAATGAAGTTGTGGTTGGTATAACTTGTGAGGAGGTTGTAATATCAGATGTAGATGTAATTTGTGTCGTGTCTCCTAATGTGGAACCAACAGGAGCAGAGGAAGTCATTTCTGTAGTTTCCGATGACGGTGTGGAAGGGATATTTGATGTGGTAGAAGATGCAATTGGTGATTCATCAGATGTAGTCAATGGAACTTCTGAGGTTGAGGAAAATTGTGTTGTCTCTGAAGATGTAGATGGAATATTCGACTGAGTCGTTTCCATTGGTGTTGTGATGAACAATGTTGTACTTTCAGTTGCCAATGTGGACACTATTGAAGTTGTTTCAGCAGCTGTGGAAGGAACATAAGTCCATGGAGTTGCAGTAGATTCTGTTTGAGTTACTGTTGTGGATTCCAATGAAGTTGTGGTTGGTATAACTTGTGAGGAGGACGGAATATCAGATGTAGACGTAATTTTTGTCGTGTCTCCTAATGTGGACCCAACAGGAGTAGAGGAAGCAATTTCTGTAGTTTCTGATGATGGTGTGGAAGGGATATTTGATGCGGTAGAAGATGCAATTGGTGTTGATTCATCAGATGTAGTCAATGGAACTTCTGAGGTTGAGAAAAATTGTGTTGTCTCTGAAGATGTAGATGGAATATTCGACTGAGTCGTTTCCAGTGGTGTTGTGATGAACAATGTTGTACTTTCTGTTGATAATGTGGAACCTATTGAAGTTGTTTCAGCAGCTGTGGACGGAACAGAAGTCCATAGAGATGTAGTAGATTCCGTTTGAGTAACTGTTGTAGATTCCAATGAAGTTGTGGTTGGTATAACTTGTGAGGAGGTCGTAATATCAGATGTAGATGTAATTTGTGTCGTGTCTCCTAAAGTGGAACCAACAGGAGCAGAGGAAGTCATTTCTGTAGTTTCCGATGACGGTGTGGAAGGGATATTTGATGTGGTAGAAGATGCAATTGGTGTTGATTCATCAGATGTAGTCAATGGAACTTCTGAGGTTGAGGAAAATTGTGTTGTCTCTGAAGATGTAGATGGAATATTCGACTGAGTCATTTCCAGTGGTGTTGTGATGAACAATGTTGTACTTTCAGTTGCCAATGTGGACACTATTGAAGTTGTTTCAGCAGCTGTGGAAGGAACAGAAGTCCATGGAGTTGCAGTAGATTCTGTTTGAGTTACTGTTGTGGATTCCAATGAAGTTGTGGTTGGTATAACTTGTGAGGAGGACGGAATATCAGATGTAGACGTAATTTTTGTCGTGTCTCCTAATGTGGACCCAACAGGAGTAGAGGAAGCAATTTCTGTAGTTTCTGATGATGGTGTGGAAGGGATATTTGATGCGGTAGAAGATGCAATTGGTGTTGATTCATCAGATGTAGTCAATGGAACTTCTGAGGTTGAGGAAAATTGTGTTGTCTCTGAAGATGTAGATGGAATATTCGACTGAGTCGTTTCCAGTGGTGTTGTGATGAACAATGTTGTACTTTCTGTTGATAATGTGGAACCTATTGAAGTTGTTTCAGCAGCTGTGGACGGAACAGAAGTCCATAGAGATGTAGTAGATTCCGTTTGAGTAACTGTTGTAGATTCCAATGAAGTTGTGGTTGGTATAACTTGTGAGGAGGTCGTAATATCAGATGTAGATGTAATTTGTGTCGTGTCTCCTAAAGTGGAACCAACAGGAGCAGAGGAAGTCATTTCTGTAGTTTCCGATGACGGTGTGGAAGGGATATTTGATGTGGTAGAAGATGCAATTGGTGTTGATTCATCAGATGTAGTCAATGGAACTTCTGAGGTTGAGGAAAATTGTGTTGTCTCTGAAGATGTAGATGGAATATTCGACTGAGTCATTTCCAGTGGTGTTGTGATGAACAATGTTGTACTTTCAGTTGCCAATGTGGACACTATTGAAGTTGTTTCAGCAGCTGTGGAAGGAACAGAAGTCCATGGAGTTGCAGTAGATTCTGTTTGAGTTACTGTTGTGGATTCCAATGAAGTTGTGGTTGGTATAACTTGTGAGGAGGACGGAATATCAGATGTAGACGTAATTTTTGTCGTGTCTCCTAATGTGGACCCAACAGGAGTAGAGGAAGCAATTTCTGTAGTTTCTGATGATGGTGTGGAAGGGATATTTGATGCGGTAGAAGATGCAATTGGTGTTGATTCATCAGATGTAGTCAATGGAACTTCTGAGGTTGAGGAAAATTGGGTTGTCTCTGAAGATGTAGATGGAATATTCGACTGAGTCGTTTCCAGTGGTGTTGTGATGAACAATGTTGTACTTTCTGTTGACAATGTGGAACCTATTGAAGTTGTTTCAGCAGCTGTGGACGGAACAGAAGTCCATAGAGATGTAGTAGATTCCGTTTGAGTAACTGTTGTAGATTCCAATGAAGTTGTGGTTGGTATAACTTGTGAGGAGGTCGTAATATCAGATGTAGATGTAATTTGTGTCGTGTCTCCTAATGTGGAACCAACAGGAGCAGAGGAAGTCATTTCTGTAGTTTCCGATGACGGTGTGGAAGGGATATTTGATGTGGTAGAAGATGCAATTGGTGTTGATTCATCAGATGTAGTCAATGGAACTTCTGAGGTTGAGGAAAATTGTGTTGTCTCTGAAGATGTAGATGGAATATTCGACTGAGTCGTTTCCAGTGGTGTTGTGATGAACAATGTTGTACTTTCAGTTGCCAATGTGGACACTATTGAAGTTGTTTCAGCAGCTGTGGAAGGAACAGAAGTCCATGGAGTTGCAGTAGATTCTGTTTGAGTTACTGTTGTGGATTCCAATGAAGTTGTGGTTGGTATAACTTGTGAGGAGGACGGAATATCAGATGTAGACGTAATTTTTGTCGTGTCTCCTAATGTGGACCCAACAGGAGTAGAGGAAGCAATTTCTGTAGTTTCTGATGATGGTGTGGAAGGGATATTTGATGCGGTAGAAGATGCAATTGGTGTTGATTCATCAGATGTAGTCAATGGAACTTCTGAGGTTGAGGAAAATTGTGTTGTCTCTGAAGATGTAGATGGAATATTCGACTGAGTCGTTTCCAGTGGTGTTGTGATGAACAATGTTGTACTTTCTGTTGACAATGTGGAACCTATTGAAGTTGTTTCAGCAGCTGTGGACGGAACAGAAGTCCATAGAGACGTAGTAGATTCCGTTTGAGTTACTGTTGTAGATTCCAATGAAGTTGTGGTTGGTATAACTTGTGAGGAGGTCGTAATATCAGATGTAGATGTAATTTGTGTCGTGTCTCCTAATGTGGAACCAACAGGAGCAGAGGAAGTCATTTCTGTAGTTTCCGATGACGGTGTGGAAGGGATATTTGATGTGGTAGAATATGCAATTGGTGTTGATACATCAGATGTAGTCAATGGAACTTCTGAGGTTGAGGAAAATTGTGTTGTCTCTGAAGATGTAGATGGAATATTCGACTGAGTCGTTTCCAGTGGTGTTGTGATGAACAATGTTGTACTTTCAGTTGCCAATGTGGACACTATTGAAGTTGTTTCAGCAGCTGTGGAAGGAACAGAAGTCCATGGAGTTGCAGTAGATTCTGTTTGAGTTACTGTTGTGGATTCCAATGAAGTTGTGGTTGGTATAACTTGTGAGGAGGACGGAATATCAGATGTAGACGTAATTTTTGTCGTGTCTCCTAATGTGGACCCAACAGGAGTAGAGGAAGCAATTTCTGTAGTTTCTGATGATGGTGTGGAAAGGATATTTGATGCGGTAGAAGATGCAATTGGTGTTGATTCATCAGATGTAGTCAATGGAACTTCTGAGGTTGAGGAAAATTGTGTTGTCTCTGAAGATGTGGATGGAATATTTGACTGAGTCGTTTCCAGTGGTGTTGTGATGAACAATGTTGTACTTTCTGTTGACAATGTGGAACCTATTGAAGTTGTTTCAGCAGCTGTGGAAGGAACAGAAGTCCATAGAGATGTAGTTGATTCCGTTTGAGTTACTGTTGTAGATTCCAATGAAGTTGTGGTTGGTATAACTTGTGAGGAGGTCGTAATATCAGATGTAGATGTAATTTGTGTCGTGTCTCCTAATGTGGAACCAACAGGAGCAGAGGACGTCATTTCTGTAGTTTCCGATGACGGTGTGGAAGGAATATTTGATGTGGTAGAAGATGCAATCGGTGTTGATTCATCAGATGTAGTCAATGGAACTTCTGAGGTTGAAAAAAATTGTGTTGTCTCTGAAGATGTAGATGGAATATTCGACTGAGTCGTTTCCAGTGGTGTTGTTATGAACAATGTTGTACTTTCAGTTGCCAATGTGGACACTATTGAAGTTGTTTCAGCAGCTGTGGAAGGAACAGAAGTCCATGGAGTTGCAGTAGATTCTGTTTGAGTTACTGTTGTGGATTCCAATGAAGTTGTGGTTGGTATAACTTGTGAGGAGGACGGAATATCAGATGTAGACGTAATTTTTGTCGTGTCTCCTAATGTGGACCCAACAGGAGTAGAGGAAGTCATTTCTGTAGTTTCCGATGATGGTGTAGAAGGGATATTTGATGTGGTAGAAGATGCAATTGGTGTTGATTCATCAGATGTAGTCGTTGGAACTTCTGAGGTTGAGGAAAATTGTGTTGTATCAGAAGATGTGGATGGAATATTTGACTGAGTCGTTTCCAGTGGTGTTGTGATCAACAATGTTGTACTTTCGGATGACAATGTGGAACCTATTGAAGTTGTTTCAGCAGCTGTGGACGGAAGAGAAGTCCATGGAGATGTAGTAGATTCCGTTTGAGTTACTGTTGTAGATTCCAATGAAGTTGTGGTTGGTATAACTTGTGAGGAGGTCGTAATATCAGATGTAGATGTAATTTGTGTCGTGTCTCCTAATGTGGAACCAACAGGAGCAGAGGAAGTCATTTCTGTAGTTTCCGATGACGGTGTGGAAGGGATATTTGATGTGGTAGAAGATGCAATTGGTGTTGATTCATCAGATGTAGTCAATGGAACTTCTGAGGTTGAGGAAAATTGTGTTGTCTCTGAAGATGTAGATGGAATATTCGACTGAGTCGTTTCCAGTGGTGTTGTGATGAACAATGTTGTACTTTCAATTGCCAATGTGGAACCTATTGAAGTTGTTTCAGCAGCTGTGGAAGGAACATAAGTCCATGGAGTTGCAGAAGATTCTGTTTGAGTTACTGTTGTGGATTCCAATGAAGTTGTGGTTGGTATAACTTGTGAGGAGGACGGAATATCAGATGTAGACGTAATTTTTGTCGTGTCTCCTAATGTGGAACCAACAGGAGCAGAGGAAGTCATTTCTGTAGTTTCCGATGACGGTGTGGAAGGGATATTTGATGTGGTAGAAGATGCAATTGGTGTTGATACATCAGATGTAGTTAATGGAACTTCTGAGGTTGAGGAAAATTGTGTTGTCTCAGAAGATGTGGATGGAATATTTGACTGAGTCGTTTCCAGTGGTGTTGTGATGAACAATGTTGTACTTTCGGTTGACAATGTATAACCTATTGAAGTTGTTTCAGCAGCTGTGGACGGAACAGCAGTCCATGGAGATGCAGTACATTCCGTTTGAGTTTCTGTTGTAGATTCCAATGAAGTTGTGGTTGGTATAACTTGTGAGGATGTCGTAATATCAGATGTAGATGTAATTTGTGTCGTGTCTCCTAATGTGGAACCAACAGGAGCAGAGGAAGTCATTTCTGTAGTTTCCGATGACGGTGTGGAAGGGATATTTGATGTGGTAGAAGATGCAATCGGTGTTGATTCATCAGATGTAGTCAATGGAACTTCTGAGGTTGAAAAAAATTGTGTTGTCTCTGAAGATGTAGATGGAATATTCGACTGTGTCGTTTCCAGTGGTGTTGTTATGAACAATGTTGTACTTTTAGTTGCCAATGTGGACACTATTGAAGTTGTTTCAGCAGCTGTGGAAGGAACAGAAGTCCATGGAGTTGCAGTAGATTCTGTTTGAGTTACTGTTGTGGATTCCAATGAAGTTGTGGTTGGTATAACTTGTGAGGAGGACGGAATATCAGATGTAGACGTAATTTGTGTCGTGTCTCCTAATGTGGACCCAACAGGAGTAGAGGAAGTCATTTCTATAGTTTCCGATGATGGTGTAGAAGGGATATTTGATGTGGTAGAAGATGCAATTGGTGTTGATTCATCAGATGTAGTCGTTGCAACTTCTGAGGTTGAGGAAAATTGTGTTGTCTCAGAAGATGTGGATGGTATATTCGACTGAGTCGTTTCCAGTGGTGTTGTGATTAACAATGTTGTACTTTCGGTTGCCAATGTAGACTCTATTGAAGTTGTTTCAGCAGCTGTGGATGGAACAGAAGTCCATAGAGATGTAGTAGATTCCGTTTGAATTACCGTTGTGGATTCCAATGAAGTTGTGGTTGGTATAACTTCTGAGGAGGACGGAATATCAGATGTAGACGTAATTTGTGTCGTGTCTCCTAATGTGGACCCAACAGGAGTAGAGGAAGCAATTTCTGTAGTTTCTGATGATGGCGTGGAAGGGATATTTGATGTGGTAGAAGATGCAATTGGTGTTGATTCATCAGATGTAGTTAATGGAACTTCTGAGGTTGAGGAAAATTGTGATGTCTCTGAAGATGTAGATGGAATATTCGACTGAGTCGTTTCCAGTGGTGTTGTGATGAACAATGTTGTACTTTCAGTTGCCAATGTGGAGACTAATGAAGTTGTTTCAGCAGCTGTGGAAGGAACAGAAGTCCATGGAGTTGCAGTAGATTCTGTTTGAGTTACTGTTGTGGATTTCAATGAAGTTGTGGTTGGTATAACTTGTGAAGAGGACGGAATATCAGATGTAGACGTAATTTGTGTCGTGTCTCCTAATGTGGACCCAACAGGAATAGAGGAAGTCATTTCTGTAGTTTCCGATGATGGTGTAGAAGGGATATTTGATGTGGTAGAAGATGCAATTGGTGTTGATTCATCAGATGTAGTCGTTGGAACTTCTGAGGTTGAGGAAAATTGTGTTGTCTCAGAAGATGTGGATGGAATATTTGACTGAGTCGTTTCCAGTGGTGTTGTGATGAACAATGTTGTACTTTCGGTTGACAATGTGGAACCTATTGAAGTTGTTTCAGCAGCTGTGGACGGAACAGAAGTCCATGGAGATGTAGTTGATTCCGTTTGAGTTACTGTTGTAGATTCCAATGAAGTTGTGGTTGGTATAACTTGTGAGGAGGTCGTAATATCAGATGTAGATGTAATTTGTGTCGTGTCTCCTAATGTGGAACCAACAGGAGCAGAGGAAGTCATTTCTGTAGTTTCCAATGACGGTGTGGAAGGGATATTTGATGTGGTAGAAGATGCAATCGGTGTTGATTCATCAGATGTAGTCAATGGAACTTCTGAGGTTGAGGAAAATTGTGTTGTCTCTGAAGATGTAGATGGAATATTCGACTGAGTCGTTTCCAGTGGTGTTGTTATGAACAATGTTGTACTTTCAGTTGCTAATGTGGACACTATTGAAGTTGTTTCAGCAGCTGTGGAAGGAATAGAAGTCCATGGAGTTGCAGTAGATTCTGTTTGAGTTACTGTTGTGGATTCCAATGAAGTTGTGGTTGGTATAACTTGTGAGGAGGACGGAATATCAGATGTAGACGTAATTTTTGTCGTGTCTCCTAATGTGGACCCAACAGGAGTAGAGGAAGTCATTTCTGTAGTTTCCGATGATAGTGTAGAAGGTATATTTGATGTGGTAGAAGATGCAATTGGTGTTGATTCATCAGATGTAGTCGTTGGAACTTCTGAGGTTGAGGAAAATTGTGTTGTCTCAGAAGATGCGGATGGAATATTTGACTGAGTCGTTTCCAGTGGTGTTGTGATGAACAATGTTGTACTTTCGGTTGACAATGTGGAACCTATTGAAGTTGTTTCAGCAGCTGTGGACGGAACAGAAGTCCATGGAGATGTAGTTGATTCCGTTTGAGTTACTGTTGTAGATTCCAATGAAGTTGTGGTTGGTATAACTTGTGAGGAGGTCGTAATATCAGATGTAGATGTAATTTGTGTCGTGTCTCCTAATGTGGAACCAACAGGAGCAGAGTAAGTCATTTCTGTAGTTTCCAATGACGGTGTGGAAGGGATATTTGATGTGGTAGAAGATGCAATCGGTGTTGATTCATCAGATGTAGTCAATGGAACTTCTGAGGTTGAGGAAAATTGTGTTGTCTCTGAAGATGTAGATGGAATATTCGACTGAGTCGTTTCCAGTGGTGTTGTTATGAACAATGTTGTACTTTCAGTTGCCAATGTGGACACTATTGAAGTTGTTTCAGCAGCTGTGGAAGGAACAGAAGTCCATGGAGTTGCAGTAGATTCTGTTTGAGTTACTGTTGTGGATTCCAATGAATTTGTGGTTGGTATAACTTGTGAGGAGGACGGAATATCAGATGTAGACGTAATTTTTGTCGTGTCTCCTAATGTGGACCCAACAGGAGTAGAGGAAGTCATTTCTGTAGTTTCCGATGATGGTGTAGAAGGGATATTTGATGTGGTAGAAGATGCAATTGGTGTTGATTCATCAGATGTAGTCGTTGCAACTTCTGAGGTTGAGGATAATTGTGTTGTCTCAGAAGATGTGGATGGTATATTCGACTGAGTCGTTTCCAGTGGTGTTGTGATTAACAATGTTGTACTTTCGGTTGCCAATGTGGACTCTATTGAAGTTGTTTCAGCAGCTGTGGATGGAACAGAAGTCCATAGAGATGTAGTAGATTCCGTTTGAATTACCGTTGTGGATTCCAATGAAGTTGTGGTTGGTATAACTTCTGAGGAGGACGGAATATCAGATGTAGACGTAATTTGTGTCGTGTCTCCTAATGTGGACCCAACAGGAGTAGAGGAAGCAATTTCTGTAGTTTCTGATGATGGCGTGGAAGGGATATTTGATGTGGTAGAAGATGCAATTGGTGGTGATTCATCAGATGTAGTTAATGGAACTTCTGAGGTTGAGAAAAATTGTGTTGTCTCTGAAGATGTAGATGGAATATTCGACTGAGTCGTTTCCAGTGGTGTTGTGATGAACAATGTTGTACTTTCAGTTGCCAATGTGGACACTAATGAAGTTGTTTCAGCAGCTGTAGAAGGAACAGAAGTCCATGGAGTTGCAGTAGATTCTGTTTGAGTTACTGTTGTGGATTTCAATGAAGTTGTGGTTGGTATAACTTGTGAGGAGGACGGAATATCAGATGTAGACGTAATTTGTGTCGTGTCTCCTAATGTGGACCCAACAGGAGTAGAGGAAGTCATTTCTGTAGTTTCCGATGATGGTGTAGAAGGGATATTTGATGTGGTAGAAGATGCAATTGGTGTTGATTCATCAGATGTAGTCGTTGCAACTTCTGAGGTTGAGGATAATTGTGTTGTCTCAGAAGATGTGGATGGTATATTCGACTGAGTCGTTTCCAGTGGTGTTGTGATTAACAATGTTGTACTTTCGGTTGCTAATGTGGACTCTATTGAAGTTGTTTCAGCAGCTGTGGATGGAATAGAAGTCCATAGAAATGTAGTAGATTCCGTTTGAATTACCCTTGTGGATTCCAATGAAGTTGTGGTTGGTATAACTTCTGAGGAGGACGGAATATCAGATGTAGACGTAATTTGTGTCGTGTCTCCTAATGTGGACCCAACAGGAGTAGAGGAAGTCATTTCTGTAGTTTCCGATGATGGTGTGGAAGGGATATTTGATGCGGTAGAAGATGCAATTGGTATTGATTCAGCAGAAGTAGTCAATGGAACTTCTGAGGTTGAGGAAAATTGTGTTGTCTCAGAAGATGTGGATGGAATATTCGACTGAGTCGTTTCCAGTGGTGTTGTGATGAGCAATGTTGTACTTTCAGTTGACAATGTGGAACTTATTGAAGTTGTTTCAGCAGCTGTTGATGGAACAGAAGTCCATAGAAATGTAGTAGATTCCGTTTGAGTTACTTTTGTGGATTCCAATGAAGTTGTGGTTGGTATAACTTCTGAGGAGGACGGAATGTCAGATGAAGACGTAATTTGTGTCGTGTTTCCTAATGTGGACCCAACAGGAGTAGAGGAAGCAATTTCTGTAGTTTCCGATGATGGTGTGGAAGGGATATTTGATGTGGTAGAAGATGCAATTGGTGTTGATTCATCAGATGTAGTCGCTGGAACTTCTGAGGTTGAGGAAAATTGTGTTGTCTCAGAAGATGTGGATGGAATATTTGACTGAGTCGTTTCCAGTGGTGTTGTGATGAACAATGTTGTACTTTCGGTTGACAATGTGGAACCTATTGAAGTTGTTTCAGCAGCTGTGGACGGAACAGAAGTCCATGGAGATGTAGTTGATTCCGTTTGAGTTACTGTTGTAGATTCCAATGAAGTTGTGGTTGGTATAACTTGTGAGGAGGTCGTAATATCAGATGTAGATGTAATTTGTGTCGTGTCTCCTAATGTGGAACCAACAGGAGCAGAGTAAGTCATTTCTGTAGTTTCCAATGACGGTGTGGAAGGGATATTTGATGTGGTAGAAGATGCAATCGGTGTTGATTCATCAGATGTAGTCAATGGAACTTCTGAGGTTGAGGAAAATTGTGTTGTCTCTGAAGATGTAGATGGAATATTCGACTGAGTCGTTTCCAGTGGTGTTGTTATGAACAATGTTGTACTTTCAGTTGCCAATGTGGACACTATTGAAGTTGTTTCAGCAGCTGTGGAAGGAACAGAAGTCCATGGAGTTGCAGTAGATTCTGTTTGAGTTACTGTTGTGGATTCCAATGAAGTTGTGGTTGGTATAACTTGTGAGGAGGACGGAATATCAGATGTAGACGTAATTTTTGTCGTGTCTCCTAATGTGGACTCAACAGGAGTAGAGGAAGTCATTTCTGTAGTTTCCGATGATGGTGTAGAAGGGATATTTGATGTGGTAGAAGATGCAATTGGTGTTGATTCATCAGATGTAGTCGTTGCAACTTCTGAGGTTGAGGATAATTGTGTTGTCTCAGAAGATGTGGATGGTATATTCGACTGAGTCGTTTCCAGTGGTGTTGTGATTAACAATGTTGTACTTTCGGTTGCCAATGTGGACTCTATTGAAGTTGTTTCAGCAGCTGTGGATGGAACAGAAGTCCATAGAGATGTAGTAGATTCCGTTTGAATTACCGTTGTGGATTCCAATGAAGTTGTGGTTGGTATAACTTCTGAGGAGGACGGAATATCAGATGTAGACGTAATTTGTGTCGTGTCTCCTAATGTGGACCCAACAGGAGTAGAGGAAGCAATTTCTGTAGTTTCTGATGATGGCGTGGAAGGGATATTTGATGTGGTAGAAGATGCAATTGGTGTTGATTCATCAGATGTAGTTAATGGAACTTCTGAGGTTGAGAAAAATTGTGTTGTCTTTGAAGATGTAGATGGAATATTCGACTGAGTCGTTTCCAGTGGTGTTGTGATGAACAATGTTGTACTTTCAGTTGCCAATGTGGACACTAATGAAGTTGTTTCAGCAGCTGTGGAAGGAACATAAGTCCATGGAGTTGCAGTAGATTCTGTTTGAGTTACTGTTGTGGATTTCAATGAAGTTGTGGTTGGTATAACTTGTGAGGAGGACGGAATATCAGATGTAGACGTAATTTGTGTCATGTCTCCTAATGTGGACCCAACAGGAGTAGAGGAAGTCATTTCTGTAGTTTCCGATGATGGTGTAGAAGGGATATTTGATGTGGTAGAAGATGCAATTGGTGTTGATTCATCAGATGTAGTCGTTGGAACTTCTGAGGTTGAGGAAAATTGTGTTGTCTCAGAAGATGTGGATGGAATATTTGACTGAGTTGTTTCCAGTGGTGTTGTGATGAACAATGTTGTACTTTCGGTTGACAATGTGGAACCTATTGAAGTTGTTTCAGCAGCTGTGGACGGAACAGAAGTCAATGGAGATGTAGTTGATTCCGTTTGAGTTACTGTTGTAGATTCCAATGAAGTTGTGGTTGGTATAACTTGTGAGGAGGTCGTAATATCAGATGTAGATGTAATTTGTGTCGTGTCTCCTAATGTGGAACCAACAGGAGCAGAGGAAGTCATTTCTGTAGTTTCCAATGACGGTGTGGAAGGGATATTTGATGTGGTAGAAGATGCAATCGGTGTTGATTCATCAGATGTAGTCAATGGAACTTCTGAGGTTGAGGAAAATTGTGTTGTCTCTGAAGATGTAGATGGAATATTCGACTGAGTCGTTTCCAGTGGTGTTGTTATGAACAATGTTGTACTTTCAGTTGCCAATGTGGACACTATTGAAGTTGTTTCAGCAGCTGTGGAAGGAACAGAAGTCCATGGAGTTGCAGTAGATTCTGTTTGAGTTACTGTTGTGGATTCCAATGAAGTTGTGGTTGGTATAACTTGTGAGGAGGACGGAATATCAGATGTAGACGTAATTTTTGTCGTGTCTCCTAATGTGGACCCAACAGGAGTAGAGGAAGTCATTTCTGTAGTTTCCGATGATGGTGTAGATGGGATATTTGATGTGGTAGAAGATGCAATTGGTGTTGATTCATCAGATGTAGTCGTTGCAACTTCTGAGGTTGAGGATAATTGTTTTGTCTCAGAAGATGTGGATGGTATATTCGACTGAGTCGTTTCCAGTGGTGTTGTGATTAACAATGTTGTACTTTCGGTTGCCAATGTGGACTCTATTGAAGTTGTTTCAGCAGCTGTGGATGGAACAGAAGTCCATAGAAATGTAGTAGATTCCGTTTGAATTACCGTTGTGGATTCCAATGAAGTTGTGGTTGGTATAACTTCTGAGGAGGACGGAATATCAGATGTAGACGTAATTTGTGTCGTGTCTCCTAATGTGGACCCAACAGGAGTAGAGGAAGTCATTTCTGTAGTTTCTGATGATGGTGTGGAAGGGATATTTGATGCGGTAGAAGATGCAATTGGTATTGATTCAGCAGAAGTAGTCAATGGAACTTCTGAGGTTGAGGAAAATTGTGTTGTCTCAGAAGATGTGGATGGAATATTCGACTGAGTCGTTTCCAGTGGTGTTGTGATGAGCAATGTTGTACTTTCAGTTGACAATGTGGAACCTATTGAAGTTGTTTCAGCAGCTGTTGATGGAACAGAAGTCCATAGAAATGTAGTAGATTCCGTTTGAGTTACTTTTGTGGATTCCAATGAAGTTGTGGTTGGTATAACTTCTGAGGAGGACGGAATGTCAGATGAAGACGTAATTTGTGTCGTGTTTCCTAATGTGGACCCAACAGGAGTAGAGGAAGCAATTTCTGTAGTTTCCGATGATGGTGTGGAAGGGATATTTGATGTGGTAGAAGATGCAATTGGTGTTGATTCAGCAGATGTAGTCGTTGGAACTTCTGAGGTTGAGGATAATTGTGTTGTCTCAGAAGATGTGGATGGAATATTTGACTGAGTCGTTTCCAGTGGTGTTGTGATGAATGTTGTACTTTCAGTTGCCAATGTGGACATAATTGAAATTGTTTCAGCAGCTGTGGACGGAACAGAAGTCCATATAGATGTAGTAGATTCTGTTTGAATTACCGTTGTGGATTTCAATAAAGTTGTGGTTGGTATAGCTTGTGGGGAGGACGGAATATCAGATGTAGACTTAATTTGTGTCGTGTCTCCTAATGTGGACCCAACAGGAGTAGAGGAAGTCATTTCTGTAGTTTCCGATGATGGTGAGGAAGCTATATTTGACAGGGTAGAAGATGCAATTGTTGTTGATTTAGCAGATATAGTTGATGGATCTTTTGAAGTTGAAGAAAATTGTGTTGTCTCAGATTTTGACGTTGTTATAGTTGAATCTGTTGATTAGAAATACGTTTCAAATAATAATTTCACACTGTGTTAATCCTGAACCTTTTAAAGCTAATATTACTTGAAAACAGTTGATAAAAAAGTGAGTTCTGAACATAACTGTAATTTTATTGTCCCTCATAAATTACCATTTTTGCTCATAGTTATTTAATGACCCCACATAACTTTTGTTATTCACATCACACATTTAGATTACAACGACCCAACAGTTATTCCATGATATTCAGGTTAATGACAATAAAAAATATACTTAATTCTGGAATATCTTGTTCGAAAAACAACATCATTATTCGTAATGTTTTTTCTGAGCCAGCTGCTTTTTAAATTGAGCCTTTTTCTACTTTTTTTTAAAATAATTTTTTGTGTGCTCCACAGAATTTATCAATGGCTCTTGCCCATAATGTAACATTGCTTTAAGTGATCGTAACCTGCTAATGAGACTAAGCGAAGTCTAAATTGATCCAGATTATGACATTTATATTTACAATTTATTTTTTGCAGTGGCCTACACTAATCTAGAAGGACTATTTATTCAAAGATTAGTTGCTATTTCATTTCACCCATTCGTTGTTTTAGAAAAGAACCTCTAATTTCAGTTAACTGTGGCCCTTACTTTAAACAAATCCTGATTATATGTGGATCACAATTTACTGACATGGCATATCATCAATTTAAATAATACAGAAAGTGTTACGAAATCAGAAGACTCAGGGATTGCCCATGTGCCTTTGTAAAGCTGAATTTCTGAATTAAAAAGAAACATTTTTTTTTGCTGAAATTAAACTATTCGTATACACAGACCAAAGCCACCATCATAAAATCTAAATAAATATGTTTTACAGCCACCAATTTACAATGTTTATTGTAAAAGAAAAGAACAGATATTAGACACTGAAATTTGTGGTTTAAGTTCTGTCCCAAATGCAGACTCATCTTTGAGGATTGTATCTCATTTTTATTTCACAAATATTGAAGTTCAATAAAAGTTTAAAAAAATGCACATATGCGCAATGTGATTTCAATGAAAAAAATTCACGTAATTATAAGCTAAGCAGCATATTAAAGTAACCTTCATCACAATCTCTTGTTTTATGCAATACAAATTTAAGAAACCTCTGCTCAGTCATTGCCTGGCCAGGTCTTGATCACGTTTAAGCGTTATGGCTTGAGCAGTGACATCATAACAACATCCGTATGAGCAGTAAACATTCAGTGGTGTTCAATAAATGTACGCTATATTATATTAAAGAGTGAAGATGTAATACTAAATTGAGTGAAATTGATTCTTCGTTATCAGCTTGTGTGCAAGTGCTAAGAGGATTGTTACATCATAGAATTGGAAGAGATTGTGATAACTTAGGGCCGAGGATGATGATAATGGAAGTGGAGTATATGATCCTTACGGCGGTACCCCGGGGTACCAAATAATACAAAATGGGCCGAAGCAATTAAATATTTTATTTCTGGGACACTATTTTTTCCAGGGGTGTACTTAACTCCGCGACTGGGGTATCAATCAATTCGAAATCAGTGCTACTCCGCGATGTCGAAACGCCAAACATTAGCATAAAAAATCAGTTATCGGAAAATTAAACTTTGAATAGTGTATCGTGTACAGCTCGTCGAGATGAGTCGATTGCCGCATCGCCGACCATCAACAGACTAAAAATGACTGCATCAGGGACATGATGCGAGAGCCAGGGTACGATGGTACCCCCCGGGGTACCGCCATAAGGTTCATATGACCCGGCTGAATGGAAGCGTTTTAGAGTTGTTACAGTTCGTTTTTTACAACTCCGCATTGTATATCCAACTCCAAATATTAACATTGTAGACTTAAAACTTTCGTGGCTGCAGGAATTCTTATTCTTGGTTCTTTCGGTAAAGTCATGTAGATAGAAAACAAAAATCTAAATTAAAGGCAAAAAACCCCACGACGTTTCGATCGCAACACAAGCAGTTTTCTCTAAAGGGCCATGAAAGTTCGTTCTCACTATATATTCAGTTATGTGTTAAAGACATTGGTGGTAATACCGTTTTTAAACTCTACATAACATTTGCATGACCATGAATGATGAATATGCAGATATATACTTGACAATGACACTGAGATTCATAAATACACTCATAGCGTAGCTCTGAATAGCTTAGACCCTGTTTTCCATTATGCCTTGCTGTTCTGTTCTAATCAAGGGTTGCTTTGTTTTATCATTGTGAGCCTACTCTAAAGCAGGTAACCTCTATCCCAGTGGGTAATCCTACATTGATCTACGTTTGTCTTCAAATAAATCACGAACAATATAGCGCAACAAACATCTTCCTGGCTTCCATCATCCACGACAACAATGAGCAGCACTTAACCATTGAAGATGCATATACCTAATGTACTAGTGGAAAATAAATTACTTTACCGTGTGCAACTGCGGCTACGGACACTAAATGATGAACCAAAACTTCGCACCTCCCCCCAAAATTTTTTTTTAAGGCAATGCACCGACTCTCAAAGCAACTGATGGCCAAATCACTCAGAACTGAATCTATAATCGTTGCTCTGCATTGGCTATACACGATTCCTTTGTTTTATCTACCACTAAGCTCATGGTCCACCATAAATCGCATCCACTGCACAAACCATGGCAAATGCGGATACCTGATGCACAAATGGAAATGTCAAAACTCTCTGGCAGTGTGCGACTGTGGTCATCCAGAACGGACCGCATACAATGTATAACGACGTAATGCCCCAATTCACAAATACGAAGGAGACATCACAGCGATATACACTCCGCTGCTCCTGATGCGGTTATCTGGTTTGATCGCCTGCAAGTTAAATTGTAGTTGTTGCTCTCCATCTACATTAGCCATGCGAAAGAAGAAGAAGGCCATACAAAATGATCATCTGTAAAATATGCATGGTCTAAATGTGACTGCATTTCAAGATGTAGAAAACCGTGAGCTCTGTCTTATATTTTATCGTTTTTCTTATACTAAATGTCTATGCTTGTCATTTTAGATTTACTAAAATTCGATTTCCTGTGCGCAAACATTTTACACCAGGTTCGGGAAAAACCATCTGGTGTCCCTTTTGCAGTTCACTTCAGTTCCCACTAAAAATCGATCTCGTGTAAAAAACTAAAAGTATTTATTTTTTAAGTTTGAGTGCACTGTTTAATCACGTCTATCTCATATAAGTTGTGTGTGCACCTTGTTTCATGATTGCATTTCATAAGCATTATTTAATATATTACGTGAATGTATTTTTAATGTTTCTGATATGTATTCCATAGTTTTACTCTTAAATTTAAATAAAACTTATCCTTGATATGAAATTCTGGTTTAGCTCTAAATGTCAGAACTACATTGTACTGCTGCTATTTTTTGACCCAGGCCACTTGTTGCCTCATCTTATGAAATAAAGTCGCTGATGATGGGATTATTGTTGATATAGGTTATCTACACAAATGTACATATACGCAACATTTACAATTATCAACCTAATCCTTTGTGATTAGTCCACTGCTGGATAAAGGCCTCCCTAAGCCGTTGCCACCCCTCACAATCATCCAATCTAACGATTCATCTCACACCCACTTACGCGCGGAATTCTTTACTCCATCTCTTCTGTGTGTCCTCTCCTTTAGATGATAATCCATCATTAGACTCGACCACCAGCGATCATCCATTTTTAGCACATGTCCCTGCTCAAGCCAACTTACTTATATGATATTGACCGTAATTTTTTAAATACTTTTTTTCTTACTCTTGCAGAGTATGAAAATAAATTTAAGAACAGATTACATGTGGGCGCATATGCCAAATGGTACGTGACTACATATCGCTTCCGGCTCCAGCCCCTAAGATTCCTCATGGCGAGCCGCATGTCCAGCTCCCTTCCCAGCCCCTGTTCATAGGCTTCTCCATTCATCATTTCCCCCTTCTTTCTCTCCGAGTAATGAATTACAAGCTGACCAGTTTTTTCAGTTATTTTATAAAGAAATAAATCAAGGCTATCCATCTCGCCATTAAATCTCTGTTCCCACTCCAATTCTTTATCATATCTCTATTTCCAGAACTTTACTTGTCTGCATCTCCAACGAGCACGATTCGCACCTCCGATTAGCACGTTTGGCGATGCGCGGTTCGAAAGAAGTTCAACATATGTACACACATACGTCTGAGGTTTCATCACTGGTAGCTAGATCCCGGCCCAATTACTGGCCTCTGGATTATTTTCTTTTGAAGATCATCCGTGCCAACCTTCCATCTCTTGCTGTGCTCATCACTAATCTTCTTCACAATTCTCCCCATTCCGGTACTGTCCCCATCGCTCTTCAAATGTGCTGCTGTTACCCCGCTGCTTAAGAAGCCCTGGCCTTGATCCGGAGGTCATCAGTCATTATCGTCTCATCTCAAATCTGCCTTATCTCTTCAAGGTCCTAGAGTGTGCTGTCGTCATGCAGCTCCAACACTACTTGCTTGTCAGTGATCTAATAAATCCTTTTAGTCTGGTTTCATGCCTCGTTGGAGTGCGGAAGCAGCCCTGGTGAAGGTCATGAATTATGTGTTAGTTGCTGTAAATACAGGCCTACCTAGCATTCTTGTCCATTTGGACTTGAGTGCTTCGACACTGTCCCCGTCCTGCTCGAGCGATCGGGAGGCTGCATGGGGATTTCTGGCATTGCCTTCCACTGGTTCACTTTCCACCTTTTCGATCGAAATCAGTTTGTCAGCCTTGGAGGGCAATGATCTGAAACACGTTCTGTTCCCTTTGGTGTGCCTCAGGACTTCGTCCTCGGCCCACTGCTGTTTAGTGTAATTATATGACCCCACTTGGCGATGTGTTACTGCAAACTCGGTCTGAGCTTCCATTGTCATGCTGATGACATTCAAATTTACATCCCCAATCCGAAGACACTAAAAAAATAAAATGTCTCTTCACCTCGGAAAGCGTCTCTGAGTTTCAAGAAACGTTTGCCGGGAGTCTTGCAACATTTGGGTGTTTGGCCAATTACATGAACGAGAGTGTGGGCCTGTGGCAAGCAACCAGCGTGCCCGGGAGAACCCCCATACACATGCAAGCGCCGCTTAACATGCAAAGCTCCACACAGTGCGATTCAATCGATAAAGTCACGTAGAAGTGAAATAAAAAATAATAAAATAAAACATAATAACATACAATTCTCACGATGTTTCGGCCACAACGCAAGCAGCCGTCCTCAGGTGAAGAACAGTGCTGTCATTCAGATGCTGTCTTTCCGACAGACCTGTTCTTCACCTGAGGACGGCTGCTTGCGTTGTGGCCGAAACGTCGTGAGAATTGTATTTTATAATGTTATATTTTTATTATTTTATTATTTCCCTTCTACGTGACTTTACCGAAAGAACCAAGAAGATGAATCCCTGCAGTCACGAAAGTTTTAAATCGAAATTCAATCGATAGTTGTGCAGCTACCTCCTGGCCATGAAAGACCCCAAGCCTACAACATCTGGTAGTCGGTGGCTTTCTTTCATTCAAATACTAACATAATAAAATTAAATCTCGTCATTCATACAATTACCTCTTTAAACTTTGTACAATATATGCAGAAAGAAGGCACTAATCCCCGAACAAGGTTTTCTAAGGGGCCGTCCCCCCCATCGTCACACGGCGTCACAAAAAATCAGACCCCCCTCAAATATAACGTCACAAAGCTCTGCCCCCCCCACCCCAAATATATAAAACATGCTTAAAATAGCTTTCAACTATTGCCATTGTAGTGCATATTTAATGTGCCGCTGCACTCTGAGAAAACATTTATTAAAACGTCTATTTAATTAAGTAGGACGTGTTGTCTATATTTATTTAAAGTTGCGCATTTTAATGTGACGTCACATTTCTCACCCCCTCCCCCCCCTCGTCACACATCGTCACAAATGTCTGACCCCCCCCCCTAGATGCGTGACGTCATTTATGGACGGCCCCTAAGTGCAGAAATATATTTTAAAAAATTCACCAAAAGGTATGCAAACAAATGAATACATACAAGCAGGGTCGCAACTATGCGGGGGGGGGGGGGGGTATGTGGCGCTGTTACGAGGGTGGAGGGTACCGAATCAACAGATCAACAAGTAAACATGTTAAGAAAATATATATTTAAAGTAGAACAATAACATACACAGTATAGTTAGAGCCTACATATCATTGTATACTGGTTAAAAAATCCATCCGTAGCTATTTCACTAAAAGTGAGTCAGGAGAAAGGAGAGAGGGCCCCACAGTCGTATCTTGCATGGTCCTGTTGGAATGGGTCGTTGCATAGAGGACAACATGTTTTTTTTTATCATGATGACCTGGGCGAAGTCTCAGCTCCTACACCAGCCATGAGCGTCAAATCCATTGACCGACGCCCCACCCAAGCCAAAAAAGTAAAATCTAGATTTGAAGTTTTCGTGACTGCAGGGATCCATACTCTTTGGCTCTTTCGGTAAAGTCACGTAGGTAGAATATGCAATAAAAACAAATTATGTTATAAATTATATTAATTTGATTTTATCAATTACATTTATTTTATACCTACATGACTTTACCGAAATAACGAAAGAGTATGCCAAAAAAGTTAGTTTAACACGTAGGCTTTCGTGACCAATATTATCCATGATAACGTTTTTTGAGTTAGATTCTATAAATATGTCGTTAAACCCGCCACCACCCGACACAGCCAATTAGCAATGTTTGTCACGTCAGCAACATATGCCAATTCGTTACCAGTGCAGCACACCGGTGTGTTGAAGAGTAAACCCACAACATTTACTCTTATGGACGAGCCAAGGCACCTGAGCCAGTAGGGAGCTCACATGTCTGACAGTGGCAATCGACTTTGACCTCTTCAACCAAATAAAACCCCTGAAGCACTATCTTCGTGATCAAATGGATACAGGTTGAAGAGAATGTTTAAACTGAGATTGGAACTATAAAACGGAATTTATCTGACGAGTGTGTAGTGGGAGTGCATTCCGGACTGTGGGAGTTGCGAAAGTCAGCGCTCGTCCGCCCACGCGTTTGCACTTTATGTTGGGTGGAGTGAGCCACTCGAGGCCAGATGAAAGAAGCGGCTCGGGAAAGGGATTAGGTAAAAATAAGAGGGTAAAGATAAGCAGGGTCCAGTCCATGCAGAGTTTTGTAAACAGCAAGTGCGACTTTAAACTTGACTTGAGAGTGAATGGGAAGGCTATCAAGGGAACACAACATGGGGAGTAATGTGATGATGTTTATACAGCAGCATTTTGAACATACTGAATATGGTGGAAGGAAACTCAGGAAGACCATATACGAATGAGAATGACAGTAATGAAGTCTGGATGATATTAAGACGTGATTTATTGTTTCAGCGGCAGGGTGGGAAACAGAATTTGTAATGTGACTCAACCCTGCTGCCTTACTCCTATAATAATAATTCAAATGTATCATGCGCATTCAATCATTGGATCCCAATGTGCAATGCATGGAAAGCAGGAAACAAAAACAGAACCAGGACAACCGACCAAACTAAAGAGGGAAGGTTCAGTTTAAATAAAGAGGGGTTTCCAAATCAGACTCAAATATGAGATCGGGAACATTCCGGGTGATGTGGTCCCTAGGATAAACGTTTGCCTTTGACTTGTCCGATTTGGGTATTGATATCACAGTTTAAAATGTCTCCAATTTCAAATGACCATTTTGTTGTAATAAAACGCATTATGCGTCGCCCTGGAGCATGCTGCGTTGGAGCAAATATAATCAGAACTCAATGCTGTGCCTCCCCAATTAAAATACCTTTTAATTAAAAAGGTCGGACATAGAAGAAAACCCTGACGATTATGCAGGCAGTAATGAGAAGGAAGCTGGCACTATTTGGACACATATGTAGGACGGACAACGGGAAAATTACGACTTGCTAACAGAGAATGGCTCTACGACTACATAAGAAGAGATTGGTACCAGAAAGATGTGGCCACTACTTGAGCAAATTGGCACAAGACAGAGGAAAGTGGAAACAAATGATGAAATGTGCATGGGACACCTACGGGCTTTCTGCCCATGAATCGTGATGATGATTGGCTTTCCAGACCAACATTATCAAGCAAAATTAGTTTAACACACACAAACTCTGGACTGGTTTTGACTTTCTAGATCTCATCAGCAGTCAAGGCTTGTTAACCGACATGCTGCCTGATTATGGCCCCCTATTCAACGCTAAAGGAAATGTCATACACAAACTGATTATGCATTGCTATGGCAAATTATGGGTAAATGCAAATATAAACAACGCTCTATGTCTACAGATAGCACAAATTTAGTCCATAAGCCTCCTGAATTTCTAGAACAATATTACCAAGCAGCATTGTTATTTAAGTAAGTAAACACTGGACCGGTTTTGACATTTTGGGTCTGTATGTATGTTCAGTACGACAAACATGTAGTTTAATAATGAAGGAGTATTGTAAGATGTGTTGTCTGTGCAGATTATTTAATTCGATAAAGTATGATCGGTAACGCCTTTGCACTTATTAACTACAATGCCCATAGTATCAAATGTACTATGTAGAACTTGTTTCGCACCCTATGCAGCCAAACATGCTTAGCAGTCAGGATTAGCAGGATCGTTGCATTACTAGATGTCATTGGAAACCCTGAAGCAAGATTTATAAAGGGAAGTAACTAATACCTTCCGACAGTGGTACTGTAGTCATTGTGCCAACCCTGAAGGGATGATTGGCTCATTCAATGTTCGATCACGATTCGCTTTTCTGAAATTATTATTGTTAAGTCAAGTGACCTGTCAGTCAGATTGTTGCTAAAAGTAGATTTATAATAAACGTAGTAAATTACTGATCATGTTACAAGATCCAATACCACAAACAATCCTACCTTACCAAACCATATCGATTTTCCACCAAATCAGTACTTTTTTTTACCTAAATTTGCATAACCAAACCGATTTCGATCATAACTCATATGAAGAAACACATTCATGATATCGTCCTAAATATTCTGGTTAAAGGATTTTTGTAATGACGGGGTGTATAGCGATGAATATTGCACACGTTGAATACATGCAGCTTTAAGTGCCTCAGGAATACAAGTAACATTTGCAGTCGACTTACCTGGAGTTGTAGTTTCCATACGTACAACAAGAAGTGTCAATATGATGGCGTGCCTCATAATGGGCTGCATCATCGGTTATTTTCTGAGTATAATTTTTGCTGCTTTAAAGGACATTCAGCCCCAATTGAAGGAAGGCCGGAATCTAGTTTTTTCTTTCCTTTTGCTGAGAGGATTGAAATTCCTGAAGGTTCGGCTGGCCGGTATTCTTGAGGGGAAAAAAAAGAAACGTCATGCATTTAGACAGAATACAACAACAACAATCTACATTTAACAAAAATATACGCCAAAAGTAGCGATGGTGATATGAAAATTAGCATTTCTGTTTCACGAAAATCACATAAAAATCTCTCTCAATGTCCTTCTGATCACCCGTTACTTTGGCAATAATTCTACTTTATCAATAAACATACATAATACAAACAATTACAGGATAACACCTTGCTATACATTCCCACTGTAAATATATATTCTTTCATTTTGGTTAGAGATTTATCAAGATTAACCAACATAAAATTTATCCTAGAAGTTATACTACATAAACATTACGATTTAATGAATGCAGATAATCTCGCCACGTTGGCATAGAGCGCATACTTCTAATCATCAACACCATCGATAGCTATTGCGTTCGTTCACAAATTGACCAAACTTAACTGTTTTCTCAGCAGCCTCTTCTGATAGTGATGAGGGCTGGATACAACTCGAAAAATCTTGGACCCAAGAAGCAAAGGCAATGATTATTTTATCTCAGCCAACCAAAACAGAACACGGAATCGTAATGCTAAATGATACTACAATTTATTACTTTCAAAGGAAAAAAAAACCCTTCCTAGTCGATTTATTAACATGCAGGTGGCAGCCTGTTCTTGTGTAACTAAATACTCAAGTGCAACTGCCGTAGGTATATTTAGAACCCTCCTTATATGTGTTACGTCACACTGACGTTTATTTACCACCTGCAGATTGCACTTCTGCCTACAAAGAAAATTGCAGACACTGACAGTTAAGTTATAACACATTTTAAACAAATACTCAATGTAGCAATGTCATTTTCTTTGTTAAATTGTCCAACTTTTTTCGCTAACGATAGCAGTTCCACATATTTTACACACTTCAATAGGAATATGATTTTAAAGGCCAAAATACAACATTACAATGTCGTGTTGAGGTTTCTGAGTGTAGAATTGCGCTTCGTGGACAGTCAGCATTCTCTGAAGTATTTAAGAAATAAAAAACGGTTTAGGCGAAATGTTGCTTTGAACAGATTTGTTATCTTGAATTAAAAATTGCCTCAAATCGATATGATCATTGCCAAAAGTTTCAAATATTTCTTAAATTGAATTAAGTCAAAAGTCTCAGGAAATGTTTAAACAGGGTACTGAACTAGGATGGGTAAGTCAATTCTATTTAAGGAGGGGTTTGCGCATGTGAGAAAACCAGAGTGCCAGAAAAAAGAAAACTCAGTCAGATTACTTTGTGCTTTGAAATTGCATTCTGACTATATTAGCAACGGAATGGAAATGTTACTGTTTTTTTAAAGCAAACATTGGTTCAAATGTAATTTTATCACAACACAAATCAGACACACACAACATCGCAAAATAGCATTATAATAACGTGTGCCTTTGTTTACTTTGTTAATAATAATTTTAACTTGTCACGCACCTAATATTCGCTCAATATTCGGAGACAGGAAACGGAACACCCAGAGAAAACCCACGTGTGCGAAGGGGAATCCTGTCGGCTACAATTCTTACAAACGGGGAATGCTGCAAAGATGAAAAGTAAATCGGAGCACACATCATCTCGCCACAATGGGTAAAGATGAAATGTACGCTGTAAAGCTCTGCTGTCCTACAGTATTCGTGTTATACATCCATACAGTCGTACTATATTCAGATTGACTATAATTGGAAACACGTTTTAAAAGTCAGACGAGTTCACGGGCCACTGGGATCTTTACACTTGTCGGTGATAAAAAAAAAATAACAACGTGCAGCTGAAATCATACTGGTAGGAACCTCCTGGTTACACCAGCCCACAGGGGATTATTGTGTCCGTCCGTCCGTCGTGCAGGGAGGGGCTGGGTGGGGAGGGTGGGGCTGGGTGGGGGTGGGGCTGGGTGGGGAGGGGCTGGTCACCCCGTGGTGCCCTTATAAAACTCAACGTTTAACCTACTCACGCCGGCTTGTGCCCGCCCTCACAGTCGGGCATATTTGCGGAATACACCACGCCGCCGTTGACCCTGACCATTGACCGAGCAACCCAACGTTCCTACCAGCTCCCTCCGCAGGAATGTGTTTCCTGTGAAACAGTTCCACGTAAGAACCGTGCCATCTGGTGGCCTAGAAGTGCCCGTCCTATCGTCACGCAACAAACAGGGTGGTTGTATGGATTTGGGAGGTGATTTCCACTGAACTCCATGCAATCCTGTAGGGAACGGTGGCGCAGTTTGGTTAGCGCTGTAGCGAACTTCAGGAATAAAAAAAAAAGCCCCATGACCGACTCTGCGCGGGGAGGTTTCATCCAGCAGTGGAGTGACAAAGGGCTGGAATTATTTTATTTGTATGTATAGTTACTGTATACTGTATTGAATACGGAAAACATGTGTTTAATGCAACATTACTTAGATACGTTAGCACAGGGGCCGTCCATAAATGACGTCACGCACCTAGGGGGGGAGGGGGGTCAGACATTTGTGACGATGTGTGACGATGGGTGGGGGGGGGTTGAGAAATGTGACATCACATCAAAATGCGCAACTTTAAATAAATATAGACAACACTTCTACTTAATTAAATATACTTTTTTTTATAAATGTTTTGACGTCACAAAGCTCTGCGGGGGCAGAGCTTTGTGACGTCATATTTGAGGGGGGTCTGACTTTTTGTGACGCCGTGTGACGAAGGGGGGGGGGGGGTCAAAAATCGTCCAAAATCACGTGACGTCATTTATGGACGGCCCCACAGTACAGTACTATGAAATACATGACTGTAGTTGTTTGTAATCTTAACACAGTAACATGGCATGTTATAAGGACATTGAAACTAAATTAAATAATAGCATACGACGTTTCGATTACCGAAAGAACCAAAGAGTAATTCCTGCAGTCCCGAAAGCTCCAAATCAAGATTGAAAGTAAGTACAGAAGTGTACTGGCATGATTCGCATACGTCTGCAATTACAAGAAGTATATTACAACACTTGACACGAAACAGCTGTAACATGTAATCAAACATTCTGTTTGGCCAAGAAAGCCCGACTTAGATTAGAACTATATTTGCCCGGATGCATTTTGAGTATTTTAGGGGTTTGGAGAAGCCCACACGAAGTAAATACGAAACGTTGGACCAACGTTGGTGGTACCGTGGTTCCAACCTAAAGCGAACGTCCGCTCAACGTTGAGCAATGTGCACACGCACGGGAGGAGGATAGCACGCTCCGCTTGTGCTACACTGCATCTTGTTGGCACTTCGTCGCCCGGTCGATTTGATTGAGGATCCGCACACGAAGTTAGTTGCGTCTCATTCTTTGGTTCTTTCGGTAAAGTCACGTATAACGATAAAATAATAAATTAAATTAAATACTAGCATACGACGTTTCGATTGCAACACAAGCAATCATCATCAGGTATAAATTAAATAGAAACACAAATCTAGTATACTTAGAAATGTAATGTAATACAACAGAGAGTCGGATAACATAACAGTCAACACCCGATCTGGTTGATTACGTTCTTCCTGAGAATGCTAAATTTAAGAGAGAGATTAAACACAGAACCAGAAACATATAGACAGACATATAAGCAGACAGATATCACAGAGATACATAGAGAGAGAGCAAACATAGCTAGTTGCGTCTCATTGTGAACCACCAACCTTGCCTGCCAAGTCAGGCCTGGGGATCACTGTGAGAAGTGGGCCATCTGGTGGCCGCATCTATTTCATTACAACATGTTAATTTCCCGTCATGGAGAATTTAAGTAGCAAATAAATACGAATTTATACAAAGCTGATTACCCACACAGCCTTGTAAGAGTGCATAATTTCAGCAGCATTGGTTCAATACAAGCAAACGTTAGACCAGTTCAGCTGTTTGGCTTAGCTTCACTAAATCAGTTCATTGGCCAGTCATAGCGCTACATTACAATTGTAATACTGGAGTGTAAATTTGTAATGCATTCTATAAAAATGTAAATGTGATTGTAATCTCAGCTAAAGGAAGCTGCTGTAATTATAATTGCACCCAGATTTCCGTCAAGTCAACAGATTGTGTGTGTGCACCACCATACTCATTTACATGTATGTATGTTTAACTTTTTTCGCACCGTACATATCCAACCGTGCTAATCGGAGATGTGGAAAACCCGTGCCTACATAAACCAGTGAATGGCCAATCACAGCTATAAACCTTATAGTTGTGATTTAAGCCAGTTGTCATACTGAAAATGTATTCACAGCGATATGGCAGTGGGTGTTGAGGGGGTTTATGATGGATAATGTCAAGTTATACATTACATATATTAATCGATTAATTCTAGATTTGAAGCTTTCGTGACTGCAAGGAATCATCTTCTTAGGTTTTTTCGGTAAAGTCACGTAGAAAGTAAAATAAAATAAAAAACAAAAATCACGACGTTTCGGAGGCAACACAAGACGGAGACTTGTGTTGCCTCCGAAACGTCGTGATTTTTGTTTTTATTTTATTTTACTTTCTACGTGACTTTACCGAAAAAACCTAAGAAGATTAATCGATTAACATACGTGCACACAAGTGTAGGGGCATAGCGCTTGCTACTGGCAGAAAAGGGTAACTGCGGTGTACAGCAGTACTGACGTCAGCAGCCCATGATAGACATGAGATGGGGACATCTAAAGGGGAAAGGTCACAGAGGGGGGGGGGACATCGGGAACCCGCTGGTGGGTTCCAGAGAGGGGGCGTGGTCGGGGGCGGAGCGAGGACCCTGTGAGGGACCTCGTGGCTGTTGTTGGAGTGGGATCCTCGTGGTGCTGCTCAAGTCCATCTTCGCCATTTTTCTCGTCGTCGTCGCTGTCGTCTTCACTCGATATTGCGTTGCTAGATAGTTGTTGGCTGTCTCCGTTCAGCGCCGTCAGTGTTCGACGGTTAGAGTTGTGTATAGGCTAGCGACTGTAGAGTGAGCACCCACATAGGGTGTGTATTATCCAGATGGTGTTCGTTAAATAAAAGTGCCCCCAAGTCTTAACGTCTCTGAGTTAGTCACTACACAAGGAATAATCAATTATTTTACAAATTGATATCTTAACTCTCGTAGCCGATGCATTAATATTAGTTTTCGGGGTTTGGCCACGTGGTCGTTTATTGTCAACATTCTTGTCATTAACCCTCCACCACCTGCCAAAGATTGTCACGTTAATAAAGGCATTAATTTATACGTGCAAAAGTATTGATCAAATTCTGACCAATAATGTTCATCGGAAGCTTAAACATTTTAACGTCTAAAGTTGACATCAAAATGTTGCGTTTCGCTCAAAACTGATTTAACCTTCATCAGGTGGAGTGTGCACGGGATTTGATTTGGGCTAGATCGGCTTTCTCTACGCTTTGGCAGTTGGTGATGGAAAAAGCCTCGGGCGATCGATTTTTCCCAAAAATCTCCTGTCGGCTCGCCGGGCAGACCATGATCCTAAGCAGTGGCTCGTCACTTCAACAGATGGGGGACCATAGCCCCAGTGACGTGGCGATATGTGGGCCTTTTCTTGATATCTGGTAGGAATCAGACCGGCATGGACAGAAGGCCGGTCTCATTTAAACGAAATACCTCTGGATTGCAAATTCAGTGTGTGCGAACCATTACGCCACAACAGCTCCCGATGTTTCTAACTTAGAAGGGGTTAAATGTAAAGTTCAATGCGAGACAGTTCTACAAGTGTAGAAACCCGGTAAGCGTGTTTCTCTCTGATGCTGTTACCGGTGATACAAAAAGACGATGTTAATAACCCCGATTCTACTCAGTCAACTCTGGCAATTTCCTCATCTTATCTGTTATAGCATCAATGATGTTATGCACAATATATGGAGTACATTGTAATTTGTTCATAAGAAGAGCAATAAACTGGTGCTACTCTTTGGGCCAGTGCAATTAGGGTTAGTGACTATTTAGTGAGAGTAAGCAATGCAACCGCAACTACAGTTTGACCATCCAATTATCCGGCTGCTTTCTGACGTTATCCGGTGGCCCCGGTGTAACAGGCTAATATAACCCCTGCCCCGATTAAACCCGGGTATACAGTAGTTTAGCCCAGGCTAGAGTATACCCGGGGGGATAAAGTGTCCTAGGCTAAACTATACCCGGGGGTTTAAACTAGACTGGGCCAGACCATACCCCTCCAGGCCAGAATATGCCCCATGTGAAAGTTCAAAGGCAATTATCCATACAGAGAACAGCCGACAACAAACTTCAATCGATATCTAAAAAGCGTATAAATGGAAGTAAGAATCTCAATTTGATCAATTGAAGCATTTTTAGAAGCAGTCGAAGCCAGTGAAGTCCAATACGCGTGCAGTTCCATTGAAGTGTCAGAAGTCACGGAATAGGGTTAGGAACTAAGAACTACAGGACTACTTGGACCAAGATGTCAATGAATATGTAAACACCTCTGGCATCTCTCGTGATAGAGTCTGGGCAACAGATGCCGAGATCATGGCCACAGCGAATTCATGTGTATATCGCTCAACACTTACTATCATGGGGGTATGATTTGGCCTAGAGGGGCATAATTTGGCCTAGGCCATAATATACCCCAGAGTATAAATTGGCCTAGGCCATAACATACCCGGGTATAATCTAACCTAGGCCGTTTTAACCCCGGGTATACTACGGCCTGTGGGTATACTACGGCCTGTTACACCGGGCCGATTCGGTGAAACCGGCGACACTGCTCCAAAGGCTATGACGAAAAAGTAGATGTGTTAAATATTATATACAATGCAATAATGCATTATACACTACGTATAATTGAAACAATTAAAATAACGCACGTATATACATCAGCCCATGCAGAGTCTTCGAGATTGGAGTGGTAAGCAAGGTACATTAAATAAATTAACGTTTTTAAAGTAGGATATTTATTTTGTCTATTTGTATGTTTAGTTATGCGGATTTCATATATTTAACGACATTTTAAACACGACAAAAAACACAACACCGACAAACGTAAAGTCATACAAAATGTAAAACATACTCTATTTTAAATAATAATGATGGTTCGTGATTATCCGGCGTTTTTGAAAATCGAGCGCCCCCCCAACCCGAAGCCACCGGATCATCGATCATCTACAGCAGTGGTTCTTCTCAACCTGGGGTGCACGCGCCCCTTAAGGGGTGCGAGATGTCCTTTCTGGGGTTGCGAAACATGGCCAGATTTTTTGTTTGAAGGTAGCTCATCGAAAAACACAAACTTAGCACGGGCACGTAAGCACTCACACTTTGTTTCATCAAACCCTTTGTATGTGTAATGTAGTAACTCGGCGGGAGACGACTTCACGGGTAACACACTCTTTATTTTATCAAACTCGTTTACAGGTGACTAACACCTACTTTGTATCTCGGGTGACAACCACCCACTTAGCTACTTGGCGACTAACGCCCACTGAGCTACTCGGATGACCAACATCCACTTAGTACTCGGGTGACAAACACCCACTTGGCTACTTGGCGACTAACGCCCACTGAGCTACTCGGATGACCAACATCCACTTAGCTACTCGGCGACTAACGCCACTGAGCTACTCGGATGACCAACATCCACTTAGTACTCGGGTGACAAACACCCACTTAGCTACTTGGCGACTAACGCCCACTGAGCTACTCGGATGACCAACATCCACTTAGCTACTCGGCGACTAACGCCACTGAGCTACTCGGATGACCAACATCCACTTAGCTACTCGGCGACTAACGCCACTGAGCTACTCGGATGACCAACATCCACTTAGCTACTCGGCGACTAACGCCACTGAGCTACTCGGGGCACTAGGTCTTCAGCTCCGTCTTCGGGTCTTCAACTGGGTAACTCTCCCCGAGTGCTCTCGCGCGTCCCCCTTTATACCCCACCTGCGGACGTCGCTGCGAGCACCCACTTATTCGACCAATCGCCGGGCGCTGGCTACGATCCTCTTTTCCCACATCTCATCGTGCCTCACCACTCACGCCGCGCCGCCCCGTCATCTGTCACTCCCGGCGCGCGCGTCCACACCACGCCCACAACGCGTGCCCAACCCCGCACCCCGCGCCGCCCCGTGATCCATCACTGTCACAGTCGGCGCACGTCAATACCACCACTACATCACCCCCTACCACATAGCTCGCAGCCGCCCCGGCTGCTATAAAAATATACAAACCCCCCTGTGTGCCCCGTAACACAACACAACAACAAGAACAACAACTAAGCTAACAACACAACACGACGCGAACACTACCATCCGCAACCCTCAACCAATGCCACCGCGACAATAGAACAATATATACAAACCGGCGAGTGACAATAGCAATGTGTATGCAAAAAAAAGAAAATAAATGGAAATTTTTTTTTTCTTTCGACTCGTGCAGTGTCCCCTTTTCTTCCGAGCGTCCCTACAACGGGACATTACCCCGGCAGAGGGGAACACCGGGCAAGCTCGGTGTAGAGCAAAAAAACGTCTTCATGAAAATTGTTGAGACCTAGCCCGAGTCCGCCTTGCCGGTCCGTCGTACGGCACCAGACGCGGTTGAACGTCCGGTGGTGCCGGCGGTTCAGGAAGACATCGGCCAGGCATCGAGGACTCGTGCGTGCCCCGGGGTTCAGGCTCTCGACGGTCAGCAGCCGTCAAGCCCGAGGCACCGGGTTTTGTTGGGATGACTTGTGGCCCTGGTCGTCGTCCCGACGTGGTCCTGCGGCGCGCTGACGCGGGGCCCGGCACCCGGCTGCGACGTGACCCCGAAGGCCGCAGTTGTAGCAGACGACGGACGTCGTAGGTTTCGGTTGCTCCAGCTTGCGGGGCGAACGTGTGGGCGAACGACCTCCCGTTCTCCACTCCCCCGGACGCGATGCAGCGAAGGCCTGCTCCTGCACCGCAGCTGGCTGAGGTTCGGCGATCGTGGCGGCCAGTGCCGCGTTCCCCGGCCATTTGCAGACGACCCCCGGCTTGCGTTTGAGGACCTCGTACGCGTGAATGCTCGTGGCGATCGCCAGGGAGCAGATATCCATCTCGTCTGCCACGTTGATGGGGACCCCCAACTCGTGGGCCAACACCAGCAGCTGCTCCGTCACCATGGCGTCCTTCCCCTCCTTATCCATGCGGGGAAAAGCTGCGTCCGCCAAGGCGAGTAGTGCCGTGCGGTAGGCTAGCGTCGTTTCCCCAGCCACCTTCCGCCGATCGTAGAACTGGTGGCGACACGTGGAGGGCGGCCCGAACACCTTCGCCATCAGGTGTAGTGCGGCCTGGAGCGTAGAGCGGGACGACCTTGCAGCAGATGTGAAGGCTGCAAGCGCGTCGTCGTCAAGCATCGCTGGCAACGCACGCAGGGCAGTGGTGTCGGACCACCCCGACATCTCCTGATGAGCGAGGAACCTTCGTTGAAAGGCTCCCCAGTCGCCCCCATCCGCCTTGAACGCCGACAGCGCGGGCAATCTTTGCTGGAGGACCCGATCGTCGTCGACGTCGGAAAGATTTTCCCGCGCTCCGCTGGAGTTGTATAAAATGTCGGCTCGGTTGTCAGGCGCAAAATGGAGGGCTCCGGCGCGCGCTGATGACGTGGGCTGCGCTGCGCGGAGGTGTCCGGCCACGTGGCGTCCGTCTTTCCCGCCAATCGGTGGCGGCCCCCCAAAAACGGCGGCAACTTCCAGACTTTTGGCGCGAAGCGCCTTTTGGCGGGAATCCTCCAACGTCGCTTCCTCCACGACCCCCGCAGCCGTTTTTCCGCTCGCCGGAACGGAGATGTCGGCCAAGACAGCGGCGGCGGCGAGTAGCAACTCCGCCAACCGGGAGTGCGCGTCCTGGAGGCTGGTGTCGGAGGCAAGCGGAGCGTCGGCCATCACCGCGAAGTGCTGCATCGGCGGCAACTCCTCGTCCTCTACTCCCGAGGTCGGTGTCCCCGGTACGCCGTCGTCATCCCGACCTCGCTCGTGGGTACGGGTAGTCTTCCTTGTGTCCATACTTCTTGAAGACAGGTTTACTTCTGACGCCAGTTGTAATGTAGTAACTCGGCGGGAGACGACTTCACGGGTAACACACTCTTTATTTTATCAAACTCGTTTACAGGTGACTAACACCTACTTTGTATCTCGGGTGACAACCACCCACTTAGCTACTTGGCGACTAACGCCCACTGAGCTACTCGGATGACCAACATCCACTTAGTACTCGGGTGACAAACACCCACTTGGCTACTTGGCGACTAACGCCCACTGAGCTACTCGGATGACCAACATCCACTTAGCTACTCGGCGACTAACGCCACTGAGCTACTCGGATGACCAACATCCACTTAGTACTCGGGTGACAAACACCCACTTAGCTACTTGGCGACTAACGCCCACTGAGCTACTCGGATGACCAACATCCACTTAGCTACTCGGCGACTAACGCCACTGAGCTACTCGGATGACCAACATCCACTTAGCTACTCGGCGACTAACGCCACTGAGCTACTCGGATGACCAACATCCACTTAGCTACTCGGCGACTAACGCCACTGAGCTACTCGGGGCACTAGGTCTTCAGCTCCGTCTTCGGGTCTTCAACTGGGTAACTCTCCCCGAGTGCTCTCGCGCGTCCCCCTTTATACCCCACCTGCGGACGTCGCTGCGAGCACCCACTTATTCGACCAATCGCCGGGCGCTGGCTACGATCCTCTTTTCCCACATCTCATCGTGCCTCACCACTCACGCCGCGCCGCCCCGTCATCTGTCACTCCCGGCGCGCGCGTCCACACCACGCCCACAACGCGTGCCCAACCCCGCACCCCGCGCCGCCCCGTGATCCATCACTGTCACAGTCGGCGCACGTCAATACCACCACTACATCTGTATAAACATTATACATTGAAAACCTAAGGTGTTGCAAGGGTTGCAGGTCTCTCCTGTTTTTATTGCAGCATGCATGATGAGTAACACACGGTGGCGCGCTTGTACAAAGAAGCACGAGGTGATTGCCCAATGGCACCTCAAATAATTTGTTTATGACGCTGCTGCTGCTCGCAGTGATGCACTCAGCACAATGAACAACAACAACAAAAATCAACACGTACGTCAAAATAACGCTGTGTTAAAATGAACAAAAATATTTAATGGGTCACGTTTCGGGCAATGGACCTTCTGCATAGCACATATTTACGTACCATAGCCTGAAATTTATATTTAATTCTTAATGGTACCACAGTATGCCGAAATATATTTTCTCAACGTATATACTGTAATAAAACAGAATCCAGTGACAATTGAAATAACTACTTAATTCTCAACACCATGAGCCATATTGATAATCATTTATGGGACCATTCTACAACATTATCATCAGCCACGATCAATCCACTGATATATGAAGGCCTCCCCAAGTCATCATCGTCTCTCACAGTTGTTTGGTGTATTAATCCACCGAGCATCCGCACACAAGCTTATTTATTGTATTACATTAATGAATAAATAAATATCGAGTATGACAGTAGGCACGATGAGATAGTGTTAGTTCGTCTGTACAGTAATAACAAAAACTCAACACACTCGTCAACAACACTGCCTGAAAATAAAGAAATATATAATCGTCGACGTTTCGGGCAATGGTCCTTGTTCAGGTTGCGAGTCGTCCTGCCGAAAGTTATACCAAAGTTACAGTGAACAACAGCAACAATTCGAGGGGTTGCGATGGGATTCTGGTGAAGGGAGCGGAGGGAGACGTGGGAATTCAGTCGAGGGTGACAGGCGCTGACGACGATGCGAGCGAGATGGTTTGGCATCCATTGCAGCTCATTGGGGTTACTCGGTGGAGATTGGGCACAGGATCGGTGTCGCAAATAGTCGAGGTGAGTCCTGGGTATGCTGCTGCAGACAAGAGTATCGGCGATGTCGGTGGAGATGCGCGGGTGTAAATGACGGAGTGCACTGAGGAAGGCAGTTTGCGGGATCTGATTATGTGGTTGGTGTCGCTGTCAAAGGATAAGGTGGAGTTGAGAGTGAAGCTAAGGAGCTTGATGCGGTTGGAGACGTGGATCGCGGAGCCAGCGATTAATATGCTGGAAGGGAGCGCGGACACGGTGAGACCTGCTCGCTGCCTGGTGCCGATCAGGATGATTTGGGATTTGGAAGCGTTCACAACCACTGCTTTTGGGTGGCGGTGCACTCCGGTAGCCCCCACAAATCCAGAAGACGTCGGTGGAATTAACAGAGTTGAAGAGTAGGGCATTGTCTGCGAAGGATTGGGCTCAATGAGGCGGCAAACAGGAGAGGTGTAGGCTGCACACAGCAGGTGGCTGAGGACAGAACCCTAAGTGATCCCCACATTAATTATAGATTTGAAGCTTTCGTGACTGCAAGGATTCATATTCTTAGGTTTGTTCGATAAAGTCACATAGGTAAAAAAATTAAAATTAATAAAAGTAAAATAAAAATAAAATAAAAAATCACGACGTTTCGGAGGCAGGACGGAAGCTTGTGTTGCCTCCGAAACGTCGTGATTTTTATTTTATTTTTATTTTACTTTTATTAATTTAAATTTTATGCCTACGTGACTTTACCGAAAAAAACCTAAGAATATGATCCCCACATGAGTGCTTGGTTTCAGGAAGGTCCTGCCGGATGCTGCGTGTATCCCATTCGAGACAATTTGCAGGTGATTTCTCAGGTTTGGGATATTTGGTCAATACCAGTTATTAGATTATTGGGTTTCTTAAGCGATGGAAGATAACCGCAGAACTCAGCGTAAATCCACGTCGAACGAGGGGGAGAGCATTCAAACTGCACACAAAATGCGATCAAATTTATTGCGATTCATATAAATAATATAAATATCAAATCCCTAACGCTCAACACAAATCCCTAACGCTCAACACCAAAGTACAGGTGTCCCGGTCCTGTGTCCTTAGCACCCTCCTCTATGTTTCCGAGTCCTGGACAACATACGCCCATCAAGAACATCGACTAAACACATTCCACCTCTGCGGTCTCAGGCGCATACTCGGTATCAGATGGCAAGATCGCATTCCCAACACCTCAGTCCTCGACATGGCCAACATTCCCAGCATATACTTTCTACTCAGTCATAGTCGCCTGACATGGTTTGGACACGTGCGCCGCATGCAGGATGGCAGAATACCCAAGGATGTCTTGTACGACGAGTTGGCATCAGGCACACGGGCCACTGGTCGCCCAGTCCTGCGCTTCAAAGATACCTGCAAACAGGACATGAAGAGCGCGCCATCAACCCAGGTGACTGGGAGCAAACTGCGGGCGACCGACTCAGCTGTTAGCAAGCTGTGAAAACAGGCCTCAGGAGAGGGGAGGAGAAAAGACACTGCTTGGCAGACCAAGAGGGAGCGACGTAAGAAAAAGCAACAAATACCTCTGGAGCTGCCACCGCATTCATTTGCAATTGCTGTGGCAAGGATTGTCACTCAAGGATTGGCCTACTAAGCCATTCTAGGCGCTGCAAAATCTACAGCGAACCTCGTAAGGCACAATATAATTGTTTCTCGAAACACACAGGCCTAATGTATTGTATTGTAATATGAATAGATTGGTTTTTTTTGCAAGGGAGAGCTGAGGTGCAAATCATGTGTCATAAAGATTGTCCCGATTTGGAAATTAACAGCATTCTTAACGCCGAGTGTGAAAATAAAATATTTCTAAAACAAAGAATAGCATGTACAAAATCAACCCTGCTGCAACATGCCTCCGTGACCTCACTCAATATAATTTCTGAGTTAATTGTTCTCATTACCATCATCGGTGTCAGCAGCAGCAGACATCCATTCTAATTCAATGCAGGATTTTCCATAAGAATTTTGGAACTGACATTAATCTTTAACGTAAATGTTGCTTTGAATTTTTTTTTAAATGAATATCACTGAACCATTATATATAACAGGATATTTTAACATGGTGAATATTGATAGCTATTTATTTAACATACGTAATTTATAAAACGGGCATGTATATTCATGCATCGGACGCAATGTTCAATCGATAACTCGGAGGCACGGAACCATAGCTGAACAGGTGAGAGCCTTAACAGGTGAGAACCTTGAGCTGTCGCTTGAAGGTGGACGGTGCTTTGATGCTGCATAAGTGGAGTGAGAGAGAGTTCTAGATGCTTGGTGCATCGATGGAGAAATTCTGCTCAGCCAAGGCATTCCTGGTTCTGGGTACGATGAGCATGTTATTCGGTGTTACTTCATAGGATGCGTAAATTCGCTGTGGTAATTGCGGTAGAGGGGTATAATGGGAGTTCTTGTAAGGTAACTCGGTGGCACAGGATAGCCATTTTGTACTGTTTCCTGGATGTGATGGGAAGCCAGTGCAATGTTTTTTTGTTGTTGCATATTGATGGAAGATATATGACCACACCTAAAGACATATGACGACACCACGAGACAGACTGTTTTGAAACCGCTGTAGTTTGTTGAGGTGTTTGCCCAAAATCCAAGTAAGGATGGCGTTGCATAAATCAAGGTGAGAGTCAAGAAGTCTGGAAGCTCGACTGTGGCTAGTGGCTGTAGTCAGAATTGGGCGGATGTGCCATTAGGCCCTGGGATGGTGATTATATGTCTGTATTATGCTGAGCACGTGATTGTCAATTGAGAATGTGGAGTCTAAGGTGATACCACGGATTTTCAGATGATTTGAAAGACTGATCATGGAGCCAGCGTGAAGTAGATTTTAGGGAGTGACGCTGTGAAAATAGCTACTAGACTTATTGTGGTGATTCGGTAACACTATTATATCGTACCGTGTAATGTCGAGGTATGGATACGAAAAGCACGCAAAAAAATCACAACATACATATAAACAAATGACGTTGAAAACTCGTAAGATATTTCACCCGTGGTGCAGTATTTACGTCACAGTTAGCAACTAAGAGGATATACAATGATAAGGAACTGGTGTAACAGTGTTGTATAACTTAGCTAAATATTAGATCCCGCGCTGGGTGGCACTCAAATGATCTTCCAGATCACCACCCACAGCGTCATTTGAAATTCAATGCACTTTGGCACATGTAGTAAAAATAACATCGTCTTCATATATTGTCGGTCAGAAAATGACGTCAATGACTGAGTATGTAGGAAATCATTGTCCATTTTTTTTCTACGACTTGCAACATCGTCATCATCATCAGCTATGATCTATCCACTGCAGGATGAATGAATGGTACTCACTGCACTCTACGATGTGTTTGTTGGGAAACTAACTGTAACATGTTTATGTTATCCATAATAGAGGTTTTTTGGGGGGTTTAGATCGCGTAAATATAAATGTATCGTTAGACCCGCCACCACCCCAACACAGCCAATTAGTAACGTTTGTCACGTCAACAACACATACCAATTCATTGAGGCTGGTTGTAAATTACCAGCGAAACGTCGTATTCGGATTGTAAATGTTGTGAGTTTAGTCTCCAAGACACCGGAGTGCTAACCTAGTAACGAATTGTCATGTTTGTTTACGTGACAACCCTTACTAATTGTCTGTGTCGTGTGGTGGTGGGTTTAATGACACATTTATTTGTACGTGATCTAACCCAAAACACCTCTATTATCGATAATATTGGTCGCGAAAACATGCCACTGTATGTTAAGGTATTTGTGTGAACTTTAAATATGAATATAGTTACACAGCACAAAATATAAGCAACTAAAATATACTACGAATTTTTCCATTTAAAGCTTTCGTGACTGCAGGGATTCATATTATTGGTTCTTTCGGTAAAGTCACATAGAAGGGAAATTATAAAATAATAAAAATTAAACATAATAAAATAAAACTCTCACGACGTTTCGGCCACAACACAAGCAGCCATCCTCAGAGCTGTCGGAAAGACAGCGTCCCAATGTCTTTCCGACAGCTTTGCTCTTCACCTGAAGACGGCTGCTTGTGTTGTGGCCGAAACGTCATGATAATTTTATACTACGAATGTATAGATTAAGTACTGGAGCTAATTTTATGCATGCTGGCTGGTTGGTATCGTGGTTAGGGGCTGTTGACTCGCATTTTGAAATTTGTGCGTTCAAAGACGAAGTCCGGGGGTAGACTCAGCCAATTATGGCTGTTGTATAAATCGAGTACCACTTTGTTTAACGTCACCGGTGGTGAACCTATAGAGGGAGTAGTCCACACCATGACAATTGTATTTTCGCCACTGCCGGCTTGTTCGGCCATCAATAGACCTCCAAACAAGCGTGCAGAATCCTACACTCCACAGAAGCGTTTCATAGTATCCCCACCAAGACGTTACACTCTGTTAGGTGGGATATGCTCCATCTACCAACATGTAAATAACACCTTGTTTTATAAGCCCATTGGGCAGGTTAATGGCTCAAACTTCCCAGTCTATAATGTCCGACCCGGAGCTCGCTCGATCGTTCGTTTCTCAATCCGCTTGTCTAGTTGAGGGTCGCGGCAGCAGCGTGTTTAGTAGGGAAATCCAGACCTCCGTTTCTTCTTCATTCTGTTTCATCCTTCCTTCTTTCCTGTTCTTCCTCTTGGCTTCTGTCCCAATACTATTCCCTTCCAGAACGTGCTTCAAGCTTTCGTCTCTGAGAATGTTTCCAACGACACAAAATTTGCTTCTTATTTTGGGAGGTACACCGTTAGTGGGTGGACGATCCTGCATATCGCGAGTGCTATGTGGTCAGCAGACGTACAGCTGGATTTACAATTTAGACATCGATTTGACGTTGTTATCTATTCGCTTGCCATATGAAAGGGAGACAGCAGACATTCGGTTTAGGTTGCATTTACACAATTTTGGATAGCAGAGACTCATTACAGTAATGCGTACTGTACACATTATTTTATGCGCGAATTAAAATGTTTTCTTTTCACTCTGTTGATGTGGCTCTCGACATAGCGGAAGTGTGTATGGCAATATAATAAACAAATCGACCTCTGCTTCATAACAAAACAAATTTGAGTTCGATCGCGTAAGTAGAAATGTATCGTTAACCCGTCACCACCCGACACAACCAAAAGTAAGGTTCGTCACTTAAACAACACGTGCCAATTAGTTACTACTTCAGCCCACCGCAGTGTTGGAGAGTAAATCCACAACATTCACAATTTGAGTACGCTGGTAATTACATTCGCTGGTAATTACATCCAGCATCATCGGGTGAAAAAAAAAACTGATTATGAATCATATTGGTCGCGAAAGCCTATGTGTCAAACAGACCTTTGCTTCGGATGTCTTCATAAAAGTTACATCTTTTTGGTCTGTTGGCGTATTGCCCTCACGGATTTACATTAACCGACACTTCAAATACACTCTGGGCCATATTCTTTGGGTCTTTCGGTAAAGTCACATAGAACAAAAATAACTTTACCGAAAGACCCAAAGAATATTAATTCCTGCAGTCACGAAAGCTTTGAGTCAAGATCGTTAACATTATACGGTACTTTAAAACTTATTAACAGAATTTGAAGGTTGTTCTCACTGACGTAGTTTCAGCCCGTTGGATGTTATATTGCACATTCCTTTACCGATATAGAATTCGTTTACAGCTAAAACTGTAAAATTCTGCGGGCCTCATAACTTTTTTAAAAATATGCAAGGGCTATCTTTAGCACTTATTGTGTTCTGTTTAGAGTCAAGACAAGTTTTTTTCAAACTAGGTTCCTGACCTTCTTGTACATCTTTTTGCATGTCTTAAACGGCTGTTCAAGATTTTTTGATCTCCACAGTTAAATCAACATGGATTTGGGAGCTTTTCTCTTTGTTTTCATACTGAGAAGGGCAGTTGTTACTTATTTCAATGCACCATCTTGAAGAAGTACAATTATTTCCTAGGGCATGTGATTTTTTCCCTGTATTAAGATCTTGATATAATTCCTCCACTATTTCGATCCTTATCTCTTATTTATACATTGTGTGGTTTTACCCTCTCTTGGAACTAGCATTCGTCATTTTCCAATTACCAATGTCCTTTTAGCCGCTTTTATTTTCCCATAGTTTATCACGACGTCTTCAATTACTGTGTTGTTGAGTTCTCCAATTTCGGTTGTCAATATTTTCCCAAAGTTTGAAACACGTGGGCGATTGTAATTCACTTTGCCACATACATGCTGATTTGTTACGTTCAAGTCAGACTATCATCTTTTCATAATAATCTATATTTTTATTCACATAATGTAATTGAGGGCTTACCACATGGATCAGTGCTGTTTCCGATCCTGTTTAATATCTTCACCAGCAGTTGCTGAAGATGTCATCCCGCAAAATTGTCTGTGAAGACGACATAGCAATGGCTACTCAGGGCATAAGCCTGACGTCCATTCGCGACACACTCACGGAAGACTTGTCTATTAGATCGAAGGCTCACATTGAAAAAGCACGTTGAAAACGTGTGCGAAAAAACTCAAATCATAGGGGCTCTGATTCGAAACCTGGCCAGTACAACATGAGGAACCCGCCACCAAAACTCTACGTACGGCCGCCCTCCCTCGTGTATTCTCCAGGAGGGTCCTGCATTAGGATATTTGGCCAATTCCTTTTTGCGGAGCATCCAGAGAATAGCCATGCATATGAGAGAAAAACAAAGAGTTGTGAGCGTATAACAATTAAGGAATCCACGTGTATTAAATCAAGCAATACCACACAACGTGTCTGGAATGGTGACCGCGTGCACGATGCAAATGTATTCACTTTTTTTGGTCAAAGTGAGAACTTGAATATGCAAGGCCATAACCTCTCCCTGACTAACCAAAGTATCTGCAAAAACAAATTTGAGCTTTTTAAAAGTTGTTTTCTGCAATTGATGTATAAAAAAATACTGTTTTTGAAAGCAAAGTCTAATTCAACGACAACTTTATCTTGCATATAGCAAACAAAATAAGCAGTTGAGTTTATCCTATTTATTTGGTTGTTTTTGTCCATAGTGGATTTAGCAGTGACCCAAGTGGTTATCTGACATGATTGTTGTTTTCATTCTCTTCCAAGTCAACTTGGTCTGCTTATCGTGCAAAGAGATAACGTGCCCCTTCGTAAATCCCCTTATCAGGTATTGCTTTGTGGTATACATCTGTTGTCATGACCGTCAACTTTTCTGCATGTCAAAAAAGGTTACCACTGGAGTTAATCATGGTTTTTTGACCAAATCGTTACTATTAATTTGTTCTAGAATACGTGTTCAACATACCACTTTTCAGTTAATATGGCTGAACACATTAGAAATAACGTAACACTGTGTGCAGTCTTTCACCTTGAGAAGGTGCCATTACGTAGTTTCAATATTTTAAAAGAGATCGCGCAATTTTGAACTCCACAAATGGTCCTTATTTAGGTTGTTACTTAGTCTCTGCATGATTCTATATATCAGCGGATTGAGACTTATGTAATGGAATTGCAGTTGACCACCGTTGAAGTATTGCTTGACACATTGATCAGGCAACTGAACGAAGTAAGCTACCTGTTTAAAATATAGTGGTTCACAAAAAAAACAATTTAATAATGCGATTTATATGATGACAATTAGAAGAATACTATGCAAAATAAATTTTTGAGGCTTTTGACATGTTCTTGGTTCTTTCGGTAAAGTCACGTAGAAGGGAAGTAATAAAAGAATAAAAATAAAACACAATAAAATAATTCTCACGACGTTTCGGCCACAACGCAAGCAGCCGTCTTCAGGTGAAAACCAGGTCCGTCGAGGCGACAGAGTTTGAATGAAACAGCACACGAGCTTGGAGCATATATATAAGCTGTGCGCCTAGACAAAGGAATTTGCATATCAAGTGGAATTTAGCATATTTATGGGAAATGCAGGAATGTGATTAGTACTACATATGCATGTGCATTATGCAGGATTAACAGCATCAAAGGGAGCTGCACTTGCTGCTGCAATTGCTGCTGCTGCTGCAGATGCTGCTGCTGATGCAGTTGCTGCTGCTGCAGTTACTGCTGCTGCTGCAGCAGCTGCTGCTGCAGTTACTGCTGCTGCAGTTGCTGCTGCTGCCGCAGTTGCTGCTGCTGCAGATACTGTCTTATCCATTTTAATATAACACCATGTATCATTCTACCCACCCCAACGTGCATCACACTGCTGCACATCTACTATACAATTACGACACCATACATCATTCTGCACACTGCACCAAGCACACAAATGCCAAACACTGCCACTATACACCAGAGGTGGGACAAAGTCATTGTTATGCAAGTCCAAGTCGAGTCGCAAGTCATCAAATTCATGACTCGAGTCTGACTCGAGTCCAAGTCACATGACTCGAGTCCACATCTCATAGGTGGGACAAAGTCATTGTTATGCAAGTCCAAGTCGAGTCGCAAGTTATCAAATTCATGACTCGAGTCTGACTCGAGTCCAAGTCACATGACTCGAGTCCACACCTCTGCTATACACTGTACCATTGTACCGTCGTGTCAGTGGGTGAGTGGTGACGGAAACTTGCAGCGGAGCAAATAATCCATTCCCTGTGGAGAATACAATGCCAGTGAGTGGAACGCGGTCTGAAAGTCACCATAAACGTGAACACAATCAGTTAAGATCCGAAATGGTTTATTACGTCCTTCCAATGATTGCTAAGCCAGAATCCATCTTCACGGTTGAAATTGTCTCTGTGTTTGTATATGTGGATCGCCTCATGAACGAATCTCTCATGATAGCCAGATGGCTTGCAGAGAACATCTGTCTTGGAGAAGTCAATGTCATGTGAGCCCACTGAATTGTAACAGTGATCTGCCACGGCCGAGGTGTTTGTCCTACCGTGTTTCAGGTCTGCTTTATGTTCACGGATGCGGTCCGAGACATGTGGTTTGGTTTCTCCAATGTAACTGCTACCACAGAGGCATATGTAGTACTAATCACATTCCTGCATTTCCCAATCCTGCATAATGCACATGCATATGTAGTACTAATCACATTCCTGCATTTCCCATAAATATGCTAAATTCCACTTGATATGCAAATTCCTTTGTCTAGGCGCCCAGCTTTTATATATGCTCCAAGCTCGTGTGCTGTTTCATTCAGACTCTGTCGCCTCGACGGACCTGGTTTTCACCTGAAGACGGCTGCTTGCGTTGTGGCCGAAACGTCGTGAGAATTATTGTATTGTGTTTTATTTTTATTCTTTTATTACTTCCCTTCTACGTGACTTTACCGAAAGAACCAAGAAGATGAATCCCTGCAGTCACAAAAGCTTTAAATCGCTTTTGACATGACTTGATTTTTCTCCAATTGTCCACACTACAGCTTAATTAACCAATACTTTTTGAAGTTGTTTTTGTTGACACCAATATATCACTGGACTGATGATATGTAGCGAGAAGGATAGGGAGGGTGTGGTTAACTTTAAAGCTGCTTAAAAAGCCACAGAGCTGACGTTTACTGCAATAATATGTGCTCATTTTAACATCGTGTTAACCGGTGCCAAGCCACTTGTGGATGGAAAAATACAAGCAGCAAAGAGTCAATACAAAAACAGACGTGTGCATGGTACAAAGAGAGTGATGTGAGGTTGATTAAACAAACCACCACAATCGCTAGATAAAGACAGTGACAGGTGGCGGCATGGTGAGAGATGCTCGCTGTGGGTTCCTTGCCGTGAAAAGTCGGGGTGGGGGGGGGGGACTGCTGGGGGCTACCATCGCCAGTAACATCCAGCTGAAGAGATGCCATGGGTATCAGCCATTGGCAGAGTTTGACTTCTATATTTGGGGGAGGAGGGGGGGGGGGTGGCAGGGGTTCGCTTTATCCCTCACATTAGGAATCGCGGCTGCAAAATTTATATTTATTTATTTTATCTTTATTGTCAACGACTGAAAATATGTTTTTAAAGGTGTCCAGTTTGGGGGGGGGGGTCATTGGTCCCCCGTGCCCCCCCTCCAATCTCCAACCATGGTGTCAGCATTGTTAGAGATGATTTCAGTGCTTGTCTGCTTTTCTAGCTGGGGACGGTGGAGGTTGTCTGGTGGTCACGGGTGGCTTGAGGAAAGGATTGATGAAGGACATCATGGTGGTCGGGGAGTCCCTGTCGTTTCTGCCTGTCACAGCGCCAGTTACCTGTTTGCTGCTACTACCGAAGCTAAGTTTAAATGCACCCCAGGCACACACACCATGAGTCAGACAGGGGTCTCATAGTTTAGTGAGTATTCAGTAGGTGCTCTGTGTGGTGCTAGCGTAGGTGCTTAGCTCTGGGCAATGTGCGTGGGGAAATAACTCCTCTCGAGGGGAGAGTTCCCCTTGACATGTGAGGACCTCTTCACCGAATATTCATCGATGGGTTGTTGCGACCAGAGCAGTCAAGCTCACGGAACCTCATGGAGCATTGGGAACACAAACCGAGGCTATGCCACAGTTTTTTGGCTCCACCTAGGTTGTTCTAAGCCTGGCAGATCCTGTTTCCCGATGGTTGTCAAACGAAGACATCAACAACACCTTTCCTTGGTCCACCAAGGAAACAACAGTAGTGACATACGAATACACAATGATTTCGACGGTGTGGCTCGTGACCTACTCACTCTGCTCAACCATTTCGCAAAACTTCTAAAACAATATGAAGAAGACGTACATATAGACATGTTGGTGAATGCTTCTTATTGTCTTTTTTAAATCAATGACAAACAAGCGAATAGCCCGGACATTGCATCGTATTGTTTTTTCAAAAGTGACTGATCATGATGCTTTTCTACTACACTGCACAACCCAACATCCCGTTATTTTAGACTTGACAAGCCTTTTGGCCGTTACATTTACCTACTTCCCAACGGTCAATACCCTGATCTAGCTCTCGTGTCCTGCCAAGGAAGGGTGCTTTCTGTATTGTTCACTCACTGTGCAACGGCGGTTAGGGAGTGGGAGAGTGTGAACATTCGGATGGAGGGGATAAATAGTCTGACATGTGAACTGTCAGTTTCTTTGCTGAGCGAAGAGCGACAGTTAAACTTCTTTCACACCGTAGACAGCCAACCGTGCTAATCGGAGGTGCGGGGGAAGGATAACAAACTAAACGCATAGAGCAGTTCTAAAGAAATGTGTGATCAATGACTAACGCGGGAATAAGTAGGGTAAGGGTCTAGCTTAAGGTAAAAATAGTTTGTGAATAGGTAGTTTATCAGCCCTAATTTACACTGAATCTTTTGTCTTAAATCAAGCATTTAGTGCAAGGGATAGCTGGCCAAATATCCCCAAAAAATCCCCCGATAAATAATTAAGTGACAAAAAAGTGCTTGTGGTAAAAATAGAACAGGATTTATAATTATCCTACAGCCTATACCTATACAAAGGGGCAAAGTGAGTTTTGCTAAATATACTGGTACAGGACCCTCATGAAAAAAGTATTGAGACTCAGTAATGTCATCCTGGGTGAATACAGTAAGTGCCATATTTGGAGTTTGCATGTCCTCATCATCGTCACGTGGATTTTTCTCAGGGTCCTCTGGTTTTCCCTCCACGCTTAGAATCAACGTCACGCGTTTAGAGTATTTGGCTGCTATACATTTCAACGTGATAAGCCACTTCGTTGTGCTATCATTTGTATCCAGGTCGCTTCTGAAAAAGAGCTATGCAGCTCAGTGGGCCTTACCTGGTAAAATAAAAAGAGTTTATAGTTTATTACTGTGATTGAAAACCCTTTTATTGTATGAATCAGAGCAATTGATGCAGACATAGTAAAGGGTCTACCACAGTCAACACCAAAAATAAACTATGAACAATAAATCAGTGCTTCTGATGAAGATAATGAAATCTGGTAGGCACCTTTCGTAAACAATCTCTCCACCAATAATGAGTGGAGGAGTTGGGGGACTTTAAGCTCACAATGGCGATATAAACGCACGAACATCATATCATAATGTACTGCGTCATAGGTTATACTGTGTAACTGTCAGTTGTTTATTAGGGTTGGACAGGGTGTTGCTCGGCATGACGTCCACTTCACTCTATGTGCTGAAATAATTCAGTTTATGAAGAAGCTTCCAGCACCTTGTAGCGAAACAATGAACACCTTGTTGAATGACGCGCGGCACTTTGCTTTTTGTTTTGCGTTTGTTGTCCTTCTCCCGCACCTCCGATAAGCATGGTTGGCTATGTACGGTGCGAAAGGAGTTCGAAATTCTTACATGCATACGGTACAACCAGAAAACCACATTAGAGAACATTCCAGTGCTTACAGTTAACAATTCAAGGATTTAGCTTTAAGAATTCCACAAGCACAGGATGTGTCCTGTAATATCCTAGCCCCCAGCAGCAATACATTTCTACCAGACAAGTCTAAGAACAACATTGCTTGCCCTCGTGTCAATGAAATGGGAGTCACCTTTTTTCATAGGGTAGTAGAACAAGTACTAATATATAACGTGCAGCCAAGAAACATAGGTAGGGTAATTAATGTTAGTCATGATGTTTTTAAACAGGTATAACATTTCTCTCCTCTGACTAAAGACATGTGTGCTGATTTATGAGCAACTGTCATGCAACGGGGGGTCTGTCAAAAATAAAAACGAATAACCAAGAAGGATTTTGGTGTATATAATGAACGTAAAATAATCAAATACTTATTTTAAGATTCACCTTCACGTAAATGTATCTACATCTTCAGGTTTTTACACGATTATATGCAGAGTGCACATAAAGGCACCAACAATCCATTGTTAGAGAATTATATTAAACGGCAGTTTTAGCGAGTTGTATAAAAGCGCGCACACACACTTGGCAATATAAATGTTATTGTATTAGCCTCAGCCCTCTAAACCTCCACGTATCCTCTACAGTGTGAGTAACGTACATTGTATGGAGATTTTAGAGACCTTCAGGCATTTAAATGTGTGTTATGTTAAGAACAAATACTTTATCTCACTAAGAAGTCCATTGGCGTCAAGTCTCGCGAGTTCAGTGTCAATGGGACAGCTACACCCCGGTGTAGCAGGCTAAAATAACCCCTGCCCCGATTAAACTCGGGTATAGTTTGGCCCAGGCCAGAGTATACCCGGGGGGATAAAGTGTCCTTGGCTAAACTATACCCCCCGGGGGTTTAAACTAGACTGGGCCAGACCATACCCCTCCACGCGTATAAATGGAAGTAGGAATCTCAATTTGATCAATTGAAGCATTTTAGGGTTAGGGATAGGGTTAAGGTTAGCGTTAGGGATAGGGTTAGGGATAGGGTTAGGGTTATTATTAAAGTTTTCTGGTTGAAGCAATCAAAGTCTATGTGTTTACAGTTTTAAATAAAATGTTGGAAACATTTTGTAATTCATGTGTATATCGCTCAACACTATTACTATCATGGGGATATGATTTGGCCTAGAGGGGTATAATTTGGCCTAGGCCATAATATACCCCAGAGTATAAATTGGCCTCGGCCATAATATACCCGGGTATAATCTAGCCTAGGCCGTTTTAACCCCGGGTATACTACGGCCTGGGGGTATACTACGGCCTGTTACACCGGTTCACAGGAGGTCGTCACGTGAAGATCTGATGAGCAGTTGAAAAAGGCCATCACTTGCTGAATCTTTTGGCACGCCGTATTGTTTGAAAATGTTGAGGTATCCACCATACGGGATATGTTATCAACATTTAAACAAAGCAGTTCAAACTGCCCTATAATAATAATACATTACTGCCCTTTGCCATTCCACTGCTGGATGAAAGCATTCCCATATTGTGGCAGTGGCTTTACCACATTTCTCCATGCTGGTCAGTGCAGGTTGGTGATAGGCAAGCCGGAGGGCTGGTTTAAATATCACTCGTCCCTGATGTTAGCTGTGGCCTCGAATCAAACTTACGTCGCTGGGTTCACGGCAATATCTGCCGCTTTATTTATTTCACCGCTGCTCCACTCAAACCATGAAATTGTTATTATTTTACTAAATGTAATACCTCAATTGGTACCCTGTAAATAAAGCAACACATGAGCTTCCACTGATCTTAAGACAGTTTTGTTCCCAAGACTGTACCCCTGGTCCTTCTGTATCAGCAATGTAATGAGAGTTTAAACGTTCCAGGATTCACTTTTCTGCCTATGGAATGGCTTTGACTGTTCAGCGCCCAGTTTACTATTAATACAATACCTTACTTTATTAACACGGAGACATCTAACATGTGCCTGTGTATTAATGTCTGTCAAATAAATATTATGCTGAATATGTTACACTCAGAACCAAAGCTTCAAGTAAGACTCTGATGGGCAGAACTATTGAATAAATAAATATATATTTAAAAAGTTATTATTAACAATGACAAAAATATGTCAGTGTGTAAAATAACAAGGAGCATGACATCCAATTTAATATTAATAATCTTAACGATACACTTCACAGAACTTTTCAAGAATAATAAAACAAATTCGTAGCATGTGTATATTTCGTGAATTGGATGGAAAGAATATGAATGACCTCACAGTCATATTCTAGCCTGGGCAGACAAGAGCCTGGATAGGTGTGAACCTGAACGGATGAGGGCCTTGAGCGACTGTTTGAAGGTGGATGATGGTGCTCGGATGCAGCTTTTTGTGTGCCGTGGGAGAGAGTTCCAGATGGCTGCTGGTACAGCTACGCAAAAACGCTGCCCTGCCAGGATAGCCCTTGTTCTGGCTACAATAAGTTAGGTGATTAGATGTAACTCCGGAGGACACGGTGGTTTTGCCGTGGTCAGTGGAGTGAGAAGGGTGGAAAGGTATGGTGGGAGACCTTGCATGAGAGGTTGGTGGCACAGGATAACGATGTTATACTGTATCTTTGAGGTGATGGGAAGCCAGTGCGAGGTTTTTAAGCATAGCCATGAGAGCCATATGACTGGGGTCTATTGTTAAGGACATCACGAGACCGGTTGTTTGGGAGCCACTGTAGTTTGTTGAGGCTTTTCCTGAGGCGAAGTAAGGACGGTATTGCAATAATCAAGGTGGGAGTGCTAATTATTCTACAAGCCCAGAGTATTTGCAGTGGCTGTAGTCATCATTGGGTGTGGATGCGACATGAATCTCTGAGATGGTGATGACATATTTATTGTTGTTGAGCACTGGGTTGGTCGAGTGAGGATGCCTTTCTGCCCAAACCGAAAGTCCCAATTTCCAAAATTGGCAAGTGCTCATGTCTCGTCACATGACATGCTCAAACCCAAAGTGGTCATTGCCAACATTGAAAAGCGATCATGTCTGTCACATGACACGCTCGCTGCACACCTCACACCTTCCCTCCACCCCCCTCCCCCCCTCGTCTCCACAAGGGTTCCCTTGGCCTGTCAACACTGCCTCTCTTTCCTTATGCAGCAACGCGAGACAGAATTCCCCATCCCTGCAGTTCACATTGTTCATATAACGTACTGCCCCCATTGCACTCCTATTTCACCTGCCTCATATAAGGTCGTGTAAAAGCGTGGCCTCTTTAAATGGTAGCAACATCGCCAAAACATTTTTATCAACCCGAATTAACCTTGTTGGGATGATCACTGAATTCGCACCATCTGAAATTTACTCTCTGTACATATTTTCCTACGAGCAGGGAATAAAGCAGGTTTATTTCGGCCAATGTAAGAAACCTGTTTTTCACAGGCATGCCATAGCATACAATAATATATTGCGTTGAGTACTTCAATGTGCAAGTCCAAGCAAATTACGCATTTCATTATATTGCACATGTTGTTAAATGTGATGCACGTAGCAGCCTGAGACACTCAGCAACGATAGGTGTAGAGCCACCACTGTTCAAAGACTCACTTATGTGGTTGCTTTCAGCCAAGAGTTAAACAAGCTAAATATTGCACCAACGTAAATAAATCTAGTCACTAACGTCACAATGACGTCTTTTCACATCCTTGACCCTGTGACTGCACAATTGTCTACATTTATGAGCTTATTTTCAACCTTACCATTGCTAAATATATCAGCAGCTCAACTGTCATAGGCAACGCCTACAACAAGCTACGTTGGCATGTGTGCATAATATCTACTTAGATATAGTGGTTTTGCCGATATTAGCCTTGATATCCTGTCCATGAAAATCACAAACATGAGTGGTGACTAGATGCACCCTTGGCAGAGTCCAACACCCACAGTGAACGGCTTTGAATACGGACACAGGTCTCACTCCGGGAATAGAGGGATTGGATAACCCACAAAGTGGCACCGGTACAACATACTCCCCGCAGCACCTCCCACAAGACATTCTGGGGAACACCTTCATATGCCTTCTCCCAGTCTACAAAGCAGAGGTAGATTGGAGAAGCATATTCCCATGAGCTGGTCTATTGTTCCACGACCCTAACGAAAAACGTTTTGTTCCTTCTGAATCTGAGCCTCCTCTCCAGCACTCCGGCATAGGTTTTACCTGGGACGGTGAGGAGTGTGATTCCTCTGTAGTTGGAGAACACCCCTTTTTTTAAATGGGGACCACGACCCCAGTTGCCAATCTAGATGGTACTGTACCCGCCTTCCATGCAACATTGAAGAGACGTGTTAACCACGACACTCCTACACAGCACTTTCAACAACTCTGGGTGAATCTCGTCCACCCCAGCAGCTTTGCTGCTATGAAGGCCCTTGACTGCCGCAGCGCCTTCAGCAGCCATAATGTATCCGACTCCCCCATCCGTTTCCATGGCTACCTCCTGAAAGGAGGGCATGTCCACCGGGTTGAGGAGTTCCTCAAAGTGTTCCTTGCACCTCTCGACTACCTCCTTAGTTGAATTCAATGTTAAGCCACCCTTACCGAGAACAGCCTGGGCCACATCCCGTCGACCTGTCCTAAGGTATCGGATGGTTTTCCAGAACATCTTTGAGGCTGCCCGGTAGTCCCTCTCCATGGCTGCTACCGCTGCCACCCTCTTGGCAAGCCGGTACTTCTCAATTGAGAGACATTTTTCAATCGGGAGACGTTTTTCCGAGCATAGCTCGGAAAAAAGCCTCCTTCATCTTGGCAGTTTCCCTCACCACTGTTGTCCACCAGTGGGTCTTAGGGTTGCTGCCATGGCAGGCAACAACTACCTTCAAGCCACATGCTTTTCGCAATTGCATCAACAATCGAGGTCCTGAACATCATCCACTCGGACTCAATGTCCATGACCTCCCCTGGAGTGTAGGATAAGTTTTTTCAGAGGTGGAAGTTGAAATTTTTCTACACTGGGTCTTCTACCAGAAGTTCCCAGAAAATCCACACTATTCATTTGGGCCTTCCATGTCTATCTGGTCAGTGCTCCAAGTGTCGGATCCAATTTACCACCAGGTGGTGATCAGTTGACAGTTCTGCCCCTCTCTTCACTCGAGTGTCCAGAACATAGAGCCTTAGATCCAATGATACAACTATAAAGGCAATCATTGACTTTCAGCCCAAAGTGTTGTGGTACCAAGTACATTTGTGAGCATTCTTGTGTTTGAACATGGTGTTTGTTATCAACATTATGTGACTAGCGCAGAATTCCAATAACATCTTACCATCATATTCAGATCAGGGAGGGCATTACTCCCAATCACGTCTCTCCAGGTATCGCCATCGTTTTCAACTTAAGCATTGAAGTCGCCCAGTAAGACTGTGGGGTGGATAGGTGGCACTCTGTCAAGCACTGCACCCACCGTCTCCAAGACGGCTGAATACTTTGAACTGCTGTTTAGTGTGTAATGTAGTAACTCGGCGGGAGACGACTTCACGGGTAACACACTCTTTATTTTATCAAACTCGTTTACAGGTGACTAACACCTACTTTGTATCTCGGGTGACAAACACCCACTTAGCTATCTCGGGTGACAACCACCCACTTAGTATCTCGGGTGACAAACACCCACTTAGCTACTTGGCGACTAACGCCCACTGAGCTACTCGGATGACCAACATCCACTTAGTATCTCGGGTGACAAACACCCACTTAGCTACTCGGCGACTAACGCCCACTGAGCTACTCGGATGACCAACATCCACTTAGCTACTCGGCGACTAACGCCACTGAGCTACTCGGGACACTCCCTGCCCGGGGTATCCGTCTCGACTGTGGGTCCCCAGCCCGACCCACAGGGGCGTCGGACCCCGGGTCCCACAGCCTCGCCTCCGAGCCACACAGGGCCCCGGTCCCCACAAGGACGGCGGGACTAGGGGTCTCGGGGCACTAGGTCTTCAGCTCCGTCTTCGGGTCTTCAACTGGGTAACTCTCCCCGAGTGCTCTCGCGCGTCCCCCTTTATACCCCACCTGCGGACGTCGCTGCGAGCACCCACTTATCCGACCAATCGCCGGGCGCTGGCTACGATCCTCTTTTCCCACATCTCATCGTGCCTCACCACCCACGCCGCGCCGCCCCGTCATCTGTCACTCCCGGCGCGCGCGTCCACACCACGCCCACAACGCGTGCCCAACCCCGCACCCCGCGCCGCCCCGTGATCCATCACTGTCACAGTCGGCGCACGTCAATACCACCACTACATCACCCCCTACCACATAGCTCGCAGCCGACCCGGCTGCTATAAAAATATACAAACCGCCCTGTGTGCCCCGTAACACAACACAACAACAAGAACAACAACTAACTTAACAACACAACACGACGCGAACACTACCATCCGCAACCCTCAACCAATGCCACCGCGACAATAGAACAATATATACAAACCGGCGAGTGACAATAGCAATGTGTATGCAAAAAGGAAAATAAATGGAAATTTTTTTTTTTTCTTTCGACTCGTGCAGTGTCCCCTTCTTCTTCCGAGCGTCCCTACAACGGGACATTACCCCGGCAGAGGGGAACACCGGGCGAGCTCGGTGTAGAGAAAAAACGTCTTCATGAAAATTGTTGAGACCTAGCCCGAGTCCGCCTTGCCGGTCCGTCGTACGGCACCAGACGCGGTTGAACGTCCGGTGGTGCCGGCGGTTCAGGAAGACATCGGCCAGGCATCGAGGACCCGTGCGTGCCCCGGGGTTCAGGCTCTCGACGGTCAGCAGCCGTCAAGCCCGAGGCACCTGGGGGTGGGTCAGGTGGAGACACGTGAGGATCAGCCTGCGACACCTCCCTCCCCGAGTCGACGGTCACATCACACGCCCGGTCGTCACGGCACAGAACGGGGTCACACGGTGCCGCATAGGGCTTCAGTCGGGAGGGGTGCACGTACCAACGGCGTTTCCCCCATTTAATCTGTATACTCTGGGGTCGTGCAACCCGCACAATTTCCACCGGTCCCCTCCAAGGTCTCAACAACTTGGGGGACGTAGCCAACGGTGCATGTGGACAATGCAGCCAGGCCTTATCGCCTGGTTTCCAATCATGCGTATGCACCCTCCGCTCATGCAATTTCTCGTTCGCAATTTGCCGCGACCGCGAATTCAACCTTGCCGCCTCCCGCGCTTCAGTCAATTTGGCGATATTAAATTTGATGTGGTCTGCCAATTTAGATTTTGCACGTGGCTGGGAAATCCCCAGTTGGACGTCCATGGCCGGATCGGCCTCCCGCCCATACATAAGAAAAAATGGGGAAAACCCCGTCGCCGCATGAGGGGCCATTCGATAGGCCGCGAGTACCCCCGGCACCTGTAAGTCCCAATCAACCTGATCGTCGCAGACCTGTTGGCACAACATAGACGTAATCGTCCTGTTCAGACGCTCAACCATCCCGTCAGTCTGCGGGTGGTAGGGGGAAGTACGCACTTTCTTTGTACCCAACAGGTCGCACACCTCGCGCAACAAAACGCTCGAAAAATTCTTTCCTTGATCCGTCAGCAAGCGTTCGGGGGCGCCCTTGTCCAAAACATAACCCTGGACAAAGGCGTCCGCCACCGCCGCAGCCGACTGGTTGGCGAGCGGCCATGCCATAGGCCATCGGGTGAAGTATTCCACGCCAACCAGCAGGAACCTATTTCCCCTTGGTGTAGCCGGAAAGGGCCCCAAGATGTCCAACGCTACCAATTCGTTTATACGCGAAACCTGAATGGATTGCAGCGGTGGATTAGCTGCCAATGGTGGCGGTTTCCTTTTGGCGCACCCTACGCATCCCTTAAGAATATTCGCCACGTCGTTACCCATCCCCGGCCAATAATAGTCTCGCTGGATTAGGGCGAGCGTTTTGTGAAAACCCAGATGCATGAGCCGTTCATGAGCTGCCAGAACAACCCTACCCCGCATAGCAACAGGCACAACGAGCACGTGACGCCGGGACATGTTGTCCCACTTCATCAAAAGGCCCTGTCTGCACACCCAGGAACCGACCCGCGCCTCCCCTTCCTCGGGAGCGCCAACTTTCCGACGTAGCGTAAGTAGGGAGCTGTCGGACATCTGGAGGCGGCCCCACTCAATGAGGGGCAACGACAACAGCGAATCCCTCCCCGTGGGGGCGTCCTCTCCCGGGGTGTCAGTGGCGGCGAGCGCAACTCCCGGGGTGCCGGCGACCGGGGGTTTGCACCGCGCCGATCCCAACAAACATGTGCAGTCCGTGCACGGAGGCAACCGCGACAAGGCGTCCGCATTTGAGTGTCGCAACCCCTTGCGGTAAATCGTCGTGAATTGGTAGTCTTGAAGGACCTCCAACCATCGGGACAATTGGCCCGATGGCTGTGCCACGCGCATAGCGTATTGTAGAGCCGCATGGTCCGTACGGACCGTAAAATGACGGCCGTAAAGATACGGCCTGAATTGCTGTGTAAAAAACACAATGGCTAACAATTCACGACGAGTTACGCAATAGCGTTGTTCGGCGGGGGAAAGAACTCTACTACCGTAGGCGACCACCCGTTCAACCCCCCCGACCACCTGTGAGAGCACCCCCCCGATACCCGTATTGCTGGCGTCCGTGTCAAGCAAAAACGGTTGTGTGAAATCGGGGTAACACAAGGGGGGAGCCTGCACCAAGGCGTCACGGAGGGAGCAGAACGCAGCCTCCTCTTCCGCCCCCCAGTGAAACCTCACACCCTTAGCCGTCAAAGCGTGCAGGGGCTTGGCTATGGTGGCAAATTGCTTGACAAAACGACGGTAATAGGAGGCGAAACCAATGAAACTACGAACCTCCGTGACCGAGGTTGGCGTTGGCCATGAGCTGACGCAATGCGTCTTAGCAGGGTCCGTCGAGATCCCTGAACGACTCACGATATGGCCCAAATACCTGACCGATTCCCGAAGCAGAAAACATTTAGCCGGTTTAAATTTAAGCTTAGCGGAACGCATCCTGAGGAACACCGCTCTCAGTCGCTGGAGGTGCTCCTCGAAAGTCCGACTAAAGACGATGATATCGTCGAGATAAATCAAACAGGTATCCCATTGGAGGCCCGACAAAACCAATTCCATGAGTCTCTGGAACGTGGCGGGAGCGGAATGTAAGCCCATGGGCAAACGGTTGAATTCAAATAGGCCCCCAGGTGTCCGGAAAGCAGTTTTAGGTTTAGACTCGTTATCGAGTGGCAATTGCCAAAATCCAGAAAGCAGATCGAGTGTGGAAAAAAACTGCGCTCCCGCCAAGGCATCCAGCGACTCATCCATCCTGGGGAGCGGATACGCATCCGCCATCGAGATTTTGTTTAAGCGGCGGAAATCGACACAAAACCGCAAGGACCCGTCCTGTTTCTTTACTAGGACAATAGGAGCACCCCACGGACTAGAAGAGGGCGAAATGATATCGGCCGCCAACATATCATTAACCGCCGATTGCACATGTTCCTTCTCGGCTGGGCTGAGCCGGAAGGGATTCTGACGAATAGGGGCCGCGTCCCCTGTAGCTATGTGGTGGCGCAACAGGTCAGTGCAGCCGATATCGTACTTATGTTTGCTGAACACGTCAGCAAACTCGATTAGCAAACCCCTCAATGCCCCCAATTGCACCCCGGACAAGTTAGCAGAACCGGCACACAACGAGTCCAACCACTCAGTCCCCTCATCACTTGGAGGATGCGACTTAACAGTGAAATCTGCTTGAGCCACGAGCCGTTCCTCAACGGGTAGCGGCGCGGCGTGAGCCAGCACCGTTCCCTGCGCAATTACGGCCGGCCGCGACCCCGTATTCAGGACCATTACGAACGGCTCACTGTCCCCTCTCACCATGGTTTGAGCAACCGCTAAGTCGAGGCCCCTACTGGCTCTGTTAGACGGCCCCAACAGCACCCCCTGTGCCTCCGCACCCACCTCAAGTGGCTTCCTGAACCGAAGGGGTACTAACATTTGCGATCCCGGGGGCACCCGTACAGTGTGAGTCGCCAGCGCCTGCACCGTCGCACAAACCGTGCGCACTTTGGTAGGGCTCGACAAGAACGCAACCCGCCGACCTGACGGAAGCTCTATGCAGGCCTGATCTATAAGAATTTTGATGGGCATTTTGGACAAAAAGTCCGTACCTAGCAAACAGGGAACGGCCAGCGATGATGATACAAAAATAGGGCCCGCCAATTTGATGTCACCAATGCAAATAGTCGCCCGAATCTGGCCGATGATCCCCAGGGATCCCCCATTCGCCGCATAAAATGGCACGTCTACTGGCAGAAGGGGTCTACTTTGGACGGGAAGAATGTTATAAATAAGGTCCGAGATGATGGTGGCCGACGCACCCGTGTCAACAAGCACCCGGACCTCAACCCCGTCAATGAACCCCGTTACCACGGACGACCCGGCCGACGCAGCCACGATCCTGTGGGCCAATTCGGACCACTCGACTGCTTGCGGGCCGCGTACGGACCCCCCTCGCCGAAATGAACCCCCGGCACCCAGCCGCGAACCCCCCACCGCGAAGCGGCGACCCGAATGTGCCGTGTTTGTGGACCGAACGTGTGAGGTGCCGCGACTTGCCGGGTTTTGTTGGGATGACTTGTGGCCCTGGTCGTCGTCCCGACGTGGTCCTGTGGCGCGCTGACGCGGGGCCCGGCACCCGGCTGCGACGTGACCCCGAAGGCCGCAGTTGTAGCAGACGACGGACGTCGTAGGTTTCGGTTGCTCCAGCTTGCGGGGCGAACGTGTGGGCGAACGACCTCCCGTTCTCCACTCCCCCGGACGTGATGCAGCGAAGGCCTGCTCCTGCACCGCAGCTGGCTGAGGTTCGGCGATCGTGGCGGCCAGTGCCGCGTTCCCCGCCCATTTGCAGACGACCCCCGGCTTGCGTTTGAGGACCTCGTACGCGTGAATGCTCGTGGCGATCGCCAGGGAGCATATATCCATCTCGTCCGCCACGTTGATGGGGACCCCCAACTCGTGGGCCAACACCAGCAGCTGCTCCGTCACCATGGCGTCCTTCCCCTCCTTATCTATGCGGGGAAAAGCTGCGTCCGCCAAGGCGAGTAGTGCCGTGCGATAGGCGAGCGTCGTTTCTCCAGCCACCTTCCGCCGATCGTAGAACTGGTGGCGACACGTGGAGGGCGGCCCGAACACCTTCGCCATCAGGTGTAGTGCGGCCTGGAGCGTAGAGCGGGACGACCTTGCAGCAGATGTGAAGGCTGCAAGCGCGTCGTCGTCAAGCATCGCTGGCAACGCACGCAGGGCAGTGGTGTCGGACCACCCCGACATCTCCTGATGAGCGAGGAACCTTCGTTGGAAGGCTCCCCAGTCGCCCCCATCCGCCTTGAACGCCGACAGCGCGGGCAATCTTTGCTGGAGGACCCGATCGTCGTCGACGTCGGAGAGATTTTCCCGCGCTCCGCTGTAGTTGTGTAAAATGTCGGCTCGGTTGTCAGGCGCAAAATGGAGGGCTCCGGCGCGCGCTGATGACGTGGGCTGCGCTGCGCGGAGGTGTCCGGCCACGTGGCGTCCGTCTTTCCCGCCAATCGGTGGCGGCCCCCCAAAAACGGCGGCAACTTCCAGACTTTTGGCGCGAAGCGCCTTTTGGCGGGAATCCTCCACCGTCGCTTCCTCCACGACCCCCGCAGCCGTTTTTTCCGCTCGCCGGAACGGAGATGTCGGCCAAGACAGCGGCGGCGGCGAGTAGTAACTCCGCCAACCGGGCGTGCGCGTCCTGGAGGCTGGTGTCGGAGGCAAGCGGAGCGTCGGCCATCACCGCGAAGTGCTGCATCGGCGGCAACTCCTCGTCCTCTACTCCCGAGGTCGGTGTCCCCGGTACGCCGTCGTCGTCCCGACCTCGCTCGTGGGTACGGGTAGTCTTCCTCGTGTCCATACTCCTTGAAGACAGGTTTACTTCTGACGCCAGTTGTAATGTAGTAACTCGGCGGGAGACGACTTCACGGGTAACACACTCTTTATTTTATCAAACTCGTTTACAGGTGACTAACACCTACTTTGTATCTCGGGTGACAAACACCCACTTAGCTATCTCGGGTGACAACCACCCACTTAGTATCTCGGGTGACAAACACCCACTTAGCTACTTGGCGACTAACGCCCACTGAGCTACTCGGATGACCAACATCCACTTAGTATCTCGGGTGACAAACACCCACTTAGCTACTCGGCGACTAACGCCCACTGAGCTACTCGGATGACCAACATCCACTTAGCTACTCGGCGACTAACGCCACTGAGCTACTCGGGACACTCCCTGCCCGGGGTATCCGTCTCGACTGTGGGTCCCCAGCCCGACCCACGGGGGCGTCGGACCCCGGGTCCCACAGCCTCGCCTCCGAGCCACACAGGGCCCCGGTCCCCACAAGGACGGCGGGACTAGGGGTCTCGGGGCACTAGGTCTTCAGCTCCGTCTTCGGGTCTTCAACTGGGTAACTCTCCCCGAGTGCTCTCGCGCGTCCCCCTTTATACCCCACCTGCGGACGTCGCTGCGAGCACCCACTTATCCGACCAATCGCCGGGCGCTGGCTACGATCCTCTTTTCCCACATCTCATCGTGCCTCACCACCCACGCCGCGCCGCCCCGTCATCTGTCACTCCCGGCGCGCGCGTCCACACCACGCCCACAACGCGTGCCCAACCCCGCACCCCGCGCCGCCCCGTGATCCATCACTGTCACAGTCGGCGCACGTCAATACCACCACTACAGGTGCATAAGCACAGACAACAGTGAGAGTTTTCCTTTGTGAGACCCGAAGTCTCATTGAGGCGACCCTCTTATCCACTGGGGCAAACTCCAACTGAACAGCACCCAGCCAGGGGCTTGTGAATATCCCCACACCCGCCCAGGGCCTCTCACCAGGGGTTACTCTGGAATAGGAGAGAGATCACCCTCGATCAAGAAGTTTGGTTTCAGTACCAATGCTGTGTGTGGAGGTGAGACCAACTATATCTAGTCGGTACCTTTCCACCTCCTCCACCAGCTCTGGCTCCCCCAGTAACGTGACATTCCACGTCCCAATAGCTAGGTGTCCATTGCCAAGGTCCAGTGCATCTGAGACCATCCCTCTCCCTGCCATACTGGCATCGCAACCGCCCCATACCCTTCGTCCTGTGGATGGTAGGCCCACCGGACAGGGCCACGTAGCCATTTCGGTCTGGGTCCGACCGGGTTACGTGGGTCACCCGGCCACCAGGCGCCTGCCGACGAACACCACCACCAGGCCTGGCTCCAGGGGGGTGTCCCGGTTTACCTTGTCCGGACGAGGTTCTCTGATTTTATATTTCAGAATCATTAATAAGGGGCTTTTGTTTGGACTATTATTTGTCTGGAACCTCCCCTCAAACCTGTTCGCCAAGGGAAATCCTATCAGGAGTACAAGACTCCAGGCGACATAGCTCTGAGGGCCATTGGAACAAACTAACCCCACCACTACGATAAGGTTAGGATCCTTCGGTGGGGTCTAAAGTGCATGCAAAAATATATTAGCGGTTATGATTGACAGGTGTACTTGCTGCTGCAGTATTGTGTAATAAAAAAAACTCGATCGCATAGGCTAACATCTGGGAAGAGAAAGGGAAAACTGGCCCAGCACTCTGAATAGGTGCATGGGACTATGACGTGAGATGGCCTCAGCAGCTCGGGGACAAGCACGTGTAGAGTACAGAGCAGGACACTAGCCCTGTCACTCAGAGAGTTGGCCATGACAGGACCACAGTCAATTACAGACACGCAAACTGCGGCAAGCTCTATCGTTCTAAGATCGGCCCTTTTCAGTGATTACAAGAAATGTTCAATTATTATAATCCTCTCAATAAGTGAAAGCTGAAAACTCATTATCTTCCGCTGATGAGAGTATACCATGGATTGTGTAATCAACACTGCACATAAATGGCAGCTTCAAAACCAATTGTGAAAACAACTTTTTTGACACGTTAGCCTCTCATAAATAAAAGACACATATTTTTATTGTCATTATTAATATTGAAACATACCGAGGTAATTTGTTCTTCTCCCTATGTAACACTCTCAAAGGGAGTGCTCCTAATCGTAGCTTGATACCTGTATAAAAGACACCTGTTCACAAAAGCAATCAATCAATCAGATTCCAAACTCTCCACCATGGCCAAGACCAAAGAGCTCTCCAAGGATGTCAGGGTCAAGATTGTAGACCTACACACGGCTAGAATGGGCTACAAGACCATCGCCAAGCAGCTTGGTGAGAAGGTGACCACAGTTGCTGCGATTATTCGCAAATGGAAGAAACACAAAAGAACTGTCAATCTCCCTCGGCCTGGGGCTCCATGTAAGATCTCACCTCGTGGAGTTGCAATGATCATGAGAACCGTGAGGAATCAGCCCAGAACTACACGGGAGGATCTTGTCAATGATCTCAAGGCAGCGGGGACCATAGTCACCAAGAAAACAGTTGGTAACACACTACGCCGTGAAAGACTAAAATCCTGCAGGGCCCGCAAGGTCCCCCTGCTCAAGAAAGCACATATACATGCCCCTCTGAAGTTTGCCAATGAACATCTGAATGATTCAGAGGACAACTGGGTGAAAGTGTTGTGGTCAGATGAGACCAAAATGGAGCTCTTTGGCATCAACTCAACTCGCCGTGTTTGGAGGAGGAGGAATGCTGCCTATGACCCCAAGAATACCATCCCCACCGTCAAACATGGAGGTGGAAACATTATGCTTTGGGGGTGTTTTTTTGCTAAGGGGACAGGACAAGTTCACCGCATCAAAGGGACAATGGACGGGACCCATGTACCGTCAAATCTTGGGTGAGAACCTCCTTCTCTCAGCCAGGGCATTGAAAATGGGTCGTGGATGGGTATTCCAGCATGACAATGACCCAAAACACACGGCCAAGGCAACAAAGGAGTGGCTCAAGAAGAAGCACATTAAGGTCCTGGAATGGCCTAGCCAGTCTCCAGGCCTTAATCCATAGAAAATCTGTGGAGGGAGCTGAAGGTTCGAGTTGCCAAACGTCAGCCTCGAAACCTTAATGACTTGGAGAAGATCTGCAAAGAGGAGTGGGACAAAATCCCTCCTGATATGTGTGCAAACCTGGTGGCCAACTACAAGAAACGTCTGACCTCTGTGATTGCCAACAAGGGTTTTGCCACCAAGTACTAAGTCATGTTTTGCAGAGGGGTCAAATACTTATTTCCCTCATTAAGATGCAAATCAATTTATAACATTTTTGACATGCGTTTTTCTGGATTTTGTTGTTGTTATTCTTTCTCTCACTGTTCAAATAAACCTACCATTAAAATTATAGACTGATCATTTCTTTGTCAGTGGGCAAACGTACAAAATCAGCAGGGGATCAAATACTTTTTTCCCTCACTGTAAAGGATGGACGGTATTTTGCAGCATTCTGGGCATCTTTGCAGCCCTTATTTAAAGATCACGCTTCTTACCCCATAGTTTGGAGAAGAGGCAGAATGACCCAGTGAGCTTGCTACGGCTGATGGGTACTCCCATCAAAGACATTAGATTAGGGAAACAAACGTTTAATGACATTAACTATTTTGTTTATACATTGACAAAACATTCACCATCTCAGATTTGCTGACAACATAGTCATGATAACATTGGATAGGAATGAACTGCTTGACATGGTATAAGAACGTCGCAAAAACTGCAAAGGTTGAGCTCAGGGTAATAACTATAACGAAAGCTGAGGTCTTGGACATGTTTCCTAAGCAACCGGCGATAACAATCGGAGAAACATACTGTAAAACAAAGCAGATTGTTGACCTAGGATGGCTCTCAAAGGTGGATAGATAAAATTAGTGAAATATATAGGTGAAGGAGAGTGGGGTAGAGTGCTTTTTTGAAAGCTGAACCTGAGCGTGATGAGTAACAAACCAATGTGGCCAAATAAATAAATAAATAGATAAATACTTCAGTGCACTCTACCTGCGGTGACGTGAATTTAGAAAAAAAGATGTGGCTTGCCATTGGCTTATAATGATGACGGCAAGTGTGTTGTAAAACAAACAATTGTCAACAATATAAATATGGGCGAAACATTTGCACTTTGAGAACAATAAAATTATATACTGTTAGAGTTGAATCATGTTTGCCCCGTTGTGAGTATTTAAGAGATCCAGCAGAGCAGCGGACACACAACTTCATCTTCAGGTTTCAAGAGGAGTTTTTTCGTGGAAACATATCGGAAAAGTACAAAACAAAATTTCACTTGGAACAAGCATATTTATACGTACAAAGGCATTGGAATATATAGTTTACTGAAGCTAAAAAAGGGGTTTTACCATCGTGATTTTATCGAAGGAGCTGAGAATTTTGGATTTTCTTTCACTGGAAGAGCTCTTATCTATCTGCAATGGAGCAGAACATTTTCAGATCAAAAGCTATCACTTGCGTCATATTTGCATTTCTCATTGTAAGATCAAAAGTTCAGGGTAAGTAAATATTACCTCGTATTAATATTTTTTTCTAAATTGCAATATTTCACTCTCATGTGTTTATTTTATTTTACATATATTAAAATTTTCAATTTCACAGTGTAGTATTGAATTCGTTTCATATTATGTGCGGTACGTGTTATTTGTATTTATAAATACTAAAACATATTGAACACCTACACTCATTGGTTCTTTCGGTAAAGTCACGTTGTTAGAAATAAAATAAAATAAAACTAAAATAAAACTGCTTAACTTTACCGAAAGAACCAAAGAGTATGGATTCCTGCAGTCACGAAAGCTTGAAATCAAGATTGGACACCTACATTTAAAGGATTTGTTTGTTTTTTGCAAAGTTGGCATTTAATTTAAATTGTGTAAGGTAAACGTTTTTCAAGTGTTGGTTTGAAAAAGGAGCAAACTTTTCATTTAATATTGCTTCAATATAAGTGTGCCTTCTGTTGATGCTATTTGTAGGAACTACAGTGACACCAGGAACAACAGAGACACCGGGAACAACAGGGACACCAGGAACAACAGGAACAACAGTGACACCGGGAACAACAGGGACATCAGGAACAACAGGGACACCAGGAACAACAAGGACACCAGGAACAACAGTGACACCGGGAACAACAGGGACATCAGGAACAACAGGGACACCAGGAACAACAGGGACACCAGGAACAACAGGGACACCGGGAGCAACAGGGACACCAGGAACAACAGGGACACTGGGAACAACAGGGACACCAGGAACAACAGGGACACCGGGAACAACAGGGACACCAGGAACAACAGGGACACCAGGGACACCGGGAACAACAGGGACACCAGGAACAACAGAGACACCAGGAACAACAGAGACACCGGGAACAACAGGGACACCGGGAACAACAGAGACAACGGGAACAACAGGGACACTGGGAACAACAGGGAAACCGGGAACAACAGGGACACCAGGAACAACAGAGACACCGGGAACAACAGAGACACCGGGAACAACAGAGACACCAGTGACATCAGTGACACCAGTAACACCAGGAACAACAGGGACACCAGGAACAACAGAGACACCGGGAACAACAGAGACACCAAGAACAACAGGGACACCAGGGACACCGGGAACAACAGGGACACCAGGAACAACAGAGACACCGGGAACAACAGGGACACCGGGAACAACAGGGACACCAGGGACACCGGGAACAACAGGGACACCAGGAACAACAGAGACACCGGGAACAACAGGGACACGGGGAACAACAGAGACACCGGGAACAACAGTGACACCAGGAACAACAGGGACACCAGGAACAACAGGGACACCAGGAACAACAGAGACACCAGTGACATCAGTGACACCAGTGACACCAGGACCAACAGGGACACCAGGAACAACAGAGACACCGGGAACAACAGAGACACCAGGAACAACAGGGACACCAGGGACACCGGGAACAACAGGGACACCAGGAACAACAGAGACAATGGGAACAACAGGGACACCGGGAACAACAGGGACACCAGGGACACCTGGAACAACAGGGACACCAGGAACAACAGAGACACCAGGAACAACAGGGACACTGGGAACAATGGGAACAACAGAGACACCGGGAACAACAGAGACACCAGGAACAACAGGGACACCGGGAACAACAGAGACACCAGGAACAACAGGGACACCAGGAACAACAGAGACACCAGTGACACCAGGAACAACAGGGACACCGGGAATAACAGAGACACCGGGAACAACAGGGACACCAGGAACAACAGAGACACCAGGAACAACAAAGACACCGGAATCAACAGGGACACCAGGAACAACAGAGACATCGTTAACAACAGGGAACCCGGGAACAACAGAGACACCGGGAACAACAGGGACAACAGGAACAACAGGAACAACAGGGACACCAGGAACAACAGTGACACCAGGAACAACAGGGACACCGGGAACAACAGGGACACCAGTGACAGCAGGAACAACAGGGACACCAGGAACAACAGAGACAACAGGGACACCGGGAACAACAGAGACACCAGGAACAACAGAGACACCAGGGACACCGGGAACAACAGAGACACCAGTGACATCAGTGACACCAGTGACACCAGGAACAACAGGGACACCAGGAACAACAGAGACACCGGGAACAACAGAGACACCAGGAACAACAGAGACACCGGGAACAACAGAGACACCAGGAACAACAGGGACACCAGGAACAACAGGGACACCAGGAACAACAGAGACACCGGGAACAACAGAGACACCGGGAACAACAGAGACACCAGTGACATCAGTGACACCAGTGACACCAGGAACAACAGAGACACCAGGAACAACAGAGACACCACGAACAACAGAGACACCAGGGACACCTGGAACAACAGGGACACCAGGAACAACAGAGACACCGGGAACAACAGGGACACCGGGAACAACAAGGACACCAGGAACAACAGAGACACCGGGAACAACAGGGACACCGGGAACAACAGAGACACCGGGAACAACAGAGACACGAGGAACAACAGAGACACCGGGAACAACAGGGACACCAGGAACAACAGAGACACCGGGAACAACAGGGACACCGGGAACAACAGAGACACCGGGAACAACAGAGACACGAGGAACAACAGAAACACCGGGAACAACAGGGACACCGGGAACAGCAGAGACACCGGGAACAACAGTGACACCAGGAACAACAGGGACACCAGGAACAACAGGGACACCCGGAACAACAGAGACACCAGTGACATCAGTGACACCAGTGACACCAGGAACAACAGGGACACCAGGAACAACAGAGACACCGGGGACACCGGGAACAACAGGGACACCAGGAACAACAGAGACACCGGGAACAACAGGGACACCGGGAACAACAGGAACACCAGGGACACCTGGAACAACAGGGACACCAGGAACAACAGAGACACCGGGAACAACAGGGACACCGGGAACAACAGGAACAACAGAGACACGAGGAACAACAGAGACACCGGGAACAACAGGGACACCGGGAACAACAGAGACACCGGGAACAACAGTGACACCAGGAACAACAGGGACACCAGGAACAATAGAGACACCAGTGACACCAGGAACAACAGGGACACCGGTAACAACAGAGACACTGGGAACAACAGGGACACCAGGAACAACAGAGACACCAGGAACAACAGAGACACCAGAAACAACAGGGACACCAGGAACAACAGAGACATCGGTAACAACAGGGAAACCGGGGACAACAGAGACACCGGGAACAACAGGGACAACAGGAACAACAGGGACACCAGGAACAACAGTGACACCGGGAACAACAGGGACACCGGGAACAACAGGAACAACAGGGACACCAGGAACAACAGAGACAACAGTGACACCAAGAACAACAGAGACACCGGGAACAACAGAGACACCAAGAACAACAGGGACACCAGGGACACCGGGAACAACAGGGACACCAGGAACAACAGAGACACCGGGAACAACAGGGACACCGGGAACAACAGGGACACCAGGGACACCGGGAACAACAGGGACACCAGGAACAACAGAGACACCGGGAACAACAGGGACACGGGGAACAACAGAGACACCGGGAACAACAGTGACACCAGGAACAACAGGGACACCAGGAACAACAGGGACACCAGGAACAACAGAGACACCAGTGACATCAGTGACACCAGTGACACCAGGACCAACAGGGACACCAGGAACAACAGAGACACCGGGAACAACAGAGACACCAGGAACAACAGGGACACCAGGGACACCGGGAACAACAGGGACACCAGGAACAACAGAGACAATGGGAACAACAGGGACACCGGGAACAACAGGGACACCAGGGACACCTGGAACAACAGGGACACCAGGAACAACAGAGACACCAGGAACAACAGGGACACTGGGAACAATGGGAACAACAGAGACACCGGGAACAACAGAGACACCAGGAACAACAGGGACACCGGGAACAACAGAGACACCAGGAACAACAGGGACACCAGGAACAACAGAGACACCAGTGACACCAGGAACAACAGGGACACCGGGAATAACAGAGACACCGGGAACAACAGGGACACCAGGAACAACAGAGACACCAGGAACAACAAAGACACCGGAATCAACAGGGACACCAGGAACAACAGAGACATCGTTAACAACAGGGAACCCGGGAACAACAGAGACACCGGGAACAACAGGGACAACAGGAACAACAGGAACAACAGGGACACCAGGAACAACAGTGACACCAGGAACAACAGGGACACCGGGAACAACAGGGACACCAGTGACAGCAGGAACAACAGGGACACCAGGAACAACAGAGACAACAGGGACACCGGGAACAACAGAGACACCAGGAACAACAGAGACACCAGGGACACCGGGAACAACAGAGACACCAGTGACATCAGTGACACCAGTGACACCAGGAACAACAGGGACACCAGGAACAACAGAGACACCGGGAACAACAGAGACACCAGGAACAACAGAGACACCGGGAACAACAGAGACACCAGGAACAACAGGGACACCAGGAACAACAGGGACACCAGGAACAACAGAGACACCGGGAACAACAGAGACACCGGGAACAACAGAGACACCAGTGACACCAGTGACACCAGGAACAACAGAGACACCAGGAACAACAGAGACACCACGAACAACAGAGACACCAGGGACACCTGGAACAACAGGGACACCAGGAACAACAGAGACACCGGGAACAACAGGGACACCGGGAACAACAAGGACACCAGGAACAACAGAGACACCGGGAACAACAGGGACACCGGGAACAACAGAGACACCGGGAACAACAGAGACACGAGGAACAACAGAGACACCGGGAACAACAGGGACACCAGGAACAACAGAGACACCGGGAACAACAGGGACACCGGGAACAACAGAGACACCGGGAACAACAGAGACACGAGGAACAACAGAAACACCGGGAACAACAGGGACACCGGGAACAGCAGAGACACCGGGAACAACAGTGACACCAGGAACAACAGGGACACCAGGAACAACAGGGACACCCGGAACAACAGAGACACCAGTGACATCAGTGACACCAGTGACACCAGGAACAACAGGGACACCAGGAACAACAGAGACACCGGGGACACCGGGAACAACAGGGACACCAGGAACAACAGAGACACCGGGAACAACAGGGACACCGGGAACAACAGGAACACCAGGGACACCTGGAACAACAGGGACACCAGGAACAACAGAGACACCGGGAACAACAGGGACACCGGGAACAACAGGAACAACAGAGACACGAGGAACAACAGAGACACCGGGAACAACAGGGACACCGGGAACAACAGAGACACCGGGAACAACAGTGACACCAGGAACAACAGGGACACCAGGAACAATAGAGACACCAGTGACACCAGGAACAACAGGGACACCGGTAACAACAGAGACACTGGGAACAACAGGGACACCAGGAACAACAGAGACACCAGGAACAACAGAGACACCAGAAACAACAGGGACACCAGGAACAACAGAGACATCGGTAACAACAGGGAAACCGGGGACAACAGAGACACCGGGAACAACAGGGACAACAGGAACAACAGGGACACCAGGAACAACAGTGACACCGGGAACAACAGGGACACCGGGAACAACAGGAACAACAGGGACACCAGGAACAACAGAGACAACAGTGACACCAAGAACAACAGAGACACCGGGAACAACAGAGACACCGGTAACAACAGAGACACCGGGAACAACAGAGACACTGGGAACAACAGTGACACCGGGAACAACAGAGACACCGGGAACAACAGAGACACCAGGAACAACAGAGACACCAGGAGCAACAGGGCCACCAATAAAAGAGTAAGAATTAATTTTAATATGGCTCAAAATTAGCTACGATCTTATTGATCAGAAAGTTTAAAGTTCATTCATTGTGATATTTAATGTTCAAATTGTTGCCTTAATAATATTGTATATTTGTGTGATTAATTTTACAACTCAATATATGGATAAGATTTAATAATATATTACATGTTGCTGAATGCATATTTAACCTTGTGTTTATATTCATCCTGCTTCATATCTCTTGTGTATTATTATGATCACTGTGTATATATGTATTTAAACATGTATATATCATGTTAATACTATACGCAGCATGCTTGAATATATAAGTTGCATGTATATGTTTGTGTCTATTTATAAACATAGAGTTTGACTTTTGAGAAAATAACATAAAAAATGCATCCATCATTAAAGCATTAATGTGTGACTAAATTCATCATCATCACGGTCCATGGGCAGAAAGCCATAGGTGTCCAGGGAACATTTCGTCATTTGGTTCCACTTTCGTCTGTCTTGTGCCAATATGCTTAAGTTGTGCCACATCTTTCTGGCACAAACCTCTTATCTGGTCAAGCCATTCTCTGTTGTATTCTTCACTTTCCGGTTCCTTCGATTTTTCCGAAAAACACACTTTAAATTAATTTGTTGTTGTCCTACATATGTGTAGCAAATATGTGTAGGATGGCGACTAAAGCATGTTTTATTAAAGTATTGAGATAGTTATCATTTCAACTTCATCTTTCATCACTCTAATAACTTTGAATTTCAGCTGCCCGGACGAAGACAAATACTACTGGTACAGCAGCAACTGTTCAAAGATCTCCAAGATAGCCGTGATCGTAGGGATCACTGTACCGCTTGCAGTCCTGCTCATCGTCGGTGTGATCCTACTGGTGTGGCGCAATTGCAGGAGAACACCGCTGCATGACAGGTGAGCACATCGTGTGCCACATTCCTGTTTCGCAGACTTGACTCTCCATCGAACATGGGCAAAGATTTGAGTTAAAGGTGTTGGGTGGCATGGGTAATGGAGTGAACATTGTCCATTTGGTGACAATGGGGAGGTAATTACAAACAATTATAAACAATTGCTTTGATTGGTGTCGACCTACTGCCGGTGTCGGAGCCTTCTCCTACATTAACATTAGCTGCCCCGCCCATCTCTAAACCTTTATAAACAGATTTCCCTCAGAGGCTCACCTCCCTGTTCCTGATGACGACCGCTTGTGTTGCGATCGAAACTTCGTGATGTTTTTATGATTTTTTATTCACTTTCTTTTTATTTTATTGTTATTATTTTTTCTGTCTATGTGACTTTACCGAAAGAACCATAGAATATGAATTTCTGCAGTCACGAAAGTTTATGTCAAAATAATTTTTTTTTTTATATATATAGCTACCCCAACCCAATGGATGATTCACCACTAGCAGGGAATGTTGTCAAAATAGTAATGCATTGACTTGGCTGAGAGCACACCAGAGTTTGATTCATGATTTTAAATATCCAGGTTGCATTGTAGCATTGCTATATGGATTTAGAGCAACACTTGGCAGTTACATTTTTGACTTGGTACTGAACTTGGAGGAAAACATATGGCAGTGACGTGTTCACTTTAACTCATGGGCAAAATCAGGAGTGGTTCGCCCACTGACTTTCTCAAAATTATTTTGTTGTGTTTTTAAATATATATAATGATTCTTTCAACGTATATTGCCTAAGGAAGATAACATTTTAAGTTCATATTAGAAAGCGCTGCAATGCAGTCTGATTTGTGCCTTGGGGAGGTCTCGGGGCGGCTGTGAAGGCGTCCGAGTGAGAGAAATCCCTTCATTCATTGCGATTTGCTTCGCATTTTAGCCACGCCGTTTGAGACCCATTCACGGTGGTGAAAAAGTGGCGCCCATGGCAGTAATGACTTCGTCACAACGTGATGTTGCACTGTGCAAAATATACAGGCCACGGTCTACACGCTCTAGGCTTTTGGCACTGTCAAAGTGGTTGAGTAGTGTGGACTTGAGGGTCATGGGGAGTGCTTTTGAGTGCTTTGTTGTTTTGTTTCGTATTGTTCTTAAATTACTATTGTTGGTAGATAAGACATTTAGGTATATGACTTTCACGGGAAGGCCAATAACATGACGAAGTTTTTCTTAGAACACCAAATTTTCAGAGGTCACTCACAACAACCCCACCTAATGGAAATTTCACGAGCCACCCATGGGCATAATGTTAATTTAAATAATTTGCTTTTTGTGTTGAAGCTTAGATCTTCATTAAATTGTAGCTTCAGTGCTTTCATAGAACTTTTAATGGTTGTAATTAAAATAACTTACATTCATTTATACTTTGTTTTGGTTTACAAATATAGTGCTGTATAGTATTTAAATTTGTGCAACATACCTTTAAATTAAAACAGTACTTGACGACAGAAATAACATAAGGCATTCAGACACCAATGACATTTAAAAATGCAATTAGCCACAATACACAAATCACGACCTGTATTTGCTTGCAATTAATACAGACATGTGCTTCGGGCTATGGGATACGTCAGCAATAAATTAACATTTTCATTTGCACATTTTCATGTAACAAAGACAATGTTTTTATTTTACGTTTCCAGTTATTTTGTGAACAAAGACGGCACGTATGAAGACACTGTTAAAATTTTGGATGTGAAAAAAATCGGTAAGTGACCAATTGATGTCTTCATAAAGAGTGACGAGCACGGTTGGCGATGTATGGTGTAAAATAAATTCAACATACATACAATAGAATCCTGTATATATGTATTGTTTATATTGTCATTCCTAACTTTAAACTTGAATAAAGTCTCCATGTGAATACTATTGGGATAAAACAATGAGACCACATATTTATATAATGTGCAGCTTAAACTTTTTAAATATGCTGTGTTTTTTTTTTACAGATTTTGACCAAGTTGATACCACTACATCAGTAAGTATGAGTTTGATTGTTTATTCTGTAATAATAATTACATTGTATAATAATCACATATTGTATATATAATAGTACAAAGTATGTTATAATGTAAGCTGGTCAACATAATTAAACATTTTTAAAGTTGCACAAGCATTGGAGTACCAAGTCACGTAATGTTATTTTCATACAGCGTGAGTCTTGCAAATTACAACGTTGTACCGGAGAGGTGTGGGAAGCCACAGACAAAGCCGCAAGGCCAAGAAGGGGTGTGCACGATCCCAGTTCATTAACTTATGGGTAATTTTCGAAATTGGAAATTTCGGGCCATGTTTCCTGCACACAATGGTCTGCTCTTGCGAAGGACATCACGCTTATGTAAAAAAAAAATCGATCACCCTGAAGAAAACGGCGTTTATATTTATGGTAGATACGGCCGCAACAATAACTGAGGCAGGCCGCTGGATTAGAACGTTGAACATCTGCAACAAGCGTGCGAACGTGTTACGGCTAGGCCATCTGACTGCCCCAATAAAGTATAACACTAAATGCTATATTTAAGGGTTTGTTTTACCACAACACAGTTTCATGTGACATATAATTTTTTTGATGAGCATGAATTCTAACTTTTGAATGTTATGTTTCATTTTCAGGTGAAAATTAGAAGGCCTGAGCTTGTATAAGCGATGACGAACCACCACTAAATGCACATGTATGATATTCCGTGTTCATATGAATATATTGTACACTTTCAGTAATCTTACGAACAAACTCGAGTTGCTTGATGTTAAACAATAAGTTAGATGTGTGGAAATTATTTTTTTTACGTGGTTGTTTTGGAGGTCAGACCAACGAACTGGCTCTGCTGCGATTGTGGATTCAAATCCAGGGATCTGTCTGTGATTAAAACGGGTTGTGAGATGATGGACGATGCCCAGTCATCAATGACTGCATTAATATCTATCACGTGATATTTTATGCTGCATTTAATTTTGGCTCAATTGCATATCTGAGAATATATATACCCGTTTGTCTAAGATTTTATAAATATGGAAGAATAATGCTCTGTACTAATCGGACCAGAGATCACTTGAAGAGATCTCAGCATTCTGTAAAATCTGTCATATTCTGCCACAGTGGAACGCACCGCTCTGTCAAAGATCTGAATGGATTTTTCATCTCATGACAAGACACCAATAACACAATTGTAATACAATTGTGTTAAAACCCCTACAAAATAATGAATAGCTTCATGTTATATAATTGTACTATATTACTGTCTTATATACATTTATGAAAAATATTTAAAAATGTACAATACAATGCATGTTACATATATTTATTAAAACAGATACTGTTTTTTAAATAATTGTTTTCTAAGTTAACTAGGTATATTTTGCTAATTTAAAATTATGAAACTGTAATTATATAAAATTTGGGTATTATATACAGATACAACAAAGGCTAAAGGATTCAGTTGACGTCCATACATGAGCTTTAAATACAATAAACTCCTATTTATGGCATGTGGCTATAAGTTGATATTTGGTGATAATAAGTGTTTGAATAATGCTGTCACATCCATACAAATATAGACCACTTACTATATTCATTATACCTAAATATGTATTCGCACAAAATGTATTTTTGTTATAATGCAGAATAAAGATGTATTTTAAAGGAAATAGCAGTCGATGTGCTGGAATTAACAAATTTACATAAATACCCTTGTGGAAGTTTTTATTTTTATTTGAAACTGATCATTCTTACAATTTGCAATTGGCTTCTTGTATACTGTATATACATTCTAGTCTTGTACGGCAACACATAGTTTATGTACGGTATTGCTTTTTTGCGTTGAATGGGATCCCACAGTTCATATGGAGAGCTGTTACCATAATATATGGTTATGTTCTTGCATATGATAATACATACAGGAGCTAAATGCCAATGTCTGATAGCCATGAGAGGGCTTCAGGAGAGAGAGTTCGTGTAGTTTTATTGTTCCTCCTCCACTGACGTAGTGCAGACTACATTGGTTCATCGTTTTGGTTGCATGGCCACAATTGCACCACTGTGGCTTGTGTCTTTAATTTTCCATTTACGAAGGAGATATGCGCGTCTGCCTGTTGATGTTACGATGCGGTTGATGGTTACGCCAGTGTCGATGGATGTCAAAGACACTGGTGCATTGACATTTATTGCATCACATTTATCGACTGTATATGTATAATCACTCGGTATATTGTGTTCTTTGTATTATTTAAAGACACAAACATTGTTTAAGAATGCATTAGTAATAAAGATATATATTGAAATGCAATACATTGTGTGTGATTAGCCGCACTGCTTTTTTATTTGAACCTGACCAACTCAGTTCTTCCTAATACAACAGCTCAATTTACCCATATCTCATCTACTACAATATTGTCTAGGCCAATACATATGCTTCCTACCTACATAAATTACACATCATCAGAGTATTGAGAGCTCGGGGTAAGCACTGTCTTTGAGTTGTACGCCTTTTGGCGTCATCTGGTCCAACACCAATGGAGACTAGGCTCTAAGAAAAGCTGTCTCGGGTGTGGACCAATCAACTTCAAGGACAGTGCATATCATTATCATCATCAGAGTTGTTTTTTTTGTTTGCATTTTGACTGCTTGTGTTGTGGTTATTGCAAACATGATGCCTTGTATAAAGCTGTCAGTTTTTGTACCAGTTGAAAGGGTAAAAACCTATTACTATATTGTGCCACTGGTAAAGGAGGTCTCATAGTGTCCCAGCCATGTAGTTTTACCTGTGCCCGCTCACCATCATGAAGGTCATTAATGATCGTGAGCAGAGGGTCAGGGACTCTGAAAGCATGGTGAACAACCCAGAGCCCAGGCCTACCGATGGTATTATAGGCCTTGACCAGGTCAATAAAGCAGAGATGTAGGTCTTGTTGGAATTCCCTACACCTATGCTGTAGCAGACGGACAGAAAATATGGCATCTGTGCAGGACCGCCCTTTCCTGAAACCGCACTGGGGCTCCGCAAGCCTCTCCTCAGCGTACCTGGCAAGGCAATGTTGAATTATCCTTGCCAGGACCTTTCCAGGCACACTGAGGAGTGAGATGCCCATGTAGTTGTTACAGTCTGTGCGGTCCCCCTTCTTAAAGAGGGGGGCCACCAGGGCATTCTTCCAATCCTGCGGAACCTATCCAGTGGTCCAGACTGTTGTTATGATGTCATGTAGGGCAGTCTGTGCACAAACGCAACCCTCCCTCAGAATTTCGATTGGGATATCATCTCTGCCTGGTGCCTTTCCTGGTCTCAGACTCTGGATCGCCTTCATTACTTCCTCAACAGATGGCACTTCAGCTCACAGGGGTGACTTCTTCCAATATTTGAGTCACCGCAGCCTCAGCAGGGTAATTAACACTTTGTCCCACGATGTTTTACAGGCTGAGGGATTTCCCCTCCCCCAGGACCTCACAGAAATGCTCAGTAAATCTGCAAACCTGTTCCTGAAAGTCGGAGATTGGATCACCCTTCTTTCCCCTAATGATGGTAATAGGTGTGTCGCTGCAAGTTACTTTTTTATGGAGTTAAAAAACGATTTGTGATCGCGGACCATTGAGGCATACTCCATCTCCTCAGCAACCCGCGACCACCACCCATCCTTGCAGCACCTCACAGCTCTCCGGACATCCGAGCAAAGGCTGCAGTAAGCCTCCTTATTCTTTGACGTGGGATGCTGTAGACGATGAAAATGGGTCTGTCGCTTTTTTCAGCCAGCCTGAACACCTCCTCTGTCAGCAGGGTATTTGAGGAGGTGTGGACCTTGTACCCAAAGCAGCCATTGCAGCTGCATGAGCCACAGTCCTAAACCTCGCCCATTTCCCCTCGACATCAGGAAGAGTGGGGAGTGATGCCAACCCCAGCCGCAAGCGATGATTACATTCTCGCTTGCAACTTTCATCAGCTAACTGAGACCGGGCCACTATGGGTTTCAATGGGGTCCTGGGTGTACACCCACCACCGGAGTGGAAGAATGGCAGGCGCATCTTACAGATGACAAGTCGATGATCAATGATCAGCTCCACGGTAGGTCCTGGTGTCAAGGACTTTGGCCTGCATCTGCTGTTCCGTCACTATGTAATCCAGCAGATGTTCTTGCTTGAACCCGGCATGCATCCATGATGTTGTGTGGATGCGCTGATGCCGGAACAGCATGTTGGTAATTACAAGTCCATGGGCTGCACAAAAATCGAGCAGCCTCCTACCATTGTTATTGAGCTGATCTGGCCCATGCCTTCCAATCACTCCAGACCAGGTGCCAGCATCATGACCAACTCGGGCATTCAAGTCGCCCAACAATATGACTCTATTCCAAGGGGCCACTTTAGCTAGCACCTGTGACAGGAGGTCATAGAAGGCATCTGACTCATCGGCCTTACCTGCATCCCTCCGCGGATGTTTGTCTTCGGTGGGGGCATAAGTAACCACGACCACCACTCCTCGCCTTTTGTTGATGGGAAGCCGAGCCCAAAGTAGCCTGGGGCTTACAGCTCCCCACACCTCACTGCCACACTCTCAAACCCCTTCATTATTTTGTTCAGAAGAAGAGCCACTCCCTGTTGTTTGGCAGTCTCTTGTCCCGAGTAGAGGACTGTCCACCCCTCATGGTGGCAGGAGCCAGAGCTGGTCCACCGGACCTCCTGAATACCACAGAGATCCAGTCGGTACCAGTCCAGCTCCCGACAGTGAAGTGGCAGCCTCTCCTCTGCAGTGAGCGTTCGAACATTCCACACGGCTACCCACAGTCGTTTTTTTAATGTTTCTGGAGGAGCCCCGAGGGTAAGGATTCAGTCTCCTGGCTCCGCCAAATGGGGTTTGGCCAGGAGACGTCATAGATGCTGTCCCCCGGGGCCTCCGGCACAAGCTTAATTAGATATTTTGCAAGTGGTTTTGTGGTGATTAATGGAAGGTGGAGGGGTTACCAGCCCCTCGCACCCGTCCAAAGCCCCCTTTGGCCGCTGTGGTGGCTACAAACGCCATGAGTGGAATGGCCAATCGAAATTAGCCCTCCTCCCATGGCACTGCTCACCACAGCGTTGCCGTCCGGCACCAACGAGGAGATAGCGGGTTGTTTTTCCGGACTCACACACACTCACACACACATACGCACACATGCACACACATAAACAAACATGGTTTTTTGAACACTGAGTTTAACGTATTTAATTGCAATTACTATGCCTTGTTAATTAATTGAACAATCAGTTTTGTATATAAATTGTTATTTTTTTCGCGTGGTTTTCATAGAACCCTCTTGGGTTTTCAACCTCACCTGCACACTTTTTTTCTCCTTTTTTATTTGTACTATTTGTTTTTCGATTTTTTTGTGCGCGAATAAACAATACAATACTACTGGCTATGGCCTATCAGTGGCGATTGCTATCTGAACCAGTCCTGGGCATCCACACCCATTCACCAACCTGCACTGACCAGAGTGGTGAAGTATGGTCAAACATGACCGTACATAGTGTGGATAGGCCTTCATTCGGCAGTCGATTGACAAGAAGCTGTATTTATGTTGAAGCTGTCCAAATAAAGTTGAAAGCATGAACACATTTGTTTTGTTCGTCTGTAAATGGAGGTCAGGACGACTCTCGGAACGCTTATCTAATATGAACAAAATGTTGTTATAAAGTTGCGTTCCTATGAGCAACTAGCTCTCTAGACCACGGGAAAAATATCGAAATATATTTTCCAATACTTGGCGACGAATTTTTTTTTTGTCCAAAAGTATTTTTTCATTAACAAAACGATTCAGTTATACAGCACAGAGGATATTAAAGGGGATTGACACCAGCGAAAACCACACTTTATGGACTACAGTGCAATGAATACCTGTCTGAATCGCATGTTGAATAAACCGTTTCAATTAACTCTACAACCCTGGTGTCTTTCTAACATCTGATACCCCTGGAGGACTCGGCGACACATTTAATATGGTTTGCCTTGTCCCCAAGGTGATAAACCTCACAGCCGTACTCACTCATCCGATAGGTGGCGGTTATCTCCCAACACAACGTGTCGTTTGACATCTTCTCCTTATCTGGCTCCGAAGGCTGACGTTAATTATCATCAACCACGATCTATCGCCTGCTAGATAAAGGGCTCCTCAAGCCACTGCCGTCTCACGATCCTGGAATATAACAGTTCACCGAGCACCAGCATATGAGCCGATTCATCATTCCATCTCCTAGGTTGACATCTTTTTGGACACGCCCCATTCCTTGGCTGCCACTGCATCGGCTCTTGTGCGGCCCAAGTCCACTTTCTTAACAGCTCGCATGATGCATTGTAGATACACCGGATGCCTCCCTCTGCTATTTTGGGCAGCTAGAGAAGGGTATACTGCGCTGGTCGGAAGGTCACTACCCCAATGCCCCTGATTGACTCGGTCTTTCACGTCATTCGAGACTCACAGCGGCGTCCCCTGGTCAGGGCCCGGCATCAGCTGAACTAGAGGTTCTGAATTCCCCCCACCTGTACTCGCACGACGTTGCCATGGCACGCGCAACGCCATGCTTTTTGGCACAAGTTTCAATTTGTAGCGCAATGTCTTTGTGAATAACCACGTTTCTGATCCATATTGTATAGTTGCAGGTAGTATGCCTTGATTTTTTTATGGAAATTGCTACAGTATGCTACTTTTCCAAAAGCAGTCCCAACTTGCTCTCATCTGCCTCTTTATTTGATCATCTTTCATCCCAGGACACCTTCAATCGATGCCAACTGTACCTACTCTGCTGTGTTTACAGTTTTGCCCCCTCCGACAGATATCTCTAATTATTTAAGTCAACTCCTTGTTCACGAACCTTTTTTTTTGCTCATTTATCCTCAGCTCAAATGTCATGCTTTTTAAAATTAAGTTATTTGCACTTTTCATAGAGTTCATGGTTATTGGATGTTATATGACTGTCACCTTGTTTTTTCTACATTAATGTGTACGCCTTTGTTTCATTTATCCAGTATTTAGAAAATATAGCCCAATTTTGCTGTGAACAGCTAAGGTGAAGGGGTGTCATCTTGTCTGATTTTCTTTTGAATATGTGTTACATTTTTTATGAACAGATTTTCATTCTAAAGACTTTTAAAGTTACGCGTTGGTTTTTGAGAAATTTTAAGAATGCATCCATTTCTACTAAGTTCAATGCATTTGCGTTACGTACAATGCTAATTCAGATGTTAACCAGTAGCGGCTCGTGACATTTCCAGTAGGTGGGGCTGTTGTGAGTGACCTCTGAAAATATGGTTTTCTAATTAATAAAAACCTCGTCATGTTATTGGCCTTATCTACCAACGGTAGACATTTATAAAAATACGAAACAAAACAACAAAGCACGCAAATGCTGTCCCCATAACCCTCATGGCCACACTACACAACCCCTTTGAAACTGCCAAAAGCCGAGAGCGTGTAAGCCGTGACCTGCTATATTTTGCAACCTAGCGTTGTGACGAAGTCATTACTGCCATGGGCGCCTTTTTCACCACCCCGAATGGGTCTCACACGGCGTGGCTAAAATGTGAAGTTAATCGCAATGAATGAACGGAAATATCTCACTCGGACGCCTTCACAGCCATCCCGAGACCTCCCCGAGGCACAAGTCAGACTGCGTTGCAGCGCTTTCTAATATGAACAACTTAAAATGTTATCTTCATTAGGCAATTCACGTTGAAGAAATCATTATATATATATTTTAACACAATCAAACAATTTCTAGAAACGAATTTTTAAATGAAAAATTATTTCTCATCTCCAGCTGCTTGGTGGGGCGGTGCCCCAACGCCCCGAGTGAACAAACCGCGCCTGATGTTAACGATATGTGGTCTATGGTAGAGAAACATTTCCTGAAGCCTGCCATGCTCCTAGATTTGAAGCTTTTGTGACTGCAAGGATTCATACTCTTTGGTTATTTCGGTAAAGTCACGTAGATAAAAAAAAAATGAAAACAACTAAATTAAATCACGATGTTTTGGGCGCAACACAAGCGTCCTTCTTCAGGTAGTATCGTTTTTAGATTGTCAGAGATTGGGATGTTACTCTGATTAATAACGATCTTGTTAACATCTAGCTTTGTAATGCATGGTTCTGGCTTCATCTTTGCTAGGAGGCTGAATTTAGCGCTCAGGTTAGCTTTACATTTAGTTGACAGTGAATCAGCAGAGGAGGCTGTCATGTTGTCAACACGATCCCAATCAGAAGGGGACATTTTTTGTGTTAACATTAAATGTGATTGTAAGAGAATCTCGTCTAAGTTATCGAGTTCAAATCCAGATATACAAACATAGACATAACTTCAACCGAGAGGATGGATTCAAATTGAGCAATCATTGAAAGGATGTAATTAACCAAGTTAAACTTTAGCTACCGTGCAGTTTACTGCTAGACAGCCAGTTCAGATTTATTTTCATAATCATATCCATATTCCCAGTCTGTTACCCCCAGCTTCACACACTACCATCACCATTACCACACGTTATTTTCAGCTTGCACAATTCCCCCCCCCCCCCGCAGCATAACAAAAGGCTGCTTAATCTTAGCTTCCTTATCTACTTCCGCCCCCGGCATCACAGAGCTTAAGTTTGAACTCCGTACGTTGCGCCCACCCCGTTCCTCACATCATTGCCTCCCAGTCCACAGCCCGCCCACACACTCACCATGGCCCATCCCCTCCCTCCATCCCCCGCGACTATATAATTTCTTGTCACAGCCATCTCTTAGACACACTTAAGCGGTTGTACTTTCCCTGCCATGCTTGGTTGGCCTCTAATTGTTTTTTTTACCCTTCATAAACAATGTCTGTGTGCATGATGATAAGCTATTCAGTCTTCGTTTTTCAAATCAGTTTTCAAATCCCTTTTTGATGAGAAGAATGATTGAGGGCATTTTTCCATGATTCATTATTTTATTTATTTGTAATCATGTGAACAAGTTTGATTGTGTTTCAACAATCGATTGCAACAAAATTATGATATCCACAGATACACCATTAAGCCCCAGGAGTTTTCACATTTGTGGTACTGTGAAAGGTAAAATTTACTTCTTCCAATCCAACCTCTGGAACTTCATCTTCTGCATCTGAAAGATGGTCTGATTCCTGGCCTGTAAGCTTTCTTTTTCGACAGAGATCTGCATAGCGAATTTTCTATCAACCTTTTCACCGCTTTCATGCTTCCATTGACATCTTCAAGTAATTTTCGTGTGGTGTTTTCTTAATGTTAAAGACTTCCGTATATTAAATCTTCGATCTCGCATCTCCATATCTTTTTTTATATTTACCCTCTTCCTCAACATGCCTTCTGCAGTTTCTGACAATATCCTATGGTTACTGTGGAATATATTCCCCATAGAGAGGAGTCAACCAAGGGTGCACCTTTTGTACCACAGATTCTATTGAAGTGTTTAGTAATATCCAGATAGAATTCGGCAACATCCAGGCATGACCAAGCAGGGGTGCAGGTAAGTCTGAGGGAGGCACCTAGGGGCAATCCTGGGAGGAGTTAGAGAATATTGACCTCCTCTTATTGCTAAGGCAAGTTCCATGCATAAACTTATACTGGATAATTTTAAATGGGAGATGGTATTCCTCCGTTATTTTGTATTTCTCTCATGATGTAAGCCACTTAACCAGGGGGTGAAGGTCATTGGAGAGGTCTTTATTTAGGGCTTAGTAATTGGTGGCTAATCATGTCTGTGACTTGCACGAAACTGTAAAAGTCTGAAAGCGTAATGTCGTGCTGGGATTGCAAGTGTTGGTTGACTCAGGCTTTTGATGTCAAGTATCTTGGCTTTACCTGCAATTGTCATTACCCTCTCTTGGTTTATCTTAAATTGCCACATTAAAGAAGACAGTGCATATTTTGGTGAACATACCAGCAGCATTGACCAGGATGGCCACCGGGTTTAGAACCTCAAACCTCTGCAATGAACAGCAAATGCATAGCCATTCGGCCATGTCTTTATGACGTTGTGAATAACGTTAAACTGAAGCCCTTTGTCAATGCACTGCAGGATGGAGGTCTCCCTAGCCAAGTTGGTTAAGGAGGTTGCTTGACCATACTTCACCAGACTGAATCATGTAGGTTGGTAAAGGTGCAGGATATCCAGGGCTAGTTCAGACACCACTCATATTAGCCGTGGCCTGAAATCACTTAGGTAGATAGGTTCAAAGTGCAGTGCACTAACCACTTTGTTGCAGCCGTAGAGATGTATATCATTATTAGTTAAGCATTCTTAAATGTTTTTTTTCTTAGGACAGGGAGCATATATTGCATGCGTCTCGAAATACAGTACACCAATGTTTGTAATAATATATTAATGTTTAAATTATGTTCTGGGTAAGTTAACGTCACATATATGTATATAAATGAACCAAAGTGCAATTTCTGATAATTATAGCTACCATTGAATAGAAATTTACCGCTAAAGATACTCAGCTCACAATATTCAACATGTTGAGTGCCATTTATTTTAAAAAATGCAACTTTATTTTACATAAAGGACATACATTCAGTACTTTATACATTTTTCGTACAAGCAAATTACATGAAACACAGTATGCAGTCTATATTCTGTAAAACTAATTATGAGAAGTACCAAACGTCAATTCATAAGAAATTAATTGTTTTAGACATATGACCTCCATTTTAATTAAGTGTGCGTTATTGTTTATATATGCTGTGCTAATTTCACTCAGAAAATATTTAATTAAAAAAGGGATTGTGCTATGGTTAACCTAACTGTATTTGATTAGGTACTATATTGTTTGGATTAAAATATATATATACAAATAGATTTTTTTTTTTTAGTATTCATATAGTGCAATTTTTTCACTCAAAGCTGTTCATGATTTTTCTTCCCCAACAATGTTATCCCAAACATGCTACCAGCGCACGATGAGTAGATGAAGAATTATTAAAGAATGTCCCACAGAAGAGGATATCACAGACTAACTTCTGAGATCCCTACATGTGACCTCTGAGCCCACACATTAGGGCAATGAATTTTCACACCTGTCATGTTACAGGGAATAATATTCGGTGTAAGGCAGTCAATACAGTTATTTTATATTCAGAGCTGAAATTTTAGCCCATTGAAACATGTAAAATAATATTATATATTGTTTAGACGCATTCATTGGTTAGCAGGTTGAGACCATCAACTCACATAGTCAAATAGTCACTTTAAGATGTTTTCTTGTTCATGTTTTTGATTTTTGTTTGTTGCGGTTGCACCCGATTCAAGAGCCGAATGGCTCACAGGGCTATACCAAATTAATGAAACTGAAAAAACTGAAAAAACTAATACATTACTTGCAAACCCAATCCTAGATTTGAATCCAGGATATCAGCGGTGCTCGCTCACCACTCTGATCTCTGAGCAACCCAGCCACCTCCTACATTTTACATTCTTATTTTTTGATTTACATGCATATGGCTTTTTTGTTGCACATGGAAACCCATTGAGATTCTTGTTAAGATCACCAAAGGCGTGTGTCAATGTGAACAGTGAACATCACAGAAGTGCGCTAAGTTCTTCTTCATGGCTTATATAATCTCGGGCCTTTTGAGTATCACCTGAAATGAAACGCAACACAAATACCAATGTTACTATTAGTACCATTGACAATTTAAGATAATTAAAGCATTCTTGAGCATGATACTTGGCATTCCAATGTTTGTCCAAAGAAAAAAGGATACATTGTTTTGTTTACCAGTTGACATGATTATATTTTTTCCTCTTAAAAGGTATATATTGTTCATACTGTGTATATGTGGTCATTCTATTCTGCATTTATGATGACAGAAAAAGAGCAATTGTGCTCATACTTACTGGTGTGTTGGTGTCAATTTGGTCCAAATCTGTATAAAAACATAAACATAATTTTTTTAAGTTAAAGTTGCACATTATATACCAAAAATGTCCTAATTGTTTTAGCCCAAAAGCATTCACATGGAGGCTTGATTAATTGTCAAGATGCATGTGTGTGTGTTTCACCGATGACACTCAATGCCATTACACTCACACTGACTTATTGTACAAGTATACAACTTTATCAAGTATTATCGAGACTAGCATTGTCAAGGTGAACCACTGCATATGAAGACTATGCCATTGTTAACTTACCAAGTTTGCGTACGTTGTAAACATCCACATTGTTTTCATAAGAGCTATCACGGTGGAAGTTGTACATCCCGTAACTGCAAACATAAAAAAACGTTGTTTTCAAAATGAACATGTTCATATACTGCACTGGTATCTCACATACTCCAAAGCACAGTTCTGTATTCATTGCGCAGAGAGATCCTGATTTTTATATTGGTAGAACACACAGGTACATCATGCTGATCACATTTGAAAAAAGACAACTGAAGTCTTGATACCTAATTTCAATAAATGTATTGTCTGCGTAAAACATGTGCATTTTATTTGAAGAAATATTCTTTGAATTAAGAGATATGTTGTATAAAATCAAATCGTATGCATTCCTCAATAATTCCACATCTAGGTAGAAACGATCACCACTCATTTTAATGATTGCAAATTATAAAATAACTGTAATATAGTGAAGACCTTGGCTTCCTCGCAAAGAGCAATCAATATATATTCATATATTTACTCATGGATTAACATAAAGACGTGACTGTCATATATTTGCCTAAAAGTTCAGCTCCAAGTCAAATGTGTAACTCATTGGTGTCCTCTCAGGCAAGTAAATGTACGACTTTTCTGAAATGTATTTCTGGTGGTTATCTATTGAATGGGTTGTAATTGCCTCAAATTCTGCTGATTATTGGCCACCCAACGAACATAGTTCCCCCTGTTCACCCATGTCACCCACCACCTTTTGACTCGGTGACAGATTCATATTTTACTGAACCAATGTACTGTATTTGCCTCCATTTCATGGAAAGTCGGCGGTATGAAGTGGCAATGTGTAACGTCACGTGCTTTACCTGTCATCCACCGCCGATGATTTTTGGAAGTGGCGCCACACCAGCAGGGATGCGCCGACTATGAGCAGGACAGCTGCTGGGACCGTGACCCCTACGATCACCGCTACCTTGGAGATCCTCGAGCAGTCATCGTTGTACCAGTAATACGCGTCTTCATCCGGGCAACTGAAATTGGACATTATTAGAGTCTTGAAAAAAAAACATTAATCTGAAATAACATTTTTGTAAATGTTTACAAAATATCGTTGAAGAGCGTATAAGGTGCTGTACACTTTTAAATGGCTGTTTGTGAACATTATAGGTGATCTTGAACCATCTTAAAAATATATTGAGTGATTAGTTTTAACTCTTACTGTGGTGTTGTTGCCGGAGGAGTACTTTCTTGAAGCGATGCTGTTGTTCCTTGTGACTCTGTTGTCCCCGTTGTCTCTGTAGATGTAGTAGTTGATGGCCCTGTAGATGTAGTTGTTGATGGCCCTGTAGATGTAGTTGTTGATGGCCCTGTAGATGTAGTTGTTGATGGCCCTGTAGAAGTAGTTGTTGATGGCCCTGTAGATGTAGTTGTTGATGGCCCTGTAGATGTAGTTGTTGATGGCCCTGTAGAAGTAGTTGTTGATGGCCCTGTAGATATAGTTGTTGATGGCCCTGTAGAAGTAGTTGTTGATGGCCCTGTAGAAGTAGTTGTTGATGGCCCTGTAGATGTAGTTGTTGATGGCCCTGTAGATGTAGTTGTTGATGGCCCTGTAGAAGTAGTTGTTGATGGCCCTGTAGATGTAGTTGTTGATGGCCCTGGAGATGTACTCGTCAGTGTCCCTCTAGATGTAGTTGTTGATGTCCCTGTAAATGGAGTTGTTGATGGCCCTGGAGATGTACTCGTTGGTGTCCCTCTAGATGTAGTTGTTGATGTCCCTGTAAATGGAGTTGTTGATGGCCCTGGAGATGTACTCGTCGGTGTCCCTCTAGATGTAGTTATTGATGTCCCTGTAAATGGAGTTGTTGATGGCCCTGGAGATGTACTCGTCGGTGTCCCTCTAGATGTAGTTATTGATGTCCCTGTAAATGGAGTTGTTGATGGCCCTGGAGATGTACTCATCGGTGTCCCTCTAGATGTAGTTATTGATGTCCCTGTAAATGGAGTTGTTGATGGCCCTGGAGATGTACTCGTCGGTGTCCCTCTAGATGTAGTTATTGATGTCCCTGTAAATGGAGTTGTTGATGGCCCTGGAGATGTACTCGTCGGTGTCCCTCTAGATGTAGTTATTGATGTCCCTGTAAATGGAGTTGTTGATGGCCCTCTAGATGTACTCGTCGGTGTCCCTCTAGATGTAGTTATTGATGTCCCTGTAAATGGAGTTGTTGATGGCCCTGGAGATGTACTCGTCGGTGTCCCTCTAGATGTAGTTATTGATGTCCCTGTAAATGGAGTTGTTGATGGCCCTGGAGATGTACTCGTCGGTGTCCCTCTAGATGTAGTTGTTGATGTCCCTGTAAATGGAGTTGTTGATGGCCCTGGAGATGTACTCGTCGGTGTCCCTTTAGATGTAGTTATTGATGTCCCTGTAAATGGAGTTGTTGATGGCCCTGCAAATGTACTCGTCGGTGTCCCTCTAGATGTAGTTGTTGATGTCCCTGTAAATGGAGTTGTTGATGGCCCTGGAGATGTACTCGTCGGTGTCCCTCTAGATGTAGTTGTTGATGTCCCTGTAAATGGAGTTGTTGATGGCCCTGGAGATGTACTCGTCGGTGTCCCTCTAGATGTAGTTATTGATGTCCCTGAAGGTGTAGTTGTTGATGTCCCTGTAGGTGTAGTTGTTGATGGCACTGTAGGTGTAGTTGTTGATGTCCCTGTATGTGTAGTTGTTGATGTCCCTGTAGGTGTAGTTGTTGATGGCAATGTAGGTGTAGTTGTTGATGTCCCTGAAGGTGTAGTTGTTGATGTCTCTGAAGGTATAGTTGTTGATGGCCCTGTAGGTGTAGTTGTTGATGTCCCTGTAGGTGTAGTTGTTGATGTCTCTGAAGGTGTAATTGTTGATGGCACTGTAGGTGTAGTTGTTGATGTCCCTGTAGGTGTAGTTGTTGATGGCACTGTAGGTGTAGTTGTTGATGTCCCTGTAGGTGTAGTTGTTGATGGCACTGTAGGTGTAGTTGTTGATGTCCCTGTAGGTGTAGTTGTTGATGTCCCTGTAGGTGTACTCGTGGGGGTCCCTCTAGATGTAGTTATTGATGTCCCTGTAAATGGAGTTGTTGATGACCCTATAGGTGTAGTTGTTGTCGCTGTAGTGGTTGTAGTTGTCGGTGTAATGGTTGTAGTTGTCGGTGCAGTAGATGTAGTATTTGCTGAAAACGAGTTTAAATACATTAAGATTATGCATATACCTTTGGGAATGTTATAATCCTTAGTTTCCACATTTTCATTAATAACTACACTGAATATATATTTTCATTTTTCTCAAACAATAGTATGAAAAACTTTAACCTTGTATAATAAAAATTGTAAACTGACATCTTTAAATAAGAATAAAAACATATACTTGCAGCTGTAAATAAAGAACACTTGAATGTGATTAAATGTTTTAGTGTTCATAATTACACATAGTAAATATATGAAATAAGTTCAGTGCTGAATTTAATACACTGGTCAAAATAAAATTTAAATGCTGAATATTTGAAATAACCACATTATAGTGAAATATGGAATGTATTTTTGTTAATCAGAAGTAAATTTTACTTACATTGAGCTGTCGATCCCACGATAAGCAATGCCAATATAGCACCGGCTATGATGCTTAAAGAGAAAAATTGCTTCTCCATTGTAAAGATCAGATGAGAAAAATACTCCCGTGAAAAAACCCACTAATCAATCAATTCCTTTGTTGAAACCAAAACGATTAAAAAGCCTTTCTTAAGTTGATTAAACTGTAGCTCTTTTGTCAGAACAGATACGCTTTCTTACATACAGCCAACTTATATGAGAGAGAGAAAAAAAACACCCAAATGTTGAGGTTGAAGTTGTGTGTGATCTGCCGTGCTTTAGACATTTATATAATCCCAGTGGCGCAATAAACTGTGCCCCTTCACTCAGTAGTTAAGGGGCTTTTGGGTTTTATGGTTGTCAAATGTTAAAAATAGTTTTATTATTTTGGTTGAACGCAAATGTGTTGAATTGCACGTCATTATGTTGCGACAAAAAGGAAATGGTTTACTACAGTAATTGTTTAAAAATGTGCATGCGTTCACCTCGTGTACTGGCTGTAGAGAAATATAAATACATTTATGCAAAAACCTGTATGATCACAGCTACTCTTTACTACTGCGGTGTGTCAGAGGCAGATTTATAGTTATTCAATTAAAAAAGTTTGGTGATTGGAAAAAATATGGTGCATGTTATATATGGTTATCTTATTTTAATCCAGACATTTTGTTTTGCAATTTGAAACTCCAACTTTGCATCTCATTAACCATATGAATACAGTTAATGTCGAATACCTTTCCTATTAAAACTCCATACCAAAGTAAAATGTGTTTAGTGTATCGGCCTTTCATACTTTTGTCACTCAGCAGCATTCGCTTAAGCATGTAAACTCTGGATCAGTTTGTTCAGAATTTTTATTTGATTTATTCTGGAAAAATCCGATGAGCTATGAAGCTCTTTTTTCACAGACATCCTTACGGATCTCAGCAGTCAGTTGTATATATTAAACAACTACTTCTGGTTTACCAGCGATTATTCGTGAATGCTCTCTCTCGACACCAGTGCTTTGCAACCAAATCACCAGGTGTGACAAGGAATTGTCGGAATTATAGGAAAGTAAAGAAACCTCAATCCCCCACCCTCCACCTACCGCCCTCCAACCCTTCTCTATTGGACGCAGGGCAGTACGGCAGCAGACAGCCATCAGCCCCCATCTCCGGGCGCTCTCAAAGCGCAGATGGGCAAACGGACACGGAGACACACACAGCAACAGAGATACACGGACACGGAGACACACACACATACATGAATACACACATCGAGAGACATAGGCATGGAAACTCGGAGATACACACAGACACGAATAACACTCACATTTGGGCAACAATGTGTCACGCATTTCTAGACAATGCATGTGTAAGCAAGGTATCGTGAATTATCTCTCAGCTACAACGCTAAGATTGAGCGAACTCAAAAGTGTGAGCCCCGTGAAATGAAAAAAGCTGAGTTAGTACTACTCTACACTATGGGCTGTCAGTGCAAGCACAAGACTGAAAAAACAACGCCGATAAAGTATTTCAGTGGAACTATTGCGGGGGGCGGGGGGGGGGGGTAGCATTGCGCATAAGTTAGCACACTGTGCTATGAAAGGACAACAAGTTAGATTCCTAGCCCCAGCTAATATGATCATTGAACCAGGCTTGGAGCTGTTGCTTCATCAAACCTTCCTGGCCATTGCAGTGAAGTATGGTCAAGTTCAAAAAAAGGTTTGTGAGGGCCTTGATCGAGCAGTGGATTGACAAAGGGCTGTTGAATGAATGACTGCATTTTGAATGATCAGTGAATGGAATAAGTAAATTGTATTACTCGGAATGCTCTACGATAGCACTCAGGGATGTATTATGAGCTGTGATCTCGAGGGAGGGCACACTTATCAGTAGAATCTGGTGACAGCAATATTTCTTTAACAGCTCTGACACTGCTGATAAGCTACAGAAGAAAAAACAATGCAGTGCAAAGGTTGTGCGTTTAACCAAATTCTGTTTAACAGACTGATTTAGAGATATGGAATGGAAGTAAATGTATTTATTGATTGCCAGAACTGCTTTACTACAGCACGCGGGGAGGTTTCATAAGTTCGTATTAGTCTCCTCTCTGGGACCATTTGACACTCACCAAACAAGTTGTACAGAAACAACTAGCCATCACCTTGAGTCAATGACACATCTAATCAGAACATGCACTATTGATGAAGTGGTCCTCAGGGCCACAACGTCCAACAAGGCACCGGGTTCCTAACGAACCTGTGTCCCAAGTTCCTAAAAAACCTCAGACTACATAGGACAACAATGCCTTGCAAACAACTTCACAGACAAATTCCAGACAGAATTGACGCAAGCTAAAGTTATCGCCATTTTGAAATCTGGAAAGCTGCAAAAACTCACCCTTCAGCTATAGGCCAATATCCTTTTTGTCCATCATCTCCAAGCTGATGGAATGTGCCGTGCTTGCCAGACTTTCTCCCATTGTCAACCCCCATAATGGATGGAAGCCTGATCTTCAAGCCCCACGGTTTGTGAAAAGACCAAATCAAGAATCGCCCTGCTGCAGACACTTGCAGAAACGACCCGGAGCGGCTCAGCTGATGTGCTGCAAACTGCTGCCCTTTATTTTACCTCCTCAATGACATATTATTCTACTCCATCATAGTCCAGGAGCTCGTACACTAAATTGCATATATGCACAGCTAAATAGCACAATGTTCATCATAAACGTATCACTCAAACTGACACCAATCAACCGATTTTCTATTCTGATGAACATTCTGCCACAAAATAGCCAGAGACATGCAAACTGCACGGGAGTTTGCAGATTTTCTTGCCAACAAGAACCTTCTCTAACACAAGTTTTTTTTGGGGTTAGATCACGTAAATATAAATGTGTCATTAAACCCACCACCACCTGACACAGCCAATAAGTAAGGTTTGCCACATAAACAGAACATGCATATTGACTAGTACAGCACACCGGTATGTGTTGGAGAGTAAATCCACAACACTAACAATTTGAGTGCGACGTTTTTGGCCAGTAATAACAACTGCCATCATCAGGCAGCAGCCAGATTTGTGGAGAAATCCTCCTCTTTCATTCCTTAAATAAAGAGATAGATGTGATAGCGTCACCTGTGAGTCCTTCACGTGCAGAGGCTAGAGGGGGGCAGGGGGGATTCATGAATGCATATATTACAATGGTTATCCACGACTGGTTGGATTATTCATATGGCAATCAACGGACAATATGAATGAACCTTATGCATGCACATTGGTCTTGGACCTCCTGTCGTTTTTGTGCACTGAAATAGCAGTACCAATTATTGTCTGCTCACAGGTAATCCCAATTGACGTATGGTGACCTGTATAGGCATGCATTTAAACAATGTATAATATGATTATTCGCTTCTAACCAGCACTTCCAAGTCTGTAGCTATCTTAACGGTAAAAATAATATTTATTTCTCTAAATTGCAATAGATTCTCTAATTAGTCTTGGCCAGTACTAACTAGTTTTGCACAGAACTTGAACATTATCATGCTGATCATTCCTCCTGTCTGCCCAACATAGCATTTGCCACAAGCGCAATTAATCCGGTACACACCTGTTGATAGCTTCGGTAAGACATCATTCGTATTTTAAAATACCGTACATTGCGGGACTAGCCAGATCTTTGGAAAAACAAAACATCCGAGTCAGATTTGGCATGGTACATAAATAGTTAAATTTAAAAAGTAGGGGGGCGGCATGTCTGAGTATTAATTTCAATAATTAAGTTAAAAAAACACTAAGCGCCCCAGGATCACCGGGACCTGGACCGGTTCTTTAAACTGAATCTTGAATTGTCACACGAGGCGACCTCTGTGTAGAATATCTCAGCTCGTTAGGCTTCGTAGGTCCGAAGATATTAAGCGTTGGAGATGTTAAAGAATATAAATGAACAATAAGGGCAAGTTCCATAAAAGTGTGTAATAAAAATATGCAACAATAAATTCAGACGTTTTGTTAAGAGTTCTCCATACAAACTCTGGCACCCCATTAAATGCAAAAAGCAATACCGTACACAAACTCATTACGTGTTGCCGAACAGCATTGTGGATAAAAAAACATAAACAGCGCATATTAAACATTTTAAAGTATGATTTAGTCTAACAAACAAAATGGTCATATGTCAAACTTTCTAGACAAGAGTGGAACTGAGGCAGATATCTGGCAGAGCCAATTAATCAGCAACTTTGCTTGCTGCGGCTCTAAGTGCCGCTAAGCATCTCCGCTGTCTGTTAACTTGCGTCCAGTTAAGATGTCATCAACGTCACCCTTCTTGCTCTGCCCTCCAATCTCCCCAGATCGCCTGACTCCTCCGCCCCGTCCGAGCAACAGCGCTGGCAATGAGTTGCCCATAAGTGAAGCCCCTGTGGGCGATGTGCATCGATAATGCCAGCTTGGCGGTGCTGGTAGTGGTGGTCGTGGTGGTGGTAATGGTGGTGGTAGTGGTGGTCGTGGTAATGGTGGTGGTAGTGGTGTTGGTAGTGGTGGTGGTAGTGGTGGTAGTGGTGTTGGTAGTGGTGGTCGTGGTGGTGGTAGTGGTGGCGGTGGAGTAGCGGCTTGCACAGTATGAACTCGGCGACCCGAGTTCGATTCCCGCTCATGGCCAACACCAGTGACGATTATCTCAACCGGTCCTGGGTTTCAACGCAACCAAGTACTCAAATGAGTACCTGGTGCATTGTGTAAACATCACCCCTAGGAAGACAAAGGCGGTCGGGTGTGGTGCTGGCCATCCACCCCCTCGTGTTCCGTACCAGCCTTCATAGGTGGTCGCTAACAGCACTTGCCCCTACAGTCTGTTAAGGTTACACGGGGGTATTTGTCTTTGCTAGTGGTGGTGTGTGCCCAGTGCTGAGGTTCTCGAACGAGTAGTCTGTGGCACGTGGTGGAGATGCCTCAGTCAGCAGCAGTAGCAGCACTATGATGAAATTCAATTTGGATTCATACAGCGTCTAAATGCGACCCTCATCTATAGCTAGACACCGTACAGAAACAGCGACCCGATAGACCCACATAGAGACCCATAGCGTCACATGGAGACCCACAAACTCACGTGAAGACTCACAAACTCACACAGAGATCCGCACAAGAGAGTTGACATCTATTTAGCATAGGTGAAAGGCTGAGGATAGGAGAGAAGTGAGAGGGAGGAGAGGTGAGGCCGGAGGTAGATAAGAGGTGGGGGAGAGAGAGGTGAGAAGGAGGTTGTGGGGTGAGGGGAGAGGGTTGCGATCAGAGGCAGAAGAGCGAAGGCAGGGCGAGGTGGGGGAGGTGGGATGGGACGCACATCCCAGAGAGGGGGATGGGGGTGAGAGGGAGGTTTGGAATGTCAGGATGGTGTGGAATGGTCGATGCGGGAGAGAGGAAACCAGAGGTGAGACGAGTGGGAGAGAAGAAGGAGTGAAGGAGAGAGAAAGGGGAAATTAAAGAGGGGAAAAGACTGAAAGGATTTTGGAAATAGAATCAGCAGCATGAAGGCTTTTACAAAGCACTTGGACACCCACAAAGTCTGTCGCATAAATGGCTACGCCATACTCCTTCCAGAGTGCTTCAATTTTTTGTTTTACATTTCTGAGAATTTGCAACAATACCAGAATAAATGTGCTGCCTGGAGACCACCTGGAGAAGATTCCAGGCACGCGTTGACAACGATGGCGAACAAGTGGAGACTTTAATTTTTTGAAGCTATTAACATAGATTTGTTATCATATTAGTGTATTATCCGTTCTTTTTTTGTTTTTAAAACGATACTCCCATGTAAGTGTTTCCATTTTTTTTTAAAGAACCCTGCATATTGTTTGGAGCTCCACGGCTTGCAGTGCCAAGAACTATATCTGAAGTCACTTCAAGAGGCCTCTTTATCGAGACTCAGACGTCGTCATTTCAGCTGATGAAGCTCATTGAGCAGAGCAGCTCTTGTTCGGGGCGACCACAATCCGAGATCGTCGACACTGGCGGCAGTTACGGGACAACGCAGGGTGGAGGGAAAGAGCAAAAAAACGAATGATTATATATCAAAATCAGAATATTTATTCATACTGGAGGAATCCGATGGACTATAAAGCTCTTTTTCACGGACGTTCTTTCTGTCTGTCTATTTAAGGCTGTCTATTTAAGGCCACCCCACAGAGACGACCACCTCTCTCTGTTACCTGTGTTGCTCTCTCTATGTATCTTGGTGATATCTGTCTGCTAATATGTCTGTCTATAGTTTTCTGGTTAGATTTTATGTCGCTATTTCATTATACCTGATGATGATTGCTTGTGTTGCAATCGAAACGTCGCATTCTATTATTCAATTTAATTTATTATTTTATCTTTAGACGTGACTTAACCGAAAGAAACAAATAATAATTCCTGCAGTCACGAAAGTTCTAAAAATTAAGATTGAACCACTTCTACGGGGAAGTTTTAAACTTATCTTCTTTTTTCTCTCTCTCTGACTACTTGCTCTCTCTGCCTGTGTCCTTTCTTTGGAATGTTCACACTTAAATTCTAACTTAGCAATCTTTGAAATACGTAATCAACCAGGCTATGCGTTAATTGTGTGTTGACCGACCCTATGTGTTGCATTACATTACATTTCGATATTTTACTAGGTTATTTAATTTTAGTGTGTCCTTCTCCTGATTTTCAGGCTTGCTTGCCGTGTCATCGCACTTGCAGCACCACGTTTTGTTGTCCACTCATTGATATGCAATTTTTTTCTCTAACCCCCCTCCCTCTCTCTGCGTCCGCCCTCCTCTGTCTATTTAAGGCCACCCCACAGAGACGACCACCTCTCTCTGTTACCTGTGTTGCTCTCTCTATGTATCTTGGTGATATCTGTCTGCTAATATGTCTGTCTATAGTTTTCTGGTTAGATTTTATGTCGCTATTTCATTATACCTGATGATGATTGCTTGTGTTGCAATCGAAACGTCGCATTCTATTATTCAATTTAATTTATTATTTTATCTTTAGACGTGACTTAACCGAAAGAAACAAATAATAATTCCTGCAGTCACGAAAGTTCTAAAAATTAAGATTGAACCACTTCTACGGGGAAGTTTTAAACTTATCTTCTTTTTTCTCTCTCTCTGACTACTTGCTCTCTCTGCCTGTGTCCTTTCTTTGGAATGTTCACACTTAAATTCTAACTTAGCAATCTTTGAAATACGTAATCAACCAGGCTATGCGTTAATTGTGTGTTGACCGACCCTCTGTGTTGTATTACATTACATTTCGATATTTTACTAGGTTATTTAATTTTAGTGTGTCCTTCTCCTGATTTTCAGGCTTGCTTGCCGTGTCATCGCACTTGCAGCACCACGTTTTGTTGTCCACTCATTGATATGCAATTTTTTCTCTAACCCCCCTCCCTCTCTCTGCGTCCGCCCTCCTCTGTCTATTTAAGGCCACCCCACAGAGACGACCACCTCTCTCTGTTACCTGTGTTGCTCTCTCTATGTATCTTGATGATATCTGTCTGCTAATATGTCTGTCTATAGTTTTCTGGTTAGATTTTATGTCGCTATTTCATTATATCTGATGATGATTGCTTGTGTTGCAATCGAAACGTCGTATTCTATTATTTAATTTAATTTATTATTTTATCTTTAGACGTGACTTAACCGAAAGAAACAAATAGGTTTTACCCTTTCTGCTGTCCATCTAAAGCTCCGCTCACTCTACTGCCATCTGCTGACCAACATCAATTCTCACAAATTCCTGCACGTGCTCACTCCTTGCTTCCCAAGAGATGGCACTGCTTTTTGCAAGCCTTAACAAACGACGAGTTGACCATGAAGGGGAAACCTGAGAGGTTTCGACACCGCTTGCTACTGAAGCTAGAGTGGAACTCAAGCTGGTGAGTTCACAGAACAGTGCACTAACCATTGCGCAAACACTTGGCCCGACGATTTAGAAGGCAACAACAGCAAGACCTGTGTCTAAGTATGAAAACATAACAATAGGTGTTATCCTTTATAGAGCATGTTTTGTTTCCATGCCCACGACAAGTACGTGTGGTTAATGCACACATGATTCCTTGCAAAACGTTTATATTTGGTGTTTGAACATCTTAACACCTCTTGTTTGATTGCCAGAAAAGGTAAAACCTATTCTTTATTTTTTCAGACATGTGTCTGCGTGTTTGTACGGTATACGTATGTGTGTTACTATGTTTTATATGACTAGATTTGGACACATTTCCATCAGTGAGCCCCTACGTCGGGCAAGACTGTTGGCTGGGTCATGTAGCCCGCATGCCCAGCCACCGCATGCCCAAGATGCTTCTATTTGGCCGCATGGGATGGAGAAGAGATGGAGCTGATGCAGTACGGGAGGATGTGGATCTTCATGGTCTTGCCGACGAAAGGCAGAGGAGCGACGCTCACAACAACGAGCGGAGCGCAGGGCGATAAAACGAAGCAAGTTGGCACAGTAGGGGGCACTGCTGGTCCATCTGCCAGTCATCTTAGTCAGTCAACCCATGGAACCTGGGTCTAACCCGTCACCCGTCAGCGAGCCTTCGACACTTCACGTGGCCTCAAAGTGCACCTAACCTGGCACAGGCACCGCGGTGACGTCACCGCCACTTTGTAGCAAATGGCGACGTTGCGTTATCCAGTACTGTATGGGTTATATATGTGGGGAGCGGTAATGCAATTGTTATCGCGCTGCGCTACGAACCCAGAAACAGAGTTCGATTCACGCTCACCTAGGTCGACTCAGCATCAAATCTGAGAAGACAAAGGCGGCCGGGCGTGGTTATGCCCACACCACCCCGATCTACTGAGCCAGTAAACAGCAGAATATGAAGTATCTGCGATGTCCGTTAGGACATAACTGGCAAACCCATGTTCAATATACGAAGGACACCAAATAACCATGCAACGTTGGCATGTTGCTGGACCAATGTTGGCCCAGCGTTCCATGTTTATTGAGACGGTTATTGAAGGCGGAATATGTTTTTAGTTAAGATCAGTGGATGAGAGCAGATTGCAGTGCTTGTCATGAACAAGCGACAAGAGCGCACTCTGGTGGTGAAGTCTGTGCACGGATAAAGATTGCCAGCAACTGGCGTGAGCGCCGAACTAACGGGACTCCAGGCCGATGCGTTGATGTCAGGTGTTGACTGTGGACCGGTTGAATCTCCCACAGAGGTCGGCAAAAACCTGCAGCTCCGGAGCCACGTGCGGCTCTTTAAGGGACTGCTTCGTGACAGTTATTTATTAGGAACCACAGTCTTGTATTCACGTGCATTGTGCGGCTCTTGAAATATTGAGGGTTTTTTTTGTTAACCAAATTCGAAAGAAAAATGGCTCTTCTTGTTATTTTGGTTGCCAACTTCTGATCTAGCAGTCAGGTTTCCATCTGTTCCATCGGTTTAAAAGACCAAACTCAGGCATGTTTATCAGTCAGCCTAGGTCTATCAATTCAGTGTATTATACCGGAATGCAGTTTAACACAATATCACTAAATCTCGGGACCAATGAAGTCCTGCCACCCGATGCCAAAACCCAATTTCCAGACTGACCAGGTCAAATACTGACAGCTAGCAACCCAAGATTGGCTGTTGTCCTCTCACTTCTTCATCAGCCATAATGTGTTTTTCAATGCGTGATTGTTTTACCAACATACAGATATAAGTCCTATCTTTGCTGTACTATCACATCACTCAATGAGTGTAATACAGGGTGTTTTAAATAGATAGACCCGATTTGAAATCGCTATGTCTTTGCAACCACGAACCGCCCATGAATTAAACTCTTACCACTTGAAAGGGCTGGGCATAGAGTTTAAAATGATTACCGCTAGATGCCTCTCCCAGCGCACAAACAGCCCTTAGCCTCAGTCATTCGCAAGATGGTGACCCCACAACACAAGGCATTTTGCGTTCTGCAGTTCAGCAAGACTGAATCCGTAATTGCGGTGCAGCGTGCGTTTCAACGGCGTTTTGGCATTGACCCACCAATATCAAAGAGCATTCGTCGTTGGTACCGACAATTTTAAGAAGCACGCTGTTTATGTAAGGGGAAGAGCACATGCAGGGCGACCACCCACCTCAGAGGAAAACGTGAGAAGAGAGGCGTTTGGTATGAATTCAACTATCGTCTCGATACTCTTTGGTTTTTTTGGTAAAGTCACGTAGGCAAAAAATAATAAAAATGAAAACAACTAAATTAAATCACAAATTAAATAAATAAAATGAAAAATTTGAACAACTAAATTGAATCACGACGTTTCGGAAGCAACACAAGCCTCCGTCTTCAGGTGGAACCGCCACAGCAAAATTACTGTAGTGAATAAAGAGAGCTGTTTAGAGACCGTGATTATATAGTGTAAGAGGGGGGGGCAAGGAGTCGGGGGGGGGGATTAGCTGATTAATAGTTCAGATAAGGGTAAGTGTAAGAGAAGTGAAGTAGCTAGGGCATAATGCTATGGGGGGGGAGGGGGGTACTGGGGCACTATTGAAACACTGTACATCAAATTTCTAAGTGATGGTAGTGTATACAGCTGGGAGTAAAAGACTGGAAATATGGATAATACATGTAAACTATGAAGCAGCTAAAGTTTAACTTGGTTAATGACATCCTTCCAATGATTGCTCTATTTGAAACCATCATCTCGGTTGAAGTTATGTCTATGTTTGTATATCTGGATGGCTTCATGGACATATCTTTGGTAGTATCCAGAAGGCTTGCAGAGTACTTTGGTATCGGAGAAGACAATGTCATGACAACCCGCCATGTTGTAACAATGATCAGCTACGGCAGAAGAATTGGTCCTACCGTGTTTCAAATCTGACTTGTGTTTGCGAATGCGGTCAGATATATGTCGTTTCGTTTCCCCGATATAAGTCACCACAAATGCAACTCAGTTTGTCAGGAATGACATCCTATACGGATGGGATCAGATCACGGATTTTGTGTACTGTAGTGAATCGGACCTGGATCTTGTGTTTGTTTAGAATTTTGGAAATATTTTTGGTAACGCCTGCTATGTATGACAACGTGATGGTTTTGATTGGAGTCTCCGGAGGTTGTTTCTCCACGATAGAAATACAGCTTTGCGGATAGTGCGGTCCGAATATCCATTCATCTTAAGGGCCAGGTGTACATGTTCCAATTCACTGGCCAGGTGGTGTTGGTCAGAGATGCAGTGGGCCCTATGGTGCAGTGTTTTGATAAGGGAATAATTTTGTGCCGGGTGGTGGTGGGAATCAGGCTTCAGATAGGAATCTGTGTGGGTGGTCTTCCTGTAGACAGAATGTCTGAAAGAGCCATTGGGCCTTCTCTCAAACAGAACATCCAAGAATGGTAGCTTGCCATCCTTCTCCACTTCCATGGTGAAATTGATGGATGGGTGTATGGAGTTAATGTGGTCGAGAAATTGGTTCAATGCTGGTAGGCCATGTGGCCAAATAACGAAAATATCATCCACATATCTCTTCCACATGGAAAGACGCAGGGCGGAAGTCTGGATGGCGTCTGTTTCAAATTTCTCCATGAAAACATTGGCTATCACTGGTGACAAGGGGGAACCCATAGGGGTACCCTCATTTTGTTTGTATAAGTTATCATTCCAGGTGAAGTACGTGTTGGTGAGGCAGTGCCTAACCCACGCAGGGACATCAGATTTTAGTCCATGTTGGACTAAGTCTTCAATTATTGTTATGGTGTCATTTATAAAATGATTATTAAAACTTGATAACTCATTAAACCGTTTTTTACTTTACGTGTAATTGTAACATGTTGCCATCGTGAAATATACTTTTTTGAAATTGGGCCCATATTTTTAAACACCCTGTATGTATTTCATAAGTATTACTGCAATTGTATTAATACGCTTGGTTTTACCCAGGGAAAGCCTCGCTTCATTTCGATTATTCCTTTTTCAGGTTGGTCCTGCCAGGTTTCGCAAAAGGGGACAATGATTGCCATGCAATTAAGTAATTTGTGGGTCATTTTGATCATTTGGCATTAAGAACATAAACAAAAATAACATTGCTAAACTAGTTTTATCTATAAATAGTCAATCGGAACAACCAATGCCCACCTTCTCTGAGCCTGAGAATTACACTCTTTAAAAAAGTGACAGAACTTGATTAACCACAAAAGAGATATAACATTTGGCACCAGTTAAAACCTCCTGATGCAAACTTCTGTAAACGTACATTTATAAACAAAAGAGTTGAACATATCCCCCCTCATTTCTTGGAGGTCCAGAATTGTATTTTAAAAAATGCTATTTAATCTGTTGTCATTGTTGCAATTGGCAGCTTTACAACCTCCAGATACAAACGCCTGAGTAAAAAGAAAAGTTAAATATATTTAGTTATTTTGATTAATTTAGTTATAAGTATAGAATGGACCTCCAGTCATCTATAGTGTTTTCCATTGTATAGTCCGTACAAAAATGTTAAATTTCAATATCTAGCCCTCGAAGATATAGAATGTACAGAAGCAACTCTTCTCACAAATCTCTACATATTACTATAGATGTGCAATTGTGATATCTACAGAACAGCTGTAGAAGTATTGTTCTATCATCACACATTTAAACCATAGTGACATGTAAAATGTAACTAACATTCATAAAAACGTGATAGCTAGTTTTGGGTAGGATCACACTTTTCTTTCCAGATATAGACTTAGCTGCACTGCACCACCACAAATAAATTGACTTACAAGTGTTTTTACAGCATGCTTTGTGTAAAATAAGCATTCCCCCCGGCTTGCACAGCTTTAGTTCCAAAAGGTCAACTTATCGGTAATTCTAAAAGTGGAATGCGCAAAGAATCTCTCTGTACAAATGAGGAAGTAGGTAAGTGTACATGAAGTGATGGTAACTGGCTTATGCTGTTTTAGTACTGAACCACTTAACTTCCCGAATGCATTGCTGTGGTGGACTGCTATGATTTGTTGACATTTCAGCCGGGGTGAACGTGTCTCTACCGTGATGCATTTGGTCTGGTCCATATGCCGGAAATCTGTTCTGTTCAGTACGCTGGTGTTGGGCAGCATGACTACGGACGGCAGAAACTCTGGGTAAAGTCGAGAGGGCAGCTGCTGGTGGAAGCTCAGTGGCCGCTCTCACAGACTCGATCAGAATGTTGTAATTAATATGAAGAAACAAAAATCCCAACATTATTGAGGTGGTGTGGGGTCGAGTTACTTAATGTAACATCGTAAACCAAAAACAGTGTTGGCTTTCGCTTTTAATAGTTCTTACATGAAAGGGTTTAGGTAAACTTAGGTGTGGCAATGTACGAGGGAGGTGGGAAGCTGCCCATACAACTTTCGGACAGGACGCATCAGTAATGAGGTGTTGCCAATTGATAGCCATCATTGTTTCCCATGGCCGTTTGACATGCTTTCCCAGATACTCTGTACCTGCGACAAAAAAATGGACATTTTAAACTTACAGTTTGTTAAAGTTGTATTGTAATTCAGGCATTAAGATATTATTGTATAGCAGTAAATGTCAGTTAAACACGTAGTCTTTCGCGACCAATATTATCCATAATAGAGGTTTTTTGGGTTAGAAAAAAAAACGTGTCGTTAAACCCACCACCACCCGACACAGTAAATTAGTAAGTTGTCACTTGGGGTGGGGGGGGGTGGTTAATGCATTTTTTGTAATTTACATGTATGAATACATCGTTATTTATATACATACCTTAACCGCCCCCACCCCTCTGGTCTTCCCACCTGATTGGGTCACAGGTGACGACATAACATTTATCCCTCTATTTAAGTCCCAAGCAGGGGGATTTCTCCATAACTATGGCTGTCGCCTGATGATGCTGGTTGTAATCACCGGCGAAACGTCGTACTTACATTGTAGATGTTGTGAGTTTACTCTCCAACACACCGGTGTGCTGAACTAGGAACGAATTGGCATGTTTTGTTTACGTGGCAAACCTTACTAATTGGCTGTGTCGGGTGATGGTGGGTTTAACGACACATTTATATGTACGCGATCTAACCCAAAACACTATATTTTGTAGTAAATGTGCTTGCATGGAGTTGACAATCTTGATTTGAAGCATTCGTGACTGCAGGGATTCATACTCTTTAGTTCTTTCGGTAAAGTCACGTAGGTAGAAAAAATAATAGATCACGACGTTTCGATCGCCACACAAGCAACCGTCTTCAGGTGAGAGAGAAGACGTCTGCTGGGGTTGACAGTTTAGCTCACGCAGAAGAATGTTCATGAAGCAGCAGCATGCTACTCAGGTACGTCATCTGCTGTAAAAACAAATGCTAATCACAAGGTCATGTTTTTAGAAGCAGGCCATTGTGTGTGTTTTAAAGCCTACGTATTGAATTGAAACAAGAGTGCTTGCAGAGACACAACCGACACATCCAACTACGTGTTTTTTTTCCAGACACAAGAACATGACACGCTAAAAGTAATGTCGAACCCCTTTGTTAAGTCAACTGTTGGATCGAGGCCTTCCCACACAGGTGAACCCAGTGTTAGAGTGTTCTGGGCACTGCGCTTATAAACCAAACAACCTGAGTTCCATTCCTGGCTGTGGCTAACTTCAGTGGCGAATGATGTCTGAACTCGTCCTCAGCCCTCCCAGCAGAGTGAAGTTTGTACAAATAGCTACAATGGCAGAGTTTCGGAAGGCCTCAATCCAACAGTGCTCACAATCTTCTGGGTGTGAGCCAAGTGCTCTGCCACAGCTCCTACTTGACCAATGAAGAAAAAAATACACGATTGAAATGTGTATCATGTCAAAATACAAACAAGATAATAGTTCATAATTAACAAGCGATTCTCCCTGTAGTAAATAGTGAAACAAGCAACCTTGTTTATGATGCAGTGGTAAAAATAAATCGCGAATGAGACCTAACGTAGCCACGGTAAAACAGCCTCAAATACCGCTGTAACAGGCTAAAATAACCCCTGCCCCGATTAAACCCGGGTATAGTTGGGCCCAGGCCAGAGTATACCCGGGGGGATAAAGTGTCCTAGGCTAAACTATACCCCCGGGGGTTTAAACTCGACTGGGCCAGACCATACCCCTCCAGGCCAGAATATGCCCCATGTGAAAGTTCAAACGAACTTAAATCGATATCTAAAAAGCGTATAAATGGAAGTAAGAATATCACTTTGATCAATTGAAGCATTTTTAGGGTTAGGGATAGATGTAGGGTTAGGGATAGGGTTATGGTTAGGGATAGGGTTAGGGTTAGGGATAGGGTTAAGGTTAGGGTTAGGGATAGGGTTAGGGTTAGGGTTATTATTAAAGTTTTTCTGGTTAAAGCAATCAAAGTCTATGTGTTTACAGTTTTAAATAAAATGTTGGGAAAATTGAGTAATTCATGTGTATATCGCTCAACACTATTACTATCATGGGGGTATGATTTGGCCTAGAGGGGTATAATTTGGCCGAGGCCATAATATACCCCAGAGTATAAATTGGCCTTGGCCATAATATACCCGGGTATAATCTAGCCTAGGCCGTTTAAACCCCGGGTATACTACGGCCTGGGGGTATACTACGGCCTGTTACACCGGTATTCCAAACTAAATATTAGTCATGTCAGCCATGAGCAGGTATTGCATTGTTACAAGTACTTCTGAAGGGAAGGTTCTCACATACCTTTAGTAACCTCTCTCACACAGATCGTAGCGACCAAACTAACAATGCAATAAATACAGACAGGGCTCGTATGCAATTTCAGTTAGTTTTGTCATATTTGTAAAATGGAGCTGAAAGCTTTTTTTGTTTGTTAACTATTCAATGCAGTGACCGCAGGAGAAGCTTCCACTCTCAATGCAAAAACCCGAAAGCAAACAATGCGAGACCAAAGCTATAACGCCTTACTAAAACCTAGACGCAAAGGTCGCATTCCGAATTTGCTCTTGGCATTGCGACAGCCGCGCACGTGTGGACAATACCTTGCATGCCCCGTTTGGGACGTGTTTGATAAGCCACGTGTTGGCATTTATGGAATGTAACTGAAGTTGAGTAGTCTTTGTGAAATCAAATGAGTGGCACTTGAGAAAATTCAACATACTCATTGTTGAAAGATATAAAGACGTAAACTAAATATCAATGTAGGTCTCGCTCTACCGTCTTTGCCCAGACAAACAATGGCAGTATTTATTAATGAATAAGCATTAGTTTAGTCTGTATGGTTTATAATTATATTCTGTCAAACTACTACTACTTCAGTTAAATTAATAATTATCGTTGTTTTGGAGAATATACATATACATTTAACAAGCAATGTCTCCTTCCAACATCCGTCTTTTCACGTAAAATAAAAGATTTTAACTGGTGGATTATATAAGAATGTATTTATTTTTATGGATATATGAAGGAGAGGTTATGTAATTATTTTTCTACTGCTAAATTACCTAAATCAGCACACTACTGCAGTTAGTTTATTATAACCACATATGCACTGGATTCAAATACATTGTCAATGGGTATTTAATGAATACATATATTTTGTTCCTTATCAATTACCGCTAAACATGGCTATATGATCTAAATTCATAAAAAATATAAATGCATAAAGATCTTAATTCATGCAAGGTCATTCAGTCTTTTGCTCTCAAAATGGTGATCATTACCCCATTACTACTCCTACCAACTAATTGGAAAACGCTCTTCATCTAAGGAAATGAAACTTCACAAAAAGACAAAAATCCCCATTTGACATACACAAACTGGACTGGCAACTGAAGCCAGCGAGCACCAACTATACTACTGGTCGGTACCTAGGATGAAGAGTAGCCGGCACGATGGACCACTGTCTTCGTCTCCCTCATTACTTATATTTACACAGTCTATCGCTGAATAATTTTACACTGAGTCAAATTATAGGACTGGGTCACCCCAGGATAGGTACTGCAATTGCCCTTGATGATGACGGCACCTGGCCGCTTTGGGAATCGTAGCGAAATGCGTGAACAATTGCTCCACCGTTTCCCACGGAAACTGATCTGACGTAATTTTTTTTGGGGAAAGGCTGTTTCACAATCTGCACAGCCCCGTAAATTTACCTTCTTTGCACAAGGTGCACAAACGACGGTTATATAATGTATCATGTGTTGGCGAAAAACATTGGTCCTGGTAATACAATACTGTTTTGCACTGCGATAGAGATTTTTGTTGTTGCTATCAAAGTAATTTTTTACAAAGTGTGGAAATTAAAAGAGGCGTTCTGCTTCTTGAATTAAATGCTGAATGTCGAGGCGCAGAATGAGCGAAAGAAGCGATTACATTTCACTGTGAAAGAAGCCTCTATTTTAGGGAGTAATCCAATCATGTGTGAATTGCAAGTGAAATTGCCTGAAAAGTTCAGTTCGTTTAGGCAAATAATGGAGTAAAAAACCAGTGCAAATGTTGGGTAGAAATGTATTTATAAACATTTAGATTGCTATGGAATTTAATATCACTTTGAAAAGTATTTTGTTTTCGAAAAAGTGGACTATAATGTTGAACGGGAGGCACCTCTTGGAAATAATATCAATAAAACTCAACTAAACACAACTGCAGTAGTCGTGCGATAACCGTGCTGTGGCACAGAACAAAAACACGACTGTTTTAACATTGAGGTATATTATTATAATTACGCTATACTTTGAACGTGTCGAAATATGTCAACTCTTCCAAATGTCAGTGAAAAATAACAATTGTGTTTATGTGACACACAAAAATCTAAGTTCGAATTTGTCTCTACAAGTAATGCATGATGTAAGCAGTTAATTTACTTAAGATCGGCACATTTTGCAGTGAATTTGCTGTTGGAATACATCATGTCTTTACACCTCAACTGGGTGAACGTGTTGCCACTTGGAACAAATCAATGCACCCATGTATTGCAAACATTTTCTTTTGAAGCTTACCCATGTTAGAATCACATGGGCATACCAAGTATTGCTATCAAAACATTTGACGTTTTTGCGCAGTTTGGAGACTTAAAAAAATATATTCCATTACAGTAGTGCATTTCTCTACCAATAGAGCAGTCACGTTTTACGTTTTACACCGTGTATGAAATGCACTCAGTTATGTTTCTATTCTTGCACTTGGCAGCAGTATGTTGAGGAGCTAGATACCAATGTCTGCTGCTAGCCACGAGAGGGTTTCAGGATAGAGAATTTGTGTAATGGTAGGTTTTTACCCTTTTAACTGGTACAAAACTGACACCTTTATTCAAGGCATCATGTTTGCAATGACCACAACACAAGTAGTCAATAAAGCAAACAAAAAGAAGCAACTCTGATAAGGATAATAATATGCACTGTCCTTGAAGTTGATTGGCCCACACCCGAGACGGCTTTCTTTAGAGCCTAGTCCCCATTGGTGTAGGGCCAGATGACACCAGAAGGCGTACAACTCAAAAACAGTGCAATATCAGAGTATTGAGAGTTCGGGGTAAACATTTACACTATGAGATCTCTTTTACCAGTGGCAAAATATAATGGTAGGTTTTTACCCTTTTAACTGGTACAAAACTGACACCTTTATTCAAGGCATCATGTTTGCAATGACCACAACACAAGTAGTCAATAAAGCAAACAAAAAGAAGTTGTACGAAGTTGTACGCCTTCTGGTGTCATCTGGCCCTACACCAATGGGGACTAGGCTCTAAAGAAAGCCGTCTCGGGTGTGGGCCAATCAACTTCAAGGACAGTGCATATTATTATCCTTATCAGAGTTGCTTCTTTTTGTTTGCTTTATTGACTACTTGTGTTGTGGTCATTGCAAACATGATGCCTTGAATAAAGGTGTCAGTTTTGTACCAGTTAAAAGGGTAAAAACCTACCATTATATTTTGCCACTGGTAAAAGAGATCTCATAGTGTAAATGTTTACCCCGAACTCTCAATACTCTGATATTGCACTGTTTTTGAGTTGTACGCCTTCTGGTGTCATCTGGCCCTACACCAATGGGGACTAGGCTCTAAAGAAAGCCGTCTCGGGTGTGGGCCAATCAACTTCAAGGATAGTGCATATTATTATCCTTATCAGAGTTGCTTCTTTTTGTTTGCTATTGACTACTTGTGTTGTGGTCATTGCAAACATGATGCCTTGAATAAAGGTGTCAGTTTTGTACCATTTAAAAGGGTAAAAACCTACCATTATATTTTGCCACTGGTAAAAGAGATCTCATAGTGTAAATGTTTACCCCGAACTCTCAATACTCTGATATTGCACTGTTTTTGAGTTGTACGCCTTCTGGTGTCATCTGGCCCTACACCAATGGGGACTAGGCTCTAAAGAAAGCCGTCTCGGGTGTGGGCCAATCAACTTCAAGGACAGTGCATATTATTATCCTTATCAGAGTTGCTTCTTTTTGTTTGCTTTATTGACTACTTGTGTTGTGGTCATTGCAAACATGATGCCTTGAATAAAGGTGTCAGTTTTGTACCAGTTAAAAGGGTAAAAACCTACCATTATATTTTGCCACTGGTAAAAGAGATCTCATAGTGTAAAGAATTTGTGTAGTTTTGCTATTCCTCCTTCATTGAAGGAGCGCAGACTGCAGTGGTTTACTAAATGGTCCATAGTTTGGGTTGCATGGCCACAATTGCACTTATGTGCCTTAAATTATATTTTCAGTACTCATCAACCTGATGATGTTATGATGCGGTTGATGGTTACAAGTGTTTTTGAGGAATTTCAAAACCAGGAGGTGCAATGGTTGGGTCTCAAATTAACCGTAGCCTTTCCGCTGTAGCCCACCTATCACAAGTTTTCGTGTTACCTTAAACACAACTAATACCATCATCTGGGCGAAATGGATGGTGTGAACTCAGTTATGTTAAAAGCAATACATTCAGAAACAGGCAGCAGAATCCAATAATTTTATTATTATAATTATACAAAAATCACATGACTGAAATAAATGTAAAAAAAATGTTGATCACAATAATGGGTGCCACATTTTGAAAGTAAAGTTTAATTTGCTGACGTGATAATGTGTGTGGTGTGTCATTTTCTTAAAAAAATATTAAGTTTCAATATATTAAATGTTGTCCATTTCCATGTGTGTATTTGTATAAGCTTATCAAAAATTGTTAAGTGGAGAGGCCGCGCTTTCAGAATATTTATTTGAAGTTGTGGTTGTAATTTTTATAGAGATGAAGAATGTATACAATAATACGAATACATCCTATATGGAACATTTCAAAGTGAGAAGTGTGTTGTAAGAGAAATACATGCATGCTATTACACTGCAATATAAATGTAAACATTAACACAATATGACATGTTATGGTTGCCTTTTAGAAAGAAAAAAATACTCAGGGACTTACTGCAGTAATCAAAAGGAATCCTGGTCTCCACAATGTATGAAATTTTTATACGCTATCCATGTGAAACAGAATACCATTATGAACAGTCATCATCTGTTCACTACTGCGTGAGTGATGAGATTGGCTCACGTGCATAAGTGACATGGATTGTGGCATCGGGGAATTGTGGGAAATGGTGGCGTCAAAAAGAGGCCTTCATTCAGCAGTTGATAGAACATGGATGCTGCTGATGATTACATGAGGTTTATACTTTCTCTCTCCCCCTTATCTATTGCCTTTCCATTCGTGTTAGTCCAAACGTAACCAGCTTAAGACAATGGCGTTAATAATTCAGAAAGCAGCAATGTATATATTTCGTATCTGATGGAATATATTACTTGTACCTGTGACCTGCGAATGCGAATTGTATATTGGTGGGATCTTTTATATCAACCTATTTTAAAATTGCTTTATTTAGTCTGCTCAACATTTCCATTATTGCAGCTGAGATTAGATTTGAACCTGCAAACCTTAAACCCCAGGGCAAATGTGTCAACCGATTGCTTACTCAACTGTATGGTTATAACATAGTGCAATAGATGCATCTTTAAATGTATAAAAGGTAATGGTGTAAGCATGCAATGTTTTCCTTAAACCACTGCTGGCAGAAGGACCTCAATTAGACGGAGCTCTCGAGGACCCCTCTTCAGTTAAAATAAGTAACGTTTAGAACCCATCACCATAAAAATGTATATATATCAAAATTGGCATCTCATTATTGGAATTATCTATATTAATAAGTATTTGCTACGAACAAGATATACAGATGTCAGGGGTGGGGCAAGCTTCTGACATTAATATTCTATGCAAATGTTTAGGTTGTGCAATCAAATTATATATGCACTTGTCCATATTGATATAAATATTTTTTAAATGTGGTGGTAAAACATTAACCCCCATCGGTTAGTACCATGCTAGTGACGATGGACTACAGATACCGAGTTTGTTTCATAAACTGTAATATGTACTGAATGCACGTGTTCATATATTTAAATTCATGAGAAAAAAAATTATTCCATTGAAGCACACTTTAAAACGTATATCTTCTTTATAATTTCTCTTTAGATGTATCCCATTCACTTTTTTCCATAATTGATGGTCTTGGAAGTGTTATCTGTTGTAAAAAGGACATATAAAATGTGTATCATAATTTAGTAAACTATAAATAATAAATGCATTCATATAAAGTAAATTTTCCATGTGACTACAGCGATGTAAAGTGCCACATATGTAATGAAAAAAAACTCCAGAACTGTATTTGTATTTGGAGACTTGAATTCCTACATGTATGGTCAAGTTCACGTGATAGAAAATGTCTCTTTACATCTAAACTCTAATGTGTGCCAAAGCATAGCAATTGCCATGGTGACGTAATAACCTGCTTCATTAGGGACTGGAACCTGGACCACTGTATCTTTCATTAATGCAAGAAGAACATTTATATTTACACAATCTAACCACAAAAACGTTAAGTAGAACATTTTGATTTATATGTGCTTCTGTTTTAGCTTTAACGTCACATAATTAAATTCAAAATGGTAGCTTTCAGCACAAACTTAATATACACATTCACATTTCTCCATAATTACTCCCTTCACGAAAGTCATGTCAAAGCATATGTCTTGCATTGTCTTGTAATGTAAGTTTTGAGAGCTGTACAGGATTACCTCTCTTTTTACCATATTGCGATGCAACCGTGTTTACAAAAGCTCTACCAACGTTGAACACAAATATCACTAACAGTATGTAAAGAAAGCTAAGCCATATGAATCAGTGCTTGGCATTTTCAGAAATTATTAAAGCAGTGTAGCTGCAAATTCATAAAGAACAACTTTTAATCATCCTGTGTAGTGGATGAAAAATTATCTCTATGCATTATTATAGAATATTACTTTTATCTGTATGAACTATGTAACATATTGCGGCTTATCTCACCTTAGTATTGCTAATATTGTAAAGCACTGGGCTCCAGTTTGAGGGAATTATATCAGAATAATTGCTGATTGTCTGGCTGTCTTCGATACCACTTTGTGTTTTCCATGCTGAAAATATGAATACAACAAAAGAATCCGTCACTTTTTAACACTTCCCATACTGGACTGGCTAGGATGCAGCACAAAAAAAGTTTTTACTTTATATTTGATGGATGTCCAGTTATAAAATAAACATTATATATTTAACGACACAAATAGAAAAAACAGAACTCGGATTCATGGGATGAACACGACTGATACAATGGAGTGGCAATAAAGGAGCCCCTATTTGCGAACTAAGAAAATAAAGAAAAGCAGAGGGAAGGGAGAAGAGACAAGGAAAAACAGAAAGTGAGGGTAAGGAATGGCAAATACACAGTGAGGTAAACAGCAATGACTTCACAAAAAATTAACAAAAGGTCTATTTAAAATAGACTTTTGCAAGCTAATGTTCTGCAGTCTTATCTTATATTTATACAGCGCCTTTATCCAAGGCGCTTTACAAGGGTTATGGGTGGTATAATGAGGGTAGCTAAAAGTCATATGGTGGATATGGATGGGGTATGGGGAGGGAGGTTTATTGGGCACTGGATTTACGGGGTTGCCTTAGGGATGGAGGGAATGATGGGGCAATGGTGAATAGGTGCGTCTGAGGGAGGAGCGGAAACGAGACAGGGAGGATGTTTGCTTAATGTGAAGGGGAAGTTTGTTCCAGTGAAAGGGGGCAAGTCGTGAAAAGGAGCGGAAACGGTGGATTGTGCACAAGAAGAGGGGGAACAGGTTCGGAGTAGAAGAGATTGAGAGCCCTGATGCATTTTAACGATTGTAGAATGTTGTTGCTCACAAGCATAACACGAATATAATGTACATAGATATAAAGAAATAAGTGTACACAACATTCAAATACTATTGGCCGTGGCATAAATTTTACTATCTTAAGACATGTCGCTTTTACAAATATTACAATGTGGCCCACCGATTTGGAAATTGTACCAGCTACTCTATGTGGTTTAGTCAGGTGCTTGTAGGTGTAATATAATTTACAAAAGCAGTCTTTACATAGAATATTGGTTTAGAAAATGACATAACATGGCAAAGTTAATTATAACAATTTTCTGAGAACTTAAAATCATGTTGAAAATCACACCGTTTACAAAATTATATATTATACCGCAGTTTGCCTTCATTTCCACAATGGTGATATGGGTACAATGTAATCATTTTATTTTGAGACTGCATACAGGGATATACTTTAATTTCAAATCATTTCACCAATTAGGGAGAATCAGTGACGTAGCACTCCATGGTAAGGGATTTTCACCTTTATACCCAGTGCAAGGTTACGTGGACCCCTGAAAAAACTTGGTTTGGTGGACTTGCATTAATTGCACCACTCTCTCAAACTACAGTTCCCGCAATCTACCACGGTGTGTCTCCCGCACTTTAAAAAATTATTCGACTTTGAATACAAATTAAAACGTTAACGCAGAGACGTGCCCTGCGGTGAGTTGTGAGAACTGATCTAGCTATAGCAATTGACCATGTATTGCAAAGGAAAGCATATATGTTATCTCAAGCACTATTACATATATTTTAGAAAACAGAATGAACAACAAGTTAATTTAAATTTGATTTACTTACATTTGAAGTAGGGGAGATTCCCTTCACTACTCTCCTCGTCTCCAAAATCACTACATGAAAAAGCATGACAATAGTTTAAAAACGCTTTTGTTTTATCCAGAATAATTGTGTTACCTGTTCATATTAATAATTGTGTGTTTCCTACAAGAATGTCACGTTGCATGGGCCTGACCTTGTCACGTCTCGCAAAGGAGGGGGGGGAGCAAGCCTGGTTTATGCTTCGCTCACCAAACAGCACTGACCAGCAGGGTAAAGTATGGCTACACAACCAATCGTGACGGACAAGACGTGAGGATGTCTCATCCAAACAAAGAGCTGTACATTATTATTAAATTCTAGATTTGAAGCTTTCGTGACTGAGCTTTCGTGAGTATATTAAATATACTCTCGCTCTGAATCATTCTGAGAGTTTAGTGAAAATTGTGCGCATTAAAAATGTGTATTCGCGTTTCCACCACGCGTTCAGAAATCCAGTTGAAATAACCATTTATACAAACCTGTTTCCACTTTTAAATATCTTGTAGGATCCAGAAACTCGATGTCTCCAGAACACAATGATGGCTATTAAGATGAGGAGCAGGCCGCCCAGGCTTCCGAACAAGATCCCAAAAAAGGCTGGTGACGTGATAGTCAGGTTTTCACATTTAGTCCCAGTATAATGGTAAAGACCATCTTGGTTGCAGCTAAAGAAATGAAATAAGTGGCATGAGTAAAATGCGCATATTGACACGATTACACGTTGTTTATAATTATTTTGGGACATTGATTAAAGAAAATTAAGATATGTGTACCACTTCAATAGCATTAAAACATTTAGTTTTGTGCACAACAAAACTATATATATTTATATTAAACACATTATTTGGTGATGCTGTTAAATATTTTTTGTTTGTTTTGAGGAAGTGTTATTGACGAACATTCTAGCTTTTATTTTTCATATTCAACTGTCAGATACGGGTTTTTTTGTCAGGGTGGAAGAAGAGTCCAAACACCCTCTGCAGTGCTTCTCTAGAGCTCCCTGTAACAGTGGCTGTGGCAAGACATTGCAAGGCTGGATCTGTGCGCTTTCTCCTTAGTGTTTAGGAATATGTAATTATATACACAATTGAAGTAACATTTTTCACAGTGAAACTCACAAGCACACTGGCCCAGTCTCTGTGTTTTCGCACTTCCCCCCATTCAAGCAGTCGTTCTGCTTGGCGCAGGGGGACCGACACTGGATGCCGACATTGGGAACGGGAAAAGGATGGTATCCAGGTAATGCCGTCTGGCACACCACAGCCTTCAGCAGCTCCTCCCATGAAACTGTAACACATTTCCCTCCAAAAGTTAAAACCAAGATCCTTCATTGTTGGTGCCCTCCCAAATGTGGAACAATATTGCGTCTGTTGTGTTACAATGTATACCGTCTCAATTCCTTTTGCATTCATTATTTGCAAAGTAAGAATGTAATGGTTTTTTTAAATATATATTTAAAGCATATACGTCCAGAATAGATTATATATAAAATAAATAGTTGACCTTGCTATTGCAAGAATGCTGTGTAAAAAAAAACTTTGCTTATGATACTTTTTGCACAGGATTTGATAAGTCTTCATATTGTATTGGTATCATCGTTGTTGTGCTGTTACCAATGATACAAACAATTAATAATTCACGCATATTTCGCGAATCGGACATATTGTTAGATTGAGAACTCGGAGGTGCTGATACATTTTGCGCAGCTGCTCATGCCTTTAACCCAGGTGCCCCCTGTAAACATAGATTTGTAGCCTCAGTGGGCTCTCATATGGTTATACAGGATATTATTATAATGATGGTAATATATTGGAAATATTCTTCACAGCCACGACAGCTGTATCAAGTAAATGGCCCTTCCCCTCTTCAACCATTATATATACGGAGTGGTAGCTCTTGTAATCTCTCATTTACTTGATACAGCTGTCGTGGCTGTGACGGTTCCACCTGAAGACGGAAGCTTGTGTTGCCTCCGAAACGTCGTGATTTTTATTTTATTTTACTTTTATTACATTTAATTTTTTTACCTACGTGACTTTACCGAAAAAACCTAAGAATATGAATCCTTGCAGTCACGACAGCTTCAAATCTAGAATTATATTGGAAATATCATGAATAAAATAAGTTTAACCAATAGAGTCAATCAATATACGACACGTCTTACATCTCCGGAGAGCGTATCATTAGCCTGAAGCCAGGAGGGAGGCTTAACCTGTTTACTTGTGAGAAATACGTAAGTTTAAAACACTGTGTTGTGACAAGTGACGAATCCTTACGTATCTGTTGCTCAGTGACGTTGAGTAATTGTAAGCCCTCGAGCATGCGTTTATTTGTGGTGAATAACGCATACATTTTTTTCTCAAGAGACCCGTTATAAATGGAGAAGACATGGACACTCGTTGTGTAATTGAATCTAGCTGTGCTGTTCACATACGTTGTTGTATTTATTATGCTGAAAAAAGCAAAAAATGCAACATATCAATGCAAAATATCAAAAAGCAACATATCAACATATCTCAGAGGAGACCTGATTACAGGCGTGTATATGATGAGGACTTTATTTGTGGAAAGTAAATCTATTCCCTGGACCAGAGTTGCATTCATCCAATAGCAAATACGTTAACCATGAGTACTGCCCACAGTACCACAAGAGAAATGGTGCAATGACATTTAAGTGGCGATCCATGACAGTTATTCTGGTAGTTTACACTAAAACACGTTAAATCAGATTACTGTTACAAATGTCTGACATCTAAATGTGTGTAACATTGATAATAACGGCTTTGTTTTAAATGATGGCATTCTGCTTACCTCATTTTTTCCACAGAGCAGTCGTAGTAATTTGGTATTATTTCTAATTTATTGGAAACCTGTTGAAATCACCAAAGAAAATGGCAAAAAGTTAATTGATGGTATAATTATTAACATCTCCAACCATGTTACTAAAGGAAGAGGCAACCCATATATGTAATATCTCTCAACCTGTAGATATTACCTAGGTGTCCAGCCGGGTGCAAGAGTAGGCCAAACAACCCCTATATGGGCTCGATAGAGCTCCCTGTCGAAGGCCTTTCTCCCAGCAGTGGCGTGAGCGAGCAATTGCAGGGCTGCGCTTTGACTTGCCTAGGCTGTGTCGTGGGCGGTTTGAAAATAATGTTCGGCTTTAATGAGGAAAACAACTGTAAAGTTACCCCCGGGGGCACTACCAAAACACGATGTAGTAACCTCACTGCACTACCGCAGTCACACCACAGAAATGTCACCAGGCTGAAAATCAGTTGACATTTTATTCTTCTCAAAAATTAAAATTTGCACCGTTTTAAACACCCTACAAACGTATAGCGTGGCTTTTTTAGGTTTCACCTTGTTTTAAAACAATTTGCACATCACGATTACAGTAATTGCAATACTATTTTAAATTATGCTTAAATTTTAAGCAACGTTATAAATATTACACGTTTTACTATTAACATCTAGACACAGGCATCAGCGTTGCCTGAGCTCAGTCACTTGATTCGTGAAATTATTAATTATTAATGTTTCCTACATGCACACATATTAAGAAATGTGAGCTCTAATGTAGTATTGTTAGGATTTTGGAAATCAAACGTATAATGTATTCTGTAATGGGTACACTCATGATATTTTTTTTTATTAATGTCTTTAAGACATCAAAATAAATTACTTGACTCTACTCTTGGCACCTCAGTGTATTTTATTCAACAGTAAAGTTGAAATGATGTATTTAATCTGCTCTGATCCCGACAAGTCGAGTGAAAGTACAATAATTCGTTTCGCTGTGGAGAATATAAACAACAAAATAAATAAGTTGTAAATTATTGAAACGAGTCCAATGTTTCCTTATGTTGAATTAATGGAGGGACAGAAGGAGACATTGCCTGCTTATGAATGTAGTCAATTGAAAAGCATGACGTAAAATAGCGTGCAAATATTCTTCTTCTATTATATATTAAGCCAAGACCTATGTCAATATTTGAATCCGCCTCTGTCAACATATGTCGACACTTGTATTTACAGCTGTAATATGGATATAAACGTGCCAGTAACTGATCAACCGTTCCGTGGACATTTCTGTATGTATGTTGAACTTCTTTCGCACTGTATGTAGCCGTGCTAAAATGAGGTACAAACCATTGAGTACATAATTTCTTCTTTTGATGGTTATGAATACTATAACATTTTACAACAAAATGCCAAATATTCATTCAAAGAAAAAAAATCTCAAAATATTTTTTTAAAGTTACTCACATGATCACGGAATGACTCTGTATCATTTATTATGTCAGAATTATTAAACCACATAGTGAATTCCGCCTTCGGTGTGCCTTCAATAAAAGATACGTACGCACATATTAGCACCGTTAATGATTCAACAATACAATTAACACAATCACATTTAATACAGGAATGCTGACTTGGAAATCCAGAGGTCATGGGTTCGATTCACGTGTGGCGGGGTAAGTGTGGTTTAGCCCCACATCTTTCCAGGTCTTCTCTTCTGTGTAAGAGCATGTTTTTTGTTTGTATTTTCACCACAATTATCTGTGGTTAATGCAGACATGATTCCTTGCAAAATGGTTTCAGTTTGGTTTTTAACATCTTACCACCTGTTTTGTTGTCAGAAAAAAGGGGAAAACCTATTCTCATATTTTATCAGAAAGTGGTACTAATTAAGTAATTGAGGAGTGATACAACTATAAATCCTTCAATTGCGAGTAAAGCACTATACCCAGAGTGCCACTTTGTTGGATACTGTAGCTGGACAAATGATTGGTCGAATTAATGCACTTCTTTCAGGACCATGATCAGTATCTATTTTAAATTCTTAAATATTGTTCGTGCCTTTTCAAATGAGACACAAGGCATAACTTTTCAGTTATATAGAAAACATTGGCAAGAGGCGGAAACTATGTTAACAACTGTGCTGTAACTGAGAATATATTCATCACATATATTCAATCCACTGCTGAATAAATGTATATCCGTGTTGTCATCGTCATCAATAGTCACTTGATGTAAAACGTCTGCCTAGGATCTGTGCACGAGTTGATTTAAACGTTCCACTTCCACAGTGGACAACCTCTCACACGCGTCCCTTCTCTTGGCTGCCAGTCCATTATAAGTCTCGACCACCGGCCATCATCTCTTCTAATAATGCATCCTATCCAAGCCCGCTCACTTCTCTGGACAGTCAAAATTGTCTTGTACCTCTTTTGGTCCCTCAATGTAATTCCGAGCATTCTGTCCTAACATTTTAGCTTAAGTATCTGTAAATAAACAGCCCATGATTACCTTCTTTAAAAGTGGCACCGACGTAGCTGGCACCATACTGGCACTTGTCACCTCTGTGAGCAATCGGGCAGTGACAGGTGGCGGTACAGTTGACATTGTTGGCACACACTCCTTCGTTCTTGCAGTATCCAGGAGTGCAGGCATCCTCCTTGCAATTCACTGCCACACACTGCTGCCCAATGTCTGAGAAGTGACAGACATGCCAAACGTCACTTACTACAAGTATACCTGCTCCACGTTGTCATTTATACATTTAATGGGTTAATCTATGGGAAATGCAAAGTCAATTGTGCACACAGTACAGCCTTATATCTTACAGTTGTATCCATCCTGGCAGACACACTTGAATGAACCCGGCAGGTTCTCGCAGATTTCAAACAGAGGGCATGGGGAATTCCCAGACACACATTCATCCACGTCCACGCATGCTTTATTGACGAGCTTGTATCCCGCGATGCACGAGCAAGAATATGAGCCCACGGTGTTATGGCACACGGCCGCCTCGCCGCAGGCTTGTTTGTCCCCATGTTGACATTCGTCAATGTCAAGGCAAAATGATCCATTGTCTGCGAGACAAAAGAAACATACATTTCCAAACCAAGAGCCATAAGCTCGACATGCTGTGCCATTCTTGCCACACCCAGCCCCCACTGCACCGGCACTGGCCACTGCACCACCAGGAAATTTGAGCCTCTAGCCACCACTGATTGTTTTATTTGAAACAATTTGGCTCCACATTCAGGTGATGCATCCCTCAGAAGGGGTGTTCAGGGTAGCCACCTCTCCTGACCCACCCGCCCCACCTTGGTACTGAAGTGTTCACAGAATTACAAAGTGTTTTCTTCCATGTCTACCATCAGAAATGATATACAAATACATAGTATGCCAAATAACGTAGTTTTGTGTTCATTCACAGACATGTATGCATATTATGTGTATCATGTACAACTCTTGCTGGGCAATGCTTGTTGGTCAACACTTGCTGGCGAAGGCAGTACCACAATACATTGCCTCTGCTGCCGACAATGAAGTGGATATCCAAATCGCTGTGCGGCCATTCCCATAGCATCTCTGAAGATAATCGAGGTTGAGCCTGGATAGTACTTGCCTGGATAGCCACCAAAGCATAACAGATACCATAGGCTGCTTGGACTATATATTACCAAACAGTATTGTAATTACATCTAATTTACAAGAATACTAATTTCAAGAAAGTGAAAAAGACTATTGGAATTACATAGTCGCATACTTGTATGTGCTCAGAAAAATCTCTATTCAGTGTGCAATTGTCACAACTTGCTTTTATTTTTTAAAATACTTTAAACTATAAATAGTTTGTAAATATGTATTTTTTTCAATTTTTTGTATTGTTTTCATTTTATGTTGAGCATTGATGTGACGGCGCTTTGGCGTGGAATATTTGTGCAAGAAAAGTGACGTGTATGTAAAACAAAAGCTGATTTTACGTAGATCAATAAAAAGGGTTGTATTTCATCAGCAATAAACAATTCACATGCACTCACATGTATAACCGATGCTGCAAGTGCAGTTGTGGGAGCCCTCTGTGTTCACACAGATAGAGTTTCCCAAGCATGCAGGTGTGCCACTCTGGCACTCGTTTATATCCTTGCAAGTGCGCCCATCCGGTTCCAGTTCATATCCATGCTTACACGCACACGTATAGCTGCCCACTGTGTCCATGCATAACCCATGCAATGGATCACACGGTGTTCTATTGTCAGCCCCCACTGATGAATTGCACTCATTGATGTTGACACACGCCGTTTCGCTTGTACCATCCGGGATGAATCTGAAAATCAGAATTGAAAGTTTTTTTCCCACATTGAACAAAGCGTTACATATTGCAAGTTATGATTATGCTTTAAGCAAATATAATTGCGGCAATACTATCTAAAACATATGATTAGTGGAACTGGAAATTAATACGAAGGTACCAATGACATGCAAGATGTAAATGCTGTAGTTCTCATGTGGAATACGCTTTATTATTTAACCATATTATTAAACCATTTGAAAGCAAATGGTTTAATAAGTCTGTGTGTGTTTGTATGTGTATGTATGTGTGGTGGGGAGTGGTAGTGTAGTGGTTAGTGCGCTGCGCTACGAACTTGCCGATCCTGGGCCTCCGCTAGGTCGACTCAGCCTCAAATTAGTAACTGGTGCGGTGTGTAAACATCGCCACTTGGGAGACAAAGGCGGCCGGGCATGGTTCTGGCCACCCACCCCCTCGTGTGTTTGTGCCGGCCTTTATAGGTGCCACTCACTAACAGCACTTGTCCCAACATTATGTTGAGGCTATATGGGGGGATCTTTATGCATGTGTGCGCGTTTGTGTAAATGATCCTACGTCACCTTTGTCTTGGTGTACATGTGTGTTCGTGAAGTCTAGGCCTAGCCGAATGCACGGTAACCATTCGGAAGTGACTGCTTTCTGTTAACGATTCATATTAAAATCAACAATTTGATACAGCATATGTTCTGTTAGTTTAATAATGGGTAGTGTTAGGGTAGATATTTGATGAAATGAAAGAATCATAGGAAGTGCAGAGCGTATGTACAGCAATACGCGATACAGGTAGTGATAGAAAACGGACATCGCGATACGGTACTGAGAGAAAACGAAACTAGTAATCGGGTAGGGGAGGCACAACTATTTCCGGCTATGGGATTTTATCTTGAGTTTGTTGGGAAATTGTTCAGTTTTTCTGACATACGAAAAATTTGGGTTATGGATCGCTCTTGGGAACCTAACCCTTCCGTAAGTCGGGGACCGTTTATATATAATTGGCAACAATTTGGGCTTTGGCCCTTTTTCATCGCACATACACCAATGAAAGAAGGGCCAGTGCCCAAAAAATCATGAATTAAATGTTTTCTGAAAAGGCATTGTTATTAATGAATGTTAATTGTGCTTATGCACCAGTGCCAATGCAGCAGAATCACCAAATGATGTTCACAAAACGTAACCATTTTGTGTGAACTTTTGGTAATATCCAGAAAACAAAAACCTGCCAATAAATGTATCTACATCACCCCTGATTATGCAATAACTACTCTGCACAAATTCTAACATTTAGCTTTTTCGTTATTAAAATTACATTATGCAAACTACTTATATGTGCTGGGAGAATACGTCATGCAAAGATACAAAATACATACCCCTCATAGCAGACACAGATTATGGAATGCCCTGCAGTTACGTGGCAGGTCCTATTTACACCACATATATCTGTCTCACAGGTATTATTGTTTCCTGAAAAGATAAAATTATTATTGTTAAGAAGTATGGAATTCATTTGTATGCTGAAGTGCATTATTCTATGCATGGGGAATCAGCTGATTAAAATATGCACACTAAAACTAAATGTTGGTGGGAAAGTGGTTAAAGTACATTGTCCTTTTAAAAGTACATTTGCACGTGTTTTTCTGTTGTGATTTTGTTATTTTATACAATATAATATATAATTTGTTATATAATTTCAGAAAGTATTTAAATGAAAAAGGTCGCCATTCCATGACGTTCAAAAATGTTATATTTCTCACTTATTAACACTTGCACTGATGTGGCGAAGGCCACTACACTAGGTTTAAGGCGTACTAGTAGTGTATATTTTAGTGAAAATATGTTTTACTAGCTAAGAAGTGTAGCTGTGGCTGTTAAGAACATACCAATGCATATGACCCCATTTCCTGTGTAACCAGTCTGGCACTGGCACTGAAAACCGCCATCATAGTTTTGGCAGAGTCCAACCTTCTTCGAACAGTTGTTTTGATCTGGTCGGTCACACTCGTTGATGTCTTCACATGACAAACATATACAATAAAACAAATGTGAACCATGAGGAGCATTGGCATGTAAAACACTTTAATTGGGAAAACGTATCTTTGGTGTGCTTTCATTGAAATTAAACCTTGTGGAGTAAAATGTATTTCAAAGAGCAACTAAAGTGGCATTTATTTACATTTAAATAAAGGACAAATAAGTGGAGCACGATGCAGTGGAATATATTGACTTTTTATACCCTAAACAATAAAGGGTAGCATTGCTGCAAAGTTTAAACCTCTGCTAAAAGCATAGCTTAGCACACGCCTTTTCTATATTATACCATATCGCATGGACTGATGCTGTTTTCTGACATAAGGATCTCTGCGATTAGTTCCCTTAGTTGTGATGTTGAATTGGAAGGCATTGTTTAGGGTATGATTTAAGACTTGATGAGAATGTTAAGTGGAATGTGCAGTGGTGGTCTTGAGAAATAAATGAGCATGAACTCTTATACGAAACATTTATTTGTGTGGTATAACCCAATACATCAATTATGAAACTTATAAGATGTTTACAATGCAAAAAAAAATAATTTGATTTGAGCGACTATTTTCTCAGCAAGTGCAGATGTAGATTACATGTGATATTGGTACCATAGAATTACCTGAACAATCTCTGTCCACGTCAGTCTCGTACCCTGTTTTACAGCTGCATATGTATGAGCCCAGCGTGTTGGCACAATCCTTTTTTACTGGACAGGGATGCTTCTCCGTGCATTCGTCAATGTCTGAGATATGACAAATGTGGTTCATTCACATTTAACACCCAAAAAATGTAAACATGTATTATTTCATACAAACAGTAGGCATCGTCAAATATAATGAGGTTTATTATTGTGACTAGGTTAGTGTGCTATATTTATCATCACAATACCTGTGCAAGTTCCATTATTCATTCTGTATCCTGCTTGGCATTCACAGCTAAAAGTACCATTCTTGTTGATGCACTTTTCCAGTTCCTGACATGGGTTACTCAAACATTCATCAATGTCTGCACAGAAATAAAAATCATCCATTCACATTACGCGCATGCTGTAAGTTCACTGCAACAGTACAACACCAGAGTGGTGAAGTCAACAAATAAAATACCACCAACACATCACACGTATTTTAATACACAATTAAACATGTTAAAATAACTGAACTGTATTCCTATAATGGAGAGATATGCAACACATATTTTTTTGTAAGAGGAAGGAGAGTTGGCAAAGACACATTCCTTCCTTCCTGCTACTAATATCACTTATTAAAATGTAAGTAGTAAAGCTTATACGAGTCCTAAAGTATAGTTATTATAAGTATTTTAACTTTAAATGTTTTCTGTTTTGGATCATAGTGGCATTACTTACCATTGCAATGAGTGCCATTTCCTGTATATCCTCTGGCGCAAGTACAATAGAAAGAACCTGGAGTGTTCGTACAATTTGTACTTGCACTGTCACAGTTGTTAAGGCTATTATTACCACACTCGTCAATGTCGTAGCAGTTTTTGCCACTTCCAGCGAACCCTGTTTTGCATCTACAGTCGTACGAGCCATCCGTGTTGATACATTCGGCATCACTGTGACACGTGTTATTGTTGGTGCTGCATTCATTTATGTCTGTAAAACAAAAGTAAATTTTCGTTGAATTATTCCAACAGTGATATCAGTGTCATGTCATTATACGAAGAATGTAATTGGAGCGGTGCATGTATTGGAGAACGGAGCATGGAATGAGATTTATAGAACTACTTCTGATATTCTCCCAATGGTAGATGCATTTACTCACATCACCTGCTACATAACAATGCTTGTTTTACAGCTGTAATTTATACAAATGTGTATATACCCTTTGGTTCTTTCGGTAAAGTCACGAAGGTATAAAGTAAAATAAATCACGACGTTTCGGGTGCACAACACAAGCGTCCGTCATCAGGTGCGAAAGCATAATGCGGACACTTGTGTTATACCCGAGGTGGGAAAGCATGATGATGGATGCTTGTGTTGCGCTCGAAACGTCGTGATTTCTTTTATTTTATACCTACGTGACTTTACCCGAAAGAACCAAAGAGTATGGATTCCTGCAGTCACGAAAACTTCAAATCAAAAATGTGTATATATTTGTTTTATTATCAAATGTGATGGGTTTTTTTCCATCATTGGTGACACTGAGCTAAGACAATAACGTTTCTACAATTGAAACCCCAGTTAATTACAGGAGGCTGTACCAATTGGAACCCATATTGCTCAGCAGTGCTGGCTCAGTGGTCTGACTCGGCCACCTTCTACGAGTTTGTTGAAAGTGGCTGGGTTGCAACCCAAATTCCAGATTCATACCATATTCTAATGGATTAAAATATATATAACTAACCTGGACCTCAGCCGTACGTGCATGTCCGGGATCAAAATAATCTGTCAGATATAGTCAAAATATCATTATCTGTGGACGTTTATTCAAACCGAGTCAGTGTCTCCAAGCTCAATCAGAAGTGGTGCAGTGCTCATAACTATTGTAGGCCCTGAGCCAGAAAAGGACATTTCGCTTTCCCCTGATGTGAGGAGATTCTCTCAAGGAGAACCATTGTTGACTTCTCACAAAGGGGTACAAATGCAGACATCCATAGACAAGTGAGATATACGTAAGAAGTTATTTTTTTTGTTACCTGTGCAATTGTCTCCTGCGTATCCACTTTTGCATATGCAGTTGAAGGACCCCTCAGTGTTGTTACAAATGGAATTATTCCATAAGCGGCAGGGATCGTTATTGATACGACACTCAAAGATATCTGTGGGGAACATACAGAAGGCTTATAACAATTTGAAACAACTTCATTTTGTAATGTTGAAATATAAAACCCCATTGTGTAAAAAGATTACTTTATAATATAACAAATATATGAATAGTACATCCAGGGATACATTTTCTCAATTTCCCAGGGAGTATTTTTTAGCCCCCCCCCCCAACTCCTAACCCCCTGCCACCTTCAACAGCAGTAGTGGGATACGGGAATGGGGACATTTTACGAAGCTCAGCCCTAAACAGCTCTGGCTGAATATATTCCATTTAGTATGTACATTTTTCAATGACTGATTTTTGTCATGGCAGTATCTAGCAATGTTGGCTTAATGGTGTCATATTAAAATAAGGCACAGTGTATTTGTACAATGGTCTTTTTAAAATAGATGTACAAATAAAATCCAAGTAAACATAAAATCCCCCAAACAAATGTAAGCATTTCGTACCATAACAATACTTATCGCCATCTCCTTGGAATCCATTATTGCATCTGCACATATAGCTCCCAGGTGTGTTGACGCAGTGCCCATTTGTTGCACAAAGAGAAGAATTCAGTGCACACTCATTGATGTCTGCACACAAGGAGACACTACTTTTAGCCATGGCACTGGGTGATCATATCGCGTCACATTAAAATTTCTTGAAATCATATTCTTTGGGTCTTTCGGTATAGTCACGTGACTTTACCGAGAGACCCAAAGAATATGAATTCCTGCAGTCACGAAAGCTTTAAGTCAAGATTCTTCAAATCACTTAAGTCTTGGTTTGTGATGCACTTTCTTCGTCATTATTACATTTATTGATATCTCTGTGTAGATGCATGCATCTCATATGCATGTGGAAATTTCTGGGATCTGTACTTAAAGTTGGGCTCACCAGAACCTAAAATATCCATTATCATTAGCAGGGGAGGAGACAAGTGGGGCTCACATGCCTTTTCTAGTGGAATTCCAACCTTACTGACAGCACGTAACACTCTTATTGGCTTAAGAGGACAATAATTGCCTTGTGGTACTTTTATATATAAGCATGGGAGTGCTTGCGTGTGCACAACTGTGTGCAGATAGTAATGGTGTGTTTCATAATAAATGTAAATGATGAGAAAAACAAAACGCCATCATAACATAATAAGAGTACAGGACAGAAAACCATAAAGTTTCCAACCACGTACAGACAATTGTGTCCAAAGCACACAGGCTCTGTGCATATGTAAAAACAATCATAATTTTCTGAAGAAGTGCATTGTGGTCCTCTTCTCTTAGGTCACCATCAAAATACATTTAAGCAAAATTGACGAACTTACAGGCAGCAGTGATTGAATTTGTCCACAGTTGTCTATCACTGTCACCTGTCACATTTGTTCATATTTATTGTGTTGGTGACCTAAAGTAAGAGGACCGCAACGAATTTCAAGAAATGCCGATGGTATTTTCTTTTTTCACGGAGGCTGTGAGCTTTTTACAAATGTGTGTGTGTTGTTTGAAACTCATGGTGTGTTTGTCAGTGTATCGTACGAGTCACTGTCAACAACACAGCATTGTGGAAAGAAAGGCGTTCAGGCTGGTGTGTAAATGGCTCTGCCATTTCCTTGTGTGCTGTGCAATTTTGAAAGTTGGTCACTTAGAACATACATAGGTCTCTATGTATGTATGTCTTTGTTTGTGTGAGTGGGAACAACATGTGAATGTGGTCTATATCTTGTTTTCAAATGCCTTACGCAAATATTGGGTGTTTTTTTCTCATAGACACGTTTTGTAATCAAATGACATGAACAAGAAACAGAGTACATCCAATGGTTAATAATACACATGCCAAAAGCTGCTCTTGCTTGACGTCCAGTATAGAGAGCACGCAATAAAGTATCTTACAGTTATTTAACTTTTTCATAAAACCTTTGTTCTGTTGTATGTTAAACTAAGAATATCACACGTCATAAAACACACAGACACACATCTATGAGCATACCAGATCAAACACAGCTATAGCCCTTGACCTTGATTCGTAAAACTAACAACGTTGATATATATTTATCCAGAGACGTTTACTTCATAGCAAATAAGAAGTCATCCAACTTTTGCCATATGCAACATTTTCTTGCCAATGGAATTTCTGATCAATATATCCCATACAGCACCTTCACATTGAGAGCTGTTTGTGGTGCTGATGCTGTATCCTTTTGTGCAGCTGCACTGGTATCCAATAAGCGTGTTTTCACATGTCTGATCACACACCCGTGGCTGTGCCAAGCACTCATTCTCATCTGTCGAACAAAAACCAAAACAGATGATTTGATAGAAGAGAATGTCAAGCAACATGAATTCGCTACAATATTATACAAAGGGATTAGAACATGTATATAAACATTTCGCGAATTGTCCACTACCACAGTATAAACACATGTTCACTATTTTAAAACACATACATTTTGGCATTAAATTAATTAACCACAGTCACCAAACACATGGATACATGTGAATGATACGCAAGCATGGATGTATTTTGAACTTCACACTGTACGTAGCCAACCACGCTAATTGGAGGTGCGATACAGACTGATGTACAAGGATGTAGCTGATAGCATCAAAATGTGACTGCCCTCAACTAGGAGAAGATGATATAATCTACACAGAGAAAATAATTCACATACCATAACACTTTGTTCCATCGCCTTTTAGATGTGCTGGACATGGCCCGCATGTAAAATTCATGGATGGAGGGGGAAAATCAGTGCAATTCACGCCAGGGTGACAGGGGTCGTCTGCACACGCGTTAAAATCTTCTGCGCAGTATGTCCCCGTGTACCCAGGTTCACATAGACAGCCAGCAACCTTCAAGCACGGGCATGATAGGCGGCAAAAACACAAAGCTTACTGAGCAACATTAAATTTAAGTTAGTTGTGTAGCGTTGTAATGGGGATGCTGCCTCGGTACAACCGTTAGCACATTGGACTTTGGATCCAGAAGTCGCCTGGTTTGTTCTCTTGGGACAGAATTTGAAATAATTATGCATTTTCTTAAATCCCCCCTCTGTCCCTCCCCAGCAGTATACGTGGGTACACCACCACAGTTGGTTGTGCGTGTTGGGGAAAAGTGTGGGTACTTCCACCAATTCCAAGGTGTCTAGCCAGGATGAAAGTAGGCCGAATATTCTCTAGCAGGGCTCTCAAGAGCCTCCTCTAGTTCCAGGGTTTCACCTTCATCTCTTGGTAATCACAAAAATTGTCAACATATTTTATACAAGGCTATTTCAAGACTTACAAATTCAGCAAATACTGTTTAAAATAACGTGCGTAATTTTTTTTAAAATGTGTTTCTTTTTCTACTTGAAATGCATCATTGTGTAAAGACAGTACAGGGCCTAGTGGCCCTAAATAATGATTGCAGCGATGAGGACAGGCAGGGTCAAGTGAGGTAACTGGGTGAGGAGTCAACGCGGGGGTCGAGATGGAACCTCCGGGGTGTTATAGTGAGGCAAAGGAGAGAGTTCGGGAAAAGGGGCGTGGCAGAGCCGAGGGGAAATAAAAGGCAGCGTGGAGCGGGGCTCAAGGCTGCTGTGGGAAGTCGGGGTCCAGACCGTCGTCGCAGTCATCACGGTGGATTTCCCTCATCGTCTTGGAAGGCTAGGAAAGAAGTTATATATCTTCGCCGTGGCTACTACATCGACGGCTCCTATATAGTCAGTCAACTACGTAGTGAACGTTGTGTAGCAGCTACGTAGATTCACCCAGTTGTATATAGTCAACCTGTGTCCACCTGACGACATGTCGAGTCGGGTGGACTGTAATATATAATCAATATTTTTTAACTTAAGCAAGGCGGCGTCTCTGAGTTATACATTACAATTGTATTTATGATGTCGTTTACAATTGCTGGAGAAAAAAATAACGCATTCATATCAGTGCCATGTTGTCAGTTGTTGCTAGTTAAATCATTCATAGGCTCAATGGACATTTTTTAGCAGTGAAATACACCATAGGACAGTAATTCTAATACTTAGAAGAAAGAACCAAATTTGAGGGCCCCAGATAAAAAATTCACAGATATTCATGTTCTTGGTTCTTTCGGTAAAGTCACGTAGAAGGGAAATAAAAAAAATACAAAATATATAAAACAATAAAATTCTCACGACGTTTCGACTGCAACACAAGCAATCATCATCAGGTGTGAAATCCACAGCAAAAATTTGTTTTAAAAAATTTTCAAATTTTCTTGCTGTGGATTTCACACCTGATGATGATTGCTTGTGTTGCAGTCGAAACGTCGTGATCATTTTATTGTTTAATATTTTTATTATTTTATTATGTCCCTTCTACGTGACTACAGAAAGAACCAAGAATATTAATCCCTGCAGTCACGAAAGCTTTAAATCAAAATTCACAGATATTCGTGTCACAAATAATTGGAGTTCAACTGTATTGAATGATTACAATGTATTCACATGGCGTTTAAGAAACTATAACCCCAGAAGTTTTGACTTGTACAATTTTTTTTACAGATTTTGCAGCTGACCTGGTAAGTGGATCCATCTCTGCCGTTGATGCTCAGGGTGGTCTGGTTGTAGAGGCACGTGGAGTGGACGCTGCAGTTGCACAGAGTGAGGTTGAGCAGCAGCACAGAGGAGGCCTTGCCGTCGCTGGCGCTCACCACGCCAAACACCGGCTCTGAGCTTCTGGGACTCCATGTAAAATTCCCATCGCCTGCAACAACCATAGGCAGCAGCAGCAATCGCTGATCGTAATTTTGCGTAAAACATTTATAGCTATTTGTTATTTTAAACTGAGTGCATTCCTACAAAGACATTTGGGTGGCACTCGATATTGAAGGTTGTTATTTTAAAGGTCATGCATCGTGGTTTCATTCATGTTCCTGTTACAATGAAGCACTCCGAGTTTAAAGACAACCACTCAATATTTATTGGTTGCTCAACAGAGTTGAAAAATGCATTACAGTTGATACATAGTCACAGTATCAGAAGATAGGCAAAGAAAGATAGGGAATCTTGAACAACCTGTAAATATGATTAAAATCACATTTTAAGCTTTTGACCTTGACACCAAAAGAACAATTTACGAAAACGATGTGGTCCCAGAAAACTGAAACTCCACTTTTCCATATGGGTATTTTAGTGGCATTCCTGGATTACAATCTGTGGCGATTAGTCAATTAAGCAAATTAATCGACCATTAATTTCAATTTACCACTACTTTTTGCGGTCGATTACTTGGGCCCCCTTTAAAAATTGTTGGCCATCCTCCACACCTTGCCTCTTGAAGGTGGGAAACCCCCCAAACAAGCCCCACCAAGCATAATGTGAATGCTGATGCCGATGACGTCACCAATCCCCGTCCATCATACTACCGTCCAGGGCCACAAGCGTGGGAATAGAGGTGGGACTTTTTTCCCCATCTATTTTCCTGTTGTCATTTTGCTCAAGTAATTAAACCGAAGTAATTTTTACTTTACTCAATTCTGGACAGAATACAACATCTGTATGGTAATCATGTTCCATTTATAATGTACATTTACAATTATTTTTCAGTGCATGACTATTGCCATATAATGGATACTTACTTGTAATACTGAGGTCTGAGGAGTTAGTTACGATGTTAAAGTCTATGGGGACCTTGTCGAAATCCACTGCAATCAGCTGGAAGAACACTGTTTCATTCAGTTTGCAATTAATCTGTCCAACGGAATTGATGTTTGGTGGGAAGTTTTCTGCAACAAGAACAAAACAACATTTAATATTTATGGAAAAATCCTCACCTTGGTTGAATAATTTATGCTGACTTCAGGCTTTTTAAAATTTTCTAAGCATTTTCTGCCAGGGATAAAACAAACATGAAATTCAACCACCTAATCTATATGTTCAGAAGTTTATCAAGGTCTTTATTTATTACATATTTTGTGTCTTAAAATAACCTGTGTCACTGATGACCTTTTAGAAATCTTTCTTTTTTATTATTACCTACTATAATCAGCCAGAAATGTCTGTCTGTCCCGCGCGTGACGTCACTCCACATGAGCTCCCCCCTCATTAATATTCATAAGTGGGTGGATTTTTTAACTAACGCAGAGGAAGGTCGAGCTCAATTAAATAATTTATTACGCAAAGTCGTTTCAAATATGACGTTTCTTTACAGAATGTGACAGGAAAATATAAATATACGCAGCACAGTGCTGCATCCATGCGTGACGTCACTGAAAAAGAGCCCCCCCCCCCTACATTAATATTCATGCCCGCGTGGAAATTTACACTAACGCACTCCACATGCCGCACCCCTCCCCTCATTAATAATCATAAAAGGGTGACGTCACTCCAAATGCCGCACCCCTCCACAATAACCATTCGCGGGTGACGTCACTCCACATGGGGCAAGCCCCCCTCATTAATAATCATGAGCTGAACAATATTTCTATTGAATATTTCAGATTGACTGCAATATACACCCGTCCTTGGACGGGCAAAAAAGCTAGTATATATAAGTCATAATGAAGACTTGAAATGCTAACACAACACACAAATAAGCAATGCAGTATTACCAGTCAGCGGGTCATATATGTGATCCCACAAAAAGTTAACTGGAATATACCCTCCAACTCACCAAAATAATGTTACTACAAGTTAAGTTTCACCAAAATTGAACACAGATTGACTGCATGTTTTTGAGGATGTAACATCAAAAACGTGCACACTTACTTAGCTCTTGGCTCTCTTTGATAAACGCGTTAGTACTGGTTCGCGTAGCGAGTCCGAATTGCATGTTTCCAGTGCTAAGTGTATCAAAAATGCAATCCTTCTGCCCTCCACAGGTACTTTCAACTGCTGCCAGATTTTCTGGGCTCGTTTGATTCACGAGGTCTTCATAAAACAGTGGCACAAAGCTATTGTTGTTGAAGGTGTACCAGCTCTCCCCAGTGCTGCTGCTATAAGAAAACAGGCTTGTGCTTGGTGTAGTTTTCCCTGCAAAGGTAATTGGAAACGGTGCTTTTTAATAAGCAAGCAGTACCCATCATTATGCTCATTCTTGATAAGTTATATTCAAAGCAATAAGTATAATTTACAAAACACGTTGCACTACAGGACAACTTACAAGTCATGCCAAACTCATAAAATATTGTAGATTCTGGTGGTAACGTTCCATTGAATGGCAGCACAGTGCCATTTGAAGGTTGAAAGTCATCTGTGGGATCCTTGTTGAAAACACCTGCGTAGAAAATAATCAAAGTAAGTGTTGCGAATTTATAACCCCCAGAGCATGATGCCGTTTATATGCAGAACGTTACTCAATGTTTCCAGACTGCATTGTCATGTGTAGCACAGGTACTACTTTTGTCTGCATGTTTGTTGAAATTATTTCGCACCGTACGTAGCCAGCCGTACTAATTGGAAGGTGCTGCAGCAGTGGATATGTCATTAAAGTAAAAGGCTGTGATCAAATGTATGGCAGATTTCATACAGTTATACAAGAACACCTGTATGTGTGAAAGCAATGCCATGCACGTTGGTCTAGAGATTTAAGCATGGCGATGCAAACATTTATATCAAGCCTAGGAGTGGCAGAACAAAAGTGGCAGCAACTTTAATTAACACACGACGGTGATGAAATAATTAATGCCAGACAAAACACAGGTGTATTGCAGATAGGTCACCATGCTGTGCAATAAATGTTGTCTGAATTGCTGTGTCCCCATGTACAGCCATACATCTCAGCAGCACCTTTCACGCAAAATCTGATCATAGCTTTTTGCTTGACACTTGTTTTTTTGCTCTTGTAGTGGCAGCCTCTGTGCAGCTTATACACGACACTACACGGCACTGCAGCATTGCAACCAATTGAGAAACATGCTGGGCAAAGGCGACTGTATTCATCGCATGTGTTTTTCGGTAAAATGAACCTCTTGGAGTTTCTGTATGCACGTGTGAAATTTTTTTTATTTAACCAGGTAAAAACTCAGCACACCAGGAAAGTTACATGTCAAAGTAACCTGGGTCACTAAAATGACAAAAAGAATAAACAGGGAAAATAAAAAAAATCAAGACCATGTTTTGGGTAAGATCACTTTAGAATAGATGTGTCATAAACCCGCCACCAGTCGATATAGCCAATTAGTCAGGTTTGTCACGTAAATAAAACGTGGCAATTAGTTACTACTTCAGAACACTAGTGTGTTGGAGAGTAAATGCACAACATTTATCATTTGAGTAGGACGTTTCGCTGGTAATTACATCCAGCATCATCGGGCGATTTTGCCAGAATTGACACCGGTGGGCTGAAGTAGTAACTAAATGGCATGTTTTGTTTACGTGACAAACCTTACTAATTATCTGTGTCGGGTGGTGGCGGGTTAACAACACATTTATACTTATGCGATCTAACCCAAAACACCTTTAATATGAATAATATTGGTTGTGAAAGCCAAAGTGTGAAACTGAAACTCAAGGCAGTTTAAAAAATAATTATTTAACACAATGCTTGCTAAGTTGATACGTTTTAAGAAGGCACATGTTGTTTTAATATTTAATACTGACATTCGACAACTTCGTGTGCCATTTGACGAACGATGAAGGGTCAAGATGTGAGATTCCATCAGAGATAAGTCTCACCTAGTAGGCCTTGTGTGCGGTTGATGAACGTTTCTGGCAGCAGAATGATGAAGCTGAGGGCCCCGTAAACCCCTGACACGTTCACGGAGATGCCCGACGGGAATGAGGCCATTATGCCTGAATTTCCTGACCGCTGAATTGATGTTGAGTTTTTTATGAATGGAACATCTGCCAAGACAGCGACACCAGAATAAAACAATTAGGGCATGTCACGATATATAGAATCATCAATTAAAGTGAAATTTTACACTTGGAATAGTTTTATTTGTTTTATTATTTAAGATGTATTAAATTGACAAGCACATCACATGCTAATGCTTGCATTTAAGTTAATTGACTTAATACGATTAATAAATATATACAAAATGACACATCAATCACAACATACAATACAAGAGGAGAAACACTATTGATTATTTAACTGAATTACAACTCCGAATAGTGACATTTCATCAATCACTTGGAGATTAATCAGTACATATGTGTCTATGGATGATAATGAAGGGCAATTTTTTTTACACGGACAGTCAGAAGTATAAAAAAGGAAAGATTTTACGCTTAATTATTTGTATTACTTATATTCTCTATAATTATGCTGATGACGATTACAGTATTATTATATTTTAGTGTGTGTTTTTTCATGCAAAGTATATCTATGTATGTGTGAAAGTAAGCATACACGTCGGTTGTAAATTATGTGAAGGGGTTTACTATTTTTATCTAGGCTGAGGATGCATGTAAATGTCTACACAAACAATACAATTATAACTTAATTTAATATATCGTAAAAAAAATACGTCCTCACATCCAAAAGGATGTATTTATATATTGAGAGCATTGTCACATACACTACTTTGAATGTGAATTACACATTATAATGTGTGCCTCATAAAATACAAAAAATAATGAGAAACTGTACTGTTCCAAAAGTTACCTGTTACATTCACAGCTTCGTCGTTTAAAAAGACTGCCGTGCTGTTATCTCCGAGTATCCACTGCACCTGTTTAAATTGATCATAATTGTAAACATACATAGAAACATACATGATCCGGCAAAACCGCTCCGGAGGCTGTGACCCAGTCCATAATAGATAATAATAAAAATAATAACGACCATCAAACACAATCATGTTGTTGAAACAAGAGCGTAGGAGCACGTACTACATCAGCCCCATGCCAGTCTTCGAGATTGGAGTGGTAAGTACAATACAGTAAAAAACGGTAACTTTTACAGCAGGATATTTATTTTTTACTCTTTGTAGGTTCATTTATGCCAATTTCAAAACAAATTTAAACAAAAAATAACATAGACACGACACCTAAAAACATAATGGTTTTCAAGGATGTGGAAAAATAAGCTATTTTAAATAATGATTATTAGTGATTATCCGGCGTTTTTGAAAATCCGGCGCTCCTGCCCCCGAAAATCGATGATATTCTATGATCTACCTTATATCGTATATGTCATTTTGTTGCGAGACCCTTCATATAGGCCCTCGGTATTTTTGGTACGACAGTATAATGTTACACCTGTTGGTATGCTCATCATGTGCCACAGCAGTCTAGTGTGTTTTCAAAGAAAGTCATTTGGGACTTTGGCAATGCGGAAATAAGTTTGGTCATGAATTAGTAAGCTAACTCGGCAGTGTCATACTGCTTGTTTAACATGCAGTGCATTTACAGCCTTTTTTTGTCAATCCACTGCTGGGTGAGGGCCTTCCCATGCCATGTGGTTGTGGGAGATGTTTCATATTTCTCCACGCTGGTTCAGTACTGTACTGCTTGGTGAATGTGGGTCAGAATGTATTCATATATCACTCGCTACTAACGTTGATTATAGACAGGGGTCAAACCCATGGTAACTCGTGCTTCGTATCGCTGTGCTAATCACATGCACTACTTCTCACCCAGTTACAGTTACTGTACATTTATAGTACGCGTTTATATCTAACTTCTTAACAATGTGAGTCATTGGTAGACACTATATGAGACTGTAAATTCATGTGAACGTATGGGGTAACATAGATCACAGCAAGACCACAGTTATTTTACAATCTGTGCGGATATCACGCAGATAAAGTACCGTGTAACCCTATGCATGTGCATTACAGGGAGATTAACATCATTGTAAATCACACTGCCCCCACATACCTTTGCTCCCCCCGTCTCGTGCGCGACAAGAGCTACAAAGGAGGTGGCTTTGAAGGTCCCATTGGTGCCTGCAACGTCAGTCCGGCCCTGCAGGATTAACTCGCTGCCATTCTCTCCGAATGCGTGAAGAACGGTGAACTCCCCGAGGCCGTTGAAGGTATACGAGACGTTGTCCAGCGTCGTAATGTGGGGGTCACCGATTAGAAATGCTGAAACGAAAATTAAACAGAAAACAGTGTCAGACCGCAGTTGGTGTCCAATACACGGTAGTATAGCACACCGCTGACAAATGCACAAAAGTGTGATGATGGCACAATATAGGCACTGAAGTTAATTGGAAAAAATATAGTGAATCAATATTACGGTTAAATATATTGCTTTTACAGATGCCCGTGCCTCAAAGTTATAGTGTCAGTTGGTGGATGTCTTTATGCAGCAGCTGTGGATTGAAATTACATTATAGGATTGTAAATGTGTTTTTAGTGTATGACCAGATACAATATATGTAATGAAATCCCTATTACAAGAGGAAATACTGTTTTGGCAACTTCATAGCATGGACTTAAACAGGAAGCTAATATAATAACAGGCATTTTTGGGAACATAGGGAAGATACGTGACAAAATGTGTGGTAGCTAAAGCCATAAGGCAATTCTGAGCAACGATTACAAGGCACATTCACAGTGTGACGCTTCGATTAGAACAAAAGTTGGTACATTAACAGTGCACGGTGATGTGACAGGATTGCTAAAATTCCACGTGCCCTCGTTGCCTCTTTCAGGTGCAGCAATAGAGGAGTTACCCCCAACCACGCAAATCATCCACATTCCTTCATACACCACGTATTTTTGCAGCTGCTGCTGTTTCTTTAACTCACTGTGGAGATCAACCCTCTCGACATGATTCATGTTTTGGAGGCCAAATTCCCTGTTGGACTAGGACATCAGTGCCATCAGAAGCTGATGTCCAGCCATGAGTGGTATTCTTCTTATACATTCGGAAATAAATTGTCAGGAAAGGTTTATATCTGTTATTTTGGATCATATGGATGTCAATCTCTTCCAACGGGTGGATGATATCCCTCGCACACAATTCGTTCTCAGCTCCTCAGTTCAAGAACTGCATAGAGTGTGCACGGTTCAAATCGGGATACATCGATCACAGGCCCAAGTCAAACCTCAAACCAGTTCAATATTGTTTCTCAATGGACATCTTTAAACAAAACTGTCCAATAGTTGTGGAAATAAAAAGGAAAGCCTTTTCTGTGTTGATCATTTTGATACTGTACTGGCAAAAAGGTCCCATAGATATAAACTGCTTAACTTGAGGTATTTATAATTTGGCGATACATTGTCCTTGTATTGTTCGCCTTTTGGCGTTCTCCGGTATAATGCTGGTGAGATAAAGCCATAAAGGAGTCTGTCTCTTATGTAGGCCAATCAGTTTCAATGACAATGCGTTCATTACCAAATCATATTTATTTGCATGTTTTACCACAGGTATGTGAGGTTAATGCTGATTTGATGCCTCGTAATAGGTGTCTCTTATGTTTAAACGTCTTGACACCTATATTATTGCCTGAAAGGGTAAAGGTTTTTCTTTTTTCATCATCTTGATAATGGCAAAAAGGATCCCATGGATTCGACTGGATTGGCAGATAGCTATGGAAGCTAAGAACCCGGGAAATACTCAACATAAGTCATGGGTCGGTTCGAGACCATTCATCGAGAGGAAGGCCGGATTGGTTTTGCATGATGCGGCGGTTAGGGAGAATCAAGAAGCATTTAAGGACACATTACAAGAGTTCAGAGTGCTTTTGAGTATCAGTTCTCGACAAGTGTGGTGTCACTTTGTCGCTCAGCTTAATAAAGAAGCCATTTCAGTACTCACGTTGTCGAGGTCCTTTAAAAAGTAGCACAGCAACATTCAGTTCAAGATAGCATGTTATGACGAGCTGCATTGCATCGATGATGAAGAAGAAATATGAGACAGTGCTTTGAATGTTTTAATGCATCGCACACCTTGTGGTGCTTACTGATAAAACTCAGTGTTCATATTTCCCGTAAAACCGGAGTGACTCGCATTACAAAAGCAGTATAATATGAATTATATTTGTGAATCCTGTGCAAGGTGCGCAGGTAGGTAGTTTAGAGCTATATAATGTGCTAATTAATGCGGTAATTAAAGGAGATATGTCTTCAACACTGTGCGAGGTAAAAGCTTGATGAAAAGTTTTGGCAGAGTGATGTATGAAAGGCAAGAAAGAGAACAAGAGGCAAGAAGAGGAAGATAATGTTGTATAAACTGAAGAATGGAAGGATGAATTAGGAGACATGTAAAGAAAGAGCAAAACATAATAACATTTGGAGAAAGGAGCAAAGACTATTTATTTCTAGCACCCACCAGTGTACACAGAACACCAATTTAATAGCATGCAATGTATGTTAAACAAGTATGGCTTTAGCTAATGAAGCTCACCAGAGGTGGGTGGCCTATAGAAAGCACACTGGTTACGAGGGCGCCTCTGCTGATATAGCTCGCACAGCCTGCTCTCTCCAGATTTTTGACAGCAGGATCTGTAGGGTTCCAGTTCGTTTGCTAAAAGGAGTACAAAGACACACATATAAGCAAATGGAAAATGTTAATTTATGTAGCCTCTAGAATTGTGACTGCATCTTTAGATGCTGTACACAAGGAGTTGGCATATTTGTATTTAGAAAGCATGCCCCACAGAAAGCGTATAATCAAATCTACATCTCATACATAATTTGTTGGTCTTTCACGTGTTTTTTTCAACAGTTACTTAAACTCGTTGGTATATTTCAACATACCACTGGGCTATTTCTAGAAAATATCGATTGAACTGATTCAGTGTGCAATGTTAACAAATCTACTGCACAAAAAATATGGAAACAAATACACATTGCTTCTTGTACCTTACTGTCAAAACAGAAATACATTAAACTCGGTACACGCAATCCTACAACAACATTCTTTGTGGGCCTTCTGAGTACATTCTTCACTCTATCATTTCCCAATTTTAGCTGTGAACAGGGATAGCATTTGAACTTCAAAGGTGACATCTCTGTAAAGCTACATCCAGTTTTTGTTGAAAAAGTATACACAGGAGCTATGTTTGGTTTGTCAAGATGACCGTTGCAATGAATCATCTACACTATTCAGAGTGACGTTAAACTGCCCTGTTAGGGTGTTGGTTTACTTTATAACATACCCAAGATGCTCCCATCTTGTAAATGTGTAGCATTACCATGGGTTCAGAGTAGGACATTTGATAGTGTTGACTAACTAAAACTTGATTTAACACAGCGCCATTCATACAAAGCCTCACAGCGCTCAGCATAAAATAACCCAACCCTTAACAAACCCTTGCCATAGAAACCTGAACATTTTTTTTTCTTCTTGAGGTGTTGTTTCGGTGCAACATTTTAAATATTTCCTTTTTTACACCAGCTATAGAAAAACATTGTTGTATGTTTGTGATATTTTATGCCTTGGCACAAGTAGGTTATTGTTGGATATATTTACAGACATAGTCCTGAAAAAGCTTCTATTTTGTTGAAAGAGAGGAGGCATACATCTACAATATATACTTGGGAAACTCTGAGGTACAGTTTATGAAACATTCTCTCTAAATCCATCCTTAGAAGCTTTTATTACACCAAAACATGACTCACCTAGATAGTGCTGCCTCTCTTGTGGTAACCAAACATTGTGCATCCAATCGTAGAAGTCGATCCTTTGGTTATTACTAATGACATAGAGAGACCATTCATTGACGGGAGGATTCCACGGGGTGGGTAGATGCCTTTCATACCACCCGGACATGAGTGCCCCCAGCCTGTTGTAGTAGCATCTCACGCCTCCCCCAAAACGATTTTTACGGAAGCTTTGTAAGATCCAGCGCGCACCTAATGATAACGCAAAAGTGAACAGCAAAAACAATCCATCACAATTTTTACAAAAATCAGATTGATAAAAAAAATACACGACGCAGTATTACATTTAATTTCGATACGCGCTTCGTGACTTTGAAAGTTCTGCATCGTACTTTTAAACGAAGCCTGCAGCGTTAAATTGCACATAATTTAACAGGAGCGATTTGAAACTGTATGTCATACGAGAAAGAGTAGAAACCATGCCAAAACATTTACATTACTTTTGCTTATTGGGTCAGGTAACGTTTTTTTGCCTTAGTCATTTTAATTATCTGTATATTTAGTAGTGTTTTATGCAACAAATAATAAACTTCATTTACAGTGACTAATTTCAGTATTTTATATGCGGTGTACTCGATTGCATTTCACTTAATACCATTAGACAAATGTATGGAAAGTAAGACTTTGCAAAAGCTATGTTTAATATGGTACAGTTTACAATTGTGTATCAGAAGCCATGCTGCTATTAGATTACCTGGGACGTAGTGAACATCAAAGGAGTAGTAGAGGCTTATTAGGTTGCCATCAATGTAGTTACTGTCAAACACTCCTTGCTGATAGGAGCAGGGACAAGAGGTGAAGTAGGCCAAGGGAGGAAGGGCTATCTCATTCCTAACCCACTCTAGGCATTGACGCTTTGGGTTGGTTATGTTGAGTGAGTTATTTTCCAACCTGTAAGCCCACCTTCCCTTTAAGCCTGCAATACATAATTTTTCTCAATGTAAAAAATACAGTCACTTTATGAACAGATGAAAACATTTATTGCTGAGATTATTATTGCCATGAAAAAAAGTCGTCAAACATATCAATCAAAGGGTGATTCACAAAATTCAATTGATGTGATGCAGCAATTAATAGGAGGCTGAATATTTCCAACTCCTAGCATACACATGGTACATTAAAGCGTTAAGTGCAAGATTGAGATGTAAACCAAAATATGTTTACATCTCATATGAATACAAAACAATAAAAAATGTATATATCATTCACTTTGGTGTTCAAATGTTACCGAATTCCATACCTGTGTCTAGTCCAATAGCCTGGTCTGGACGATAACGAACCGACATATTTCCCCTCGAAAGTGGATGATTATAGTACAGCTCCTTGGTTCCACTGCACACAAAACGGTGGAATAGGTAGAACAGAAATGTGTGAATGAATGAAAAACTATTAATCCACTTTTAAGATCTAATGAGATCGGGTCCATGATTTGGTCAAAGGCAATGTCACTTTTAACAGCACATATCGTTATACAAAACTTATGTTTGCCATTCATGAAGCGAATATAAATGACCTTCGTGTTATAAATATTTCAGTTTCATTTATTTGGTATAGCCCTGTGAGCCATTCGGCTCTTGAATCGGGTGCAACCGCAACAAACAAAACATGAACAAGAAACATCCTAAAGTGACTACACGCAAACAGAAAAATCCAGGAAAAAACTGCAAAGTCTTCCAGAAAAAGCACCGTATATCAATGCTGTGTGCAAAAATCCCAGTGGGATACAAGTCAAACAATAACAACCATAAGACAATTTAGATTAAAGTTATCAGTCTAACTCTGTACTACAACAAACAAATATGGCTAATCTTCTTGGTTCTTTCGGTAAAGTCACGTAGAAGGAAAATAATAAAATAATAAAAATAAAACAATAAAATACAATTCGCACGACGTTTCGGCCACAACGCAAGCAGCAAAAAAAATATGGCTAAACCAAAACGTTTTCGAAATCACCAAAATAAAGCTATAAAAGCAATGTAACAGTGATCATAGGAACTGTGATTGAAATGTTCTAATAAACGATATACATAACATGTACTACCAAACTTTTCAGCCATAGCTGGCTGCATGAGTCACTCCATAACAGTAGGAGTATCAAACATTGTCAATGCACCTTTAAAGATCATATAAATCAGTGCATCAAAGGTGATAAATGCCTTCATGCTGCCATATCCATTCACCTGTGAAATCCCATTAGCGCATTGTTGGTATTAGGGTCTCTGGTCTCTGGCCTCCACAGCATGCCTCCATCTTTAAACATTATTAGGCAGAATGAGAAGACGCCATCCGTATTCAGGACAGCCTGGAAGGTATTTGTCTGAAATAGAAATAAAAGCAAGTAAAAAGGTAATTATGCAGCCCTGCAATGTCTTGCTCACACCACTGATGGTAAAAGGTCTCCTGCATGTAATGCAGAATGTAATAATGGACAAAGTCTATCATAGTCATTATTTGTTTCTTTCGGTTAAGTCACATCTAAAGATAAAATAATAAATTAAATTAAATAATAGAATACGACGTTTCGATTGCAACACAAGCAATCATCATCAGGTATAATGAAATAGCGACATAAAATCTAACCAGAAAACTATAGACAGACATATTAGCAGACAGATATCACCAAGATACATAGAGAGAGCAACACAGGTAACAGAGAGAGGTGGTCGTCTCTGTGGGGTGGCCTTAAATAGACAGAGGAGGGCGGACGCAGAGAGAGGGAGGGGGGTTAGAGAAAAAATTAGCATATCAATGAGTGGACAACAAAACGTGGTGCTGCAAGTGCGATGACACGGCAAGCAAGCCTGAAAATCAGGAGAAGGACACACTAAAATTAAATAACCTAGTAAAATATCGAAATGTAATGTAATACAACACAGAGGGTCGGTCAACACATAATTAACGCATAGCCTGGTTGATTACGTATTTCAAAGATTGCTAAGTTAGAATTTAAGTGTGAACATTCCAAAGAGAGGACACAGGCAGAGAGAACAAGTAGTCAGAGAGAGAGAAAAAAGAAGATAAGTTTAAAACTTCCCCGTAGAAGTGGTTCAATCTTAATTTTAGAACTTTCGTGACTGCAGGAATTATTATTTGTTTCTTTCGGTTAAGTCACGTCTAAAGATAAAATAATAAATTAAATTAAATAATAGAATACGACGTTTCGATTGCAACACAAGCAATCATCATCAGGTATAATGAAATAGCGACATAAAATCTAACCAGAAAACTATAGACAGACATATTAGCAGACAGATATCACCAAGATACATAGAGAGAGCAACACAGGTAACAGAGAGAGGTGGTCGTCTCTGTGGGGTGGCCTTAAATAGACAGAGGAGGGCGGACGCAGAGAGAGGGAGGGGGGTTAGAGAAAAAATTAGCATATCAATGAGTGGACAACAAAACGTGGTGCTGCAAGTGCGATGACACGGCAAGCAAGCCTGAAAATCAGGAGAAGGACACACTAAAATTAAATAACCTAGTAAAATATCGAAATGTAATGTAATACAACACAGAGGGTCGGTCAACACATAATTAACGCATAGCCTGGTTGATTACGTATTTCAAAGATTGCTAAGTTAGAATTTAAGTGTGAACATTCCAAAGAGAGGACACAGGCAGAGAGAACAAGTAGTCAGAGAGAGAGAAAAAAGAAGATAAGTTTAAAACTTCCCCGTAGAAGTGGTTCAATCTTAATTTTAGAACTTTCGTGACTGCAGGAATTATTATTTGTTTCTTTCGGTTAAGTCACGTCTAAAGATAAAATAATAAATTAAATTAAATAATAGAATACGACGTTTCGATTGCAACACAAGCAATCATCATCAGGTATAATGAAATAGCGACATAAAATCTAACCAGAAAACTATAGACAGACATATTAGCAGACAGATATCACCAAGATACATAGAGAGAGCAACACAGGTAACAGAGAGAGGTGGTCGTCTCTGTGGGGTGGCCTTAAATAGACAGAGGAGGGCGGACGCAGAGAGAGGGAGGGGGGTTAGAGAAAAAATTAGCATATCAATGAGTGGACAACAAAACGTGGTGCTGCAAGTGCGATGACACGGCAAGCAAGCCTGAAAATCAGGAGGACACACTAAAATTAAATAACCTAGTAAAATATCGAAATGTAATGTAATACAACACGGAGGGTCGGTCAACACATAATTAACGCATAGCCTGGTTGATTACGTATTTCAAAGATTGCTAAGTTAGAATTTAAGTGTGAACATTCCAAAGAGAGGACACAGGCAGAGAGAACAAGTAGTCAGAGAGAGAGAAAAAAAAAGATAAGTTTAAAACTTCCCCGTAGAAGTGGTTCAATCTTAATTTTAGAACTTTCGTGACTGCAGGAATTATTATTTGTTTCTTTCGGTTAAGTCACGTCTAAAGATAAAATAATAAATTAAATTAAATAATAGAATACGACGTTTCGATTGCAACACAAGCAATCATCATCAGGTATAATGAAATAGCGACATAAAATCTAACCAGAAAACTATAGACAGACATATTAGCAGACAGATATCACCAAGATACATAGAGAGAGCAACACAGGTAACAGAGAGAGGTGGTCGTCTCTGTGGGGTGGCCTTAAATAGACAGAGGAGGGTGGACGCAGAGCGAGGGAGGGGGGTTAGAGAAAATTAGCATATCAATGAGTGGACAACAAAACGTGGTGCTGCAAGTGCGATGACACGGCAAGCAAGCCTGAAAATCAGGAGAAGGACACACTAAAATTAAATAACCTAGTAAAATATCGAAATGTAATGTAATACAACACAGAGGGTCGGTCAACACACAATTAACGCATAACCTGGTTGATTACGTATTTGAAAGATTGCTAAGTTAGAATTTAAGTGTGAACATTCCAAAGAGAGGACACAGGCAGAGAGAACAAGTAGTCTATGTATCTTGGTGATATCTGTCTGCTAATATGTCTGTCTATAGTTTTCTGGTTAGATTTTATGTCGCTCTTTCATTATACCTGATGATGATTGCTTGTGTTGCAATCGAAACGTCGTATTCTATTATTTAATTTAATTTATTATTTTATCTTTAGACGTGACTTAACCGAAAGAAACAAATAATAATTCCTGCAGTCACGAAAGTTCTAAAATTAAGATTGAACCTCTATCATAGTCAATTATATTATATAATAAATGTATATTCTATATCACTCTAAAACAAAATTGGAATGAAATTGAGGACATGAGCTCTATTTGATGATAACTGGTTAATTGTTGTGATGCTACACGGTAACACATTTTTTGAAAATAAAACGGATTGTTATTTTATGTCACGGAGCTAAAAAGAGCATCTGATGTATGTACGTATGTTGAACTTCTTTCACACCGTACGTAGCCAACCGTGCTATCCTTAAAAAAGAAGAAAACTTGCAAAATGGACAGGTTAGATGTGTTATCACAGAAAGGCCGTACATTTGCCAAGTTATTCCTGGCAGGTATAGCTGGGGCCTCCTTCCAGGTGATCTTCAGAATCCAAGTGGGATCATAGCTCTGTAAGTCTGGTTGACTGCTGCTGCTGAAGTTGGCCCGGATCTGGGCCTTCACTCTTTCACGGAGGTCCTGGGCGTGCATGGTCGGGGGGTTGCTGGTTTTTGTAAAATCGTACTCCTGCCAACAGACCACAGTTGCAGTTGGAATCAGTAGCTGTGTTGTTGGTTCTACTTATACATGTAATATGTATTTAAATAACATCACCAGATACAAACAATATTTCAAATGTGACTTTTCAACAACAACAAAATCATGCATTTAAAATAGAAGAGTTGTCTGAACAACATGAGCATTCTCAACATAATTGAACAAATATGAAATGTAAGCGACGGGATATACAGTCGATAAAAAAATACTGAAGATATGTAGTAAGTCAGTATTCTTGAATTAGTCAATATCCTATATAAAGTAAATATCCTTTATTTAACCAGGGGATAAAAAAAACAATTGAGACATTGCATCTTTTGCAAGGGTGACCCGGTTCACATGTATTAATTAGTTTATAGCATTTGGCGAAACATAACATATTTTACTTCATATAATTGATACAAACAAATCATAAGACTGATCAGGTCAACAACAATAAGCCATTGCGTATATCTAACCAATTTAGCATACCACCAGACATCTTCTGTAGTGAGTGTGAAAGGATGATTCACTGGCTCTGTCTTAATTAAAAGATTCCAAAGTTAAAATTCTATAAATACCTTTTGCCACCAACACCCAACTATTATGCAATTACACATTTTTCTGGTACCTCTTTTCACGTGGACTTATAGGGTATAGAATGTCAGAGATGTCCCACAAGATTTCGTGTATGTATGGCTGCATAAGTTCTCCTCTTTCATTGTTTTTTTTTTACTGAATGCTCTACAATGCATTGCATTACCGCGCAGTGGATTTTAAAGCCTGACTTTTTTTTTGGTCAATCATTTTTTTTTATGTTGATATGTACATAGAAATTATGTACGCACCTGGAAATACATCGTCCCATTGTCTGATGAAAAATCGGAATCATCCCAGAAAACGGCAACCATGGGGACAGGAAATGAACTCGTAAATCCATTTTTGATGGGGTTGGGAAACGCGAAACGTGTCGGATTTTCACCTTCTTTGAACACAATCAACCCATTGTCTGAAAACTGTGGTTGAAAATAAATAATACAAAGATCAAGTAACAAACAGGTTCACACGAGTGCAAAACTTGCTTACATCAATATGAAAAAAATATTACAAATATTAATACTATAATGAGTAATAGATAAAATAACTGTTTTAAAAGTGCATGATGGTTTCAGAGAAATGGATGGAAAGTGACTGACTTTAAAATAGTTGGGCATGTTAATGGCTATCATTCTTCATTCAGCGACAAGCTCAGAGCTGCTTAAATACATTATTATGCCAATGTTTCATTTCACAACAGCGTAAAGTGGATACATATCTATTTTTGTGAATTTCTATTTACATGCAGACTGTAAACAATGGCAGTGTGATGAATAATTTACAAGTGAGCTTGTATATATGAATGACGGCTATGGGTATTCTAAACATATTACATTATTATTACCATGACATTTTTTTAATCTGGTATTTTACATACTTTGGTAATAGACCACAACATTTAACAATTTGAACATAACCATCATTTACTCACATACAACTGTTGGTAGAACTTTGAAGAAAATGGAAACCCATAGGGAGGCGTGAATGAAGGAGACACGAAATCTGTTAACCTGACTTTTAACTCTCGGTCATTCACTTCTGGACCATAATCAAATAGTCTGTTTTCTGTAAAATGGGGGAGAATGCAATATATTTATAATTATATACATATCACACCTGACATACATTCACTGAAATAATATTGCATTATTTCAATCACCTTTCTCAAAAACGGATTAAAAAGTGAATGTGCCAAGCATAAATTAAGAATTGATTTTGACTTAAAACTTTCGTGACTGCAGGAATTTATATTCTTTGGTTCTTTCGGTAAAGTCACGTAGATAGAAAAATAAGATTAAAAAATAAAGTGAATAAAAATAAAATAATAACAAAAAAACACTAATGCAGACTGTAGCCTGGTTCTTAACCTGAGTGAGCGCATAAGTTGACATTATCGACTGTCAGTACGCTCACTCAGTTTAATAACCATTGCTACAGTCGACATTATAGACTGCCAAAACGCTCACCAGCTTTAAACCAGGCTACAGTCTACATTATAGACTACCAGTACGCTCCCCGAGGTTAAGACGCAGGCTACAGTCTACATTATAGACTGCCAGTACACTCACCAAGGTTAAGAACCAGGCTACAGGTTACATTATAAACTGCCAGTACACTCACCAAACTTAATAACCAGGCTACAGTCCACATTATAGGTTGCCAGTACATTCACTCCGATTAAGAACTAGGCTACAGTCTACATTAGTCGTTTTTGTTTTTATAATTTTTATTTTATTAATTGTATTAACTTTCATTTTTTATTATAATTTTTCTATCTACGTGACTTTACCGAAAGAACCAAAGAATATAAGAGTCAATTGATAAGCAAATGTAAAAGGTTGCTTTAATTACAGTACTGGCTGTAATATGTATGAGGGCAATGTTGCTATGTAAATGTTACCAAAACATTCGATGCCGTCTCCAGCATAGCCAGCGATACACTGACAACTGTAAGAGCCAGGTGTGTTGATACAGACCCCCAGGGTTCTATGGCACCGGAAGGACCCTCCTTCGCACTCGTTATTATCTGCACATAAAAATACACACGTGAATAGGTCTTTTTGTTATGATTGCGTCCTGGATACATCGACAGAAATGTTACATCTTTTCTAAAGGAGGTTACAGCCAACATATGGAATGAGTTTATATTTCCATATTACTGATTATTCTGGGCAGTTTTTAAATGTGGCATATTCAGATGGTGATATCAACAGGCAGTGATGGTGGCATGCTTTAGGAATGCTCACATAATTACTTTTCCGTAACTTTTATGCATGAAAACATCAAATATGATATAATTTAACAATTAAATGAACATTTGTGGATAACACATTGCAAACAAATAACTTTTAAGGACGTAAATTGATTGGCAATTTGATTAGTAATTAACACGAAGAATTAGAATACTTTTACTGTCATGACATTCATTTCAAGGTAGCACTTAATTTTCTGAAATCAATAATATATTACTAAGAGGACCGAATGATAGACTTAAGTGATAGTGATTTGAATTGCATTAAGCATGTACAAAAGTATATCTTACCAATTGAACAGGTATCACCACTCCATCCATCTACACATCTGCATGTGAAATTGCCAATGCCATCCACACATGTTGCATTATTCTGACATGTATTTCCAGTGCAGTCGTCAATATCTTTGAGGGGGAAAAGGAAAACAATACATAATTCAAATATTCGACGATCTGGTTGATTTAAAAAAAACTTGGCATCGACCAAATATATGAAACTCATCACTATTTTTTCCCATATTTAAAAAAATGACATCCATGTTGAACAATACTGATGAATAGACGGCAGTCTCGCACTTACCCAACTGGGACCAGGTGTGAATCGAAGGCAAGTAGTACCACAATGACTGGTAGTTATCGCGATAGCACAGTGTCTTAAGGTCACGCTTGGATGATAGAGGATTGCTTTTTTTCATGATCGAATAATTAAATTAGAGTCAGAATATTTAAACTGGAGGTATCTGATGAGATATAAAGCTCTTTTTCACAGATGCCCAGTAGGGGCAGGTCAGAACGTTACAACAATAAACAATATAAAAACATAATAGAAGTGAAAAGTATAGAAATAGTAAACAAATCACTTAAAAAATACAAATAAAACTAAACTGTTGTTTATCTTACCACGTAAAGCCCATTGAGCTATTAGCTTCTTTTTCAGAAGCCACCTGGCCATAAATAATAGCTCAACGAAGTGGCTTATCGTGTGGAAATTTATAGCAGCAAAATAATCTGAATAATCTAAACACATGTTTCTGAATGTGGAGGGAAAACCCAGAGGACCTGGAGAAAAAAATCCACACCACCACTGGGAGAACTTGCAAATTACAAAAATAGTGGTGCCAGGATAGAACCTCTGACCTCCATACCAGGCAAGTAAAATAACATCACACCACCATGGCACCCTTTGGTGTCAGGCAGCCCACAATACACAGCCTTGGTTTGTATCTGCAACTGCTGCCCAGTGTCTAGTGGGCTAATTAAAGCAGCAAAACGATAAGACATTGAGAATGATTTGGTAATGCTGCATTGGAAGTAGTGATGTGCAAGTACAATGAACAAAAACAACTTAACACATTCGTCAATAACACAGCCTTGAACATGTATAACACTATGTAACACGATTTTTGTTCTTAGTAAGTGTTATTTTATAATTGTTTATGCCTCAAAAGTATAGTTGCTATTATTTCCCATATATATTTTATTCTTCTAATTCAGATACGTTGGCAAATGTATTGCATTGACTTTTGACATTGAGAATAGTCCTGCATCACCTCACTTCGACGCTGTGCTGCCCATTTTCAAACTGGAAAGTGCATAACATTGGGGAGAAAACAACGTGTGATCATCTCACACTTGACCACATGAGCGCTTACTATATTCGCAGAATTCTCCCATGAACCCTGGGGCACAAGTGCAGTTGACTCCATTGACAAGATCGTTGCAAGTTCCGTCATTTAGGCACAGCGGCATGTCTTTGCAGTCGTCAACGTCTGCATCAAAACAATACATTGTTGCAGATGAAGGGTTACATGTGAGACCAATACTTTTTAAACATCATCTTGTGAAATAGTAAAAAACTAAAATGTAGATTTTCAGCATTTATAGTTCATAAATAGGCCGATAGCATATGCCAACACACAAGATCGACAAGTATACATGTATCACGCTTCTGTAGATGTGTATATTTAGTGCCTGGAGTTTCAAATAATGTAACACTGAACTGTTTATTAGCAGTGTAAATCATGAGTGAAGTAGAATAATTAAGCGTAAACAATTATTTACGTGAACGTTTACATTTCCCCTAATTTCTTAATGAGATTTGCATGCGATTAACATACGTTATGCAATATGCTACAGTGTGCCCTATTTAATAGTAAATTAGTTGGCAAGGTAGCTTTCATCATGAAGAAGTTATAGTTGTGTGAAATTGTGGTCCATTTAAATTCCCCTCTATATGCCATGAAAGCACAGTATATAACAATTTCCAAGCTATTGAAGGGGTCAAAATTAATCTTAAGAGGGATTGCTTGACAAATATTTCACATGGGAGTCACTCTTAATCATTCGTAATCATTTGGCAATACCATGGATGTGGATTATAGCATGGTGGAATGTTTGTATATCTACACACTTCCAAGCAAGATAACGACATTACGCAACACTGATTTAGTGCAGCAGTATAGGGCATACTAGGGTATATAAGTGTATTACTACAGAGTCCATCATTGCTGAATTGATTGATCCATCATGCCATGTTTGCTGTACCTTTACACAACACGTTGGACGGTTGTAAAAAGGGTACAAGTACAGACGGCAGAAAAAAACCACACATTTTAAAGTTGTAAGGTAGCAGACAAAGTAAATGTGTAATTTGCAAATACTGTACAATATACAACACAGTGTGATCTCACTTGGCTCTCGACGGTTTGATTGGATTACAAAATAGGCGCAGCTATGACTTTAAATCAAATATGCTTGGCTAATACTAAAGTGTGTGCATTATACACAGGTGTGACATCAAAGTGAGGGGCGGTGGCACTGTATTTGCGCATTCACAAATAACCTGGCAACCCAAGTAAAGTTCCCTGTCATGGCTGCATGAGTGGCAAATTATATCTGAACCTGCCCTGGCTTCCCCTATTTACAAACCTGCACTGCCCAGTGTGGTGAAGTATGGTCAAAACAACAGTGATGTGGGCCTTCATCCAGCAGAGAATGTATGAAGAGATGTAAATCACCATTAATCACAGTGTTATAATATAATAACGGTTTCCCCCTCCTGATTGCCTGTCTTAAAACGTGTTCTGCTTGATGCAGATTTTCAATCCATAAATATAGTTATGTTTTCCCACAGCTTAAACAATTCATACACCACAGCCTCATTGGTAAGATAAAAGGAGAATGTTCCGGCATAGAGTATGTAGGAATTTAAGGAACTTACTTTTGTCACATAAGTTTCCTGTCCATCCCTTGGCACATTCACAGAAGAATTGATTGAGTCCATCCACACACTGGCCGTGCATGCAAGGATTTGACATGCAGTCATTAACATCTAAAAAGCACGCAATATTATTTTAACTTAATCCAGGCATCAAACAAACAGATCACTCTGCAAATTACAATAAATGAGATTTGTTGCAGACTTCTATTACTGAAATATAATATGCACGGTGCTTGGGCGAAAGCATAATGTTACATTTTGAATTACAGTAGTATGGAAACGAAATCATACATATACATGTGTAGTACATTTCTGTGCATTATACCAATTCACTTAGTGCATACGTGTATGATAAACATATGATAAGTATACACATTTAGTGTCATAGAACAACTGTATTTAGATCTAAAATTTGATGTAACTATTTTTTTATATAGTATATTGGGAGCAACTTCATTTTAAGCATTTGTTCAATTCCACAGCAGTGGAAATAAAACTTTACCGAAAGAACGAAAGAATATGAATCAGAAACTGATAATCACAACATTTGGCCTTTTCAGATATGGTTTTTGCACACCAGGTTAATGGAATACCTTAAAGAGCAAATTTCATCATCTTGAAATTTTGTTATCATGATATACCGACCAACACATTCCGAGCGACAACATACTTTCTGAGCAGAGGAGTCCAGTCCAGCCTGTTAAACATTCACAGGTGAATGACCCCGGGTTATTATTACAGCTGCTCCCGTGCTTGCAAGGGCTTGTGAGACATTCATTTATATCTGTGACAAAAGGGTAAAAAAATGAGTGTAAATTAGCTGTGAACACAACATTGGATTTAAATAGCACTGCCACCTCTCTATAGTGTTTACACTTGGATGTGAGTATTTGATGACACTGTGTTGGCAGCGGTGCATGAGCACAAAAAGCAAAACAGTCAACAAATTCATCAATAACTCCTTGGCGTTAAATAATTAGTATGGACAATACGTATACAGTACAGATTTCATATGGGTCTCCTCGGATGTTTGGGAGCACATGTCTAATATGCAGCAGATGTGGGATCTGGTAGAAGGTACAACGCATTGGCAAGGTGCAGGGCATAAATGGCTTTGGTCATGATAACATCTTGATCTCCTCTGAATTATGTGACTTGTTTAGTAGGTTGTGCTATTTGACAACTGCATACGACTTTGAAGTAAAACACTTTTGTGCGTGGTCATTGTTCACATTTGTTAATTTCAAAGGAGGCAACTGTATCTCTTCATGGTATTTGTTGTCATATTTACCAATGAGTAAATGTACGCAGTGTCTTCGGCTAGATTATATTTTCAATGATAACTAACGACAAATAGAAGAACTGAGAGTGATTGCACAAAGAGTGATGTTTAAGCAACCAGAAAAGATGCATAGTTTATACGACCAGTGGGAATCGCGGTGGCATTCAAATGCTAATGGCCTCAAAGCATTTGCTTAAAACTGGGTTCACCACAACCCTTGTTTATTATTATTTAAAGTGTCTCTCAGATATATTGTATGCTTATCTATTTTGTTATTATATATAACGACACTCATTCTTATTTTTGAGTTTGTATTTTGTAAATTTTGCGTAATTTTAACTCGGACATATCTTAAAGAAGGATCCTTACTTACAGCATCTGGCAAGTTAACCAGTGTCACTTCAGGCAGGGCTGGCTCTCCCAGTGGGATCTCTCTGTAGGGACTGGTCCACAGTGTTACTGGTGCTGAATCAATACTGTGGCTACGTGGGCTGACGTTCACTCATGTAACATTGACATCGATATATAGAAATTGTATTATTCATTTAACTTGGGTATCTGGTGCTTTGTGTAAAAACATTCGCTAAATAAAAATAATGCTGCTGAAATCATTCAATCTCAGAAAGCCTTTGGGTTGTGTAAATATACATATTGTCTTGCTTATACACATTGTCTTGCTTATCTAATTTGTTATTTATATTCTCCATAATGACACTAATGATTATTTATTGAGTTATGTATTTTTTAAAGGTCATTGCAAAAACTCATTCATAAGTACCGTGAATTGAATAAATAACTGTGCTTTTAATCTTACATGTTACTTGGTGATGCTCAATTGGCAGTGGTGCACATCCACATTAAACAAACAAAAACTCGTCAACAATATTGCCTTAAAATTATAAAATATATAATCGTTGACATTTTAGGCAATGACCATTCTTCCATAGCACACTTAATCTGTTATGGAAGAAGGGCCTTTAATCAATACTAAAACGAAGCCTACATTTTTTAGTTTACCAGGTAAAGCTCACTGAGCTATATATGTATTTTTCATATAAGCAACCTGGCTACAAATGATAGCTCAAAGTTGATTGTGTGGAAATGTATAGCAGCCAAATATTCTAAATGCATGTTGATTCCAAATGTGGTGGGAAAAAAAACCAAGAGGACCCGGAGAAGAATCTACGCGACCACGGCGAGAACATGCAAACTCCAAATATGCAGGCGTCAGGGTGGGGATGGAACCCACACGTTATCATATCCCCCATCTGAGTTCAAATAGCAAAAGTCACGCTACCCGAAACTAAAAACTGTTGCAATAAAGGACAGGTAGTGAGTTTGTTCAAATACTGCAAGATTATCAGTGAATACTAACGTGTCAGCAATGTTTGCGCAATTCTTTGTGATGGCTTCATTCCTTGAAACGTTTTGTATTTTTATAATACACAGATACGTTTGTTACATGAACCAGCCATCATCATATAAAATCAGCAATGACTCAAGAGCCCATATAAAAAAAACGTGTACGCTGTTTGTCGTTAACGCCACTTTGAATTAGAACAATGGGCAACAGTAGTGATTTTATAATCGTCTAGTGTAGGAAGCCAGTTGTAATGGCAGCACAAAGGTTGGGCGACTCCACCCAAGGGCATGTTGCTCATTCGCTTTATGTGTGGAAGAACTGGTTTCTGCTTGAACACGCCATTGGTCGTACAATTTATGACTTTATGTGATCGTATTCAGTTATACGTTGCCTTGGTACACACCATAACCAAGTGTCGTAAATATATGCAACTGTCATCACAGTTACATACATTGTAATAAAAGAGCTACTATTTTATGACTGCTTTCTTTTTGTCATGGTTAAAAAGGCGATTAGCTACACTCTATTGCATTGTTAAAAAAAACGGGTATTTTTTAGTTTTCACTTCATCTAATGAACGGTGAAATATATACATCGGGCTTGCTTACCATATTGGTCCTCGTTTGAAAAGTTTCAGTAGATCAAATATCGTTCCATAACGTTTACAGGATGTAATTTAAGTTGAAAATTAGACATTATATAGAGCCCCGTGTGTTACTTTCAAATATTGTATATGTCAATGTTCCACATTTTTTTAAATGACAAAAGTAAATGAGCAAATGTGAATGAAATATACCTCTCAAATGGAATGGAATTACATACATTGTGTGTATATTAGAAAGCGCCTATTATCCGCCGGTCCAATTTATCCGCGACTCATATTCTACCGCAGCTGTAGGAGAGCGAAAACACTATCATTTGTGATTCTGCGACTTTTCCCATAAGTGATTGGGGTATGATATCCTATCATATAAACTTTTTCGCATTTAAGCAGCGTCATGGCAGTAAATGTAAATGACCAATCTGTTTCAAAGACAATGCATATATTATCAGAGAATGTTTTTTTGTTTGGATTCTGACCACAAATATTGTGGTTAATGCAAACATGATTTCTTGTAAAAGGTTTCAGTTTGGTGTTTTAACATCTTGCACCATCAGAGTATTAGAGCTCGGGGTAAGCATTTACACCATTGGAACCTCCTTTTCCAGTAGCAAAATATGATAATTGTTTTTTTACCCTTTTATCTGGCAACAAAACTGACACCTTTTTTTACAAGGAGTCATGTTTGCATTGACCACAATACCCCGAGCTCTCATACTCTGATGGTGCATTGTCTTTGAGTTGTGCGCCTTTTGGCGTCACCTGGTCCAAACACCATGTGAGACTAGGCTCTAAGGAAAGCTGTCTCGGGTGTGGACCAATCAAATTCAAAGACAGTGCATATATTATCAGAGTTGTGTTTTTGTTTGCATTCCGATTGCAGGTATTGTGGTCAATGCAAACATGACTCCTTGTAAAAAAGGTGTCAGTTTTGTTGCCAGACAAAAGGGTAAAAAAACAATTATCATATTTTATTACTGGCAAAGGAGGTTCCAATTGTGATCTTAACACCTGTTTTGTTGCCAGAAAAAAATGGGAAAACCTATTCTCAGTAAATGTTCTGTTATTTGTTGGTTATCCGAGATTTTCTTTAATTCAACAGTGCTACTCCGCGATGTCGAAACGCAGCGAGGACGATTGCGCCGAAACCCTGAACGCTCGTATGCACCATAGTGCATCATGTACAGCTCGTCGAGATGAGTCGAGATGATCGCCGACCATCAACAGACTAAAAATGACTGCATCACGGACATTAGGCGAGAGCCGGGGTACCGCTATAAGGTTCACGTGACAAACGGATGGGGTTCTTTTAACTCACAGAACCTGAATATAGCAACAGTTATTGCAGAACCAATATTGTACGTGACGACTGCGACCATCAACTCACCACACTTGAGAACCAGATTTATTCACAGGCGGCTGCCCTGTTCCAAACTCAAGGACCTCTATAGAGTCAGCTCAGTGCACTGACCTTGAGCCAACGGCGGCAATAAATGTATGTGCTATAAAATGGTTGATAAAACTGCTTGGCTAACAATATACACTCTCTGTTTAAATATCCAGTGCTGCTCCACTAAGGTGGGATCTTTTCACAATTCACACCCACCTTGGTCACAGTTGGTGCCCGTCCATCCACGAGCACACTGACAGGAATAGGCATTATCCAGGTTCTGGCACGTCCCATTGTTTTTACAAGGTTTGCTTAGACATTCATTGATATCTGTACAAAACATAGAAAAATGATAAATACTGCATTTTATGATATGTTTATATTGAGGCATGTTTAAAAGAACTCGATTCACGAGGAAAATGTATCAAGATATACAGTATTATTTTCAATAATATACTGCACAATAATTGCATGGTATGGAATAACGAATAATCATACTTTTTTAAAACATTGGAACACTACTCTGAAAAAATATATTTTATGATACTGCATTAGCAGTGGGATACACGTACAATTAACAAAAACACCCAACACACTCGTCAATAACAACATAAATTAAGAAGAATTGTCTTGCATTCCTTCCACTAATTTAGTGTGAGCACAGAAGGGGTGGGTGGAGGAGGGAGTGGGCTGCATGTTCTAATGCAAAATAGCTGCACATTTTTTTTGGAACGAAATTGAAATTCAAATAATGAAACCCGAATAATTTGGCTGTTGTGTTTGGTCGTGTTGTTACAGACGTGAATGGTTATATATGAATCATATTCAGTGGACTATATTCATTGTCGAGCACAATTGGGCTCTGTGATTTGTGAAAGATGCCTTTGTCTCTCAAGGTTTGACATATTATGTGCTACGTTACGTGAATGTATTTTCCAGAATATAAAATGTGCATGCCGCATTTGTAGGTTTATTTAATTATTAAGTCCAGTGCAATAATATTTGTAAATATTGTTGATTTATTATGATTTTTTAAAATGTATTTACGAGAAATGTAATTCACATATAAGGGTAAATGTTCAAAATGAACAGCTCAATAACGCAGACGAAGTGTAGGCGTTTGCCTACGAGGCGGCTTTATTTGGTCAAATAGCAACAGCTGAGAATTGAAGAATCAATTGCCTTTCAAAAATGTTTGTATAGTATTGGGCGGTTTTGTAAATATTGACATGAAAATAAGTGAGCTAAATGGAATTGACCGTAAAAATGCATTCATTGAATACATTCCATAAGAGCTGTGAAACCTGCTTTATCCAACACGTAATGCAGTTTACAGTAGCGCACTCACATACCTACACATCCGTGAATGTTAGTGGAGTTCACTTCAAACCCGGGGAAGCAAGAACAAACATAGCTTCCAACAGTGTTGACACAGTCTTGTTCACACCGTTGAGGCAGTGTCTCACATTCATTGATGTCTACATAATAAGTGAAAAACAATGAGGGAGCATTTACATATAAAATCAAAGTAATAATGGCACACGAGTTTTATACACATTTGAATATCACTTTCTCAGGTCAACTGAGGTAGTGATTTTAAAAATGTATTATAAAGCAAAGAAACAATAGCAAAATAGTAAAGACAACATAAGCAAAGTGGGTTAACTTAGTAAAACATATTACAAGCTATCTGACTTGCAAAATCATTGAAGTTGGACATTTTTGAAACTTTGTCTTGTTTGCTAGGGTATTGGATACAATTAGACATGTAAAGCAACGTGTTATGACATCGGTTTAAACAGTTATCTTTCTGTTTTGTTAATACGTATTCATCCAGACAGCTGTCAAACATTCGAGGTTACTTAAATACTATAGCCCTACATGGTTGGACAAAAGCTCATTTATGTTCAACAAACACAACAAGAGTCAACATGTATGGCATTGAACATTGCTCTCTGTTTTGTAAGAGATGTTAAACTTAATGATCTCTTGCACTCCTTGCATTTCATAACAGTGGTTGTCCTTTTCGATTTAAAGCTTTCGTGACTGCAGGGATTCATCTTCTTGGTTCTTTCGGTAAAGTCACGTAGTAGGGAAGTAATAAAATAATAATAATAATAAATAATAATAAAATAAAATAATTCTCACGACGTTTCGGCTACAACGCAAGCAGCCGTCTTCAGGTGAAGAATGAGACACTATCAAGCTAGGAGCTTATATATAAGCTGGGTTGGAGGTGGAAGAGCGCCTTAACAAAAAGAATGTGCATATGAAGAGGAATTTAGCATATTCATGGGAAATGCGTAGGAGGTGGGCAGGGGGGTTTTAAAGTCATATTATGCCCATGCATTATGCAGGATCAGCAGCACCAAGGGAGGGTGCAGGGAGTAGCATTAACAAAGGAAAGGAATGTTAATAGTATGTAGCTGCAGTTACTTAACAACCACGTAGAAAACTAAAGTATAAACTACGTAAAAAAAAACTAAAGTATTAACTGCATAGCACCATCAGTATACTTACTATACTCTACAATAAGCTGAGTTACTAACAGCAAGTAATACATTACAATTCTACGTCGTAAAAATTATATAATATGCTTCCATCTAAACTTTATTCTCTTACATCACACGAGCATACACCGTACTATATACTGCCATAGATAAACCCAACATTAAATTATATACTGTATTGCTATAAGGATTTCCAGTGAACTCAAACACGTACGCCAAGCTCTTAAGGCTAATGGTTACTCCGACTACACAATCCGCAAAGCCATCATTCCAACCATCAAGAAGGATCCTGTTGAGGAGCCTTTCAAGACCATCACTTTACCCTACATTGCTGGGGTCACAAAAAAGATCTCCAAAATCCTGATTAAACACAAGATCCAGGTCCGATTCAACACAGTACATAAAATCCGTGATCTGGTACCGTCTGTAAAAGATGTGGTTCCAGACATACAGTACCCTGGCGTCTACAAACTAAGTTGCCTCTGTGGTAGCAGTTACATTGGGCAAACCAAACGACATGTCTCGGACCGCATCCGTGAACATAACGCAGACCTGAAACACGGTAGGACAAACACCTCAGCCGTGGCAGATCACTGTTACAACTCAGTGGGCTCACATGACATTGACTTCTCCAAGACAGAGGTTCTCTGCAAGCCATCTGTCTATCATGAGAGATTCGTTCATGAGGCGATCCACATATACAAACACAGAGACAATTTTAACCGAGAAGATGGATTCTGGCTTAGCAATCATTGGAAGGACGTAATAAACCATTTCGGATCTTAACTGATTGTGTTCACGTTTACGGTGACTTTCAGACCGCGTTCCACTCACTGGCATTGTATTCTCCGCAGGGAATGGATTCTTTGCTCCGCTGCAAGTTTTCCCAACACGACTCACCCATTGACACGACGGTCAATGGTACAGTGTATAATAACAAATAGTATAACATTTATATGCTTAATACAATGTAAAAAGTAATATATAGTATCGTAATTGTATAGTAAACATATAGCAGTGTGATACACATTAGGGTGGGTAGAATAATACATAGTGTTATATTAAAATGTATAAGGTGGTTTATAGCAATAAAATATGTAATTTAATGTTGGGTTTATCTATGGCAGTATATAGTACGGTGTATGCTCGTGTGATGTAAGAAAATAAAGTTTAGATGGAAGCATATTATATAATTTTTACGACGTAGAATATTAATGTATTACTTGCTGTTAGTAACTCAGCTTATTGTAGAGTATAGTAAGTATACTGATGGTGCTATGCAGTTTATACTTTAGTTTTTTTACGTAGTTTATACTTTAGTTTTCTACGTGGTTGTTTAGTAACTGCAGCTACATACTATTAACATTCCTTTCCTTTGTTAATGCTACTCCCTGCACCCTCCCTTGGTGCTGCTGATCCTGCATAATGCATGGGCATAATATGACTTTGAAACCCCCCTGCCCACCTCCTACGCATTTCCCATGAATATGCTAAATTCCTCTTCATATGCACATTCTTTTTGTTAAGGCGCTCTTCCACCTCCAACCCAGCTTATATATAAGCTCCTAGCTTGGTAGTGTCTCATTCTTCACCTGAAGACGGCTGCTTGTGTTGTAGCCGAAACGTCATGAGAATTATTTTATTTTATTATGTTTTATTTTTATTATTTTATTACTTCCCTTCTACGTGACTTTACCGAAAGAACCAAGAAGAAAAAAGTGGTTGTCCTGCTTTCCGCCAATCACGGAATGTTTTCAGTGAGCCATGTGGCTCTTAACTCGGGTTCAACCGCAACAAACAAAAACATGAACAAAAAACATCTTAAAGTGACTACACGCAGCAGAAAAATCCAGGAAAAAATAGCAACGTCTTCCAGAAAAAACTGCGTATTTCAACGCTGTGTGCAAAAATCCCAGTGGGATGCAAGTCAAACAAAAACAACCATAAGATAATTTAGATTAAAGTTATCAGGCTAACTCTGTACTACAACAAACAAACATGGCTAAACCAAAACGTTTTCAAATTCACCAAAATAAAGCTATAAAAACAATGTAACAGTGATCATAGGAATTGTGATTCAAATTTAACAATAAACGATATACATAACATGTACGACCAACTTTGCAGCCATAGCTTGCTGCATGAGTCACTCCATAACAGCAGGAGTATCAGTAGCAGTATCAACAATTTTCAATACACCTTTAAAGATCAGCACACTATAATCAAAACTCAAGATCATACTTTGCAGCGGTCATCCAGAACGATACATTTGATTTCAGGCCATATTGAATAGCAGTGGCAGCTAGGGGTGTACAACTCCTCTAGAGCAGTTTTGAGTGAAGATCTCACAGGTAGTGATCCAAGTTGCAGTTTATTGGCGATAGCATTCCAGACCCTGGGGGCATCAATAGAAAAGGCCCTTCCTCCAGTATTTGTACAGCAATAAGGAATGTGAAGCTGGTAAATGAGCGAAGACCTTAGGTCACATTTGTTATTCGAAACAGTGAGGAGATCCAGCAGATAGTCTGCTGATTTGTTTTGTAATATGAAGACCCCACACCTCCAGACCCCCACCTCCAATCAACATGGTTGACTATGTATGGTGCGAAAGAAGTTCAACATACGCTGTACATATATACAAGACGGATACCACCTTGCACTTATTTGAGTAGGAGGTGAAACTAATACTTTGCTGTATATATTTAACTACCAATTCGGGTTCCTTTTCAATTCGTGAGGACATTGCAAAAACAAATTAACTTTGTATGATGCGAAGACATGTGTGTGCCACAAAGACAAATTCAGGTCAGAATACAGTTAACCGCGACAAAGTATCATTGTAAATGGATTGGCATCTCCTGTCTGCTATGCTGGTCAGCCCTGAAATGTATTGCTCATGCTGCTGCTGGTGAAAGGGCATACACGAGAGGAAGCACTAGAAAACACTCTCAAGTATATTTGGCTTACTCTTCCATGCCGGCTCAACATTTTAGAAGTTATGGGAGTACCCACACTTTAACTCCACCACATGTGACCTGCTGATCGACTAACTGTGGTTTATCCATTTATACTGCTGGATGGACAGGGGTGGGGATACTTCATAAACTTGTCCTAACGTTTAGACTGCTGTGCCAGGAGATTGAACCGGGAATACATTCGACGCGATAAAAAAAATTGCCTTGAAATGTGTGGTTCTGGCATTTAACATGTTTAGGTTTACAGTCGTTTTATGGAGGATGAATGAAAATGGGGATGTTTGGATTGCCCCACGGATTACAAGGATTTACAGATTATTTGGATTTTCGCTGTATATTTTATGTTTCTTTGTAACTTTTCTGATTATTTTATATCATATTCAATATAGAGCTGGCATTTTTACAGTCTTGTTAATTTTCCGAAAAAAAATCACGAAATTTTTTCAATTCGAATTCTCTTTTTAAAAACATTATCCACGTCCCCCTTACATTCTGGTGAATTCTTAACTGGTGAACTAAACTTAAAATATCTGTGCTAAACACAGCAGTATAAGATTGCAGGCTCTTTATCACGTACAGCCATGTGTACAGATATGTTCATATTAAACTAAAAAAAATTACCAGGTAAGGCCCACTGAGCTATATAGCTCTTCTTCAGAAGCGACATGGCGACAAATCATGTGTACATTTAGAGCAGCCAAATACTCGAAACGCATGTTTCTAAATACAGAGGAAAAAACCGGAAGACCCCGTGAAAAATCCATGCGACCACAAGGAGAATATGGAAACTCCAAATATACAGGCCTCAGGGTTGGGATCGAACCCACGACCTCCTCTAAACCAGGCAAGGGAGATAACATATCGCCACTGTGGCACACCTCATATAAAACAGAGTTTCAATGGCTTCACTAGGCTTTGCAAAACGTTTACAAAAGGTCACGTAATAGCATTTCCTCGTGCAATATTTACCGAAGCAGTTGGGTTGACCTTCATGTAGTTCGTATCCTGTATTGCATTGGCAGGTGGAGTTTTTTGTGCTGGGATCAATGAAGCACATTCCATTGGTGCAAGGCAGAGAACAGGGTGTATTAGCTGCAGTAAAAATGAAACAAGAATACATACACAATTAAACATTTACATCATACAAGTCTATAAATCCTATTTTGCCTATAAGGTTAACTTCATGAAGCAAAATGAAATGTAAAATTTGTTTGTACCAGACAGTATTCACATTAGGCTTCCTAGCATTACTTTTATGTGACATTCCCATTGTTGTACCCTTCTACTTTTGTACGATGCACTGGAAACAAGCGAAAGGGCCCGAGTAATGTACCTATTATGGCTATTATTCATTCTGCTACTTTTGGTGGAGTGAGGGTCATTTCATGAGAAAAAATTCTGTCATTCCACCATTTGAAATTCATGTATGATGGATACTTTACAGAAACGCACCTATATCTGCAACTTACGCATGCCAAAATTGCAGAATGATCCAAAGTGGGCTCGGTTAGGTTGGGGTAATGGTGGAAGCAATTATGGCATGATGTTTCTGCTTCTATGTGTAAACTCTGCATCGTTGTGTGGAATGATGTAATTCTCACTCGGTGAAATTGGCTTAAGAATGTAACGCTGAGAGAGCTTTTGCGAAGCCCATTCCGTAAAATTCGAGTGCAACTGTCGCTATATAAAGTGATATAATTATTCCGTGGAATATGGATAGCTAGATTATTCTATAAAGGCGTGTGATGTAATGGTGGATGAAAAAATTGTGCAGTAACCTGGAGTAGTTGTTGTGGAAGAAATCTTAGTAGTCGGAGATGTGATTGGTGTTGTTGACAATGGAGACGTTGTTGCTGCTGTTGAGAAAGATTCAGTGCTCGAAGTTGTCGATTCTGAGGTAATGGTGGATGTGAAAATAGTTGTAGTGTCTGACGTAGGTGTTGTCGAAGAGAACGGTTCTGTTGGCGATGTGAATGTTGTCAATAAAGGAGATGTTGCTACTGATGTTGACACCATTACTCTACTGGAAGTTATTGCATTCGCTGATGTAAATTGTGTTGTTGACAATGGAGATGTTGCTGCTGGTGTTGAGCCAGATTCAGTATTTGAAGTTGTTGATTCTGAGGAAATGGTGGACGAAGAAATAGTTATAGTGTTTGATGTAGGTGGTGTGGAAGTAAACGTTGTAGTAGGAGATGTGAATGGTCTTGTTGACAATGAGGAAGTTGCTGCTACTGTTGAGATAGATTCAATGTTTGAAGTTGATTCTGAGGTTATGGTGGATTGGGAAATAGTTGTGTCTGACATAGGTGTTGTCGAAGAAAACGGTGCTGTTGATGATGTGAATGACGTTGTTGACAATGGAGATGTTGTTCCTGATGTTGACACGATTACTATACTGGAAGTTGTTGCAGTCGCTGATGTAAATGGTGTTGTTGATAGTGGAGGAGTTGCTGCTGCTGTTGAACCAGATTCAGTGCTTGAAGTTAACGATTCTGAGGTAATGGTGGATGTGAAAATAGTTGTAGTGTCTGACGTAGGTGTTGTCGAAGAATACGATTCTGTTGGCGATGTGAATAATGTTGTTGACAATGGAGAAGTTGCACCTGATGTTGACATCGTTTCTATATTGGAAGTTCTTGCAGTCGCGGATGTGAAAGGTGTTGTTGACAATGGAGATGCTGCAGCTGTTGAAATCGTTTCAGTACGTGAAGTTGTCGATTCTGAGGTAATGGTGGATGGAGACGTAGTTGTGGTGTCTGACATAGGTGTTGTGGAAGAAAAAGTTGTAGTCGGAGATGTGAATGGTGTTGTTGACAATGGAGACGTTGTTGCTGTTGTTGAGACAGATTCAGTGCTTGAAGTTGTCGATTCTGAAGTAATGATGGATGGAGAAATAGTTGGAGTGTTTGAAATAGCTGTTGTCGATGAAAACGGTGATGTTGGTGATGTGAATAATGTTGTTGACAATGGAGAAGTTGCACCTGATGTTGACATCGTTTCTATATTGGAAGTTATTGCAGTCGCTGATGTGAAACGTGTTGTTGATAATGGAGAACTTGCTGCTACTGTTGAAACAGTTTCAGTGCTCAAAGTTGTCGATTCTGAGGTAATGGTGGATGGGGAAATAGGTGTAGTGTCTGACATAGGTGTTGTGGAAGAAAAAGTTGTAGTCGGAGATGTGAATGGTGTTGTTGACAATGGAGATGTTGATGCTGCTGTTGAGACAGATTCAGTGCTTGAAGTTGTCGATTCTGAGGTAATGGTGGATGAAAAAATAGTTGTAGTGTCTGAAATAGCTGTTGTCGAAGAAATCGGTGATGTTGGTGATGTGAATAATGTTGTTAACAATGGAGAAGTTGCACCTGATGTTGACATCGTTTCTATATTGGAAGTTCTTGCAGTCGCTGATGTGAAAGGTGTTGTTGACAATGGAGATGTTGCGGCTGTTGAAATCGTGTTAGTACTTGAAGTTGTTGCTTCTGAGGTAATGGTGGATGTGGAAATCGTTGCAGTGTCTGCAGTAGGTGTTGTCGAATAAAACGGTGCTGTTGGTGATGTTATTGATGTTGTCGACAATGGAGATGTCGCTCCTGATGTTGCAACCGTTAGTATACTGGAAGTTGTTGCAGTCGCTGATGTAAATGGTGTTGTTGACAATGGAGACGTTGTTGCTGCAGTTGAGACAGATCCAGTGCTCGAAGTTGTCGATTCTGAGATAATGGTGGATGGAGAAATAGTTGTAGTGTCTGAAATTGTTGTTGTGAAATAAATCGATGATGTTGGTGACAATGGAGATGTCACTCTTGATGTTGCCACTGTTATTAGACTGGAAGTTGTTGCAGTTGCTGATGTAAATTGTGTTGTTGACAATGGAGAACTTGTTGCTGCTGTTGAGACAGATTCAGTGTTCAAAGTTGTCGATTCTGAGATCATGGTGGATGGAGAAATAGTTGTAGTGTCTGACATAGGTATTGTGGAAGAAAACGTTGTCGTGGAAGATGTGAATGGTGTTGTTGACAATGCAGACGTTGTTGCTACTGTTGAGACAGATTCAGTGTTCAAAGTTGTCGATTCTGAGGTCATGGTGGATGGAGAAATAGTTGTAGTATCTGACGTTGGTGTTGTGGAAGAAAACGTTGTAGTCGGAGATGTGAATGGTGTTGTTGACAATAGAGACGTTGTGACTGCTGTTGAGACAGATTCAGTGCTCAAAGTTGTCAATTTTGAGGCAATGGTGAATGGAGAAATAGTTGTGATGTCTGACATAGGTTTTGTGGAAGAAAAAGTTGTAGTCGGAGATGTGAATGGTGTTGCTGACAATGGAGATGTTGATGCTGCTGTTGAGACAGATTCAGTGCTTGAAGTTGTCGATTCTGAGGTAATGGTGGATGAAAAAATAGTTGTAGTGTCTGAAATAGCTGTTGTCGAAGAAATCGGTGATGTTGGTGATGTGAATAATGTTGTTGACAATGGAGAAGTTGCACCTGATGTTGACATCGTTTCTATATTGGAAGTTCTTGCAGTCGCTGATGTGAAACGTGTTGTTGACAATGGAGAACTTGCTGCTCCTGTTGAGACAGTTTCAGTGTTTGAAGTTGTCGATTCTGAAGTAATGGTGGATGGAGAAATAGTTGTAGTGTCTGCTGTAGGTGTTGTCGAAGAAAACGTTGTCGTCGGAGATGTGAAAGGTATTGTTGACAATGGATACGTTGTTGCTGCTGTTGAGAGAAATTCAGTGCTCGAAGTTGTCGATTCTGAGATAATGGTGGATGGAGAAATAGTTGTAGTGTCTGAAATAGGTGTTGTGGAAGAAATCGGTGATGTTGATGATGTCAATGATGTTGTTGACAACGGAAAAGTTGCACCTGATGTTGACATCGTTTCTATATTGGAAGTTTTTGCAGTCGATGATGTGAACGGTGTTGTTGAGAATGGAGATGTTGTGGCTGTTGAAATCGTTTCAGTGCTTGAAGTTGTTGCTTCTGAGGTAATGGTAGATGTGGAAATCATTGCAGTGTCTCCCGTAGGTGTTGTTGAAGAAAACCGTGCTGTTGGTGATGTTATTGATGTTGTCGACAATGGAGATGTCGCTCCTGATGTTGCCACCGTTAGGATACTGGAAGTTGTTGCAGTCGCTGATGTAAATGGTGTTGTTGACAATGCAGAAGTTGCTGTTGCTGTTGAGACAGTTTCATTCCTTGAAGTTGTCGATTCTGAGGTAATGGTGGATGGAGAAATAGTTGTAGTGACTGACATAGGTGTTGTCGAAGAAAACAGTGATGTTGGTGATGTGAATGATGTTGAAAATGGAGAAGTTGTTGCTGCTGTTGAGACAGATTCAGTGCTTGAAGTTGTCGATTCTGAGGTAATTGTGGATGGGGAAATAGTTGTAGTGTCTGACATGGGTGTTGTGGAAGAAATCGTTGTACTAGGAGATGTGAATAGTGTCGTTGACAGTGGAGACGTTTTTGCTGCTGTTGAGACAGATTCTGTGCCTGAAGTTGTCGATTCTGAGGTAATGGTGGATGGAGAATTAGTTGTAGTGTCGGAAATAGGTGTTGTCAAATAAATCGGTGATGTTGGTGATGTGAATGATGTTGTTGACAATGGAGAAGTTGCACCTGATGTTGACATCGTTTCTATATTGGAAGTTCTTGCAGTCGCTGATGTGAAAGGTGTTGTTGACAATGGAGATGTTTCGGCTGTTGAAATCGTTTCAGTACTTGAAGTTGTTGCTTCTGATGTAATGGTAGTTGTGGAAATCGTTGTGGTGTCTGCCGTAGGTGTTTTCGAAGAAAACGGCGCTGTTGGTGATGTTATTGATGTTGTCGACAACGGAGATGTCACTCCTAATGTTGCCACTGTAATTAGACTGGAAGTTGTTGCAGTTGCTGATGTAAATTGTGTTGTTGACAATGGAGAACTTGTTGCTGCTGTTGAGACAGATTCAGTGTCCAAAGTTGTCGATTCTGAGGTCATGGTGGATGGAGAAATAGTTGTAGTGTCTGACATAAGTGTTGTGGAAGAAAACGTTGTCGTCGAAGATGTGAATGGTGTTGTTGACAATGCAGACGTTGTTGCTACTGCTGAGACAGATTCAGTGTTCAAAGTTATCGATTCTGAGGTCATGGTGGATGGAGAAATAGTTGTAGTATCTGACGTTGGTGTTGTGGAAGAAAACGTTGTAGTCGGAGATGTGAATAGTGTCGTTGACAATGGAGACGTTGTTGCTGCTGTTGAGACAGATTCAGTGCTCGAAGTTGTCGATTCTGAGATAATGGTGGATGGAGATATAGTTGTAGTGTCGGAAATAGGTGTTGTCAAAGAAATTGGTGATGTTGGTGATGTGAATGATGTTGTTGACAATGGAGACGTTGCACCTGATGTTGACATCGTTTCTATATTGGAAGTTCTTGCAGTCGCTGATGTGAAAGGTGTTGTTGACAATGGAGATGTTGCGGCTGTTGAAATCGTTCCAGTACTTGAAGTTGTTGCTTCTGAGGTAATGGTAGTTGTGGAAATCGTTGTGGTGTCTGCCGGAGGTGTTGTTGAAGAAAACTGCGCTGTTGGTGATGTTATTGATGTTGTCGACAATGGAGATGTCACTCCTGATGTTGCCACTGTTATTAGATTGGAAGTTGTTGCAGTTGCTGATGTAAATTGTGTTGTTGACAATGGAGAACTTGTTGCTACTGTTGAGGCAGATTCAGTGTTCAAAGTTGTCGATTCTGAGGTCATGGTGGATGGAGAAATAGTTGTAGTGTCTGACATAGGTGTTGTGGAAGAAAACGTTGTCGTCGAAGATGTGAATGGTGTTGTTGACAATGGAGATGTTGATGCTGCAGTTGAGACAGATCTAGTGCTCGAAGTTGTCGATTCTGAGATAATGGTGGATGGAGAAATAGTTGTAGTGTCTGAAATTGTTGTTGTGAAAGAAATCGGTGATGTTGGTGATGTGAATGATGTTGTTGACAATGGAGATGTCGCTCCTGATGTTGCCACTGTTATTAGACTGGAAGTTGTTGCAGTTGCTGATGTAAATTGTGTTGTTGACAATAGAGAACTTGTTTCTGCTGTTGAGACAGATTCAGTGTTCAAAGTTGTCGATTCTGAGGTCATGGTGGATGGAGAAATAGTTGTAGTGTCTGACATAGGTGTTGTGGAAGAAAACGTTGTAGTCGGAGATGTGAATGGTGTTGTTGACAACAGAGACGTTGTTACTGCTGTTGAGACAGATTCAGTGCTCAAAGTTGTCAATTCTGAGGCAATGGTGAATGGAGAAATAGTTGTGATGTCTGACATAGGTTTTGTGGAAGAAAAAGTTGTAGTCGGAGATGTGAATGGTGTTGTTGACAATGGAGATGTTGATGCTGCTGTTGAGACAAATTCAGTGCTTGAAGTTGTCGATTCTGAGGTAATGGTGGATGAAAAAATAGTTGTAGTGTCTGAAATAGCTGTTGTCGAAGAAATCGGTGATGTTGGTGATGTGAATAATGTTGTTGACAATGGAGAAGTTGCACCTGATGTTGACATCGTTTCTATATTGGAAGTTCTTGCAGTCGCTGATGTGAAACGTGTTGTTGACAATGGAGAACTTGCTGCTGCTGTTGAGACAGTTTCAGTGTTTGAATTTGTCGATTCTGAAGGAATGGTGGATGGAGAAATAGTTGTAGTGTCTGCTGTAGGTGTTGTCGAAGAAAACGTTGATATTGGTGATGTGGATGATGCTGTCGACAATGGAGAAGTTGCACCTGATGTTGACATCGTTTCTATATTGGAAGTTGTTGCAGTCGCTGATGTAAATGGTGTTGTTGACAATGCAGACGTTGTTGCTGCTGTTGAGACAGATTCAGTGCTTGAAGTTGTCGATTCTGAACTAATGGTGGATGGAGAAATAGTTGTAGTGTCTGAAATAGCTGTTGTCGAAGAAAACGTTGTCGTCGGAGATGTGAAAGGTATTGTTGACAATGGATACGTTGTTGCTGCTGTTGAGACAGATTCAGTGCTCGAAGTTGTCGATTCTGAGATAATGGTGGATGGAGAAATAGTTGTAGTGTCTGAAATAGGTGTTGTGGAAGAAATCGGTGATGTTGATGATGTCAATGATGTTGTTGACAACGGAAAAGTTGCATCTGATGTTGACATCGTTTCTATATTGGAAGTTTTTGCAGTCGCTGATGTGAACGGTGTTGTTGACAATGGAGATGTTGCGGCTGTTGAAATCGTTTCAGTACTTGAAGTTGATGCTTCTGAGGTAATGGTAGATGTGGAAATCAGTGCAGTATCTCCCGTAGGTGTTGTTGAAGAAAACCGTGCTGTTGGTGATGTTATTGATGTTGTCGACAATGGAGATGTCGCTCCTGATGTTGCCACCGTTAGGATACTGGAAGTTGTTGCAGTCGCTGATGTAAATGGTGTTGTTGACAATGCAGAAGTTGCTGCTGCTGTTGAGACAGTTTCATTCCTTGAAGTTGTCGATTCTGAGGTAATGGTGGATGGAGAAATAGTTTTAGTGACTGATATAGGTGTTGTCGAAGAAAACAGTGATGTTGGTGATGTGAATGATGTTGAAAATGGAGAAGTTGTTGCTGCTGTTGAGACAGATTCAGTGCTTGAAGTTGTCGATTCTGAGGTAATTGTGGATGGGGAAATAGTTGTAGTGTCTGACATGGGTGTTGTGGAAGAAAACGTTGTAGTCGGAGATGTGACTGGTGTTGTTGACAATGGAGACGTTGTTGCTGATGTTGAGACAGATTCAGTGCTTGAAGTTGTCGATTCTAAGGGAATGGTGGATGGAGAATTAGTTGTAGCGTCCGACATAGGTGTTGTGGAAGAAATCGTTGTACTAGGAGATGTGAATAGTGTCGTTGACAATGGAGACGTTTTTGCTGCTGTTGAGACAGATTCTGTGCCTGAAGTTGTCGATTCTGAGGTAATGGTGGATGGAGAATTAGCTGTAGTGTCGGAAATAGGTGTTGTGGAAGAAATCGGTGATGTTGATGATGTCAATGATGTTGTTGACAACGGATAAGTTGCACCTGATGTTGACATCGTTTCTATATTGGAAGTTTTTGCAGTCGATGATGTGAACGGTGTTGTTGAGAATGGAGATGTTGCGGCTGTTGAAATCGTTTCAGTACTTGAAGTTGTTGCTTCTGAGGTAATGGTAGATGTGGAAATCATTGCAGTGTCTCCCGTAGGTGTTGTTGAAGAAAACCGTGCTGTTGGTGATGTTATTGATGTTGTCGACAATGGAGATGTCGCTCCTGATGTTGCCACCGTTAGGATACTGGAAGTTGTTGCAGTCGCTGATGTAAATGGTGTTGTTGACAATGCAGAAGTTGCTGTTGCTGTTGAGACAGATTCAGTGCTTGAAGTTGTCGATTCTGAGGTAATTGTGGATGGGGAAATAGTTGTAGTGTCTGACATGGGTGTTGTGGAAGAAAACGTTGTAGTTGGAGATGTGACTGATGTTGTTGACAATGGAGACGTTGTTGCTGCTGTTGAGACAGATTCAGTGCTTGAAGTTGTCGATTCTAAGGTAATGGTCGATGGAGATATAGTTGTAGTGTCGGAAATAGGTGTTGTCAAAGAAATTGGTGATGTTGGTGATGTGAATGATGTTGTTGACAATGGAGACGTTGCACCTGATGTTGACATCGTTTCTATATTGGAAGTTCTTGCAGTCGCTGAAGTGAAAGGTGTTGTTGACAATGGAGATGTTGCGGCTGTTGAAATCGTTTCAGCACTTGAAGTTGTTGCTTCTGAGGTAATGGTAGTTGTGGAAATCGTTGTGGTGTCTGCCGTAGGTGTTTTCGAAGAAAACGGCGCTGTTGGTGATGTTATTGATGTTGTCGACAATGGAGATGTCACTCCTGATGTTGCCACTGTAATTAGACTGGAAGTTGTTGCAGTTGCTGATGTAAATTGTATTGTTGACAATGGAGAACTTGTTGCTGCTGTTGAGACAGATTCAGTGTCCAAAGTTGTCGATTCTGAGGTCATGGTGGATGGAGAAATAGTTGTAGTGTCTGACATAGGTGTTGTGGAAGAAAACGTTGTCGTCGAAGATGTGAATGGTGTTGTTGACAATGCAGAAGTTGTTGCTACTGTTGAGACAGATTGAGTGTTCAAAGTTGTCGATTCTGAGGTCATGGTGGATGGAGAAATAGTTGTAGTATCTGACGTTGGTGTTGTGGAAGAAAACGTTGTAGTCGGAGATGTGAATTGTGTCGTTGACAATGGAGACGTTGTTGCTGCTGTTGAGACAGATTCAGTGCTCGAAGTTGTCGATTCTGAGATAATGGTGGATGGAGATATAGTTGTAGTGTCGGAAATAGGTGTTGTCAAAGAAATCGGTGATGTTGGTGATGTGAATGATGTTGTTGACAATGGAGACGTTGCACCTGATGTTGACATCGTTTCTATATTGGAAGTTCTTGCAGTCGCTGATGTGAAAGGTGTTGTTGACAATGGAGATGTTGCGGCTGTTGAAATCGTTTCAGTACTTGAAGTTGTTGCTTCTGAGGTAATGGTAGTTGTGGAAATCGTTGTGGTGTCTGCCGTAGATGTTGTCGAAGAAAACTGCGCTGTTGGTGATGTTATTGATGTTGTCGACAATGGAGATGTCACTCCTGATGTTGCCACTGTTATTAGACTGGAAGTTGTTGCAGTTTCTGATGTAAATTGTGTTGTTGACAATGGAGATGTTGATGCTGCTGTTGAGACAGATTCAGTGCTTGAAGTTGTCGATTCTGAGGTAATGGTGGATGAAAAAATAGTTGTAGTGTCTGAAATAGCTGTTGTCGAAGAAATCGGTGATGTTGGTGATGTGAATAATGTTGTTAACAATGGAGAAGTTGCACTTGATGTTGACATAGTTTCTATATTGGAAGTTCTTGCAGTCGCTGATGTGAAAGGTGTTGTTGACAATGGAGATGTTGCGGCTGTTGAAATCGTGTTAGTACTTGAAGTTGTTGCTTCTGAGGTAATGGTGGATGTGGAAATCGTTGCAGTGTCTGCCGTTGGTGTTGTCGAATAAAACGGTGCTGTTGGTGATGTTATTGATGTTGTCGACAATGGAGATGTCGCTCCTGATGTTGCAACCGTTAGTATACTGGAAGTTGTTGCAGTCGCTGATGTAAATGGTGTTGTTGACAATGGATACGATGTTGCTGCAGTTGAGACAGATCCAGTGCTCGAAGTTGTCGATTCTGAGATAATGGTGGATGGAGAAATAGTTGTAGAGTCTGAAATTGTTATTGTGAAAGAAATCGGTGATGTTGGTGATGTGAATGATGTTGTTGACAATGAAGATGTCGCTCCTGATGTTGCCACTGTTATTAGACTGGAAGTTGTTGCAGTTACTGATGTAAATTGTATTGTTGACAATGGAGAACTTGTCGCTGCTGTTGAGACAGATTCAGTGTTCAAAGTTGTCGATTCTGAGGTCATGGTGGATGGAGAAATAGTTGTAGTATCTGACGTTGGTGTTGTGGAAGAAAACGTTGTAGTCGGAGATGTGAATGGTGTTGTTGACAATAGAGACGTTGTTACTGCTGTTGAGACAGATTCAGTGCTCAAAGTTGTCAATTCTGAGGCAATGGTGAATGGAGAAATAGTTGTGATGACTGACATAGGTGTTGTGGAAGAAAAAGTTGTAGTCGGAGATGTGAATGGTGTTGTTGACAATATAGATGTTGATGCTGCTGTTGAGACAGATTCAGTGCTTGAAGTTGTCGATTCTGAGGAAATGGTGGATGAAAAAATTGTTGTAGCGTCTGAAATAGCTGTTGTCGAAGAAATCGGTGATATTGGTGATGTGAATAATGTTGTTGACAATGGAGAAGTTGCACCTGATGTTGACATCGTTTCTATATTGGAAGTTCTTGCAGTCGCTGATGTGAAACGTGTTGTTGACAATGGAGAACTTGCTGCTGCTGTTGAGACAGTTTCAGTGTTTGAAGTTGTCGATTCTGAAGTAATGATGGATGGAGAAATAGTTGTAGTGTCTGCTGTAGGTGTTGTCGAAGAAAACGTTGATATTGGTGATGTGGATGATGCTGTCGATAATGGAGAAGTTGCACCTGATGTTGACATCGTTTCTATATTGGAAGTTGTTGCAGTCGCTGATGTAAATGGTGTTGTTGACAATGCAGACGTTGTTGCTGCTGTTGAGACAGATTCAGTGCTTGAAGTTGTCGATTCTGAACTAATGGTGGATGTAGAAATAGTTGTAGTGTCTGAAATAGCTGTTGTCGAAGAAAACGGTGATGTTGGTGATGTGAATAATGTTGTTGACAATGGAGAACTTGCACCTGATGTTGACATCGTTTCTATATTGGAAGTTGTTGCAGTCGCTGATGTAAGTGGTTTTGTTGACAATGGAGAACTTGCTGCTGCTGTTGAGACAGTTTCAGTGCTTGAAGTTATCGATTCTGAGGTAATGGTGGATGGATAAATAGTTGTAGTGTCTGACATAGGTGTTGTGGAAGAAAACGTTGTCGTCGGAGATGTGAAAGGTATTGTTGACAATGGAGACGTTGTTGCTGCTGTTGAGACAGATTCTGTGCTTGAAGTTGTCGATTCTGAGGTAATGGTGGATGGAGAATTAGTTGTAGTGTCGGAAATAGGTGTTGTCAAAGAAATCGGTGATGTTGGTGATGTGAATGATGTTGTTGACAATGGAGAAGTTGCACCTAATGTTGACATCGTTTCTATATTGGAAGTTCTTGCAGTCGCTGATGTGAAAGGTGTTGTTGACAATGGAGATGTTGCGGCTGTTGAAATCGTTTCACTACTTGAAGTTGTTGCTTCTGAGGTAATGGTGGATGTGGAAATCGTTGGAGTGTCTGCAGTAGATGTTGTCGAAGAAAACGGCGCTGTTGGTGATGTTATTGATGTTGTCGACAACGAGGATGTCGCTCCTGATGTTGCCACCGTTAGGTTACTGGAAGTTGTTGCAGTCGCTGATGTAAATGGTGTTGTTGACAATGGGGAAGTTGCTGCTGCTGTTGAGACAGTTTCAGTGCTTGAAGTTGTCGATTCTGAGGTAATGGTGGATGGTGAAATAGTTGTGGTGCCTAACATAGGTGTTGTGGAAGAAAACGTTGTCGTCGGAGATGTGACTGGTGTTGTTGACAATGGAGACGTTGTTGCTGCTGTTGATACAGATTCAGTGCTCGAAGTTGTCGATTCTGAGGAAATGGTGGATCGAGAAATAGTTGTAGTGTCTGACATAGGTGTTGCCGAAGAAAACAGTGATGTTGGTGATATGAATGATGTTGTTGAGAATGGAGAAGTTGTTGCTGCTGTTGAGACAGATTCAGTGCTTGAGGTTGTCGATTCTGAGGCAATTGTGGATGCGGAAATAGTTGCAGTGTCTGCCATAGGTGTTGTGGAAGAAAACGTTGTCGTCGGAGATGTGAAAGGTATTGTTGACAATGGAGACGTTGTTGCTGCTGTTGAGACAGATTCAGTGCTTGAAGTTGTCAATTCTAAGGGAATGGTAGATGGAGAATTAGTTGTAGCGTCCGACATAGGTGTTGTGGAAGCAATCGTTGTACTAGGAGATGTGAATAGTGTCGTTGACAATGGAGACGTTTTTGCTGCTGTTGAGACAGATTCTGTGCTTGAAGTTGTCGATTCTGAGGTAATGGTGGATGGAGAATTAGTTGTAGTGTCGGAAATAGGTGTTGTCAAAGAAATCGGTGATGTTGGTGATGTGAATGATGTTGTTGACAATGGAGAAGTTGCACCTGATGTTGACATCGTTTCTATATTGGAAGTTCTTGCAGTCGCTGATGTGAAAGGTGTTGTTGACAATGGAGATGTTGCGGCTGTTGAAATCGTTTCACTACTAGAAGTTGTTGCTTCTGAGGTAATGGTGGATGTGGAAATCGTTGGAGTGTCTGCAGTAGATGTTGTCGAAGAAAACGGCGCTGTTGGTGATGTTATTGATGTTGTCGACAACGAGGATGTCGCTCCTGATGTTGCCACCGTTAGGTTACTGGAAGTTGTTGCAGTCGCTGATGTAAATGGTGTTGTTGACAATGGGGAAGTTGCTGCTGCTGTTGAGACAGTTTCAGTGCTTGAAGTTGTCGATTCTGAGGTAATGGTGGATGGTGAAATAGTTGTGGTGCCTAACATAGGTGTTGTGGAAGAAAACGTTGTCGTCGGAGATGTGACTGGTGTTGTTGACAATGGAGACGTTGTTGCTGCTGTTGATACAGATTCAGTGCTCGAAGTTGTCGATTCTGAGGAAATGGTGGATCGAGAAATAGTTGTAGTGTCTGACATAGGTGTTGCCGAAGAAAACAGTGATGTTGGTGATATGAATGATGTTGTTGAGAATGGAGAAGTTGTTGCTGCTGTTGAGACAGATTCAGTGCTTGAGGTTGTCGATTCTGAGGCAATTGTGGATGCGGAAATAGTTGCAGTGTCTGCCATAGGTGTTGTGGAAGAAAACGTTGTCGTCGGAGATGTGAAAGGTATTGTTGACAATGGAGACGTTGTTGCTGCTGTTGAGACAGATTCAGTGCTTGAAGTTGTCAATTCTAAGGGAATGGTAGATGGAGAATTAGTTGTAGCGTCCGACATAGGTGTTGTGGAAGCAATCGTTGTACTAGGAGATGTGAATAGTGTCGTTGACAATGGAGACGTTTTTGCTGCTGTTGAGACAGATTCTGTGCTTGAAGTTGTCGATTCTGAGGTAATGGTGGATGGAGAATTAGTTGTAGTGTCGGAAATAGGTGTTGTCAAAGAAATCGGTGATGTTGGTGATGTGAATGATGTTGTTGACAATGGAGAAGTTGCACCTGATGTTGACATCGTTTCTATATTGGAAGTTCTTGCAGTCGCTGATGTGAAAGGTGTTGTTGACAATGGAGATGTTGCGGCTGTTGAAATCGTTTCACTACTTGAAGTTGTTGCTTCTGAGGTAATGGTGGATGTGGAAATCGTTGGAGTGTCTGCAGTAGATGTTGTCGAAGAAAACGGCGCTGTTGGTGATGTTATTGATGTTGTCGACAACGAGGATGTCGCTCCTGATGTTGCCACCGTTAGGTTACTGGAAGTTGTTGCAGTCGCTGATGTAAATGGTGTTGTTGACAATGGGGAAGTTGCTGCTGCTGTTGAGACAGTTTCAGTGCTTGAAGTTGTCGATTCTGAGGTAATGGTGGATGGTGAAATAGTTGTGGTGCCTAACATAGGTGTTGTGGAAGAAAACGTTGTCATCGGAGATGTGACTGGTGTTGTTGACAATGGAGACGTTGTTGCTGCTGTTGATACAGATTCAGTGCTCGAAGTTGTCGATTCTGAGGAAATGGTGGATCGAGAAATAGTTGTAGTGTCTGACATAGGTGTTGCCGAAGAAAACAGTGATGTTGGTGATATGAATGATGTTGTTGAGAATGGAGAAGTTGTTGCTGCTGTTGAGACAGATTCAGTGCTTGAGGTTGTCGATTCTGAGGCAATTGTGGATGCGGAAATAGTTGCAGTGTCTGCCATAGGTGTTGTGGAAGAAAACGTTGTCGTCGGAGATGTGAAAGGTATTGTTGACAATGGAGACGTTGTTGCTGCTGTTGAGACAGATTCAGTGCTTGAAGTTGTCAATTCTAAGGGAATGGTAGATGGAGAATTAGTTGTAGCGTCCGACATAGGTGTTGTGGAAGCAATCGTTGTACTAGGAGATGTGAATAGTGTCGTTGACAATGGAGACGTTTTTGCTGCTGTTGAGACAGATTCTGTGCTTGAAGTTGTCGATTCTGAGGTAATGGTGGATGGAGAATTAGTTGTAGTGTCGGAAATAGGTGTTGTCAAAGAAATCGGTGATGTTGGTGATGTGAATGATGTTGTTGACAATGGAGAAGTTGCACCTGATGTTGACATCGTTTCTATATTGGAAGTTCTTGCAGTCGCTGATGTGAAAGGTGTTGTTGACAATGGAGATGTTGCGGCTGTTGAAATCGTTTCACTACTAGAAGTTGTTGCTTCTGAGGTAATGGTGGATGTGGAAATCGTTGGAGTGTCTGCAGTAGATGTTGTCGAAGAAAACGGCGCTGTTGGTGATGTTATTGATGTTGTCGACAACGAGGATGTCGCTCCTGATGTTGCCACCGTTAGGTTACTGGAAGTTGTTGCAGTCGCTGATGTAAATGGTGTTGTTGACAATGGGGAAGTTGCTGCTGCTGTTGAGACAGTTTCAGTGCTTGAAGTTGTCGATTCTGAGGTAATGGTGGATGGTGAAATAGTTGTGGTGCCTAACATAGGTGTTGTGGAAGAAAACGTTGTCGTCGGAGATGTGACTGGTGTTGTTGACAATGGAGACGTTGTTGCTGCTGTTGATACAGATTCAGTGCTCGAAGTTGTCGATTCTGAGGAAATGGTGGATCGAGAAATAGTTGTAGTGTCTGACATAGGTGTTGCCGAAGAAAACAGTGATGTTGGTGATATGAATGATGTTGTTGAGAATGGAGAAGTTGTTGCTGCTGTTGAGACAGATTCAGTGCTTGAGGTTGTCGATTCTGAGGCAATTGTGGATGCGGAAATAGTTGCAGTGTCTGCCATAGGTGTTGTGGAAGAAAACGTTGTCGTCGGAGATGTGAAAGGTATTGTTGACAATGGAGACGTTGTTGCTGCTGTTGAGACAGATTCAGTGCTTGAAGTTGTCAATTCTAAGGGAATGGTAGATGGAGAATTAGTTGTAGCGTCCGACATAGGTGTTGTGGAAGCAATCGTTGTACTAGGAGATGTGAATAGTGTCGTTGACAATGGAGACGTTTTTGCTGCTGTTGAGACAGATTCTGTGCTTGAAGTTGTCGATTCTGAGGTAATGGTGGATGGAGAATTAGTTGTAGTGTCGGAAATAGGTGTTGTCAAAGAAATCGGTGATGTTGGTGATGTGAATGATGTTGTTGACAATGGAGAAGTTGCACCTGATGTTGACATCGTTTCTATATTGGAAGTTCTTGCAGTCGCTGATGTGAAAGGTGTTGTTGACAATGGAGATGTTGCGGCTGTTGAAATCGTTTCACTACTTGAAGTTGTTGCTTCTGAGGTAATGGTGGATGTGGAAATCGTTGGAGTGTCTGCAGTAGATGTTGTCGAAGAAAACGGCGCTGTTGGTGATGTTATTGATGTTGTCGACAACGAGGATGTCGCTCCTGATGTTGCCACCGTTAGGTTACTGGAAGTTGTTGCAGTCGCTGATGTAAATGGTGTTGTTGACAATGGGGAAGTTGCTGCTGCTGTTGAGACAGTTTCAGTGCTTGAAGTTGTCGATTCTGAGGTAATGGTGGATGGTGAAATAGTTGTGGTGCCTAACATAGGTGTTGTGGAAGAAAACGTTGTCGTCGGAGATGTGACTGGTGTTGTTGACAATGGAGACGTTGTTGCTGCTGTTGATACAGATTCAGTGCTCGAAGTTGTCGATTCTGAGGAAATGGTGGATCGAGAAATAGTTGTAGTGTCTGACATAGGTGTTGCCGAAGAAAACAGTGATGTTGGTGATATGAATGATGTTGTTGAGAATGGAGAAGTTGTTGCTGCTGTTGAGACAGATTCAGTGCTTGAGGTTGTCGATTCTGAGGCAATTGTGGATGCGGAAATAGTTGCAGTGTCTGCCATAGGTGTTGTGGAAGAAAACGTTGTCGTCGGAGATGTGAAAGGTATTGTTGACAATGGAGACGTTGTTGCTGCTGTTGAGACAGATTCAGTGCTTGAAGTTGTCAATTCTAAGGGAATGGTAGATGGAGAATTAGTTGTAGCGTCCGACATAGGTGTTGTGGAAGCAATCGTTGTACTAGGAGATGTGAATAGTGTCGTTGACAATGGAGACGTTTTTGCTGCTGTTGAGACAGATTCTGTGCTTGAAGTTGTCGATTCTGAGGTAATGGTGGATGGAGAATTAGTTGTAGTGTCGGAAATAGGTGTTGTCAAAGAAATCGGTGATGTTGGTGTAGTGAATGATGTTGTTGACAATGGAGAAGTTGCACCTGATGTTGAAATCGTTTCTATATTGGAAGTTCTTGCAGTCGCTGATGTGAAAGGTGTTGTTGACAATGGAGATGTTGCGGCTGTTGAAATCGTGTCAGTACTTGAAGTTGTTGCTTCTGAGGTAATGGTGGATGTGGAAATCGTTGGAGTGTCTGCAGTAGATGTTGTCGAAGAAAACGGCGCTGTTGGTGATGTTATTGATGTTGTCGACAACGAGGATGTCGCTCCTGATGTTGCCACCGTTAGGATACTGGAAGTTGTTGCAGTCGCTGATGTAAATGGTGTTGTTGACAATGGGGAAGTTGCTGCTGCTGTTGAGACAGTTTCAGTGCTTGAAGTTGTCGATTCTGAGGTAATGGTGGATGGTGAAATAGTTGTGGTGCCTAACATAGGTGTTGTGGAAGAAAACGTTGTCGTCGGAGATGTGACTGGTGTTGTTGACAATGGAGACGTTGTTGCTGCTGTTGATACAGATTCAATGCTCGAAGTTGTCGATTCTGAGGTAATGGTGGATGGAGAAATAGTTGCAGTGTCTGCTGTCGGTTTTGTCGAAGAAAACGGTGATGTTGGTGATGTAGATGATGCTGTCGACAATTGAGATGTCGCTCCTGATGTTGCAACCGTTAGTATACTGGAAGTTGTTGCAGTCGCTGATGTAAATGGTGTTGTTGACAATGGGGAAGTTGCTGCTGCTGTTGAGACAATTTCAGTGCTTGAAGTTGTCGAGTCTGAGAAAATGGTGGATGGAGAAATAGTTATAGTTTCTGACATAGGTGTTGCCGAAGAAAACAGTGATGTTGGTGATGTGAATGATGTTGTTGAAAATGGAGACGTTGTTGCTGCTGTTGAAACAGATTCAGTGCTTGAAGTTATCGATTCTGAGGTAATGGTGGATGGAGAAATAGTTGCAGTGTCTGCCGTAGGTGTTGTCGAGGAAAACGGTGATGTTGGTGATGTGGATGATGCTGTCGACAATGGAGATGTCGCTCCTGATGTTGCAATCGTTAGTATGCTGGAAGTTGTTGCAGTCGCTGATGTAAATGGTGTTGTTGACAATGGGGAAGTTGCTGCTGCTATTGAGACAATTTCAGTGCTTGAAGTTGTCGATTCTGAGGTAATGGTGGATGAAAAAATAGTTGTAGTGTCTGAAATAGCTGTTGTCGAAGAAATCGGTGATGTTGGTGATGTGAATAATGTTGTTAACAATGGAGAAGTTGCACTTGATGTTGACATAGTTTCTATATTGGAAGTTCTTGCAGTCGCTGATGTGAAAGGTGTTGTTGACAATGGAGATGTTGCGGCTGTTGAAATCGTGTTAGTACTTGAAGTTGTTGCTTCTGAGGTAATGGTGGATGTGGAAATCGTTGCAGTGTCTGCCGTTGGTGTTGTCGAATAAAACGGTGCTGTTGGTGATGTTATTGATGTTGTCGACAATGGAGATGTCGCTCCTGATGTTGCAACCGTTAGTATACTGGAAGTTGTTGCAGTCGCTGATGTAAATGGTGTTGTTGACAATGGATACGATGTTGCTGCAGTTGAGACAGATCCAGTGCTCGAAGTTGTCGATTCTGAGATAATGGTGGATGGAGAAATAGTTGTAGTGTCTGAAATTGTTATTGTGAAAGAAATCGGTGATGTTGGTGATGTGAATGATGTTGTTGACAATGAAGATGTCGCTCCTGATGTTGCCACTGTTATTAGACTGGAAGTTGTTGCAGTTACTGATGTAAATTGTATTGTTGACAATGGAGAACTTGTCGCTGCTGTTGAGACAGATTCAGTGTTCAAAGTTGACGATTCTGAGGTCATGATGGATGGAGAAATAGTTGTAGTGTCTGACATAGGTGTTGTGGAAGAAAACGTTGTCGTCGAAGATGTGAATGGTGTTGTTGACAATGCAGACGTTGTTGCTACTGTTGAGACAGATTCAGTGTTCAAAGTTGTCGATTCTGAGGTCATGGTGGATGGAGAAATAGTTGTAGTATCTGACGTTGGTGTTGTGGAAGAAAACGTTGTAGTCGGAGATGTGAATGGTGTTGTTGACAATAGAGACGTTGTTACTGCTGTTGAGACAGATTCAGTGCTCAAAGTTGTCAATTCTGAGGCAATGGTGAATGGAGAAATAGTTGTGATGACTGACATAGGTGTTGTGGAAGAAAAAGTTGTAGTCGGAGATGTGAATGGTGTTGTTGACAATATAGGTGTTGATGCTGCTGTTGAGACAGATTCAGTGCTTGAAGTTGTCGATTCTGAGGAAATGGTGGATGAAAAAATTGTTGTAGCGTCTGAAATAGCTGTTGTCGAAGAAATCGGTGATATTGGTGATGTGAATAATGTTGTTGACAATGGAGAAGTTGCACCTGATGTTGACATCGTTTCTATATTGGAAGTTCTTGCAGTCGCTGATGTGAAACGTGTTGTTGACAATGGAGAACTTGCTGCTGCTGTTGAGACAGTTTCAGTGTTTGAAGTTGTCG